>NC_086356.1:5912243-7184743 GCF_036324505.1 Eleginops maclovinus
ACTGTAATTCAATCTGTTTAATTCAAGCGTAATTACGACAGCTGCTTGGATCAGGTGTTCACAAAGTTTTCAGCCTTACCTTGTGTTTGAGGTTCTGCTTGATTTGTGTAACTCAGTGTATGCTTTGAGTAATTGTACAGCTGAATATGTACTCCCTGCAGCAAATCCTATTGTTTGTTGCTGTTGTCCAATGTATGTAGCTTCCTCCAGCTGCTCGTTGTTGCTCATTTGCCACTGCAGGATATCTGTAGGCTTAGTGCTCGCTGGCATCTGCTCAACTGATGTATAACCAGTGATTCATTTTGCTCCCTGGGAATTGACTGATAGAAATGTGTAGCTAGTGGTAAAGTAGGGAGCCAGATGGCTTCCAGGTTGACTTGTTTACTAATGGACTGTGAATTAAACTTTGTTTACTCTTTGTATTTGAAGGCTGAAAAAAAAAAACCCTCCATATAGAGAAGTAATGTAAAGGTGTTGTTGAACCTTTTTACCTTAATATATGATATGATTTTTTTTTATGTTTTAGAAGTTTTTAGAATTTTAGATTTTTTTATTTTTTATTTTAAATTTGTGTTTCATATCCCCGTGTTAACTTGTACTGTTTTTCCTCTTCTCGGTTGCAGCTAAAACACTCAAATTTCCCCACGGGATTAATAAAAGTACATCATTACTTATCTTATATAGGTTGGAGTTACAACAACAATGCATGGTCTCAATACATACACTGCTTCTTATTTGGCCAAAAAAAGGCAATATTGACGGATAAAACATGATTTATACAAATATTCTAAAACTCTCTTTCATCAGGGATGGGTATTGTTCCCCAAAAGTCAAGGTTTTATTGAGGAAATGAGACTGATCTTCCAAAAAATGTGTTTTATATTTATAAGAGAACCCATTTAACATATCACTGTACCACTGTACTAAAGCCTTGACAAAATAAATAATCTTGGCACAACATGAACATTGATTCAATATCAGCTTTGATCCCTTGAGAGTTTCAAATGTCTCTGCTCAAGAATGTATCAGTCAGTACAAATACAACATATTGAAGCCTTGCTCCGCAGTCCTCAACTACACCTTCAAATGAAAATGAGCCTGTCATTTTCTGCATGTTTTCCTTTTTACTGGACCCACCTTACAGCCTTTAATATTTTCAATAAACATTCAAAACTAGATGCAAGTCTCTTTCATTTCCTCCTAAACCAATCTCTTTTTCTGATGCAGCTATTGAATGCTTTCACAAGATTATTATGTAATAATAATCCATTGCTGAAGTGACTATGAACTCACTATGAAGTGACAGAGATTGTAAAAAGGTCCCTTGAGGTTGGATTATGACCGTGTTCGGAAAAGTTCAGACAGCTGAGGACAATCATTTCTCTCAAAGGGCTTCACAGAGATAAGTGGGCAAAAGTCAGCAGAAATGAGAAAGTGAAAAAAGGAAGAGAAAACAAGGACATTAGGAACTCCGAGAAACGAGGCCAGTCCATGTGGGTCTGTGTGGGCTAATGTGTTAGCGTGCGCACACCTGTGAGTGGATATTAGTGCCCTAGGCAACAGAAGAACAGTCTGTAGGAACAGTGAGTAAATTATTGATGCAGGGAGGTACAAATGGAGTGTGCGGTGCAGCCGGAGTTAATGTAGCCTGCAGACTCTACTAAATTTCTGTCCGTGGAGTTCTTAATTATGGACACAAACACGTAGACGAGTCCATTAATGCCAAGTCAATTCACGTACCTTTGTGGAGATCTAGTTTTCAACGTGTTGCAAGGAATTGAAAAAGCATCTTATGTGTACTTGGATTTTATTTTACATATTTGGGCTAACACTAACCATATATTTTGTTTAAAAAAAGTATACACATATAAATAAGCAATAACCAGTCTCTTATAGTGATCAACTAAAGCAAACTTATACTGACACAAAGGTATAGGCTGATGCTTATTATACCTAGCCTTTTTACATTCATTATTTGTTGTACAAATCATTAAATCATACACTGAAAATTAAATATATGGAATCCAAAAAATGCTTAATTATATATTACCAGAGAGTCTGAAACTGAAATTGAGATACACACTTATCTTACTATTTCCAATAACTATCGTTTTGTAGTTGTGATACACCTTAACTGAACGTTGATATTGTTTAAATTCTTTCTGATTATATCCTGTGTTTTGTAATTTCACATTTAGATTATTATTTTAAAAACTATTCCACAAGTTAACAGTCACAACACTTAGAAATATAAAGTACTTTGGGAATATTTTTCAACATAGAAAACACAACTTTACACTGAATTTCTAAATTAACTGTAATGTATTTATCACTGTGGTTCTACCCAACACTATATTTATTTTTTTACAATTGTAAACCTCTTCTTCTGTACTGCACCTGCCAGACTATAATTAGCCACGCTTAGCAGACACGGCTGCTTTGGGTGCACTTAACAATCTGGCCACTCTCACACTGCCCTACTATAATACAGGTGTGCCAGGCCATTAGAAGTCCAATTGAGCAATATGTTGTCATTTTTCTATCAATGGAAGACATACTTTGATGTTAAATGTCTATTGTGAAGATGCAAATTACTTGGAGCCCCTCAACACAGGCAAAACAAAGCTTCAAATGCCTTATCATTTGTTCTGATGGGTGGGAGGTGCAAGACACAGATTCACAGGTAGTGATGAGTGAGAATAATATCCGGCTCCGGAGGTGTGTTTGAGTCCCAATTCCCTGATTTGGATTAACTGTTTACAACAGTCCTTACAAGAATTTGAATTCAAGATTTGCAGTTAACCTGCATTACACTCAGATTTAACATCCTCCTCCAATTCTCCTCCATAGTGCTGTATCTGCTGTACAAATATTCAAGGTATTTATAAAGCATTTGACAGAAGTTAGGCTTGTGAGTGAAATGCTGGAGGATTTTATGTGCGAAATACTGTGGGTGTAGTTTGATCATTAGCTTAAAATGTTTGATGGGACGAACGGCTGTAATATTGCGTGTCACATTACAAAATCTTTTTTTTCTCCATTTGTTTATGGGTTAGGATGCATTTGAGCCCGAGGCCTAAATAAAGCTATATATATACAGTGGGGCAAAAAAGTATTTAGTCAGCCACCAATTGTGCAAGTTCTCCCATTTAAAAAGATGAGAGAGGCCTGTAATTTTTATCATAGGTATACCTCAACTATGAGAGACAGAATGAGAAAAAAAAATCCAGGAAATCACATTGTAGGATTTTTAATGAATTAATTATAAATTCCTCGGTAAAATAAGTATTTGGTCACCTACAAACAAGCAAGATTTCTGGCTCTCACAGACCTGTAACTTCTTCTTTAAGAGGTTCCTCTGTCCTCCACTCGTTACCTGTATTAATGGCACCTTTTTGAACTCGTTATCAGTATAAAAGACACCTGTCCACAACCTCAAACAGTCATACTCCAAACTCCACTATGGCCAAGACCAAAGAGCTGTCAAAGGAGACCAGAGACAAAATTGTAGACCTGCACCAGGCTGGGAAAACTGAATCTGCAATAGGTAAGCAGCTTGGTGTGAAGAAATCAACTGTGGGAGCAATTATTAGAAAATGGAAGACATACAAGACCACTGCTAATCTCCCTCGATCTGGGGCTCCACGCAAGATCTCACCCCGTGGGGTCAAAATGATCACAAGAACGGTGAGCAAAAATCCCAGAACCACACGGGGGGACCTAGTGAATGACCTGCAGAGAGCTGGGACCAAAGTAACAGAGGCTACCATCAGTAACACACTACGCCGCCAGGGACTTAAATCCTGCAGTTCCAGACGTGTCCCCCTGCTTAAGCCAGTACATGTCCAGGCCCGTCTGAAGTTTGCTAGAGGGCATTTGGATGATCCAGAAGAGGATTGGGAGAATGTCATATGGTCAGATGAAACCAAAATAGAACTTTTTGGTAAAAACTCAACTCGTCGTGTTTGGAGGAGAAAGAATGCAGAGTTGCATCCAAAGAACACCATACCTACTGTGAAGCATGGGGGTGGAAACATTATGCTTTGGGGCTGTTTTTCTGCAAAGGGACCAGGACGACTGATCCGTGTAAAGGAAAGAATGAATGGGGTCATGTATCGTGAGATTTTGAGTGAAAACCTCCTTCCATCAGCAAGGGCACTGAAGATGAAGCGTGGCTGGGTCTTTCAGCATGACCATGATCCCAAACACACCGCCAGGGCAACGAAGGAGTGGCTTCGTAAGAAGCATTTCAAGGTCCTGGAGTGGCCTAGCCAGTCTCCAGATCTCAACCCCATAGAAAATCTTTGGAGGGAGTTGAAAGTCTGTGTTGCCCAGCGACAGCCCCAAAACATCACTGCTTTAGAGGAGATCTGCATGGAGGAATGGGCCAAAATACCAGCAACAGTGTGTGAAAACCTTGTGAAGACTTACAGAAAACGTTTGACCTCTGTCATTGCCAACAAAGGGTATATAACAAAGTATTGAGATGAATTTTTGTTATTGACCAAATACTTATTTTCCACAATCATTTGAAAATAAATTCATTAAAAATCCTACAATGTGATTTCCTGGATTTTGTTTCTCATTCTGTCTCTCATAGTTGAGGTGTACCTATGATAACAATTACAGGCCTCTCTCATCTTTTTAAATGGGAGAACTTGCACAATTGGTGGCTGGCTAAATACTTTTTTGCCCCACTGTATATACACAGCTCTGGAAAAAATTAAGAGACCACTCCAAATTGTTCTTAAATCTTCATCTTTAAATGTATGGCAGCCATTCCAGTGTTTGTTGAATGTCAACACGGAGGAAAATTGTCAGTAGTTTATAGAATACAATAATACAAAAAAAATCATTTAACTGAAAGACATGTCTATAAATAATAAAAAATGATAATGCTGAAGTGATCTCTTAATTTCTTCCGTTGCTATATACAGTATATATATATATAACCATAGGTCGGTTCACTAATAATGACATATCATTTCTTTATCTTGGTGCAAAGCCACTTGCTGATGTATGCTATATTTATGTTGTTTTTGTGTACATTAAATATCCAAATGTATCAGATATTAATGAATCATCCATCTGGTGTGATTTAGGTAGCGGTTCAGAAACGGAATCCAAATCCCAATCTGTTCATTCAACAAAAGCTGTAGTGTTTCCAGACACAGTCATGTTCATGTTGCCCTACACTATCTGCATTACTTGGTTACGATGCAAAATTGCTGTATGAACATCGTGCAAGAAATTCCTCTATTTTCATCAGCCAAAAAAAAAAGGTGGGAACTAAATAAATAAATCACACTCATGATGTTGCCTCAGTATCTTGTTGCTCACGAGCTTCTTTGTGTCCCTGCTATCATTAGGTGTCATTTGTTTTCAGGAAAGTGCGCAGGTAATTGCATATGATGAGCATATTGTTACAGTGCAGCATTTTCCTCCCGGATCCATGAGATCAGAGGAAATTCTCGCTCAACAATGGCCTCATCAGGTGCATTAAATCTGCTTTTCTTTCCCCCCTGGGAGAACAAGATGCATAAGGAGATGGAAGAAAAAGGGGTGATGGCAGATTGGATATAATGACATAGTAGATGGGGTCTGGTTGAACGGCGGCAGGATTTCTTTTAACAGTGTTCCTCCGCAGTTGGAAGCTGAATGTACAATCAGCAAATAAAAAGGAAACACTAAGATCGTTCTGCCGTAGCCATTTTCAGAGGCTAATGAGACTGTAGGAAGCACATCATAAAATGTGATACTGTTGCCTGATGCTTAATAAAGTCAGACAGCCTTTCTTCCAATTGAGTCGGGTAACTCAGCATTTTGCATGGCAGCAATTCTCCAAACTAATGTGCAGTTCTATGTAATACAAATAAGCTCTAGCAGTGACACTGAAGTACTATTATGTAAATATTACATTTGTTAATTTATATAAAACATCCTAGAACATAAAATATACCCAGTGTAATATGTTCTTTTATTGTTGAGTGTTTAGTCTATATTCACATGTATTCATTTATTTCGTTTTGTTTGTCAGTTTTTAACAGAATAACTCCCGACCCTATTTTCATAAAACTTTATAGAAAGGTGTAGCATGGGCCAAGGAAAAACCAATTACGTATGAAGCTGATCTGAATTACAGGGCAGATGCGCTAATTATTTTTCATTTATGGAAATTTCCTTGGCGCAGATCCATTCTCTTTCATGGATGCCATTTTTCAGAATGTGAAAGGAAAGTCTGTTTTTTTTTTATTTCCATACTGCCCTTGGTGCTTGTGTAACATACTGTTTGTAAGAGGGTGGGGACACAGTTTAGGGCATTATTCAAATATTCACTTTCACTGGAACAAAGGGACCGCAATACGTCTGCATGGAGTTGTCAGACTTTTTGATCAATGTCAGAGCGACTGAACCATCTCTTCACTGCATGCTGAAAGGTCTGGCTCGCAGAAACAATTTCCTGTCTGTTGTTTGGAGGGAGTTTCTGAACACCGGCGAAGGATGTTTACCTCAAAGAGATTGGGAATTTTAAAGAAAATGCTCTCCACACGTCTACACTTAGCCACTTATCTCAGATGAGTTGCTCAGTTTTATGAGAGGTACATTCGCTCCAGACTACAGTTTATTTTTGTATTTCTTTTCATTCAGTATATCTTTGCATTTGCCTTACATTAGAAGTAGACTTGGTCACTATTACTTTAGAAATTCAGTTATGGACGACCATTTTGAAGCCCAAAGTTTTGAATAGTGGTTGTCACCATCCGTTTTCTGGAGCACTGAGGGGCATTTGTGGTAAAGCGGAGTAAAACCAAACTCTTAACAAGACAGTTTTAGTCAACCAAAATGTAACAATTAACTTGAAAAACAAAAAGGAAACACAAATGGCTTAACGTTCCAACACAAAAAACAAACAATACCTAAATTGGACAACTGGTAGCCTCATGTACATCCATTTTACTCTAGCTGTGACAATAATTAAAACCATTCACACCATGATGAATTGAAACAAGTCTTGAAACTGGCGATTGTGATAATAAACTCAGCCAAAAATTGTTTAGTCAGGTAATACAACGAGAGAGAAGCAAGTTAATTTTTTCGTAGACTTCTATAAATGTTTTATTATTATTTATGACATGTTTCTGCTTGAATACTGTGTAAAACTGTACACCACGTTTATATGATAAGCATCATCAGTGCTACCATCCATCACCTTCAGCCATTGTCACAAACTTTTCTTCATCCTTATTTTGAACTTTGTTTGCTTAACTGTATCTAAAACTAATGATTCAGATCACAGAATATACCCACTCGAATATAATGTTTACTGAGGTAATAAATGGAGATGGGAGAAGGTTTATTTTCCCATAGACTTCTATAAAATCTGAAAACCAGAGGAGTCGCCCCCTCCTTAACAGAGAGAAAGAAACTTCTGTATTGTCTTCACTTTTCAGCCCTGAAAGTTTCAGCTTGAATATACACCATGTTTATATGATAAACAACATCAGCGCAACCATCGATCACCTGCAACCATTTTCACAGGCTTTCTTCATCTTTATTATGCTACTCCATCACAAAATAAGTTTGCATAACTGCTATTGGATGGATATGTGTCTGCGATTCATTCTAGTTAAATAGCATAATGAGGCAGGCATATAACAGTCGTGAACACAGCATTTCATGAAGTCGTTCCATGAAAAAAATGCACTGCACTGTAGATAACTCAAATGTGCCTAATGTGGCCAAGATGCCGTTTCACACATGCTTGCTAAGACACACAGTGGAACACGCAATGCTCCTGATGTCACTTTCATAAATCACATTCCTCCAGGTCTGGATTTAAGAGTTGAGCAGATTCCAAAATCCATTTTGATTTCCACAGTGGCATGAGGTAATAAATCATTAATCACACTCCCTTACGCATCCTCTTAAAGAGCAGTGAACACAGGCTTGTAAATCTCCTGTGACTTTGCCGTCCTCCTCCGGTAAGAACAGAGCCTTACTTGTCCTCATTGTAGCATGATTCACCCCGGCACTTACAACCTTTTGATGTCTATGAAACAGCTGCGTTGTACTGTAGGACAATCAGAAGCAAGAACACGTAACAGCTTTTATAGACAGCACACTTTGATTCCCTGCTCCTGAATCATGTCTTATACTTTCACATACAAAAAGCCTTTGAAGGTTTGAAGAGATAGCTGCTGCAACCCTTTGAGATACAAAAAAAATATCGGATTTATGTGAGCCTGTTGAGCAAAGGGAAAATTGAATTCATTGATGTTTTACAGTAGTGACTAGTGCGAGCGAGAACACGGTTAAAATTGAGGTCTATCCATGAAAGGAACCTGTTCTTACTGCTGCAAAACAATCTTTGAGAAAACAAATACTATACAGAATTACTTTCTTAAACTTCAGTAAGACATAAGTTGTAACAATGAAGACTTTGAGAGTAAACCATTTTCAGTTTTGTGCCATAAGACTCTAAAAGCCTGACGTCATATCACCGCTATGTAGCTACAAACAGAGATGTTTAACGGTATCACTATGCATTATGCTAACAGCTGTTAAAAAATAAACAAATATTATCGGAAATAAGTTATTTCACTGGCTTCCAAAAGAAATTTGTGCATTTTGCAACTGTACAGTATTTAATGTAGCATTCAGCAATCGGGGTATATTTAATGAAATGGATGCTTTATTTTTCGCAATTCATAGCCTAGAAATCTAGGCGCACCCTAGCAGTAGCAAATTTAATTTGCAGCCAGGGTTCCGCCTAAAAACTCCTCGTTAGCTCGTGCGCTGCAAAATCCTAGCTCTGGTTTGGCCAATCACATCGTTTGATTATCGGTGGGCGGGCTTAACATAATGACGACAGCGTTGAGACTGTTCCGCGTGTAGTCCCTGCCGGTCTCTGCTTCATGTAAATTAAGGAGATGGCTGCTGATGGCGACCAGCAGCCTTTCGAAGCGGCCGGTGCCGGTTGATATACGGGAGTCCGGAATCCTGGCTTCTTCAGAAACAATGGCGAGACGTGTTGGCCACCAAGGTCTTCCAAGAAAACATATTAGGGATTATGGTGGATGAGGTTCATCTCACTTACAAATGGTAAGTATGTTAAAGCGATGAGGTAGATATTCAATTAGTAATCTGAACAGAATGATGTTGGGGGTACGCTACAACAAAGTACTCAAACTACACTTCCCCACAGGGATTAATAAAAGTACATCTTTTTTTCTTTCTTTTTAAGTCAAAGAATTCAGCAACAATTTAACATCCTAATTTAAATATGAATGCTGTTGCCCATTTACAGTTTTTATTATCTAGTTTCTAACCACCCATTTTGCACCAAATCCTGCCCTGTGCTGCTATTGGTTGGTATTTGTGTGCTGTCATTTTTTATTTAAGGCTATTTCAGCATCCCAAGTACAATAAAACCTGCTCTATATATAATTTACTCAGAAGAATACCTTGTGTCATTTCATTATCACTATCACAAAAGACTGCTTTTGTAAAGGATTTCGCAAGACTACAAAAAAGTAGTATATATTAAAGATAGAAGAAGCCTCGATGATCATGATTTAGATGTCTTAGTTTTTCTTTTTTTTATCAGGGACATGGTGAAATGTTAAATGTACCTAAATAAGATGTTGCTGTCTGCTCAGTCCGTTCATGTGTCAGTCAGAGGAGCATACCCTCCCTGACTCAGATGGGGAGGCATGACTCTTTAGACCTCTGCCAAATCTACTAAGTGAAGGTTCAGTGGAATTGCAGTAAAAGCAGCAGGGGTGGCTTAGGTACTTCTCAGCCCTCAACTATTCTGATCTCAGCTAGTAAAACCTCTAAAGGCGTGAGGAGAACCACCTCTTCAGAGACACGTTTAGTGATCCTGCACTGGGAACAAGGGAGCAGAGTGCCCGCAAACCTTAATTATTCACAGCGGGGAGGCCATTGTCTCGCGCTAAGGACGGAGACACAGGAACTCATCAGTAGGTGACAGTCTCTACAGGGCCTATGGGATTCACTATCCTAGAATTTGATTTCTCCTTCAGGCCCCTTCCGTGGCAGATGTAACCTTCTGGGAAGGGCTTAATGGGGTTTTTGCTTTTGGGAGGAATCCATCACGGAGACATGACATTTACGGCACCTTTCCACTTAATAAAAGTCATTGACAAACAAAGCAGTACCTCTCTCTCTACATCTTTTCATGTGATCACAACAGAGCTGGTGATCGAAGGATATGACACGATACACGGTTCAAACAGCACACTCTATTGCATTATGTATTGTGTAGCTATTAACCCTCTGATACTGTGTCAGCATTTTCCCAAGCAGTACAGGCGGACTCATAAAGCCAGCATAATACAGATGTGAGAAATCTACCACCTCTGCGTCTTCTGTGTCGCAGTTTTGTGTGCGAAATGCCGCTTTGGCCTTATTCTGTGTGGGTCTGTTTGTGGGTATTGTTGTCGATGAGGTAGGCGGGGAGTCATGAATATATCTTTCTTGACACAAATACAATCGGCATCAAAAAAGGCTGTGGAAAATAAATCTGAAAGTGGTACGTTTCAATACAATGGTTGGCAGGGGTGAACATCTTGCAGCTGTCATATGTGATTGTTGCCCCTTACTATAGGAATCAAGCATGGATTAAGATAAACTGGCAGTTGAACACAGCTTTATCCTACTGATGTCAATGCAAACACTGCTTATCAAATTCTTTTGAACCAAAGGATTTGTGCTATTTCAAATGTCTGCTTATATTCATCATGAATGTGTGAAATCTTGGATTCCGTAGTTCTTTATCTGTATCTTCTATTATGTCAAATTTGCCTTCGTTTTGGGTCGAAAACAGACAAGCTGGTAGAAAATGACAAAATGATGTAGCCCAATGAGTCGTGTCAACTGCAGTCAGTCTGAGTGAATTAGACTTGTGAAAATCTTTGGTAAAGAATTGGAAAAAAATGTATTTGAATAGAAAAACACAGTACCTCCTTTCTTACTTAAATCACCTTTAAGAGTGTTAAGCAACGTCTATTTGCCAGCTTTTGCATGACCTTGCTACAGAAGTTGGCATGATTGCTATCCCTAACTTCTGATTGAAATAAAACAACTACCAGATGATACACACTGAATAATAATTACTACCTGACAATAGTACTGATGCACTTGTCAGCACTTGTCTGAAGAGTGAATAAAGCCCGACTTACTTTCTTAGTACATATGAACGTTGAGGTTCTTCAAAGCATACTTCATTGAAAATACAAAAACAATGGAATCCTTATCCATATTTTCCAATTTATAATGTCATTAGTGAATTAAGAAACAACATATATCAATTCTCAATATATTTTTCACAGTTTTTCTTATTTAACCAGTTTTATTTTGGTTTTTTTGTGGATAGTAATCACAACATTGATATCTTTGATACTTTACTTTTATATTTGATAGTCAGGTGAGGTTACTTATTACATTTCCTGTTAACAAAACCGTGTACAGTATCTACGGTACTTAGTGTAATAGCAAACAGTATGACAGTAACCTTCCATACCCTAGTTATAAGTATGCTAAAAAGTAAACAAATACAACTCCTAAGACTCACACACACTTACTCGTTTGCTTTAATTGAGCAACAACACGTTTTTTTTTCAATGTGGCGAGAACCACATAATGGCTGTGAAAGAACAGGTCAATGTGTGAGAGCAGGGACGCCTACATAATGAAAATATTTCCAAGTTTTCTCTTTATAGTTCAGCATTACCTTCACTGAATTTACTAAATTATATTTTATCTTACAAGGTAAAGAATTACAAGGATTTACAGGTCCAGAAAAATGTCCTGATTTTACATTTGGATGTTATAACATGTTTACTTCACCACATACAGCCGTTCAGCCTGATGTTACTGAAAATATATAGCCGTTTCATTTTTCTTTTGCACACACACTATGAATGCTACACTTATATTATGTTCCGTTTCATCTTCCCTTTGACCTTCTTATTTCTCTTTTCCCTGCCTGTCCACACTTTCCTCTTGGATTTCTAAAGACGATTGAATCAATTGAACAAGGCTTCAGGCAATGAAAACACTTCTCTCACTTTCAATTTCCGCCATGATGTTACAGGCAGTGCATCGTCTATTTCAAGCCAGCCCTGTTATGTTGCTTTTCCAGAAACTACAAACAACCTTCCCCTTTCAAAAATGTTTATCTGAAGTGTTGACTGCAATGGCTCCTAGGGAGTTATTCAAAAGCTTCATTGTGATTTAATTAGTAATAAAAAAGTCAGTCATAAAAGAGACTTTATTTTTTTTCCATAGATGAATGCTGATGTAATGTCAGTATTGTTTTTGTTCACAGATGACAGATTATCTGAAATATAACCTTGAAACCTAAACAAAGAAAGGCATTGCAATTATGCGAAGGGACAGAAATGAATTTGCTATGGATGAATTTAGCGCTACGTCACATCATGGCCCAATGACGCTCTTGCCCGATTTTCAGTAAAAACAATGAATTAGCACCATTCAAAAAAGAACACTTTCATCGTGCCTAAAATCTGCCGTGACAAAATTAAGAGACCACTTCAGCATTTTCATTTTCTCTTGTGTTATTATTTATAGGTCTGTCTTTGAGTTAAATGACATTTTTATTTTTGATATTGTATTCTATAAACTACTGACCATTTTTCTCTTTGTTGAAATTCAACAGACACTGGAATGGCTGCAATACATATAGCGATAAAGATGTAAGAACAATTTGGAGTGGTCTCTTAATTTTTTCCGGAGCTGTATATTGCATCTCAAACAACTAAAAAGATCCAAAATTAGGATTATCTTCCCTCCAAAAAAAGACAGTTAATGAGTTAAACATCAATCGTCAAAGTGAACAGTTGTAGTCATAAAAGTTGAGGTTATAAATGTAGGTAAAGCCTTCAAATATAACACTGGCTGAAAGGACATCAATCCACTATTGCTTTTAGTTTCCCCCGTATATCGACACCGTGGAATTATTAGCCTGTCTGAACAACACATTTGAGTACCATGTGGAAAAAAATGCACAGTTTTCGTAATGATTTCATTGGGTTGGCGAAAATCTCAGAATTTATATCTCTCACCAGTCAAATGTCAGCAGATATTTTCACCCAAAAAGGGGCGTGGCAATGACTTAGGTAAGGTCCCTGAATGGGTTACTCTCATGTATTGGCTCAGTGTGGCTGCAATGTTTATTGTAAAGAAAAATAAACAATAAATTTGAATTTGTCATCTGTAATTAATTAGACTCCATGCTACTGGGGTTACTTCTTGGTTCTCATTGTCTCCTGCCTTGGGTATTATGAACAACCAGATGCTCTGTGCCTCTGTTAATGACCTGTGGATTCCTGGGTATAGATCCTTGAGCACAGCCCTCCAACGTGACTGATCGCTGTCAGCACGTATCCTGCAGGTGTCTCTCTTCACATACTGTCTAAATTTAGACAGATTGTTGCTTCAGCAGGAATTATCAGCTGCTAATCTTATTTAAAACTTAAATCAGAAAGAGTGAATGCTCTGTCTAAGGCATATATCAGTACAGCACATCTCCTACAGCAGTTGCAGTAGACAGACAGTCTACCTTTTCATGCTTTCCTATCACGATGCCAAGTTGGGGCCTAACTCAATTCCCCATTTGGAAGTCTCCATGCAGTCTCAGCCAAAGCTAAAATACAAGATCACAGATGACTGAAATAATGAAACACTATTCCCATCAGAGATTCCCCAGCTCTCAAATTGTCTCATTCATGGTTGCCAATTCCCGCTGATTCCCCCAACACATCCGGCCATTCTCCCCTACAAAATCTCTTCCAGGCTTCTGTCCTGATGACTGAAAGGCAACCTATACAAAACATACTGGGATGTCATCTTCCGTATTGCTACCCAATGGAGTTGTCTTGTAAACAATACGATGCTGTTTACATTCTGTGTTCCCCCCAGAATGCATTGTGTGTATCTTTGAGGCCTTACATAGTTTGAATGCATTTCTTTCCTCGAATCACACTTACAAAGACAATGTTTTGAATATAAATAAAGCTGCATTGTTTGTGGCCATGAATGCGAGCTGTCGGTCTTAGTCTATTGTGTTTGTTATCGATTTACTGCTGGTTGGCACATTACCTCCATCGGCCGTTTTGAGTGTGAAAGTTCATTTTTGACCTTGCTAAAAAGGAGTTTGTCTTTTGAACAGGACTGAATAGGGAGAGAGATTAGAAAGCTATCTGCCAAGCTCACCTGCTATATATCTTAGAGCTCCATGTTATGCACGGAATAAGAAAATAATGCATAACAAACACTACAACAGCCAGCAGCACTCAGCAGGGTGTGAATAACTAATGAGAACAAATATGAAATACATTTCTCTTGAAAATACACACATACTGCATCCCAAGTTTGGACCAAGAAGACCATTCAGGTACCTTTTATCTCCTGTCTAAACATACTTAATCTTTCACATTTCAAAATGATGTCACTAACAAAACCTTTCATATTGGCAATTGCATGAGTCACGGGGCTAGAATCTAAAAATAGACTTTGTTGTACACACTTTAGGCAATGACACGGCTGCAGATGGCAGCAAAATGATAGAACAGATATATGTCACCATTATGTCAACATAATTCGGCCAAACTCATTAAAAATAATAACTTTTAAGGATGTTTTACTGGAGCCCAATAGGCTCTTTATCAGGGTCTACATGTGCAGCATGTCCAGAGAAACATCAAGAAATAGTTTGATACACTGCATTTCATATCGCCATCCCCTCCAAGAGACACATCATAGGATGGTTTCTGGATTTCAATACACCCCCTGGATATACTTAACAAGCAAGCTCCATGAAGAGCGCTTCTCTCTCCCACAGATGTGTTTGGAGTTTGTTTGTATCTCGAAGCCAATTACAACAATGATTGCTGGACAATTTTGATAAAATTCCTTCCCAGAAAAAGGAAATCAGACTTTCAACCCTCAGGCTCTGAATTTCCCTAACTTTTTTTCACATGTTTTTCTAAGATCCTGCAGGGGTTTTGAAAGGGCAGCAGTTTTTGTGTTGAAAGGCCAGCAGATTTGCGCGTGCCTGAATCATCTATTGGTTTTGTATATGCAATTCTGCTTCTATGTTGACACTTATTAGGAATGAGAATCATGTATGAGTGTATCCTTCAATAAAACCTGTTAATGCTTGCATACGGTGTGTTTTTTTGGGCAGGGAGGATGAGCACTGTGGTATTATAATTGTAGCATTCAATTAACTTTGAGAAGAGTGGTCAGTCCCCTGTGACAGTCGGAGCTCTGCTTCTATTAGAGCAGGGGGTTTAGGCAAAGCTCCAGAGGATTAGACACAAGTTGAAGAGGACTAAAGGAGACTTTGCATACAATGAGTAAAGGGTGTTGGCTTCTGCTTGTCTAAATCCCTAGTGTATTGGGTCCATATAGCTATAAGTGACTACAAGATTGGAATTTGGCAGGACTTCAAAGTCTGATTAGATTTTGATTGTAAGTTTTGCAATTCAATTAGATATGGATTCAGGACTGTATTGACGAGATGGCAACATCAGCCACTTTATTAGTTGCACATGTTCAACTGCTTGCGAATGAAAAAAACTAATCATCAAAGGCAAGTATCCATGGTTAAGATGATCAGCTGAAGTCAACACCAAGAACAAGGAGGGAAGAAAGAGGGCATTTGAGTGACTTTGATCATGGCATGGTTTAAAACATGCTGGAATTTCACGGATCTCTTGGGTTAAAAGAAAATTGTCAGAGTAAAGAAAAATATCCAGTGAGCAGATTTCTACGAAAATGTCTTGGTAACGGCAGAGGTCAGATTATAAAGCAATTAAAAGCTAACCAAAGCCAATTATTAACCAAAAAATGCAAAAGAGCATGTCTGAAGGCACAACACGACTTTTAGCCGACAACAGGAAACTGGGTTCTATATTTACCCAATATGAATCCAATTGATCACTATTCAGAACTAGTTGTACATAATACTTGCGTAATAGATATGCAGTCGACAGGATCTATGAAATGCTGTAATTAATAAGGACCTACATTTCTGGGGAATGTGTGTAGCATCGTGTTGAATTTATGCCACAAAAAGCTTTTGCAGTTATAAAGGAAAATGGGGTCCCAACATGTACTAGTAAAGTACCCTGAATAAGGTGGTTTAAGAGGATATATATACCATGGAATATGTTATACTTGATAAAATGTTCATAAATATTCCAATGCTTAATGACATCACAGTTAAAAAGCAGCAATCCCATAATGTCTCTTTCTAATTATTTTGCACTTTGGATTTGGTATGAAAAAGAACCTGACCCGAAACGCGATAACATTCCTATTTGCTCAACAATGATGGACTCACAGAACTTTGAATAAATAGCTCCAAATTTAAGGACAATATAAATTGATCCAAGACCCACACAATAGAGTATTCCTGCTCCACCAAGTCAGTTCTCTGCCTCAATCTATAAACAAACAGGCAACTCATTTTCTGTGTTTTGCAGATCCCCTTAGGGCTTTTTCATGGAATAGTTTCCCTTTATCTCTGACATTTCAAAGCATAAACAAGTAATCTATTAATTAAAAGAATGTCGAAGGATAAATCAATGAAAAGTCTAATTCATCCCAGCTCTACTTCAATCAAATCGATCATGCATTTTATGTGCTAGAGACCAAACTGAAAGGGAAAAGCCTCTGAAGCAAGCAACAAGTTGAAGTGGCTTTAGTACATGCCTGGCAGAATATTGACAGGATGTCTGCTGACACTGAATGAACAGGATTTACAACTACCTAATAAATTAGATTAGATCATAACAGGAGGCATCTGGTTATAGTCATATTCTAAAGGTTGTCAACAAATCCTTCCTCTATAACATCCTGTGTGTGTATTCAAAACTGACATGTCTTATTCCTCTACCTCCATTGTTATTCAAATGATTCAAACCACATAAGTGATCTACTTTGGTGGACTTTATTTCCTCACCACTGTGTTAGCATAAACTGCAGTTTATTTTGAATAAACCTGCACCTATATTTATGTGACACAATTTGAAAAGATGTTTGTTTTAGGAACTAGAAAAATATTTAAGGTAGCAGTTTCATTGTGTCTTTCAGGGAACCTAAGAGGGCTTTACACGTATGGAGAAAAACAAACAACAAGAACAGAAAATAGCAGTAAGAGTTCATTTATTATATAGTTCTTAGTAAACAAGTAGGTCTTCAGGAGTTTTTTAAGTGTCTGTAGAAGTAGCATTAAGAATGTCAGGGCAGGAACCCTAAAGGGACTCAAAACCGAGGAGGAAAACGTGATAATAGATGCAGTAACACACTGTTGGATTTGGTCTTTTCATTGGATTTGTTGGCTGTTCAATTACTTTCTATGGCCTATTACTGGAGGGTAGTGTGCCGTTAATCTGATGTAGATGTAAACAGGCTAAAATTAAACACAAAAGTCAGACCTTGACTTTTAAAAGCTTTCTAAACTACATTCAAGACCTTTTTGAATCTCCCCCGCGGCACTTCCTGTCTTTATTTGGCAGTGCTTATACAGAGAAAAAGGCCCAAAATAAACTAACGACACCAAACTATACACAGAAATTATTTCAAGGTTTCTGTTCTGCTCTATTATGCACATAATATGCATAAAGACACCTCGGACTCTCGGGAGAAGTGGTAAGGGCTTCATAAGATTCCTAACAGATGGCATGCGATTACTATTTCGCAATACATACTAAATAAGATTATTCCAAGTGGCCTTTGCATTCAGAACGCTCCTTCTGGTTTGGACAGTGAGAGCTTCTGAAGGGCTTGGATGAGTGTACTCAACAGGTGTTCTTCTGCCCTTATTTATTTGACCATACAATATGTGATTAAGGATGAGTGTTTGCTTCCACAGCGTATCTATAGAAACACGGATGATAAATCTGGTAATCTGAGAGCCCTGAAAGGGAAATTATAAACAAAATCAACCCTTTATTTTAACAAAAGGTATATCATAGGATGTATGCTGATCAAATTCCAGGCCAAATAATTTGCCTAAATACTTCGCAGGCACACAAGTGGCTCAAACAAACGGAGTTTGCAATAGACCAACATTAATTGTATTAAAGTTTGGGTATGAAACATTGATCTGTCAGGGTAAATTCTTCTTGTGAATGTTATACATTTATTAAAGCATGTAGGATAAAACAAAATGGATTAACATTTCAAAATGTTTAAATAGAAATGTATTATTCTGTACTTATTGCGTCTTCACATTGTGTTTAAATGGCAAAGAAGCATTGCAATACACTGTTTTCTTATCATCCACAATAAAACAACCTCAATAAAAATGTGAAACAACACCACATGGTACATCATTTAACTGTTTTCCTATTTTATTGCTTATTGAATAAAAATACTAACCAATAATCGAGCAGACCACATCACGTGATCACATCAATGCTGACATCTGTTATGTGTTTAATTTCCAGCATATTCATTTCTGAGTCAAATCATCTTACATCTGTGGCACTCAATTGGATTTGAATTATGTGGTACTTGAGGTGCTGATTTATTTTTCAAACTTCACTGAAGTGTTCCTTTTCCTGGGGAGATGTTTGATTACACATATCTGCACGTGCTACCCTCGCTCCCTGCTTCTCCAATCTCCAACATTTTGTGTCATGTCACGTCTGTTGAGTTTCTATGAGCTTAAATGAAGAAAAGGGGCAAACCGTTTGTTTGACCGTGTAGAAATATGATATTCAAAAAAGTATTTAATATCATGTAGCTACTGAATTTCAGTTTGTACGGCAACTACACGCAGTGCAATAGCATGACCTTCCACGTGTGTATTACATGGAATAAATCACTAATAGCTGAGCAATTTTTACTTTGTTCTATGAGGGCTGCTGCGGGAAGCCACCCGGTTGTAAAAAATCAATTCTCTCATAGGAGGGGTTCCATATTTACTGTGATGTTTACAGATGAAGGGATGGAGAAAAAAAAAGAGCACCAGGTCTGAATTACGACTGAAGATGAATGGATTTGTCTGGCGTTAAGAGCCGCGGGAGACAGAGTTTTGCTAAATGTATGCAACTGCTCTACCGTATGGAATGCGAGCTACCTACCTTTTGGCCGGCTTCGAAACACACCAAATACCTACAACAAGAACATTGATTTATTCAATGCCTCCCGAGGTCACAACACTTTTAACGGAGGTTTTTCATGGTGGAGAAAGTCTTCCGCTTGCAGCCCCAAAGAAAGAACATTACATTTCAACTGGCTGTTTGATCTTCTCTTAAATAGCCTCAGTTCCACACAGCTACTAAATACATAAAATGTTTATATTTTTTGCCTCGAGGCTTTGCATCAGTTAAACACCTTGCTGGGATAAGGAATGAACCTCTGGTGCTATAAACCTCATCCATCTCCAACACAGTTATTTTGGCATTTGGGCTTTGTCCTCTAAGCTCATTAGATGTGTTCCTGATGGTGCTCTTTTTAAATTCTAGGAAACAATTTCACTCATAAATCTTGTTACACAGCGCTGCTTATGGAAAAAAGATTAGACTTGAACTAACCAAAGCATGGCAAGGAGGTTTTGATACAGCAACGTTACTTGGTTCTTTAAGGGTTACACACAAAAAGACTGCTGATATTATCACTTCAGACGAACATCAAGGCTCCTGAATCGAGTTTTCGTAATGAACAGATAAAAGAGGACACAGGAGTCAAACTTGTTTTTAGGATATTCCTGGGGCAATTACAGCAAGACGCTTTTGTTGGAACATAAAATGGACTGAATGAAGCACAACACTGTCAGGTTTGTCAAAAAAGAAGGAAAAAAAGAAGGGAGAGTGCTACAGTTGACAGTTCAATCAAACGGTGGGTAATAGTTCATTTTATCTGTGTTCGCGTTCCTGGGGCGGTATCACTGCCAGACACCTGCAACCCCGGAAAAATTGCGAGCACAGTTAGGGGGCATGCAACTTCAAACAGGGCCAGGATTTGAGTCAAAGATTTCAATCGGCGCCGGCATTATCCCGGCCTGCAGGCACGGATCTGTTGAACTGTTCTACATGGACAGCGTCGGGTCTCAGCAACACAAGCTAGATAGTTCTTTGAGTCCTTCAGATTTACTGTCAGGAGCAAATCTTTAACTTCAGTTCAGTCAAGACACTCACATCAAAGGGCTCTTTTGCTGCAATATGTATTTTATTTTGGTGATAGGACTCTGCTCATGTGATGCTTGGGGAAAAATCTAAAAAAAGCTTGGCTTATACTTTCCCTAAGCTTTGAAGATCTGCCGACAGAGCCTGAGTGTACCACATGAAATGAACATGGTTTGGTGCTAAACGTTCAAAATTCATGTATGATTAAAAGATAAGAAAAGGAAGCTTGAGAGACAAACATGTCCTTAAGCAGGTGGTGTAGCAGAGAAGATGTAATGCTTAGTGTTGGTGTATGCAAACTGAATGAGCGACAAGCAGTTATAGAAACACTGAATCCTCCAAGCAATCATCACTTTAATGGAAGGATAGGATACATGGTTATATTCTCTCCAACTGAAAAATCCCAAAATTGGAAAGCACACAAATGTATTACTGCCTTGAATGTACTTCCTAATAGTGATATACTGTATATTACAAACTTACTCCCCTATGATAAACCATGTACAATAAAACTAATTGCAGTTTGCAACTTATGTCTGTTTTGTACAAGCACACACAGGGGTAAAACGCGCGAGGCAAGATCTTATTGTGGCAAGTTATTAATAACGACTGTCAGTTACACATCGGTAAACAACAATATTGTTCTATCAATTTATTACTGCAGAGGCGAAATGAGCCATATGTTTGTTATTTCTGGTTTCATAGGTTAATTTATAACTCGCTGTGAATTGTTTCATTTCATCATTCAAATGAAATACTTCACATTCATTGAATGTGCTTTTCCTAATTTCTTATTGGGTTTTATGATTTTTCATCATTTGCTGTAACAGTTCGTCTGCTTGAGAGAACTGTATTTCTTGTGTGATTTTAATTGGAGGCCAGATCACAGTTTGGCCCACCTAAGGGGATTATATGAAATTATGTGCAAAACTATCTAAGTTTACCTGACTTCACCTGGCTGCCTACTGGTTTAAACTTTGCTACACCGTGAGAAAGGGAGAAACCTTAAAAGGGCTGATGGGGCATGAGGACTTGATATCTGGGATAAAATAAGAGGATTGGAGCATAATATTCGTACATCTAAATGCAAATTGGAAAACTTTCACTGCTCAAATGTATATGACTGATGTTGGTTGGGTTGGACTTGTGTGAACTCCCAAGTGTACTGATTTAGTAGGAAGTATTCCGAGATATGTATTTGGCAAGCCTCTGAGGGCTGGCTGGAGCATCCTGATAAGGACTGTGAACTGTAGCGGATGTGTCGGGTACTGGGCTGCAGTGCGTAGTGTATTGTGTAGTTACTGGTTTGGTATTGGTGTTCTCCCCTTCCTCACCTTTTGAAAGGGTTATGTGAAAGGACCCAGGGAGCTTCTCAGGGGTGGGTCTCAATCAGGACAGAGAATCACATATCACAGGCAAGACGTAGGATGGACAGACATTTGTGTCCTTGGTGGCTTGAAAGACTGGGTTGCTTTCAAAATGAGTGGTTCTTTTACGACTATAGAACGTTTTGTTTTTAAGGGAAGGGGCCACATTTCACACAGAGTCCAGCGAACTAAAGAGAACAGTTTTAATCAATATTCGCTCAGAGGTAAAGTAAAGCCACCTCAGGAGCGTTGCCCTCAAGTTCACCTTGATTAATGACCAAATTTGTTCTGCCAACCAAATGCAAAATGAAAAGGTTGCCTTTCTTCCTTTTTACCAAGCCCACTTCCATACTAAGGTAGGACTAGATTGATTTCCATCCCACATGTTAGTTCATTTGACACATTAGCAATTCATGTGTGTAAAATACCCAAGCTTGGTTAGACAGAGGGGAAGATTTCAGTTTTTTTTGACTGATTTTTACGGTACATCAGCTGCTCAGCCAATCCTTCAAGGAAAGGGCAAACAGGTGTGCATCATTATGTGCCAGCAGGGAAGGGCTGGGCTGGGAACAAAGGTTAGATGGTTCTAGTAAATTATATACTATAATATTTGTTGTATTGAAGTGAATATATCGGAGCCAATAGATAGATAAAGATGTCAGCAGAAACTTATAGGTGCTTTCTCAGTTAAGCTATACTAATCTTACAAAAGCAGGTGGTAGGTTTCAGGTGAGGATGAGAAGGTGAAATGACATTCACTAGAGTAAAGAGGAGTTAGCAGCTTGCTGGAGGCCACAGCTTTCTTTTTCTTTTGTTGGTTTTATTGGAATTACCTGGGTTTAATTCTTGCCCTTCTTTTCAGCTAACTTTTTGTTAATAAAGGTCATGGACGTCTTGAGAAGAAGATGAGCTGGACAGAAACAGCGGGAATAAAACCAGGAGAAAAGACGAGAAATGTGAAGTAATACAGATGATAATGAGAATGAATGACAAACCTGCCTTTCGTCAATCTAATTTATAATAAAATGATTAATTGATTAACGTTGGATGTGCGTCACTGACACCGGAAAGATAAGGCTACGTCATGGGGAAGATGCTAGGAAAGCGGTAAGGTAGAATACATCAGTTAGGAAGCTTGATAAATAAATAATACAGGACAAAGTTAAGCTATATGAATTTCCATGATGAATCAATAGTTGTTGAGAAAGTCTTCGGATATAATTCATGCCCTATCAGAGCCTAAAATAATAGGTGTAGTAGTTACACAAGTGGACTGGGAAAATATAGTTTTATTTTCAATCCAGTAAAAGGCAGTTATATAACTTGTTGTATGCAAACAGCCTTAAAACACACAGAGTGTTTTAAAGTGTAAAGAGTAGCCAGCTCGCGGCAGGGCTACAGCTTTCATTTGTTATCTATTTCTTTATTACTGAAAATCCCAATTTGTCATTTTTGCCATTTTGTTTCTCAAAAGTTTAACTTAGTATAGTCATTTTTGTGTGCTACCCTTCCTGTTTGTGGACCTGGTTCTTCACATCCCTGTTTAAGTTTCCCTGTGCAAAACCACCTCATCTGCACTTAACAAAGGGTGGTAGCACTACCACAAACCACCTTGCTAGAGTCGACCTTCAGACTTGGGGACAAATTAAAGTCCTGTAATGTACTGAAAATTAGCTTTTATTTTAGCCGACTTGTGAGTTATACTCAGGTTTTGTATGCACTGGTTTCATATCAACATCAAACATGCTGGAAATGTATTCTGTGTGTTCACATTTAGTAGCTAGTTATCTTCAGCTCCAACTCCTAAGCTAAAAGTTAAAGCATCTTTGTTGCTTTTGGCCTTGCTTTTTATACATATTGTATATAATATATATACATATTTTTAAAGTGAGCTTCTGGCTCATGGTTCAGGCTTTTTATTCAAGCTATCAAAACTTGTTCAGAGAGAAAAAATAATCATTTCTGCCAAGCATTGTCCATTAGGCCTGATGGACTAAACAAGGCCCTTTTTGAGCCAGTTTGTGATTTTTTGCAGCAAAGCCCAAATTATGAAAACCAATGGTATACTTGAATTGCTCAATTTAGAAAACATACATTTACATATATTTGAAATGTTAGAATTCATCTTACCTTAGAATTTAAACAGGCCTGTACTTGCATACGTTTTTGAAAATATTGCACATGTTAAAAGACACATCATGGTAATGTATTCACTCTGAAATCGCCCAAGAACATTTAAAGTCTTTTAAATACAGTCTGTGATATCTCACATGTCTTACTCTATGCCCAAGTGCTCTTGGCAAGAGACTTCATGTGAAGCAAAATTACCATGGTAACAGCTCTCCAAGCAGCCGTTCTGTAGTTATATTGTCCATGAAGAATACTCAATTGTCCTGCATCCACTTGTTGAGAGCCAGGAAAAGAAAACGGAATAAGTAAGTGTTACTGGCAGTGGGCTGTTGGCCTGCACCCACGGTGAGCATGTTGCTAACAGTATAATATTCTCTGTGGGACACTGTTACAATGGAGGGGCATCAACATTTCATATAACAAAACTACCAGGGAGTATTTCAATTGCCCAAGTGAACTGATAAACAATAAAGACTGCCTGGACTTTAATTTTACAACATCATTTTGGCTCATATCCTGGAATGCCAGTGTGGCCCTAGATAGTGGAGGAATCATTATCATAAAAAAGGGCCCTTCTTATGAGAATACACTGTCAGACAAACTGGATAAAGCAGCTAAATGGAAACATTACTTTTGACTAAGAGAAGGACAGCGTGGAGAGAAAAAGAGAGACATTAAAAATCTCTTCCTAGCACTCTGCCAGACCTTGTATTTTCAATTATCACTTATTTTCATTACACCCTCCTCCACTCGTACTGTGAAGTGTGAAGTAAGCTTCGGTGGGAGGATTGCTGTCAGCGCATGAGTGTAGTATGCAAGGTTAAGTATTTAAAACTAAAGTTGTTAATTTTCAGAGAAGAGTTTTTTTTTTACCAATTTGGAAGTCTTAATATGGAATTTTGAAGCCAACCCCACTGATTCTGAAAAGGACAAATCTACCTCAAGATCATTTGAATTCAAGGCTTCAAACTGGCGGTCCACAAACCAATGGATGACGCCAACTTTGCAATTATTTTACGAGAAAAGATATGAATTCCCAATGTTTGTCAGGACTTAAGGATGGTAATGCAGATTACCAAGGACTGAATTTAAACACAACTGTATTGTCAAGAACTTTAATCTAATTCTTGGATGCAACGACTCAAGACAAAATTCACAAATCTTCTTCATGGCCCGAAAATGTTGGCTCTCTTGACTGCACATGAAACGAGATGAACTTGCACAGGAAAAAGGCGGACAAGGCCTATACACTATATCCAAAAGGTAATCGGATACAGGTGGCAACAATCAAGGGTGGGGCTGATCATTTCACTGGCGGGAAAACACACAATGGCAGGAAGTACAGTAAAGGGTTCTGAAGCAAGAAGGAAAGGCAAGTACAAAATAAAACAGGAAGTACCTGAGGAGACCAGACATACTGTACGTTATTGTAAGTGAAAAATTAGACATGACTAAACCTAAATCGCAATATGGACTATAAACTAAACGTATAGCATAAAACTCATAAATAATTAAACATGACTGTCAACAAAAGATGGCAGAATTAACAGACACAATGTGATGTTACATGGATTTGTTTTTAGGGGCTACCATAAAGTCAATTTAGGATTGGGGGAAAGATTCTGATCAACATTAAGCAGGCTTGGCTGGAGCTGCAATGTCACTGGAGTCAAAAACATTCCATGTCAGTAAAACTTCTTAGGAAGATTTTGTGAAAAAAAGACTAACATCCCTGGACTTCCTAGATCTGCTTGATATAGGCAACACAAACGTATACAACTCCTCTAAAGTGTTTCCAAAATGACCATTGTTTTTGGTTTTCCTGGCAGGATTGGAAAGATTCTGCCTTAGATGCTACTAAAAAGAAAAAGGAGCACCGAAGCCTGCCAGGCTGCCCTTCCTGCCACGTGGATTTCACAGTTCTTGGGTGAGCAACTCCAGTCGATGCCTGATGATTGAAAAAGCTTTTCTTTTTACCCTCCCCTTTAACAGGCAGGTCACTGACAGCACTGAGAGCAGAATTTAGCAGCCAGGAGGAAAACACTTGGTTTTCCAGACAAAAAAAGCATTTGTTATAAGGGCATCCAAGTATTTTGCTATCCAGATTACTTATGTGAGGAATAAAAGGCTGTGATTTTAGAATCAAAAGGGATATCGAGTCCAATGGGATCCAAGGAAGCCCTTTGTGTCCTGCCAGGCTCCAGGTCACCTTTGATGACGGGGTACGTTTGTTCACCTCTCCACTAGCAGCAGCAGACAACTCAATCAAAGACAGCTGAATACTTGCCCAGCTCACTGGCTCTCTTCTGAGTAATGACCCAGAAAAGGAGTTGATGAAAAGGAGTTAGTGTAATGAGGTCACTAAATCAGTTATTCAACATGCCATCGTGACATCCTTAGCGTAGTTCATGTCAACCCTTATACTCAACCAGTGGAGGAAAGTAACTCTGCTATCCCCTGACTGCATTTACTTTACAATATTATTTTACGAACTACCTTGCAGATTTTGGTTATTAACTCAAAAACCAAAAATAAATCCATTAATGAATTAAACTACCTTGCAGTATATGAAGCATTGGGTGGGTAAAAAATCCCACCTTTACAATACAAGTGCAACTTTGAAGCGATTCAACTATACATTACAATGATTTATTATGTGTAATCGTCCTTACTACTGAATGTAATCAATATTTTAACCTTTCCTATTTTATATACATTTTGATGCAAACATTTGACTATTACTTGGGTACGATCTGTTGACTCGGTACTTATCTGTTGCAATGAGCTTGCCTAACATGCTGTTTACTAACTGACCTCAACTGCATGGACATAAACGCAAAATCTGTTTGTGTACAGGAAAATTGCTGCAAGCGTAAGTTTATAAAAAAAGATAATTAATCTGTGATAAGAGATTTTTACTCCTAGGCCCTACAGAGAGGTTTAACCACAGCAAAACACGGAGACAATATTGTAGTTATCAGTGTCCTTCCTTTCAGCCTAGGAATCTCTAATGGGATTTTTTTTCTCTCCTTCTCACAGGGCACCAAACACTTAGCTGAATTGATGAGATATTATGAGCTATTAAGAAGTGGCAAAGGACATAAAACAAACAACAGGTGTGTTCTACCACTTCAGCAAAACAAAGGGAGATTGAAGATTCTGGAAAAAAAAAGAAAAAGACAACTCTTTCGCTGATCAACTAAGTATCTGAACAACAGCGGCGGCAATATCTCTCCCTCTTTAATATATCTTTCATCCATTACCATTTACACCCACTCCTGTGCACGGTGTGCGTCACAGTGGCAGAGAGCTGCCTCTCCCTTCCCTCTGACACTCCTCTATATTTCACACCAGCAGGATCCTCCGTTTAAGAGAATGCGATGCAGATGGCTGCGGGTCAATCGAGGACACAGCGGGACCCTCTGGGTTAAAGTGCCATGATTAATCGTGGGATTATGGATCAAAGGGCCTAGCTGAAATCTGACTGTGGAATGGGGAGCTTTGCTGCATGAGCAAATACAATGACAATCTCACAATACTTTGTATTTCAAATCACCGGCAAAGGATTGTTTGCATGTGTGTTGCATTGCTCACAGATTACAGGTAAACTCTGAACGGAGTTCCCAAAGATTAGACTATTAGCCTTTCTAATAGTGTGCACAGTTTGTACTAAATCATTTTAGGCTTACTGTGAATTCATATTTAGCAGGTTTCCCACATGTCTACCTAAGAAAATATCTTTTCGTTTTGTTTGGTATGCTGCTCGATTAGAGGGATTGCACACTATTCTGTGAAACACTAATCCTCTTTTGGTATTTTGATGAAACTGGTGTCCCAACAGGATGAGATATGATGGCTGCAACAGACATAGCATTCAATTCTAGTAATTTTCAATATTATCAAATCTGATTCAGCGTGAAGGCCAGGTCAGGTTCCAAATATTCAAGCTTCCCCAAAAATTCAGTTTGGTGTCTGTCCAAGAAAGGATGCCGAGTCGTGGCTGTGCGTGTTGCTGTGGTCCTGAGTCTGGGACCCTGAGTAATGGGTCCTGAGTCCTTGATCACGAGTTGTGGCTGTGCCTGTCGCTGTGGTCCTGCCTGATGCTCCCTTTACTACTTTGTTGATGCACCCACAAGATCGTTGACATCCACTTGGATTCATCTTCTTGTTATTATTTATAGACATGCATTTTCAAGCATCTGGACTACCTGTGCTATAAATCTTTTTTACTTAAATCGGCGCAATTTTTTGTGTATGAAGTAGCAAAACAAGAAATAGGCAGGTGAACTGCAAAATAATACATATGTACAATATCTGTGTAAACCTAGGTGGTTAATTTCTACCACAAAAAAAAGTTCACAGCCACCCTGTGTCTAAATGTACCCTGTCTGATGAAGAACTGGAGCGGCTGCTAATGTGCTGCTGCGCACACGCTGTTTCTGTTAAGTGCCTGATGACAAGGTGTAAGATGCAAACCATGTAACTGCAACATCATTCTAGCCAGGGACCTTTATTCTCTTCCCATGTGGTCTACCTCTAGCTTCAACCTTTTAAGAAAGGCAATGCCAAGAAAAAGGAAAAAAATAAATTACTTTTTGATGTGCCGTTGGTGCAAAGTGCTATAATAATATCACTCACTGGCTCTGAGGAAATTGTTTAAGACATATAAAATTGCACTGCTTTTTACAATAATTTGGGTCCGTCTTGGATTTTTTTCAGAAATGTGATTATTGATGATTTGAAAAAAAACCCCATTCTTATTCCTTGTTGAAAAATCTAGGATATAAGAATATTTCAAAACTTCATACCTCCTACTGTCTTTCACAAAAAGTAAATTGTGAGTGTACTGTATGTCCATTGGAAGTTTCTGGTTTCTATGTCACACATTTTATATCGAACCAAGATTGGCTTCTAAATGTTTATCATCAACTCAGATTTAAGGTTAACACGAGCAAACGGTACTCCTTTGGCAGGTGAAATGTGAAAAAAGGGTATTCTAGTGTCAATCTGTGCGTCACTATTTCCAATATTCTATTTATCTTTTATCATAAATATTTCTTTTGTTTTTAGATTCTTGAGACTTGACCTATTGAAACACACAGCTGCCTGAGTACAGCTGTTCTTTAGTGGATCTTTTCCTATGGCTGGTAGGCTGCTACACAGCATGTGTAGTTAGCAGCACACTGCACGGTATTTGTATTGCACGCTAACACGTTCCAATATAATGTTACATTTCTACAGTGGTAAAGTGAATAAATATGGTAAGTGGATACACTTGAGATACCATTTCTCCATTATTGATTTTCTGTTTTCTTGAAGAAAATGGATTTTAAGCACCAGTCCACCGCTACGCTAAGCACTGTAGTTACTCCACAGGGTCATATTAGCTCCTTGCTTCACTGACGTGCTGTTCTTGGTGCATACTTTGAGATGATTGCTGACCAGACAAATGTCTAGCCCTGTCAACCCATCACACGCACCATTAAAACCAACAGCTCTGAAATAAAATCATTAATGAAGCCAATCATGTGGATACAGTAAACTACTGGCCTGCTGACACATGGAATGCAAAAGCAGCAGATTGAGGATGCTACACTTACAAGATATCTTGACCTGTGGTCCCAGTCATTGCTGCCTGCTTAAAATACAACCAATTTGTTGGGGGTAAGGACGTGTAAATTGAAATGTTTTAATGAGTTGAGTTGTTCCAAAGAACTTACATCCAAAGACTTTTGATTATATGCTGAGATTCTCTTTTGCTTTTTGCTAAACAATCATACACCTTACAGACTGTTCTATAATCTGATTCACTTTTACAACTCCCAGGCTGTTCACTCATATAAGAAATGTGTGTATTATTAGAACAAGCATTTACGGGGTTGTAAAGTGATAGTTGCCACTTACTCTGAAGACATAAAGACAATGCGTACAAGAGATGATACCAGATCTATTGACTAAAAATGGCCAAATACATGCAATTTGCTTGGGCAGCGGTAACTATAGACGTTTAAGCAGATAATAGCCACAATTGGGTTTAAGTGAAGAACCTAATATTTTTTAAAGCAAGATCAGTAAATTATGAAGTCAAAGAAAGCTGAGCAGGGTGGTCACAAAGGCAGGGCGCAGAAAACGTTTAAGTACTCCAGTGCAGGGCAAGGCAAAACCGAAGTAATCGCATAGACAAGGCACAGCTGAAGAAGGCAGCCAAAAACACAAGGGTGGAAGGGTGATGACAGTGCAAATAATCAATGCAGGTCAAACAGTTACACAGGTGGAAAAACACAAGGTCTGGAAGTAAAATCAGACAGAACACCGTCAAAGAACTAACTTTTAGCACTGGTGATACATCGCACTTCCAAATGTGTAAAATAGGTTTTCTGCCGTGTGGGCCTTCTTAAAAAGCCCTATAATTGTCAATGTAAAAAATGTATATGTATAGGCTGGTTGGCCTTCTGTTTGAAGAAAATAAATTGAAACAGCTGTGATACGTAAAATAAGAACATAAATAAGGTGCAACAGTTGCACATGTTTTATTTCACCCTTTCTTCTTTTTTAATCACACCTAAATGCGCTGAAAACTTTTAATTACATGCAATATGCTGTAGAAAAGTGTGAAAACTCAATTTATTTTTTTGCCAGGCTCGTAGATTTTTAGTGAACGTTTATGTTTTTGGCTTTGACAACTCAAATAATTTAGGGACAGGTGTAATTTTATACTCGGCACCTGTAACACCCAGTCTTTACAAATGACACACAGGGAATGAAACTTTAATTTGCACTTGCTAACCTGCTATGGAGCAAAAGACACTTGGATGACAGTGACTGGCCACATTTAATTCCAAAGCAGGATGCTGTCTGAGTTTATATATTTATCTGAAAAAAACTTAGTTTCTTAAATCTTGTCTATCAAGTTTACTTTTGAAAATATAACACCTCCATTTCCCCAATCCGTAAACAAATGACTGAGGTGGCAAAAAGTTACCAATGCTGCTTTGTTTTATATACATCCATAATGTCTACATGTTATAACAGTGGTTAACCTTTCCAGTGCATAATGCCTTAAATAAAGCACTAATTAGGACTCCCATTAGGAATGGAGAACTTGCAATATAATATGTAATCACAAACAAAGATATGGAGAAACATAAAGGCAATCAGCGGGTTTTGTGGAAGACAGCAAATTCCATCTGGATGGAGTAATTGCAATGTGCATAAGAGTGGTTAAGCTAAAGTCCACATTTTTTTCCCCCCATCTCTAATGTTTCCATTCATTTTGTAATTTTAGGATAATTCAGTCAAAGAACTGCTGAGAAAAAAGAGCTGAAATAAATCCTGCGATAATTAACCAGTTAAAGTAAGCAAAACATGTTGAAGGCAAAGCGATTTAGCTGCATCCTCACATCACTCCACTGTTTTGAATAGCTCAGTGTACAGCTCGTAATCCGCTTCCTGTCTCTAGGGCATCAGTTTGACCGTCTCACAGGTTTTTGAGCTCACTGTACGCCACAATGAGCTCCTTCCACTTGGGTGAGCAGTTGATAGTCCCAGAACGAAAGGTTTAACACACATTACTAAGGTTTTCATACGTCTGTGCCACTTATAATTACCTCTTGGCTAACTGTCACTGTAGAGATGCTGGTGCAAGCAAAAATGTGATGTCTTTTAATTGATATTTGGAGGGGCACTATGGTTTCTTTTCCTAGCCCTGGGCTCCTGTTTTGAAGAGCAGTACAGGATCAAATTTGCATGGTGGGTTGTTCGCCAATCTGACAGGCCTAACAAAATACAATATTGCCTGGGCTGCTGAGGACGGCTGTTATTGTCATGATTGTATGTTTTGTTTTCAACCAAATGAGCTGAAGTGGTAACATCCACTGTGAGACTGCAATATAAATGAGGATACACGAAAAGGTTCCCGTTCAAATGTGTAAATTACGATGAGTGTATCTATGCAGCTTAATGAACTGTGCATACACTGACATTCTGGAGGCCATTTTCAGCCAATTAACAGGAAATCAGCTCAGAACAGAATAGAAAACAACCTGCTGCCTTACGAGAAAAATACTGCACCCTCCTCGAATGGGAAACAGATAACCAACCCCATTATTTAGCTCGCTGGTAATATGTGAAAATTGGCTGGGTAGTATTTTCTTCTCCATTAAAGAAATTCCTCACACGCAGTTGCTCTGAAATCTGAATAAATTAAATCGTAGTATAGTCCTGCAGCGTATGCATGAAAACAGGGAAGGCCCAAATCTCTCAATATGTCCCAGAGGCGCATGAATCAAATTTATGTTGCAATTTCACTGATTGCTGATTCTGTATCGTGTTTTAGTGTTTAGACTACACGCCATTCATCCATGAGGGAAATGTTAACCCAAGTAAGCACCGCCAGGAATACGGTGTTCAATTTAGCAAATGCTATCAGTGCACATTTGTGCACAGCGCACAGTTTTGTTTGTTCCACCTTTGAACTAATTAAGACGGAGCGGGGGAATATTCTCTTTCATTTGCTGAAATAACTGTAGCCTGTATCAAAGAAATGATAATGCGGTCGCTGAAGCTTTTGTTTTTAAATATTCCTGCATGCTAACCAGCTGCAAAATTGCTTTGATTTTTTCGATTCCAAGCAGAATGATTTGCATTAAGACGCGTCAGGTGTGAAGGATTGTGCAGAAAGCCACTTGCTCCATGGGATTTATTGAAACAAGAATGTATTATGCATGCAGCTAATGCCTTGATTCGTAATGTGTTCCAAATCTCGGCATTGTTGTGCAACACTGCTCCATAATGCATTGGATGTAGAAAAATAGGAATTACAGAAGCACAGAGAGAAATTAGGGCGAACTGAGCGATTAATATGTAGTCAATGTGCATCTTTTGTACCAATTAATTCCCACCATTTAAAGTTTTGTTTTAAACAAACAGTTCAGTGAGTAGGTTTGGAGAAGACCACTTTCAAACTGTTAATAAGTCTTTCTTTTCCATAATGATTTAATTACTCCGTGACCATCAAATAAAAAGTATATGTTAGCAGGACATATAGTGCCATCCATTGCCCTGGCAACCAGAATCGAAGCCCATTTTACCAATCTTAAACAGTGGTAATATTAAGCATAACATTCTTATATACTCAGAAATTTCATTCCAAATTGCTCCAAAAGCTCATAATTATCTTCAAGTTTTCTGTGAAAATCTCTTCTTTGAAATTCTCTTTGGCACTTTCAGATTTAAGGGGAGTGCCATAATGTCAGGTCACAATGGTTTCAATGGGGTCTTTTGTTGTAATTCAAGAACTCCATTTCGGAGGCAAATAGTCTTGCATTTTTAGAAATAGCCATCTTTATCAAGCATCCATCACTCGATCCTTCAATCCTTAACAATTGTCCGACCCCTAGCACGTTGCTGCCACTATACGACAAAGGAATGTCGTGCTCCCTGAATTTTAGCCAGATGGGGTGATTAGCATTCAGGCCACAGAATAAATACAAAAAATTGTCTCAGAGAACGCTTATTTCTCATGTGGTTGGAGTCCTTTAGGTGCCATTTGGTAATCTTCAGGCAAGCTGTCATATGCCATTTATTCAGCAGCGGCTTCTGTCTAGCCCCTGCGCCATAGGGGCATGATGGATGTAGTGCTTGTCTGTCCTTCTGGAAGGTTCTGCCATCTCTGCAGAGAAAACTCTGACGCTGATCCATTAGGCTTTCAGGTATGTTTCTTACCAAGGCCTCTCATTCACAGAATTTGACAAGTTGTCGGAATATATTTTTTTAGTAAGAAGGATCGTGCATTTTCACTTTTCCTTATTTATAAAGGTGTTTGGCTCAGAATCAAGGCAGGGAATCTGCATAAGTGCAGTATATGATAAAATGCACACATCTTCTGAAGTTCATTGCAGTGATTGATCAAACTGAGCAGGTATACATCTTACTAATGTACAGTTTAACAACAAAGCTTGTAAATGGGTAGGTGTAGGTAATGCTTCTATATTTTAAGGTTGTCTGTTTTTGTGTCCTAAACTTAGTTTTTTAACACGAGTTTTAAAATGTTTTACAATGTAGTATTTGCATAGTTAAGGATACAGAAAAAGAGACATTGCCGCACTGGAATTATGAAATAAAATCCTCATTGGTTAAATTTTGCGATTGTATTTGAAGACTTTGAGAATTCAATAGTAGAGGGAAATCTTGTCTGCAGGTAGCTCTGTAAGGCTGTACTTGTGTTTATCTTGGGCTAAATGACAATACACTGTTCAAAACCTAATTTAGGCTGTGCGATTACTATGTTTTGCTATAGTTACCAGTACAAATAAAGAGTGACTGAGGCTAATGGCATTGTCAATAAATCCTAAGGTGGACATAAATCGAATACATTTAAAAATAATAAGTACAAAATGTTGTACAGATGGTGGCAATACATGAAAAGTAAAAGGATCAGCAACATTTCTTCAAGATGAATCACATGTCCCTACAGTATATTAAAAGCCCAAACATGTCAACCTCTGAGTGGTCAATTGGGTTAAAACTCTGGGGAACATGAACATTCATACAATATTTCAGTCTGGAGTTTTTTGGGGAAGAACTTTCCAATTCTAGTATACTGTACATGAGTTTTTCCTTGGGAACTATTGTGTGTAGACTGTGTCTGGAGTATGTGTTTCACTACTTTCAACAGCTCATTATGTCACAATTATAGGTAAAGTGAACACAATTGATTCCTCCAAAATATATTAGCACCTAAAATCACCTCTCCTCCTGTGAGAGACATTGTAATGCATTGTGAGTGGTGTCAAATGCTACGTCTGGTGACCCTTAAAGGTTGCCCTTTACCGAGTCAAGCGTCAGTGCATCTATTCTGCTGTGATACCACTCTCAGCGTGATGCTGCAGTGGTGGCACCTTGTGCATGGGGACTTTCGAAAGGTGACAACTTGACACAACCGCATATCAGGGCAGCAGGATAGTGCGGTGAGTAGATGAAATATAGGCCTTGAAGAAATCCTTCAGATACCATCCAGGTGTCCTTGAGAATCATACCAAATCCTTAGCAGCTGCAGAAGCTCTGCTCTGCTGCCGATTCTTACCTCTAAGTAGCTCGAGGAGGATGAAGCAGGAAGGCAATTACCCAACAGGGATCAATAACGTATCATGTTAGTTCAGGGCTATTTTTCTCTAGCTGAAGAGTTCCTAAAGTCTCAGAGAATTGGCCTGTTGAGTAAAATCAACAATTGTTCTTCATTCTGTTAAACAGGTGCTGAGGGAGAATGGCAGTAGGACTGACAGATCCATGCTTCTGGCAACTATGCAAAGTCTTCCATGTACCTGAGACATCAAGGGGTAAGGGTATGCCAATCAAAGTGACAAACTTCCCCCATTGATGTCTCCCTTTTTATTAAATGCATATTCGCAGCTCTAAACATAACCACATGAAAAGCCCTTGACATAAGAGTCCCCCCTTTGATTTTCGTGTTGGCGAGTGACACAAGAGAGGAAATGGATACAGGTATCTATTACACGCAGTTAAGCTTGCCTGTGTTTATAAGGAGGCATCTGATTTCAAAGGCATTCGCGCTCAGGTGTAGATCAATCAAAGCGTCTTCAAACGCAGCTGGTTACGTTTTATATCTGGCTCCTTGATTTAATTCTCGAGTATGCTTCTTCGGCAGAAAAAATATCCTTCAAAGGCCGCTGAAGCAGCCACGAGAAGTTCCTGTCAGTATTGTTTGCTTTGCCACGGTGTGAGAGTGGACGGGGTCCCTCCTGTGTCCTCGTCATCGTGCCATTCACTGACGGCTCCACGTCGAGTCGCAAAGTTATTCCACTGCAGGGAGCGAGAGTCTCACATACACTACATCCTGCTTACATCTGTTACTCATGCATGTCCCTGTCCCCAGGGATGCCATCTTTCCCTATTTTTATGTCTCGAAATGGCATGAGAGTAACATGTGGCATCCTATTGCATGGCCATATGTGAGAAGCCCCTTCCAGTCATAGACTATTACATAAATGTGCTGTACACTTTAGATGTAAGTCACATGTTTGCCTCCAAGTAATGTACTGTAAAAGTCACAATGGCAACTGTGTTCGGTCAGACCTAGTAACCCTGTTACACTTCTAACACTGCATATTTCTGATTTAAATACCATGGCATAGATTGAAAAGCTCCACGGGCGAGGTTAAATGTTCAGCGATAGCTATAAAATGCACGTCCTGTTCCGCCATCTGAACTTTAATAAATGTGTAATCTAAATACAAATTCCTATGCACAAAGAAAATTAAAATGTGCTCAACAAAACATGACAAACTGTCAATGGACCTATTTTTGAATTTGAGGAGTTTTGTCATGTCAGATCAGTATCTGATATGCGTTTTCATTCACCCCTAGCAGAGCATGGCTGAATGTTAAAGACCAATGCTACAGCCATGCTTTGAGCCTGTATTTATGCACAGCAGTGTTTTGAGCCAGGTTTAATGTTTTAATATTGCATGGTTGATTATATTTACCATGTTTGTTTGGTGTTTAGCAGGCTAACATCAGCTATTTAGTAGCAGAGACAAATACACCAATGGGACTAGATGAAAATCAGGGTATCAACAAAATCCTAATAATACAAAATGTGACATCTATCCGTCCAATCGCCGTGAAGTTTATTCATGTTCCGATAACATTGATTGGCTGACAACAGCTATCCTTGGAAAGCGAAAAAAAAAGTACAGTATTAAGAACATTAGCTTGAATTTTTGAGGGGACGGTAGAGTAAAAAGTCCCAGCATGCATGAGTAATGCTTCTTTGCAAGCGTGATGCTGTTTACCTAGAAGTTTTAAAAAATGTCCCCCAATATGCAAAATGCACTTTTTAATGTCTTCTACACATAAATGTGTGTCCCCGGTGTGTAATTAGACTCCCAAAGTGTCCGAAATTACAGCCCGCACCATCCATTTTGTACTGTTATACCAATTTATTACTATGCTTGAACACTGTTGGACCGTGTAAAACAGGCAGCAGTGTTTTATGGTCTATCTAGTAAATGATGAAATAGATGATGAAATTTATAAAAGGATCAAAGAGCAAGAAGTGGGGAAAGCACTACGGTTAATAGTTAAGCTGCAGACATAAGTTAGGAGAGCCAACCCAAAAGAAAAAGAGAGCTAAAAATCATATACATACATATAGTGTGATATATTGAATCTGTAAAAATTGACCAATTTGGACAGTACATGTTTCCAATAGCAACTACAGCAATGAAAACAAGTTTACATTAGTTTTAAAGCTCGGAAGACAGAGTGACTCAGTACTGATATCAGTCTTTCATTCAAATCTAGGTTAGGGATCTTCTCCAGCGGTTTGAAAGGATAATTATCACAATTTGTGCTTGATAGAATGATTGACATTGATTTGGAAAACGAGACTCTATGAGAGGGCAGCTTTCACTTTGACATATCAATAACAATCCTCAACGACACGGACAAGAGCAAACACAAGAAATGGCCTTCATGCTCTTAAATAGAGGGTTCAGTTGGAGGGTGGCAGAATAAAAATATTGATTTAATCACACAGACTTCTTCACCCAAGTTAATGAATCATTATTTTCACGTCTGTACCCCGAGGATAGATAAAGTATTGTCTGACTGGTCCAGTGCATTGATGATTAGCAGTCTCATTAAGAGTGGAGCTGGAGTGTGTAAATCTCAAGAGAGATGGAACATCGAGAGCAGTTGTACAAGCAGTGTGTGCCGCCGTGACACACACTCCCTGTACTGTCCCTCTCTGCTGTTTATTGCCTGGCACCTGGCACCACTGTGAGACACTAATTCCTTTTGTCAACAGCTATGAGTTATCTTTTCATTTTCAATTGACTGCACGTCAATCATGTTTAAAAAATATGAGTCTTTTAGGCTACATTGACACCATTGGGCATTCTTAGGTTTAGGGTTAGGCTTCTAAATCTGTATCAATGTTTTTTGAGAGGGTCATATTTATTCAAGACTATAACCCACATAGCAATCTGACCTGACAGCTATGTCAGAAAGGAGTGCCTGCACAGTATACAAATGACAGGAGATATCACATCCATCCTAAAGTCGTCATTGCTTGCTGACAAGGCGATGCTGATGTGAATTAGAATTCCAGGTCTTATGACACAGCGAAATGTAGGTCACAGACTTCAGGACTTCATTGAAATTAAACAACAAAAATATGAACTTTACATTCTGCTAGGCTGCACATAATCTGGTTTGAAGACTGCCGATAATTGTTTCGATGGACAGTCAGATACAAGGGCAATAGAAATGTTAATAGGAACATCCCAACACTCTTATCTTCTTCATTTCATGCATAATGTTACCTACACCAAGCATATTGATTTCACAAGTACCAATGTCAAAACCACAATGTTACGGAAGCCATTTGACCGCAGCAGTCTACCCGTCCTAATAAGTTAAAACATGCCGCTCAACGGGGATTTTTCTTCTTCTTGAATTCTCCTATCCACTATTCCTTAACCCCGTGACGTTTGATGCAAAGGTTAAGGATTGGTAGATAGGAATAGATGTTAGGAGCTGATTTTTGGACAATTCGGCCGTACCTCTGCTGTATTTGATCTCTTTGTTTTTTGTTGTAATGACCCATTCCCTGTTTTTTTTATTTCAAAGTTTGCCCAATATTTCTTGTTTTCGCTTCCTATTTTTGTGGGTTTTGATCGTTTGTCATGGCGTTATTTGTTTCACCTGTTCTCTATTAGCCCTGCAAACACCTGTGACCCACTTAGACCCTACTTTTTGTCTCGTCTTTGTCTATTCAGTTTTGCGTGACCTCTAGTTAATCTCTGTGTTCCAAACTTTTGCAAGTACAGAACTTTTCTGATCAAGATTCTGTCTGTAAGTCCTTCAGTTGAATCCTCTCGCCAGTTATTCCTCCGTTCGTTGCAACACAACACATGTATACCATAAAGCTGTCCTCCCCTCAACAAAAGAACAACACTCAAAATGGAAGCTTTAACAGCCGCCACTTTTGTTCAACTGAATGTGTTCTGCTGATGAGAGGACAAACTAATCTCCTCTTCTTTAATGATTGGGCCGTATCGATTGTGGATGTTTTACAGCCAGAAAGATGTATGCCCAGCTTACTCATTGTATGGTAGGCATTAGCAGTCAGTCACTCAAGAGTCTTACTCAGTATTAGGTAATGTGTGCCGTTTGTACTAAGGATATCCAAATATGCATTTATTTGTAATTCTACAAGCTCATATGCACTGGAAACGTTATTGCATTTGTGATGTACAGTATAGTGGATGGAAGCTAGAAATAAATATAATTAAATCATTTGCATAATACTTTCTTTTGGTTGAGCTTTTTTTTTTGTACTACACTTCTTTCGAACAATGGGGGTATAATGTATTTAATATATTTTATTTGCATTGATATTTAAATGAGACAACCTATTATGGCTTTTATACCCTTTTGAAATTGTATGCACCATTACAAAAGGTATCTATGGCACATCGAATATGTTATTGTAGGCCTAGGGTTAATATGCACATTTATTTGATGAATAGGTATATAGTGGCGATCCCTACTCCGTCTTTCTTGCAGAAGGTCGTGTCCCGTTTGAAGACCCCTGCTCGAGAAGAAGTTGCCTTTTACATGAAACCCTCTCTAAAAACACCAGAGAAAAACAAATAAAATCACTGACCTTCAACCGGACAAACTAAATTTGCTTTGATTGAAAGCTGCATTCCACCATCTTTATTCCCTTCATGCTAACAGATCAACCCAGACAAACAACATCAGGCACTTTACACGATATTGTAGAATTATGAAAGTTGGACTCCTTGCAAAAATGAAATTAAAGAAAAAATACAATGTGGCGGACAGGGACTGACAGAGGTTCTAGAAGAAATACAATACCCAGAATGAACCTCAGCTGGAGGTGCAGCACAAATCAGAATTCAGAGACTGAAGATAAGAGAACGATTGGAAGGGAGTGGGAGGAAAGAGGGAAATGAGAAAGAATTTCATCAAGTCAATTCTCAAATTTTTACTTGGAGCGAGCAGTTTGAAGAAGGTAACATGATGAAGAGCAAACCCGTGTAGTTAACCAGAAATACTTTGATCTTCTTCTGTGACCTGCTTCCGCATTGACCTTTGTCCATGCTTTATAACATCCATCATTCACAGCACCGGGTGGAGGACAGGGCAACCCCATTTTCCCTCTATCGCACAACTTGGTAACACCTGCTTAGTTACCCAGGTGGGGATGGATATTTGGAATGGAGGTATTTCATGCACTGAGTCACCTTTCCACACTTTGTCTTCTCCCCTTTGGGATAACATTCAGGAAAATAGGTAAGTTTAAGTAAGTTTCAAAAGAAGAACAACCAAGAAGAGTCAGTTCAGAAACAACTCTGTATATTTAACAATATATTGCCTTTCTTAATCAAGTCACCATTTCCATTTGATAATCTAAACCACTGGCATAGATGTCAGCTCAAAGGGGAGAAGAACATGTTCAATCTTACGGGCTTCAGGCAGTTTGATTTTTTACTCAAACTCCAATTTAATTTACCCTGCATATGGTGTTAAAGCACTGTGATTTAAAACCTTGTGATAAACACTAAGGAGCAAAACATAATTGACCAGTTCTAATGTAAACAGTCGTGTTTGAAGAGCAATGTGATATAAATATGTGGGATTTATGAACCTTGATTTGTTTGTATTCTATTTGCAGTTGGTTGTTTTAGATCAATATGGATTTATTTATTGGTTCAACTTAAGTGTCCTGATTTGAGAAGGAAGTTTAATACCATGGTAGATTGAGCTTTTACTCTTTTATCATTACATGGTTTGTAAACCCTTCCACGGGTGAAGAGCAGGTTGCGTAACATTAAAAGAGGCCAGTGGGTTCATTGGTGTTAAACTGCCTGAATTGCCTCACATTCTAACAAAGAAAACAATTTCAAAGGTTGGAAAGACTTTTGAGTTTGCTCTTTATCTCTGGAGAGTTTGACCCTCTGATGATCCAACAGGGTGAAAATATGCTTCATCTTCCATGGAACTGATGTTGAGCCTTTCATAGTATACTTGAATTGTGCTTCATTGTACTTAAATAGTAAGCTCTTCATATATTGTATGTACTCATGTTTGTTCATAGCTCATCTTTTATCTGGTTGCAAGGTTTTTTTCAGAAACATTAAGACAATGTAATGCCATTTCATCCTTGGAAATCAAGGTTTTATTTTCATGTCTGCAAGGAATTCAATTAAAACATGTTATGTTAATAGTTCTCATCGATTTCTGCTTATTCAAGCCTTTACAAAATGAATAGTTAGGTTTTTATTAACTATTTTATATCCTATATTACTAAATCCTGAGTGGAATACCTGACTTTCTGGCTGTTTGCTCCATACGTTTACCAAAGCTAACGTTGTTGGTTTCCTGTTAGGTTTCTTGCGGGTACTATGGGAGCTTTGTTCTCTGGAAACAGTACTGCTGCGGCTGGAAATTAGAGTGGAGAGACTGAAGAGCTGAGGGGAACTGCAAATTGGGTGATTATTCTCTGTGAGTGCATCAGAAAGAGCACCCCTTTCACACAACACATGTCTCTTGATCTATTGATAATGGAAAAATATAGATTGGGGCTGCTTTAAATATCTGACCAAATTGAATCTCCTACTTCAGACAAATGTATAATCTCCAAAATCGGTGCCTGATGTGCACTTGCCTGCCTCCTATTTGATAAATCATCAAATGTTTACAACATCCATGCGTCTAAACACATGGTTCAGAAAAGTACAACAACCTTTTTCCTCACGCGCAGTGTAGATAATGAAGTGCGGGTGAAGGGAAAGGCTGGCCTTCTGCGGAACGTCTGTGTTCTCTGATCAAAGTCGACTATTGTTAGATTTTCTCTCCTCTTTTTTTTTTTTTATCTAAGAACTGGGGCACAATACCACCTGTCTTAATTAAGTGCAATCATGTCACTTCACTGCCTCTGGGTCTAAATGTCAAAGCTTAACATTGATTCGGTATGTCACTCTTAAATAATACGTGAACACCTTACCTTGTGAAACTGAAACATTCCTTATATACCCTCCAGTCCTTTCTCCGTGTCTCTCACATACACACCCATGCTTGTTATGTGCAATTGTGTCTTCAATTGCACTTTTATAGAAAAGTGGTTTTAGAACTTGACGGCACAAAGTAAGAATAGTTTCTTTATCTTGCATAAACTCGGAGCACACGGGGTCCTGCATGGATTGTAGGCTTCCGATTGATGAACTTCAGTTTGAGAATGTTACGTCAAGGTTCTACCACTATCAAAGGCCAATTTGTATTCCCTTGTGCTTATTCTTGAGCTTCTCTGTTCTGGAACTTATCAGACACCCCATCATTTTTTAACGTAGCTCATACATCTTCTGTATGACCTTACGTTTTTAGTTTGTGGTTGTTAAGTTTCACAGGGGTGTAATTATCCTAGACGTCAAAACAGCTTTTAAAAAATGTATCCCTACAATAAATGCCCTTAATGGGGAGTTACCCCATCACAAATTAAATGGGCTGGACCAACAAGTCTCAACTTATCAGTCTAACATTTTTGTATAAAATCCAATAAAATTTGCATTAGGTAGGCGTGCCTGTAATAAGGAGACCATTGGGGATCCATAGAAGCCATTTTCATTCAGCCATCTCGAGTTGAAGCGAGCCCTGTGCTTATGGCTGTGCATGCTATTCCATTGCCAAAATGTAACTTTCCTGCATTTGAGGCTTACCTACCGAAATGCGACAGCCTCTTAAAGGCAGCAGATTCTAGTGGAGTGAAGAAGGTTAAGGCAATGCTTCTGAGAAAGAGAAAATCCCTAAGATTTGGTGCTAAACTCTGGGAGGTTTGGCAGAATTAACAGCTATCTTGCTGCTTCGTCAACTTCACTTGCACTGCTGATAAATCAGATCGGGTCCGTCTTTAACGAGAGGCCTTATGCTAAAGTCTCCCTCTGAACACCATTAACCTGTCTGTGTAAAAAGGACACAGGAAGAAGGCCATCGATTGCGCTTTAATCTTTCACTTCCAACCTGCATTCTAGCAGTTGGCCTAATTGAACTGATAGGCTTCCTTTGGTTTCATTATTTATCCAGTTGTTTAAAGACATGCTGTGCTTTCTCCACATGCTCAAATAAAAAATGTTTGAATGTGATTAGCAGGTTAGGTACTATAAACAAGAATATTGGCAAAACTCAGAAAATTACAGTGTAGCCTCCAATGTGCAATTATCTACTTAACTATAACAATTGTCCGTTTGCCAATCATCATACAACAAACTTTGCTTCAGTATCACTTTCTGTAATAGTCCTCTTACATGAAACACTGGATAATGATGGAGACATGCTTCCATCAAATAGAAATGTCTGTTATTTTTCTGCTCTTTTGGTGCCTGTTTGTCGGGCTTTCCGCTACACCAATTCCTTTTCACAGCTTTCAAATGTAAAAAGTGTATTGAGAGAGGAGGAAATCAAAGAACGTAACCCCTATTAAGTCATTCCCTGTTGCTGTTGTTAAAATGAGTTTGCTAACCTAAAGTTAAGTTAATAGGATGTACATTAGTGATCTGTTAGGGGACTGGTGGTAAAGTGAACAAATTCTGTAACATGTTCCACAGATTATATCTACATGTACAGAACATGTCTGTAATCTGCTGCAAGAGCTGGATCATGATTTTTTAATTTAATTTAATTACATTAAAAAGGCCTATTTTTCTTAATATGGGGTTCTGCCTGGATCCCCCAAGCTGCATTATCACCACAATCTCAGATTCTATCCCTGAAAATGGCTTTGTCATTTATTTATTTTTTGTAGATGGGGAATGTAAAAAAAAGAGATGGAGAAAGTTTTGAATGGTACATTTATACTTGGGTCACTCCTGTGTGTAGTAATAATGTGTGATTTTGTTCCAATTAACTCAAGTATGTAGCATGGCTTTGTCATAGGATGTCATACTTCTCAGTGTTACAAGACTAGGCAGGCTATGTCCTGAGGGTCTCGGGGTTGCTCTGAATAATGATGGGATGCCAGATGGTCTCTGTCAGGCGGGCTTTCTCTGGTGGATCTGGATGCTGCCCTGTACAACATCATCAGCCTGTCATAACAAACTAATAGACAGAGAAATAAGATAAACCGTCAAGAAATAATAAATCATATGATGTGTAGCTTCTTCGCTCTGTGGAGGTGTGCAGGTGAGCCCCTCAGTGTTTTATCACCCAGAACCTAATGGAATCCACCACCTGTCACACACACACCTTTAGAGTCTGGGGACCACAGTTTTACTGACTAAACAAAAGAGGTCCATGGGCCGACATGTATGAACAAGCTGGTTTTCACACACTTCAATGATTCCAATAATTGAAATGAAGGTGCATTTACCATAAATATTAGTTAGCCCACTACAACAGACATTCCTTGGCAATGGCAAGGACGCACATACACAATGTGCGACATTTAGATCAAAATGTCCAATCTACTTTTCCTATTGCCAGAACTCTGATTTGACTGCCTTCTAATCTACAGTATGGTTCTTCTTCGGTCAGAGGGAGCATGCTAATGAGTAACATTTGGAATTTCACATAAGTTATTAATTTAGTTTAACATCATGCATATTTATCTTCCTAATTTCCAGAAACAGATGCTGCAGTAGTAGCTGCTTTGAGCAATACCAATTAGTTGACCTACCAAAACGTGTATATCAACATTAATCTCAGTGTTATTGCGGCCATTCTCTGTCGTTCATATGAGAAAGTCTGCTCTCAAAAGGATTGCTCCACAAGCAGACTTCAGTGCCGCCACGACTGATAAAAATCCATCAAGGGGCAACAGTCAACAGCAGGTCAGATGATAGGAAAAGGTGATACGTTTTTTTGGCCTTCGCTGCCACCAATCTATGCTAGCTCCAGGACAAACTGCCCAGGAGGCCAGAGATGAAAAGGCCAGAGTAGAATAATACCACCACATATGGCTTGGGTGCTGAAGGAGAGATATGTCTCCCAGAGGTAACAAAGCATTGCCCACATACCTGCATATTATAAAAGAGGCAGGTGGGGGAATCAGCAAGTTGCTCTACTGAAGGAAGTGACTAACAATTGCTTTGGCAGTCTGAACATTTCCAAAATGTATCCGGACTCATGCAATTCAATCCTAATGATGAACTATTTCAAATCACAAAGATGTGATTACAAGTGGGTATCATTCCAGTCTGGGATTACTTTGGATAAACCATTGGTACACAATATCAACAGATGACTAATCATGTTGAACAATGTAATTACCAAGGGACTAATGATCAGTTTACTCAGCAAGGGGACTAAATCTGATGTTTCATTTATACATTGTTTAACTGTTCACCCAACAAAACACATGCTATTATAACTGTGGAACTGAAAAAAAGGGAAAAATTGCTATTTTTGGAGATAATCACTCAAACCTTTTTTACATTTTGAACTTGACATTAACAATTTAGTCCCTAATGAGGAGTGTCACAGGCTGTGTCTCGCTGTGACACGACTCCAGCTGGAGCTGTGATCTTCTTAAACTCAAGGTGACAGCAAGACAAAATCGACACAACAACCCTTAGTTTTCACACAGACAATTACACAATTTAGCACATTCAGCAGAACAGCAGATGGTGGCCAAATTATGTTACGTTGCTCATAATATGCTTTAAAACAAGGTAGCAATTTATTTTGCAACTATTAGCTGCCCCTTTGCACTTGTCAATCCAACGGCAAATTCTCTTTCAATGACTTTTTAAGAATACAATACCTCAACAGATATCCCTCAATATAACACAATTACAGGTGCACATGGGTCATATTATTCATAGTATTTACTTTGGATATACTATACTTCATCATGTAGCACTACAATTTTTCAATATTGATTTCATGTGGTATATACATTATAACAAGTACATAGAAAGTTAAGGACTATTATCTGGGTCCAGGTCATAAGGGCACTAGGCTAAGGAGACCTCCATCACTCTTGGGGAGGCCCAACGCCAAGGTAAAAAAAAATGTAATCCCTCCTGCTTGTTCTGGGTCTGCCCCAAGGTTTATTCCCGGTTGGACATGCCTGAAATACCGCCGTAGGAAGACTTAGAGAAGCAACTCATCTGTCTCTTCACAGCGCAAAAGGAGCAGCCGTGGTTCAATTTGGGGCTCCCTGTGGATGTCTAAGCTCCTCACCCTGTCCCTGAGGGTGAGCCCCAGACACCTCGCCAAGGAAACTTATTTTGGGTTGGTTGGTTTTATGGGTTGGATCAACTCGAAACCATGAGTTTTACTTTCAGGGTTAAACTAGAAAATGGGTTCATGTAATATGATTATTTTGTACTACCCTGAGACTTTGGTTTCTAATCATTAGCAGACTTACAGTAAGCATGCACTCTCCAATCAGAGGGTATAAACGCAGGGATCAGCCAAAAAACACAAATAGATTACTGCTTATTTAAATGTAAACAACTCACCTGTTTAGATCCAGTTGCAACATAACCTCAAGAAAAAACCGAGCACGCAACTCGGAGTGAAGAAGCTGACAGAGTTGGCCCAGTTACAACACCTAGTTTTCACTGAGGCTTCACTAAAAAAAAAAAGAAATCAGTGAGTCAGGAAATATCCCACAACTGCTGTTAATGCACAAGGTTCTTGAATAAGTTAACAGCAGGAGGAGGCGACTTGTGGCACAGAGATTCAGGTCTGCTTAACAGATTGTTTGCTACTCAACGATGTAAAAGCAGCACACATCACATTAATTCCACGATTAGTTCCTCAATTCAGTGCTGCCACGGGTCTAATTTCTCAGCAGTAAGCTGGAAAATTATTGTCTAGACATTGTCAATAGGCAAACATTTCTCTTGAGAAATTGAAACAATACAGAAAAAAGGTTCAGTTCTAAATGAATTATGATGGAATGGGTGAAGTAATAAAAATTCAGCACAAATAAAGTTATATTGATGTCATGACTCCCCTCCAACTTATCTTATAAAACTTTCACAATCAATGCTCATTTACCTTTCTCAGAATTTGGAAAACATTTTAACTCAATTAACTCATTAGGTATTGCTAAGAACATGTGGTAATGAGTTTAAATAACCCTTCTAACTGCAAATGCAATAATTACTGAAATCCCTTGCTTTATTAATTTTGTGTACACGCACTAACAAATCGTTTTTCAAAGGTTACATAAACTAATAGAGAATTACTATTCTTTCGCATGCACATGAAGCGTAAAGTTTATTTGTAATTCAAGCCTTTTTAAATCTTCTTTTTCATCTTGCTTGTGGTACACATACACAAGAGTCGGAGCTGGAGCTGTTTTTTACTAGGCGGTTGAATAGGATACACTAAAACGGCTAATTCAGTACAGACGCTAGCTGCCACTATCACAAGGACAGATGATATTGACAATGGTTTGATAACAGAATAGCAATCATATTACTGGTAAATTGTATTTCTTACCCTACGCAGTGGGAGGCTGTGCCTTGAAATGTTCCCTTGCTTTTCTTTGTTCTATGTTGAACTGTGTGTGTGTCTGTGCAGGTGTGTGTTTCTGTTGGTGTGCATGCGAGCCTGTGTCATTCCTGGCCTGCTACTCAGGCTCTAGTTCCTTGATCCCTGTTCATCTACACACCTGTTCTCAATCTGCCTCGTTAGTCCTTCCTTAATCCCAGAGATTCTTTCAGCCAATCAGCTTCCTGTCCGCTTTCCTGCTGCCAAATCACTTCATGCCAAATCACTTCATTCCCCTCACCTGAGGTTCTCCACACATTGGCTGATTTCAATTTGTATTATAACATTTCTAACAATGTTATGATTTATTTTGGAAATAATTATTAAACAGAAATATGTGTTAAAGAATTGTGTAACCTTGTGTTGAAGGTGGTGCTATAGTAACATTATATTATGTTCACCTCTCAAAAAAATTACTTATTTTCCTGTTCAGCATAGGCCTTTTACTTACATTTGATCGATAGCGTGCATCCTTGCTGGAGAGTACTTTAAATGCATTGTGTTGCTTCCAGGCCTTGGAAACATCAGAAAATATAGAAAAATGTTGTGAGTGTGAAAGTAATATGTGTGCTGTTGGATATGTATACATTAGTCTTAGATGTTTCAATATATCCGTGAATGAGCCATCTGGATTTCTGAAATGTTGCCATCTGGATTTTTCACCAAAATAAATGCGTCATTTCTGGAATTACACAATTTCATTTCACTCCGGACAAAAAAAAGCAAATCCATATATTTAAGTGTAGATAACATTATTGTCTTTTTAGTTTTTTTCCCACCTCAAAGCACCTATCTGGGTTGAAAGAATAAGTCCTTGTGACAAATAATGTTTTGCAGATTTGGTCTATGATGCCCAACCTCAAAAGCAAGAGGGAACAGCTGTGCCTGTAACTCTATTAATTCCAGAGATTGCTTGTGCAAACGGTGTGAAGAAATATGTTGAAAAGGCTATTACATCAGTGTTTTCCAAATGTATCAAAATGGCAGGAAAATGATGGAATATTAGCTCATTCAAGTGAGTCTTTTTGTTCAGCCGTGTGCACTGATGTACAGCTTTGTCTGACTTATTAGCTTTTTAATACTGTGCATAAATCCACCTACCCAGTCAGGGTGTGTGTGTGTGTGTGTGTGTGTGTGTGTGTGTGTGATTGAGAGCAATTCAAGGCCCCTTCACCTTTGCTAGGCCTGCAGAGTGTGAGTTGACAGAGCATAACATATCAAAAAGTTACAATTTGTACGAAAAATACACCTGAGTCAGCTACAGAAAAGTATGGTATGATATACTGGAGGATTTACAGGTCTCATTCAAACATAAAATGCCAATCTAGGATAGTATATGCTTGGAGGTCCATTTTGTTGCAAGAGACCAATCCAATCACAGACCATACCTGAACCTAATCCAAAAAGATTTAGTTCTGTAAACTTTACCTAATTAAAGCATTTTAGTCATTTTAAGATAACCCAGCTTTATCTGTCATAACGAAGAGCTTCTGTTTACCTTTAAGAGAACAAATTGTCAAAACAAAAGTGTGTCTTTATAACTATACAACAGTTGTTAATGGTATAAAAATGTGTGTGCATGTGGCATTAAAATCCTGTTGCAACGATAAGATGAGATCACCAAGGGGAAAATCAGTGTTCTACTTTGTTATTGTTTACACCTACTGTAGATGGCAATACACACAATGCATAGGACCTGCAAACATTAGGTATGATTACAGATCTGCACAAACCTTGTTTGCTTAAGGACACCTCAGGAGTTCCCAGGAGGTCCCATCGGTAAATGAACTGGCCACTATTCAGACCCCAAGCCAGATCCTTACAGACTGAGCAACTGTCGCCGAAGGCACAGTTAAGCCCCTTTTCCATCCTTGCAAGAACTTTCTCTATTTCAATATGTTACGAAATGCACCAGATTTGATGGAAAGATGAAAAATATTCAGCCAAAAAAGAAATTGTATAGTATTATTCGAAATGTTTCTTAAAAACAGGTAATACAAAGAGGACATATTTGCTTCTGTGCTTTAGAGTTCAGAAATAATGAATAAGAAAATGGCCTGCTTTACACAATAGTAGCACGCTATTGTTAGAGGACATTTTACTGATATCTAGTTTTTACACCTGCTGCTGATGGATAAAAAACAAACTACAAAATGTATTGTTTTCTGCAAATTTAAATGACAGGATTGCTAAGATGCTTGTAATTTGTGTAGTTTTGGTGTGTTTTCTTTTCTTGTGCTGTAAAGGGGTTATTAAAATAATCCTCCATGTAATGACCTTCATATTCTATAAATGTGTCATTCATTGAAGCTCAATCCGTATGTCGTTGAACTCATATTAGAAAAGACCAAAGACTGTCTCAGATTGATTATTGCTTTTTCCAATTAAAGCGAGGGACATGAGTCGAGGGACGTGATGAATAAAACCCTCTTCACAGGTCTGATGGTGATAACTAATGCTGCCAGTAATCACCTCTCAATATCAGACCCATCAAAGTGTTTTTGTTATCGTCATTGGCATATGATGTAATCACTTTCTTCTTCGTGCTCTCAGGATGATAAATTGGGTTGTCTCCTTATAAGGAGAGCAAGCGGAAGCCAATCAGATTGAACTTTTAACAACCCATGTTCTTAAAAGGATTTCTTATACCGCCCTGAGGCTACTGAATATTTATAAAGGGTTGCTTTACAGATTTTAACTTGATGTACATAGCAAAACATGTGGTAATTAATTTGCTGCATAGGGTCTGCAATTAAAATGCAGTGTTCTACAACGTGAATAATGGACGCACTGTACTTTTTGAAGCATTAATTATATACATAACGTTGTTTGCATTTACGTTCACTGTTTTGGGGGCAAAATGCAAATATGGACACTAAAGTCAGATATTAACTTTACCAAGGAAATGTTGAAAACAGGTCAGTAGGTTAATACGCTAATCCAATAAAGCTGTTGAGGGAGGCGGCATGGAGCCCGGCTGATCCGGAAATCAGAACAGGTGAGCTCCATACCGCTAGTGTGCAGACAAAATATGACTATAATATAAATGGATGTAAGCAGAAATACATGTGCTAATGCAGGTCGCCATATAAACACTTGCAGAATTATATATGAAAAAAAAAACTGAGAGCCCCACCTCCTTTTGCAAATTGTTGTTTTGTTTTCAGCTATCGGCTTCTCAGGCATTATTTTTGTATGAAATAAATGAAGTTGCCATTGGAGGTTTTATATGCAGCTGCTTCGGATAGTGTTCGATGTTGCTGGCTGCTAAAACTCAAAGGTGACATTCACTCTTAGTGCACAAACAGATAGGGTTCAGCATTGGTGACATTTACTACTCCAAAGGCTAAAATTGAACAGCCATACAGGTTATATTACCCATGGCATTTTGTTTAATATAGTGCACAATTTTCCCGTCTAAATAGAAAAATAGAAGGGAAATAAATTAAATCAGAAAGAGAGGGATCCAAGGTAATGAGCTCACTTTGTCAGTTCATTTGTACGGGTAGTTTGCCAGTTTGATAGCTTTCTATCCACATTGCCTACTACCATTTCTACTATCCTCCAATTTCTAGAGTGAAGGCAAACTCAAAGTCTGCTTAGAATGTGCATGTAGCATACTCCACACTACATACTATGGTAGTAAACTGTGGAGAAACAGGAGGAAGTGTTTGTGTAGAGGGAAGGACACCTGAAAGAGATGGATCACTGGGGGTCCTGGAAGAGAAAGAAGCATGTGTGTGTGAGTGGTTGTGTGTGTGTGTTGGCGTGGTCTTCCTTTTTGTTCTCCTGCCTCCTGTCTGCAATCTGCTTGTCAGCTCTCCCAGACCTGTGATCAGCTCATCAGCTTGCGATATTTCTACCCCGGCCCTTCATCACTTCCTGCCCAGGTCACTGTTTTAACTACTGGGGTAGCTAAACCTCAAGAACGACTCAGTATAAACCTAGTTATCTTGTTTCTTTGTGTTTTGTGCTGGTAGCCTGTACCTCCTATGTCTCAGGATCATCACTCACCTGTCTGTCCTCCTGCTTGTCTTACCTGCCAGCAATCTACTTGCCTCCCAGCTATCCCTGCTTGCAATGCTGCTCCCTCATTCCCTGCTCATGCCAGCCCAACAAACATCATTCCTCCCCACTAGCAAGAGATTTCCACTCATTAGCCTGTCTTCCTTATTCCCTCTCTCACCTCCTACCATCGACACCATGTCCATGTCCTGCATTTACAGTCATACGTGTTGATCTGGCATTTCTGCATTTGTCGGTAATATCCACTTTAACAAAAAATGCTTTCAAAACATCAACGTGCTAGAATCAGGGCTGCCGGATAGCTCAGTGGTTAGAGCTGATGGCACATGTGGAGTCATTGCTGCCTAGTAAACTGGTTCAAATCTTGAGCTGGCCGAACATTTCAGGCAATGTCCTCACCTCTTTCTCCACTATTCAACTCTAAGATCTCCAAAAAAGACCCTCTGGCAAATAAATACCTTTAGAAAATAGTATTTATTTTTCTGTTTCTTGAAACTCTACTACTTGTGAACAATTACTGGTTTGTCAAACTCTGGTCTAAACTCTATGATAAATCATACTCACATCAAATTTGAACAGCTATATTAAAGAAATAACAACTTTATAATGAATCATTGCAAAGCCTTTGAGTTTATTAGGGAACACTGTTGCCGGGGGAAGCAGAACATTCACACAATTCTCAATTAAAGAAAAACGCTTTTTATCACATCTTTGAATTTTTCTAAACTTTACAAACTTGATCAGAGTTCGGGCCTTTGACAGGAAATGTTCAGATACGTAATCTTTGTAATAGGGACATCTTATGAAAACAGGGTGTCATATGTGTGAAACATAATTGAAGTACATGCAATTGATATGTCATGTTTACACTTACACTTTACAATATATTATACATGTTAGTTGCATTTCTCTAGTGCCATCCTTTAGATAGATAGAATCGGAGGATGAAACCCTCTTTATTAATCACATACATGCACACAGCAGAGCACACACAGTGAAATTGGTCCTCTGCATTTAACCCATCCTTGTACTAGGAGCAGTGGGCAGCTATCGTGCAGCGCCCGGGGAGCAATGGGGAGGGGGGATTGAAGGTGTCCGGTGCCTTGCTCAAGGACACCACAGCAGGGCCTAGGAGGTGAACTGGGACTTCTCCAAGTAGCAGTCCACTTTCCATATTTCAAGTCTGTTCAGGGACTTGAACCGGCGACCCTACGATTCCCAGTCCAAGCCCCTACTGACTGAGCCACTGCTGGCCACTTTGAAACAGAGAAAGGGTTTAGAATTGAACAATACATAATCTCTGCTATGCCCCTATCCATACTGTAAATAACATTGTATTTCACTGTACTACGAACTACTAACTCCAGCCAGTAACCCAAAATGCGAGAAGGTGCAAGGACCAGTCATTCGAACATGTGCTAGCAGCAATGGCTTCTTTGTTGAAATATATGCAGACTTAGTTTTAGAAACCAAAACAACAGGAAAAATGTGAATGTGAAGGCTCACTATGTGGCACTTTTGTGTTGTTATGCTACAGGGAATGTTAACATCAATGCAGTTTACCACTGGCAAGACTGATGCCTCTGGGCATTTCTTGCCTTCAGTGCGAGTTTCAGCAGCCTGGTATTTTTGCAGAGGTAATACTCCCTTGGTGTTTCATCCACTATAATTTGACACAACAAGATGTGAAAATGGTTTGTGTTCTTTTTACACTTTTAGCAAGTCACTTTTGCTAACTAGTGTGCCAAGCTGTTCTGTTATTATTGCTAAAATGTTGTGCATCATTAATTGTTGAGCAATTTCTTGCCAACAGAAAAAAAGTTGACCCAATTGTTGGACCTTTGATTTTGCTTTCCAAATGATCCTGGCTTCTTTGAATTTAGGCCAGTAGCCAAATGTATTCCCAATAACTCAATGTCACACTAGCATGCGTGTTAGTTTGTGGTTATTTATTTAATATTAAAAGCATTCTGTTGATCGCTGATTAATCGCTGCAGTGATTGGTGCCCTGTGCGAGGCCTCCTTGTGATCCTTTCCATTGTGTCTTTATATTTTGTTTTGGCAAGGTATTCTGCGTTTTGTATTGCCATAAATAACCCAGATGATCTGTTGGACTGGAGGCCAATAGAAATAATCCTGGCAGGCCATCCAACTATCATTCTTTCACAACCTACTTTGCACTTAGAACTAATTGTTGTTTTTTGGGAATTTACAAGGCTATAAAGACTCCAGAAATTAACTTTAAGCCCCAAGAAAACAATTTGTTGCTTGCTAGCATGTCACACCACTATGAATCTTATGCAAAACCCAATTGCCAATTTGCCCTGCTAAATCTCGAATCTTCTTATGCTCAGTACTTGAACTAATACAATTTGTGAACATATGGATTTGTAGTGCTGTCTCCAGCCACTAGCAGCACCCACAACTGTAGACATATGCACATATCCAGAGTCAAAAGCAACTTCTAGTAATCCCTTTAGGGCAGTTAGCAAGTACACAAACACAACTGACGGAATCTTGGAAACACTTTCTGTTCAAGGGTCAACTTGAATCCAGACAGCAATTACCGTACACTACTCAGAAGCAGGGCCAGGGTTTGTTTGAGGGGTGGCACAGGCCACAAACGGACCACAAAGGGACGCTGAACAACCACAAAATGTTACATTAAGTGATGCAACACTAGCACAAAAGGATTCAAAAAGAATACATACAATTGCTAAGGGGCTACAGAGTCCCATTCAAAAATCACAGAGATGCAAAGGAACTACAAAGGTACACAAAACAATCACTAAACACAATGGCCAACGAAGGGGTGCTGTTTGTAATTGATTTGTTCACGTTGAAGTCCTGGTGTCTCGCTCCTTACTTTAGGGGCTTTAACATATATAAACACAATTATTTTATTATGTCGTTGGCAGCAGATTATTTTTTATAAGTAATATAAAATTATATTTTTTGAAATTCAGAATTTTAAATGTTTTTTGTTTCTTTTATTCGTAAATATATATCAGCTTATTTACATATGTTCATTGGAGTGTAACTATTGTACAGCTTTTATATGAATAGAATATATATAACATGTATGTATCACATCAATTTAATATGGTAGTTAGAGTAAAGGCCTTTTCTTAAAAACAAATCACATTTCACCCAAATTCTTTTAATCCGTTTCCTAGTCTAAATCCAACTCAAAAGTTTGCTGATGCTATTATGTAATTAAAGCTAGTCACTTTACTTTCTGCAGTAATATCCAGGTGTTATCGAATTACTCATTTTTCTTTAATTGTGCTGAAAATTGTACATAATGTCAGAACAGAAATCCAAATCAACTGACAGCAACAATTGAAATATTTGCAGGGCCAAGAGTTTAGGTTTTTTTTGCGAGTATTTATTTTAAATATTGCATTAATTATATAACGTGTTTCCACTGCATTTCTATCGTACCCGTGCAGAAATAAGATAAAGCTGAATGGGGAAATGTGTCACATCGCCCACTGTACAATGTCATCAACTCAGTCAAAGCTGCTACTCTATCACTGTCATTGTTGTTTACTATTGTGCTGCATTGCGTCTTACTTAGGTGCAGTGCTCTATCCTGCGAGACCCATCTGAATTGAAATGTTGAATTGAAATGTTCTGTATGACAGGTGAATGCAGTGTTTTATAACCTCCCTTATACTTTTCAGTTTTCACATGTAGTTTTTGACAGTACTCACAATTACATTTAAAAAAACTACAATCAAACCAACGTCTGCAGCACATACTGATTGCATTTCTCTCCAGGTAGAAGAAGAAGAAGAAAACATACTTTATTAATCCCTTACAGGGAAATTGCTTTCTCTACTCTCTTGTGTTGACACACATTAAACACACAGAGGATATACGTACATGCACAAACACAGAGGAAATACATGCAGAGGAGAGGTGGCAGAGCAGAGAGGCAGCCAGATATCCGAGCAGATATTCCATTCAATATTCATTCCACTCCATATTTATTTATTTTTTGGTCCGATCGGGGCGTGAACCGGCGACCCTTCGGTCCCAAGACCAAGTCCCTACTTACCGAGCCACTGCCGCCCCAAACCAAAGTACTCTGGAATAGAACAAGCTATCTGGTTGAAATGTTCAAACTTGTATCTTATGCGTGTTTACAAACTGTCATATTCTCCAGCCTGGGTACTATTGTAAGCATAGCTGTCTGCTGAAAAAGCTTAAGTATTAGGAGCATCTATTTTGTAGGTTTTGTTACAATTAGATGTTTTCTGAAAACATATTTGCCCCCAAACGAGCCTCTGCACTCGTCAAACTACATCAATAGTAATTAAATGTAATTAGATTCAAATTAATAATTAAGAAATATGTGCATACATGTTTTATGTGAGATATTAAAGTAGTGTTCAGGGACACTGCCACGTATCAGCCAGTTTAATTGAAAAGATAATGGGACAATTAGCTTTCGGTTAATAAATGAGTTATAAAGTGCCACACTGAGACCTTATCATTGCTTTTCCCCTTTGCTGAAAATAACTGAATAAAATGCAGATCCTTCCGGGAACAAGAAAATACAACTACTTATGATACAATATTTAATAGCGTTCTAAGCTGATTTGTTGGTGCTTTAAAGAGCCCCCTCCCTGTCGGAATTTTTGATGCCAGTGAGGGGAGGGAATAGTGAAGCTACTCGCTTCCACAATTCAAAGGAAAAAAAGAAAGTATGTCTTCCATTTCCATTTGTACTAAATCAGGCATTATGAATAATTTTCGATTCCACCCAAAAGACCTATGAGCTTACTTCTCTGAGCACGGCTTGGACCTCCAGCGATAGTTATTCAAAATAATGGATAAATATAAATGGAATATTTAATATAAACCACATGATTACTGCATTTGTCTTTCATGACTTGTCTTCATGACTTATCAAAAATCTTGTTACCTTACAATTATTATTACTCACTATAAAAGAAACACTATAAAACATAATAGAATTACAGGCTGCAAACATCAAACATGACACAATCAACATATTGTGCCCTGATTCACCATTAAAGGGGCCCTAATATGCTTTCGGGGGTTTTCCCTTTCCTATAGTATGTTGTGTAGATTTGTGTGCATGTAAATGGTCTGCAAAGGCTAAACTCCCATAGTTCCCTTCAGAGGGAGTTGACCAATTCCAACAGGGCTGAACAGTTAACCAATCAGAGCAGAATGGGCTCTGGTTACAGACAGAGGTTGAAAAGAGGTGCAGCAGCACAGGCAGTTTGAGAAAAATAAAGAACTTTTTTGAACATTAAAGCAGGGAACATTTTGACTCTTGAGGCACAAAATACAAATATGAACCTGAAAAGTATTATTATAGTGCCCCTTTAAACCTTGAAAGAAACTACCCTTATAAATATCTAAGTCTCAATTTGAGACATTTTCCAGGACAGGGCAGCTCACATTTACCTCCTAATTCCAAGCTGTGCTTTCAGAGTTCTTTGCATTTTCTCTCTCTCCCTGCTGTCTGTGAAGTCGCAAGTTCATCTCCTATTTTCCCCTTTAGAAAAGTACATGAAATGGATTGTGTCACAGCGAGGGCTGACTTCATTTTTCACATCGAGAGAATAGTCGGCAGCTCAAGGATGAGAGCCGCTAACAAGTGCCTGAGCTTCTGTTTATCACTGCTACCCACGTAATTCTACATAATCACAATGTAATTGTATTGGTGCAACAATCGCACTGCTAGTTAATACTTTCCACTGTGTTTTAGATTTGTGGTGTTCAGGCTTCGGGGGACAGCTTTGAAGAATGTTTCTGTCTTGCAGCTGTTGTACCATCTCGGAGATACTAATTGCACCCATTTTCGCTGGACATGTTCCCATTTCTGTCTCCTCAGATAGAGCAGTGCTGCGTTTCTCTTTGGCCTAAGACAGATTTTCCAGTGAAGGCATAGTTAGGGTGAAGGATGAGAGAAAATAACACAGTAAGAGAGGAAACGAGAAGGGAAAGAACAACCAGCAGAAAAATGTGGAACTGAGATAAAAAAGATCTTTCAAATCTTAAAAATTAGTGTCACTGTAATGATGGCAAGTCACTTTCACACTTGCTATTCCTGGCATGAAAGTGTTGTAGCACTGCAACTTCAAAAAATCTGTTGTTTGTGTCTGGACTTTAGTATACATCCTTGTAAGCCTTGAAAAGTCCATCATTTAAAAAAGAAAGACTTAACTAAAATGTTGACAAAATCAGCCAGATGGCATAACTTCAACAAGAATGTTTAGTGTTGTGCCAATATGTCTTGCACATAGTCCTAAAGTATAGCTTTCCCTAGAAATTATGGCTCAAGACGAAACCATAGTCTTGTTTTCTATGTTTTTAAAAGGATGTTTGCAATACCAGTTTTAAAGCAAATCCAATATTTTGTAAAAGTTAATTTGGTTATTCTAATAGGATCACTTACAGTAATAGTTATTGACACATAAGCATTAGTATCTAATGATAGTATTCATAAACCCTAGTTAAAGAGGCCATAATATGCTTTCATGGGTTTTCCCTTTTCTGTATTGTGTTATAAACAGTGGAAGAAATAAGTATTTCATCCCCTTGCAACCACAATAATTCTGGCTCCAACGGACCGGTTAGATAAGTCCTCTCGCTTTAAGAAAGTACTACTAATATCAACTCGTTACCTCGATAAAGACACCTGTCTACAGTCAATAAATACGATTACAACCTCTCAACAGAGGGCAAGACCAAAGACAGGTCTTGTGGTCATGGTGGAACTAATGTCTAAGAAGATCCGGGACAAGATTGTAGATCTGTACAAGGCTGGAATAGAAGACAAGACCACCAGCAAGCAGCTTGGTGATAAAGAGACAACTGGTTTGATTATTAGAAGAAGGAAGAAGCACAAAATGACCATCAATCGCCCTAAATCTGGGGCTCCACGATCAAAGATCTCGTCTCCTGGGGCATCAATGATCATGAAAAAGGTGAAGGGTCAGCCAATAACTACACAACAGGGACTTGATAATGACCTGAAGGCAGCTGGGACCACAGTCACCAAGAAAACTATTGGTAACACACTGAGCCGTAATGGATTAAAATCCTGCAGCGCCCGCATGAGTCCCCTGCTCAAGAAGGCACATGTACAGGCCGTATGAAGTCTGCCAGTTAACCTCAGAATGGTTCAGAGAAGGCTTATGTGGTCAGATGAGACCAAAATCAAGATCTTTGGCATCAATTTGACATGTCGTGTTTGGAGGAAGAGAAATGCTGGTCTATGACGCCAAGAACACCATACCCAGCGTCCAGCATGGAGGCGGAGACATTATGCTTTGGGGGGGGTTTCTCTGCTAAGGGGACAGGGCGATTCATCGCATTGAGGGGACGATGGAGGGGGCCATGTATTGTCAAATATTGGCTGATAACCTCCTTCCCCTAAGGCATGTTTTGCAAGGGGATCACTTGTTTCCCCCAATTAAATGCATATTCATTTATTTTTTCTCTACATTTCTAGATTTTTTTTCGATATTCTGTCACTCACTGGTAAAATAAACCTACCATAAAAATGACAGACTGTTCATTTCTTTGCAAGTGGGTAAATTATCTAAATTGGCAGGGGATCAAATACTTATTTCCTCCACTGTAACTACGTAACGCTTGCTCTGCTATTAACTAGCACTCCAACACATTGTACGTGATAGGGCTATGACGTGGGACATCTCTAAGTGGTCGACCAATCACAACAAAGCCAATCAGCTAACCATTCAGAGCAGACTAGGCTCTGGTTTTAATAAAGACCTTTTTGAACATTAAAACATGTAATCATGTTACGGTAAAGGCATACAATACAAATATCAAACCTGGAAATGAGTACAGTAGGGCCCCTTTAATTAAGTTATTCCCAAAAATCACATTATTTTTTACAGAAACATAAAAAGATATCCAGCACTACAGCATGATGTTCACAATTTTGAATAACAGAATCCGAATCTTTAACTTGCCGCTTTTCTAATAGATATATGTGTGTATCTAAATGAAATACTACACTGTACAGTACACCATGTGTGCAATAGATTACACTCCTAAATTCCACCATGTTCCATTTCCTCTCGAGGAAAATGTGCTCTCTTAGAATTCCGATTTAAATTATTCAGTGTGTTTAATTGAGGGCTAGGAATGCACAGAATCCGTAAATGGTCCAAGGCTGTGAGTAAGGTGGCCATGGCTAAATGCAGAAACATCAAAGCAAACAAAAAAAATAAAATGAAATTGGAAGTCTAATTTGGTCTGCATATTTGGCAGCTTTTCTTTCAACACCCGAGTTCCAATCCTGTGGGCAGAACCATATGAAAGTGGTTGTGGAATATGCTGTACTGTAAATTGCATATTAGTGATGCCGTTCAAATCCCTCTCCATAAACCACATGATGAGTGACTCCGAGTTCAGCAGAGACAAACCTCCTTTTTCCTTTTTTTCGAAAATTTGCATCATGACCTGCCACACTGAAGTTTTGGTACAGCTTGTTTTTCCGCTTTGCCCACCGAGGGGTTTGACGTGATGAGCACCGTGAGAAGTGTAGGAAGGCTGCCAGTCTTTTTTTTTTTATGTCATGGAGATGCCAGCGTGCGGAGGTGCATAATAGAGCAGCATCTACATTCACAAAGTGCAAAAAGACATTACACGCCTCTTTAAAAAAATCCTTCTTCTGTCATCTGTGTCTTGCTTGGGGGCTGGAAGACGCCACTATGATGTTCATTACTGAACCTTAGGAGGGAGATGCCTTTGATATTAAAATCATTTACTTGGATGTTTTTTTTTAACATTTTTAAGCAGCCCATGTTATATGCCATTGTTCAGTGCAAAAGCCGGAATTAGTGTCCCCTTGTGAGAAAAGGTGGCATTTTAAGGGTGTAGGGCTTTAAGCTTTCCCAAACACATGCACAGTTCCACAGAAATGGAATGTGTTGCTTTAGAATGCCTGAAATCATTGTTACTATGGCAATAATAGTGAACACCACAGGTTTAACAGCATGTCGAACAATTTAGCCATCATTGACATGGCCTCACATTGCTTAATAGAAATAGATAAACATATACAAATAAACCCTAAATTACTTTTCTCCTAGTTTCCCCAGCAGTTAATGTTTTTACCCAGTAAGGTATTCCATTACATACTAGATGTACCAACATGACATTCTCCTAAAACATTCATGACCCCCAGAAGATAGGTCGTAAATACTTTGGATGTCATCGATAGCAAAACACGGGGGACCTAAATACAAGAAGCTCCTAAAAGAAAATACCTTTATTTAAGGTGCAAACCAGGTAAGGCAAAGCAACAGAGCAGACCCTTGTGACGCATCATGAAAAAGGGCCCAACAAACACTCAACAAAACATCAGGACTTAAATTAATCACATAGACAGGACACAGCTGGAGAGGGTAGGCAAAAACTCAAGGGCAGCAAGTTATTAGACACAGGTGGATAGGATCATGGCAGGGCAAACCATCACAGAAACGAAGGAAACCACAAAGACACAATAGAAATGAGGAGTTTGTTTTTCCGACCCTCCAGGATCCCCGAAAAATTCAGGGCGGTGTTGCAATTTTAACCAATCACCGCAACTTTCCCGCAAATTTCACCAATCATTCACGTCGTCTTGAACTGACGTCGAGAAACTACCTTCCGCCTTATTTCCGGGCTTACTAGTTCAAGAGATTCAAGAAACGCAACATGTGCGCATCCAACGTTTCACACTTGCCGACCAAAATAACTGCGAAAGAGCGCGTGAAGCAGTATCCAGGCATTATACATGAAAGCGGGGGAAAATTATTTTACACTGCATGCAACATTGTGCTGGAACATAAGCGGAAATCTTCCATTGACAAGCATTTTGCCACCGCGAAACATAACTACAGAACTGTAGAACTCCAGGCAGGACGTCAGACGACGAGGCAGATCACTATGACGCAGGCTGTTGCATCCTAGTCAATTGCCAGCGCCGAAAGAATCAAGGAGTTATTTTAAATGTGCATGGCTAGAGGTAAAGTTTGTATAGATTATCATGTAGTCGCAAAATCGTAGTACTAACTTAATATTTAGCATCAGGAAAATCACAACTTTCATCGCAATTTTTGGGAAAATCTCACGCAACATCAGGCCTTTTAGGCCGCAACAATTTCAAAAAAGGCCCGTGAAATCCTTGAGGGACTGGTTTTTACTAAATAAAACAGGATGATCATGAAATGGGAGAGAGCCTGAAGCTTCCTCTTTACAACAACTTTTGAGGTTTGCTGTTTTGATTAAAATGTCCCATCAACAGCTGATTGATTACCATGAAATGTATAAAGATTCATGCTCTCCTTAGGATAGACTATGATTGTTTACTGGTTTCTTAGCATTCTTTGTATCGTTGCATGGACAAATCTTTATCCCTGCAGGTGCAAGGCAGCAACGAAGAGACCAAAATAGACGATTGATGAGGAAAGAGACAGTTGGATGGTTTATTGCCAAATGAAGGCCTTACAGGTACTGGTAGGCAGAGAAGTGTCATGATCCTGGTTTTGTGTCTGTTGTTTCCTGTTTTATTTTGAAATGTTTTCCCCACTTGTGTCATGTTGAGTTTCACTTCCTGCCTTTAGTTTCCCTCCTGTGCCTGATTGTGTCATTGTGTTCATCTGTTGCCCCTGTGTTTCTCCTCCCCTCTCCAGCTGTGTGTTGTCTTGTGATTAGCCTTGTGAATTTAGTCTTGGTTCCCCTTTTGTCTCTTGTTCGGTCGTCATCGTTTCCCAGCTGATCTTGTACATGTTACCTGCCTGTTCCTGCCCGTCCGTCTGTCTGCTCCTGTTCCTGGTGTCCCTGTGTCCCCTGGTTACTGTTGGTGAGGTTTTTCTTTTGGTTGAAACAGCTATAATTTGAATAAAGCTTGCCTTTTGTTTGGACCCATACCTGCCTCCCTTTTGTTTTACTGCACTTTGGTCCTGTTTCCCCAACCCCTTGACAGAAAGACAGATGGGCAGAAAATAAACAGACATGGTGTTTTTAACTTCAAATGAAGAAACACACATTTTGGCAAAATAAAGACTTCAACAAAATGGTAGGGAATGAATGAAAACTGCTTCAGTGTGTGGGCTCTTTCACACAGGCTCAAGAAAATATATTCTATGGTTTCTAACAATTAATAGAGGCTGATTTGATATCATGCCTTATAATAATAATATAATGAATATTCAGCCTTCACCATAACGGCCTCTGACATTAGAGTTGTCATGACTCGTCTGTCCATCCATTCATCTGTCCTCATTTGTATCCTTATCCTGTGTCAAGAAACAACTTTTCTTGTGTAAATCACCACCAAGTGACATTCTCTCGACAGCAGTTTTTCTCAGACGTCTGTTACACTGCCTACTCGCTCCAAAGCCAAATAGCTTTTCCTCACACTTGCCTGAGCTTTGAAGTAAAACACAGCAGGGCGTATCACCACAAGGTGTCTCATTTGCCTTGCTACTGGCTGTGTCACTCCTTTGTGTATTCATTATAGTTTGAAATGCAGAACTTCCACGTCCCCCTACTAGCACTTGGACTCAATTGAAATATTGCACAAATTGCAATGTTTTAAGAAAAGCCTCGCAGGGAGAAGGACTTAGTCTTCCTTCTTTTCTGTCTTTTACATTTGTCTGCATAAACACACATAATATTGTTGAGGTATGTTTTCAACGCTTTGGTGTTACGGCTATATGAGGAGAACTGGAGCTGAACACTGTCACATCTTATCATTTATGATTTTGGAAAAATACAACCCAAATCTAAGTCACTGTGAAAGCGCACATACAGTAAATACAAGCAGTTAATTGTGTATTGTTTTCATCCTAAAGATGTGTTCATAGTAAGTTATAAATGTTACCTTTTTGGAAATGGTTGTTGACTTAATGCTGGGAGTTTGCTACGCTTGACCATAACTTGTTGTTTTTCTTGAGGACAGTCTCAATAAAAAATACTGTACGCGGAAACATGTTGTATCCTAAGTGAACTAATCTCCAAAGAATTGCAAACTCTGATTCAGACATAAAAACAGTAAACGGCTCCCCTGTGGCTTTACAGAGATATACTTCTTGGGCTGCGAAAGGCCAGACACTTTGAGTGGAGACTTTGTACTGCAGCCTCCCCAGTGGTGTTGCTGGGTTTTTTCTGATAAGAGACTGTGAACAGCAGTACGAGTATAAGCTGTGTTAAATAATTAGCTGCAGTCCGATAGTGACAGAGGACTGGTGTGCAAGTCAAGTCTTTCTGCTCCAACTTATGTTCCTAGTCACTTTGATATATTGGTTCTGGAGTCACATAGTTTAATAGTGTCTCTGTCAGCTGTGATTTTTTTTTTTTTCAGTCGACTTTAGGACTAAAAGTTATGAAAGGAAAAAAGGAACACTGACGCTAAAACTTACTCTGGAAGTGGGCTTTAACTTCAGGTCCGTATAGATTGATGGTTTTCTGCTTAAAACCCTCCCACTGGGTTTCATTGATGGCTGCATTGATATCCAACAGCGTTCAATATTTCTTCATGGTTTAGTATCGATCGGAGCAGGACCGTATTTAACGCTCCTCCAAATATGTGACTCTCTGTCAGCAGTGACAGCTGTTCTAGTGGATTCTAGTAAAGGGCCTTTTCAATTCTTGGTTTCTTCCTGCTTGCGTTTGAACCCTGTCATATATCTATGACTCATCTTCCTTCCTTCCCTCCTTGCAGTTGCAGACTCAACTCATTTTTCCTTTGGTTATTCTATCCTTTTGAAAAAGTCAGCCCACTGCTGAAAATACTTCAGATGTAACCTATGCTTTCACACTATATCAACCACAAGAGAAAGTTTACTCAAAGTTCAGTTCGGAAGATGCAGTTACTTGAAGTTTTTCACAGACAATAGTTCAGATTTCAATTTGTGTCTTGTCTTTAAAGTGTGACCATGCCATGACAACTACTTCAGTGCAACTAGTTTAAGTATATCACAGATTCATTTGAGGTGCTAAATAAACAATGTTGCTTTTTTGATAATACAAATCTAAAAATGTATTTTATTCTGCTATTATATTAGAGTGTGTGACACAGTACACTAAACAAATTAGCCAAAGTCCCAGTTAAATCTGTGTTATTTTCATTTAAGCAAAAACTAATGAATAAAACAGCTAGCTACACACAGTTGCATCCTCTGGTTTAAAACAGGTTAGCAGATTGTGTGACATTATTTTCAGGAATCACTGTTCAATTAAAAACATTGTTTAAATTGGTCATTTTAATATTGTGCCAGCTTTGGTCATAAAAGCTCATTATGTCATATAACATTGCAAAGTTCACAAGTGTGCATGTAGGTTTAAACAGCATCAAGGTGAATGACAGATTTGTAGGTTGTTGTCACGGTGCGGAGAGGGGGTGGGGGGGGATCCAAGTGCAGAGCGAACTGAAGAGGCAGGTATGGGGTTCAACTGAAAGCGAGCTTTACTCAAATTAAAGCTGATAACAAAATACAGAAAACAGAAGGCGAGATAGGGCAAAAGAAAAACTAACCAACACTGACCAGGGGGCACAAGGAACGGGAGCAGGCAGACGGACGAACGGGAACAGCAGGAAACATCAACAAGACTGGGTAGGGAACAACGACGACAACCGGACAAGAGACAAAAGGGGAACCAAGACTAAATACACAAGGGTAATCACAAGACAATTTGCAGCTGGAGAGGGGAGGAGAAACACAGGGGCAGCAGGTGAACACAATGACACAATCAGGGAAAGGAGGGAAACTCAGACAGGAAGTGAAACTAGACATGACACAAGAGGGAAACCATTTCAAAATGAAACAGGAAATATTAACACAAAACCAGGATCATGAAAGTCGTACACATATATCTTCCTAAGACAGCAGTGAATGCATTATATCTTTAAAAATACAAATGCTAAGTGAGTATCTTTGGTTTTACTGTGAGTGAGGTGTTCAAAAAAGACATATAACATGTATTTTGCTGTAAAATGGTTTTTATGTTGCAGGAATTACAAAAGGTTGCTGTGCTCCACTCAGGGGATTTATTTCTCAGACCAAGATGAAAAAACAATCAAACATCTCAGAAAAAAAAACATTTCAAAGGGAGTATCTCTCTTTTATTAAAAGTTAATCATAGTTTCAGTCGGTCTTTAAAATAGTTATATCAAAAGCCAAAACCAAGTTATTATCTCGGGAGGAAGTGCACTTTCAATCAAGTGTGGAGGGAGACAGGAAAAAGTTTGATTTTCATTCCGCATGTGATGAGATGATATGAGCCAAGTCATTATTCCACAGCCATACCATTGTTTGAAAGAGAAGTCCGTTCCACTCTTTGTCATGGAGCTCCCCAGAGTTGGCCTCAAGCAATATAAATACCATGAATTAGAATTGAAAGGATGGCAGCAGGTGCCGTCGAGCCGTTACATTTCACTGGCTGGATGAACACTTAGTGACAGAAGTTAGCTATTGCTCCCTTGGTTGCAGCAATTATACTGCTCAACGAGCACACGGTATATAATGAGGGGGAAACTTCACCAAGTCCTTTTGTAAGTGTCATCCTGATATATCCTTGCTGCAGAACAGTATCGTTATGCTCGGCAGGATTAACATGCCATCCATATTAATGTAAGGCTTCCATATGGGGGACAGAGACCTGTGCAATCTCTCATATGTGCGATGTTTTGAAACCACAGACGAAGCTTTGTTTTACAATGGAGGTTTTTATTGATGGGCTATCTCAGAGCAGCGCAATACCCAAGAGGGCATTCTTAACTCCTACCCTATTGTGGTCAAGTATATTGATGGAATCACGGACATATCAAAAATACTCCAGGGTACTACAGATAAGAGACAACTATTCTGGCATGTCTGTCGAGGGTGCTGTTTGAATCCTAAGTAATGTTTCTGCATTTAAAACTTTGCTATTTCATTGATGTACTCACGGATTATGTTAATATTGCTTTGTGTTTCTTATGCAAAGACTGTTATCTGATAGGGGATACGCATCCTGTTAAACAGTGTTTGCAGACAAATGTAAAGACCCCTTCCAGATGTGATGGTATTTTAAAAATGGTTAATATTTTATACCTATAATGTCATTTGATAAGCTTAAATATTTTAATACTATTGTTAAATCATTGAAGTTTTCTTTCCACCTTGGTTTGGCCTTGTAGACTTCCTTAGACATTTTTATTCTTCCTTTTTTTGTTTTTTGTTCTATACATTGTGAATGTAGTGAAGGCCTCCTAATAGTCAGAAATGTATGCACATGACTTGTGAAATAGAGTATCAGATGGTTTCTAAGCCCCCATGTTTGAAAATAACTGGTACAAGTCAAGCAATCTTGTATGCCAATGCCAAAGTGCCCACTCAATAAGCAAGAACATGTGCCCTCCTAATGGAAAATGTGTGCTTGTCCGTCAGTCTTCAGTCCACCACTAAACCACAAATTGGTGAAAATCGAACAAGCTGTCAGTTGAAGTACAACATGATAATGATTTATACTGTAGGTGTCAAAACTCTCAAGTGCACAATGTAGAGTAAAGTGTCACATTTGCTATTGTGTAGGGAGTGCTTCCTGGGAACAAAGTGGTTTTTGACAAAGCCAATGTGAAATGAGAACAATATTTACCTAACAGTTCCTTAAGTTAAGACACCATCTGGAGAACGTGGGTGGCCACCATCTGGACACATGTATAGCCTGAGTCATCACTCCGCCATAAGGTAAAGTCCGCGCCTTTGGGAGCAGCCACTTCACCTGTGTGTTAATGATGTGTTGTTTACAGCGGAGGTGACAAAGGTCTCTGATCGTCAAGTCTGAAGATGTGGGCCATGTGCCAAGGTATTCAGGTTCTGGGTTCAGATGGATTGAGGAATCTCTGCTTGGTGCCTTTATCCCTCAACATGACCAGTTTCCTTCATTGCCTTAGACGTCTGTTACAATAGTTGTCTTTGACAGAAAAACAAAAGGTTTGTCACTTTGCAATCTCCACAGTTTTTCAGTATTATCCAATTTCCTTTCACATTGCTCAACCACAGACTCTGACAGTGCACCACTGTAAAACATTTGTTTCAGAATATGCTTGTAATGTGTCTTTTTACTTGGTACAATAAAATGGGTTCATCTCTCAATTTGATATTCATTGCTTTGGCCATCTGCACCAAAACTTGTCTTTGATAGACATTAAGGATCATCACTCTTCAACCTCTCCCAGTTTTTCAGTATTATCCATGTCTCCTTTGCCCGTTAATCATCCACAGTCTTTGAGAAATACAGCAAGACATTCAACCAATAAATAAGATTTGTTTCAGAATCTGCTTGTCTTGTGTTATATCATCTTGCCTTTGAATCAGTCAATGAATAAAACATTGATCTGCCAATTGGCATAGTCTGCTCCTTTTTTGTCAATATTCAATAAGCATTTTTCCTGCCACCCTGGAGAGTTTTGTTTCTGGAGAGTGGGTCCTTAACAATGTCTTGGTCTCTCAGACATACTATATGTATTTTTTGAGACTTTTATTGAGGACAAAGCCTTGTAACAAAGTTGTTTTATGGATCTGTGTATGTTGTGAAACCCTCTTGAGTTGTTCCTTCAGTTACACCTCAATGATTTACTTGTCATGCCCATCATCCTCGGTTATTCATAGTTTTTGAAGCACAGTAGCAATCGACAAGGTAAGGGGTTTCCAAAGTCAACATTCTGTTTGGTCAGCATCTTCTTTGTCCCCTGCTACTTTAGAAGAGGCTTGATAATTGTACTTCAATTAATATTTTGAAGAGGTACAAACTGAAGAAAAGATCCTCAAAGATGAAAGTACTTTACTTAGAATATTTTCCTCCTTGAAGATGCAAGCTGTGCTTGTACTGGCCAATCACAGTTTATTAGAATCACAACCAAGAGCCACTTCCCTTCCCCCTTCAGGGATCAGTGTCAAAATAAATATAATTTCCCTGGCTGAATGAAATATGTTTAATATGAAAATAGACCTAGAACCAATCCCAGTCACCTTGAGTCTGTTTTTTGACCTCCTCCCTTGACTGTTAGAGGGGTAGATTAATTAGAAATAAGCCTAAGCCTTCAGGAGACAAATGCTCAACTGGACAGATGCTGTTTGAACAGCAAAACTGGTCTAAGGATATTAAAAGAAGATGGTGAAAATGATCTAATTGGAAATGAAGGACATGTGGGTCAAATAAGTGCTCCTATTGGACTAGAATGATCTTAATATCAGACAATCTCACACTATCTGTTTCCTTATGTTCATTTCACAGTAAGCAAATTGTAATCCACATTTCTTTACTTTTACATCAATTATTTTCAGTTTGTTATATTTGTTCTGGTAATTTATGAGAATGTTGTCTACCTTATAAACCAGTACATTTTAGATGGAAACATACAATAAACAATATCAGATAAAACCAGTTGTTCCAAAGCTTTTTTTTAAGGCCCTTTTTTCTTACACCACTTAACTAAAACACCTAATCGTATATAATTATACAGAACAAAATGCTCATGCATCAATGCATTGCTACTCATTATCCTCTCAAAACACGACATAATATTTCAGATATATGCTTTTGATTCTTTAAGTATAATTTGCTGATTCTAATCTCCTACTTATTTATACTCCAAACATTTCTTGTTCATCTGAATACTTCTTTCACAACTACAGTTCTGCAATCTCCAGAAGATATTATTTTCTATGGCATAATTTAAGAGTGAGATGAGAGGCACTGATTAACAGTAGTTACTCTGTCTCAATCAGATACCGAAAAGGGTTTTTAAATAGATTCATGTGAATGCCCTTAAAACAAAGCAGGGCCTCTGACAGACAGGGAGCAACAGTCAAATGCAGTCAAAGCAGTATCAATAGTATATATATATATATATATATATATATATATATATGATAGATATAGGACATTGCTAATTTGTTTAACCCCTTGGCTACTGGAAAATGAAAGGTGGTAAAGCTCTGTTGCACTAGTGACACACTTAACGGGCTCATACAAAGGTCATGGCAATTTCCTTTTCTCACATGGAAGTTTATTAGAGCCCTTATTCTTAATTCAAACCATATAAATATCCCCAGGGACAAACAACACCCTTTTAACATGTGTACGTGCAGCTAGGAATTCATTGTGTCCACAGCATTAGTTTGTATTTTAAAATGAGAGTCTTATTTATTGCACTCCTAAGGGACTGTGCCCACACTGACAAACAGTTTTTGTTGTTCACTGGCTATATGAGTTCTTGGAGTCCTAATCTAATTAGATGTAATTTTGCTTGAAACCTTATCAAAGTCCGCTCCGTGCCACAGCCTCCGCGCTCAGGAAAGAATGACATCGGCACATTAAAGTGCCATGCATGATTGCACTGCTTGATCTCGCTCTGCCTGTTTGTTTCGCCTTTTGTAGAAAGGTATACCAACTGCGATAAGTCATATGAGGGTGGTCTGCCTCTGATAATCGCTGTGTTAGACAAACCGTGACCTCCCTTGCTTGTGTTTTTATGCAGCAGTTTAATGAGTTCCAGCTATCTAGCCTGCACAGAATGAAAGTGATTCCAAAAGAAGAGAAGAATGTGATGTAGGGTGAAATTGATACAGAAACGTGTGTGATAATATCAAAGCCAGAGTGTTTGTGGTTTTCTTTTTACTTTTATACGTTGCCTAGAATATTTACTGCACACACACGGTACTGTTCCTATCACTAATGGTGATTGCGAATAGGTTTATTTGATAGCAACAAATTAAGGATTAACCAAGTACAAAGAGGACAACTGTATTACTATCATTAGATTGGTAAGGGTATAATTGCCCAAATGAAACCCATTAATTAGATGAGGACATTTGCTTTTAATCAAACAATTAGCAAATAATGTTCACATTCAAGTAGGCACTTCTTCCACTAGCTTGTTGACAATGCTAAATTAATCCTTCTTTTGATGATACCATGCAATCAGGTTGGCATTTTCCTGCATATATTAGTGGTGTCTGAACATTTCTACTCCGACATCCTTGAGATTAGTTAGTCAGTGCATCTTTGAAATCAGAAAACATTCTGTGTAACTGCTCATACACACTGTGTGATTTTGAAAGGCTCAATCTGTGAATCATAGGGTTATGTTTCATTACCATTGCTTTGCAGTTACAGTGAATAATTCACAATATGATACAGAAAGCAGGCATAAATTGAATTTATTTACAGTACATTAAACACATGTTTTTTATTGAAAACGTCCTGGAATTTCTTCCTGCCTATTCGGGATATTGCTGTGTTTTCATTTTAGACAAAATGCTACAAACATGTCTTATGAACCATAGAATCTTGTGAGATAAAGAAAAGAAAACTATCTTACACCGATTTCACCCAGTGTCTATATGCTTGCAAACCCTGGAAAGTCCTTCCACTTTCCAGTGTACAGATGGACATAAATGATGCTATCACTAAGCATTTTGAAAAATGAGCTAATTTTAGTGCACTGCAAAATCTTGACCTGATAAGGTTTCAGGTTTCAAGGTTTTATTGGTCATATGCACAGCATATACAACGTATATGTTGGCAATGAAAATCTTATGTCCCATGCTCCTCCAACAACTCAACATACATGGTGCAAATAAGATAAATAAAATAGTGCAAAAAGAGAGAAGAATATTTACAATAACAACAATAAAGATTTAAGGATGTGAAATATATACATATGTGGAATACATTGAGAGTATTTACATACTTTACACTGTTGAATGAGGAGGTATGGACAGATTCATATATTACGTATAACAGATGTATATGGCAGATATGTATAACATATAGATATGTGTACTATAAACAGATATGTATGGCAGACGTGTATAATATATATATGTGTGTCTGTACTATAAACAGATGTGAGTAGACATTCACAGAGCTCAGGAGTTCAGTAGTCTTATAGCCTGTGGTATAAAACTGTCTCTGAGTCTGGTGGTCTTGGTCCGGATGCTGCGGTACCGTCTGCCAGACGGCAGCAGACAGAACAGATTGTTGCTGGGGTGATGGGGGTCCTTTAATATCCTACCGGCCTTCTTCCTACACCGCTGGGTGTAGAGGTCCTCCATGGATGGCAGCTCCGTCCTGGTGATGTGCTGAGCAGTTTTCACCACCCTCTGTAGAGTCTTACGGTTGAGGGCGGTGCAACTGCCATACCAGGCGGTGATGCAGCCAGTCAGGATACTCTCGATGGTGCACCTATAGAAGTTGCAGAGTATCCTGGAGTCCATGTTGAACCTCCGCAGCCTGCGGAGGAAGAAGAGCCGCTGTAGAGCCGTCTTGGATATGACCCTGGTGTGATGTGTCCATGTCAGGTCCTCACTGATGTTTACCCCGAGGAACCTGAAGCTGCTGACTCTCTCCACAGGAGTCTCGTCGATGGTGATGGGTGTGTGTGCCTCTCTCTGCCTCTTCCTGTAGTCCACAATCAGCTCCTTTGTTTTGCTGACGTTGAGATGGAGGTTGTTGACCTGGCACCAAGATGTCAGGGCTCTGACCTCCTCTCTGTACGCCGTTGCAAATATATACATGACTGGATCTCTCTGAGGTTTATATAAATGGTAAACGTAAAGGACGTTTGGTAATTTATTGATCAAGATCACCACGGAGTGCTCAACCGAGTTTGAGTTACGGTGGGCGGCGCTAATCCAGATCCAGAACTAGTACGTGCATCAGGCACCTCTTTAGAGTCTTTCTTTTACTTTGTCTGTTGGAGAACCATTTTAAACAATACATTTATCATGACAAAGTCATTTTACATGCTTTAAAACCTATCCGGAGGCCCACATTAAGCACATTGAGAGTTATGATTTGTCTACAGGAACGGAAAGCGGTTGGTGCTGTGTGTTGAAGCCCCCTGTGTAAACTTCAAATGATCTCTGTGTTGTGTGCTCGCCTGTGGCAAGACACTAACAGCAAAGTCATCTCAGGACAAGAACATTACAGTGCAACCTTCCTTCAGGCTAATCAATATGCCGTATCATTTAGGTGAGAGGGCATGCTTAATTTTGAGTGATTATTAATGGGGCAAGGGAAAGGACAAGTGACCTTTCTCAGCAGTTAAATCAATGTCAGCTCTTACCTCTTTTCCACCCATCATCACCTCTTTAGGGAGTGTCACAGTTTAATCTGTCTCCATATGGAGCTCGCCCACCTGCTCTGCATCATACTTTCATTTGGTGAGGATGTCAGTTTATTAACTTTCTAAGTTAACTGTAAAACACTGACATGGTGATACTAGATTTTTATGATCACACTTTAGAGAATAAAAGCCCAACATCAACACGTTAACAAAACGTATTCATACAGAGGTGTTGAGTGCTAGTGAGTCAGCTCTTTTGAGTCTGAAATAATTTAGCACTTCAGCACTTCCATTTACCCCATCTGAAAGTCATTGTTATTTTAAGGGTTTTTTCGTTAGAATCCTGACATTTTCTTCCAAACACATACAATATGTCAGTAAATGCCCCAGTTTTGAATTTCCGAAACTTCCATTTGTCTCAGAACAAGAGACTAAATGAGTCCGCTAAACATTATCACACCAATTTAAATTAGCTAAGTGTTGGTGACATGAGTAATGTGACTGTATTGTAGTTTGATTGTAGCTTCATTTAAACTCTTAGTTAGCATCACAAAATCACAAATTAGTTTTCGGACATTTTACAAAATATTCCTTTTACTTATGGATATATAATCCAGTGTAGTGCTTACTTGGTCAGCTAACAAAAAAAGTGTTATCCCTGCAGTAGTGTAATCAAACATCCAGCAGATACAGACTAACATTTGTATTCATTTGGGTTCTGCCCACTTGATTAAAGTCAAGTTCGTTCTGTCTTAATTGTAATGTTTGGTAATCACCAAGGCTTTAGGAAAAATATGACATATTTTTGTACAATTCTCCAGCGTGTGGCTTTTTTGTTTGACTGTGATGTGAAGTGGATACAGCTTGCTCGACTAAACTAGTTTGGGGGTTGATGAGAGAAGTGAAATGCTGCAAAGTTTGGTGAAAATTCTCACCTAAAGTTGGACATGGAATAAGTTGTGGGTTGCAGCAATAGTTATTAAAATATCTTTATACAGTATATTTTTCATTTCAATATATTAAAAGGCAGTGAAAATAGGCTGACAACTATATTCAGATAAAGAGACATTCTCATTTTACTTTGCAAACTCTCGAAACATACTGCAAATTTTCCTCCATCAATTTAAATCAGGGTCAACTCAATCCACTTATGATTAGTCTTTAATGAAATACAGCTCATCCTTTCCCATTGTGGGATCCCTCTTCTTGTATGCTAATTATATGCAGGGATCTATGGAGAGTTACCTTTTGATAAAATACCGGGAAGCAATGCTCAAAATAACATTGGATATCATTCCACACTGATGGGTTTTTCTTTATTTTTGTGTCACTTGTAACTACACAAAGAAACAGAGCAAAAATAAATTGCCAATTAGCTTATCCACAACAAGTCCAAAATGTTACAAACAGATGCATCGTGTGGCTTTAGAGATTAAGAGCTTATTCACACTCAGGAATAAGAACCTTAATTGTTATCCCTTGTGGATAAAACACATTGTTCTAGCGGGACACTGATTTGCTTAACTTGACGAACATCCAAGCCTATCATACACGTAAGAATTTGCAATACATTTTGCTAATAGAGGGTTACCAACTAAACACAACAGGAAACTGTGTGGTCGTTTTATGGTTAAACATCTTCATGATGCAGTCATGACATTCAAAGTTTGAGACAGATTAGAAAAACTAACAAAGCAACAGTATCCCAGCAGCCCACTGAGTAGACACACAACCAAATTTAGCCTTAGGAGAAAATTATCTCTGTATGTCTCATTGGACATAACCCAACCTTGAAATCAGTTCTTTTGTGAAACAGAGAACCACTGTGCACTGACATCAGCACACACCATTATTCCCTTTTTTCTTCTGCACGTTAACTCTTGAAATGAGTTGTTTTAAGCGATAACCAAGAGTTGTAATAACTGTCCTTGAAAAGTTTTGAATTGTGTTGAAGCTTTCTCTAACAAAGAATTGCACTTGAGATTTTTCCTTTTCAGGCAGATGTGTCAACTTTTCTACATATTTTTTTCTAAATGTTCTATTCCCTCTTAGACTGAAAGTAAGTCGTTCACCTCTAAATAAATAAAAAAAGAATCATCACCATGTGAGAGGGAAGGATTGCAATGTCTCACTTAGCCGATGGATTCAAGTTTACACCAAGATTCGACTGTGGAAGTAAAAGCAATTATACATGGAGCCATGTGATCAATTTTCTTTTCTGAAAAAAAGTGCAAAATTAAGGGGAAAAGGGCTGTTTTCCAATATCACAGTCAGTTTCATTTACTCTCATTTACTGAACACGTTTCTGAAATGAGTTGTGCCTCAAACTGTTGCAATATAGAACAATAAAGAAGCCTAGATCTTATTTGCCTTAGAATATACAGCGGGTAAAGTAAGTATTGAACACGTCACAATTTTTCACAGTAAGTATATTCCTAGAGGTGCTTATTGACATGACATGTTCATCAGATGTCGGTAACAACCCATGCAATCCACACATGCAAAGAAATCAAACCAAAGATTTCTGACAGAGGAGTGAAAATAATTATCAGAAGAGTTGTCCAAGAGCCAAGGACCACTTGTGGAGACCATCAGAAAGACCTGGAATTAGCAGGTACAATTATTTCAAAGAAAAGTTTTGCACTCAACCGCCACGGCCTGTACGCACGCTCACCACGCAAGACTCCACATGTATACAAGCCTGTGAAATACTGGGAGAATATAGTCTGGTCAGATGAGTCCAAAATTGAACTCTTTGGATGTCATAATACACACTATGTCTGGAGGTCAAATGGCACTGCACATCACCCCAGAAACACCTTACCAACAGGGGAGTTTGGAGGTGGGAACATCATGGGCTGTTTTTCAGCATACGGCACTGCCACACGTCATATAATTGAAGGAAGGATGAATGGAAACATGTACAGAGACATTCTCGATAAAAATCTGCTGCCATCTACCAGGAATGATGAAGATGAAACGAGGGTTGACATTTCAGCAAGACAATGACCCCAAACACACAGCCTGGAAACCCTCAATTGGTTTCAGAGAAAGAACATAAAGCTGCTAGAATGGCCTAGCCAATCACCTGACTTCACCTGACCTGAATCCAACAGAAAATCCATGGAAAGAACTAAAGATCAGAGTTCATAGAAGAGGCCCACGGAACCTTCAACACTAAAAGACTGTTTGTGTGGAAGAATGGGCCAAAATCACACCTGAGCAATGCATGCGACTACTTTCTCCATACAGGAGGCGTCTCGAAGCTGTCATTACCAACAAAGGCTTTTGTACGAAGTATTAAATACTTTTCAATAAGCGTGTTCAATACTTTTCCCCTGTGTCCTTCCATTTTAATACACATAACTTAATTTATGGACATCTATGGTTTGATTTCTTTGCATGTGTGGATTGCATGGGTTGTTACCGACATCTGATGTAAATGTCATGTCGATAGCACCTTTAGAAATCTATTTAATGAGAAAAATGGTGATGTGTTCAATACTTATTTTACCTGCTGTATGATAAGTTGCAATTAACTGAAGTAAACCTAGAGTTTCATGCTTGGTTGTAATATCCTCCTGAAATATATTCAGCTATTATCCTTGGAGGTGGAATTTTCATCAAAATGCAACTACTGCATGACTGCCGACCCTTAAGCCAGGATCCAATTAATTGGATTTTACCCTCATTTGAAATGGTCTGAGGGTCGAAAGCAAGACCGGATCACCAAACACCTCCTCTTTAATTACAGTATCAATAAAAAAATGTCAAAATAATATTAAGCATTCAGACTTTAGTTAAACATATCCGCTCCGTGAATCATTTCTCCCGCATTCTCCTTTGAGAAAAAGATCAGAAAACTAGCAGGAAAAATAAAACATGACGTTGTCGCATAGCCTTATTTTAAAAGACACTAACGCTGTTTTCCAATCAAGCTCACTACATGAAAATGGAGGACTTGGATTGGGGTGTATGTAAATCGCTTTAGATAAAAGTGTAAGCTGTTATGTAACGTAACACAGGTCTTGTAATTCACCTACACAAACATTAGCCAAGGAGAGTTGCACTGATTAAGTTGCTTTGCAGGCAACATAGATAATTAGCTGATCAGCTGAAGCACATTAAAGCGGCATGTGAATGTCATTATAGTCAAGTTAGATTCTGGTGTGGTCTTTCACTCTTTTATACCACTAACAACACCCAGTGTGTCAATGACTTGTCAGCTACAAACAAAGTTGGTTTCCTTTGACGAAAGAGAAGCTGACAGGATATTTGTCTCCCTTTTTTAATAATTCAAACAATAAAATCCATTGGCAATCCATTTCAAAGACACGTCATCATAGTGTTGTCTAAAAAACCTTGTGTGATGTTGAGGTTAGGGTTGTTTATGTCATATATTTTTACAAGCAATTTTAGACTTCCACTGGCAAATGTGTCATTAATCCCACACATTTCTACTCTAGGTGAATGAAAAAAATGTTTGGAAAATAAGCTAAAACAACCACTAAAGTAGTTCTTAACCTTAAATAAGAAGAAGTCATTGTGTCATTAAAGACCCATTTATGAATAATGTTCCTAAATCTATGTTTTACTGCTGACACTGCTCCCTTTGTGAACTCTGCCAGAGCATATCATATGCAAGGACAAAAAGTTCTAATTTGATCAAAAGCCCTTGGTTTAAAACCCACTTTAATTTCCCTCGGACTGATTATAGTTTTATGATTCTTAAGAGATTGGACCATGCAGTATCACTTTGAAGTCAGAGTAATGTTAAGACCCTATGATGTGGTTACGACTTCCCATCTTTCGTTGGAGCACCCTTGATACCCATTACAGTAAATTATCCTGTTAGATTCCTTACTACCATGGGGGCATTGTGAGAATCCCAGTTGTAACCTCATGTTGAATATCTTGAAGTACTCTTCATTGGTGTTGCTAGATTCTCTCTGCGAAGTCCCTCCTGTGAATAAGTATACTTTGCCTTAAAAAAAGTCCTGCCTGCTGTGCATAATATTTCCATCCTCGATTTGCATAATGTATAACACCTACAATCAACTTCATTTAAAAATGAGTACATGCAGACATATTATTTGTGTGTAAGTCATGAATAGCAAATCCTTCTCAGTTTTTTTGTGCAGTCTGCAGTAGAGCTGGATGCTATCTATTAAACCTAATAGGGGGATAAGACGGGTCAGGTGTTGTTCAGCAATTGCCAAGACACTGAATGTGCTTTCGAATCTGCCAGAAGGAACTTAATGGCATCAATCTTCAGGGCAATTCTTGAGTGTTTAAATTACACGGCTTAGCTATTACTGCAGAAGGTTTCTTTCTCTGACATGCTAATTTTGACTGTAACCATTTGGCTGCAGATGTACATGAGATAAATTAGCAGGATTGCCGGAAAAAGCAGAAACATATCCATATGAATTCAACATATGTTGTCTGTTGAAGAGCATAGGTCTGGCTATTAAAAAACAAAAGCACTATAACAAATCCTAGAAATCAGGATAAAAACAGCTGTGTATTGTTTTGTTCTATGGGATGTTTTGTCCACTTCTTGGATGGACGCACATGTCATTGGTGTCAAAAAGTTACATTTGTTGCTTAAGGAAAACCTCAAGGGTGGTCTTTTTCCTACTTTTGAATTGTGTGCAAGACCTTTTCTACCCTTGATGGTCCATAAATTGAGTTTGTTGATAGCTGATACCTTTAGGTCCAACAGTCTTTCCGGTCAAGTCCTGGTTCATCAGTCACCACGCAGTCTAGGCAGCATCGGTTCTAGTTAAGTATCCAACCAATGGGTGGAAATTATAAACAGTAAAACAGCTGGCAAAAGAGTAATGAATATGGAACAGACATAAATGAAATAAATATTTGGGGTCACGTAACTGATATTCATTGATCGCATTATTCGTGTCCATTAGAGAGTCACCAAAAGCATTACAAGAAACAAAGAGTCTTAATTAAATGAGTTGTTTTGAAAAGACAGATGCTTCTTTTCTACTTTCATAAATATATCCCCTTAACTAGTAGTTACCATGAATAAAATTGCCACATTTATGTGTTCTGGATAGTCAGTTATATACAGACAATGTTTGTATAAGATCATTATTTACATGTTGTTGTTTTTTTGCAAATGCAGCAGCAAATAAGTGATTCACATCAATTTCAATAAGTCATTCTTAATATTTCCCTGACTTCTGGCCCATAAAACTAAAATGATAAAAAATAAAATAGAAAAAAATTGTTCCTTTTCAGCTCAAACTAATAATCAACTTGGGCTAAGTTTGACAACTTGATGGACCCTCTATCAAGGTTTACATGGAAAAAGTGAAACAACTGTTTCGCACATCATCTGTGCGTTCCATTTTATTTGTGTTCTTTTGTGCCTCCTATTGATATTCTGTGTGCTGTAACAATGTCCTATTGCCTGCAGTGACTTGCATTCCCCTAGACTCCTTTGCCAGGGATACTTTTTATCTGCACTCTGTTTTTGCTTTCTAATGCTAATTGTAATTCCATCCAGCGAGCCTCTCCCTGACTACCACTGATTCCCTGCAGACAATTGAACTGTTAATGAGATCTGATGGACAGATGGACCGTCATTGTGAGGGCAGCTACTGTGTCCTCTGTGACTCAGCGGGGGTGGGGGTGGGGAAGAGGTGGGTTAGACAGATTCCTTCCAAGTTATACATGAATTCCTATAGTCCCGTACCCATACTATTGAATGGAGAGTCGTCAAGGTAACCATTAGGCTTTGTTCATTTAAAGGGCAGCGTCGGAGAATGAAAAGGTCTATACTGTACCATTGCCCTTTGCAATAAGGAATTCATTGTCACAAATAAGAGGCAAAAAAAGGGAAGCAGTGTGACGTGTCATACCATAGTCAGGTAGTTTTCATATCTCATGGCTTACTGTAGCAGCATGATGTATAATTATGGAATGTATCGTACATGACTCATTAAAAGCTGAATCTGTATCAGTGTACTCAGTCATTGTGTCATTTTCTCATATTAACAGAAATATATTGAGAACTATGTCTGGAAATTGACCAGTGTTTTATTTGTGTGTCGCACACAACAGCATATCGACCATGTCGGACACATTTCTCTATTACTGTAAATACTCTGTGTGTGTAAGGTGAGAGGTGGCACAGTGGGTAGAGTGTGCAGGAGGCACAATATGACACAGAGTCTAATGTGGTTCCTTTAGCTTGTCTCACGATACAACATCAACCCTTAACAATATAATTCCCCAGTCTTCTTGGATGTCTGTTTTCTCAGTGTTTCAAGCCAGCCATGACAGGAACAGTCGTTAACACGCTATTTGTCTGCTGTAGATGCTATTGACAATAGTCCTGAACGGCTCTGTTCGCACATGAGCTCAATCAGACATGGCAGGGTAAAGTCGGTTAACACATACGAGGAATTTGCCTTGATCTATATGGTGCACACACATATATACACATAAACAGTCAAAGAAGATACATTTTGAGAAAAGTACAAAACAAAAATGTATATATATTACATTAAAACATAAAGCATTAAATATAGATATACCACAAAACAACGCACAGTGTAATGCGCCGACAACCCGGGTTGGATTCCCGACCCGTGGTCCTTTCACCCCGACTCTCTCTCCCACTTTCCTGTCACTGTCCACTGTCCTATCCGATTAAAGGCAAAAAGCCCCCCAAAAATAACTTCAAAAAAATGAAATAAACGCAATTGAATCACAGGACCTGACAGCATTGTTGATTCCTCTAAGATTACTGTAAATGTGCTAGTTAGATTTTTATTAATAGGGAGATTTCACAGCAACATGATTGAAGCTTCATGCATTCTTTCAGATCATCCTCAAAGAGTAGAGCCTTTCTCTGCCAAACCTAACTGTATTATCATTTGGTGTAGCTGTGCAATGACAGACAATGCCAATAAAACTGTACTTAAGGCAATGATCATATCATGAAAAGGGTGACAAATGATTTAAATGAATTCCCATATTTAATCCTATATTCAATATGGAAAGGAACATTGTGAAACGCACATTCCCACAAATGCACTGGAACTAAGCTGTTTTACCGGGAGTGTGTCTTCACAGTAACCTTAAGAGACAGAAAGTACACTCTGTCAGTCCTCCGACTTGTTCACAAGGCCGTCCTGGGATATACACAGTGCAAGTCCATCCTTAATTGGAGTTGTTACCATCCAATGCACTGGACCAGACTGTCTAGCTTACGAAGACTGTAAGATGAAGAAACCAAATACTCCACTCCTCCAATCCTATGGGGTTTAATAGTGCTGTCTTGATCACATAACTTGACAACATGTCCCATGCTTGTCATTCCAATGCTTTTAACTTGATCTAATTTTGGATTTCTGGTCGATTTAGACCAATTATCTCACGCAAACAAACTATTCCCCCATTATTTAACCTATATCATCTAATAAACAATTATTACGATTACTGGCAATGCCCATGGCAGTTCTTTTGAATGTAGGACAGCAAAATAAAAATGAATATCAATAAATTAGAACATCTCTGTGAGAGGGCAGGCTACTGCCAAGGAAGTTTCCATAATGAAAAATAATGTATGTATGCGCCTCATAATATGGGACCCCTCCAAAAAGAAATTGATTATTATTTGGCCCTTCCACCAAGTTTCCTAAACAATCAGTTTATCCCTTATCCTGTTCAAAATCAAACCAACAAGCCATACTGAAACAACATAGCCTTCTTGATTTGCTTTTAAATCAAGCAAATATGTGAACGAAATACAATCAGTTATTTATTTTTATTAGTAATTAGGTGATTAATGTAAACTGAAAGCTAAAATAATCTGGAAAATATCCACCTGTCCATAATTCCTAACTTCTGCCCTGAGTAACATTACAACTAACAGTTAATTAAGAATACATTCTTACAGTTCCAGTAATCCAATTTCCTTTAATGATTTGTCAGACAGTTTGAGTAAGGCACATGCGACTTCCTGCTCTTTCCAATAACATCAAGTCAATGGCATCGCTCTTGTGATGAAGACCATTGAAAGTTAGCTATCTCTACATTAAATGTGCTCGTTAAAGAGTGACAAACACAATGCTGTACTTTCCACATCTAGTATATCATCAAACATTCAATTGAAATAAAACATACCCACGTTGATCATATTTATTATTTCATTTCACATTCTTCTGCTATTGTCTTCATTGACATTGTGAACAAAAAAACATGTTTTTCTGTCGAAACAAGCTTCAGAAGAAAGTGCGACCAAATTGCCCAGTTATCATTAAACCTCTGTCGGTGAAACAACAGCACGACAACAAACGACAGCTTTCATGTGTGTGATTTTCACAGCCTCACCATGAAACTGATTGCACCACAGGACACCTCATACTGCGTTATTCTCTCATCTGCTCCGACCCGAAATAGAAAAACACAACAGCGGTAACGGCTGATAGGAGCAGGGATGCAGGAGGGACAACTGGAGGTGATGCCTCCTCGCTGTCAGAAAGAAACAAACCGCTACAGCAGTGGCCACGGCCGTCTCGCTGTAACGCTTTTCTTTAATGAGAATGAAAATGCTGCCCTCGCAACAGCAACATTAACGTGAGGTTGTAAATAACAGCACCTTATCTTTCCTTCTCTTTCTTATGACAGAGTAATTTTTTTTTTCTGTTACACCAGCTGCAGGTTGGTCCACCCCCCCCCGCCACACACACACTCCTCCCTTGCAGTCTTCATTTTTCTCTGTCTGTCTCAGCTTCTTGTTTAATTAGCTGGAAAAGTCGGCGTGGGGCGTGGAGCTCATGAAATACAGCCTTGGCTTGTTTGAATGGTTCCATTTATCTGGATAGCCGCAGCCACCAGCTCTGTAAAAATATGACTCCTGGAGGGGTATGACATATACTTCAGTGTGTTTTTTCTCTTCAGTAAGAAGTGATAGATGCCTGGGAGTACACATATTTACAGAACAGATTCGTGTCACTGCTGCACATCCATTTGTTGCTTGTCTATTTGTGGAAGGGGACCTACTACTTTGAATGTCATTGTATATAACAACTCATTGTATGTACTTTAAAGCTTAGAGTAAAATGGTGTAAAGTCCTTTGAGATGCTACCCTCTGCTCCTCTACAAATTATTTCACTTGGAATGGTAATTACTTTATCTAAATTAATTACAGCTATCAGCAGTTGGGGGTTACAGGACAGAGTAAGTAATGTGCCCGGTCAAGAGGAAGCAACAGATTCCTGTTTGTGTGCACAAGGAAGCCTCCCATTGTTATCTGCCTGAGTGGCTGCAAAAATGGAATGAGTGTATGAGGAGTTGGGGTTCCTATCTCGCGTTCTGCTGGTTTTCAGGCTTTTCTCCATTGTGAAGCCTTATTCTGGCAGCTGAGTTCACTGGACCTTGAGAGCATTTCATCAGGGGTCCTCAGGGTTCTCAAGGACAAGAAGTCTTCTTCCATCGCTGCACTTACTGCTGCTGCTGTGTTCTGGCCTGCGAAGACGTGCTCAAACAACTGTTAATGAGATTAGAAAAATACTGCTGCCCCATCGATGCAGATGGACCTTCTGCTCAGCGGCGAGTCAAGAAGTCCTTTTTTGCAATTTTCTTTGGCATCACAGATGTCAAGTGCTAGTATAGATGAGAGGCAAAGGCAACTCTCTTATTGCACTTTAGACCTCCGTCTCCGTAAGGCTTTGTCTTTTTGGCCCTTATGTTTTAACAGGATATGCAATGGAAACTGGTGTCAATACACTGCAGCAAGGTCAGGCAGTAATAGTCAAGTCCTGCAGAAAGATATTTTTATTTAGTCCATCAAAAACAAGTACAGCTGAAAGTTTAGCATATGATAATGCAAGGACGCACTTTATTGATTGAATAAAACAGGCGTGTTTACATTGCTCAATTTTTTCTAATTTTCACAGTTTATTTCCAAACCGTAATGCTTTTGATCACCTGTTATCTGACTTTTTCCTGGCCCTTCTCCAGAATACCATTTAATATTCCCCATTCATTCATTGGTTATGCAAGGAAATGTGCAAAATGTGCAATTCCTTTTTAGCCATTTGACCCCGTGGAATTTAACTGGCATTGGGCTTGAGGAACACATAGATCCAGTGGTGCACTCAGAAAATATTCATATTAATGAGAAGAGGTGATCACTGCAGTGAAGGTGAGACACGAGGGCACTTGCCACCGAGGTGCCAAAAGTGACAAAACCAAATCAAGTCCAACGCAAAATGAAAACCAAACTATCATAACAGCATTTTAAATTCATTTTTGAAGAGTCTCAATTTCTGGAGAGTCTCTCTAATTTGAAATGACACAGAGTAGCTACCATGTTGATTGTATTGGCACATTGGCAGATGAATACTTTACAGTCTGAATGCTTAAGCCATAAAAGACGGCACAGTGGATAAGACAGCATAAATGGTCTCATCATTGTTTCCTTTAGCTATCACTGAATCTCCCCACTGACTAAGAATATGTTTGAGCTACAGTATGGCCTGATATGGTTTATGAAAATAGGACTAAAAAGGAGAACTTTTCTGAAGCTATTATTCCCATTAATTAGCAACTGGGGAATGAGTTAAGCAGGACTGGTTAATATAACTAAATTAAACAGAAAAAAAAGTGTTCCCTCTGGTTATGGGACATAATAATTGGCAATCCTTTTTCTTAAGGATCTCAGAAACAGAGGATAGTAAAAGGTACTTTGCCCAAATTGAAAAAAGTGGATAGTTTGTGATTGGGGAAATGGAAAGGGCCACCGGAAATCACTTTTAACTGGTGTGGACATTGTGCTGCACTCAGCAGAAATATTGCACTTCCACAGCCATGATATATGAAATGCTTATCAGGTCTTTCCCAGACTTCTATATTGACTGTTTTATGTAAAAAATGACAATGGAGAACGTGTAGTAATGACATTGGAAGCAGTCAAAGAGAGAATTATGAATGAGTCTGAAACTCAATGTAAGAAAACACAATTGAACAATAATTTAAAGGAAATTAAGGAAATAACTTCACATTTAAAGTTTAAACGCACATTTATTTTTGGTTTGTATACATAAATATGTCCCCGGTGTGTAAGGAGACTCAAAAAGTGTCAGAAAATACAACCCTCTCTCTTTTCCTCCCCCCACATTTCGAAAAACGGGGGTACGAACGAGCTGATCCAGATTTGCTTCGGTTCTGAAGTAATAACTGAAATGTGGGCTGGCTTTACATTGAACTCCTGGCAACGTCCCCCCCACGTGACACCTCCCAACATATAATCCGCCATATACAGTTGCAGCTGAATCCCCTCGAGCAGCTCTGTGTGTCTGTGTATTCAGCAGGATGTCTGCAGTAGGGACTTAAGAGTAAATTTGTTATATAATACATGTAATGTCACTGTGCTAGTGGTAAACAATAAGAAGTGCTTCAGAAATAATGCTTGATGTGGTTGTGAATATAATATGGGGTTTAATCACGGCAGCGTTTAGCTGAGTATCTTAAAAACTTCAGACAGACAGAGAGATAATGCATGCACTCCAAAGGGGCGTGGCCAGCTTCAGCTCAGCTCAAATTTAAAGCAACGGTCACAGAATCAGCACTTCAGGAACTGGGCTGAACTAGAGGGGGATGACACATGCTACAATAGGGGATCTGTTTGGTATTTTGAGCAAAACACTTCACAGACAGTTCACAGTTTTTTTATAGATATGGCTCTACAATATATTGCTCAAATATAGCATAACAGGAGACCTTTAAGACACATCATAAGACAAAGCCATGGTGATTCATAAAATGATGTGGGATGGTGTCTGTACAGTACTAAAGTTAACAAAATACTTCCATTACATCATATCACACTGTTCAAATGTACAATTAACCAAGCTTGCCGCTGTGTGATTGCATTATATTTAAGGTTAAGTAATGAATCAAATGCAACAAACAAATCAGTGGTGACAGAAACCTTAAATTCTTGGCAAATCATTCAAAAATTGTGCTTTCTTTGAACTTATTGTCTTGATAGCGACTTAGATTAAAACTGGCATACTGACAGCCTTTTGAGATTGTTTGTCACCCTTCAATTACACTTCCTTTTAAAGAACAAGGTAACATCTTTTGAAGGAAATGCTAGGAAGGTAAACATTCCTGTACAGAGAAAAACCGGAAAGGTTGGAACTAATTTGTTAGTGACCAGTGCTATTGTGTTAGCAGTTAGCTATAACGGTTTACCAATAAGCCCAGCAAAAGTCACTAATCAACTGGAATTTGAAGGCATGTGAATGATTTTGCTGTGCCAACGCCTGGTGTGACCACATTTTAAGGCAGAATGTGCAGCAGACACAGAGTGGGGAACTGAGGTAAAAAGGTTGTAATACACGCTGGGGGGATGATTAGGGGATTGGACAGAGGCTTGCAGGGGGTGGGGGCGTCAGGTCATTTTTGATGGAAAACACTGACGACCATTGCAGGGAAGGGAGGAAATGCTGGTGCCCAATGTCCAGAATATCTTTTCCAACGGGCCTTTTGTTTTGTCAAAGTCATATTTTCTAACCAACCTTTATTCCTCTACAGATTTGCATACACAAAAAAAGCTTCAAATATATAAATAGATGTAATCATATCTTGTGTAATCTTTAACATAAATACAAATGGGTTGAACATTATTGAATATTGTCTCATTATCCTATTTTGTCAATATTTTGTACACGTCAATTGTCTGCAAAAGGCTTATTCCCTCCTCTGCTGCCAGAAACACCTTGACACGACTCCTTTGTTCATTTCTGTAACATAGTGACATCCATCTGTAACACTCAGGCCTCTGTTAGCTTGCGCTCCAACACATTGTACGTACTAGGTTAAGGGGCAGGACGGCTAGATATTTAGCCTGTGATGGCCACTGTTGGTATTTCTGGTTTTCTGCTATAGCCAGCACTAGTAATTGTTACAGTCTGATTAGCCATCTAAGATGCGGGAAAGGAGTTTGAGTTAAGAGACAATGTGCAGATTACTGTTTATAGAGATTAAGAAGACTACATCATTATTAGAAGATGCAAACGATTGCATTTCGGCTAATAAGGTCCAACTCTTCTGCTGCCCACAACAGACTCGTGACCTGTGTGTAATCCAAAACCGGCTCAATCCCATTGGAGAAATAAAAACCAGTATGCTTCTAATACCAAACATTTTTTATCGTTGGTATTACTATGCAGTAGGGATTTGTTCAATAAAGTTTGCCATCATGTTCCTGCGCTGTACGTTCCAGACATTTAACTGCATTATATTGCATTCTCACACAGTTTTCCAATGAATTGCATAGAATTTGCAGAGGCGGTTGCTACGGTTTTGTGACCACGCCTAAAGAAGTATCTATTACAACCTCGGACAAAATTAAAAGATAAAAACATCCAGAAGATGTTCACATTTCTGCAGTTGGGGTACACTCTGTTCCAAACAAATACTTGCAGAGGCTGCAAGTAAATGAGGCAACTGGGGGTGAAGCCTGCCAAGAGCACTGCTGGAGTCACAGCTGTTCAAATGGAAAAGGGTGTAGACACTTATTATGATTCTGGGACACTCACTCTGATTACACATTGTTGCCCCCCTAATTGTCATCCTCAATAAAGATGAAGTAGCTTCCTGCTGCACCAACCATAATAAAGGAGTTCAGTTGGCCAAAATGGGTACAACAACCAAGTGATGAACTCGATGGCGGACTAAATTGTTTCTGTGCACCTGTGTGTGCTAGAACATGGGTATGTCTTCTAGCTTTCAATGTGTCTTAGTTTCTATCAAGTAAGGGTTGATATTTTTCTTGAATCTGAAACTAGAAGGGCAATTCGACCCAGAAGGGCTTTTGATTGATCAGGACACTTGAGCCTGGAAGCTCTTGCTGTGTCCACAGTGGGCCTTGCAAACATCTTCATCACTTTCCCTTAAACCTTAGGAATCACTCTGCAGTGATGAATGAGGAAGAGTCAGGGGGGTACACTGGAACAGGGGTGACAAAGCCTTGTGTCACAGAAGCACACAGCTGGACAAGGGCAGAGGAATGGAAGTCAGTTGGGCAGGCCTAGGGGGAGGAGGGGTCTTATAAATGGCCTCCGCTTTGGGCCAAATACTCAATTAGCTTATCTGACAAAGTGGCTCGAGTCCTCTGTGCCTTTGTTTTTTTTAGCGACAATGTTTGTCCTCAACTTACAGGTGGAGAAGAAAGAGGAAAGGGTGGAGGTGTGATCAGACCTCAAGGTCAAGGAGGATGTTTTCAAGCTCGATCTTCCTTATTAATTAAACATGATGAGAAGAATGTTCACAGAAAGGATTTTTTTAACAACCTTGGCTTTATTATCAGAGTTTTTGGCTGTGAGGAAAGTTTACTCAGCAACTTAATTACTGGAATATAGGGCTGCAGGGAGTCGTGCTTGTAAAATAGCCCACTATTCCAAATGAATCCCTAAAGTGAGTTACTTTTTTAACTTGGACGATGGCCAAAGCTATGTTGTTTTGGTCAGAAGTCTTGGGGTTAAGAGAGCTACAAAACAAAGTTAATGGGGCATTGCAAACGTTATTCCCAAGACTATTTTTAATATGTGAAAACAGAGGTGAACAATCAAATACTAGTTAAGGACATTTTGGATTTATAAATCTTAGTTTTTATTATGTAGCTGGGATAAATGGTGCTGCACTGTTTTAAACTTGTGTTCAACACCAAATGTCATTCAAAATCTGCGCTTGACCTGCAATCCCATCAGTGGTGATTGCAACAAGGCTTCCTGTTTAATAGACGTCACCTAACTCAACCTTAGTTTTCATCATGATAACACATCTTTTATTGATAAGACATAAACATATTTTCCGGGCACCTGATTCTCCCATCTTTCCTAAGAAAAACATTAGAAAATGCTATAAGAGCTGATAGAAATGATGAGTCATGTGTATGTTTAGACATGTTTTAAGTGGAGTCCCATTGACCCCTCACTCTGCAGTTACCTGTTCAGTAATTAAAGCTAATTGGAATGATAACCCAAATCACTGCGCCATGTTTACTGCCTTATTCTTTGTTTATCACCATCTCTGTTCTATACACAATTTCTAAAGTCCCGGTCAAGTATTGAGTCTCAAAGTGTTACACGTGTATTTGCCTACAATGTGTACTTGTCTATATATCCCGCAGGGAGAGCGGAGGGCTTCATTAGATGCCCTCTATCGTCCTGCTGTTCCATTTGCAAAGTATGATCAGTAATTATCCTCTCTCATTACTGCGACCTGGAGAGCAGAGCCTGAGGAGCTCGCTGGGACCCTCCAGATAACACTGTGACACGGGGAGCTGTAGAGAACACCAATACTTAAACATTAACTACACAACACAAAACAACCCTTATCTGGAGGCTCCAGCCAGCTGACAGAGGCTCTCTGAAAACATATTGAGGAGGGTTCCCTGCAGAGGATATGGGCTGTGGAAATAAGCTATGACCCTACACACACATACAAATAAAAACATACACCAACCAAACTTTATTAAACATGTGAATATATTTTGTACGTGGAAAGATGAACATACTTTCATCAGCTCTAACAACCATAGCTAACACTGAAGAAGGGGTACACAGGACACACATATTTCATAGTTAATGTTGGCATTTATCGGCCCTTCAAGCATCTTTATATGTACATGTTTGAGTGTGATTTTGGTATTATTATTATAATTATTATTTAAGCCCTTCACACAGAATGGAATTGTTCATTTTAATGAGATTATTTTTCTTAATTTTTTTTAAGGTTTTATTGATGGAATTTTTTTTTTTTTTTTTTTTGCTCACCAATGATATCGTTAACAGCTCTGGAAGTGACAACTTTGTAGGTAATTAATACATTCAATAAGAGTCAATGAGATGAAAAAAACTGCTTTACACTAATTTCTATTGAATTTGTACAACTGTTATCATGATAAGGCCCAATCTTTCCATATAACACCAGTCCCTTCAGTGAAAAACCAACCAACACACCACCCTTCCACATGAACCTCAGCAACTCTCTTGCTCTTCATTATACAGAAATTGTTCTGAGTTGATGCACATGGTCTTGTATCGAAGTAACTCAAACGTCTTGCGTATAATTTCCTTGTACTTAGGTATCAACAACCGAGGGCCACTGCCAAAGTGTCAGTATGCTGCCTGGGCGTATGACCAGGTTAATTGGCCATATACACAGCACATGTATGTTTGCCCCATTGCCAGATACAGGTTTATATATGTGTGTGTCTTTAAAAAGAGCATTTGTTCAGTGCACTGTACGGAAAAGTCTGCATTTTCTCTCCGTTCATTAACTCAGGTTTTCTGTCAATGTGTCATTGATTCATTTGACATGCAAACATTTCTAATCAAAACATCTGCTCAGTAAAGCTTTATCTACACTGATTTGATTTGAAAGAGAGCTACAGACAGAGAGAGATTACTTTCAGTTTTGGGGTGGTATAGTTGCAGGCGTCGTGCTGTAGCCAGCAGTTAGACCGTTTGGGACAGAGAGCCCTTTGGCAGCCTCGTTGCGGCTTACAGCTGAAAGCTCTGCAAACTGTTCGCTCTCGCTCTTTGGATCCACACCATCACCATTATTTAGCCGGGGAGCTTGCCAACACTAACTGCCTAATTAAGCATTCAGCAGTGCTCTCACTCTGACTTTGAGGTCATTTTCACTCTGGCTTACAATACCATGATTTAATTTTGGAGATAGTACATCACTAGCTTATTGTTATAGATAGAAAGCTCCTGGAAACTATTTTAGTAAGGCTGGTTTAATCACATAAATTAAACAATTGGCATTATCTGGACTCAGATTTTGTATAAATCTAACAGACATGACAGGATCCGATCTGTTTTTGACTTTGCAAGTAATTGTAATTGCTGAAAGATTTCACCGGTCAACTACAGGGTTTTCTTCTAAAATACCCTCATGCTGTATTCCTGGCCTTTTCATCTACTAAATCACAGTTGGCGATCATTGTACATGGGCCGTTAGTGTTTCCTGAGTCAATGCTGAAAAGAAGGGGTAATTGGACCTTCTCAGCATGGACACTGGTGAAACGAGCTTTATGAAATCGGACTTGCTGTGCCTTGCTTAGGCAGATAGAAAAAAACATGTATCAATAAGCTTTGCAAAACATTCTGCTTTCAATCACCTTTGTTCATTCAATAGCATTCTGTTTTCTCTACATGTTTAGACCTTGTCAAACAGGAATATACATTCATGTTGTGCTTGATCAGTATTACTATTAGTGGTTACTGAAGTAATTTGTTCTCTTTTAGTAGTTTGGTTGAACAAGGTTGCAGAGAAAATGGTCTATACCCATTCCAATTTAGTTCTTTTACTCAACTACAGCAGTCCTTTTTTTCTACCTACTTATTTATAACAACAGAGACTTCTCTGCAATCTTGAATCCTACTTTCTAGCAACCAATCCAACAATGAGAAGAGGTGAAGGCTAGTGGAGCTTACACAGGTAAGGGTTATACTTCAGAGCAGTTATACAAACTAGCGGCAGAGAAGATATACAAACTTTTGATAGAATAAGCCTGTCACTTGCAAAAGCTCACCCATGTACACCGTTTTCATGAAACAGTAGGATCAGCATAAGAGATCAAAACCCTTGGTTGTTCATCCCTGTTAACATGTTTATTTCTGCTGTGAATTATGGTGTTTTAACATGGGAGTCTTTGCGGACTGAATCTCTTTTGGATCCAGCCTCAAATGAATGGCCAACTGCAATTTTTGAAACTTCTGTGTTAGTTTCGTTTTTGAGCTCAAAGGTTTCCATTTGGCACTCCAATTGCTATTGGGGAGTGTATTTTCCATTCCAAAATGACAGCGTTGCAGATTTTTCCGTTAACCCAACCAATTAACCACTAAATAATGTTACCATGCCATTAAATGGCCGTTATCAAGCCACAGGTGGTCATTTGATGAACTGCAGTCTTTGACACTTGCGTAATGATTATTGCCAATGTGACATCATTATTAACACTGCCTACTTTATGTTATGTAGGCGAAGTCAATGCAAATGACTTAGCATTGACATTTAGATCCAAAAAGGGAATTCTGTTTTTGTTTTGCCTGTTCTCGGATCTGGTCAATGGACTTCTGCCCATGGAATCTATCATAATTACTGCAGCCACAGCAACCATGTAAATAATTGTATGTATCAGTATTCTTGCCTGCATGATTAGTATAGTGTTGAGTGGGATATGGTAAGTTAGTTGGTGTTTAATGATGCTCAGACACATTTTCATATCAGTAATTGTGCAAGTGAGCACAAATAACAATCCCCGATTGGCTAATTAAAAATGAGTTCTTGGAAGACACATATGGCTGCAAAAGATTATGATACAATTGACAATATAGTGTTTATAATCAAACAAGCCAGCTCACAGTAAGAAGCATATCACCGTCAAAGTGCAGCAAAGATATGTTTTAATGAAGTAAACATGAATGGATCAAATTGGATGGACATTAATAATGACATACATCTAAGAACTCATCTCAATGTGATCATTAAAAATGTGATTTTTAAATATTTAATGCTCTTTTATTGGTAATTATGGGTTTTATATTTCAGATGTTGGTTAATAACTGGTTTAAAGATTATATTTGGCATCAAATAAAGGATAATTTGATCTTGGGTAAAAATAAATAATTCAAGCAATGCAGCCTTTAAAAGTGCCACCCATGTATAACCTTTACTCTCATAACATTGGTAAATATGTATTTGGAACATGAATTATCATAATTATTTATTTGAAAGTACCGTTTAGCATGTCAGGATTTCAATTAATGTGCTTTGCTGGCATATTTAACAGGTGGTGCAAAAACATACAGGGGAAAATCAATTTCACAGACACAATTGTATCACAAAGATAAAAAGTCAGCCACCGTAAAGCAATCTATTCCAATGCAAGCATTCAATCGAAAAAAAAATCTTAATTAATTGCGTGAAAGACAGCAGCACTATCAACATTGTATCCATTTGCATCAGTCAGAATCAGCTTAGCGAAAGTTGATTATGTGCTGCTGAATTACAGAAAGTGAAATGTAATTATTTCCTTTTTAATTTCGTAATTACAGCCAAAGACATGAGCCTGTTGGTATTCCCAGCTATCTAAACCCTTGATTTCCTTACTGTTCTTTGAATTTTTCATCATTTATTTTGATGGGAAGCTTGAATTTGATATTAAACATGCTTTTGGGATCACATCTGAGGTAGTGTCCTTAAACAGTTTTCCCAATTCTTCAACCAATTATTTCTGGTTGCAGCTGCAGCAGGGCAAGTGCAGCAAATGGATTTATAACCAGCATGAGCATATCATACATAATTATAGCATGAATGGATAAGGTATGCCTTTGTTTGTCACTGCAACATAATGGCTTTCTATTCCACAATGGAGGTCAGTAGAGAAATCCTCTAAAACAAACAACATACTCTCCATAGAAACAAAGCAGCGTTAGAGAGAGACTATTTGTTTCCTTAAGAACTGGCCTCAAATAATGTGTATTATGGGACTCTGAGATTCCACACTGTGCTGAATTGACTCCCTCTAAGGAATTCAACAAGATATATGGGTGAGCACTTTGCTAGCACAAAAGACCTACTTTCATGTTTATCTAAAAGTATGTCCTTGTAGTACAATTAATACTATGAACTTTTCAGATTCAAATATCGATCGAGGCCTTTTTTTTAGTTCTATTAAAGGATGAAAACTCACTTTAAAATGTAGATTAAAATCATTTCTTTACATGAGGCATGGTAAGAAGCGGCCTCACACTGAAATGGCTATGGCAATTAAAGTCAGAGGCAGATTCATGTTTAATTAAAACAGCAGGCTACTGTGAGAGCAATTAGGTGGTATTATGTGTATTCTGTGTTGTGCTAATAACTGTCCAGGCCTTCTCAGGGGGGAGACTTAAAATGCAATATGGCAGACAATGAGAAATGAAAATTAATGATGTAAAAGGTAATCTCAGAGACATGGAGGATTCACAAAGGACAAAGCGAGAAAGAGATAGTAAGTTCACTGCCCTTATCTGTACGAGTTCACTTTCGTCTCCGTTATTTATCGAGCTCAGCACACAACAGTTACTCACAAGGATATGTCAGGTCAGTGGACTCTTAAACTTCAGACCTAATGCTCTTCAACACGGCTCACTCTCTGTCAAGACTGTGGACAGAACTATTCCTCTCTTGCAACTCTACGTGGGTGTATTCGTGCTTGCATTTATATCACACGGTGACAAACGCACCAAACATTCTAATACATCTCTTTTGGAGCAGGCAAAATAGTTTGTTTGACCTTTGGCACACAAAATCCCAACAGTTTGACAGAAGCTGCACAAACAAATTTGAAAGCAAAAATTCTTGGTTAGCAATGGAAAATGTGTCTAACTTGAATGCTTGCTAAGTTTTCACTCAGTTTGAAAATATCTAGTGTTTGTAGGGTAAGAGTTTATTAATCCCCAAAGTACATTTTATTAAAACATGTCGAAAATGCTCAGTTTAGAGGGATATCTTTCAGTCCCTCTATTCTGGAATTTAGCTGCTTTTCCACGTTTTATATAATGGTACGTTGAATATTTGTTGCGCTATTTGTAGAAAAGTTACTACGAAAAGTGATGTGTTTTTGTAAGTTGCAAGATAAACATTGTAGTTGACATTATTTGGCTTTTCATCAAGATAGAATCAGACATTTGTTTTTATAGATTGTTCTAGCAGACCTTCACTCATAGTGCCTTTTTGGATAACAGCACACCGACTTGACTTAACATTGGTTCTGATAATATTCAATCTGAACTAAACATTTACAAGAAAAGTGTTTGTTGTGAAAAAGGTGAAAGATTTCGTGCCAGAAACTCTAAAAAGCCTTTATTTCAGCTGAAACAACAAGACAACATTTACCATAACCAAACACTGATGTCCTCAGTAATCTTATATTTGAACAAAGTGCTCCCCTGTAGAAAAGGTGCCCTTAAATGATAGAGGGGGGATGCATAGTGAACATAAATGTGCATTACTCTCCATCCCAAGGTAATATATTTCAGACAATGCTTTATTTTCCTATTGACAAGCACACTTATTTGCTTGGTATTTAGAATCCAAACGACTTTCACTGTGGTCTATTACCCGTGAATTGATATGAACCGAGTAAGCTGGGCAGAGTCATTAAATAAAGAAAAAGTCATTAAGCAAAATTAGCTAGCTGCTGTAAATATCACCAGATGAAATGCCACAACGGGGTACCTTTCAGACTAAACAAATACGCCAGATAATGGCTGGGCTGAAATTGTGCTGCACATGGACCTCATACATTACAGAGTAATTAAAACATTTATGGCAAAGAGGTGTTTGTTATAATTTTGTTGGTTTTTTTCATGATAAAGACCAAGGTTTCCCCTCTGTCGGCGTACATTAGCTGGAACATTTTCACTCTAAATACTCGATAAGTCACCAGGGTGAACCCTGCAATCCAATGGTGGATGAATCAAAACAATTAAAAGGGACACACACACTTCTTATGAAAGGGGACTGTTGAGGCTCTTTAGTATTGCATGCTTTTAAATTCAGTGATTTAGACACCTCTTAATGCAAGTGTACCGCACTTATTACCCAGGTAGTCGTTGTTGAAGCATACAAAAATATCTAAGTGAACTTGATTTGCACTTAGTGGGGATAATCAAGTTTACTCTCTAAGGCAATACTAAAAAATGCATGCAAACCACATTAGGGCTAATGGATGGAATGGAAAAAGAACATTTTTCTTTCATGAAATATAATGCCTCTATAGTACATTGAGCAAAGAGTTAATATCAGTATCATATCAGAGTGCTGTCTTACAACAGATCAACATTACATTGTTGAAGTAAAGGAATTGGATTATTGCAGTCATTGCATTATTGAAAGTTGTGTACTTACCCTAACCCGCAAAATATAAATCAATCTCTGATTTAAGATCACATATGACGTGTTTCTACTTCCAAACAAACAATGGGAGTGGAGAGTAATTTGTAAACATAAATATGCTATTCAAAGTCCACTTTATTCTCAAAGTGTCCACATGTGTTAGACATACAGAACATTGAAATACCGTTTCTGGCCGTCCCACAGTGCAAATATAAATAAGAACAAATAACATAAAAAGATAAGAGCATAGAAAAAAGTGGGGGGGTGGGTAAAAAGGGGTATACAAAAAAAAACTAAGTAATATATACATATGTTAGACACAATCAACACAGTTTGACTGTAGTGCAAGTAGTTCTAATGACATTCTTTTAATTCTTCAGTTTTATATTGAGTTATTTGCTCAATTCAAACCAATATTTTTAATCCACCTGGGCCACCAGCCATGGGGTTGTTACCCAAAGTCCCCTAAACCTTAAATACAAATATGTTAAAGCTGAATCCTTCAAATACTCTCATTATGTACACTATGAACACTTTCAGAACAGCATATCTAAATACCACAAAGCCATGAATTTGCTGAAAAACAAATCTTTGATCTGATGGCATTCACTGACATTCTCTGACCCGATCCATCGTGCCCCCTAATTATTTTAGTTTTCTTACCTGAGGTACAACGACGTTTTTTGCTTAGCTTTTCCCTAATGAGTGTTGTCTGTTATATAACAAGCTCTTACAGACAGAACAATTAGGGTCTGAGGCTACTATAAAATAGCTTGTAATTTGTAGGTTCAGTGCCTTGCGAGACTTTGAATACGTGATCCAACTCATCAACAATAATTTGTTCTTCTTGTTCTTCTTCTATTATTAAAGTAATACAAGTTTACTTTGCTATCTGAAGCTGATTTTCTTAACAGTGTTGATTGTGGCCACAAATGTTTAAATGGTGCTATTTGTAATTGCACGTATTATAATGCCACAGCATTGGATAATGTAAAAGAACAATGGCCTTTTTTTATTATTTGCTATTCATGCTGCTTTTGACATGTGATTAGCTCCACATTAAAGCAAATGGCTATATTCTTCGCCTTTCCTCTGAGTTCTACAAAAGCAATAAACCATGTATTGAAATCCATGGATACGTAGGATACAATTATTAGTTATATCCGACAACTTGTTACTTGAATTGCTTTCCTTTTCAACCTACAATGCTCTCGTGTAATCAGTTTAGACATCACTGAAATACAGAACACTGATTGCCTTGATTGTGTTAAATCAATTATTCCTGTATTCTCACCTATGGTTGATACCAGCTGTTCTTCCAAGTGCCATAAGCACAAACAAGGCTGTGGAATGTTGCCATAGAAACCATGGGTTTTATTCTAACATCTCTTTGTTATAATGCAGAAGGAATGGGGGGGGGGGGGGGGTTAGCAAGAGAGTGACTGCTGGCGGGCATGGCTGCTTTTGTTAAGGTCTCACCGCATTATGCACAAAGGGTGCCATCTCTGTTTTTTTTTTAACCTTGTAGACATTCCGAGACAAATCTCATAAAGCCCAGACTCTGACACCGACCTGGCAGTTTTTACTGCGATCGGGCATTTAGTGACTGATCGTGCAGTCAAAATATGGCACCATGATAGATCACAGCATTAAAGTTTGTATGCAGACGCTCCCGTGGTGTATAATGTAGCAGTTGTGTTTTCTTGTAGAATTAAGTTTCTGAGCTGATACTGGTTATGTCAGTTAAAATGTATTAAGCCACTTTATTCAGCGTCCATCCCTCCATTCATTAGCGGGGAGCCAAGGTGAATAAGAATCCTGTTCTTTTATGTAAGTGAAATAATGTTCACTTTATTACATGACTTATTTGGATACTCAATACTAATTGGTTGACATGATGCTATTTTTCAGTAGCAGACCAATGCTAAGTAGAAAAGACAGTTGCTAAGCAGGAGCAAGGGACAGTCGGTCAGATTGTATTTCGGTCCTGGTCTTTTTTTATGCATTGTTTGGTCCCTGTTTGTCGTTCATTTTGACGGCCTGTTCCATTTGCCTTTCCTTCTCTTACCTGAAGATCCCTAGATTGAAGTCTTTCTGTTAAATAATCCTGTTGCATCCGTTCCTCTGCATTTGGGTCCATCCAAGCTCAACTTCATATGACAATCTTTATGCTATAAACTAAGCGTGCAAAAGAAGCATGCGCGTGTACAAATTTGATTAAAAAGTAAAGTGTTCTATTGTCACAAATGTAGTGTTGTTTCTTCAGGTTTAACTCGTGCATATTTTAGCTGTTTAATTAGCACCAACGGCACTGCCAAAGAATATTGGAGATGTAATCTAAGTATTGACAGCAACCTCTGAATAAGAGTAGGATGGGGTCAGGGTCATGGTCTCTTTGTCAATCAGCCATTGGCATATTTGACCATCTGACCTACCCAAACAGAATGTTGAAACTGAAGGATTTTACAAAGGCCTGGAACCATCACAAATCATAAACCACACTCAAAAGTGGAGTCACTAACCTTAAAGCACTGAAATATCTCTAATTACCAGTAAGGGGCGAATCGACTAAGGAGTTTGCCTTTTTTTTTTTTTGCCTAAAGGTGTGTTGTGTATCATGTACCCCCCTCTTGTGTAATTTGTAATTCCAAAAAAGATGGCGACTGCCACACTGAAGACTTCAAAACCGTAGTCATTCAACAAAGGGGTAAAGTGATGAAGACATCTTCCACTTCCTATAGACATTCTATGGATGAATCATATTTCACATTTGAATACCAAACACTGACTCTATTGAGCAATTTGAGCACTTGCCAGCAAGATTTTCCCACTTTGGTTGAGTCAATCGGTGCTATCATTCATACTTATGTTGAAACTAAACATAAAGGTTCATGTTGAGTCTGTTTCTCTGGCAGGCATTGCTGATGGCTCTCCATCTCATCCTTCACTGTGGGGTATGTGACAGAAGAGATGAGAGGGGAAGCAGACAGCCCTCAGAGGCAGGTCTCTCTGCGGCGTTCTTCTAGAAAGGTCACTTGTGCTTTGAGATAAATAAAACAACACCTGGCTCTTAGAGGAGCTGCCGGCTCCATGCCAATTCCTGCAGAGAGACAGAGGTCCCAGGTGCCAAGCGCAGCAACCACTTTGAGCTGCCTGAGGCTGAACATTACACCCTTTATCCTTAGGATGAGCCACACACACACAACACACACACACACACACACACACACCACACACACACACACACACACACACACACACACACACACACACACACCATTGATATATGAAATTGAATCAGAAAAAAAGGACTTAAAAAATGTAATTACCATCCTCAAATTATTTTATGAATGCAAAATATGAACAGACACGTAGGTCTCAAGTGTGTGTCCTTGAATGTTCCAGACATTGTGTTTGAGTTGTGTACAAAACACTATTATTTCATTGTACAGCTTCTTGGTAATTGCCAGCAAGGAATGTTTTCAGCAGACACTGATGAACATTATGCTCAGGTTTTACAGTTTTTCGCCTCAGAACAAAGCACACATCTTGTTGATGCATCACATAATGGATACGTGGCATTCAGAAACACCAGATCAGACAAACACCAGAATCAGATTGGAATATGTCATCCTGTTTTACTCATGATGTAAAATGAGTTCATGACTTCTATACCTATTGTTCATCCTTTTTCTTGTATTGGATTGTTTCTCTGCTTATGTTGTGTGCTTCTCGTTTTTATTTATACATTTTTGCTCTTCTCAAAACTAATTGATCTTAAATTGTTAATTTGATGAGTGTGAGGTCTGTTGTACAAGCCTGTGGCTTTTTAACCTCTGTTTTAATTAGAATATTTTCATTTTAAGAAAGTATTTGGTCCCAGGGCATTATTTGACAGTTAGACACAGATAAAAATAAGAACAACACTGATTAATTGTTTTAACACAGTCTTATGTGTGTACAAATACAATCAAAAAGGAAATTCCAAAAATGAAATATAAATATATAAAAATAACCTCTTAAAAATGTCTTTTCCAACAAATGTTAGGTGCTAGTGTAAACATAAAATAAAAAATAAAAAAATGTAGAAACGAAACAGTTGGTTTTGTGTTATCCTGTAAAATATATCACAGTGAAAGATACTTCACAGAGTCTCAACTACAGGTTTGCTTCTTTTCCGTTCTCCCTTCTAGTTTGAACATGTCTTTGAGTTGCTCAGTGACGCGTCACACACCATGGTTAAAGGACATTTCTAATCCCAGAGGTCCCGACTGTGGCCACCTCTGCCTTTTCACCTTTGCGCCTCATGTAGGACGTGAAAAACCGCAAGCTATGATTATTAAGGGCTTCAGCGTGATATGTCTCTTTCCCAAGTCGCAGCAAGATCGTAATCACCTGATCTGACATTGAGACCATCTGGAAAGACTTACTCTAAATGTGAGTCCGACCCTTATTTAAAGAGAAATCTGACATTTTCAGAGATATGTGAGGAGACCTTGACTGATAAGCATAGCAAAGTAAAGCATTTGCCATCAGTCAGCAGACGTTAAACTTTTGAAAATAAGAAAAAAAAACAGAACACTTTTCAAAGCACCTTCAGAGATTGGAAACAAAATTGGCCCCATTGCAAATATAACAGCACTATTAGCCACCTAGTTATGAGCACCTTTTTAGAGTTGATGTTAACTGAAGAGCATTTCCAAGGGCTGTCCGCTCGTGACAATTTGTTAATGATCCTGCTTACATTAAATAAAGAAACATAAATCATTTCATTGTATACACAAATTAATAATTTGCTCCCCCTCCCTCTTTTCTAAATCCATGGCTTACCTTTTTTCTGTTTTCTCTCCTTGTGAATCCATCTCATTGTCAAACTCACAATTGATACATTGGCCTTGGGCACATTTATAACCTTACTTGCATTAAGGCCCGGACCAAAAGGTGAAATGGCACCCCGTTTTTGAACTTAGTTTGTGATGTAATATCATTAGAGCAATTGCTTTAGTGGTTTTCCAAGAAGCCAGTTATTGACGCCATGTTGAGCTCGTTGCTAGCTTCCTCTGGAGGGTTGACGCTATGCACTTTTTGGATGAGTTGGTTGCCCTATTTTGTTGGTGTAGAAGGCACTTTTTTTATTATCATTAACTTGGTATTGAGTTAAAGTAAAGTGACGGGATTGGAGAAGGTACAAATAATAAGAATTTGCTGGAGCAAGACTCAACACATGCCGATCCATCCTACCAAACCGGAAATCTGGCAATACCTTTTGTGAACCAGACCTTGTGACAGGGCAGATAGAATTGCAAGTGATGCGCAAAACATGGAGGCATCATCAACCGCAATCCATTCTTTATGAATTCAATGAACCTGTCAAATGATCACACTCTTCATTAAATGGTTTAATTATACAGTTATAGAGAGAATCCTTCAAAAGTAGAAGCTTTTCTTTGAGTCTTTCCTTTCTGGTTACAATACGGTCTACAATGCCAACTACTTATCAGTGGCCTGACAGCAAACAGCTTCTCACAAATCACTGAGACTTTATATGCAGTAGACCTTTCCAGACATTTATTATTGATGCCTCTATTATATGTTCAGGTCTTAAACTATGTATTGAATTTCTGAATGTTGAAAGTTGAATGACATTCTTCAACTCACTTTACACAAACCCACAAATGGGATACTGTCATGAGGGGTTACATCAAAAATGTCAGGCTTTTAGTCACCTCTTCAGCATGATAGTTCTACAAAATTATACAGAAGCCATGCACACAACAAGGACGTTTTGACCCTTTATACATTATATGAGATGCTGATTTCACAAACGTTGTTTCATATATGTAAAAACATATTTTCTGGGGTGAAGCATTACAAAATAAGCATTCGAATGAGAGTCAAGAGTGGTAGAGAGAAGGAGCGCTGCAGAGAGGAGGAGATCAGACGCATGAATTCAATTCAGCTGGTCTGTCAACCCCGTCATTGGAGCCGCCATGCATGTAGAGCCATCATTCCCCCGTGCACAATCATTATTCTGGACAAGGTGAACGCATTCAGGTAAAAGAAACTCAACAGCGCGCAAGGAAATGAATGGGTAACAAGAAACAAAAACCAATAACAGCAAGCGGAGGGTGACCCAGCAGAATGGATCATGAAGGGTAGCGTTTATGTGTGTGTCTGTGTAGAAGGGATTGTGTGTTCGTAGGTAGGAGATTGTGTGTGTATATGGTGAAACAATGCACAATGCTTTCTATGTAAATAAGTTTCATTTATTTGATGATGCTTGGTGTTATTAAAGAGCTTGAGGTATTTGTGAATACTTTTGTGGGTGGTTCTTAAAGGTCCCCTGAAATTAGATGAATCATTTCTCTCACGTTTATGGGTTTTGATATGTGTTTCAATAAAATGACTTAATGTTTTGCAATCTCCCATTTCGGGCATGGTACCATTGTTGGATGTCTGTCTAGAAATAAGAACCAAGAGAAAAAAATGAATAATGAAAAAAATGAATAATTATAATTTAAAGCTTTATTTATTCAGACATAAATGCCTGCTGTTTTCCGAAAAGCACCTCTTTGTAGAATGTGTACTATAGCCATTGTGCGGACATATGTTATTATAAGCATACATGTCTATGAGTATGTTGTCCTGTGAGTCAGGCAGTATACATATGAGCTTTTGGCAGCTGCCAAGACATTCTCTATACTGTTGTTAACCGACATCCACATAAACTCACGACTCGGAGCCTGGTACTGCTGCTATCTCTGTAGACCTTTAGGTTTTATATGGCAGGAGGCGCAAGGAAGAATCTACTCCCTGAACTGTCAGGTGGCCAGCCCCCTTGCACTTTCACTTTACATGCTTTATTTTCTTGACAGTTTATTAGATGCACTGAGCTACATCCAATACAAGCGGGCTGCAATAAATCCTGCCTTCATGAGGCTTATCATATTCAGTTTTTTGTTGACACTGTGTCATAGAGGCGTTGATTGAATTCTGGGGTTGTCTGTGGAGACTGTTGACCAATGTGGTGGACAATTTGTTTCATAAAACCACATGCGGAACAAACAGCAGACAAAACCAATATACAAGCTGACACAAGGGCATAAAGCTTCTCATGCACGCCGCAGACATTGAGGAAGAAAATGCGTTTTGTGTCAACAGCAGGGCGCATACAATCTCAATTCCGTAACTTTCTAGAGGCAAAACACAAAAGACAGCTTTTCTATTGCCTAGACAACTATCCTGCCGATGACGATAATGACCAAAGAGCTAGGGGAGGGGTAATAGATCAAGACATATGAGGTGGCATTTTCCTTCAAAACACATCTCAAAATCAATTGTGAAATACACTGGGATCCGATTAAGATAGTCCAACAATAGGGCAATATAGTGTAATTTGTTCTTGGTTGCAACTGGACAGGGTAGAGTTCATCCCTATGTTCCCAAAGTCCTATTTGTAAGGGTTTATCTTTCAAATTGCAAAGGAAGATGGACATTAAGAAACCATTTGAAATTCATTCAAAATCCTTTCCATCCATGTGGAATTCCCATAACAATACATCACACCTGTCTAGCCTTTAAGGGAATATAATTTATTCAAGGTGTGCAATTTTGACATATTGACACAAGAAAAACATACATTGAACATTTTGCCCGGGGGGAAAAAACATCGCTGAGAACATATGATCTTTAAAAAGTCTCCTTAATGAGTCATTAAGAGTCATATTGGGCTTGGGAACAAAGAAACCCTGGGGACATAGATATACTTCAGTGGAGTTAAGACTAGATATACTCAAACTTGATCTCATTAGGGTTTATAACGTTGTTAGCAAACTAACCTTTGATGTGTTTGACACTTTTCCCAGGCAGTTAAAGAAAAATCAGAACAAAAAAAGGGAAGTGTTGGAAAACCAGGAAAACTAAAATGTGCATCGACTTTCTATTTTGTCATCTTAATGAATTTGTTTTCCCTTCCTCAGATAGAGTTGAAATTAAACATTCTTCAACACACTTGTCTTGACGGTTTTTAATTGCAATGGAAAGTACAGCTGCTGCTGCTAATTGGTCTCACTGGCCTGTACCAATTTGCTTTCATTTTGCAGGGGAGGGGGGATACCGTTTTTCTTTTCGTTATACTCCTTCGGTTCCTTTGTCATTGTTTGGGTTTTGCTGCTTGCTAGTGATTTAAATGCTAGTGTGGAACAAAACATTTAAAATCATTAACAGTATTTACTTATTTGGAATTGGCAGCGTCAGTAGTTGACTGTTACAACCCTTCAGATTAATGGTACTTTCTTGAGTCTATTTCATCTCAAACTTGGAAGAACGATTACATGTCTTTAGTTTTATTAGTATTTTTCTTATTTTTTCTTAAGTCCTATATGTAATATGTTGCATTGCTGGAAGAGCTCCGGAGCTAAGATTTTCATTGCCATAACTACACTGTTCATATGATAGTAAACAAACAACCTGGAACCTTGTCAGAATCAGAATCAGATATACTTTATTTATCCCAAACTGATAAATGATTGCAGCAGCGAAATACAAAAAGAAGAAGCATAACAAATTACAAATAATTAGAACTACAATTATATAAATGTACAAATAATGCAGTGAAATGGAATATTAAATAAATATAATGTAACTGTAAAATGTTAAGTTTCAAGGTGTCTGTTTGTTGGTCCTACATTTACTTTCTTTCAGATATTCCAGTACAACAAATTAGTATGTGTAGTTTGTTGCTGCTTCACCATGAAACCTAGATTTGGATTTATCCAAACATTAGTGACATATTTAAGTAAGATTATCTTGTATTTATTTTTATTATTTAGCATATTACAACAGAACATGGTGCAGATTCAATCAAAGTTCCCATTAGATTAAACATCAGTTTTTCATGCCCTTACCTTGCATAGGTATAATCTTTAACTGCTTGAAGATTATATTTTAATGCATTCAATGAAAGCCATTGTGCCACGGATTGTTATAATTTATTAGTTGTCTTCTTGATCTGCCATTATTTAAAAAAAAAACAAGTGAATGGCTGACTGTGATAATCAGTGCTCCATTTTAGCATTGACAAATCCCTGGAACATAATATACTGTACCATGCTACTGTAACATTGGCCCAGGAAAATAAACAGACTAGTAGGACAATCAGAGGAAGCAGTAAGAGGTCTATCAATGAGGCCACAGCCCCAGCTGGTCCACTTGGGATCCAGCATTTTCAGCTATTTGGTGAAAACAGCACTCATAAGACATTTTTAGTACAAAATGATAAAAGCAGCTACTAAACAGACAAATATCATTTATGATAATGCATTTGCAACTCATGGAGGTTTGCATTTGGGCCAGTGGAGGCTAACTCTATCACAAGCATTTTAATTGGGACGGTTATGTTTTAATTTGTTTGCTTTGATAGATGGTATACACAGAATAGACTCTAGTACTGCGCTGTGGTTTCTGAGAGAAAATAACTAGGGCTGAATGATCACACTCTGGATTATTACCACTGAAGAATTCTACATCATAAATAATGCATCTGATTTTTAACAATATGCAGTTTTTGCTATGGCCTTCAGGGCTTTCTGATTTATGGGAGGATCTAACACCAGGGCTCAGCCCCGCTGAAAACATGAGCTTAAGTATAATATCTCACAGTAAACTTAACAAAGATCTATGATGCAACTCTTAGCTACAGACTCACTTTGTATTACACTTCCTAGTAGCATAAACAACACTTGTTAGTCCAAGACCAAAGCAGAGATGTACTATGACATTAGTTTTAGGTAACAGAATATTAAAACTGACTTTTTACTTCTTTAACCTGCTGGATCTGAAAATACAACATCAATTGAAGTCCCAGTTCTCTCAATGAGAGAAACGGCACATACCGTAGATATTACTCGGAGATTAACTGTTGTTGGAGTCTTCACCTTTTTCTAAATAGTGTTTAAATGCCGTCTTTTTTATTTACACAATTGTATTGCATACATATCTTACAACAAACAATTGGTAATATGCCAACAGCGGGAGTTCAATGTTGTGTCAGGTATGCTCAGATTGAAAACGATGCTCTTGATTGTCAATTAGTGGCTACATTAAACATCTGTCTGGATTTCACATCATTTGTTCATTGTGTCAGTGTATTATTATGAACACCTCATATAATCATGCCAATATGGTGTGAGGAACATTTAAATAACCAATTGGTATTTGTATGTCTTGGAGGGCTAATTCTAGAGACAAATGTGGAATATGTAAGAGAGAACTGTCTGTAAAAGAGGTTGGTCCACACACAGTAGACATACTTTATGTTCTCCCTTATACACTGCCCGCTCAAAAAAAAGGTCACACACTAATATTTGTTGGACCGCCTTTAGCTTTGATTACGGCATGCATTCGCTGTGGCATTGTTTCCACAAGCTTCTGCAATATCAAAACATTTATTTCTGTCTTGCACTCATTGTTTGCCAAGATCTTCTATTGATGACGGGAGATTCGGACCACTGCGCAAAGTGTTCTCCAGCACATCCCAAAGATTCTCAATCGGGTTGAGGTCTGGACTCTGTGGTGGCCAATCCATGTGTGAAAATTATGTCTCATGCTCCCTGAATCGCTCGCCCGATCGATCCTGGCATTGTCACCTTGGAACATGCCCGTGCCATCAGGGGAAAAAAATCCATTGATGGAATAACCTGGTCCTTCAGTATATTCAGGTAATCAGCTGACCTCATTCTTTGGGCACATAACGCTGTTGAACCTAGACCAGACCAACTGCAGCAACCCCAGATCATAGCACTGCCCCCCACAGGCTTGGGACCTGTTGCACTCTATAGACAGAAGAGTTAAGTGCAATGAATTATTTCTGTGGGATTGCTAAATAGTACTTTCAATAGAGATGTCTGAGCCTGAGGACCATGGTTGGACAGACGGGGCCAATCTGAACATCTGCTTTTCAAACAAAGCAGCTCTGTAGCTAGGCTTTGATGCAAATGCCCCGTTCACCATTATGTCAAAAAACATAATACTCCACTCTAGTTGAGGCAGAGTAACAGTGAAAGCCATATTAGTGTCAGTAAGGTCAATTACTTGTTGAGCGATAACACAGTCCTTGATCTTTTGTTCCTCAAAGTCATTTGTTAAACACGCTAATGATTTACAAAACGTGGTTCAATATTGTTGAATAATGGTGTTGATGACTCTCTGACAATAACTCTGACAATTCCGACTCAGGAAACATCGCCATATGTCAATACAGCTTTCTTCTACAAGGCCTACATGCCACTGAGTTTAAAGTGAACACTGATAGGAAATATGGACATTTAGTGTTTATTTTACACATTTTGTTAAGATCTTATTTACAACCTCAACCAACAATTATTAGCATTTTCACATTTAAGTAGACTGGATGGATGGACTGCAAATGAATGCAAAGCACTGCCCTACACCTCATCATCAGTTGGGTTTAAGCATTGGCCTGTGGATGGGAGGAGATGGGAATGAAGCGCCCTCCGTGTCATTAGTGAATGACCTGTAGGCGAGCCGCAAAATATTGGTATCAAATAGTATTTTAAGATTGGCGAGACTGATACAAGAATGGTTGAGGTTCCATTAGGAATGGGCGCCTCATGTACAAAAAGTCATTTACCGAAGAGTAGGGTCCAACTACGACCCTTTGTCCGACGCCATTGTCTGTCTTTTCCTTTCCAGTCTATCTTTGACTATAGTACAGTTGACATCCATTACCACCTGCACATGATATGCTCTGGTATAGTCAAATATACATATCATATTCAGCACAAACAAATCCATTTAGAATTGTAGTTTGTAGTGCAGAGGCGCTGTGGGAAGGCAAATCCCACATTGCACATCAGTCAGTTCCACCCGTAACTTTCTTTTTGATATTATGGAGGAGTCTTTATATTATGCATTCACAGTGATTTCCCCAGGCAATCCATAATGGGAAACAGAAAGCAAAAGTATATGATCAGGAAATGTGGCTGAACCTCACATGGAAAGAGACAAAGCAAAGAAAGCAAACCTGTTTTTTATGTGGCAATTTGTTGGATTTGCAAAAGTCTTCAAATCAAAAATGTTATTTTAACTTTTGCTATGAATGGACTGTATTTACATGATGATAGTGTTTAAAGTTAACACATATTTATATTTGGCAACAGATCGAGTACTGTGTGGAGAATTGGATTGGAATTGTTTAATCAGACATTTGAAATATTGTTTAGATTAAAAAACAAATCAAAAAGCCTTTACAGACTGAATGTCAGGGTTGGGGAAACTGGACCCAAGTGCAATAAATCAAGGGGAAGCAGGTAAGGGTCAAAAACAAAAAGCGAGCTTTATTCAAAAGCTGTTGATGAAATCACGATTCAAGGGGAACACAGGACATGAAAAACACTTACCTTCAGACATGAAGGGCGACAGGAACAGGCAGGCAACATGGAAGGGATCAGGGAAGAAATGACGCCGACCGAACGACAAATAAAAGGGAAAAAGGGACTAAATACACAAAGGGTAATCACAGGACGAGAGACAGCTGGAAGGGGGAGGAGAAACACAGGGGCAACAGGTGAACACAATAACGTAATCAGGCACAGGAGGGAAACGCAGACAGGAAGTGAAGCTTAACAAGACACAAGAGGGGTAAACATTTCAAAATAAAACACAAAACACAAAGACATGACAGACACGAAACAAGGATCATGACACTGGACTGCTACCGTTGATGGCAGAATACCGATACTACTGCAGTCATTTGTTAGTGGCCTACCTGTTGAAAAAGCATAGGTGTTGGGAATCATGACCATTTTAAGCTACCCTTTGGCCTTGCTCCTGAAAATGCTTCTTGCAGCATTCTCCAGAATCGCTCAATGACCATAAGAATGTTATGAAGCAGTTGGTTCTAAAATTAGTATAGATTGGTTAAGATTAGGATAGGTCAACAGATAGCTGCTAATCCAGGATTTGAAAAACGTTTGAGATAAGTCTAAGGTTGAAACTGACCTGGAGTGCACCTCGAAAGGAAAATTTGAAGGCTTGCTGCCAAAAAAATGTTAGATTTACTCCACCAAACCCAGAAGCCCCGCCCCACTTGTTCAGACAGCCCTTTTGGCTTTTGTATTCACATGTACTTATATCGCACATGCAATGTGTCATTAATCTGAATTGAATATCCCTGGGATGCCAGCAGTATATCCTCTAAGATGGAAGTAGCTCAGAGGAAAAGTTTATTAGATATGCAAAGAACATTTCCAACAAAAACTGATTTCTTGCTTTATGGTCAGCTTTTCTAGTAACATCCGTCCATTAAAGCTGGTCAGTCATAAATCCTGCATCTAGAATGAAATAGAAGTGTATAAAAACAAATAAAGAAAGCCATAGAAGCGTTCTTGTTGTCAAAGGTGAGTTATGAGGGTTTTCTATAGATTTATGAAATTGACAATAAAAGATGGCGGTTAGAGTTGGGGACGAGGGGTTAGGGGTTTCTTTCCAGGATATCAAGGGTCGTGTAGCATTATCTCGGCTACTGGAACCCCAGTTGAGCAGAGCTGTGTTCAGGGCCCGTTGGCTTATATCCCAAAGCTTCTGCATGGTTGATATAGGGCCAGGCTATCTGCTGTGACAACTCCTTATTAAAATCTAATGTGTTTGTCCTTTTTCTCACTCCTCTCCCCTTCTCTTTCTGTTTTTCCCTCTGTTCTCTCCCTTCACCTAGACTACAGGGGAGTTGGGGGACTGGAAGAGGACATAAATTCACCGTGCCGCTCCAGGCAAGGTCTTCGTCAGAAGCTCATTTCTCATAATTTTGCCTAAAGTCAGCAGTCTGCCTGTATAATTACACCGGGCTTTAGTAAGTGCATCTCAAGCAACCCCTGTGCCCGCTCTCCATTGTTGAGTTATTTTGCACAATAAGTGGTTCCGAGAAAAAGAATCACTCGGTTGATCTGTGACAAAGGAACGGCGGCTGCAGAGAATAGGAAAGTGAAGAATAACTCTCCACTGCATTAAACATGAAATAGTGTCATTATGTAAAATTGTAATAAATTATGAAATCGGCATACATCTTCTATGTAAAACACTCTTTAAATACTGCATGGCCACCAACATTCATGTATTCCTACACCCGTCTTTACAACGTAACACGCAATTGTTTTCATCTTTCATAGAGAGGACAATTATCTTTGTGACACATTTTCTGTAAGCACAAATTGAAAATAAAATGACTTTTAATAATAAACCTGAAACGCATGCATGAGGTTCCCCCCTGTGGAGCTGATGACTTTGCCCTCACCCTTTGTCCTTGTTTCATTAGTAATTACGCGCCCAGTGAAATATTAATTTAGTATTTTTTAACAAGCAGCCATTACAGCTTGGGGTTATACTGTTCTGTCAAGAAGGTCAAATCAATTGAGCAAATACTAATAGTGACCAAGGCTGCGGTTATATATGTTTCACTGAATCAGGCGTGGCTATAAAGCACTGCATTTGTGTGTGTGTGTGTGTGGTGTGTTTGTGCGTGTTGAGGTGTGACTTTGCAGTGATTAATGTCCTGCATCCCCTCTCTGTAAGAGGGAGATAATACAGGAGGCGGTGGCCTTTGTGTTCTCAGTCTGTGTTAATGCCTGCACCTATCAGGAGATTTTAAAGGGCCTGAAGAATCACATTAAGAGGGTCTGCTAAAGGATTGGCTGCAGCAAGTAAGACCCACAGAATGGAAATATAATTGACATATGGTTGTTTGTTTGTTGTGTTTGGGCATTTTTATAGGGGGCATAAGAGTCACTTTTTCTGTGATACTATGCATACATTTTGCGTATCTAGACTACAATATAAACCCCACTACCAGTACAAATGAACAAGTCAGTTGTTTGAAGGCGTTAACAGAGGGCCCACAATGCGTTTTGGGGTTTTCCCTTTCCTGTAGTGTGTCTAAGGTTTCTGTGCATGTAAATGGACTGCAAAGAGGTAAATTCCCAAAGTTCAAGCCAGAGGGAGTTCCTCTTCCACACCTGTTTTACTTCTGTAACATAGTGACATCACTATGTTACACTCCTGCTTCCATTTGGAAGCGCTCCAACACATTGTACGTGATTTTCTAAGGTACGGTACAGGGTTTATCACAATAGAGCCGGTCAGCTAACCAGGAAGTATGATACGAATACAGCAGCTTTTGAACATTAGAGTATGTCAAAATATTACTGTGGAGAAAAAGATGAAACCGGAGAATAATGTCCTGATGTGTCCTATTCAAGCATAAAGCATTTAATTAAACATGCCATCCCCACTTGATTCCCATTACTATATCACATGCAGGCTCATTAGATGATAACATCTAATCTAACATGTTATCCAATCAGAGCACACTGGGGTTATTCAGGGGGTTATTTAAAGAGACAGGCGCTAAAGCAGTAGACTTTAAGACTTATGAGGCAGTATGAGGAAAAATAATGTCCTTTTTAAATATTAAATCATGTAAACATGTTCTAGCAGTATTTGATATAACTAATAGAATCCTAAAATTATACACATACAACATAATAACACATGCATGTAAAGTCAAACTACCTACAGTGAAAGAGCTTCACTGTTAGGTATTACTCTCCACTCTCCTCACATGATGTTTAATGTCCATATTTCTGAGCATATTTTTTTGTTCTTTTCTGATGCTAACCACATGTTCCATCCGTGGAATAATGAAGGTCATTTGGCTTTCAATCATCACACTTGTGCAGATCATTTTACTTTTGAGAATTTATTAAATCCTTCCTCGGCACATTATTACTTGCACGCGGTCGGATGCATTTGATTATCATAGTGCAGCTATATGCAAATGTAGCCATGCGTTGATTGCATCAGACAAGAAATGAATAGATTAATATTTACCACAAATGATCTGCAAGCACAATTCCATGTTCTTTTTGTCTAGTGAAAGGCAAACACTGCATTCTATCTGCTCAGACTGCGTCCCACAGTGCCAGAATTGCAGCAGAAACTAAATCTCCAAAGGCCAGCCTGGCTTGAAAAGTGGGTGTGTGTTTTTTTTCCGGTCTTGGTGTAGATTCCTTAGCACTTCCTCCTACTGAAAGCGATCATTTCTGCCTGGCTGACAAATGTGCATGAGGAAGGATAAAAACCAAGAGTTTTTACAATGCACATCAACAATAAAAGAACACCTCCTCAGCCTCCCTTGAGAGGTAGGAGGGGAGAAAACCAAACTTTATCTCAGACTGTCTTTTTAACCACCACTCACTAACCAGACCACTAGCAGCCTACAGTGATAAAGAGAACATTGAGAAGTATCAAGGATATGTGGACGTACGGGAATGCCACCATTTTTATGGTAATGTATCACATTTATATTCACTTAGAGAAAGGGAATCCTCTGAAGTAAGTTGAGGTAAGACGTTTACATGGTTATATTTGCTTACACTAAGTTTGCAGCACATATAATACATCTTAATAAGGTGACCATCTTAGTTGATCAAATGGCTTTTCAACATGGCTTGCATGAATCTTCAATTAAATAAAAGGGCAGGAAGGAGTGGATCAAAAAAAAAGGCAAAGAAAGCCATATACTTTAATTTCTCTGGCTTAATGTCAACCAGAGAACTTTCAGACATTTGTTGAAAGACAGACCCCTTATATCCAAAGGAGCCCAATTATGCTTTTAGGAGTTTTCCATTTTCCTGTAGTGTGTTATACAGGTTCTGTGCATGTACATGGTTTCAAAGGCTAAGATCCCAAGATCCCCCAAGATCTCCCACACACTCACCCCCGCTGCCTGAAACGCCTTGGTTGTAGTCCTTTGTTTACTTCCCTGACAAAGTCAAATGACTGTGCAACATTTAGACTTCTATTGACTAGCATTCTAACACATTGCATGGGATAGGATGAGGGGCGGGTCATCTCTATGCGGTTGACCAATCACAACAGAGCTGTCTGGTTTCAGACAGAGGGTTAAAAGAGGTGCTGCAGCACAGGCAGTATGAGAAAAATAAAGACCTTTTTGAACATCAAAGCATGTAAGCTATCACAGTCGAGGCACAAAACACAATTCCAAAACCTGAAAATGAGCACAATAGTAATTCTGTTTTATAATTAAAATAAGGTAATAGAAATGGAGAAAAATGAAGGAGGAAGACCAAGACAAAGGAACAAATGAAGGACATTGGCTGATAAGACCGGCAATAGAGATGAATAAAAACTAATCGGGACAGCAACACACAAAAAGATTCTAAAGTTAGAAAAGTTGTAAGAAGAGCAATTATTTCCAATTTCAGATGGGGCGAAAGGTAGAAGAGGACTGAATGTCTTAGCACAAAAAGGGAAAATTGTGTTTCCCCAGGCTTCGGACTTAGCGGTAAGCCGAGTCCACAGTTTGCCAACAAAGAAAAGTACTTTTCCGACTGTTCTGTTTCGGGGGACTACAGCATGGCGTGTTCCTGCAAACATGAAATACGGGTTCACTGTAGGAGATTTGTTTGTGTTTAATAGTGAGCAATTAAGATTATGAATGGTATTGGACGGATTGATGTGTACACAGATCAGCCTAATTTCAATACCTTTAAATATGTTGTTGCCGTGTAAATGAGATGATTCTTTTCCATTAATTAACAAAAGAATTAGCATACTCAAAACCTAATGTATTCCAATTGTCAACACTTGTTTTCTGCTGATAATACAAAAATACAGTAAAATACACAATTATTGAGGCAAACACAATAATTTGGAGTGACCTACAGAATAGTTGCCTTGTTGCTGATGAGTGTAATATTTTTAAAGTCTCTGGGTAAGATAATTTAATTCCAGGAAAAACCAATTGCCAAGAAATTCCGAGCTCCAAGTGCTGACTGGGTTTAACAACCAAGGTCAAACTAAATTTCTTTTCCGCTGCAGGAAATGATAATTGATAGAGACTGTCACTGAGGGACGATCCAAATAACTCAAAATAGGTTGTTTAACAGGGTAATATCTCAAACCTAATCCTATCATTTACACACCCCGCTGAACAATGTTTAATTGGATTCAACAATTTGATACAAGCCTACGTTAATGTTAGCAAGCTTTGAATACGTTTTCATTGTGAGTTACAAAATAGTTTTTTCTGCCACGTGCTTCTTTCATAAAAACCCAAAAGAGTCACCAAAGTACAAACAGTGTACGATTATTAATACCGGGATTCAAAAGAAGCTGTTGGAGCACTGTTTCAAACCCAACATATGCTCTGAAATCCAAGATCATATTGAATGTGGACGCAAACAACCAAAAGAAATATGTGCTAAGCCACTTCAAAGCAAAAAAAACAAAACTTTTACAACAACAAATAGTCCCTGTAACTTCCCATGAAGTTCTAAAGATTATACCACCAACAAAAATTGCAGCAAATTTGAAACATATTATATTACTTTTGGGTACACTTTTATCCAAAGCAAATTGGAATACATGCAACTGAGAACTGATTTTACTACCAACAAAAATTGAAGCAAATATAAAACACAACTTAGAAAAGACTGTTCTTAGTCAGTAACTCATAGTGGGCAGGTTATCCCAAGCAGGAATAAGGTTCAGATATGTTGTATTACCAACATTCTAGACACATACAGAAATACCTCTAAATACCAACAGGTGAGAAAGCAATAGCTGACGGGCTTAGTTATAGAATGCTGGCAGGGGTTGGGAATGGCTTGCAAACGTAATCATACTTGTTGGCAGGTGCTTTGCTTATGAGCAGCAGTATCATTTTCAAATAAAGAGCGCTGGAACACCACAGAGCATGCAAAGCACTGTTAGCATGGGTGCTGCAGAAGATCCTTATAGTTAGGGAAATGCCTGCTACAACACGGGTGTGAAGTATTCATCAGCTTGAACATGGATGACACACAAACATGCCGTTTCCCTTGTAAATCATTGCGTCTATTCATCTATTATGCTGCCATGGTGGTAATTTGGTCCCACTTAAGAATTCACCATCTGTAATCATTTCAGTTTGTTTGAAAAATGAAGAAATCACTTAGGTCGAGTAACGGGAACATGACATCTAACTAGGATGGATTGATTTATTTCAGACTTGAATGGGGCATGGTGAATGCAGCATTCCCTTGTGGCTTCAATGGACTGGTGGAATATCGTACAATAGCACAGGGACAAAGAGCAAAAGTGTGTGAGGGACAGGCTATATATGCACTGAGAAAGGAGAAAGCGAGGGAAGAAAAACCCAGAGAGGATCTGTTTTGGAAGATGCTAATAGAATCTCACATCGTGAATGAGTGGAGGGGACAGTAACCAAATGAGATTTCCACATTGACCCTGACACATAAAGCCCTTGTGGCACTAAAGACAGAGGGAGGAATATAACTTGATACAAAAAAAGGGAGGAAATTAAAAAGTCATTCTCACAGGGTTGTGAAAGGCGAGGTTTATAAACCCTTGTCACATACTCCCAATAGGCATAACCCCATTTTCATATACAACTAATTTAATCAAGGTGACTTCTCCTTCCTGCCTCTCCCAGGATAAAGACGGGAGTTTGCTGTTCCCTTGTGCCCACAAGCCAACATATGCTAAGATTTGTGTCTGCGGTTCATCCCCCGTAGAAGCTTGGAGCGGCACAATCTAATCTGCAGTGTGGATCGCCTCTCCTTGCTCAAATTCTCCTGAGGAGCGTTGTTGTTTTAATGACTGCCCTAAAACTTTTCCTCTGCCATGTCCAATATTTCCCGTCTTTTCAAGGTCAGACCGTTACTTTGTGGTAGGTCTGAACATCTTTATTATAGCAGTTAAAATAGAGGTACTTTTGATAATGTGACTATTAATAACACAACTAAAAAGGACAATTATTGTACATGTTTAGGCTAACATATTATGTGAACTGTTATTTAAATATTCCATTACCTTGAATGAAAATCAAACAAGTTCTTGTTGATTCTTCCTAGTGAACATTGGCTCTTTTCTTCTATATCTTAAATAGAAATGGTTGTTGATCAGTGTTACAGGTAAACCCTAACAGTATACTTTATGAATCCCATTGAACAGATGTGTTCTGTGAAAAGACCAAGAATAGCATTTTCTTTCTTGTCTCAAGCTATATCATCCATATTTACAATTACAACTATGCATAAGTCATGTCACCCGTTCAGCGGTTTTTTATGCAAGTGAAAGTGAGTTCAGATCAAACAGCTATTTCAAGACACACATGTCCTGTGACAGAGTCATCCATGTGACGGTGAAGAAAGGGAGCAAAAAAACTAAATCAAAGACTGCAGTGTCAGTGGATGCCGTGCTGGGGTTTCTGGTTTTGCACAATTGGCTTGGTAAACAGCTGCTCCACACACATCAAAGAGTCTGCGGCGCGGGGGGAATAAAGTTTGAGTGAAAAAGTGCGAGGATCCGTTTCTTTATCCCGGACTTACCCCGATGAGAGTGGGAAAAACCAGTGCAAACTTATGGCAGATTTATGAGCCCGTAACCGATGCCCTTCTACAAGATAAGTATGAGTGTATATATTGATTTATTCCCTGCTGCTGGGATGGAAATCAAAATGGATTTCTGAATCTGTGTGACTCTTAAACCCCAGACGGAGAGGATTGTGATTTATGAAGCTGACGTCAAGTTACTAAGGTCCCATCAACCCAATCCAACATAAAAAACAGATTATGAACTAGTAATTGATTAGTGTGGTCATCTGACCAGTGTTTTATAGTTATTAATCTAGGCAGAGCAATGTTGGACCCTCAGTCAGTCACATATGTGAAATGAATAGTTTTTTAACTTAACACCTGACACAATTAATGACATTCCAATCAGCGTTAGGTTATGTTAAGTGCTAATCAGCACATTTTAGCATGCATCAATCTATAATAAGAGTGTTAATATGGTAAGCATGCATCTATCTACATCAGTTAGTAGTTGTCATTACAAGCACTGACCGTTAGCATTTAGCTCAAAGCTCCACTAGGCCTATATATAGCCTCACAGAGCTGCTAGCATGGCTGAAGACTGTTTGATTTTCAAATAAATGCCACATTAGTTTATGTAATTTCACCTTAGTTCCCATTCTAAACAGGGTTCAGTCTCATACTCTTACTGTTGTTCCGTGTCAAAAAGTTTAACATCAAAATGTCTTCCTGCTTGCGAGACCTTCATGGGTGAGACTTTTATTTCCAGAGTTGTTTTTTTTTATTCGAGTAGAAAGAAGATACTCTGTGAAACAACTGTCTCTGAGGGAAAAAAAAAATCTTCCAAACCTCATGAATAGTAACCATTGGTTACGCAGCACAATAACACAGAACTAGCTTCTTTGGATTCTTTCAAACCCTTAAGAGACAAACCACTTTAACTCAGTATGTTTGAAGGTTGTTTGGCTGTATGATATTAATGTAGTTTCAGAGAAAGCTTGAAAACTGAGGTCTCAGGGGTGTTTTTATCTGGTCTCAGAGCAGAGATTAACCGTAGGAGTGGTATGGGACTCTTATAAACTCAAAGTCCTAACAAGACACTTTTAATTTCATATAATTTATTATTGAAATGTTTTCGTTTTTAAAATCCTGTAAACTCTCAAGAAGCAGCTTCCATATGCTTTGTCCTCTGTCATTCTAAGCACCTGAGAAATGTTTTATCGTTAGATGATGGAACACAATGAAATGCATTGCAGTGGGGACCATCACATACTGAAGTGCTTAAGATTACTCCCCTAGAAACAAAACCAGTTGTGACCAACTATTTTTAGGCATTTGGTCATGATAAGAGTTTGGATTGTATACAAAACGGCACCATGAAGTGTGCACCAATATTGTAGGTCTAATTGCTTCTTTAACGATGGCACAGATTTAGAAGTGTGTTCAATCGTAAAATCATATACAGTATTTGAAATGTGTGATACAAGGCTCACTCATTTTCAAATTACTTTTGAATGAGTGTTAGTATGTTGAGAGCCAACCTGTTCCCATTATACCCTCATCTCTCTTCCCTTAACGACGCTTTGTCTGATACCATGAGACAGAAGGATAGACAGCAAGCCAAGAAGATAGACTGACAGAAAGATTAGAGGAAATGAATAAATTATGTGCATGAAATCACAGGCACACAAGTCTTTGTACTCCCTCCCAGAGGAAGGTGGAGAGGGTGTGGGATTTCAAATTTCAAGCTTCTAACGCTCTGATGCAGTTTCACCTCGAGGGACCTTATTAGTCAATGGGTCACTACACACTGCACCCCTAACAGAACACACTCCTGTGCCTATTCCAGAGCTTGTCTTGATTAATTACCAGCAGAAACTGTATCCAGCTGCCACAGGCAGCAAGGAAGACGGAGAAAGAAAGATAACTTCTCCCGCTAATGCTACAACAGCTTTTTGTATCCCTCTTTTCAAAACCAAAGTTGCAGGTTCATTGAATAAGACACATCTAAATGCCTCGGTTAGTCAACACTTGGTCCTCATTTCCTTTGAGTTAATTAGACACCTATACCCGCACAGCACATAATTACATAGAGGTCAAGTAACAATTTGTTAGATCTTCTGAGAAGGGACCTGCATCTATCAAACAAAGCACAACACCTTCTTTGTACACTCAACCCACTTTTTTTTAGCAAAACTCTTTCTGAGGAGCCACAGTCTTGTTCTTTTCCCCTCTTCTCTGTCTGAACTGGTTCTTGTCTCACTCTCTGATACTGACCGTGGATCTGTCCCTCCGTTTTGAAGCTGGTCACGCCCTTGTATCCAACTCAACCTTGGGGCTCTCCAGTTCCAATGTTCTCCTGTAGTTGCCTATTATGCTAGGCCTAGAATCATCCCAACCAATTTTTCAACACCAGGGTTTCTCCAGTTAGAGGGAAAGTGGATCGTCTATCTCTGCATGAACACCAGGAGATCCCTGACTCGTCTATTCAGCAGTGTGTGGAGCGACTGACCCAGCTTGACATCCTCTTTGCCTCAGGCTGTGCTGTCAGCTTCCTTCAATTGCTCCCTGCAACTCTGCCTCCTTACAAGACCCTCTACTTCCTCTCTCTCTTCATATGTAATAATGACTGACTCCAAGCCAGAATTATTAGGGCTCTATCATCTGTCGCCTTACTACGTCGCCATTTCAGATGATTCCCCTTGCTTTTTTGTCATGTTGTTGTCCATGTTGCCAGTACGGTTACAGGGCAAATCATTGCATGTAGGATTTCCAATTCCGATTTCACATTCGGACATTTTGTATGTAATTTATTCAGAAATTGTAACTGTCCGAAGTCTTATGGCCCATGTCAACATCTGTTTTCGGTGGATTCCAATGACAACAGATTGCATGCCATCACATGTAGCAGTCTAGTGGTGATGTCACTGTAGACATTAGAGGAGAAGCTGTCAAACAAATATATAGCAGCACAAATGGTTATATATTTTGTAGAACAAAGAGATAATGATATCCGAGTGGGCAAAGCTAATCTGACGTAAAACAGCCATGATGTCGTTGGCATGGAAACAATACAAAACTCTGGGAGTGTTTTTTTGATGAAATAGCTGGAAGGATCCTCTGCCCACTGCCCTGTCAGTTGATACAGGGCCTTAGGTATTGACCTCATAGGATCCTATAGTGACCTAAAGCTCTTCAGTACTGGCCTGGTGTAAGTTATTTTCTGACCACAACAGAAAAAACAAACAAAAAAAAGCCTTACAGTTCAGTTCTAAGCTGTATCCATATCAGGGCTATTTTTATTTCCGAAACAAAAGACCCACGCATATTCTCAGAACTGTTCTACAGTATAGGACATACATTCAAACATAACTGCACATATAACGATGCAGCAGATGTACAACATGTCAATAAAAGCATTCAAAAGAGTCCAAAAGGCTGTGCCATGCTAGGAGCAGTAAACCAATTTGTTGATGCAAGCACTGCATGTGGGGACTTCCATCTAACAGTGATACGTGTTGTTTACCTTGATGGTGTGTTAGATGTGTGATGGGGGTGTTTTTGAATCATTTTAACAGTTGCTCAGTTTGATATAACTCACTATAACCAGTGAGTATATGCTGCACAACCGTTGTTCTCCATGTGTAGGAAGCAGAGCCAGCAGATTCATAGTAAGAATGTATGTCCCTTTATTGTTTTTTCATAGTTATTGAAAAGTTTCCAAAAAGCCAGAGATACTGAAGGACAATCTAGTATTGTTACATTCACACAAGGACTCGTATTCTGCAAGATGTATAGACACCAGCAGAAAGGAAGATGGAGAATGAAGTCAGCACTGTCAAAGATACAGCATAGATAGCATAAAAAAGGCTCATCATAGGCATATCTTGATTGGCTATCCACTTTTATGCAAATTCTGAATGAATGTGAAAATGTGCTATGGGTTTTATAAGGCTTTGTTCGAGTGTAAAGCATGTGTGAAATAAAATAGAGCAAGACATTATATCTCCTTTATGCTTCTGCAAAAATGATATGAATTTTTATGAGAAAGGTCAATGGGGAAAGTATACATAGTGCTGTCGTGATTTTATAGCACATCAGTGCACGCAACAAAAAGGGTGTGGAACTTATTTGCAAGATATACGACCTTTGTTGTTCATGTAATGTAATGCATTTATACAACACTGGATAAACACTCTATTTCAATAGCGTGTTGCTCCCGTTTAATTTCTTTGAGGGCTGTGCTATTCTTTTGGGGGGGAAATATCAGCAGATAGATATGCTTTTATGTTGGTTCTCTAAAAAGAATTGTCATTTACCATGATGTATTTGATCCCAGAAGACATAACTGCTGAGGAAATAGGTGCCATTATGTGCTGAGGTTGCTTATATGTGCACTCGGCGTGCTTGCTTAGATAGAGTCTGACCATTCCTCTCTCGGAAGACAATTCTGCAAGATAGAGGTTGGCTGATGCTCAAGTACTTTTGAATTACATTGCAAGATCTGAAACGCGACATGACAGACAGGACAGTCTCCATCAGGTGAAATGGTGGAAAGCATCCCCCCCAGGAACGAACACAGCTGCCTCAGGCAATAAAAGGATTAATAATTAAATAAATATACATGCATAATGAAAAGGCCATTAGTTTCAATAGAAGCATGATTCAATTATTTACAAGGAACCGGTAGAAAAGGAAAGGTTGAATTTAAAGTAAACTATCCTAGGTAAACCTCGCCATACAGTTCATGTTGACACATCTGGTTTTGTGAGCGTAAGTAGGAGAAACATATAGCCGCAGTACCATGGCAAATTATTGAATATATAACACAATATTCCCAGAATGCGTTCTACCTGTGTTGTTGACATCTTCACCATCTTCTCTGCTGTGCATTTGTTTTTAACCAACTTTGAAGAGCATGAAAACATTAGCAGGAATGTATGTTTTCGGTATATATATATATATATATATATATATATACAAATACAGTATGTATTCTGGTTGTAGTAGAACACGTTTGTACAAATGAAAGACTCTCTGCCATCTTATCGTGCTCTGATCCTCCCCATCCCTTACTTTTACCACACTATAAATTCCCTCTCTTTCACACCAATTCCTCTTTTGAATGTAACACAGAAGATATTACACATCAAGGACCATGGAGGAACAATAACACTCAGTGTGTCGTTCTTCTTGCTTTAATGTCTCCCCCCCCAAAAAAAAAACACACACTATCAGTGAAGGTAAACATTTTGGGGGCTTTTTTTTTCTTCAAAATGTGGCTCATAAATGATAAAGAAATACATTTTGAAAGTAAAAACATTACCCATTCGCAAGTGTCGAAAGTGGTGAATCGTGGGTTGTTTGTGGACATTCAACAGAGAGGGTAGATCCTAAGTTTCCTAGTTTTGTTCTTGTCCGTGGATGTCTAGAGGACCTTTACTTTCACAGGGAGCTTCTTGTTTATCCCATCTGTATTTTGGCCTACGCTTATTAAAATACTTCACGTCCAATGGTTGAGTTTGCTAAAGTTTGTTGCGAACCTCACTTGATATTATTATGCGTTTCCTTTGGTACTTTATTGAAGGGGACTTTCATTGGTTTCTAATCATTCTGCTTCATTAAACATTTGCATAATTAATAACTGTGATCCAATTACTTTTAGAATTAGTTTTGGCTCATGGGCTGTTATTTTAATATACAAAGATACAGGTGCTGCTTAAATATTTTAATGTGAACATTTGTTTAGACCCCTTATGATGTTTCACAAATGTACTAATCATTCACTTAAATTAAAAGCTATATGGGGATACCTGAAGGCCATTTTTAGATAAAAAAGGGTGTTGTGACGCCTCGGCTGCTAATCAAACTGTTAGCCTAGCTTAGGGAATTAGTTCCGGCAGTATAATGATTTGCTCTGCTATGTTATTGGGACAATAAGCACTTTTAACTGTCTGCCTTTGGCCTATAATTAACTACCTATGGTGTCCCGTACCATCATGCATTTTCTCATTCTCTTTCAGGGCTATCATCCTGTATAAAATTGAACCAAGAACAGCTCAACGGGCAAACATTTAGAATTATTCATGGGCTGCAGCACAATCAATGGGAGTAATTGATGTTGTTGTGGCAGTAATGAATATAGCAGTTTGTCATATACATGTAATTAAATATGAAACGTGTGTCGACTGCTGACCTTGAAGGGGCAAAACTGCTGTAAGATGTTGGCGAAATACCCTTGGGTTGCACTGATTCACCTTGAGTATTTCTGATTCCAAACATATCCGCCTCAGGAACAGAAATGGTAGAAGAGAATCTTGTCCTCTGCGTGCTACCTGCGGAGTATCTATTACAGTCTCCTGAGGTCGATACGTGAGCAGGCATGGACTGAGTCATTGGAGATTCCGCAGCTTGAGTTTGTGTGGGGGGGGACGACGACTGTGCAAAAGTTCAGAGGCATCCTATGTGCGCTCCCAAGGGCGGTTCGATGGAGGCCTTCGGGGAGATTCTTCATGCGATGTTCGGCATGTCTGATCTCAGCGGGGAGACCATGTATAAACATGTGTCTGTCTGCAGGGGAGGCGGCCAGGGAGGAATGGTAAAAGAGCAGATGCAAACCATCATTATGCAAAGAGTGGCTTATGGTGATGAGGATAGAAACAACAGAGCCCAACAGCCAGTGACAATCCCCGGGATGTCACAGACCACCACTCAGCTCGTCATATTTCAATGCATGCCCACCTCTGGATAGTGATGGGACATTGGGACAGTCTCGTAAAAGGCAACATAATCAATCAAAGCAGGCAGCCTGACATTCAACATAGCAGAACATTTCAAAGGGGAAATCATAGCCCTGGCATTTCCCCCCCCCCCATTTTTTAACCACTCTGGTGTGCAATAGTGCATGGCAAACACTACGGTCACTTTCTCCCAAAAGCCAGCCAATTACACCTGCAGGTAGTGTATGTTTGTTTCCCTTTCTCAGTCTTCTGGTGAAGAGGTCATGGTCATTGTGGCACACGTTTTAGGATACAACCCTGAAAAATGGGAGGGAGGTAATCAAGACAACGTTGGTGAACCTCGAAACGGCCCTGAGCCTTCTAATCAACAATACACATCCAAACACATACCGACACAAACACGCGCACACACAAACACAAAATCAAACATCAAGGTCAAGGATAAGGCTGATCCTAACCAAGTGTTTTTGTTGACTATACCTGATAATATCTTTATGGAATAGGCAGCAGATAAGAAGAACAGTTTTTGAGTTACTTTGAAAGGCTTTGAAAAATGACCTACTTCCTGATGTAGGACAAATAATAAAAGAACACCAACTCATAAGTATAGAAAACATGTGTTTCCACCTGCATTCTGCTGGTTTGCTTGAGTGGAGCACATAAGCTCTGTCTGGGAAACAGCTGCACCGTGTTACTTTTAGTTTTGTGAGTAATTAGCATGGTTGAAAAAACATTCTATGCAGTCACAGTTAAGCATGATAATGCCATGTTTGAGTCGATACCATTGGGAACTAGACCCAGAGCTTGCACAATATACAAGAGAGAGTAGTCAGGTATTATCCAAAACCTATACTTAATTTTCTCCTAATCCCCAACACTTTTAAACTCAAACGTATTGTAAAGATTCAAGAAGCAAGAGCAACAGAGTGATGAAAGAAAATTGTTCAGAGTGTATTGCATCCGAAAAAGAGGTTCATGAGCCTGTCCTGATTGTGTTAAAAGGGCTTACGACTAAATGTAATATAGACCTTCTTGTTCATCTAATATTAACCCAACTTTTTATTTGACTTTTTTGCTCACTAAATATTATCCGGCAAATGTATTGTCTTCATTGCTAGTTTTAATTCCTCTTCAATTATGCATGATGGTAATTTTCACCATAATGGTCCAATTTAGTGTAAAATATGCTTTTGACTATGGCTCCCTGTTTCATGCTGTTGTCTGGTCTGGGTGTTGAGCATGTGTTTCTCTTCAAAATGTAACACTATCACAGTTTGTGTCTTGCCCAAGGAAACAACGGCATACAGTGGCGGTCAAGGCGGGATTCGAACCATTGTTCATCAGCTCCCCTGTTCTGATGATCAACTCACTAGCCCACTGCACCACAGCCGCCCCAAAACATCGAAACAGTGTGTGATACCTTTAACCTCACTTTGAGTTCCAAAAAAACAAGATGGCGACATACAAACTACAAGATGATAACAGAAAAAGGCTTCACAGCGTTACCACATAAACGAATGGGTGACTTCAAGGGGATGACATCTTTTTCCTATACGGTCTTTGTTCTAAGATAATAACCTCTAAACCTGCTCATCACTAAACAAATGGTACTTGCGTTTTAACACATAACAGATGCTACTGCTAAGTTGTCTCAGCTATGTATTAAAATAAGCAAGCATCAAAAGAAGTGTGGCAATGATTGCTTGTTTGTTCAAGTCTTTGTGTGTAAACCTCGGGCTACCCCGGCTCTGTCCTACACTCGACTGACAGCTGTTCAGCCTAGCCGGCCCCGAGGCGGTACATGAAGTTCCATCTGATGTCAGTTTGTCTAGTGTCAGCAGGGCAAGGTGCTTTGTTTTTTCCCATCAGCACCCTCTCCTTGGGGCCAGGAGGATCTTCGGAAGGGGCAGACATTTCAGAGCCGGTAATGAGACATACTGTACGGCTGAGAGTCCTTAACAAGTCCATGAAGACAGTCGCATAAGTCTTTGCCTTCCCATGTGAGAAATTGCCACTGACTGCTAGGATTAATGAGTCCCTCTTACAGAAAGTGTGGATTTGACACTAGGTAGGCAGTTAATTTTCCTGTCAAATGGCATGCAATTCTGTCACATACCTCAGCCTACAATTATAGTCCAAGCCCTCCTCAGCTAGGTAGTACATTCAAATTGAAGAGTACGAGTTAAAGTTAGTATAGAATTGAACAGTGTGACAAAAGTGTGATAGTTTGGGTATATAGGAATAGTTTCCAGTTGGTTTCCATGGTCTAATTGGAAGCAGGTTTGACTCGGTGGAAGTCACATGACTGGGCTTGTTATCATGTCTCTTACTACTGTAGAGGTGATAGTAGACATATGGCTTGTTCGTCTATTTTTAAGCTAGGCACTTCAGGTGTCTTTTAAAGTAAAGGATTAAATATCTTCCTTCACATGCTCTAATCTACCAAACTGCAAACCTTACAGTAAAGCACTGATGTCTGTGGCCAGCTTTGAATCCCAAAATGGCATATTGATAAATGAAACCAATTGGCTATGTATGGGCCGTAATTACCTAAGCACAGTATAATTGTAGTAGACAATACAAAACAAAAAATGTCATTAAAAGTCATAATTAGTTAATCCTTTGAACCTTTCTCCGAGAATATCTCCCACAATGCAACAGATTCAGATTGGTTCAAGTCATGTTTCAATGGATATCCTTAACTGAGTATTCTCGAATGTTCCGTAAATGATTTTATTGACTTTCACGTATTCTCTGTTAAGTTTCCTCCAAAGGCTGTTTCATTTTATATTTTTCTAAGCTGTGTGCTGGATTCCCGATAAGTTCCCAGATATACGCCTGCAGCAAGGATAACGCTCTTTTTGATTGGAATCCTTGACATAAATCCCATCATTCCTTTTGAAGTTGCGGACCATCTCTCATTTCTGCTGCATTTTTTTTCCAAGGGCTGCAGGTGTTTGGTCATGATACCACCGTAGGGATATGTAAATACAAATATAGTAAAGGGAATTTAGGAGAACTTTGATCTTGTGCCGTGGGTTAAACTGTACAATAGGCATATATTTTAATATTTGCTCATGTGTGTTGTTGTGTATTGTATAGATTGGGTCTCACTGCCTTTACTGCCCGTGTTCATGGATTTGTAGTTTGCAGCATTTTTGTATGTAGTGTGTGAACATTTCATTAAAGCTATTCCTAATTAAGTACATGGATACTACAGTGGCTGACAGGTGCTACAACAGCCCAACATTTTTCCATGAGGAGAAACACGCTTCAGAAACAATGCAAATAAGGAACCAAATGTGCCAAAACACATGCTAATTAAGACACATCTACCCCCACCTGAGGACACATGCTCTAAATTTAAAAAAACATTCACAAACTTTATGAAACAAGCGCGGCATTCACTATGACGCTGCAAACACAAAACAATGCAAATAAGAAAATACAAGAGCAAGACAACAGAAACAGGGACACTAAAAAGTGATGCATCTGATCATTTTGGAGGGAATCATACCATTGTATTGTTCAAATAAGCCACATTTGCATTTGTTTTGGTACTGTTGGCGTTTCCTCTAATGGAATTTAGTTTTGGGCAGTTGAAGCATGTTTGCACCTGTTTGCCATTGAAAAAAACGAGGAAATATTATTGGAAACTGGCATTGAGGTCTTGTAAACTAGGCACAAGTAAAGATCTCAGACACCCCGTTACAAAAAGATGGTGGCAACAAGGAGAACAAAATGGTCCTGTATCCCATTATTTCCAGTTCAGTCCTCAGAGGTGTGATGGGTGTTGCTTATAGATAATGCCAACCCATTTTTCACTCCAAAGCATCCATTTACCCATTCACCTTCAAGCTTGGAGCTAGAGGAATTGGTAAATGCAGCATTTTGCTGTATCTTATACTGTATACGTAGGTATATTTGTGCTGTGCTGAAATGGAGCAATTACCACGAGGATCAGAGAATGTATACACTGATGTATGCTTTCTTCTTAATGTACCTGGGATGTCCATTACAGTCCACCAAAAAACTCAGCTCAGTTTGTGTATGTTTCAGCTCTGATTGCTCATTTATCAGACAGCTGGGGTTGGAGGGAGGAAATACAAGGGACAGCTCTGAGGAAAGGCAGCAAGAAACTTGGAGAGAGAATACAGTATGTCAGGGCCGGGCAACATATATTGTAAACTTTCACTGAGACCATTGTCATGAATTGAGGAAGAGTGAAGATATGATCCTGTTAGTAATCCAAAGATGTTGGTTTTCTTGGCTTTCTTGAGTGTGTTTTACAAAGACACTACAGTCAAAATCAATTTGGATATTTATTACCCCGAGCCGCTGGCAAAGGAATGTCTGTCTTTTAACAATCTACTAAAAGTCAGGTGTCAAATCCAGTGCAGAACAGTCACAGAACAAACACTGATGAATATCACGAGGGCCCACTTTGTTTTATCAGAAAAATCTTGAAACAAAATGGTGCTTTTTGATTCATCGCTTGCCACGTTAAACAATTATTTGCAATTAGTGCTCAAAGTCAGATATATTCATCCCCAGTCTCTGTGTTGATTCATTTGTTGAATGGCTCATTACTTTTTGGTTTGAGTGTGTGATACGTTTTAGGGTGCATCATTAGTAACAGAGTGAGGAATGTGAACCTTTTTTGCAAAACAGCAGAGTAGCAGAATGTTTTCTCAACCTCTGGTATGTGCGAAAACATAGAAACATTATTTGTATTCAATCATTATCTTCACGTCAAATACTCTTTTCTCTATTTAAGTTATTAGGGTTAAGGTTCCCAAGTTGGCAAAGTGGGCATTGTTCATTCCTTTAGATGTAAAAATTGAGTAAATTTACCTTTAGACGTGCAGGTAATCAGATGAGAGCCTTTTGTAGCACCGCAAGCTAGCAGCAGGGAACGAAACACAACTCACCCTTACATTCTGTTGTGTGCTCTTACTGCCCAACCTCGCAGTGAGGAAAGAGCAAATTGGGTATCATGTGAATGCAGCTGTAGCGCAAGAAGATGGAGAGCAGAGAGGAAGCCAGTCCATCCGGCGCCAGGGAGCAGTTGGGGGTTATGTGCCTTGCTCAAGGGCACCTCGGCAGTGGCCCAGGAGGTGACCTGGCTCCTCTCCCTAATCAGTCCACACTCCATCTTCCTTGTCCTGATCGGGACGTGAACCGGCAACCCTTCAGTCAAAAGTCCAAGTCCAGACCACTGCTGCCCCAACACACCAAAAAGCCAACACAATCATATCCATACTGCGGCATTGCGCTTAAAGTGGAATGGGGTAAAGAAACAACATTTTGTAAAAAACTGAACGATTCTACAAAGATTAGATTATGACTTTCGAAAGGTTTCCCCTTCTTACAGAAAATAATAATCTTGAAGGGTTTTATTTCAATAAACGTGTTTTAAGTCTCTGAAAGCGGTCGCCGAATAGGGTTACACAATGGCAATTAGCCTGGAGCCCACTGGTGAAAGCCCTTGCCTTTGGAGTACTAAACAACCGTGTTGTTTGGCATAAACATCTCAAATGGTGATCGCTTGGAAATGACTTCAAAAAACAAACCTCAGTTTACCACTTTTTGACATTGGTACTGGAATGTAGAATAAAAAAAAGACAAAAAAAACGAATAGGGTTGGACCCCATGGTGCAGATGGCACCTCAACGCTTAGCATTTCCTCCACTGAATATCCCCTACATTTAACACAACCATTTCTACGGATTCGATTTATTTTCAAGGCAAAATAACCGTACTGTGTGCGACGGGGCTCCTGCCAAGCATTCCCTGCCCCCAGCCTGGAGATACAAAATGCATGCAACTGTGTACCAGCTTCCCAAAATAAAGGTTCTTCAATACAACAATCCCCCTCAGTTATTTATTCTTGAATATATGCTAGAAATACATTAATCTCTACATGTGCCAGCGGTGTCACTGTCAACCTCGGTTCTTCACTAACGGTGTGCCCACACAGACCAAATATGTATACATATATACCGTGAAGGCTTACTGAAAAGGTTAGTGCATTTATTGGCTAGTGTTCAAACAAGGCAGGAGTAGTGTAGGTGGCAAGAGTTGTGTTTGGTGTTGAGTGGGAGGAAAGGAGATTGCTCAGTGTCAGAATTTGCTAAAACATCTGTTACTTGCACACCTGCTGGTTGGTGAATAATGTAGCCTTTCTGATGGCTCTGCAGGTGTTTGATGTTCCTGCCCTCTAATAACAGTGATCATTATTTTGAGATCAGTATGTAACTTACCTGTTGGTGCTTGCCAGTTGATTAAGGGATTAGGGTGTACCTTTTTTTGGATGTAAAGGCATGATTTGATCCTTTTCAACATCCTTTAGCAGTCGGGCATATACAGTAAAGGTTAGTGTCCATCAGTATGTCTTCCTTGCTCTTTTATCCAGAGTTATACCCATGCTAGAATATAAGATTTTACCCAAGAGACTGGTGTTAAGTCCCGTGTGTAAACAAATGTTATTTTGACTGACAGTACCGTATGTTATGCGGCGCTAGGACTCTGAGTTACAGAACGTTACATCCGTAGAACATGTTATCTTAAAAAATGATCTTTTTTCAAACCCTATCCCAAACGTTTTTTAACGTCTACAAGGGAAGGCACACTATGGCGTACTTTGATCCAAAATCTGATTTGACAAAGTGACAGAATTAGGAACAAAATAGTACTGCAGTGGGTCAGACAGTCTCACACTCTTCTTTTGTTTGTGGCAAAAGCTGACATTCTTCAAGAAAAATATGAAAGAGATCTGATGTAATATCAACAGCTTGAGACAACATTCTTTTAGAGTATGCGGTTTGAACACTTCACTTTATATGTTGACCAAACAGCATATATGTCTAGCCAGTGTAGATGAAAACTCTACCATGCAGTGATTCCATGCTGCACAACAGCAGTGTGTATTATAGATAAAAAAAATAATAACCACACTTGTTTACTTAAAAAATGATCCCAGTTTCTAAAGAAAAGTAAAAACTTTTTAGTATGTTGCTTAGAGATATAATCTGTATGACCACCCAAAGATAAGCAACATATACATAGATGCTTACATATGTTTTAAGAGGAAGCTATCAGGGTTGGGGAAACAGGACCCAAGTGCAGTAAATCAAGGGGAAGCAGGTAAGGGTCCAAACAAAAAGCGAGCTTTATTCAAAAGCTGTTGACGAAAACACGAAGCAAGGGGAACACAGGACATGATAAACACTTAGCTTCAGACATGAAGGGTGACAGGAACAGGCAGGTATCATGGACCGGATCGAGGAAGAAATGACAACGACCAAACAACAGACAAAAGGGAAACAGGGACTAAATACACAAGGGTAATCACAGGACGAGAGACAGCTGGAAGGGGGAGGAAAAACACAGGGGCAACAGGTGAACACAATGACGCAATCAGGCACAGGAGGGAAACGTAGACAGGAAGTGAAGCGTAACATTACACAAGAGGGGAAAACATTTCAAAATAAAACACACAACACAAAGACATGACAGACACGAAACAAGGATCATGACAGAAGCTTGTTTAATGTATGTGTTATGGACTGATGGAGGACAAGAGGATACTGGACATTTTGTTTGTGTTTCTTTAGATTAGTAATGCATTCATTCTTTCTTACACTACCACACACTATTTTGAATCATTCCCATGTCAACCAAACCAGAAGAAAGCATTTTAGTATTGCCTGAACACTTTATAGGCCATAGTGATTTATTTTGGCCTAGATCCAACATTTGTGCTATACTTAATTCAGGACCACGTATTAAAGTGACCCAGATCTGATTGGGAAAAGAAAGTCAGTTCTTTGTTGAATGGGAGCCAAAATTGGATTTTAGCCACATTAGCTTGTAACGTGTGTAAATAGCCTAAGCATACATTGATTTACTTTTTAAGTTGTGCATTTAGGTAGCCAGCATTGTTTGGCTTATCTTTCTTCGAAACAAACAGGTTAAATAATGCTATGAATCCAAAAGGTAGTACCAACTTATAAACAACTGCATGAACATATCTGAACTGCATTTGGGTTAGCGTAGGCATTTTTTTATTTTGCAAGATAAATGCAGTAGTGTTCACCTAAAATCCCAAACTAGGCTTTTCTACAACCTTACTACTATATTAAAAGCATTTGATGTTATCTATAACCAAAGCTTAATTGGATCCAGCCTGACCAAGGTTAGATAAGATGTGCACAAACTGCCCTTTAATAGGCTTGTACCTCGAACATCATTCTGTTCTATTCAGACTTGTTATTAAGGGCGATCACCTCAGTTAGGGTCCTCATAACAATAAAAACCCTCACCAAGGGCAGTGCACAGACACAAAGAAGCTGGAGCACATGGAGGCATTAAGAGCCCTTTATATTGTACTTGTTGTGAATGAATTTAGTTTTATTTTGAGTAGTTTTACGGTTCAGGGGCCTCATCAATTTCCACGCGTTTCGTTTCTGCCCAGGTGGTCTGCAGTGCTTCCGTTGCTCCGTCTGTAAGCATCTCAACAAATATGGAAAGATCAAATGAGGCTCTATCATTACCATCCCTGGCAATGTCATAGGGTGCGGCAATTTTCTTTTGCTAGGTCATTAGCAGTAAATCTAATGGAACATAAGCACACTAATGAACAGAGCTGCGAACACTATTTATACGGAATATGTGGTAGGGCGGACACGGTGCAATGATTTAACATGCTGACTGAATGCTTCTCAGTATCCTTTTCGGAGATCATTTATCTAATTAAGTTAAGAATTTTGCTAACCCTTTCCAGTTCTGCCTCACAGTATACCAGTGTTTAACACAGTGGAAAGATGTTTTGGTGTTCTCTCAAATTCATTTAGAAGAATGGTCCTTTGGAGTTAAGGTATCAGCCAAAGAGTTCAAATACATTACATTTTGAACAAAGACAAACCACCTTTGCCCTCACTGTATCCCTGCTGGAGCGAGCCTCAGCTCTCCTTCCATCTGAGAAAAAGATCCCAACAGCCAAGCACTTTTCTGGGGGTTAATTGTATGTGACATCCATAATGCAACTCCAGTCAATGGTTATCTCTTCTTAAGTAGAGAGCAAGTTGTTTCAATCTTGTAAGAATTTCTAGAAATGCCTCTTTCCTAGCAAAGAAAATAATATAACAATGTCTTCATTATGAAATTGTACTAAGAAAAGATCAAATCCCTAATTAATTTAACATTGGAAGAATTGATTAGCTTGACCTTTTCTGAAACTGGTTACACTTGCAGCGATAATGACATGCTATGAAAATCATTGTGATTAACACTGATTAGAATCGTTTTACATAAAGGAATGATAACAAGCTTTGAAATGATCTTGTTTTTGGTTGAAATGGTGATAAAAAAAAAGTTAAAACAGAACAATGTTTCACAATGGCTTTCGCCAACCCAGTCTCACATCAAAATGCGTAATAGCTACGTGGGTCCAATGATTAAAATGTATTGATCCATTAATTGACTGCTCTAAAATTGTGAGTTTTGTTCGCCTATTCTCTACGATTAAAGCAGACTTATTATGCTTTTGGGGTTTTTCTCTTTCCCAAGTTTTTTTATCTAGGCTTTTTGTGGATGTAAATTGCGCTCCATTGGCTAGCTACATTGTTTGTGATATGCTAAAGAGTAGGATATTTCCGACAAGTGGTTGACCAATCACAACAAAGCCGGCCAGCTAAGCAATCAGAGTATACTGGGCTCTGGTTTCAGACAAAGGGTGAAAAGACAGGCAGCATGTGAAAAATAAAGCACGTATTTCCATTGTTGTGTTGGTGAAACTAATACATTTCGGGTCGGGGACCAACGTAGCTTTAACACATTTTGATGCGAGACTGATTTGTTTTCTCAAATATATAAGCATCCTACATACCTCTTGTAATTTAATGATCATGGAAATGTGAAAACAACCCAATATGATCTATTCAATTAAAACAACAAGGTGACTAGGATACTTTGGTCTCTCCATATTATGCTGCTTGGCTGAACTTCTGCACTAATGATGAGACTAGGGGAAGGCAAACTCCCACAGCTATCTGTGTCCCTTTTATGAAGATGGAGGGAGCCAGACAAATTCATTGGGGAGAGGAACTGATTGGTTAAGCATCTTTCTCCCGAGGAACTTTATCTGCGTCACAGAGCAATGGTAGTACATATTAATTACCACTCTCTCACACACACACAGTACAATACTAATCCGCACACTTGGAACACACTTCTTTTTATCCATCTGGATTTTTTTTAAATATAGAAAGCAAATTGTATTTTCTCTTAAAGCAGTCACATAATTGGGTCAGTTGTAGACTCTTGGTCACTGTGGCTGCTCTGTAAACCTAGAGTATTACTCCCATTAGCTACAGTTATTTTCCCTTGAGCCATGGGGGACACATAGAAGGTAATTACAGAACATAATGTTATTAATTAGTCCGAGCTATCATGCTACCAATAGAGCTGAACCCTCTGCAGATGAGGTTCTCCAAAGCCATGCGGGCCACAGAACAATGCCTAGGGTTAAGTGACACACTCGTAATTGTAACCGGATGTGGGGCTATGTTTCAAGGCTACTCTTTGTCAGCCAATTCTGAGTCTGTTTTCCCGCCGTATTGCTGAAAAAAGAAACAGGAAAAATGTATCCACAGCCGTCACCTGCAGTCAACTGTGTCCTTACAAACCGAACGGAGGGAGGAACAAATAACAGAAGCAAGTCAGATGCCATTAGGAGCTTCCATTAAAAAGAAAAACAAGAACCAGGGTATTGGTAACAATTGATATTGTTATTGTTATTACAGAATGATTTGTCCTGGTGGGTAATGAGACTCCCTTCGCATGTCAGTGTTGTCATTAAGCAAACTGCCTCCTGATTATGGGTGTGAAATTTCCCACCTCCAGCATGATCCCCTCCTACATGTGGAGTTTATATATAACATCATTTAATCTCATTACCCCAATGGGCCATATGCATTGGTGTATTGATGGGAATACACAGAAAGGTGTTATGATTCAGCACTTGGCAATATATGTGCGGAGAATCTCAAATTAATTGGGGTAAGTTGAGTGTCGAGGATTTGAATATTATTTTGTAATTTATCACAGATGTCTCGAAATGGAAACAACTAGAACATGTTTATTTTTAAGTGGCAATTGAGCAGATTTTGCTTCAACTTATCATTATGGAATACATGTTGATTGCGCAATGTAATGGTTATAGAATAAAAACACCATCGGCTTTTTGATTTCTTTCCCATTAGCTTTGCTTTCACTTTGCATTTTCATCTACCACCGTGTATATTCGATCAGGAAAATTCCTTTATAGCACAACGCCGTGAAAAAAACAATGTGGTGTCTCATGTGCCGACTGGTCTATCAAAGAAAGAAACTACCTCGAAAAGTTGCCGGTCGCTATCGTTTTAAGATCGGCGAAATCATATTGAAATCATTGTATTGGAGCTTTTCAGGCATCCCTGTGGAGGCTGGGGACATTGAACCAGAGTGGGCGGTGTTCAAAGCATCCATTGCCGAAGCTGCGGCGGGGAGCTGTGGTCTCATGGTCTTAGGTGCCTCAAGGGGCGGTAACCCTCGAACCTCCTGGTGGACACCGGTGGTCAAGGAAGCCGTCAGACTGAAGAAGGAGGCCTTTCAGTATATGTTATCCCTGGGTACTCCTGACGCAGTTGCAAGGTATCGACGGGCCCGAAGGGCAGCAGCCTCAGGCAAAGCAGCGGGTGTGGGAGAAGTTCGGAGAAGCCAAGGAGAAGGACTTTCGGTCGGCACCAAAGTTGTTCTGGAAAACCGTCTGACATCTCAGGAGGGGGAAGCAGGGAACCATCCAAGCTGTGTACAGTAAGGATGGGACGCTGTTGACCTTAACTGATAGTGTGTTAGGGCGGTGGAAGGAACACTTTGAGGAACTCCTGAATCCGACAACTCTGCCCTCTATGTTAGAGGCGGAGCTGAAGTATGAAGGGGGATCAATTCCAATCTCACGGAGGGGAAGTCACTGAGGTAGTTAAACAGCTCCACAGTGGCAAAGCCCCGGGGGTGGATGAGATCCGCCCAGAAATGCTGAAGGCTCTGGGTGTTGAGGGACTGTCATGGTTGACATGTCTCATCAACATTGTGTGGAAGTCGGAAACAGTACCGAAGGAGTGCCAGACCGGGGTGGTGGTTCCTCTTTTTAAAAAGGGGGATCGGAGGGTGTGTGCCAATTACAGAGGCATCACATTACTCAGCCTCCCCGGGAAAGTTTACTCTAAGGTGCTGGAAAGGAGGATCCGGCTGATTGTCGAACCTCAGATTGAAGAGGAACAATGCGGTTTTCGTCCTGGTCGTGGAACGACGGACCAGCTTTTCACTCTCGCAAGGATCCTGGAGGGGGCCTGGGAGTACGCTCATCCGGTCTACATGTGCTTTGTGGATTTGGAGAAGGCGTATGACCGGGTTCCCAGGGAGATACTGTGGGAGGTGCTGCGTGAGTATGGAGTGAGGAGGTCTCTACTCAGGGCCATCCAATCTCTGTACTCTCAAAGCGAGAGCTGTGTCCGGGTCCTCGGTAGCACGTCGGACCGATTTCCGGTGAGGGTTGGCCTCCGCCAGGGCTGCGCTTTCTCACCAATCCTGTTTGTGATATTCATGGACAGGATTTCGAGGCGTAGTCGTGGGGGAGGGGGTCTGCAGTTCGGTGGGCTAAGGATTGCACCACTGCTTTTTGCAGATGATGTGGTCCTAATGGTTTCATCGGTCTGTGACCTTCAGCACTCACTGGATCGGTTCGCCAGGAGCCAGTTGAGGTGGTTCGGGCACCTAGTGAGGATGCCACCTGGGCGCCTCCCTAGGGAGGTGTTCCAGGCACGTCCAGCTGGGAAGAGACCGAGGGGTAGACCTAGGACCAGGTGGAGGGATTACATCTCTTCGCTGGCCTGGGAGCGCCTTGTAATCCCCCAGTCAGAGCTGGTTGATGTGGCAAGGGAAAGGAAAGTTTGGGGCTCTCTGCTGGAGCTGTTACCTCCGCGACCCTGACGGAAAAGCAGGAGAAGATGGATGGATGGATGGATGGATGGATGTATTGGACTTTGACTCCTTTGAGCAATTTTGGGAATAAATACTTCTTGAATATACCGTATTTGTTGTTTGGGCCTGATAGTCTCAATTAGTCGCTAAATCTCTTCGAATACCTTGCTCTGAGGAAAACGGAAAGCAATTGTCTTTGCCACAATTGCTCCAACAATAATACCACATGGAAATGCTTTGATTTGCTACTTAAATGTATGAGCAATTATTAATTTCTTCGTATCATTGGTAACTTTTACTCTCAGAGCATGACAAACAATGTGTCAGCTTTGAATAAAGATTGCATACATTCCTAAAATCCAATTGCCCACCAATTAATCTTGAGGAGTCACAAACTAATGATGTAATGTTCTTTCAGTGAAATCAATACCTTTTTGGATTAAGCTATAGCATTACAGTTCCCGAGTAAGTAAATGATTGAATTGAAGCACAATCTATTATATCTTACCATATCTCATTATTGGCTTTCATACATAAAGCAAGGAATAAAAAGAAGGGTCCTCTTTAGTAATTCTCTATGGTGTATGAGTTAATACACTGATACAGAGACTGGGCTTATTTGGTTCTATCCAATAATGAATAACCCTCTTGCTGACATTGAATATGATTAAATAATACTTACATTCAACGTGCTTGTTTAGCTAAATATCTGATATTGCAAGCAAGGAGCCGCACAGAATCAGTGAATTTCAGTCGCTTTTAGTCACATATTTTTCAATATACCTTTGCTACATTGTGCGATCCTCTTTATAGAGCTTTGTACAGTAAGTTTAAGTCTAGGAATTCCCTTCACACTTGTTAAATAATTCTTACCAAACTCCAAATTTGACTATTCTCAACAACAGAAGGTGTTTGATCTTAAAGTTAGTAAAAGCTGTCAGGATTGGACTGCATCAACAAACCACGAGCAGATATTCAATGACAACTATAGAAGAAGTCTGATTCATACTCCACTAAGCTGATCAAACAAAACACACACATGTAACAGCTTGTCATTGCATTTGTCTCGGAAAAAGAAGGGGGAAAAAAAAGGCAGTATGCTAACAAAGCCTGTGAAGGTCCTCCAGGAGGGGAGGAAAAGTAATACCTCCCTTTATTCTCACGGGACACTTTGGCAGTTATGATACATTTACTTACTTAACTGAAGAGGAATCATTTTCTTTCATCTCTGTTCGTGCCTTACCGAGGATCAGTAAGATACATCTCTTACCCTGTTTGAAGTACTGTTACCTGGAGACATGCTGCTGGGCCGCCGCACTGAGCTTATTTGATATACTGAATTTCATGTCAACTGTGGCAATCCGCTCTATGCATCATGTCTAGTTTCAAGTGCGGGGAGAAGATATAAGAACATGATAGCGCTATTCCTTAAAGCTACGGCTGCTGGATGGCCTATTGTTGTGATGTATTGTTATGGGGTGGTTTACTGTAGGAACAGTATAGGCGGGGGAAGTGCAGGAGACGGAGAGAGATAAGGTTCACATTAGATAATCATCACTCAAAGCGTCAATGCATTATAACAACCACAATCAGGACCATGTGAACATGAAAAGACAAACAAATCATTCCTATTGACAACACATAGATTCAAAATCATAATTTAAAGAAGCAGGAACATGTGAAAACAAGGAAGCTGTGTCCCCTTACATTTACGGTCATAATGATATATGTATATATGTGTGATGTGTCGTATATGCTTGATGTCATGTGAAGTCATTTCTCTTTAAAAACTGCGAGCCAGGTCCAAAAAGCTGGGCTGATAGCTAACAGCTATGATAGGAAATCCCAGTAGTTTCTGATTCTGTATTTCCTTTACAAAAATTGATGTATGTCTGCACCATAATGGTACCGGTGGCAGTATTGAGGATATTTGTTTTAAATGCATTCGATTTTTCACCAAAATAATTACAGTGAAGGTGACAAGGGGCGGTGGAAAACAGGCACTACCCTTCAAAGGCAAGGCAAGCTTATTTATATAGCACCTTTCAACATAAGGCAATTCAAAGTGCTTTACAAAAATGAAAGACATTAAGAGCATTTAGAAGTAGTGCCGCATAAACACATCATAAAAAGGCATTTAAAAACAGTCAGTTAAGAGCAAAGATTATAAAATAAACACAACAGGTATGAAATACATGCATAAAAGTTACAGTGCAATGTTAGATAAGAACAGTTCAATTAAAAAACAGCGGCAAAATGCGTTGGTATGTGTTCTGCCCCCGCTTCAGTGTGTGTGTGTGGCGCGGTCTAGCCTGCTACATCAGCTCAGCAGATAACTAACAGTTTCCCCAAGTCAAATAAAGATTGAAAGAGCTTGTATCCTTTCCAAACTTTACTCAGGAAGCACTTTCCACTAGACAGATAAAGTAATACATGTCTCAGTATTTCATTCAGTTACAGACGTTGTTCAAGAACCATATTGTTGTATTGACTGTTTAAAATGTAAAGCAACAAATGCGTCGGCCATTTTTATACGTGTAGGCCAATCTGAACTGCAGACAGATTGGGGGCTAATTTCTTTTGAATCCAAATTGTGTATATGGGCTAGTTTTTTGAGTTTCCCCTTTCACAATCAAACAAATTCCTATTCCCCACCAACTGTTTTGTATTTTTTTATCAGCCATTGTGCGCATACATTTGACTTACATTTGATTCTACTAACCCTGTTATACTGTTGACACCATGACAGGGAAATCACTTGGTGAGAAAATCTAAGGTATCTACCAACCCACAAACTGTGAAATGAGAACATACTTTATTCACCAAGCCATTCATCATGATTCCCATTCAATGTCAAATGCAGACTCATTAAAATATAACTCCCCTTCATCACTTTAAATATTGATAATTACTGCTCACTTTCAGCAGTGTTGTATTTAAATATGTAACAACTTCTATTTCATTCCTTCTTGGATTGAATTTCGACCAAATGTCCCATTTAACCTTAATGCAAATTTAACCAAGTTGCCATAATTGTATGTAAATGAATAATAGCAATGGGTTTGGATGAAGATATATACCTGAAGTAAAAAAGAACACAAACAAAAAACTTCAGCTATGCCCATGGCTAATATCAATCCCTGGTGATTAGGTGTTACATGTGGGTTTATTTTGTTCACAATCATGTCTTTTGCAGTGAATAACATGTTCACCACCTTGAGAAAACAATGACTAGTTAAAAATACAACAATCCCAACAGCAGTTTAAGAGCACGTGTTATGTGCGATAGTAACACTTCATTCTATCGCAATCAAAGTGTCACACATTATCGCCGAGTGTGTTCGCAAATATCGTCCTAATGCTTCACTACCTGGTGGCAGAGTACCGTCCCCTGTGGCATTGTTTGTACCACCTCCTCATGGAGTTTAATAGCGTGAAAAATAATTCTGAAAGACCACTTTTAACGAGATTGTAACACACTCAGAAAGACAGGGATCTCCATTTGAATGGCTTTATGTAAATGATTTATGTTTCACACAGCTTCCCTTGCGAAGCTCCTGAAGAATAACAATGTCGCTACATTTGATTTCAATATAATTGGAAGGCTTTAGGCTGCAAATGAAAGAATCTCCACCCATCTCATTTGTTACATAACGTGACCCATTTCACACCCTTCACAGATGTAAAGGGTATAATGTTGTCTGCATGTGTTGATAATATGCCTTTCTCTCTGCTTGTTCGAGCCATTATTGACAAAGCAGATCCATTTTAAGAAAGCTGTGAGTCTCCAAAGGTCAATCCGCTCTTGATCTTGCACCTTTACTCGCCGGCAGGTTTATTCTCCAACAAAAAGGGGCCAAGGGGAGAGTGCAGTGCTCTCGGCGTGAGCCAATTAGAGCTTGTTTGTTTTCCTCCACTGTCTAATAAACGTCACTTTCTAGTTTTAATGGCTTGGAAAGGGAGTGTGATTACTATCCGGGCCCTAGGTGCGACAAAATGTAACACAGAGCCATGTCTTCCAGAAGCCCTTCATCATGCGGAACGGCTCTCGGCACACCATTGTTATGGGAGGTTATGATAATAGAAATATTTATAACACCCTACTGACCTCTGTGTACAAGTAGAACAGCTACCGTGAGGACCACGCTGCTTACGCATAAAAGCAGAGAACGCAAACACCTTCAGGAGCTTACTGCCTGAATCATTTATATGAAAGCCAGGGAAATCCAAATATAAAGAACCAAAATGTAGAATATTTAATATGTTTGTGTTGCATTCACTACTTTTTCTTGCAACCTTATTTTCCTTTAGGCTGTTGGTTATTGTGAAATTGTTCATAATATTGTTGACCAGATGTTTTTAAAAATGCACCCGCCTCTAGTATTGACTCTCTTCTCTTTCCCGAAATAAAGAGTTGCATACTAGTTTCATAAAAATAGTTTTTAGTTGTTTTTTCATCCTTGCCAATCATCAATGTCAATCAAATGTAGCGCACCCTAACATATGGTTATTAAGTGGATGATTAGCTCAGACTTATTGGGAGTAGAAATTCATATCTCAGGAGTTTATTTTTCATAACGAACTGGCATCAAACAAGTTTATAAACTCAGCAGATAGGAAAAGGCGTCTAAATATAAAGTGTTTTTTCTTTTTTTTCTACCTTCAAAATGCTAAATGAAGCAAATTAAGACGTGATCTCATCATGGTTATTTCTCAGTTTGCAGTGAATCCAAATCAAGACGCAAAAGAAAGGGCATTCATCTGGTGTAAGAAAAATCAAAAACATGTGTTCTCGACTTGGAAAATGTACATGGATGCCACATCAAGTTGGAACAACATTTCAGAAACAGCTGTCAAGATGTTGTTTGAACGCTCTGAGTAACAAAAAAAGAGAACATCCATGTCCATATTTGTTTGGTGATGTTACTACATTTTGACTAAAGCTCATGAGCACACCAATTTTGTAAGAAACGACTTTTCAACTTCAGAAATTGGGCAATCCAAAGAGCATGTGAATCCACAGTTGGCATACGATTGCAAACTCAACGTTTTTCTTTCCAGTTATTATCAATGTGAAACCAAGGCATGCACATCACATTGCAAATGGTTCTTGAAATACCAGGGTACTTCATAGTGAAAGTACTTTTCCGTGAGTACTATGAATTAATCTATCCATCCAATAAAAGTCCCATCTTATCTTTCTCCTCTCCCCTACATGCTTCCTTTCCTTTTGTCCTTCAGCTCATCATCCCAATTTCCTTTAGGCAGCCATTTCTTTTTATTGTTAACTTACAGTAATTGTCTCCGGCAGTTGGGCTCAGCACTTTTTAGGGAGCTATCTGACATAGACTGGCGATGCAAGAGAGACCAGAGGCTATGTGCTCTTCATTTTGAGGGGGGGGGGAGGGCAGAGTTTAGGAATTGTCTGTGTACCATCACTGATTGTGCCTGCTGGCAAAGAAAATAGCATATTCTTTTATATTAACAGTAGTTGTGAGTCAGTGACTGAGGGTGACTGAATGAATACATAGTGTCAGTAACGGGGTTACCTTAAGGCGTTGAAGTGGCTTACTTACTCAGCTGGAGCGTACATTAGCTCTAATATATTCACAAAGTGTCATTTTTACTTCAGTTTTGCTTAACAAAACAAAGCGATGCTTACGAGTCGCTAAGAGCTTCCTGCAAGACCCCCTCGACACTACAATGAAAATGATAATTTCATTTGCAGATTGAGCTAAACAACAAAGCGTCCATGCCGTCACAATTATATAAAAACAATGACCCTCCCTGACAACTACATATTTGGTATTCCTACGCATCAAATTATGACACTCCACTAGGATCCACGTTTTAAACACACACTGTAAAAAGAGATTTTGCCTGTTTGTTGTTTCAGCATATTATTCTTTGTCATTTTGACAAAGGATTGTTGAAGTAATTGAGATGACATGAAATGTCTAGTTAAAAAACGTCTCAAATGCCAATTTGCAATTACATGCTCACCTGAATTAGTAATGTACGTCAACATGACTTTGGAGGTCATGCAGCTCGACCAACGGATTGATTACGTCATCGACGTTTTACGCTCTTATCTGTCCCTCCCATCTCCTCTCCCTCACTTTCGAATGCCACTGCAAGGCTACTACTTCATGGGAGCTGAGAAAGTTGTGAAATCTTTTTCTGAATCACGTACATTTTGGAAAGTAATTTGGAAAGTAATTTTGGAAACTCGAGCAAGGGAACGACGAACGAAGACGTTCATGGTGAGTTTGCGTTTGTTTTTTTTTATGTCAAGTTTTCTGTCGAGTTAATGGCGTTTGATGGTGGTTAGCTAACAAGTAATATAAACGCTTGAATTAAGATGTGCTGTGCTGTTTTTCCTCCTAACTAAGGAATGTAAGTGTTAAAACATTTCTTCTCGTGACATTTTGTGTGTTTATTTTGATAATTTTTAGACTAATTCAGTTAAGAACCTGCAAAATTGCCGTGGGTTTTGCGCCTCGTGCTGTTAGACACATGTTTCAACATATTAGCTATAATGTTAGCATATGTGCAGGATACACGTGTGTAACGTGCACATATGCTAATGTATATTGGCTAACTTGTCTAAAATAGGCTAACAGCGGTGGCTGAACAGTTTTACAGTTGTTTTAAGAAACTCCATAATGTAACACTTGCATCTTTATTTCTGATATAGATTTGTCGCTGACTGTCCACAACCGTCCTAGGTTACATTGCCACACTCGAACTGTCCTAGCACCACTTCTCCTGAACTTGCAGACCACCCAAGGTAAGACTCCGACTAGCAGACTTTAAACCGGGTATAATTAAAATTAGTTATCGTTTTTAGTTGTAACCTCTCAGCTTTCTAAGATTAGTTATGGTTTTTAGTTGTAACCGCTCAGCTTTCTAGTTTCAGTTAATAAATGCTCAGTTATTTTACCACCAAATTACAATTTGTGAATGATATTTAGAATAATTATTTCCATGAGAACACAATTTAATGGCTTCAAACACAATATAATGTCAAGTTCAACTGCTGTATAAAAGCAATTTAGCGCTCGTGTTCGTGAGAATGTCTGAAAATCCTCACGCTTGTGGTTCTCTGTGGCTCGTGGCTGCGGCCGAACCACAGCCTTGGTTAACGTATGTTAGCTAATATGCACGTGTGAAGCCTGCACATATGCTATCGTATATTAGCTAACTTGTCTAACAGCTGTGGCTGAACAGTTTTACAGTTGTTTAACGAAGCTCCATCATGTAGCACTATTGCATCTTTATTTCTGATATAGATTTGTTGCTGACTGTCCACAACCGTACTAAGTTACATTGCCACACTCAAACTGTCCTAGCCCCACTTCTCCTGGACGTGCAGACAACCCAAGGTAAGACTCCGACTAGCAGACTTTAAACCGCGTCATTAATTAATATGAGTTATCGTTTTTAGTTGTAACCTCTCAGCTTTCTAGTTTCAGTTAATAAATGCTCAGATATGCTACCACCAAATTAAATTGTGTGAATGATATTTAGAATAAATCAGTATAATTAAGAAATGATATTTGTGAATAATATTTAGAATCAGTATAATTAAGCAATATAGCGCTCGTGTTCGTGAGAAGGATGTCCACCGACTGTCTCACGAACACAAGCGCTATATTGCTTAATTATACTGATGATGCTAGTGGTGTCTGTACTGGATGGGTTAAGGAAGGTGAGGGTATCCCATGGAAAGGGTGCCTGAAAACAAGTAATATGAAGGTGTAGAAAAATATTGTTTATAGAAAGAAAATGTGGTGAAAGAAATATGATATTGATGAGTTTATCTGAACAATTGTAATTATATTTATTACTGAGTTTATTCTTTTCATCTTTTAGGGTCTACCTGATGACAATTGTAGCCATTTTGTGCTCTGTTATTTGTGTATTTATTTTGTATGTTGAATGAAGTGGACTTGTAAGTTGTGTACTTTTTTTTGTGGAAATCGTCAGAGAATCATTCAACATTATCAAAGTAGTCACAGACATTATGGAAGAAATTGTCCTTTACCCTGCATATACAATGACTGTGCACAGTATTTCAGATCTAAAAAATCTCTGCAGGTCCACTTGAAAGAGCATGGGCTCATTGGGCAGAGTAGTGGGCTTGTTGAATTTAAAGTTAAATGCTTGTTGTGTGACTTGAAAGAATCAGTGAGCCTAAAAAAATATATTGCTCACCTTGGGAAACATCTGAGGAATAGGGAAACTGTTATCTGTCCTTTTAACCATTGTCTTTTCAAATCAACAGTTTATTCTAGTTTTACATCACACAAGTCTCGTTGTCACCAACATTCTACTTTAAAAGACTTAAAACCCGAAATTACTGTCCAAGGTTGTGACATTGAGGAATTAACAGAATGTGAAACAGCTGAAACGCATTCAGATGTTGATGACAATGATTTTCATGTGTTACTTGATAATTCAGATATTCAACCAGAACACCTTGACATCACTCAAAAAATTCAGGAAAGGCTAGCATCATTACTTCTGCGAATGCAAGCAGTTCTGCATGTTTCCAAAGTAGCCACAAATGAAATAGTCAGTGAAATTTATGACATCGGTGTTTTGATTGGCGAACTAACTGAGTATACAGTAAAGGATGTCCTAAAGCAGCACAGTTGTAATATTGATGAAAATACTATAACTTTAGTAACAGATGCCTTACACAGCCTCAGTCCACTTGGCCCTATTTCCCAGAGTGGGTGTTTGGGATCAGATTATAAAAGATTGTCTTATTTCAAAGAAAAATTTGGTGTGATAGAGCCAGTTGAATATGTTTTGGATTTGCCATTAAAGAAAACGTTTGTTTATGTCCCAATTCTAAAAACATTGCAAAAATTGTTAAGTAGAGGGGATGTTATTGACAAGATTTTGGAAGACACGAGTACAGACTCCCAAACTGGCCATTACAGGACCGTATTTGATGGATCATATTCGAAAGAGAACCCACTTCTGTCTGGGGAGGATAAAAGTATTTCTTTAGGTCTGTATATTGATGACTTTGAAGTCTGTAACCCTTTAGGCACTTCAAGAAAAAAGCATAAATTGTGTGCAGTATACTGGGTGATTGCAAATTTACCTGCTAGGTACAGATCATCATTGTCTAGCATATACCTTGCTCTGTTATGTAGAAGTGTTGATGTTAAGACATTTGGATACGAGAGGATTCTTGAACCACTTTTAAAGACCTCATGACACGTGGAAAATAAAGTAATATACATACACACATTGAAAGTACACATACAAAATAGTCACTTGAAGTTGGTTTTAATCATTATGATAGAGAAATTGAGTTTGTACGGCCTTTTAAAAGTGCGATTTTTGCGATCTGCTACCGACCTTCCTATTAGTCAGTCACATGACCTATGACGTACACTCCGGAACGGCTCCTTGGTCAAGACACTATCCCACCTGTCACTCACGACTATCCTGACACCTGTCAACAACATGGATTCTGACAACTCCGATTCATCCTCGGATCCTGACACATTTTTCGAAGTGGCAGAGTCCGACCCAATGCTGGAGGACAATGTGAGGGGCGTTATGCCCTATAGATACGAGCCATACTTGGATGAGTTGGAGCCACAGGGTTCTACGGAAAGTTCGGATGGCGAGGCAGAAGGCGCTGTTGGTGGTGCTGCTGTGGCAGACGGTCGGATGCCTATGGATTTTGGCAGACTACAGCACGTGGAATGGTAACTTCCTTCTTGTTCACTTTTCTGACAATGAACACTCCGTAAGATATTGTACTTTGTAATATCCACCACAACCAGCGTTTGCACCAGCGAGCATGTGTGTGTGCAGTCTGCCTCCTCACCTCCCAGAATTAGCCAAATAGTCACCATTACTAGCCTACAGATCGCAAAGGGCCATTGTTGTTTCCCGGTGCTTGTCATAGTCTTAATCTTTATTTAGTTATGTTATTTTTTTTGAGAGCGATGAAAATACCAATTAGGTCTACTATATTAGTTTGCCCTGCGTCATACTCATACAGTAGCCTATGCTATAACCCAGTAGTAGCCTATGCTATAACCTAGCTCCTGACCAGTGGCCATCCTTCCGCGATTAGGCTAGTTCTACGTCGGCTTTTCACGCGAATCAACCCATGACATTGACACTTTGTAAAGTTCTGTGACAATTGTAAGATTGTTTCAAGCCCCTTGCCTTTATCTGTTATATTTTAGGTGTTCTTGTGGGAGATGTGAGCCAATGCCACTGGTAGTGGAGTCGGTGTGCTGCCGCGAACAGTCAAGAGTGTGCGAGAGGAGAGAGGAGGAGGGAGCAGACACCCGCTGCATCACAGAACATTCTGGCTTTGAGCCAGTTTGTCTGAATCTGCATGTTCTGCGCACCGCACATTTCCACTATCGGCAAGAATACGGGGATGTAGAGGGAAACGAGTGAGTATACAATCCTATTGTAAAATCATTTGTATGGACTAGTAGGAATTGTATGATTTGATATCACCAATGACGTAAATGTATGCGTAAAACGAACTGTCATGTAGGTTACAGTAGGCCTAGGCCTACATCTAAAACACCTGTGTTTTTCTTCTGATTTTCTTTCAACTTTTAGGTGGAAGAGGTACACTGGATACAGACAGTTTGTGCGATGGTGCTACGAGTACCTGGGAAGACATGTCAGGGTCCCCATACCTTCCTGTGTGGTGTGGTGTATCCGGAGAACTTTTCCCTCCATTGATTACAGGGGGTTCCAGGACACCAACAGCCCGTGATGATACATGTATGCTGTTAACTTGTTAATTTTGTTTTTTTAGTTTAAATACATGAGTTTGTAAATACATGAAAATGAATGTCAATACATGATACCTCTGGCTTCACATGAATGTGTCTTCATTTTTACAACTTACAACAGCTTACAACAAATAGGCCTAGCAAATCAATTTACACCTTCACCATGGAAGGGTAGCTGATATTTTTGATCATACGGTGTCTAAGATGTGCTGTACTTCAGGGACAATGCAATACAAGCCCACATGGATAAGGGGGAAAACTGTAGCAACACAGACATACTACACACCCTGTAATGACACTTTTCAGAACACCAAGGTGAGGATGGAGCAGGAGGTTCCCAACACAGTAAATCAAAGCACTCACGGCAAAGATGAAATTAAGTTTGTGTTTATTCCATTCAGTCCGGTTCTCATGTGTACATTTAGGTGTTATTTGTAATGCTAAAGCGGGTCATATGTGCATTGACTGCTGCCCTCTTATCCGGCTTTTCGAATGATGCATTGAGTGGCTCTGTAACAGGGGACGGGTCTGGGATGTCAAAGTCATCACCGTTGTAGTCCTCACCTCGACACATGGCCTCCACCATCCGCATCAGCTCTTCAGCATAGCCTGTTGCAGAGGAATATGGGACAAGGTTCAAATTAATCCAACCATAGATATGACACACGACTATGTACATCTCAAAATACAAATCATATCTGCAATCAACTTTCTATTATGCTTACCAAAAGATGGCTCCTGTAAGACTTTCCTCACAATGTAGCCGCCCTTCTTATACTTTGGATACCGCAGGTTGAACATCATCTCGCCATCGTGTCTGCTCCGCTGCTCCCTGTTGGCATTCTCGTTGAAATGCAAAGCAGCCAGGATCCCTCTAAGAACAGAACACAAACAGAATAATCAGGAACAAGATGACCATTCTTAACAGCGAAACATAAACAAGTCAACCCAAAAGAGCCCATGTTACCCCTCTATTTATCAGGTTGCACTGCCTAACAGTGGCTGCCCAAACCAGGCACAAGGCCCTGACCCTTGCCTACAAAACCACTTCAGGACATGTACATTTCCTGTGCACTGCAAATGTTGCAAGCTGTGATTTTGTCCTCGATTGTAAGTCGCTCTGGATAAAAGCGTCTGGCAAGTGTAATGTAATAGAATGTAATAATGTCCTAAAAGAATGTTTCACGGAATATTTCTTTGATTACCTGCTCTCCATCCCTTTGTATGAAAAGTGGCACATCTTTGGCGCAAAGTGGGTAATCACGCTATGGAATGCTTCGAGGTAGGATGTCTGGTGTGACGGGGACAGGCGTTGTATATCTGCACACAGCCTCTTGTTCCGGATGATCTTCTCCACTTCAATAGACACCTTCGTATCTGAAGAACATTGTACAAAATACATGTAAATTATGCAACATGATGCAACATGATACTGTGATCACAATCTCTGTAAAATAAACATTAGGAGTATACTAACGACAACTCAGCCACGGTTTACGCTGTTCCCTGCCTTCCAGGACTCCGTGCGCACAAGAAGAGAACAGTCCCTCGAACCCGGTGTGCCTGTTGTGGATGTGATCGATGACTGATGTCCATTTGTCCACCACAAGTTGTCCACTGCCAGGAGGCGTCGAGACCACGGACCAGTACAGATGGTTTATAATACTTCCCACCCAGGGTTTGAGGTCCTGGCAACCTCTAGTTTGTCCAAGGCTCTGCAGCTTCTTCTTGACACCTGAGTAAACATGTGTAGATGAATAAATAAATAGAAATCTAATGTACTGCTTGAAGGTCTTGACTCCAAGGGCATAACTAAAACCCTTTTTAGATACATGAACAGCCTGTAATAGCCTGAAATAGGCCCTGTCCTCCACACACACAAGGATTTCACACATAAAATTTGTCCAAACCCAAAAAATCATATCTTTCAAAAAGGAATGTCAAGGTAGTGCTTCAAGTCTCTCTTAAAAATTACATTAAACAGGTTTAAACATGTTGCACTTACTCTTGGCTACATGCCATATGTCAAACTGGTGCGTGATGTCTGGATGGTCCTCTCTAATCATCATGTTGATGCCTATGTGTCTGTCTGTCACGAGAGTTCCGACATCCACAAAGCCCTGGACTTTCTCAAGGGATCGCTGCAGTCCCACTTTCTCCATGTGGTAGGACCCTCCAACCTCATTGCTCTAAAACATAAAAGCAGGAGATTTGATGAGCATAACATTGACTAGTATAAAATTGTCCTTACTACGACAGAAGAGTGTGTTTTCTATACTGGGCAGGACTCACATAGAGGCATAATACATCTGAAATGTACCTGTACAAGTTGTACGTCAATAACAGCTGTTTTCCCGGAGCTCCATTGTTGAGTAGGTGCCGTACTTAGCGCAATGCCCTGGGGTGTCGGCACGCCCGTCACCACCACACACGATGGGTTCCCCTTCTGCCTGTAGCAGACAGAGCATGGCAAACTGCTGCTCGCCCCAAACTCGCTTCACAGCTTTGAAAAGCACCTGGTCCTGATGTCTGAAGAACGATCTTTCCGACATCACAGCAACGCCCAATCTGGATAGGACACGCAGCACCTTGGTGACAGTGGCCCCACTGAAGAGAATGGCAGCGGACAACAACACATTCCCAGCTGCTGTTCTGCCGAAGAAAGGTTGACTGTTCCATAGTCCTTGGTTCCCACATCCCCCGCACTGGATGGTGACCTGCAACTGTGTTCCTACTTCTTTACACTGCCAGGACAGTGACCTGCTCCCACAAAGTCCACAGCTGCACCATGTTGACAACAGCGTCACCAGGCATTCCCAGAACACAAGAAAAACGCTACCTGCTGGCGCCTCAGGTGGCGGCACTGGTGGAGTATTGTGTTCAGGACTCTCTTCAGCTGAATCATCAGAGGACGGCAGCTTGTAGTCGGGATCATCTGTCGACATGTTGTCATCTGAGTCAGAGCCACAAGAGGTTGAGTTGTCGGTGTTGTGAAAGCAAAAGCAGTCATCCTCAGTCTGAGTCCCAACAGTGACCATTGATGTAGTAGCCTGCACACCTGGGGAAAAAACAATGTTTAGTATATAGAAATCAGTGTCAGCTTGAAGGAAATCTTCATTCAATACACACAACTTTTTGTGAAGCTTGCTCGCACTAGTAAATTTGTAGATTGTAAAATAGTCTTTTCCTAAGACAGATAGTTTTTCCAACATTCTTGTGTAGATGTGAAAATAGATGTTTGACATAGAAAAGGATTGTCATTAGTGATGTATCTATCTACACAAGATGCAATGCTGAAAAGACCCGTTTCCCCGGACATCTGTTTGGCTAAAATACGTACATAAATGATAAAATACCTTTAGTCCGTCCCCTTCCTTTGAACTGCATAGCCACCGTCCTTGTTGGTGGCCTCAGACACACTTGAACGGAAAAGTCACTGTGCTGATCTTCTGTTGAATTCACCTGAATAAATAAGTAAGTAAATAAATAAATGTGTGTATACATATGTGTGTGTGTGTAAAAGTTAAAAAAAAAAACTAAAAAATAGAGTTTCCTTCCAACACAGGTAACCTAGTAAAAAGTAGACCAGTGTATTTGTCTTACAATCAGCTGATTCTGCACTGGTTGAATTGAGTTTGTGGTGGGTCCTTGTTAGGTTTTTAGTGTTTTTCAGTAATGACAGTCCATCTATCTAGTTAGGTACAATGGAGTAAATGGTGTAACGGTTATGTTATATGTGCTACTGTTGTAATTACACCACAAAAGTACTTTTACTTTTAACACCTCTGGAGATGGTGAGGGTGAAGGTCTGAGAGAGGGGGCACTGGCACTTGATATACTGTAATGCTGTGTGTAGTTAGTCAAATAAAATCTTTAGTCAGTAACTTAGTTGACCTGAACGCTTTCCGAAAACTTACATCAGTAGATGGGTCCCCGTCAGGAAAGTCATCGCTTTCCTCTTCAGCAACATACTCAGACTGGCATTCCTGTAGTACCTGAAACATAAATAAATAAATCACAAGATTTAGCGTGAGTTGAGGGGGAAAAAAACGCTACCGCAAACCTAAAACAAACACTTGAGACTTGACTTTTTGCTAACACTCTGAGGTGAACTTAGCTGAATAGCTAAAGCACTTAGCACTAGTAGCCAGCTGAGCTGAAGTGTTCAGAGCTAGCGCCAACTTCAACTATGAAGAACCACCGCAAGCTGTTTACACAGTGCCAAACACTCATTCCTTTGCATTTCATTTCCCTTCCATTATTAAAATATAGTCCAAAATAAGAAGGTACGTACCTCCAATCTCTGCCTTTTCTCCAGAGCATGAGACCTCCGGCTCTTGACGTCGCCGTTCGCCCCCGGGGCTAACCTCGAGCTTGTCCCTCGATGAAATATACGCGGAACCGAATTGGGCAGCAAAACCTTCTTCAGACGAACATCAATACCAAGCTGCTCCTTCAGAGCGGGGATCGAGTCGTAGCACTCCTCTTCAAAATGCGCTGAGCAAAGTACAGACGACGAGCTTGGCTTCCATACTGTTCCTTTCGGACCAGCTCTTGTCCTACAAACTTGTTGCGTCCAGAGTTCACACAAAGCAGGGTCTTTCGGAAACCGATGAAGGGTAAAACCGTTCTCCCTGGTGTTTGAACAATACGCTGCAACACACCGCTCAGGCATGTTCTCAACAAAAATATTAAGAACAAAACTTTAAAGATGCTAAAACTGCGAGTACGACTTACTGTGACTAGAAATGATCAAGGTCAAGGGTGGCAGCAGGTGCAATCAGGTCTAAAAGCGTTCCGGAGCATACGTCATCTTTATGTTGGAACGTTGTCAAGACACTGGCCTGTGGATTTCAGTGGCTTGCGTACAAATTTCGAAAATAACAGAGAACCGGGCATATTTATCACAATTATGTATTTCAAATCGAAAATAAAAGTTATTTTAGACTAAATAAAAAAAGGTAGTCTCTAGGTGTCATGAGGTCTTTAAGAGATATCAAACTTTTTGAAAATCAAGGGATTTTCATTAGCAGATTGGGAACCAGTATTAGGGGTACAGTGCTGTATGTGTCATCTGATAATTTGGGAGCACATTCACTTAGTGGTTTTCAGGAGTCATTTATTGTTGACAAGTTTTGTCGTTTTTGTTTAGTCAGCCGTAGTGACTTGCAGAGTTGTTCTGTGCAAAGGTCATCATTCTTATTGAGAACCAAAGAATCCTTCAATGAGAAAGTTTCCAGGCTGAGGGAGAATGAACACTTGACAAACGTTGATGGAGTGAAAAGAGACTGTGTATTAAACAAATGATCTTACTTTCATTGTATAACAGGGTTTCCCCCTGACTTTTTGCATGACCTTCTAGAAGGTATTGTTCCTCTCGAGCTGTGTTTGTGTTTAAAAAAACTAATTAGACAGAAATACTTTACATTGGATTATTTGAATAATGTTGTACAGCGTTTCCCGTATACATTTTCAGACAGAACTAACCGTCCACAGAAATTTTCAGAGAAAGTGCTTTTGAGAGAAACTATTGGAGGCAACGGCCATGAGAATTGGACTCTTTTGAGGTTGTTGCCTTTATTCATAGGTGATGTCGTTCCAGAAAATGATGATGCATGGTCTGTTATTCTGGAGCTTAAAGACATGTGGAACTTTTGGCATCATCCTCCTTTTCAGAGGAAAGCTTGTGTTACCTTGATGCCAAAATAAGTGAACACAGGAAACTATTGCGAAATGTGTTTCCAGACTTGAGACTGAAACCCAAACACCATTTCCTTGAACACTACACTCATTTAATCCGCTGCTTTGGACCACTTGTAGATGTTGGACGCTACGGTTTGAAGCGAAACATAGCTATTTCAAGAAAGTGGTTCATGACGTCAAAAACTTCAAAAACATTCTATTAACTCTTTCTCTCAGACATGAGCTTATGATGGCATACAACCTGGAAATGCCCTGCTTGTTTAAAACCAACAGTGGAAGTACAAGGAGTAGCAAATGTTTCTCTGGACATTCTGGACTCTACCATTAAGCAAAATTATTGAGAACAAATGTGGAACTCTGAACAGTGTATCTCTGGCCACAACTGCTTACATACATGGAACTAGATATACCAGGGGAATGTTTGTGTCAGTGGGAAGTACAAGTGGACTTCCTGATTTTGGAAGATTGTGCATGTGTTGCTTGTATGCAACAAGCTATTCTTTCTTCTAGAATATTTCTCAGCCTGGTATCTGGAGCACCTACGGTGTTACGAAGTCTTCAAGAGAGTCCCTGCCCAACTGATGGTAGCTGAACCTGAAGAGTTGAACCATTACATTCCATTGTCAGCATACACTGTGAGAGGACGACATCTAATTTCCCTAAAGGCATTCTTGTACATTAAGGTAAGCTTTTTTATTTATATATATATATATATATATATATATATATATATATATATATATATATATATAGTATCTCTCAGAATTGAGTACCCACCAGGCATTTTTCTAAATATCTTTATCTTTTGATGAGACAACACAAAGACACTTTGCTGCATTGTAAAGAAGTGTGTACATTCTGTAGTAAATACTCTAAATTGTATGTCCCCTTACAGCTGGCAACGTTAATGAGTACACGCCTGTGAATATGTACCCAAAGTGTCAATATTTTGTGGCCACCATTATTTTCTTTTTTTTCACCATTAAAGTGTCATTTCTTCAGGGTTGTCCAATCAAAAGATAAAGATATTAGAAAAAAGCCAGGCGTCTACTCAAGTCTGTGAAATACTGTGTGTGTGTGTGAGAAGTTATTTCACATTATGGTTCAAGTTGGATTCATATCAGATCCGCAACCAAAATCGCACTCCAAAAACCTGATCATACAACAAGATGTACCCTTTATTTTCCTTTTGGAGAAACTTGAAAAGTGTGATGCCTTAATATGACCACGCTCAGTCTGTGAATGATATGTTCTAATTATTTTTATTTTTAGACAGGTTCGTCATGCTGCTGCGCATCATTTTGAGAGAAGATGATATTAGAAAAGTTAACATTGAAAACTTGCCTGAGAATGTGGATGAGTTCTACTTAACCATAAAGACCAAACTTGGACTGGAGGGAGACTTCGTGCTTCAGTATCAAGACCCTGACTTTGGGAATGACCTGTGCAATTTAAGTTGCATGTCAGAACTCCAAAAGAGAAAGCAACTTTGAAAGTGTGCACCAAGGTACGTGATGTTACCACACAGACTCAACTTTAGGCACAGCAAGTCTGTCATCATCTTCCCTTGAGGAGGGCCCTTCTGGTCTCAAAACCCGTCAGTTGCCTCAGCCATTTGTCATTCTGCCTTTTCGTATGATGTGGAGTTAAAGCTGAAGCAAGGAAATGAAGCCTACAATAGAGATGGAACCCTTCTGGACATATCCAAAAACATGAAGTCTGACATTTTAGACAAATTAGCAGAAGCCATGTATGCGTACAATCCCTACCCCACACGTGAAAGACTTTGATAATGTGGCCCAAGCTCTCGTTCAAAAACATCCTTGTCTGAAGGAACCTGGCTCCGACCGTGGGTGGTATTGCTGGAAGTTTAGCTTGCAATTCAAAATGGCCAACTTCCGCCAGAAGCTGCGAGTGGCCGGGTGCTCCGAAGTCATGATCAATGCCCGTACCTCTGGACCACATTCAAAAAAACTCAAGAGGGCCAAAAAATCTGAAGTGAACTTTCTGCCAGGTAAGACACTGAAGACGGCATAGGCTATTATTACATTTGTAAAAAGGCATAGCCTGGGAGTGCGTTTACTTTCTCCTCACTTACTATTTCCCTTGTTTACCGCACCCAAACCCATTCATTTTAATTTAGTTGAGCGCACCATTCCTCTCTTCTTGCCAGATTTTCCAGACGGGAAAGCCCAATGTGACCTTGAAATGGAGAGGTCTGCCTAGGTCGTTGAGATGAAGAAAAGAAAAATTGATTGGAAGCAAAACTGGTAAAATGATGACGAGTACTTTTCCGTTGCGGAGAAAAGAAATCATTGAAGATGAGCCTTTTGTGGAACAAGTCAAAGAAAGGTGGCCAGCCTTGTTCACAGAACAGCAGGTAAAGAAAGACATGGTTTCTTAAATGAGATTTCGCTCTACTTTTGATTATGTGAAGTGGGGTTATACAGGGGTTAAAGTTATCTGTTGCTACAGTGAAAATCAGTCAGTTGGTCACTATCAATCAGATTACTTTTTGTGCTCCCTGGATTATGACGTATTTGCCCATAGTTAGTTAATTTCCTACAGTAGATGGCGGCCAGCACATCTGTTTGGAGAAATGGCAGGAGAACCAGTGTCAGAACCTTAGCCGTGCATAGCTGTGGACCAGGTCGGCAGTGAAATGTACTTCTGACATCTAAAATAATGGATATCAGATTATGCTATGTTTAGAATATCCACATCACCTTGCTGTCTGACTTGTATTTCTGGTGCCTGTCTCGGCATCTCCAAACTGGGTGTGTTCTGACAAGGATATACTGTGAGGACTTCATTGGCTATGAATAAATACCTCCTACAACCGCACTAATTTGAGCATGTTGTGAGGTTTGATGAATTGATTCAAAGTGTCCAGTTAAAGCACCCAATTTACAAGCAGTCATTGTCATTTCTTTCCCCCTGACCCGCAGATTGAAGCAGAATTTGCTCGGCTTACATCCGTTGACCTGAAGAGCTCCTTCTTCTCTGGGCTGGACCAGTACCTGACAAGGTTCCTTGAGCTGTACAAAGCCAAGAGTAGCATCGTGGGATTGACCAGGCTGATGAGCTGTCTTAATGATGATGTAAGTTTTCAAATGGTTCCATGCTTCTCACATTTCATGTTATCATCTTCGACACCATATACAGTCCAGGGAGGAACTTTCACTAATGTTTGAATTTGACAGCACTGTTCCCATTTGTGCTGCAATGTTCCCAGCCTGACCTGTACTGTGTGTTCCGACTAAAGTTTTTTTTATGTAAAAATTTTGGCTCTCCCCGAGGTTTTATTGGATTGAAAGGGTGGCCTTTTTAATTTGGTTTTTATTTTTCCCGGGGGGTTTCATTTTTTTTACTGATTTAAGGGAAATTTTAAAACAGTTTACAAAAAGATGGCCCCTCGATATACATTAAAGGGGGGTGCTGTTGCATTTTTTTTTTTCCCTATTGAATTTCCCGAGTCCACACAAACAAAGGAAAGGGCCAAATTTTTTCTACTGGGCCCTTTCCCCCTTCCCTTTAAAAAAGATCCCTCAAGTGTATTTAAAACAAAAAGGGAAAATACTTAAAAGTCTTTAAATTTAAAAATCAGGAACAAATTCATTTAAAATGGTCCCGTAGGTTCTGGGAAAGGGAAAACCTACTCAAGGGATTTTAAAAATAGTTCTTGCCACCGCCAACAAAAAACCCCCCCACCCCCAAACATCACTGCTCTTTTCCCCACCCTCCTCCACTCCCCTTTGCCCAACCCCCACCCCCACACAAACCCCTCACTCCAAAACCCAGCCCCCCCTGTGATTCCTCACGCCACACTCTAAACCCCCCCCGCCAGTCCACCCCCGTCTTTTTCCCCCAAAGTATCTAGGACTTGTTTACAAAAACCCCGTATTTTCTAATTCTAGGGCTATTTCCTCGTGCTATTTGAGCCCTGAATATCCCAAAAAAAAAAGTTAAACATTCAAGAAACAAATTTCCCTTTTCTCCTCCCCATTGTCCCCAAAAGGGCCCCAGTTTTTTGGGAGTTTTTTAAATTGTTTAAAGTCAATGTAAAAACATTGTGCTTTGAAAAGACATGATGGAAAATATAACCTTGTAACCTTTGGGTTTTTGGGGTCCAAAATTGAACTGGTTTTTTTAAGTAAGGAAAATTTTTTTCCCCCCCTTTGCCCCTTTGTCTGGCCCCCAGATAAACAAGCCCACGGTCCCGTAAGGGTATGAAAGTCGGTGTTTTGGGGTGAAAACGGGGGAAGAGGGCCCTTTCCACAGCAATCGTCCTTTTAGGAAGAAGTGATTTTTGCCCGGGAAATGAAGGGCGTCCCTCATGCCCCCTTTTTCCTTGCTAATGGGTTTTTCTTTTTTTCCCCCCAAACCCTAGACTTCCTAAAGAATTTTAGGTATACATTTGAAAGGGTTTTCAGAAAGGGCCTGATGAACCCTTTTGGTGGAGGGCAGTGTTCTTCACTTGTCCATGGCTTGAGAAACAGACTCTTGCGAAAAACCTTTGTAATATGGCATAAGACGTTTGAGCTCAACATGGTTAAACTCGGTTGGTTGAATTGTGCAAAATCTTTTTTTGCTTGTTTGATTTTTAACAAGGTTTTTACCCGAGTAAGATAAGAAGACTGGTGTGAAATGTTCTCTCTGCATTGCCAAACGTCTAAAACTGTCAGATTTAATAATAGCGGTAAATTATCTTTTGTAATCACAATGGAATAAAAAAGACCCCAAGAAACAATTAGGCAATATCTGAGAAGGAGGTAAGAATGGCTGGTGGAATAAAGTTTCCCTGACTTGTAAATGTAAATGCATACACACACACACAAGCTTGAATGTTTTGAATGCTCAGCATCTAACCCAGTGTGATATGACCGAAGGAGGTCTGTAGTTCTGTGTGAACCAAATGTTTGTCTGGTCAATAAAAAAGTAGTGTGATGCAAGCAAACACTAAAGACTTGTAGTGTGCTCTCTCTCTTATCACATCTGCAAATAACAGGCATCTTAGAACCTGTGAGTACACTTGAAGTGTGGATTCCTTTTTCATTGACCTTCAGTGCAGGGTAGAGTAATAGTATAATTTCAAATCATTTACAGTATTTTTTCAATTGACTAATTTCATTTTCAAGTATTTTTACATTTTATTACGTTTTTACTTAATGCCTAAAACTTAAAACTGTCATTAGGTTTGTAACAAGGTTTGTTTCTAGTGTTCCTTTCCTGTCCAAGATGAACATGAAATCATATTTACATTAATCACCGTTTCTAAAGTGACATGGCTTATCTTTTTTATAGGCATCTATTTACTAATCATGTTTTTTTTAATGATATGGTGAAATGGATTTTAAGTGTAATCAACTTTAACCAGGCCACATTAGTTATGTTGAAATTGACTAAGTTCAAAGAAATATTGTTTAATAAGTTCATTCAATTAGTATATTTAATGCAAATCACCAGACACATTCAATTAAGATAAAGTAGATTCATATGTTCAAACAACTAAACTAAGCAGTTCAATCCAATAACTAATCCATATCAAATAGACTAAATGAAGGTTTACTGAACTTACCATTTTTCATTATGCTGAAATACATTTTTAAGTTCAGCCCAAAAGCAAAAGAAGTTCCATCAATTATTAATTTCAAATCAACCCAACTAAAGCAGAGGTTTACATAACAAGAGATTTTTAATCAAGACAACATAAAGTAGTGTTAGAACAACAAATTATGTTTGTTCAATTGACTTAGAATTTTAAGGCAGCCCTTTAACTTATATTTTTATGTTGAAACAACAAATTGTTTTTTACAGTGCATGGTTAACATTTTGAATTTAGGCAAAAGCACTTTTTTGGGTTTTGAATACACCTGCTTTTGGGGTTTTCTCTTTCCTGCATGTTTGTGTGCATGTTTATAGTCTGCAAAGACCAAATCCCAAAGTTCCCACCTTGCCTGATCGCCTCCATTGGATTCCATTTGTTTATTTCCGTATCATAGGTACATCACTATGTAACACTACTGCTTCTATTGGCTAGTGCTTCAACATAATGTCGTTACTGGTTAAGAGGCGTGACATCTCTAAGCGGTTGACCAATCAGAACAAAGCCAGCCAGATAACCAATCAGACCTGGTTTCAATCAGAGGGTGAAAAAGACATGGGACATTCTCCTGGTCGAAAGTCATATGTTTGTCCCCTCCATTGACAATATATAAACTTTGTCTTTGGTTATGGATGTCTCCTGATTATCCAAGTGCTTGCTCAAAGCGTAATCCTTGTGCTCGTCAGATACAGATGCCAAACGGGTCCTTGCTGGATTGAATTGATGGGTAGATCTCCTTTTTGAACACATCAAAACTTTGATTGCTATGAGACAAATGTTGAATGCATGTTTATTGTATGTGTTTTATTCCTTTTTGTGGTATGTCAACAGAACATGTTGGCACTAACTATGCCCCCTTATTGAACAGCATGGGTTCAGTTTGGGTAGAAATTTAAAAAAAACTGATATTGTGACCTTTTCTGACCACTTCTTTAGTAAATGTTCATAATTGCTCAGTTAGGTCAGTGTCTGGTTTTGTTCTTGCGAGTGTGACAGTTCTGCAGAGCCATAATTAGTGTTGTTAGTCTTGCCTTGGCACCAGTGTTTGTTATTTCGCTCTGTACCCCGCTGTGTGGTTTCTTTTCAGCAAATCATTTCTTGAACTAACAGTATGTCTCTGCGGATTCTCTTTACTTTGGTCCAAGTTTAGTTTGTGTCGTGAAGACTCGGCTAGGATTGACCATGTGTGTGGCCTTTCAGTTTAGGTCAACATCTCTGAGAAGGACAATGTGAAATGGAGCTCAGAATCAGGGTTGTAATGGATAATGAGTCATGGCTAAGCCTGTAGATGCCTGTTGCCCAGGATAATGTTTTTGCCGACACCTAGAAGATTGAGCCATCGTTTTTACTAAGTTTAACATTATCGATCTTAGCATTTGGATTATGTAAATTGTCCAAACTACAAGAACTACAGCACGGTTTAGCATCTCAATTTCTCTTTAGGAAAACAATAGCCAAAGCAAAATTATTCTGCCACAGACTCAGGCCAAGCAGCACCCATACCACTGTCTTGCCAATCCTCTCTGTTTACACAGCCACTGTTCAGCACATGCACGCTGGCTTGCCTCCCTTTTCTTCAACACCTCCGAGTCTGTCGTTTCTTTTGCATCGATATTCGGATTCTCCTCTTCAATTGGCCCTTGACCCGAGCTTCCTTGAACTGTTGAAGTGTTTACATAACCCAAAGCCCTCTGGCACTTCTACCAGGCTTGCATAATTCTAAACATTGATAGCACTAACAACGTTCACAATGAGGTGATTTTGCTTTCAAGGACTGAAGATTCAATACAATTTAAGTTTTTGTACGATCAAATATTCACTTTTTTTTACCTCTGAACTGCCTTGCAGCATGAGATAAGTTATTGAATTAAACTGCCGGAACTATGTTTCAAGTTATTGCAATCATCTTCAAATAAATCCATTTAGTTTTTAAACCTACTTTGTCTCAATTCACGTTTCAAACTCATGAAGTGCTGCATATTTTAGATGTCATGTCAAGTGTTGAGTAAAGTTAGTTTTAATTATACAGGCCAGTAACATACATAACACATTTGACTCATTCTCATTGGTTGAGTCCCTCCCAGAAACCCTCTAATGAGGAAAAAAAGAGAGCAAACCTAAGGCAGAACAGAGCGATACATCATATAAGAGGACTGACATGGAATAGATAAAATGACAGTATTGAAAAGAAAACAATATAGATATTTAAAAGGAACCTTCAGGTGTTGCATAACATATAGGACTTGAGCTATGGAGTCCTGGAGAGAGGACAGACAATCTTTATCCCACAAGAGGCCAAAATCAAGCACACCATTCACACAGATTGGAGAAAACAAGCAAACCCAGACTGGGAGAGAGAGACAAGGACAAGATGTACACAGGGGACTGAGAGACAGACGAGAGGAGAGGCTGAGTATCCTGGAGGACAAAAGGTCCCGATTCAAGACATCTGGAATGAGGCACCGACAGCCCTGGACAGTAAGTCCCAGGAGAAAAAAGCTAGGACAATGAGGAGAAACTGGATAGAGAGAACAAGGTGGTTGTGGGAAAAATAACTGAGGGTTAGGGATGCAACTTAAAGCAGATCAGCAGGTGCTGGATGAATGGTCATTCACTTTTAGGCTCTTTTTGTACCAAGTCAGGCAAAGTATATTCCTCCTGTTTGTTTGAAAGTGTGTTTGGCCCTTTCAGGGAATCAAAACCCAACATCAAAATGAACAATCATGAAACCCGCAATACAGCTGAACAAATCTGCTATGAGCAGCTGAGTATCATAAGCATAGCAATAGAAATGCATTTAATGACTGCGTATCATTTGGCCAGCAAGAGAGAGGCAGAGGGCCAAGAGCAGAGCCATGGGGTGTTATCTAGGTCACAGCTGATTTTCTTTTATAAGACTAACCTCGTGAGAGCCATGCCAGAGACAGCAAGTTGATCACACCAATTGGACTAGTACTATGCCTTGATCTGGTGTCCAAAGCTGCAATAAGATAAAAAGGTACAGAAACATTGACGTGGAATCTGACCCTAACCCTCATTCATGAACTTGATAGGTGCAGTTTTAGTTGAGGCCCTTAAAGCAGACCTTACACTTATGTTGAAGAAAACATATGCTAAGCTTTTCATCTGTAGAAGTTTAAATGATGCAGATGATCAGTATTGTCTGTAGATATGTTTCATATCTATGAGCCCTTGGCAGAGGGCCGGGCTTTTGTCGCAGCAATGTTTGCCAATATGTCAACCTTCCAATTCAAGCTCTGATAGGTGTTTTATCCTACGTTCCCAAACCAAGAAGCGGCAAATAGACTGTATTTACTGGCCAGTATAAAAAGCACGGAGCTTTTATGAAATTGCAGATGCTGCCTGGGAAGCATGGCTGCCCGTTTCCTTCCTTCCCTATGACACAACAGTATCTTCTCTGGAGGATAACATAAAGCGTAACGCTGTTATCATGAGTAGAAAAGGAAACTGAAAAGAACTGATGGCAATAATCAAAATTCCCCATCTGAGGTGATAAAGGTTCAAGAGAGCGCAAAGTTTTGGCAGCATCTAGCATCTGACACCGTCCCATACTGGTGTTCTCTTCCAATACTTTCTAAGAAATTTATTGAACTGAATTGCAAAGGAAATATATATCTATCAAGTTCAAGGGAGGACTACTGCATACTGCCTGAAGTTTCTGGTGGTACATGAGATACGATTGGTTTTAAACACTTGAATCCAATTTCTCTCCATCTACCATTTAATCCTTACATCAAGGATGGTCTACTGATGTTCTTTTGACTGTTGTTACTGAACTTCCTCCTATCTGCCCTGTGCTTATTCAACATTTGATACGCTTGAGGACATTTGTAGTTAGATTCAACATCCAGTGTGCAGGAAATAAAATGTTTCTTAAGGAAGTTTGATTTTTAAAAGACCTTTACTTCATTTGCCAGTGCATGTTCAGTTGGTTTCCTGTTTGGAATTGCTTTGCTTCTACACTTAATCATTTTGCATAACAAGCCACAAGCATCAACACAATCTAAATGTGTGACTGCATAGCTATAATCAGGCAAATGCTACAGAGGTTTCAGAAAGCATCCCTTCAAAATGTTGAAATGAAAGAGCAAAAAACGGTCAAATATTCAAGCTCAACAAAATGGATTGGTTTCTAGCCATTTGGTTTGAAATGGTATCTGTATGCAGACTCTTTCTTGATATTTGTTTGGCAAATAGTGGCCGTAGGTAGGCAGGCAGATCTGGCAGCTTAAATAGAGCAGCAAGTTTAGGAGAATGTGTTTGGGTGGCTATAATTTTACAGAGCACTATTTTAAGTATTTTATTCACTGTGTTTGATTTCTGCTTTTCTATACATATTTAATTGAGCATTGTTGAAGGCAGCCTGAGATCTAAGATTGTCATTACCAACCACTGCTTTGTAATTTTTCTGCTCAAGACAATAAAGAACTTGAATGAACTACTATTCTCATACTGTAATTCTATGCTCTCTCTACACTCATTTCCATCAGTGCTGCGCTGTCCTTGTGGGCCTAATGAAGATTTCCCTGCCTCTTTAAATCCCTCTTCCAGGGGTTCACTCTCCCCCCTGTCTCATAATTAAGTCAGTATATGAGCCGTAAAGACTGAACTCTCCTGAAATAAACGCTGAGAAATCTTCACCATCTGCTGCTCTCCTCTCCATCTCCACTGCGGCCTCCCACCACCATACCCCTGCTAGACTCCCTCCCACATGTTTAAAGAAGAAACAACAGCATTCACAGAGAGAGAAACATTTTGTGCAGAAAGTACATCTGGAAAAATACTTTTTCTTACTTTTCAATCCGTCAAGACCAACCAGTTATTTTCGTTCCATTAAAATCCCAACCCTAGTCAAACACTCTTTATCAAATCTGTATCTGTTCCCTTCACTCCGGCACCAAGGGAGAAAGAAAGCAAAAGAGTCCGTTCACTTAATAACCGTTATTCATTAATTAATCATCTTGTACATTTCCAACCAGTGAGTGCATTCAAGTGAAATACAGTGTCAGTGTGACTGGCGTTAGGCGGACTATTTTATTTAAACCCCTACATTTTAATACCTTTTCTGAAACTGTATATGCTGTAATCCCTTAAAGGTACTGTATAGAGTTAAAGAGTTTGATAATACATGTGCAGACTTTCAATAATAATTTCAAGTGTGTACATAGACAGTTTTTGCTTGGTGTACTCACTCTTCATTGTCATATGTGTGATGTGGTGTCCAGGCATTTATGTGTGTGATTTGTCTCGTTAATTCCTGTTTCAATTTGTATCGACCTCTCGCTCTCGTTCAGATAACTTCATTTCCTGCCTTTGTGAGTTTCCCGTGTTTTGTCGGCCCCACCCTGATTGTCTTCAGCTGTACCCCCTGACGTCACATACTGTATAATGCGTCTGTGTCTCCAGGTTTTCTGTGCCCCTTTGTCTTGCCTCGTCAAGCCAAGCTTGCCAGCTCCTGTGACAGTACAGTGCAGTCCCGTACAGTTTGCATCCATTAAGTTAATTGTTGAATTTCCAATATTCAGTACTGGCTTGTGTTAGACAAATCTGTAGAGATAGGTTATAATACATATTATTTTCTCATCGATGCTTTCCTAATGTGCTTCTGATAAAAGTGAAAGGGGGCACAATGTACAGTCCTCATGATATTTGAAAAATGTCCTCCAAAGTTTATTTGAAACATTTATGAGTCATCTGTTGTCTGAGTTCCAAAAACAAGAGGTAATTATGCAAAGTCACTGTCTTTATAGAACAACATGTCCCTTAAGCATTAGCTAAAGTTTGGAGTGTATTTGCACAAAATAAGGAATGTACATTTCATCCAAAACACATATTAAAGCACATTCTAAGGGAATGTTTAAATGTCAAATATAACCAAGAGGAATGAATACAGCAAGCCAATGTTCAAATGTTCAAAAGGGCACCTGGATAATCATCAAATTATAAAAAAACAAGCTTTAAAGTGAAAATAGTCTTAAATTAATTTGTGAAGTCCTTTTAAATCCTACAACTGTGCACATAAATACATTATACTATTTTAAAAGATGTGTCATATGTACAACGACATTGGTTTTAATGGACAAAGCTCAATATACAGCTCAAGACAGGAACATGTGAGCAGCTGACCGCAATGAATTCTGGGGCCGCCCCATATGCCGTGGCTTGGTCCCCATGGACCAGGGTTCCAATCAAGCCTGGGACTATTTGCTGCGTGTAATCCGATCTGTCTAGCCTTTTCAACGCTGTGGCTTTAATAAAGGCACTGGCTGCGAACAAAAAAAAAGGAAAATGTAAACATAGCAATATGTTCTGTAGTGGATGGAGGTAGAAGGTAGATAGTGGGTACCAATCTGGGTGCTAATCCTTAATTTAGTGGATCACCCTAAGTGAATTAACAAACTAATTCAAGAACACAATTAAGTAATGATATGCTTCATGCATTTAATATTGTTTGTCCACATAAGATGCAATACAATTCACGTGGTAAATCGCTTTTAAATAAGTCAATTTAAAAGTGATTACAAATGTCTCTGCTACCTGATAGGCTGCTCAGTCACGGATAGCTACCGTTTTCAGATGAGTCATTGCTTTTGTATGATTGTGATTAATCATAACCAACCGTTTGTCCACAGTATTCTGTCCTTAAGCAGTACTCTCACTGGCATCCCATAATTCACAACAATGTATTGTTTCTAGAACACCTGAACATTTCTCAACATACTAAATAATAACAGTGAACAAATTGAGGTCAGATAGTAAGCATTTGTGTCGTTAAAGCTGTACAGAAAATAGAGACATCATATGTGTGAACAGAAAGCTCCTGAGTTTGTAATAAAACCAAAGGGAAAACTTAGGGCACATTCTGACTCACTCACGCCTTTATTCATCCATTGCAGTGAAAACAAATAAGCCTGTTCTGTTGCTTCGGAGCCCATGTAGGTATGTTAATCTCCTGAAATCTTTAGTTTGGTGGTCCGTAAAGCCACAGTGACGTACAATCGCTGTGTGCCTCCCCTCCAGTGCAGCTCTCAGTGAAGCATCTCACGTCAGTTGTGCCCAGGTGAAATATATCAATATCTGTAGGCTGATAACCGTTTAAGCCAGTTCGATCCCACAGCATCAGAGAGCCAATCCTTCACCTTTTATTCATCTGGCTGGCCTTTCGTCTGCTCCTGTCCGACCCGAGCCATTAATTACCCTGCAGCTCGGATCCAAACACCGGTGAAAACACACAGCAAAGCAAGCTGCAGTAATAGAAACTGATGAGGGCCGGCTCTTCTTCTACGCCAGGTTCTCCCAGGCTAGGCTGTCATAATTTTTATTTGTTGCCGTACATCTGAGTTGACGCCTCCCTTGCATCCCCCCCCCCCCCCTTCAGCAGCTCAGCCCAGGCTTGTACACGTTTTGTCAGGAGCAATAGGTTACTACTTCCTTGACGATGTAGCTGCAAATGCACCGTGGCAGATGGTGTGTGTGAATGCAACACAAACAATGACAAAAGCCTTTATCTCTATTGCAGCAGCAACCCAAGGCAAGGGCTCTGTTCTTTGTATCCTGTTCAACTACAAATTTCCCCAAAGCTACCTTTGTGAAAAAATGAATTGGGGTTCTGAGAAGTGTGCTTTGGGAATAAATATTTGGAGAATGAAATGGGAATAACAAACTTTTAAAGAGTATGCATAGTGAATCAAAAGTCTTTCATTTTGTCCATGGTTGAAACGCTTTTTCTTTGCTTGAAACTGCACACAATAGAGCTTTGTGTGGAATGGTTTGTAGCAGACAAACAGTTGGCCTTCAAAACTGCAGTTGCTAGAAAGTGGCTAAATTATTCCACTAAATGTCATCGCGCCAAACAAGAGTCTGCCTTTAGCCATTCTGTGTTCACATGAAGTCCTGCAACTGTCAAGTAGTTCCTTTTAAGTGTTACATTAGCCATTTACTCCTGGCATTTAGATTATCTTGCTTATCAAAATCAGCAAGAAATCATAAACGTGTATGCCACGGATCTAATGTTCTGCGATATTCCTAACTCCATTGGAAAACCCATTGGATTTTTGTTGAGGGAGCCATTGCATCGCTAACTTCTGGATCAAGCTACAGACATGCATAATCATCAACCCATGTGCTCCATAGACAGCCTGAAACAGGAAACTATGGTACATACAGTAACATGTCCAAGGGCAGATCTCACTTCTCTCAACTTGCATCCCTGCGTCCCTCACTTGCGTCTTTTCCTTGTGCATTAGTCCCTCCCATCAGGGATACACGGAGAGATGCAAAGAAACCACGAGAAAAAAGAGGAAGCAAGGAAATTGGTTTTAAAATCAATGGTCGTTGGTGATGACGCCGGTGCAGCTGGATCATCTGACAGCAGCAAGCTCGGTCCCCGTTTTAGTCACACACACACAAACATCCCCCCACCTGACACCTCTGTGTTAATTCACACTTCTGGTGAGACCGAGGAGCGCGGAGATCACAAATAAGAGAAGTGAGATCTTCCCTAAATACTCCAACTTCTGCCAAAAGTGTTTCCAACCTTTGTGATTACGTGTCCCGCCCTGATTTGTTTCACCTGTCTCTAATTACTAGAGTATTACTCTGTGCACCCTCCTGTTTCTGTGCCAGTTTACCTGTTTTCAGTTACGATCCCAGTAAAATGTTGAGGTTTTATGAGTAACGATTGCCTACTGTTTTTCGACAGCTTCCTGTTTATATGTTGCCTTTCTTAGGTAAAGACATTCACTTACATTTCCGGATTGTGCCAGAGAAACACCGTGATCCAAGTTAAAATCACAACCTTCTTTCATTTCCTAGATATCCAAACTAGAATATACATAGGGAATTTTGTCTTTGTATCACTCAACAACTCAGAAATTTAAGGTCAAAGCCTTTAAAAATGTTAAAAGTTTGTTATGAGTGGAATTTCATCTCAATCAGGCTATGAATGATATATGAACAAATGCCTAAGTAAAAAGGTCCAGATGGATAACAAATCAGCTAGACCGTTTGGTGTATGAAAGTATAATTGGTTAAGAGAAATAGTACAACATCATTGCGCAATAACCTTTAAAGATATTTGATAAGCTTTCATACATTTTGCAAGATACCACAGAGGAATGTCCCTTTTTCACTGGAATGAGCTTCTTTATAATGCTGTGCTGGTGATAGTTTGGTTGGACCAGCTGCGAACCAGTTAATTGACACACTTTCTTCCCCTTCACCGTTTTCACCATGAACTGTATCGCTCAAGTCAATCACGCCCCAGCCTCGTGACATTACCCTCTTACGTATGCTGTTCTGCAGAGCAGCATTTGTTGTTTCCCAATGCAAACCAGTTTTTTCGACAACTAGAATAAACACGTAAAAGCTGGATCGCAACCGGGCAACGGCTCCAATCGGCCCTGGAACCCCTTTGGTGGAAAAGGGGTATGGGTAACTCTTAAATCACCATTAAACCTTTGAGTTGATAACTTTCCTTCAGATATATGTTTTCTATAGTATCTTTTCCAAAATGGTGTATTATACTATGAAAATTAAGCATTGTGTAGAAGAAAAGAAGAAATATACATCCTGAATTTACCTATCCTAGTGTCAGGAGCAGCGGGCTGCCATTATGTACGGCGCCGGGGGAGCAGTGTAGGTAGTGGTGCCTTGCCTCAGGGACACCTCGGTAGCACTTGGTTTTTCCTTCTGCTTCCCAAGCCAAGTCCCTATGGACTTTGCCACAACACGGCCCAAAGAGAACACAAGCTATGGACCATCCTCCACTCAACTCCTATTGTGTATTTTCCGTGAGAAAATCACAATTGAATGTCTGCGTTTCATTGATTTGATCTTATTCTAAATGTGAATTTTGCATAAAACCTCTCTTCTCAGCCCAAATCATATTTTGCACATGATGACGCAAGTCTTTTTTCAGCTATGAAAGGATTTGCTGAGTAATTGAAGGGATTGATAAGGATTAATGTGGAAGTCTGAGATCAATATCGTTTCCAGCTCATTTCCAGCTCTTCAATTATTACTTAAAGCAAAGCTGTGAATAATTTATCTTAATGGTGAATTGATCTATTGTAAGAAAGAGGATAAAACGTGGTGATGACAGAACATCCTTGGTCATTGTTGTGGGTTTTGGAAACTCAGAAGTGTTTTGTTACTCTGTTACAACGTAACAGTCACAGATACAGTGACATTTTAGATTTAGTATTAGTTGATTTGAGTAATTTATTATATTATTATTTATTATTGAGTGCTTTCACAACTTTAATAAATAGAAATATTATTATTATTATTATTATTATTATTGAGTGCTTTCACAACTTTAATAAATAGAAAAATAAAAAATAAAATAAAATAAAATAATAATAATAATAATAATAATAATAATAATAATAATAATAAAAATAATTTATATTTATATAGCGCCTTTCTAGGAACCCAGGGCCGCTTTCCATGTTGTGAGGACAGACAGAAAACAAATAAACAAACAAAAAAGTAGGGCAAATAAAAAAAATAGACAAATAAATAAAAAAGAAATGGCAGTTGTCGTAGAAGAACGGGGGACTAAGATGAGTTCTGGTGGAACCACCTTTTCTTTTGGATAATAAACTACTTAACTTTAAGTGACAGTGAAGAAAACATATGTGGTTGTGCAGCTACATTATCCTGACAAAGATATACTGGGGGTGGCATTAAAAGAGCCTGCTGCTGAGTATGTATTCATAATTCTCTTCAATCGTTGCAGCACAGTTCAATGAAATGCAGAGCCTTTCACTTACTTAGCTTTTTCTCAAAGAGCGCCAACGTGACAGGATTTGATTTACAGCTCTGCAGAAAATACTGCAGGGAGGGAGTGCCGACAGCTACCCATAAATATGGATAGGCACTCAAACTACAATCAAAGGTTTCACAAATCATAGATTTTAAATTTTCTGCTGTCAATACATATGTGCACGATGTATATGAGAGACTTCACATAATTTCACTTCTCAAAGTCTTTCAGACCAGTTGAACAGCCTTGGGGTTTTTCCTTTTTATCTGTGCTTTAAAAAGTCTGTTTTTAGTCCAACCCATTTCTTTTTTCTGCAAAATAAGCTGTAATATCATCCCCCAGACACACACATTTGAGAGCTGGCACAGAAGACACATTCATAGATATCACTATATATGCATGTCTGCTCACTGCAATACACACACACACACACACACACACATACCCACACCCACACACACACACACACACACACACACACACACACACACACACACCCACACCCACACACACACACACACACACACACACACACACACACACACACACACACACACACACACACACACACACATACACACTTATGAAGGTGAGAAAGCAGCCACCTGACTCCTCTTCCTCCCGCTTTGCCACGGATGTCAGGTTGATGCCAGCTCGGCGGCCCACAGCAGATGGAAGGCTTTCCACAGGCTCAGTCCGACTGGGTTTATGAAAGCTCCATGGCTCAAAAGCAGAAGTCTGGGGATACCTGTGCAAGCAGACAGAGAAAATAAAGTATTTAAATAAGCAGATAATACCCCAAGTGTTGAACCGAGTTGAACGAGTCATATTCAGATTTATATCAAATGGAAAGCCCTAGCAGTGGAGATTTTTTCTAGTTACAGAAACTTTGCTTCTGTCGGCTTCTGAGTGTCAAACTTGGGAGACAATAAGCAACAACTTATTGTAATGTGATGACAAAGACTCCCAGGATTTTTAGCTTCCTTAATTTAAAAAAAGTTGCCACTCAGCAACCAACCCTCAAGTCCTGGAAACCATTTTTTCAAAGAGAAAATGAAAGCACTGCAGCACACAAGCGATGTCAGCTAGTAACAAAGCCGCCTGCAGCAACCTTTTCAAATCAAATGTAGTAAACAAGACAAAGCATTCAAAAGCAAGAGCATGATCCTTGAATATGGCAATGAAAGATGGATGAATAAAGAGGGTTAAACAATGAGTTCACTTTGAGTTTTGCAGCAATGGAGGGAAGAGGTTTACAGAGCAGTGCTAAATATCTCAACGATAAGTTTGAACATTTTGCTCACAGCCTGTTATTCAGAGCTGGAAGTGATAGCAACTGCACGACTAACATGAACCTTAGTCAGAAAAGATTAACAACACTTATTGTGCATGACATTATCTAATCCCTCCATGTCATTTGGTGCTGCGTAGAACGAAACCTACATGTGGCAGCCTTTTGAGAAATGAAACTAGTTAATGTTGAATGTTTTCAAAGTTGCTGTCACAATAATGGTTGCAAAAAGTCGGTGTGGGGATATTGTAGAGATATCGCTATCTTGACTTCTGCCCGTTGCCATCTTTTTTTTGCAAACGGAAAGGACATAAAGGCTGGCACAAAGTACAATTGAATGGCAAAAGAAATATTTGTTGAGCATAATGTAACAGTATAACACACCAAGATCACCCAGTCTCAGGAACACAGGGTAGCGACATTCCCAATCAAAAGGTAGCCCCACCCAGAAGCATACTCGATTGCTTAAGCAATTGAGAAAATACACTTCACAGAGATCGTGTGTACTAATGTCAGAATTCAAGTGGTATGATATTATGTTCCTGGATTTATTTGTGCAACTAGTGCAAGGGAAAAAAACAAAACTTGGTACGATTAAGGCAACAAGCTACTTAGTGACAGTTGGTACAATGATCATGTCTTTCAACTGAAATATATTTAATGTTGATTGACACATGCAAAGGTTTTTGGAGAATTTGCTGTCTTCTATGGAAGATAATAAATGCCCAAATAAAAACAACCTTTTCTAATGCATTTGCATTTTATGTTTGTTTTATGTTGACTATGGTCTGACAGCCTTTTCGTATTAGGTCAGATAAGTATGGGCTAGCCAGCCTGAGGGACACTGTATTGATTTTACATTTAGTTACATTTCTGATTGACTGCGTGCATTGTGCTGCAGGGAGCTATATAACGAGACACTTAGAGTGATTGTCCAACCATAGTCCCGCCCCTAAGCTTTGATTGGACAGTTGATTGTTTTTCACTTTGGCTTGGACTCACAAACTGCTCCCTTGTGTATCCTCATTACAACTAATGCCAGTAATTAGCATAATGGCGGATCTTTGATGTCCTCTGCTGGACAAGATTTCTTATTTGCAATGCCAGGCACAATTTAAGATGATCCCGCTCGCGAAAAGTTAGCAACTCAGGCATTATTTAAAGCGACGTCTAGATCATTTTTGATAAACTTCCAGTTTAAAGGCATGTGTTATTTACACACTCAATGGAAGGCAAAATGTTGCGATGAATTTAAGAAACCTAAGGGATTGTTCAATACTGTTTTCTGTCATTTCTGACACCGGCAGTGACCGTGGTGTCACGGAAATTGCCCCTGCAGACTACTAATAACTAGCTTCTGTATTTGAGATGCAAGCTCCTGAACTTTGTTGTCTTGGTGATTTATTTGGGAGAATCGCTGATCCTGCTTTGGTTTTGCAGACGACATTGAAGACTCCCTTCAATGGTTTTTCAATTTGGTGGAGGAGTAAAGAATGATAAAGAACAATTTCCTTTTCCTTCAAACTTCATTTTTTTTTATTGGCAAGACAATTAAACATTTATATAAGTGTAATTTTAACGTGACTAGTTTTGGATTCACATGATTAACTAACCAGACAGGCAGGCTTCCGCAACCTGGACCAGGGCCATGTCTTACAAGGGTCAGTGATATGAGTGAAACTGCAATGCAGATCTGAAAACTGGAACAAGACTCTCAGTCCAACCCACAGTCGTATCCCCGCTTCTCAGAGTGGTGACACATAGAAGTTGACAATGGAAATCTGACTCACATCGGCAATGCTGCCCGCCGTGCCTCCTAAATATGAATCACTAACACTATGATGCAGAATGTATCACTATGGACTAATCTTTAGGATTCTGTACGTCAGCAAATCAAATAAAACATTGAATTAAGGGATGTATCTGTGTTTAATATAACAGTGTGCAGTGTGCATAATTCACTGATTTAACACAAACTGAGCAGGTTCTGAAAGATAAATAGAGCTGGAGATAAATGGTATTCACTGATAGCTATAAATTGTGACAGTTCTTGCAATGCCGACCGGGTTTCAATGTCAGGTATGCAGTTGTGTTTTGGCTCATTAAGCCGTCTAAGGAGCTTAGGCTAATAGCCAGGTGAAAGGATTAATCTCTAAGCTGGTTAGAGGTTTTGCCAGTGAGAAAGCCAAAGGCAAACCGGGCTCTGTACTGTATGGCAGGGTGCCTGACAAGGCGGAGGCCAATTTCCCGACCAGTATTTATAGTTAACTGGGCTGTAAAAATCCTCCAGCAAGGACTATTTGTACAACATTTGTGGTTCCTTTTTTCTTTAGTCTTTTCTTTTAAGGTGTATATGCCTATGATACATCTGTTCTTGGCGTTCTGGTCCTCAGACTTCAAATAACTCAAATATCTTGAAAAAACTGTGATTCTGTCCCTTAGCACAAACACTCATCTGCTTCTATCCAGCATGAAGGGGTATTATAGATTTCCAGAAGATAACAAGTAGCCAGTGAAAAATATGTTCCTCCTTTAACAGAACACACTTGGATGACAAATGAAGTCACACGTCTAAGGAAGAATCCCTGTCAGTCTTTAAGTTAAAAAAAGAACTCCGTGGTGACAGCGTTGAGCTAGTTGTAGTGTTGTTATGGATGGAGAAAAAGGGGTTTCCGAGGTTTTTAGACAGAGAGCGTGTCAGGCACGCACAGACAGGTCATTTCCCATCCATGTAGGGGGCCAAAGCTGCAGACTCAGCAGTCCTGGATTCAGATGATGATGACAGCTATGGATGCACCCGGTTGCTTCATCCACAAGGCCATTCCTCCCCATCAGCCTCACAGAGGGAGAGTTCAGCCGAGTCAGCACAACACAGATAAAAATGTCGCTGTGTGGCATCCTCTCTGTGCTTTTCTCTTCCATTTCTTCTATGTGGCGCAAAGGGGAGTTTGTTAGAAGAAGAGACAAGTGCGGGAATAGAACAGGGACAAAGGGATGGAGAACAGAGAAGGCTTTCCTTATGGGACACACTCGTTCCATCGTGGAATAGAACATCTGCAATTCTGGGTCCTGGCATTCAATTGCATTTCCGATTTTCTTTAACAATATTTTCCACAAACTCTGGCATGCGGCAGTAATGGAATTTGATTACGGTTACACTCTGTAATTTAAAGGTCTCAACATGAGCTACGCCTCATTTTGTCTGACAATTGCGTTGACTTTGCAGAAGCTCTGTGGCAAAAAGTTCTTTTTATCTTTTATGGTTGGTGTGTTTTTTATTTGATACACCATAATAAAGGCTTTGAAGAGATAACACGAGGAATAAACCTTTTACAGTCCCTCCAAATTTTGATTACTGTGAAAAATAATTGTGTGTAATTAAGAAGCAGAACCATAGTTTTGCCTTCAGGATTAAACAAGGCAATCTTCTGAAAAACTGGCCCGCTCTTCCATACCTCATTTTTATCGCTTGTATACAATGTCATGAGGATTGAAACTTATTTCAGGATTGGTCTGTCGTACATGTTACTTTATTTGCCAAGTGAGATGTAGTTGTCTAAGAAATATAACTACATTTTAACTGCATTTCACCGTGACAATAGTATAATAAGCAGCAGCGTTTTTAATAAACCTGTGGTTAAAAGATAATAACAGTTGTGATTTAACTGTTAAGGCTTGAGTTTCATTCAATATGTTACCTTAAATACAAGATCCAGTCATAAAAAAATAACATTGTGTTGGACTTGTATCAAGAAATAATCTTCAATATTATTACCATGTATACATTTGTATTGCAAAGTACAATTTACCCTTTAATTTGAGGTCTATATGTGAAAATGAATGCAATTTTAATTTAAAAAAGCCCACGTAAAGGATGCAAAGGAACCTATTTTGTCACACATGAAGATCAAAGTAGCTAATATGTACATCAAGTTACAAAAACACATACTAATATTGAACTAATTTGGTGGAGCTGGCAATCTAAACGACACAAATGTCTTAAGACTAACTACAAATGTAAAAAGCCCACAGCCCCAGAGCTCATGTCAGAAACAATTAAGAATTAGTTTGTGCTATGAAGTCGGTAGGTGTCACAAGATGATGTCCTTGTACATTTAGGTTTTAGAAAACCTTTTTCATTGTGTGACAAGACATAATAAAAGGGTAATTATCAAGCATTTGTAAAGGAGAAGCATGTAGGCATTGAACAGCTGTTGACGCTTTTACACTTCTTGGAGACGTCCCCAAGACCACCAACGCAATTACGAAGTTAATTAAATTCACACTGTTGAGTTTTAAAAGAAAGGGAATAAGAGACCCTCAGCCTTGATTTAGTTTGTGATATAAATGAAGAGTTGATTTAATCATCCGTTGTCTGTTCTTTTTCTTAGATTAATAGAGTTGATTCAAGTTCAAAACGAGCATCATCAGCCGCTTATCTGGGTCTCCATTCTACTTTCTTCCCAAACTCTTGTACTTTCTCTGTCGTCTCACTTGTATGGTCTGTTCCCCTCCGTGTGCTCTCAAATTTGTTCTTTCCTGATAACGACAGCAGCGTACAAAACATGGCTCCACCAGTTCGAGGTGATGCTGGCTCACTATCGACTGAATCCGTCACGCACTCTGGTGACTCATGTTAAAACGCTTTTTTGACTAAAAGGATTTGTAGAAAGATGTGTCACTCACAGAGCATTGCCATTCCTCTATTCCCTGGTGGTAGATCTCTTTGGACGAGAACAGCCAAACCATTATCCTTTTTTTACTCTTGACTTATCGACAGGGTGCTGGAAGAGGGCTAAATGGAGGTTAGCCAATCACAGCTATTAAGGTCGAGCACATAAATATATACTTCTCTTACACGGTGATAGGCAATGTGAGCGACAGGCTTTATTCCCTGCTGGAATCACAAAGAGATCAAAGCAACTCATGTGCTGACTGATGTTGTTTTATAGAGACAACTGTACCCATTTGATGTATGGAGACAAAGACTAGTAGAGCTTAGTGAGAACAGTTGGCAGTGCAAATGTGAGAGTGGAAAAGCCAATTTATACAAACATATAGCCAATCATTCAATACGGGTCCGCAATGAGCCAAGTTCACTGCAGGGTGTCCGCCTCCCAATGTCATACTTTGCCTCTGAGTCAAACAGCTGCTGTGTGATTGAAACTTGCTTTCACATTGCCTGAATTAGTTCCAATCCTAGGCGGTATCTGCAAGATATTCACAGAACTGCAGTATAAAAATTGTATACCGCATAACCTTTGATCGATTTAGCTCCATCCAGGTTGCATCGCATTGGATTTGCACTGTTAATACATCAACAAAAAGTGGTTTAGGGTAAGATTAGACATGAAGCTGTCATTCTGAAAATAGGTCATCTTGTCAGGGCCTTTAAAAATGGCCCAGATGAGCATCTTTTGCAATAATTCACGATAACTCTTAGTGGAAATCTGTGCAGTATATGTGTTGCTGTCTTGGTGTTCCCCAAGTCAGATTCATGGTTGGTTTCGGAGGTGGGTGTGTGAGTGGGTGGCCGTAAATGTCAAATTGTACATGAAAATACTTTCAAGTATAAGTCAAAGCTACTGTATATTAATGATGTGATCTCACTTCAGAGTCTGCAGTTTTCTTAGAAATGCATAGCAATTTAGTTTCAGTTGGAATGTCTGTAAATAACTTGTTCTGTGTCCAAAATCACATATTGTTCACAAATGAGCCATAGACAGAAATCCTTTTTATATAACTTGAATAAGACATCTATTAAAAAAAAAAAAAAAAAGGTCCAGCAGTGGCTCAGTCAGTAGGGGCTTAGACTGGGAATCGTAGGGTTGCCGGTTCAAGTCCCCGAACAAACTTGAAATATGGAAAGTGGACTGCTACTTGGAGAGGTCCCAGTTCACCTCCTAGGCCCTGCTGTGGTGCCCTTGAGCAAGGCACCAGACACCTCCAATCCCCCCCTCCCCATTGCTCCCCGGGCGCTGCACAATAGCTGCCCACTGCTCCTAGTACTAGGATGGGTTAAATGCAGAGGTCAAATTTCACTGTGTGTGCTCTGCTGTGTGCATGTATGTGACAAATAAAGAGGGTTTCATCCTCCGATTCTATCTATCTATCTATCTATCTAAGACAGCCATTTTACATTTTATCAGGCATTTAAAAGACGATAATCAGAAGTTATCACTGCCAAACAATGGTGGTTTCAAATCAAAGTAACTATGTTTGTGAAAGTGAAACACAAACTCAACAATTGAATGCAACCAATTCCTGAGTGTCATTTGCTCTGCTTCCCATCCTTCACTCCTTGTAGAACTCCTGTGAGTCCTGAGTGACCAACTATGTGAATGAATGATAAAACATGTTAGTTAAAAAGTTCAAAGTGAACTTTATTGTCCATCAGACCATATAATTAGTGCAAGTAATTATAGAGGATCAAAATTGCGTTTCCCCATACTCAAAATGTGCAGTACTATTATTAACACACAACATATAACATAATAGTGCACACAGAAATAAACAAATAGACATATACAGCCAGGCAGTGGGCATATACATTATAGAGAATACAATATTCACAGTGTGCCAGAACTTCATTCAATTTTGAAGTATGTTACCGAGGTGCAATCTAGCAAAGTGCAGAGTGCCGAATAGCAGCATGGAGATGTATGTAAACATGGAGGATATTGTGCATATAAAGAGCATAGTACAGACATTGAGTTTAAATTAGTTTAACATTCAGTTGGTCTTTGTGGGTGCCAGAGTTGTCATGTTCATGGCATTTTTGTGAGTGAATTGAATAGTCTGATAGCCTGTGGGAAAACGCGTTTGATGAGTCTGGTAGTCTTGCACTTAGTGGATGTAGCAGGCCCCTTCTAACCCACAACTATAGAGCCCTAACCCTAGCCCTTACCCTAATAATCACATTTAAATCGGACCTGAACACAGCATTATATGGTTGCACAAGTAACCAATCAAACAGTTAACGTGGAAAAGTGCACTGCTAATAGTTTGGGAAAGTTCAAAATGTTGAACACAGCTTCCCAGTTCAAACATGTGAAAGTTGGTAAGTGGTTACCCATACTGTTAGATGATCCGACAAGTACTCCTTTACCAACTGCACACCCCAAGGTTTGGGCTTTATTATAATAGGGACCCAGATCGTGAGCAAATAATACCACCATTATAGCCCATTAGCTTTCGAACGCATAACCGTCCATCGGCAGCAGAATGAGTTTTCCCTTAGAATTAGAAACATCATTTTAAGAGACTGGCTGTGTTTTTTTTTTTTATGAGAACAGTTTCAGTAGACTAATGCAGCGAGACTCCATTGTCACACAGAACAAATATAGGCAAATGACCTTCCCTCATAAGCAGATGGTGCATTTTTCTCCAAATCTATGCCACTGATAAATGTTACATTGCAGGCAGATGGCAGCAGACAAAGTTCCATCAAGCGGAAAATTATACAAGGTATTTCACATAGTCGCTACAAACAGATGTTTTGCTCCGTTGTCACCAGCAATGACCTCCTCAGACACATTATCATTAGATGCTAGCTCCTCTGACTGTGGCTGCCGTCTTGAATTAGTGACGGCCTAGCGTGCAGAAGGCCTTCCTGTCTCCCTGTCATCTCTATGGAGACAGAGGAAGTGGATCTCGCCCACAGCTTGTGCCCACATTTCACATCTACTCAGCTTCACGCCACACCATTCCTGTAGGATGCCGCAGAGCACGATTCCGCACAAGAAGCCAAGCAGACTTAATGAACATGATCAACTCTCCCATCCCTCTCCATTTAGGGCTTTAAAAGTCCTCAGATGGTATAAGTACAACAGCGGGGGCAGCGGTTTGGCTTGATATGACACTATAAATTGAGGCGTAAGTGCAAGCAAGCATATTGCAAACTCTAATTTCGGTGTATTGGACCAAAAATCTCTTAAACTGCTACATGGTGTGCTGCATACTCTCACCATGTCCAATGTCGAGCACAGCAAGCAGAAACGAAGTAACGGCATAGACATAAACCTAGCATTAATGCTTTTTGCTGAGAAGGGGAAGAACATGTACTCCAGTTGGCAAATTAAAGCATTTAATGAGCGATTCCAAGGGTTAAAAACAATTAGCATATGACAAAATGAGAAAATGTCACATAAATAGGTAACTTAACAGGAAGTGAATTTGTTTATTTCACTTTGCTGATGAGAGCAAGAACACGCTCTATGAATAATTGGTTTGCCACACATGAAAACTCCTGGGCTTTAATTACATTGATTTAGATTGTTTTTCCCTACCCTTAAAACAACGGGGAACGAGTAATCGTAGCATTTCTAGGAGTTCAAATGACAAGCCATGAAGGGATTATAGTTTTGACAAACGGAAGTTTGTTGCAAATCAAAGGAAACGGGAGATTGACGGAGTGATAAAGGCAGTCAGGCTGTCTTTAGATATGCATCATGACATTTATCTCCTCTGAGTTTCAAAAAATCATTCTCTACTGTCACTCTCAAGGAAGTTCTCATTTCCAAGTGAGAGTTTACTCTGTTTGACATTTTAAGTTAACTCATTGGGGAACTCTGGTCGGAAAAAAGGCTTAACGGGGATGTGAGGGGATGAAATGTGATCTGTGCAGGAATAGGGAGTGCTTAGCTCGAAGGTTATAGTCCTGCTGTTTTTCATAAAATAAGGGATATTATTTAGTTACAAGATGTTTAAACTGATGCGACAGAGCAAAATAAATGACATTTTGTTTATTGAGTGCATCCTTTATCTCTAGCAAACATTTCCAACCTCACAAAGTATTTGCAAAGCGGAGTATCCTAAATCCATTATTGTTTACAAGCTAGCTGTCTTCTCTATCGTTGTTGCTCTAGCTGTGTTATTGTCAGCTGTTGATAAGAGCAGTAGTATGAAAAACAGCTGCCAACCATATAGACTGTATTGAATAGCAAGACAAATTCACTTTGATATCACCCATTGGTGTATGGACAATGGCTTTGAAGTCTGGATTTTTGACACTTTGGTAGTTACCATTTTCGTCTGTTTGCAGTCACAACCATGTACTGAATACAAACTGTAAAAAGAGTTAATGCACCAAGATCGATAACAATTAAACAAAAAAGAAGGTTAGCCCAAGTGATATTGTAAAATATTGAAGAAGACCCAATAAACTCAAGAAAATACATGTTTTTTCTGACGTTTCCAAAGAAATCCTGTTCAGGATGAGCCTGAGGTGAGTTTCCTATCTCAGTCAATATGAAAAACTGCAAACCATTGTGTTAAACTATTGGAAAATACACATCCAATGAATTATTATGCTTGACTCTGCACTGCTCTTGCACTGTTGCATTATTCTCTAGGGAGGATGAAATACAACCAAACTGTATAATTATATCATAATAACTTTAAATGTCATCTAAATGTCAAGTCAGATTTATCTTACTGATGCTCTATAACTCTGGTCTTTAGAAACGTTACAATAAAAACAAAATCATTTCCTCTATATCCATAATGTCTTTTGATAATCTCATCCCATAAAAAGCACAAATGGCCATAACAGACACAAGCAACCTAGTTTTGTCAGGGCACTGACATCTCTTTGTATGCAATTATTCATTTTCACACCACACGCTATCTCCGTTGTCATCTGTTTTTCCAGCCCCGCATGTCATCTTATCTGCGCCAGCCCCCGTGAACCGTTTCCTCGGCGAGGCTTTCCGAGCGCAGCGGGGAGTGGATATCTCAAACTTGCCTTGTTAAACACAAAATAGAAGGCAGGCCACAGAAAGGCTGAGTGTCAGAGCCAGTGTGTTTGTTCAGCAAATACCATCAGAGAGAGATCCCTGTTTGTGCAGAGGAGACACTGGCAGGATGTGAAACAGGAGAAAGGAAAAGGTACGAACAAGGCTCACACTGGTATGCTCTCTGACACCCATATCAGCAGGTAGATGTCATCTGCGAAGTTATGCGGTTTGGGTTCCAATTAGCACATTTCGGTAAATGGGGAATTGTGTGTCGCAATAACTACTTCCGTTGTTGTGGTTACAATAATGCAAATGTTTTTAAAGATTAAGCTGTTAGAAATAATCAGCAAACTGGTGTTAAACCCTTTTAAAATAATAAATAACAAGTAACAGATTACTGTGTAAATGATGAAAAAAAATAGGAGAGTACGAGTATTATATCAAAATGTAATTATAATAAAGACACATAGTTTGAATGCCCTGTGCCGCCATCAGGTCTTGGAGGCCTACAATAAAGAAGACGCCTCAACATGGGTCTTTAACATGTGAAAAGTAATTCATGAGGGCCAAGGAAAAGACAACAGCAGTGCCAAGTAATTCCAACCATAGCAGTGGAAGGTATTGGTGTGAATAGCTTTAAATATTCCTTACGGAAAGAATTGTGGGACAGCATTATCACCGTTCCTTCTGTTAAGGCTAGTCCAGTGCAGCATGTTATTAAAGGAGATAAAGAAAGGAATCTATGAATATCCTTTCCTAAGCATTTAAATACATTTATCAGATCATGGCTGCCACTTAAATACATCCTGGTAACTTAACTCAGTTAGGAACCTTTTTGGCAAAAGAAAAAGACTGTTTGACCACACCATTTGTTTTTGGTGTAAGGGGCATATTGACTCTTCATATGATATAACTGAACATTATTCAGAATATTGTTGTTCCTACAGTATATGATTGGTCGTCGTTTCGTCATTGCTGAATATAATCAGCTCTGGTATTAAAAAAATAAATACATTGACTTCTTTTAAATGTGCAATTGTGTGAAATTGTGTCACAAATTCCACTTACACTGTCATTTTGTATCCTGCGGTCTTCTCAGGACATGCAACAATTTCCTTACCTTTATTTTGTTTTTCCCTATAATGAGAATTATTTATAAGTATGGGATAAAGATGACTAACTGAATATTCCTTGCCGCTCTGAGTGTCTCACTGTATTGCTCTGGGTTATGGTTTTGTTTGCAAGAGGGAAATAAAAAAGTCATTTGAGGGAATGGAGGTGCTCTGTGTAATTTAAGTCACACTCGCTATGGGTTCACATGTGCCTACGTTTGCATATAATGGGATTTGTTTAAACCTGCTTTTTATTGTATTAAACAGATTAAGAACCAATATTTGAGATAGCATGCAAAAGATAAAGATGGAGCTTGTAAGGAAAGAAATATGACCTTATCGATTCATTTAAATACATGTTCTGCAACTTACACCCAACATAGAATACACAGTATGTATTATAAAAATACATTTGCACTTGGAAGTAAATAATATCACGTTTTTTTTACTTTTTGAAAATGTTTAAGTTTTCCCTTGGTGTTTCCTTTATCTGACCCTCCTTTAAAGAAACAGCGCACATTTTATGGCCTTCCTGCTACTTTGCTGTCTCACTTTCTCTCCGTCTCCTCCTGTATGTGTGGGCACATACACACGTAGAAACATACACACAGCACAGTTATTAACCGTAGGGAGAAGCTAAGATGAGATAGCAGTGAAGCATGATGAGTGGGAGGTGCATGATGCTGGAGTGCCACATCTATTCTTCTGGCTCTGCTCATGACAACAGCCCCGAAGGCAAAGTCTTGACACTGGATGACTCTGAGTCATGGTGCAAAGGGCCACAGTGAGATGAGATCTCATGCACACACACACACACACACACACACACACACAGACAGACACACACACACACAGAAAATATATATGAAGGTGTATTACTGTGTGCAGGGTCTTTTTCTTAAAAAACACATAAATGTTCCATATGTTTTTATTTGTTTTATTATTATTATTATTATTATTATTATTATTATTTTTTTTTATTTTTTTTCTTCTAGGTTTCAAGGTTTTATTTGTCATATGCACAGCAGATACAGCGTATATGTTGGCAATGAAAATCTTATGTCGCGTGCTCCTCCAACAACTCCACATACATGGTGCAAATAACATAAATAAAACTGTCTCTGAGTCTGGTGGTCTTGGTCCGGATGCTGCGGTACCGTCTGCCAGACGGCAGCAGACAGAACAGATTGTTGCTGGGGTGATGGGGGTCCTTTAATATCCTACCGGCCTTCTTCCTACACCGCTGGGTGTAGAGGTCCTCCATGGATGGCAGCTCCGTCCTGGTGATGTGCTGAGCAGTTTTCCCCTCTGTAGAGTCTTACGGTTGAGGGCGGTGCAACTGCCATACCAGGCGGTGATGCAGCCAGTCAGGATACTCTCGATGGTGCACCTGTAGAAGTTGCAGAGTATCCTGGAGTCCATGTTGAACTTCCGCAGCCTGCGGAGGAAGAAGAGCCGCTGTCGAGCCGTCTTGGATATGACCCTGGTGTGATGTGTCCATGTCAGGTCCTCACTGATGTTTACCCCGAGGAACCTGAAGCTGCTGACTCTCTCCACAGGAGTCCCGTCGATGGTGATGGGTGTGTGTGCCTCTCTCTTATTTTACCTTATTTAATTGTACACATATACACTTTTTTTATTCCTACAACTAATTAAACCATTATGTCTACTGCAATATGTTATGTCTTTTTGTTTTATGTTAAATATATTGCATATTGCATCTTTGGAAAAGACTGAGACTACAGTGTAGCTATTGTGCATGAGACAAACAAAGCCTCTGAATTCATTTTGTAGGAATGAGTTTTATTACAACGGTTCACTAGTTCAGTTTGAGCTTAGGACATGCAGGTACTGGCCTTGCATAATAAAAAGGAATTCAAATAAGCTGCGTAATATTCATCTGATCTTGACAAACGTTATTTTTAATATCAAACTTTCAATTTAATTTCTGTATCAAATACTTTTTATTAGATTTTTGCCTATTTTTCATATTAAGTGCAAACAGTAATAAACTCCCAAAGATCCTTCCCTTGATTGTTCAAAACCAAAATAAGAAATATCTGTTCATTTTTATCAAGACGAACTTGAACAGCGTTTTCATGATGACAGGGATGTGAAGGTGTTTCTCTCCAGAAGTCACGTTTCAGAAAGTCAATACAGAACAAAGTAACAAAAACAAAATGATTGTGTGTCTGCTCGTGGTGCTCAACTTCTGGAATGCTCCTTTTGTGATGTATGATTGTGATTTCCAAAGGTGCAAATCGTATAAAATTCAACTAGTGATTGATTTTCTCTTGCACAAGGGGGAATGACAGTGGGTAGAATATTGGTTTGTTTTTCTTCTCTCCCCCCTTTCTCTCTTTTTCTCCTCACAGGTAATTTTCATGTTGTAAATGGAGGTATTGATTTGTTGCTGTTTGTCCTCAGCTCAGTTCATTGTCTAAAATGAAAACAGGATCGGAAACTTGCTCAAGTTTTACCTCATATCATGGGGGAATGGGATCAATGCTTCACACTTACATGCTGGTTTTTTTAGGGATGTTTGCAACACTAGAGATTTGAATTTCATTATGTTGAGTCTCAGGTCTCCACAACAAAAAATATTTTACCATTATTTTGTATCATTTAGGGGCCGGTGAAAGCAGTTGAGGATTGGTGTAGGCTCATAAGCAGGCTTGAGGAGTAACGGACTCCATGTAATAGAAATTTCTACCTCAGTAAGCATTATGAAGGACATAATGGGACCTTTTCCTGAAGGTTCATTTAGTTAAAGGGACCCTGTCACACTTTTACGTGAAGCAAATACAGTCGCACTAAATATGGTTGGGCTTGTAGATAGGATACCTACAGGATTCCTACATTTGAGTTTGTTTCCTTATGGATTGAAAGCACTTATTAGTGGAAATGACTATGGTAAATGAAATGTAATATCATTATATAAGTTAGGCCCCGTGCCCACGACAACGGTAACGACAGATAAACGTAGAACATTTCGACAGATGTGCCTATCGTGCACACGGCGACGGCGTTTTTAGGAGTTGAAAACGGAGAAAACGCAAACGCCCCTCAAAGTGGAGATCTTGAAAACGTTCCAGTCTCTCGTCGCCGTAGGAACAGTTCAAAACGCAGAAGTGCGTTTTTTGCACAGGTTTTTTTTTTGCACAGGCATCTGGAAGTGACGTTCTAGCGCCAAATTTGAGCCTGCCCTTTGATAAACATGGATGAACGTGTAGCAGTAGCCGCGTTGAATGGTATGCATGCAGGCCAACAAATGGCGAGACTCTTTACCGAGAGTCATTTAGACCATAGGAGACGATACCAACGGATATTGGACATTATTGACGCACCGGAGGAAGTAGCCACAAAACAGGCATTTGGTATTGTTGCTACTGCCACCTACGTCCGGGGCGTGCTTACTTCATCGGCAAACTGCGAGTATTATGAGTTTTATACGTTTTCCCTGTTCCCATGGATAGACAGATATCCACCCCCAAAACGCTCGTGAGAACGCAGATAAACGCAGATAAATTGTGGAGGGGAAAAAACGGACATCTGCGTTTTTGCTTCAGAGCGTTGTCGTGGGCACGTAGCCTTAGTAAGGAACTAAACAAACAAGTTCAACAAGCCCCCAGGAAGTGGGCTAGGTTTTTTTTCATAGTGGCCAAACATCGGTGCTACAACTTCTGTGTCAGTCTGTGGGCGTCAATGGGCCCCTACTTATTTTTCTCCCATGGAATTACATTTGAAAAGAGACATCTTTAAGTCAGAGGATATTTTTTTTTACAAATAAATCTAATACCCAGTACAAACACAAAAAGTGCCCTTATTTTAATTATTAGGGTCTAAAGGTCAAGTGCTCTGAAAGCTTAACCCAGAATTATGTTCCCTATCCATTTATTCGACCGAGATCGGAGGCGGAGCTTAAGGGAAACTCAAGTGTGCATGTCCGACGGGCCTAGATACGGGCCATCTTGGCTTCATGCGCCACTGAGCAACTTATCTAGGACCGAGCGGGGTCCTGCCTCACACACTGTATCCAATTATCTTTATACATCCATGGAGTCCAAGGGAGGCATTTAATGCAGGGGGGAGTATTTGGGAAAGAAACTCCCTCTGGAGGCAACTTATGGATTTTAGCCTTTGCAAACCAATCACATGCACCAAAACCTACACACTACAGGAAAGGGAAAACCACAAAAAGCATTATAAGACCCCTTAACATTTTAATGGGTATTGCTGCTGCTCTAAGTAAAAATATGGCAACACAAATGTGCCAATTTACTGAAATCCTTAGATTATGACGGAATGTACAGATGGAAGGAATACGTTGCACTGTATTTTTGCATTTGCGTGTTTTGTATTTACAAAGGTTTCGATCTTCTCCAAACATATTGGATTTTTGGATTGGCAATCAAATCACAATATATTTAGTCACTCTCCCCAACCTATCCGACATACAAGTAGAAAGGTCAACAAAGAGATGGATGTATACACCATCAGGATTTACTCGGAAAATGGTGTAGCAACAATATGAATTGTGAGTTTTTATTGATTTTGAGAGAGGGATGGAGCATCAGGTTGAGCAGCTGAGACAGGGTCAGGTGGAGGTGGGGAGGGTGTTGTCATGACTGATGTCAATACTGAGTTAAATGCAAACACTCTGGGTACAGGCCTTCTCAAAAGAAAGAACAAAGCAGTAGGTAACGCCAAAATAATGCACAAAACCTGTTTACCTTTCATTCCTAGCCTCTGTCATCACATTCATTGATAACCATTGCTCCATTGTTTTCTATTGAATCATTATTTAATGTTGTATATGTAATGGTGCTTATATTGAGTCTGTCTTTCTGCCCCTCTGACACAACAGAGTTGTTTGTTAATTTAAAATGATTGATTTCAGCAGCTTTAGTAAATCCAGAGGGATTCATAGGCAGCGTTTTGCTGACATCTAATATTTGCACAAACCTTACCTTAATCGCAGATGCAATAAGCACACCCATACAGCACTGTGAATTAATCTAGCCATGACTGACATTTTTCCATGTCTCTTATGAATTAGGTTCATAGACAAACAATTTAAAATCAGCAAACATTTTTGAAGGTAACAATGCCTGAAGCTGTGGGCCTGTATCCAAGCTACTCTCAGTCCAAAACTATGACCCACTGTAATATGTTCAACGACCTCTTGATCCACGACAAGGAAGGAATTATGACAAGACTGCACCGGCTTCAATTGAACACTTACTGTTAATTATAACAGGATGAGGTTTACTCAATATGATAAAACCTATCAAGGAAATTACACCTCAGACAAAAACCACAGCTAGGAAACACTTCTCCTGTCGTGATCCTAGTTTTTTAGTTTCAAGTTTAGTTTGCTGTTTATTTTTGAAGTTTTCAATAGCTTTGTCATGTCAGTTTTTACTTTCTTTTTCCTGCCTGCTTGATTTTCTACACTGGCCTATTTAGATGTACCTGTTCCCAATCATCCCAGCAATCACCTGACCTCCTGAACACCTGCACGTTATCCCCTCAATAAGTCCTGCTTTGTTAAATTGTCGTTTTTTGTGAAGTTCTGTTTTGTTCGTCCTTCCTTAACATTTCTGATCGACTACTGCATTTGGATCCGCCATGCTCCATTACCTGTGACTTTGCTAGCATATCCATTGTTATCATACGGTACTGTTCGTCTTGCATGCGCTCTTCTTCTTGTATATTTCCAGCGATTTAAAAAAGCGCAAAGAAGTAAAAAAAATGCCCAACCTTCCAGTGCAAGACACAAAGTCAAACAGTTTCATGTCAGAATTGGTCAAGATCGCAAATCGAATCAAGCACGAGGCATAACTTGCTTCTTAACCACTTTTTTCCTGTTTCAACAACGGTAGATGTGGTAGGGCTAGTTAGCTTGTTAGCCGTTTGACTGTTTGCTGTGGAAGTATGTGAAAGGGAAGGTATAATTCATATTTCATGCCCTGATTGTTTCATGTAGCCTCCTGTCCTTGAAAGATAAAGAGAGAGAATACATTTTTTTTCTCCACTCACCACACTTGTTTGCCTGGGTTTACACCATGTGGTTTTTCAGAAGCCCCAAGGCATTCTTGAAGGAAACAAAGCCAGCAGCAACAAGTCTTTGTTGTGTCCATCAAAAAAGACAAAAAGCCCAAAAAGTAAAAATCAGCAAAGTATTGAAGCAGTCAGCAGATCAGAGCGTCATGGCTTAGTTTACCAACTAGCTGACAACAACAGAGGCATCCTAAGTCGGTTTCACTACACGCCATTGGTAATATGTTTAACAGTCAATCAGGTCTTCCATCTCTGTAATAACTCACTGCATGAAAACTGTACATTTTCAAAGAGCATAGATTCAAATAGCGTTCCATGAATGTTCCAATTCATGTTGTCCCTTTTAACCATGTCTATACTTCACTGATTTATTCAAAGCATGTGTTTCTTTTTTTTTTCTGTCTTACAGTACATGTCCTCAGCACAGTAACCAAGCACTATGTCTGTTTCATCTGTTGCATGATCTACAACACAGCCCCCCCCCCCCCCCCAGTATGACTGACACTGGAATGCCAGCTATGACTGACACTTCACTATATGGTGCTACGCCCACAAGCTTTTCCCTTATTGCCAAAGAAACACATCACATATTTATGGTTGAGTGCCAGTTTTACTGTAGTTGGATCGAGTTCAACAAAAAAAGTGTCTCTCTGGATGCCAGCGATTTCATGAATATACTGACGTCCTGTCAAGTCCAACCTCACATGGAAATCGTTTTGTTTGTTAAAAAAAAATCAAGATTTGTTTCTTTAAGAGTTTCCCTCCTAAAGAAACAGACTTTTTAAAAAGTGAATTCATCTTTATTTATATATCATGTCACACAAACATGCAGCTGTGCTTCATGTAAGACCCTTTTTTTAAAAATCCTATAATAGTCAAACCTGGAAACCACATATTTGTGTTCTACATATATATATATATATTAAAATATATAACATTTTCAATTTTGCAGTAGCACTCCCTTAAGGTTAAGGCAACCGGCTGAGTATTGCGTGGCAAATGGATAATGTCATTGCTATTTACAAAATGTACCTGGATTAGCTTTGCACATCTTCAGTGAGGATGTTTTCTTTTTTGGGATGAAGCTGAGTTTATATAAGCCTTCAGAGCTTTTTCAATATAGTTACATAACCCACCGTAATAAAGGTGAGTGCTTAGTTTCTCCTGGCAACCAAATCCGTTGCACTTCAACTAAAAGAGTGAGAGAAAAAAAAACGTTTTGTGTTTGAAATAAGAAAGTTGTCAGGAAAAGCAGTGAATAATACCAGAGATGGTACGAGTGGTGGATAGCGGTTAGACAACAGCCTGTAATGTCATGCTTCGGTAAAGCCGCTGTGGTCAGACCAGCCAGCAGTGGACAAGAAGACAAAAGAAGCATAGGTGACATCATTTGCTGAATCAGTCATGTCTGAAAGATTGCATGCAGTGCTTACCTTTAGAATGTATTGTACTGAGGCATGCCTGAAACGTCCGTGCTGCATTGTAAAGGCCATGCGTTGCGTGTTTAGCCCAAATTGAATTACTGTACACAAGGCTAATTGGAGGAATTCATGTCTGCACCAGGTGTGTCACCCCTCTCCTACTCAATTGTCAGCCGGACTACCTTACGCTCGGATTCCACCGGGGATGTATGGACCACATTCAACTATTCTGAGAATCAGTCATGGCATCAGAAGTCATTGCTTTTGATTCCGACAAAAGCCACGTAGCTGTTTTTCCCCAGAACTTTCTCAGAATACATCTAAAATCCATTTTTCTCTGAGAAGCTGCAAGGAGCAGATCAAGCCAGGCAGGACATTGTCAATCTTCAAATTAAATACTATTTGAAGACACAAGATCCTATCTCATCACTTTAGCCACAATTGTATGATCAATGTTGTCAAACTGCAAATGGGCTATTGTTGATATTTACTTTCTCTGCGTGCTTACTGACTTAATCATAGAAGCACATTTGAAGGAATAATGGCCGGGATCAACAAATTGTGCAAGTCGGACAGGCAAAATGACCAACCTCTGTAATGGTCCCAGGTTAGTGGTGACACTGTGGGAGACGGACAAATATTGTTGGCAAATCGACCAAAGGAGTTACAGCCGAGATAGCGTGGTAAACAACAAACACTATAATTTATTGATATTGCTTTCAATTATAGAATGATCCTTCAAAAAATGTTAGGTTAGTGTTTCCAGCAGTATGACTATACAGGTTCACCCTACAGGCTTAAGCGGCGTTGCCACGATACACAATTTGCTCTTTTCTTACCACGAGGTTGCGCTCACAGCGAGGTTGCGTGCAAAACAACTAGGTACCTTTTTGATTCTATGGCTACCTCCCCTGCGAGCTTGCACCACTTAGCGGCGCTGTCATCTTATTAGTTGCGACTCAAAAAGGTTAGCAACACATGCAGCTTTACACATTTGTGACATATGAATAAACTAAGGTGGTAAAAATGAACTGGAAAATATTCACACAGGGTAGTGAGTTCCTATCTGAACCATAGAACGGAACACATTTTAGCATCATGAGTCCTCCAAAAGTAAAAATAGACATTGACTTTCATCTTTTCCATCATTCGATATCAAGGCTCTTACTTCTCTGAAGCCAGACACTTTATTGCTTGAGGTATATTTATGCACAGGGGTACTAATATATCTAAAATAATCTTCCTCTTTGTAAGAGCTCTGTTCTGCTCTATTGAATTCATTCAGTTAATTTGGGAACCTGCAGCAAGGCGCTGCAAATACACAACCCAGTGGTGAAAGAGCTTCAGAATAAATGAGATTTAGCCTCGGTACCTTTTTTCTTCACTCTTATTGTATGTTTCACTAATGCACAGCAGAGTGTAATAGGCTTTTTGCTCAGGCTCTGGCGTAATCTTCATCGCTGCAGCTACAGTGTGACACAGCGTGGAAAATAGCAGCTCTCACGGAAGAAGAAAGGTGAAATCACTCGCTTTTAACTTTATTTCTGGAGATGCTTTACATGTTTCATCCATTACATGTCAATATTGTCTCCCTAGACATCTAATGGGTTCTTTAAAGGAAATACATCTGTTTATATGAGAGGACAAACCTTGTTTTTCCCATTAGTTGCCTAAAAATATTGGTATTTATGATATATATATATATTGTTCTTGGTCACTCTCTGGAATCAAAAACTTCCAAATATTAATGCAATGATGATTTGCAGTCTGAAATATTGTGACCATATTTATTATTCTAGTCGTGATTACATAACAACCTTGCCTAGTATGTTTGAAGTGAAATAATTGCAAAAATAAATCTGATCGCCCAAGTTACTTAAGAATTTTATGGAATATATTTTCTACACACTTGCATATATGCAGTATAACTTGTAATACTGTCGTCTCTATTCATGCTAAAGTCACACTCGCATTTGCAGCCCAACACATGGTCCATCACAGCTGCATTTAACTGATAAGGCACTTAAGGAACAAACCTGATGGCGGAAGTGAGACCAAAGACCAGTAAAATAGATCGACTGTATAAATCCCATGTGGAGCTTTCCATATCTTAATAGACCAGCGAGGGGGCAATGATTTACAGCACAACAACCTAGGGTGGTAAGTTTGTGCTATGTGTGTGTGTCGGTGTGTGCGTTTGTGTGTTTGGCAAGCTCAGGATTTTCCTGTGCGGGACGTCACATTACTTTTCCTGAGTTAAGAAATACAGCTTCTGCCAGGCACATCTGCTCAGAGCAGCAGAAGGACCCGGTGAGAAACCAAATGAAGCTGTCTGTTCGGAAGTCGCTCTGCAGTCACTCACACATTCCCAACTTTCAACTGTCGGAAAACTGTTAAATGATTGTGGCTTCTGATCCTTAACTGCAACAAGCATCAAATCACGATGAAACTAACATCACAGTTGGGGGATTGATTGAATTGAATGCGGTGAGGCATATTCGTCCAAACACGCATAAAATTGATTTTGAAGGTACCTTATTATGCTTTTTGTAAAACCGACATCTTACGGTACTGGAAGTGTAATTGAAGCTTGATCAAAGAGGCTTGACAATGAGAAAACAAACAGGAGACAGATGTGGTTATACTTCAGCCACAACCACCAATTCTGAAACCTAGCGATTCCCTTTTTGCCTTTCTCTATTTATCCTGAAAAAAAGGCATGAAATGAGCTTTTTTTCCTAAAGATGAGTCACTTTATTCATTCCTCAATTCTTAGTCAAAACAATTTAATTTACCTTGCATACAAGAACACGTACCATTCTGTGCCCATTTCTAATTCTTAGCAGATACTCTAGCGTAAAAAGAGAGATATGTGAACTAAGGCCTATGAATCCTAACATGAAAATTGATGTCTTGTGACAAATAAAAGTATACATGTTGAAAATATGTTCAATACGTATACTGAGGGATAGATATTAGCTCAAAAATAACTTATCACCTGGGTCCACCTTAACAAATGCCAGTTCAGGTAGTTTACTATCCCCTGCGTTTTGGCAATATCAATTTCCAAGCCCGGCAGGAGATAACCTGTGGGAGCCAGATAAAATAACCATGCTTCACAACACGCATGTGGCTGTAACTCAGGTGAATCCGTCCTGATTTCTTGAACCCTTTGATCTGGGATTACACCGGGACTGCTGCGGAAAGAACTAAGTGTTCGGCCTGGGAGAGCTCGTGGTACAGTCTGAAGTCAATGATGCAGATTTACCGAAAGCACCGGAAAAGGTTGAATTTCAATAGACAGAAAAATCCAGGAATCTGAAATCAGCTTTGGAACTGTTAAAGTCAGTAGGAACATAGCCAAATGATTTAAAGATTGAGCTGTATTTTTCAGAATTTTGTTTCCCAATGCTGATAGTAAAGTGTAGGCGAGGTAAGAGGCTCCTGAAACTCCGGAGTAAACTGGAAACTCGCTGAATCCTCTATTTGGTTGGCCATAAAATCCTCTGTTTTTTTTTAATTTACAACCAAACCTATTCTCTTTCACGATTGCAAGGCATTATGCCCAGCACTGTTTTGCAAACTGCCATCTAAAATGTTGGGTAAATGCGATTGCTTTTGACAGTAGGAAGATTTTTAGCAACCCAGTTTTTGTTTTTTTTGTTGCAGAAGGTCTTCTAAAGTGCTAAGTGAAGATTCACGATGTCAGTGCTCTGCAGTGTTTTCACATTTCATTACCAGTTAATCTTGATCAGAACAGCGAAGTGTTTGGCTAATCGAAAATGGCAAACGAAGGCAGGTAGAACCATGTATGTATTTATAGACAGAAAACCTGTTTTGCATATTTCCCAGGCTTTAATCCTGTATTTTCATTTTGAAACAGTATCCAAAGATAAAATATAAAAGCCATCATCACCCAAATAAATGCTTTTGTTTTTCAGTTCCATTAGAGGGACTCTGGAGGGGGTAAATGCATTGAAACAGATGTAGCACCCATTCTCACACAGCCTCGGGCATGACAGCTCGCTGTTACTTTAGGAAGATGTCACCTTCCCTCAAACCAAAGGCGTTATACAAGAAAATTGCACAATATGTGTGTCACAGAGCTTGAGTCGTGAAAGGTGAGATACCTGCTGGGATCCTCTTACATCACTGCACTCGTCAAACTCAGTGAACTGAATCTTAATAGGGGGAAAACGTATTTCTTTGTAATGCAAATATAGAAAGAAATGTTTTGAAATAGACTGTCCCTATTAACCTTCAATCAGCCTGAAATGACTTACAGTTGATTTCCTCTTTACCTAAATGTTTCTTTCCTCTTCCTTTTATTCTCTTTCCCCATCGAAAAGCTTTGAATCAATTTCATGCCCTACAAATGCTGTTTACCCTCTTGGCTGTGAAACATCTGCTGTTAGCTCCCACTGGCTTCTTGAGCTATTCCTTGCTCTCTCCCTCTCTCCGGCGAAGACTTTATGGAGAAGCGTGTCGCAGTTCAGGCCCGCTGTGAAAATGGTCGATTGCTCATAATGTGCTCTCCAGAGTGGGCGTTTGCTGTGTATCCATTTCCCGAATCCATTGACGAGGGACACTGCTAGTCGATCGTTATTCAACCTACGGTTTATTTTGTGCTGGAAACTGTTCATTGTATCCAGTATGTTTCTTTTATTATAAGCCTGAGTTTTGTTTCTGAAAACTTATCTCTGAGGTCCAAAGAGCCTCAACAGCCAATAAAGATTCCAACAATCTGGACTAGTCTTTTATAAAACACTTTTAATCTATATGTTTAATTTATGAACATCCTGTAAAATCCGTTCCTTTTGCAACTTGCCATTTCCTTCTCTTGTTAAATTTGCTGCTGTCGGATTTAGAGTGATTTACAAAGCCTATAATCACAGATACACCCCAGGGTTTCAATGCAGTGCCCAACTTAAAAGAACCAACTTGGACCAGTCTTGCAATCTTAGGAGATATACAGATCTAAAGTGAATGCCTTTAACATCCAGTAATCTGTACATTTATAAGACGACTTGTACTATTTTTGTTGAAGCCAAGGACTTATCGGTACACTCATTTAATATGGAATAAAGAAATGTAATCCACATCTCCCTAGCATGGATCATTCAGGAACCTATCATTATTTTTGAAGCTTCAGCTATAGCTTCAATGGGCATTATGGCCCCAAACTGAAGTAACATTTGACCAAAAACAATTGGATGTTTTCTTCCTTTGTTACTAAGCTGCTTTCTTCAGGGGTGCAGTCACCTTTTTTAAAGTCACAATCGTTTCCGTGAGGAGATCTTTATCTTATGTTTCAGTTGAAGAGAAACTCTTGAGGTGTTGAAAGGTGGGCATTTTAAATTCACTTTTACTGTTTTTCCAAAGACTGTGACTGGGAAAGGCCACTCTTTTTTCTCACTGAGACCTGACCTTTTCTTCTCCAAGCCAGTCCCCCCGTGTCTCCTATTACCTCATATGGATGGGGTCTTCAAACCCACAAGATAAATATTTCCTCAGTTATCCCTTCGCTCCATACAGAGAAGAAACATTGTACTCCTTTGGGCTTTTCACAGACCCCTCTTTACCCCAATATCACCGATGCTCAATGGATTTGTACCAATGCTGTTCTGGGCACTTTCAAATCCCTTACTGTAGAGCTCTTCTATCCTGTACATTGTCATCATCCTTAATGTACTTTATCAGAGTAAACACTTTTGCATATGCATTATTTAAGCCTACTAGAAGTACAAATGATGCCAGGCGCACTATAGGAAGTCAGGTGATGTTATTAGGGAGTAACAAAGAGTATATAGTGAGGTCAGGGTTGATAGGTCAGCAAAACAAGGAGGACACAGGAGACTGCTGTGGGTTTCACATTTCAGAAATACCAATATTGTTTTCTCACCTCAACCACATGTTAACCACAAAGGTCCACCTAACCCTAACCACAATTATTCCCTAGGTAGTAACTTTTACTCTAAACATAACCACGTTTTTGTGTCTGAACATGAACAAACCTTAAGCATAGCTATGCCACAATAACAAAGAAAAACATTGTTGTTACCATGACCACCTAGATCTGGCTAACCCTAACCCTAATCTCAATCTTTCCCTATGTAGTTACTTCAATTTTAACCACATTTCCCTTGTAATAATTTGAATTATAGCCATTTTACCCCCAAGACAACTAGTTTGTTGTATCTTAATCTGAAAAAACTTCATTGTCATTGTTACCATGACCAAAAAGATCTGCCTAACTGTAATCCTGATATCTCCCTATGAAGTCACTTTAATGCTAACCTTTTTTTTGTGTACCTAAATCTGACCAACCTAAAGCCTTGTTAGAATAACACTGATCATTGACGCATTGTTTGCTCTTCATTGGAACCATGACCCCAAAGGTCCGCCTAACCCTGACCCTAATCATGATCTTTCCCAAGGTACTTACTTTAATTATATCTGTCTTTCCTCAAACATAAACACAATTTTGTGTCTTAACCTGACCAAACCTCAACCATAGCCATGTCACATAACGCACAAAAGCATTGTTGTGGCTGTTGTGGATGTTGTTGTATTCAAGGGGATTTAGCCAACTTGCTGATAGGAGAAAGTACACCATCACCCCTTCTTACCCGGCACTGAACCCACGTTTTTAATCTGGAAAGATGTGTTTGATAAAAAATGCTCACATAATGCTCGCAGTAATCCCAGTGATCACTGCTGCAGTGTGAAATACGGGCGATAATGCTCTTATCCAGTAGATTAAGGTCAGACAAACGGCATTAACATGGGCCAACATGCTAAAGTGGATCTTCCAACGTGACACATTTATGCAATGCAACTACTGCTACTAGAAAGCAACACTCTAAACATAGTTACTGCTGCTAAGTAGCACTTGAGTCTGTGATTCTTTGTTTGTCTGATAAGGAAACGTAACATGTGTCAAGGGATCCAAAAGGAAATAATGTTTTTCACTTGTGTACTCTTCGGTTGATACTCTGAATGCTTGCTGTGTTATGTACTGCCTGTGTTGTCTTGGTACATCTAAGGTGGGCTGTTTCTGTTAACCCTTACCTACGTTGTAAGCGGGTCACCACTCTGGGGAGGTAATTATTCTCTAGCCTGGTTAATGGTCCTTACTGACAGCACTTAATGAAAATTAATGACCGGCTTTAGCACGGTGTGCACACAAATATAGGGCAGCAACTGTATCTTGGTTAAAGATCCCATAATCAGAAAGCAGCCACATTATAAATGTAGGTAGATATAGATTGGGTGCAAGAAGAGTTTGCAAAATCCTATCAACCTGTTAGTCCATGCCAATGTGTCTCTATGCAGAACAAACGATGGAGAATAAATCAGACTGCCCTGCGGTAATAACCCACATTTACTTGATGAAATGAACTCCAGGATGTATTTCTGTCTAATAATAACTAATTTCCCATTCTGGCCAAGCCTCTGATGAACTACCTTGGCAGAACTGCTTCATCATCCACTCATTGGTTGGCCAAGCTGGCTACAGAGAGAAAGCAATACCTGCTAGAAGAGATCAGCCTCAGCTTTAAGCCTGTGTGAATCCCATTAATGAGTATTAATGGATGCCTTGGAATGTCGTGATCCCCACAACATGGACTGGATCTGCAGCCTCTTAACCTGACTCAGTCTCAAGGATTAAGACTTACTGGTTGTACAGGTGGATACATTTAACTTACTGTCTTTAAGACTTCATTGGCACAGACTTGCACATGCACACAGCTTTGTCGGAGTCAGTCACTTTCTCTGAGAATTGGTCATGAAAGCCAGTATATAGGTTTCATACATAATGGATGATAATGTTTAGCTCTGGCCTAACATAATACCTTACTAAAAGAAACAACTGGAACATTTAAAAGCAAGCCGTAAGATAAGTTCATTGCTAATGCCCAATTATGCCTAAACAGCTGCTGTGTTGCACTTTTAATTAAGATGGATTTTTTTTTTTCTGTTGTGCATTTAAAACACTGCATAAGCGGTTCAATGAATCCACCAAACATGCTTGTTATTAAACGCTCCCCACGGTATTCCTATTTTGCAGAGTCAGAGGAACCTTGGTGGATTTGCAGAATTGGTGAATATTTAGTAATCGCACAGTGGGAAAAAAAAGGTGTCACATTCAGCACGAGGCAGACTTTCATTCATGTAGGTAGAAGCATCAGGCCGTACAGTATATTTGCATGAACACTTGATAGAGAGCGAATTTGTACATTCAGGAGGTAAATGTGAACATGCATCAACACGTACATACATTGTGTTCACACGTGTCTGCCTGTTGAATTACAGTGTCTTGTGAGATAACAGATATTTCTGTGTGTCTGGTTTGTTGTGCTATTCCACAGAGGCACAGCCAAGATATTAGCAGTCAATACTTGCATGAGGCATCTGAAACCATTGCAATTTATAGGCCTTGTTTTTGCTGATACAGCCCGGCTGTCAAAATCATCAGTGTGCACACAAACTCCAGTCCTTCTGGAGGCCGGGAAACACATACAGAGCAGACACACACCAGACACACCGAGAAAAGAGGAGAGGGGAGGGAAGAATTGAATTTCTCTTTTTCTGCTTCTCTTTTTCGCTGGCTGTTTATCTTCCCCAGCCTCTCCCACCCCTCAATACTTCACGCCATTCAGAGATTATCTTTTTTTTCTTTACTTCCACAGTGGCAACCCACATCGGGATTTGTGTGGAAAGCTGTCATTCAAAACATTTCAGCCGCTTTTTTTTTTACAAATAATCTATAGCATTAAAAGAAAATAACCAAGATTATAATGCTGCTTGGCAGAAGTGAAGCGCATTGTGAAAAAAAACGTCTATTTTAAGAGAAAACAATGATGAGGACATTGCTGTATTACTCAATAACAATGGCAGGATATTGGTTTGGAGTTGCATGTTTTTTTTTTAATCAGGAACAGCATTACGGCGTCGTTATGACTGGCACGTTTTTGTTTTTTTTCATCTTTTTTTAATTAAGGCAACCCAACCCAGGCCAAATCATTGTCTTTTTGTGCTCTAATCAATGTTGAGATGTGGTGCATTTTTGGTTCTGTTTTATTAGAGGATGGAAAGCATCCGAATGCACGTAACAACATAAATTCCATTGCTTTTGGCAGAGGGTTCCTTTGCTACCGGGTCGGCCGGGAAAATACATCATCGCTGCACAACTCTATTAGCATATATTTGATAAGATAATGCTTCATTGACATATTTGCTAATAACATTACAAAAAATGTGTAAAACAATTGAATTTTTGATGATCGATTTGACGCTTTTTTTTCCTGGGACCATTTCTAAATGATTTTCTCTTGTGCCATTATAATCTGCATTTAGTGTTTTTTTGGACACCATTCTGTTGTCCCCAGTGGACCCGATCCCTTGGGATTAGTGTGCTCATTGAATCAGCTCCTCCACATTTAGAAATTGTTTATTTCAATTGACTACACTGGCTAAAGCCCTACAGAGATAGATAGAAGAGGGCTGTAGAGATTTTTTAAGCTATCAAGGACTGATAAGTCAAACTGATAAACCCTACAGTGGTTCCTCCGATGGCCTGATCCAACACACCTGTTCGTATCAAGCCACACTGTCAATAGCGCACAGTGATTTGATCTCTGCCTCTGCGTCCTGTGATAATTACCCCGAGAGAGCATCAATGAGGACTTATTGGTCTTCGCTCCACAGTGCACAAAAGAGCCTGCCTTTTAATCTTTGTGGGGTGAGAGCCTTCGACTTGTTAGCAACGTGTGAAAAGCCCCACCGTTTCTTCATCCTTGACTAATCATTAGTGGAAATTAGCGAGGATGGGAAGGGAGTGATTTAGGGTTCTTTTGCAAAGAAGATTGTGAAACGTGAGCAGTGGTAACAAAGAAGATGGTCACTCTCCACAACTAATGACGCATGTGTGACCATGAGAGGCCAAGGACAAGGCCGCCCGTTCAATATGGATTTAAACAGTTCACTAATGCGGAATAGAGAAACTGATTAGTGGAAATTCAGGAAATTATTTTCATTATCTTTCCGTGTGTGTGTGTGTGTGTGTGTGTGTGTGTGTGTGTTTCTTTCTATGGCCACATTTGGGGACAACCTTTGAAACAGTAAGAACAGGTTTTCAAAGATAAAATGTTTTCCATTCGGATTAAGTAAAACTCAATGACAATCTGGCAAGGATGCATTACAGGATGATCTGAGGTAGTTGTAAGGGAAAATGTACTTTTCAACCAATTGGAAATCGCGTTTTCGAGTTCAAAATGTTTCAATGTGTCCTACTCAGCGACTATTCGACACTGCATTGTCATGTGTTTGGAGCTGGTTTCGGATGGCCCCGGGACTACTGCTATAGCAGGTTTGATATTAATGGTGTGCTTAATCATTGATAAAGATTAATGTAGCCTGTACATTATTGAATGCGAGTAAATGAATGCTAAACTGTTTTGTCTGTGTTTGTGCAAATTTGTATTCCCACACCATCCAGATCTAGGTCAGAAGCCAGCGCAATGTGCCCTTGGCCAGAGCGTGTGAACTCCAATGTCTGAGGAAGGTGACTCCCACAGTGTGTAATTAAACAGCAAACTGCCTCACTAAACATGGATGCTGTCCTACTGAGCGCCTCATCACTTTGGCATCTGTGCCCGACACCAGACCTGCTTCACTCGCCCATTTTTCATGGCACTCCTCACGCTGTCAAGAAGTCAACTAGCAAGAAACCAGGGGAAAAGAGCAGCACAACACCATCAAACTGACAGGTTATAAGTCAGGAAACTCTGGAAAAGCAAAGAAAAGTTTGTTTCAGCGGAACTAAAACATCTCACAGTGCCTCATTATACCATGGTCTAAACACGGAGGTGCCGGTTATTAGATAGTGGCAAAGATCAAACTTTGAAGATAAGGTTTATGTATTCTTTAGGAACAAATGTCATAAAATGTCAAAGACAACAACACTAAAAGCAGAAAAGGTATTTATTCAACCTCCTTTGCCTTAGATTACTCAAGCTAAATGCCAACATGAGGCTGGAAATGAGAATCCTTAAAAAATAAAACATTTATTATGTGTGCACTCATATTCTGTTTGCTACATTAGAGTTTTCTGTGCTTGTTTTTAGCCTACTGGAGCTGACCGTATTGGTATCAGCTTTCATATGCATTTGTTTAAGCATGAAGACAAGACAATATAAAAAAACCAAAAACTGTCATATTCTGCCTTCATCAACAGTTAATTAACCTCTGCAGGCGTCTCCTGTGAAGCCGAGCAAGGAATCGGAGGCGATGCAAAAGTCACATGCACTGAGCACATTTGAATAAAGCAAAATAAAAAACAGGGCCACATCTTGTGGGTTCCAAACCAAACAGTCTCTCGCTGAGCTACAAGTAATGAAACTGTATATTTGTGTGGGTTTCAAAATGATTCTGTGCATTGGTGTTTAACCACGGTCACCCGTATGAAATAGCCTGAGACCATCTGCGATTTATGATTCGCTCCCAGCCTCTGGCAAGCCAGGCTGAATAATTTACATTGTGCTGAGGCATACGTGCCCAGAATGTCTGATGCCAGAAATAGAGGAATGAGGGGCTCCGAGCGGGATATATGGGGACGGAGTCTGACGAGCTACCGCTGCCATCGGAATGTGGCTCAAAGTTGGTGTGTGCTGAGGGAAGGGGAGCGTGTAGTGTGCTGAGTAATTGGCCAAACATGCTGAGTCACATGGAAGTGCTCTTCCGCGCCTTGTTAATCCGTGCACCTCCAATCGTGTCAGCGTGACACCATAAACACCAGGCATCTCATTCCACTTCCTCTTCACGTGATCCACAAGTAAACAATAAGGTAAGTGAAAAGAACGAGAAGTAAACACATTCCAACCGTCTAATCTATCAACAAAAATCCGTGGAACTGTGTTTGTCTGTGTTTGCAAAACAGTCTGTCCCCCCCATGAGCCTCCTGGCTATAACCTTGGATGTCTCTGACTCTCTCACAGGTGAATGCACTTTAACAAAGGTGCAGCCTCATAGCTCAAAGCCCTCCCAAAGGCCCCCAAAAACTGCAAAATGGGGAGAAAATAAACCCTAACTATGACCCTGTTTTTCATGGTTATAGCATTTAGCAAAGGGCAAAAGCAAAAGAGTCATTAACATTGCCAGAATTATAGAAAATAATGAGATAGAATATGATAATAGCTTCATGATATGGCCTCCATAGACACACATTTCTGTTTTTCAGGAACTACATGTCCTTGAGGATGCTTTTCTTGTGTCTTTGAACACATAAGTAAGCAGGCAAAACAGCGATTGCGTTCGGCGATAATCTTCAACTCGTGCCAATCAGCCGGCCTAATCACATTGGGGATTTAATGAAAGTGGAGGACCACAGGCAGCACAAAGTTAAAGTGAAGCAGATAAGAAACTCCACTGGCCTGTAATTGGACCTCATTGATCTGCAGGGTTTATAGATCCTTATCATCCTACATTATGTAAATTATTCCGTCTCGCAAGAGCATTAGCAGACATTCCTCGGTATTTGACCCCGTATGGTTGTAAAGGGTTCTATGTATAGAAGAAATATTGGCCATAAACAAATAATGTAAGCGTTTATCCCTGGTTGTCTGTCAAATGGAAGTTCCCCATTCTTATCCCTTAAAGAAAAGAAAACTTCATTTTGGTGGCTTTACTTTTGGTTTCCTTTAAAAAAAAAAAAAATGACTGAAGAATTTGCATTGAAGTTCCCCTGAGCTAAATTATTCTGTCCCTTATGACTAGTAGCAGGCTTCCTTTCGTCTTTACTTTTGACCCCTCATTGTTGGAAAAGATAGTCTGTATATAAGACGTATTGACTACACAACACACAATGTAAACGTTTAAGCCTTTCTATTTGAAGTTCACCATTCCTATTTTGAAGAAAACAAAACCTAACTTTATTTTTGGGGAGGACATTGGCTTTATTTTGGCTTCTTGAAAATGTAATAAGGACTAGCAGACTACCTCAGGGCTTTCCTTTTGATTCCCGTTTGCGAAAGGTTCTCTGTGTAGAAGACATATTGGCGCTACAAAACATAATGTTAGCGAATAAACCTGGATGTTTTTCTATTCCTATTGATTCAAGAAAACAAAATCTAACTTGGCTGCTTTTAGTACTTAATCTTCCTTGGAATTTTTTAACGGCTTAAGAATTTGCATTGAATATCCCCTGAGCTATACTGGAAACGATCTGCCTACCCATGTTCCACCCATGTGAGCTTATGTCCACAGAGACCCCATGGGCAGTGGACAGATGGCAAGGCAATGCCATACACAGATGCCCACCTCTTATTTCTCACATCTCTGCCAAGACAAAACACATGAAGCAGGGAATGAACACAATATGGGGAAGAAAGGATTATTCTAAAAGTACAAATATAGGGGCTGTCCAATCCGAAAATAGTCTTATCTACAATTTGGTCATTTCTGGCAAAGACACACAAGGGCAACTATCAGTTTCTGTGTTTTGGAATGAGTTATCCAATGTAAATGTGTTATCCGATTTAAACATTCTACTAGAAGTTATTTGAAAAGGACTCAAAATAAATATGTATAGAAGAGGCCATTGACTTTTGAAATATGTCATGAATTATACCAACATATCATTTAAAATTACAGTAGAAATGTCTATAAAATATTGAAAGGAAAGATGAATAAAAAAGATAAAATGGGAGCAAGAGTTAGGAACACAAATAAAAGATGACGAATGGAAGCAGATGTCTAATGAAATGCAAAAAAATCCTTATTTATTCTTCAGACTTTTTTTTTCTAAATTTAAAAAAAACATTAAGCCGTCAGTGTTCGGGGCGCTGTGGCAAAGGCAATGCAAATGAGTCAAATATCCTTTACTAATGCAAATTGTATTTATTATTTATTTTTTAGACCTTTATGTTTTAAAGCAGAGACTCTGGGAAAACATCCAACCAATCGTAGGCGAGAATATAATGATCTATTCGGAACTCACAGAATCCCAACACTGAATCTAATGGCAAAACTGTGGAAAACAAACAAACCCTTAAATTTAATTAGAAAAGGAAAAGTAAGATTGAAGAAATGCAACTCTTTTTTTGGAACGGAAAAATATAACTACACCATGGAAATGTAGCAGGAAGAATCTTCTTGTCAAACAGATGGACGACTGTTACTGCATATCTTACCGCTCCCTGTGATTAGCATTTCCACTCAGGCATGTACGCACATATATACAGTTGTGTGTGTAGATACGTTGGTGAATGAGTCAGATAAGTAAACACCCAACAAGATTATACACACACTGAAGTAAGCGAGACCTATGTACTGGTGAATACACATGAGAACTATTACCAGCACTAAAGGAAGCAACACATTGCATTGGGAAATCATTAAACTATTTAAAATCCTCCTGCAGATACATTTTTAAAGCATGTAAACAAAATGTGCCTCGATAAATAATATCTGAAGTGGGTGTCATGATCTTGGTTTATGTATTTTCAGTTTTATTTTGTAAGAACATTGTTGTTATGCGTTTCTCTGTTTTCCCGCCTTTTTTGGTTGGTTGCCACGCCGTGATTACACGCTCCTGTGTGTAATCAACCCTTGTGCTTAGCCTACCCTCTCCAGGTGTGTCTTCTTGAGATGATTAGCTCTGTGTATATACAGTATCTCTGTTTTTCCCTGGGTCCCTAGTCAGTTTGACGTCAATGTTTACCGTCTTTGCTCAGGATTATTCCATGTGCTCCCTGTGGATTTGCTGAGCTCCGCCATTGTTTAGTGTTAGCTTGCCTATTCCGTCAGTTTCGTCTTTTCTTTTGTCACCAGCTTTACTATGACTAACTTTGATTAACCTTTTTGCTTCCTAAAGCTGCCTCCTACTGCCTTCAACAAATATACACTTTCTCACTCACGGGATACTCTGAATGCAGAGACAGTTTCAGCGATACAGAATCAGCAACCAGAACACATATCAGTGGTAAGTACACGTTGGATCTTTTATTGGATTGCTTTTTGTGCTACAAGTTGTAGCATATAAAAACCACTCAGCATCATGGTAACAAGGTTAGGTACTTGATTTGTATTTAAAGGTGTACTTTAAAGCTATGGGTGAGCAGAAGCTGTCATTGCAAACTTTGAAACCAAATCAACTTCAATTAAATCTCAAAAACCCATGAGCTGTGAAGGGCCATGTTGTGGAGTGGGAAAATACTTCAACATGTTTGATTCTTTGTTTTTTGTTTTAATGTTGTATTTGTTATTAAATTGCATTTCTTAATGTGCTTAAGAATTTACATGATTAAAAACGGCTGCAATATGGTTAGCTAACTATAGGCAACATTCCCTCTGACGTAGTGACACCCAATCAATATATCTTTATTATTTTACAGCTAAAAGTGTCAAAACACACATTTACTGCCCACTTTCTTTCAGGTTCTTTTTTTAAGGGATACCTTTTTATGGATTATACAAACAATTCTAAAACACAACACCAATATTGTCAGACAAAAATGTTTGCCACAATGTAAGGTTATATGTAGTCACTGGGCTAGAGGATAAAAAGGTAATGATGCGGCTTAGACTTCTAGACCTTCCCACTGCGATCAATACTAGTAAAGCCTGTTTGTTTAACGTGTTCCGTACATGTGTCTACTTTCATGTACATCTAAACCCAAACACCTCAGCCCCAACAGGAGCTGCAGTGTATGGAACACAGCTCTCCAGATTGGAACCCAGCTTGAGGTAAAGGTTAATGGAAGCGCCCTGCAAAACAGAGATTTACAACTCTGCTGTAGCAACCATCGCAACACAACACTCTTTCTAGTAAAAACACCTTAAGAAAATATATAGAAAGCCAAGGGGACATTTTTATTTTTATTTTCATATGGTTCAGAGTTGGCTGTATAAGCTGTCGCTGGATATTTGCTCGATGATTCACATTCACATGTGAACTCGAGAAACTCAGTGTCAGGTTGAAAATTGCCTTGAGGCAGGTTAAGATGATTCTGCCAGGCTTAAGATCAGAGGAAATGGGAAAAGAAAAAGAACACCAGAGAGAACAGGTCCCAGTCTAATGTGAACAAGGGAAGGACAGAGCGGAGCTGTCTCTCAGATGAACATATCTTCTGTTGTCAGGAACACTTAGACAGAACACATGCACCTGTGAAGGCCATACATTTACCCATACATGTTAGTCATTGAAGCATCCACAGCCTGTTCATCCATTTCTAACTCAGGTAATCTTGTTTTGACGTTGTATCTCTATTCTACCGAAATCCCTAACAGTAAGGAAGAACAAAGGGCCCACGCACCTATTTTCTATTTGAGTGTTATTACTAAGCTTTTGTGACTTTGCATTATTGACTGATCATTTACGGACTTCGATTTCAGAGTGGAAAAAATACATAATTGTAAACATTTTCCAATCTCATGTGACAATGCACCTGTCCTGCGCATAATTAATAATTTAATATATACAGACGTGGACAACATTGTTGGTACCCTGACGGTAAAGAAAGAAAAACCCACAATGGTCACTGAAATAACTTGAAACTGACAAAAGTAATAATAAACAAAAATGTATAGAAAAATAGCGAATAAAAATAAGACATTGCTTTTGAATTGTGGTTCAACAGAATCATTTAAAAAACAAAAGGTAACACCATACTTGAATGGGTGTTCATAAGACTGACATGACACCTGTCACAAACATGAATGAATACTTATGACAGTTGTCGTTAAAGTGTCATTCGGTAAGTTGTGTCACTTTTGATGCAAAGGTGACATTGTTTGAGATGTCCTTGTTATGACAACTTGACATTAACCAAGACAACAAAACCATAATCATGTCATAAACATGTCAGAGCAGACCTAACTGTCAAACTTAAGAAAAACGGTTCGCTTGATATCTTAGCGCGACATTAAACCGTCACATATGGAAGTCTGCTAGTCTGTTAACGAGGAGTGGTCCAAAATACCTGTCGACAGGTGCAGAAGTCTCATTAAGAGTTACAAGTCGCTTGATTGCAGTGATTGACTCAAAAGGTTGTGCAACAAAATATTAACATATGGGTAGCATCATGTTTGTCCAGGCCTGTTTCAGGTCTGATTTTCATTTGTTATTTTCAATACATTTTTATTTATTATTACTTTTGTCAGTTTCAAGTTATTTCAGTGACTATTGTGGGTTTTTCTTTCTTTAACGGAAGGGTACCAATAATTTTGCCCACGTCTGTATACACACCCTTACATTTAGTGAGTCCTCCATTTCTGAATCCTCTTCTTAGTGTCAGTAACGAACACCTTTTATAGTATGTTTGGATGTTTGTTCCATTTGATCCTATCAGTTAGTTCTGAAAGAGCTCAAAAAGCAGTGCTGGGCCTTAACATTTGAGACCTTAATGATTGTTCAGCATGTAAACGTTGCCGGGCAACAAACGCAGATCCAACCAGGGAAGAGTGTTTTCAGAAATATTACCTTTAAAAAAAAACAGTTTTCGATTCAAGGCCACTAAATTCACGCCCCCCTCCTTGCCTACTGTTGAATAACTGACATACACTTAAACCAACAAGCAGAGGCAATTCAGTGGAGGAATAAAAGAGGTGATGGCACAGATGTACAGTTATATTTCTTCAGGGGAGAAATGACTGCTGTAGGCTCGGCTGTGAGCTGGCGCTGTCTGTATCTCCATAACTTCACAGGGTATTAATTGTTTCAGCGCCGTCAGCAGAATGGCCTCTGCTTGTTGAACCACATCCAGGAGGAAAGTGATCAGCCAAATTGCACGGGAGCACATTCTGAGGCTCAGCCACAGTGCAAGATGCTGAATTTTAAGATGGTGTTGGACCATGTTGGGCTCCATTTTGAGAGGTTCATTGAAAACGGTTAACCACCACTGAGGTTGAATAGGATTGTGGGAAAGTATCATGGGAAACTGCTAATTTATGTACAGGATTACTATAAAAAGATGTGATGGAGTTCAAAGTCATCATTGACATTTATGTCACATGTCTCACCAATGCCGACCTACAATGCTGATTAGTATGCTTATATATAACATACCATTAGATCAAGTGAAGAGCGCCGTTTGGTGGCAATCACATACCGAGTGATTAGCTGAGAGAAAGAGCAAGAGAGGCTAGGGGGAATGAAACCCACCTCTTCGGGAGATTTTTATTGAAATGGTAAGACCTTCCACAGTAAATGGCATATATCAACCCAAAAACAATGATTGTGTATTTTATTAAGCAAAGGATCTGTGGATAATTTGGTAGGTACAACAAAAGAATAGTGGTGGAAGTAATATTAACCTAAGTAAACGTACTATGCTGAAAAACTACAACATTTTATTCTATTTTGCGTTAAAAAGGCTCGCATTGAATATCCCCTGAGCTATAGGCTTAAAAGCACATAAATACAAACAATACCTCAGTAAAAATACTTATAAAGGAATTCATTATGACTTGGTGAAATGAGCACATTAAATATCATTCAGGAAAGTATACTTTTTAACAGTGGCTTGTTTTCCATAACAGTATAGGTAGTGGTACGCTTATTTAATATATTTGGTAAGTAAGCTTATTGAAATAAAGCCTTTTAATCTAATTTATTTAGGTATTATTTGTTTCTTGGTGTTTCCCTGGTTATTTTCTGAGGGCTTTATGACTCTGCTATGACTCGATGATATGTTCATATCTCGTTAGGAGTCATACATTCTTGAATCATATCCTCTGTACTGAATATCACTGTCAAATGTTATGTTTTGTATAAGAAAACGCACATAAATACATGGTAAACAAAATCAGCTTTTATAGGGGTAAATGTGTAACATAATGTGCTTTTGAAATATAGAAAATGAAGATCCCAAAGTGCCAGCATCTGTGCCAGTAAGGCATTTCATGATGTATTTACAAATAATGTATTTTACTTTAGAGTTATTAATAGAGCATGTGGACGTCGGCAAAAGGCCAGCCACATTGAAATGCACAAGAAGAGGGCAACAGTGGAGTTACCCAGTGCAAAAGCAATCCACATAAAAAATGCAGTGGCCTATGTCTTCCTTAAATACATCCAAGCTTTAAAAAGGCACGTGGGGTTAGGCAGCGGGGGCCGGTGTCAATTTACTATCTGTGCATTTCAAGCGGCATCGTGCGTAATGTTAAATAGAATCTGTTTATAACTTCTGGTTTCAATCGGAGATCCAACCTCCTGATAACAGAGAACGGAGGAATCAGTATCATATTTGAATGTACCATTTCAGCACCATGGACAGTGTCCTTCAGCACTTCATGGTGCCTTTTGAAATGGATCTCATTGTGCTACTATACTTATAAGGCCCCTCAGAACATACTGTATTTCATTGATTGTAACCACAAATACATCCATAATAACTATTGGCAAAACCACACCCTCATATAAGACTATAACACTTGAGAAAAACCTTACGATTTTGCAGGATGTAACACTCAAATTGGCCATCTCACAAATAGAGGAACAACCACACACTACACAAAATACAATTTGGTATTCAGTAAATGATAATGTGTTCCCTATTATCTGCGGATCATACCGATGTCCTATGTTGTAACCACTGTAACTAAAACACAATACCAATTAAACCACACACGAAGCCTACAACTGATTGTCCAAAATTCTGAAGATATAACACTCAAAAATACAGAAAAGCACACACACTTAAACACATACAATTGCATATATAGCAATTGTCATTATCTGCAGAATAAAAATGAAACTTAACTAAACACTAATCTAAGTCTAGCATCAAGCCTTCAACTGAGTCGTAAACAAATACAAATCTTAATAAAATCTGAAGATCTAACACTCAAACTGGCCCTCAAAATATAGAACACACACACACACACACACACACACACACACACACACACACACACACACACACACACACACACACACACACACACACACACACACACACACACACACACACACACACACACACACACACACACACACACACACACACACACACACACACACACACACACACACACACTACAGAAAATTAAAATGGTGATAGAATACCTTTAAAAAAAACCTGATGCATTTGTATCAAGGCAAAATGGAATTGGTTGCAAATCAAATCTCGCTTTTAATAATTGTTTTGATTTCCGCTGATGAGAGGGTCGATATCTGTGTCAAGCCAACTTATTTATTTATTTTTAAAACCTTGCCACCCAAACATTCATCTCACGACGCATCCTTGGACAAGTTCACGGGTCGCACTCTCACCAGAAGAGGGCATTCCGATTCTGCCTGACAAAGTTGCCTTGACATGCAGACATGATTTACAACAGCGTCATGCTGCATCTCAAACCGAGCAGCAGCGAAAACGAAAGCAGGATTTAGACAGAAAGCTTCATATTTGGATGAATCTTAATAATTTCGCGAGGCTCGTTGACAGAGTACCGCAGAGACTTGTGGATAACCGAACACCACTTTCCTGTGCGCCATGCGCGGATCCCACTGAGCATCATTGAGAGAAAAAAAAAAAGACACCGGGAGAGGAATCTATGGGCTGCATTTGGAGAATTACGTCCCTTTTTTGTGCATCGTGCCACTGTACTTGTCCAGTTTTGTGAGAGGATTCTCATAAGACTGGCATGAATTCCTTGGATGTGGCTTGGTTATTGTCTGCGCTTACTGCGGTACTCTTTCTGGCTGTAACTTGAAAAAAAAAAGCTTCCCTCGCTGCGAAGACATGGATAAGGAGTTCTGAAACGGGATTGATCACCCTTTTAATCTGGAGTTGGAAGTAATTGACATTAGACCCGGTTCGACTGCACGGTTATACATGCATAACTAAACCGGATAGCACATCCAGGTCCGGGAGAGTAAAGGGCAGGTGCGCTTTGGAGTCGGCGGCTGCGCGGAGAGACCGGGCTAGTGGATTAGGACGGTACCTGTCTGTGGAGAGCGCGTCATGCGGACTCGGGTGTCGCGCAGTAGAAGCCGTTAAAACCTGTAGGCTGGAGCTGACAGATAAGCGGATATGGGTAAGTTATGTTTGTCTTTTTTAGCAAGTAGCGTGATTCCAAATGATTCTCCTGTTGTTCTCTTTTCTTACAAACAAACCCGAGATGCATCGTGTCTGTGGAGCAGAATGGGTTGTTCTCATCAAAATGTGTCGTCTTTTCAAAATACATTGTTGTAATATGATAAGGTGTTCTTTTTATTGAAGTGGTTCGGGGAGCTTAGAAGATGTGGGTGAAGCTGGTGCTTGTATAGCGTGTCAGTCGCAGAGCTGCAATCTGTTTTTCCTCCATTTCCTGGCCATAGAGCCTAAGGATACTTATTTTTTTTAATTATTATTGTTTGCACCTTTGTGCGCTTACTGCTTGCCAAATCACCAGTAAAAGCAAATACACCTGTTTTCCAAATGAGGTCCATCTCTTTTTGTCTTGACTAGTTAGAGTGTTTTGCTCATTGGCATGGACTGAAATGCTAATGACGGTAAATGTTGGAAGCCATTCAACTTTATAAAGCGTGGCCCTGCATAATCATTGATGTGTGCTTCATCTGTGCACGTTTCCATTGTCCGGTATCAGCCTCAGTACTAACGCCTTCTCCCAAAAAAAAAAAAAAAAAACTCTTGAGGGCTGATTTAAGGCACTGGGTCCTGCATGGTTCTGGTTCTCATTCAAGAAAGCCTTCGTATTCCACACCTGTTTTTTAAAAGGACTCTCCAGATTGAGCATAAAACTGTGTCAACTGTCAATATATCAGGTGTGTGTGTGTGTGTGTGTGTGTGTGTGTGTGTGTGTGTGTGTGTGTGTGTGTGTTGTTTGTACACAATGCCCCACTCCTTTAGTAATGCATCATGGTATATCTCTCATGCACGTGTATTTCCCCATCTTATTCTCAGTTATAGGATAAATAACCATTTAGCCTCCATGTATTTCCCTTATGCACATGTTCACACTCATAACCAACCTCCTCAACCGTTCTCTAACTTTGTCCCTTCCTTGGTAAGGACTGGCTATCCCCAGGAGGCTGCCGTTTGGTGGCAATCACATACCCCCCCATTTTCCAATTATTTGGGCTCCATCTTCTGCATGCTCCTGGTCTAATTTTATTGTCAGGGGTAGCCTAATCTCCCCAGTCATTGTTAACCGGTATACAGATGGCCAAGTTCACTGGTGGTGCTGTGCCATTAATTGCAAGGCTGCATGATGCATCGACCCACGGTGGGTTACTGCACCGCATCAATACAACAGCAGAGAAAGCCATACAGTACAGGCCAGTAGGAGCCCAGACGTAATTTATGTGCACTGCAAAGCAACCATATATGGTTAATCATAGGAGTCTAGTTTATGGGCCTGTTTCCTAAATGAATATCAGAGCGTATGAGGAAAAGCCCTGCATGCTCGAGGTGCAGTGAGTTTGAATCACACAGAACACACTTGCCTGAAAAACTGCAGCTTTTGCCCACCACATAGCATCATGCTGCTGCCCACAATTATTCGATGATTATGTGGCCCTGTGGTCTCAGTCATCCAGCTGACTGTGATGCTCTTCATTAACAGCATGCGACGCACTTATGTTTCATGGGCCATATCATTAGAGTTCTGCTTTGCAGGAAGAGAACAGTAGGGCAGGGAATGTAATAAGACAGCCTGAGCTTCAAAAAATAATTCAAAGACCAAAGTTACATTTCACACTCTGTCCAAGTAATATGAATTAAAATAGATGCAATGTTTGGTTTTGTTACCACTAAATTACATGGATAGGCTTATCTGATGGCAACAGATGACCTTTTGCTGGCCCCAATGCATGCGACAAGGGGATCAGAAAGCCCCTCTGAGAGCAATATCAGGGCATGTGTTATTTACATTTGATTATTTTTACAGAAACAATCAATAGCTTGAAGCACTTGGGATCCAGCATTCAAAATCTACAATATACATGTTAATGCTGTTCAAGTTTGTATAAACTGGATTTATTGAGCTACAAGCTCAGTAGACCATAGAAGGTTTCACCAGTAACACTTGATATGTGTTCTTATATAATCACATCTGGAGTAAAGTAAGACAATGACCCTACTCAAAGAAAGGTATACATGTATCTAGTCTTATCTCTCCAGAAGGCTAAATGTAGAATGTAGTAAATACTGTATTAAATACGATAGACCCAAAGGTGAAGTTGCTTGTCGCTCAGTTTGTTTGTTTAAGAGGATGTGTGCGTTTAATTGACTAATTGACAAAAGGTTGACTAAGACCAAAATACAAATACGTAGAATTATAGACAAAGGGGATGCCCTAAATTCGGATGTACAAGGCTTCAACAAAAATCAAGTGCAGTTTGTGTTGTTGCTACTCTATATCTATAATTTAGGACGCTCACTAACATAATGCATTTCTATCCCATAGCTAACTAAGCGAGCCTAACCCTAGCTCTGTCTTAAATTGGCCCCAAAACAGCTCTTTGAAGAACTGTGGAGTTCCCTTACCAAAACAGCTCTCCATCCAAAGTTTGTCCTCACAATGAAAATGAATAGCACTCTGCCAGCATACACAATACAATGTTGTTCTACCTTAAGAACTATAGGGGATCTTATTGTTTCTACGCTCTAATGTCAGGGCTGTGTTGCCCAGTAACAGACACAATCACATCACTGCGGATGCATGGGGTCAACTTGATCATGATGCTGTCCTTTCGCTGAAGATATTATAAAATATGATGGAATGAAGAACAATGCACAACCTTTACAGTGACATGTGAGATTTCAACCAAGCTTGTATTGAGCCCTGGAACAGAATTTCCATTAGCAATTTTTCTCTTAGAAATAATGATGAAAAAGAGGGATCCTACGTCCTGGTTATTGTTTTCTACCTACACATTTACCCTTTGTTCTCCAAATAGGATGTATCCACAGCAGATTTAGCAATATGTTGGGTTGTCACAGTAATAGCTAAAACAATTACACTACCAAAAACATACATTTGTTATCTGTTTTGTTCTACTATGGAAAAAAAAGCATTTCATTGTGTAAAATGCCACCACCACTCATATCCTTATCCAACAATTGGATCCACAAATACATTATGAAAAGTGATCAAATTATGTATTAATGTACTGTACAACACGTCTACCAGAGACTGTATGGGTTGCAATGCATATGTTAGTGGGCCATCACTAGCACTTTGAATCCAAGAACAACTGCGGCCATTTGCTGTGAGAAAGACCCTATGAATAGTTTTGTTTTTTCTGTACAAATAGGATCGAATGGTCTCAATTGACATAAGAACTTTCTTTGATGCATGATACTTGTTTGTTAATAACTTCAAGTTATCAAGGAAGCATTTCTAGCAGATGTGAGATAGTTGTGAGATGCGAGACTCCATTGCTATAATAAGAAGGGTTAAGGCTGATTGGTCATGCGTGTGTGCAGTGTATTCATGACAATACTCCCTGCAGTTTCTATGCCGTAGTCTTCCCAATCAGTTCTACGAATACAAGACCAGGACACAATGTTTTCCGACCACGGTTGAAAGAGGTCTAACTTGGCAGGCCTCGCCATCATCTGAAAGATAATTGGAGACTAATAGGAAAGCTTAGGCTGGTCTGGGGACGTCCTTCCCTTTATTTTCGGCTGCTGTCCAGCCTCTATGTGCAGTCAAGACTGAGGCTGGGAGCAGTTTTGTCAATGACAGGCAGCAGATAGCAATGAGCCACTTGTGTGCACCCCAAAGTGCACCAGTTAGCGAGTCCATTTGCCAAGTTATTAAGCTACATTTGGTTTTATTTTAGGTCAGCAGTAAAGTGCACTCACTCCCTCTTTGTGTTAGGGTTGAGAGGCAGAAACAGCTATCTTCCCGTGCTGAGGACAGCAGGTCTGTCTGCTACATAACAAAGCATTACCTGCATGGCTTTAGACAAACTTCAGCTTGGACTTATCCATTCATTTGGGATTCAGACAGGTAACTTCGTTGGGTGACAATGAAAAATGAGTAAGTGCGGGTCTATATATTATAATATGGAACACTAAAAAGAAAGCAAGAAAAATGCTATACTAAAAGCTGGAAAGCAAGAAAGGCGGTTGGAGGGCGAAAATGGAAATCAACTAGGAAAGTGAGGAGGTGGTTTTGAAGACATGCATAAAGAGTACACTACTTATATAAAAATGTCAATAGTCGGAGTCCAAGGACATGTATAACTAGCATATTTTAAAAAGGAGATGGAAAATGAAGGAGAAATTCTAATGTAAGTAGATTCAGCATAAGAACGGTTATGGGAAAGATGCATCAGGTAAGAGGTAATAGAGAACCCAAACCCCATGAATGACAACTCAGAGGCTGACTTCTGCTCCTTTGTGAATAAGATTAGAGGAATAGTAAGAGAAGTAGATGGCTTACAGAGGCATTAGCGCACGGAGTGCTCATTAAAACACATACAGTGTCAGGAAGGGGGAGAGAGGTGCCTTGTGAGGCAGCCTCAATCTGAAAGAGATGGCGGCGTCACTTCTAATAAAGCAAACCTATTATGCACATGGGAAATAAAAGCAATAGGGGCTGTTTCTACAGCCTCCTGGGATGCGAGTCAAACACAATATTTAGAAAGCATGCATTCATGTTTAACAGCCCACACGTTCTGTTCCCAGTCTATTAGAATTTGCTTTGAATGCACATGGAACATTACACATGGGCATTGTTCTATATCGGTGTTCTTTCCCCATCTCTACTTGTTTTTTTATCGTAACACTTTGATGCACAGTGTTGTTGGCAATTTAGTAACTTGAGAGAAACATAAGAAATTGTCTGCTTTCAAAAATATAGCACCTTGTGATCACTTTCTTTCTCTCTGCGACATCTATGTGAATGTATCACGAAAGTGCAGACGTGGTTGGATCTGAGGGCACAATCAATAGCCAGCACAAATGATCTGTACTGTTCCACGGTTCCCCTCCATATGTAAGCAATGATGAAAGATTCATCAGAAAACAAACAGTTAGCGTGTCCCTGACGCTCTCTTTCAGACACACTCTTACACACACACACATACAATACCCATATGGGATCAGCAGATGCTTGGCAAAGAGTGAAATGGCTATGTTGGTTAGCATATGCTCTATTATGCCTCCCAGCCACTCTATGTCAGGGAATTATTTCTGAGAAATCCTGCAAAGATTACGGAAAAAAACTACCAAATTAAAATCATGCTCATTGCTTCCACTGTCATTGAAACACAAATATCCCACGTTTTAGTTCATCCTGAACGTAGCACACATTTAACGCATTCATTTTAAGTGAATTCATCACCGGCATCATACATTTTACGAGCTAATTAAAATATCGACTACTTCTACCCTGTCATCGTAATCTTATCTCACTGTCATAATGGTCCATACTTGATGATACTGCCTTTAGAAACACATATAAGTAGTGAACCCCCCCCCCTCCCTTACTTACCCCCCTCAAGGGGAAATCAATGTATCTTAATGACACATCATTAGAGGCTCTGTAAAGGGGAACGATTTTAATGGAAACAACTCTGTCTCACCTCAGAACAAGGAGTGATATCACAGGAAGCTGCTGACCACTGTTCTTCACTTCTCAAGCAGTATTAAGACGTGTATTCATACCCGGACACATTTTGGCAGTCAGTTTGCTATTGTTTTGGCGGAGATGAGTATGTTATTCCATAGAGTCCATAGTGATTGTATTATTTGAACCCGTGGAAAGAAGGATAGATGATTCATGCAGAACTCATACATCTTCAGTTTAGTTATACATGAAATGGCTGGAGTCTGAATTAAAATGCCTCCAGGATTGTATACACAACCAGCGGCTCTTGAATGTTAATTTGCTCTGTACAGGCTGCCTTTCATGGCGTATCTGCTAACACCATCGGTGCAATGATAGCTTATGGGATGACTGAATACGAAAAGAGATAAAGATATGCTTGAGCAAAACTGCAAGTTGCTTTAATTCAATGCTGGTATTCAGTGTGTATTCATGTATAACCACGCAGCGTAAATGACATCAATCAAAACAGCTAAGACTCACATATAATGTAGACTTAGATTTACGCACGTTGAATTATCTTATTAAACGACCACATAAAGTTGACAATATATCGAAAGAAAACAAAGAAAGCTGGGAATTTTTCACTTTTAATACTCTTGAACTATTTTTATAAACTTATCATATCCAAAATGGCAGTGATTTGGTCATGGCATGTTGCATTCTTGATAATGTTTTTATCTTATTTGATTTTGGACGTTTCATTTACTAACCTGTCCTCTGGAATTGTGTTTTAAAAGCACGAGATACATGCTGCCTGTTAAATAAATAATACAATATGTTATAACCCTGCTTCCTTTTACCTCTTGATCTAAAGATGAAGTAGTTCCCATGGGTTTGGGGCCTTGGGGGGTTGTGTGTTACATCATCATTGACAGGCACAACATGTTTTCACAAGTTATGACATCTTCACATCAATGAGGATATGGAAAAGTTTCCTGAAGTGTGAGGGATTGAACTGATGGGGCTGACCCAAGACAGGTTTCAATTTACCCAAAAATGATGCATGCAATTTGCAGTTTTGTAAAGTTCTGAGCTCATTAAAGATGTCAACTTAAGAGAATTAAACTCATCTAATGTAAAACTTAGCAGAAACATAATTTAACTGAGTGGATTCTACTGACCTACCAACAAAACAAAGTCACAAAACAACTGAACCAAAATGGACAAATGTATAATGATGGAACAGACCAAACAAGGGCTAACGACAACAAGAAACCCTAACAATTAAACTTCAAATACATCTAAATACAACAAGCATTAGTTTGTTTGTAGTGCTTTTATACTGATAAAGTCCTATGAAATGAACTAGAATGGACCAAACTAAGAATCAAACCCCCCCCCCCCCATAATATGGCCCCACTTGGTACATTCTAATTGGCCACTTCCTGTTTTTAAGAGTTCTTCTTTAGAGGCCACATGTTTTGCCCTGGCCGGCCAAGATGTCCCTTCTACTGCAGCAAAAAAAAAAGCAGCACCTTCAACACTGGTAACTCAAATGTGTGCAATAATCCAGCATATAGCAACACATATTTCTGACTGACTTGATTTCCAAAGTTTGATGTTGTTTGGTGACATTTGTTTCAAGCCGTTTTAAAGGATTTTGGCAAAGGGGTTAGTGCCATTTCATTGTAGATGCACAGACATTAATCAATACTCTGAATATAGGCTAACAGGAATTTCAGTTCAGCAGTATCTTTTCTTGGTAATAAAAAATCCCATCCAATTGAAGAGGCACATATAATGTTTTACTTTAAGCTATTTGTATATTGATCTTTTGTTTTCTATACAATTGTGATCGTAAACATAATGGAGGTTGAGGCTTCAAATAAGGCCATTGCTTTTTTTTTTTTTGTTGCCTCTCCCTGCACTGCTCATCCTTCGTTAGGCTGTCTGTTAAGTTTGTGTTTTTATTGTGCGAACTAATAAAATACAACAACAAATGTTTGCCTCAGGATAGTTCTTCAGAACTTAGTAGCACCACTGACAAGATTGCTGGGCCCAATATTTTTATTGCGCAATAAGACAGGTCTGTGTGTTTTAAATATGCGTGTGGCATGCATACTGTATGTCTACCAAAGGGAAACTATACGTTATTAAATAAAATCATATGCTTAACTTTTTTCTCCTCTCCCCCTTCCTCTCATTTGTACAGGCTCTGCTCTGCGGCGTCGCTGGCTAGTGGTCCAACTCCTGATGCAGGTGTGGTTGGCGGCAAATCCATCTTTGAGCGAGCGCCAATGCCCGAAGAGCTGTCGCTGTGATGGGAAAATTGTCTACTGTGAGTCGAGCGCCTTTCGAGATGTCCCCAAGAACCTCTCTGGAGGCTGTGAAGGCCTGTCTTTACGGTACAACAGCCTCGCCAGTCTTCGAGCAGGCCAGTTTGTAGGCCTCAACCACCTCATCTGGCTCTACTTGGACCACAATTACATTGCCACTGTGGATGGAATGGCCTTTCAAGGGGGTCCGCAGGCTCAAGGAGCTTATCCTGAGTTCCAACAAGATCACGTCCCTCCACAACACCACATTCCACCCTGTCCCTAATTTGCGAAATCTGGACTTGTCGTATAACAAACTGCAAGCCTTGCAGCCAGGGCAGTTCCAGGGCCTACGGAAGCTTCTCAGCCTACACATACGGTCAAATTCCCTAAAAACCGTCCCAATGCGTCTTTTCCAAGATTGTAGGAATCTTGAGTTTCTGGATCTGGGATACAACCGCCTTCGCAGTATCACACGGAATGCATTTTCAGGCCTAGTGAAGCTCACTGAACTGCATCTGGAGCATAATCAGTTCTCAAAGATCAATTTCTCTCACTTCCCTCGCCTCTACAATTTGCGGGCGCTATACCTGCAGTGGAATCGCATTCGCTCAATGAGCCAGGGCCTGACCTGGACTTGGGCCTCCATCCAGAAACTGGATCTGTCTGGAAATGATTTGATGGAAGTGGATGCTGTGGTTTACCAATGCCTACCCAACCTGCAGACCCTCAATCTGGACTCTAACAAGCTGACCAACATCTCCCAGGAGGTGGCTGATGCCTGGATCTCTCTGACCACGATTAGCTTAGCTGGGAATGTATGGGACTGTAGCCCCGCAATCTGTCCTCTGGTGTCCTGGCTGAGGAATTTCAAAGGTGCAAAGGAGACTACGATGATCTGCGCCTCCCCCAAGAAAGCCCAGGGTGAGAAAGTGATGGACGCTGTCGAAGCTTTTGGTGTTTGTCAATCAAACCAACCGACAACGCTCACTGTGAGTATTCCTCCAGCCCCGTCCAGCATCCCTGTGCAGACTGAAAGCCGCCCGGCTATTCTGGCTTCACCCACTAGTTCTATCAGAGGCCCCACATTGTCAGCTGTTACCCCCCCTGTGGCACCTCCGGCAGAACAAGACATGGAGCCTGTCTCCTTCCATAAGATTGTGGCTGGAAGCGTCGCCCTTTTTCTATCGGTTGCCATGATCCTGTTGGTTATCTACGTGTCTTGGAAGCGCTATCCTAGTAGCGTCAAGCAGCTGCAGGAGCATTCGGCAGCAGCCCGTAAACGTCGCAAGAAAGCTAGAGAGACGGAGCGCACCCTGAGCTCTCCACTGCAGGAGTACTATGTGGACTACAAGCCCACCAATTCCGAGGCCATGGACGTGCTTGTGAATGGGACCGGACCCTGCACCTACACCATCTCAGGCTCCCGAGAATGCGAGGTATGACCCACACCACCGCCACTACTCCTAAAGCAAACTATGTCCACAGCTCGGCGACCAGAGGTAATTATTTACACTCTGCTTTGATAGATGATAAATCCGACCACTTGATTACTTAGCCCCACGCAGCAGGTTTGGTGAACACTGTGTACCGCGGATTATTTAGACGAGTGGTTTTAGCATTACTTTGTGTATAGCGGAACGTCTCTCGCTTTCAGACAGGGTGTTTGTATATTCGCTTAAACCTTAATCTCTGTTGAGATGCAAATGTTTGTTATGCTGCAAAATTGTACAGACATACAGATGAATGACACAGATTACGTTTTTCTATTTTGCATAATCTTGAGCCGAAGCTATTCTGTTTGTGATAAGACCTTTGTGTTTGTGTAGGTGCTTTTTTTTCCTTGGGTAGAACAGGCTCAGTGTGTTTGCTCTACTGCTGTTCAGTCTTTGAGTAGTACTGTGTAGGGAAAAAAGCTGAATGCCGGGAAGATACTTTTTTGGACACTTGATGTGAATGCTGAAAGAGACTTGTCACTGAATAGAGTTTCCCCTGAGCTGATGACTTTGCACATTTATTGACATAGCAATGACTCAAGATATTCGGGGAAACACTCATAGTCCCCCAACTGCGCATCCTTTCTGATATTTTCCTTTCGACTTGCACACCAGCTTAATTGATTGTTCATACACAAACTGAAATGCATACTTCACCGGTCATCCACACTGTATTTCACACAGGGATATAAAAAAAAACAAAAAGACATTTTGTGATATAAGCACATCCGCACACCCTCTGAAAGAAGTAGTGTTTGATAGTCCCGAAAGGAGACGGGAATCCTTTGAAATGTTTTGTTCACTGACAAGTGAATTTCTTCAATCCAGTATCTACAGACTACAGCAATGTGGGAATACTACTTTTCCTCCTTTTTGCTTTCAGCTACACTCTTGTGTACCTGACATACTGAACCGATCTTGGTTAAACCTTTTGTTATACTTTTTTTCAGAGAGGTTTTCCAGAGATACAGATAAGCAAAGCTTCTGTAGAAATGCATTCATTATTACTTATTGACCGGCCCAGTTGAAAGAGGAGGCTCAAAAAGGGCTAAGCTATCTTGGATTGTTTCCATTTTTCCCCCATTAATTGTGTTTTTTCTTTGGCAGTATTTCCTTGTCCATTGCAAGGGTCTAATGGCAGGTGGTGTTGTATCCTGGACACACTGTACAGCCCTCAGAAATAAGTGGGATTTGTGATACTTGTCTATATGAATACAATGTGATTTAATTTGAATTGGATGATCAGTTATCTCACAATTCTAACCCGTAACCCAAGACACATTTTTGTAAAGCGTTGTGTACATTATCACACTACCAGCCCACTCATGTTTGCTGTAGATCCTCCATTTTCTCTGCAAATTCATAGTATACATTTGGCATGTTCTTTCTGGAAGAATGAATATAAATGTAAAGGTTTAAACAGCAAGGATGAAGTAAAGGAGGGCTTGATCCTCTACTATTTTGTCTATTTCTGATACCAGGTCTGACTTTCCTGAAGGCAGGAATAATGTGCATCATTTTGACACATCTTTTGCGGCGTTGACGCGTTATATTTTTCATAAGCTTGATGTTCTAGAGGCCATCCCTTCTAACATAAATCATACACTATTTATTAGCAAGTAAGAGAAAGCTGCCTACAGAAATAATAAAATAATAATACTTGATGAGGAAATAAATATTAACCTTTAAAAAAAGTTGTGAAACAATTAGTAATAATAGTAATAATAATAATTACTGATTTAGTTTGTATAGCATTTTACAGATAGAGGTGGTTTTGATTATTGTAAAGTAACTATAACACATGTGTTTGACTGACAATACGTAATTTAAGGTGCACTGAAAACACAATATCATATGTTACCACTGCTAAGTAGCGCCAAACAGTTATATAGTATTTGAGAAACATTGGAAGGCTATGCCAGTGAGGATGAGGTGGAATTAGCAGCCACTGGGAGGGGGGGATACTGTCACATTAGGTGACTGCAAATAAAATAAAATAAATGCACTCGTAGACTTGCAGTGACATTACAAGGGATAAAATGGCCTTTGCTGAAAGCCCATGCCACTTGGTTCGGGGCTGTTTTCCCGCTCATATTGCATTGCATATTATCTATGAAAGGTGCCCCCTCCCCTCTCCTTCCACTCTAAGATATGAGACACAGAATTCCTCCCAGCCTCCCCATTAGTGCGAGCCAGAAGCCGGCCTGCCGTTTACCATAGAAGTTCTTGCATCTATCATTAGCGTTTTATCTTGCCTTGATTGAACTTGGCAATTTAGCTGACTCTTTTATCTACAAGCCACAAAAAGCGGGAATTAACCCATACTAATAGGGGCAAGGACCAAACCACAATAACACAGGCAGCAGAGTGAAACACCTTGGAAAGAAGCATATGAAGAATTCTGAACAAAGTGGCAGGAGCCAGAGGGAAAGCGCATTTTGTTCTTTTTTTATTTCAGTGCAAAACGGGAATATATCAAGTAATTATAGGTCGCTGATGAAATTGTATTAAAGTGAAACATTTTCTGAACAAAAGTTACAAAAATATATATATTGCAAGCACTGTAGGGCTCCTACAAACTGCACAGCTCTGATTCTTATCAACATACATTTCATCACACGGTCTTCGGCAGGTTAAAATACTCTGTTGCTCCACCTCCTTATATAAGCTATACCTAAGGGAGGGAAGTTGGCAAACACTGTACAGGCAATGCAAATCAGCCTATTAGCTGGAGGAATTTGTAGTCTTCACAAGGTGAGATGTGTTCATAACATGCCTTAATCATCAATAAGAGAACAAAGCTAATCAAAACATCAATTATTACTTTAAAAATACAAGGAAATTAATCAATTAGGGAACCGTACAATGTTTTCAGGTAGCCCTGGATGACTGTAACGTCATTAAGGTAAATGTATTCATTTGTTTAGCTTGTAAAATGTCTAAGATAGATCTTATGTTCAAATTTATAACGGACAGAATCCCGTTTAAGAGTCTATACTGGCTGTATAGGATCCTAATTGGCACGTTGGTTAACTTCTATACAAAAAAAAGCTTTCTGAAAATTAACTCGACTCACCTGAAGGGGATATTAATTGGCAAAGTTATGGCATTTTTGCAATAACATCGCAACCTGTATGTTCATATCATGAGACCTCCTTAGCTCCAGTTCCCTCACTGAACTCTCCTCCATTTTGTTTCTCGAGATATCCTTGACAATGCTTCCCCTCCAGCTCCAGCCTTATCACTTTCTCTGTCTCATCTTAAAACATTATAGAGCCGAGACAGGAACCATCAGTCAGCAGTCCACAAAGTCCGGAGTTCATCTCAGGATGTGCTCCGATCTTGTTTCTACATTTTGTTGCTCTCGCCCGTACATAAATCACTCTTTTGCAGAGCGCTGCAGCACCTGCTACACTCTCTCTCAGGCCCTCGAGGCCATAGCGGCTCAGGACTGATCATCTCCTCCGAGTGGGAATTGCTTATTCCTCCTGTGTCACTCATACCATTTGCTGTCATTTGGAATTCTGTACCATCGCTATAACTCACAACAGACCTCTTCACAGGATTGTCCTTTATCAGCCAAGAGGATCACCTGAGAGTTGGGCAGCCTTTTACATGAATTGCCAAGAGAATTTACCAATACTCGTTTTTCTCACCTAAATCATTTCTACCATCCCACAGAGAGGATTATTTCTATGATTTATATCTTCCTTTGATCTTTCACTTTCTAGCTGTGCACTTCATATCGGCAGTGACCTGGTCTTGAGTGTCCCCTTTTCATGTAACAGGGCATCACTCTCTGTCCTTTCACCAATTTTTCTCCTAACCTCTATTGTAACCTGGCCACAACACACATTTACACGATGCCTTGTCTTCTCTACTCCTATCTTTTTTGTCCGACTTTGTACAATTTCTATGTGTTCGGTAACCTTATCACCATCTTTTGATCCCTACCCTTTTTCTATCCAGATCCACTCATGCTGTATCCTGCCCTTTGGCTATCAGAAAGTGGCTTGAATCTTCTACTTTGATAAAGATGTCTATCTAGTGTAGTATAGTCTATCAGTGTTGCAACCCCTTAATCACTTCCGTTATCACATCTTATGTCCTTAGAAGTCCTAGAACTCAATTCAGCCAGGACTGATCTTTTGACTCTAGCTGACCTTTTTCTAATTAACACTTACTTTAATGCCGCACTGCGTATAGCTGTACTTGATTTCATTTTTATTTTATTTTTTTACCAATCGTCGGCATCTGATAATTGAAACATAGAAAAACATGGCACACTTTTTACTCGTGAATGTGCTGGCCTTTAACCACTCTTCTGTAAAGGTCTTAGCACCATGCAGAGGTTGCTCTCATTGCTGCCACAAAAGTAACACAGCAGAGAGAAATTACTAAAAAATCTTTACACCTCCCTGCTGATTTTAATACGGTAATCCTCAAAAGCTGATGAACGTAGCTTCTAACACTGGCCCTGCATTTCACTACACCAGATATGTCACTCAACCGACTTTGATTAATCATTGAGTTGGCCGATAGGAAATAAGGCAACAAGGATATTGACAATTGATTAATTAGCGATCTCTTCTTCACCACATTTCTAACATTTGCTATGTTATATAGTTTTCACCAAAACATAGGCCTACATATTTGAACATTTCCAATTGTGCTACGAGACGTGATGACTGAAGTTCTCCTTTCATTTCCATTTGTATTCTAGGAAAGGGTCATGTCAAACATATCTTTGAGATCTGAGATTAGAGAATAGTGAATACTGACTTTAATCTAAGAACAAATAAAATCTAATTTGACGTCGTTTTTCTAATTGATTTGTAATACAATGCTAGTTGTAGCCCTAATGCTCAAACCCTATTCTGACGATTCATCTCGATAGGTCACAATACACTTTATTGTCCTCTATGGAAATGTATTTTGGGCTCTGTCCTGCAGTTCCTCAAAAGATAAACAAACATCATACATATTACATAGTAGCAGTTAGACTACTTAGAGGATCTGGTACTCGTGAAAAAGTAAGGTTTATCTCAACTACCCGTCAGTGTAAAATAACAAACAGAACTAATACAAATATTGCCGTTATTAAAAACTAAAAATGGGATTATATCAGTGAAGGAATTCATGATTTCTGGCATGCACCTCTGCTTTCAAACTCTATCTTCTTGCTCAATGTTTTACACACACTGTGAACTCATGTCTGTTTTAGCAGCTTTTCAAATATTTATTATAGAAGGAAGCTTTGTGCGGGGTTTGTTGGATGCCTTTTTTGCAGGCTTTGCTTCAGATAAAATGCTACTTCTGTCTCAGTCAAAGGCTATGATGTAAGCCGCTGAAATGAGAAAAAGTACACACATTTTTGCTCAAAGTTTAGGTGTCAAAATACGTTGGAGCTAATTACTCGCGGGTGTCTGTGCTCAGCAGTAGCTTGTTCTTCAAATGTGAGGAAGCTTCCCTCTCCCCCTCTTTCTACAGTCCAAGGTCACGGTGTCAGATTGTTAATTGCTCCAAAAAAAAAATGCAACAAACACTGGGAGGCTAGCCAAGGGCAAGTTAGCTATCTGTAATTCAGTGGGGAGGCTGAACTTCTCGATGCTAGTGTCTTCACTCGACAATTAGCCATGTGGGAGACTTCAAACATGCACTGCGCGGCGAGAGAACATCTCTCTCATCCGCTAATCCTGTCTGTTTCACACTCTGGTTCCACACCACTGCTTTTCTGCACCCCCGTTTGATCCATGCTTAATGAGGGTGTTAGATCACCAATATAGCAATTACATTACCTGGAAAAGAGGCAAGACTTTCCTTTTCTTTTTCTCCCAGCTTCAACAATGCAACCCAAGTGCATCATTAATGCTAAGCCTCCTGATTCACTGCCCCTGTTATCGTGCTGCCCGCCGCTGATACTCATCTTAAAATCTTTTACAATTTGTATGTACTAGCTTTGTACATTCTTGCTCTGCAAATATTATTATTATTTTCCCTTGGTGGTCTGTTTGCTTTGCAAGCTATTTCTCAAAGCTGTGCGTGATTTGTTTCATCAAAGACCTTTTGCCATATTTACTTATACAAGTAATTATGTCTTCTATCGAGCCCCTTACATGGACAGGTAATCAGTATGACATATTGTCACTGCATGTGAGTGGACAGAGATAACCAAAAAACATGCTGCTTTTATGAATTGGGAATCATAAAAGAAGCTGAGATTACTGAAACAGAACAAATGCTGAAAGGGTAGTATCATATTACAGCACCATTTTGTTTACCCCAGAGTGATCAATGTTTGGCTGCCCTTGCAGTCTTCTACAGCGACAGCAATCATAAATGTTACCTAACTAGCATCTTTCCTAGAGCTCTTTTTTGCAGTTTAAAAAGGAACCCAAAGTCACCTTTAACGAACAGTGTTGTTTCTGTTTGCTTATTTTAGAATAAAAAATACAACAATTAATTAAGGGGTAAAAATGAAACAACCTTGGCAATTTTAATGAAGTTTAAAGTCATTTTGTCGTTTAGCAGCTCAATCAAATACATTGCAAACAGGTGTGCATCGTTATGACTTCTGAGCAGGGAGGGGTGGGCTTTCTCAAGATGTTGGAATATAGGCAAGACAGTTATGCAGTGTTTGATATCCTATAATATTTGGTGTTATCATCGGTATATATGGGTGCCAATAGATATATTGAAGTGTCAGCAGTATTTATAATATCATGAATTTACAGTATGTTCAATATTTTGTGTGATTAAGTTACTTGCTTGGTTTAGCTCCCCCTATAGTTGCCTAGCAGTTGGTATGTTCCAGTAAGGTGAGGCTGAGAAGGTAGAATGCCATTTACTGAATTTAAGAGGGGAATTTATTTAGCTTGACTTGCTTTTTCTTTAGCTTTTTCCAAGGTTTCCGTCTTGCCCATTGTTTTCCTGAACCTTTTTTTTAAGAGAATACCCACAACGTTTTTTTGCGCTTCTTCTCCCTCTTCGTCCTGGTTCTTAGAGTCTTTCTAAAGTTTGTGACCTTTCTTTACATGGGGTGGCAGCACTAATTGCAGCATGTAATATAAAACTCCTGTTAGAGAAACTGTAGCAGCAACAACAATGCAAACCTCTCCATCCTATCAAGCTAGCCCTCTATGCAAGTCTTTAAACAAGGGAAACAACCTGGCAGTGCAGTTTGACCTTTTCATCCTTGTTTCTGCATGACTCACCCTTTTTTAAGGATCTTTCCACATTTATTCATTATTTTTTTGTTTTCTGTATCTTAAAAAAAAGATAAATTGAGTTTTAATGGAATCAAAATTGGAATAAATAATTAGGTAAGATAAAAAATGTAGTGTATTGAACTTATTCTCGCAAGGATCCTGGAGGGGGCCTGGGAGTACGCTCATCCGGTCTACATGTGCTTTGTGGATTTGGAGAAGGCGTATGACCGGGTTCCCAGGGAGATACTGTGGGAGGTGCTGTGGGAGTATGGGGTGAGGGGGTCTCTACTCAGGGCCATCCAATCTCTGTACTCCCAAAGCGAGAGCTGTGTTTTTAAAAAATGTAGTGTATTGAACTTAAGTTGTGATTCAACCCAATTTTCCAAGACAATTTTTCTCAATTCTTAAAATTGTGTTGGTGTTATAAAATGAAATAAGGTTGGATAGAAGTGTGGATCAAGCCTAATGAAACACTCCTTCTTAGGCATTAAGTGATACTTTTCCAGTGAGGTTGGACATGACTTATACCCTTGCACATTAGTCACAACTTGTAAATGAGTGACTCTGAAAAAAAACGAGTCATTCATGTGTCTATGTGCACAGCTAAATACCTGCTGCAGTGCACAGTTACAGCAATAAAGTGATGGTAAAGGAAATCAAATGTATGCAGTATATTTTATTAAACTGTAAAAGCTTTATACAAAGGAAGAATATAAAACATAAATCTAAGAATAAAAGCAGATACTGAATTAATGAAGCATCCTACCAAACAGAAAGAAATAACAGATGTTTTTTACAAATCTTGAATAATTCACCTCTGCTGAAGTTTCACTCTCACCAAAGAACGATGTTCCATTTAATGAATTGACAATGCGTCAAGCTTTATTAGCCTGTCATCCTTGTCGTACCCTAGTGTCGGAAGAAAATATGTAAGCTTTCAAAAGTCAATTTTGTATTTCCATTTAATAGGTTAAATGGAAGGCTCTGGGTGTTGAGGGACAGTCATGGTTGACACGTCTCATCAACATTACGTGGAAGTCAGAAACAGTACCGAAGGAGTGGCAGACCGGGGTGGTGGTCCAGCTTTTTATTCTCGCAAGGATCCTGGAGGGGGCCCTGGAGTACGCTCATCCGGTCTACATGTGCTTTGTGGATTTGGAGAAGGCGTATGACCGGGTTCCCAGGGAGATACTGTGGGAGGTGCTGTGGGAGTATGGGGTGAGGGGGTCTCTACTCAGGGCCATCCAATCTCTGTACTCCCAAAGCGAGAGCTGTGTCCGGGTCCCTGGCAGCACGTCGGACTGATTTCCGGTGAGGGTTGGCCTCCGCCAGGGCTGTGCTTTCTCACCAATCCTGTTTGTGATATTCATGGACAGGATTTTGAAGCGTAGCCGTGGGGGGGGGGGTCTGCAGTTCGGTGGGCTGAGGATTGCATAACTTCTTTTTGCAGATGATGTGGTCCTAATGGCTTCATCAGTCAGTAACCTTCAGCACTCACTGGATTGGTTCACGGCCGAATTTGAAGCGACTGGGATGAGGATCAGCGCCTCCAAATCTGAGGCCATGGTTCTCAGCAGGAAAACGGTGGACTGTCCCCTCCAGGTAGGGAATGAGGTCTTACCCCAAGTGAAGGAGTTCAAGTACCTCGGGGTCTTGTTCTCGAGTGAGGGAACAATGGAGCGTGAGATGGGCCGGAGAATCGGAGCAGCGGGAGCGGTACTGCAGTCGCTTTACCGCACCGTTGTGACGAAAAGAGAGCTGAGCCAGAAGGCAAAGCTCTCTGTCTACCGGGCCATTTTCGTTCCTACCCTCACCTATGGTCATGAAGGATGGGTCATGACCGAAAGAACGAGATTGCGGATACAAGCGGCCGAAATGGGATTTCTCCGCAGGGTGGCTGGCATCTACCTTAGGGATAAGGTGGATCAGTCATCCAGGATGGACTCGGAGTAGAACCGCCGCTCCTTCGCATTGAAAGGAGCCAGTTGAGGTGGTTCGGGCACCTAGTGAGGATGCCACCTGGGCGCTTCCCTAGGGAGATGTTCCAGGCACGTCCAGCTGGGAAGACACCGAGGGGTAGACCTAGGACCAGGTGGAGGGATTATATCTCTTCGCTGGCCTGGGAGCGCATTGGAATCCCCCAGTCAGAGCTGGTTGATGTGGCAAGGGAAAGGAAAGTTTGGGTCTCTCTGCTGGAGCTGTTACTTCCGCGACCCTGATGGATAAGCGGGAGAAGATGGATGGATGGATGTAGGTTACATGGGGTCTGGTGTCATGAAACGCACTCAGAATTGAAGATCTTTCCAGGAACTACACTCATTTCATGACTTCCAGGAAGTGTTGTTATCTGGTTCTATAGCTCGTCCTAATTAACCAACCACTGTAATTAAGAGAAACAGTCTTTAAAAGGAGAGGGTATAGACCTTGTGCTTGCAGTTCTCTGTGGGTGGACAGAGTATTAAAGACGACAGATCTGCGTCTCCATGGGACTACTTTTATCCGGACCACTTTGTTTCTTAATAGTTCCAAGCTGAAGAATAAAGTACATCATTTTCCACTGAAATTCATGTCCCACACAATAGCGCTCATATACAGCATATCTATGCCACTGGTCACTGAGAGAAGAAGGAAAAATAGACATATGTTTGTGCAGCACATTTTTCCTACTTCCCGACCCAGAAATCACCATTGCCATGTGTCCTTGGTACAACTATGATTACAGAGCTGTCTGTTTGCTGCATTTACACACTGTGCATGATTGACATCTCCATGAATTTACTGCATATTGCGTAGTTCTTTCATTTACATCAATGTTAATAGCTATATACTTTAAGTAATCAGCCTTCCATACTAATAAACTGCCCAAACAATTCATATTTTTCGTACTCTATCTATGCAGCAAACATCATCTTCAAATTAAAACATTTTTTAAAAAAAGAGAGAAATGAACTAAAAATACAGAATAATATTGGGGTTGAATATATCCTAATATATTATGTCAATATTATTGCATTTGAGTCTTTAAAGGCAAAACATCTGCATTGACAATACATTTAGGTTAGAAAATACAAGATTTGCCCTACCGAATGCGACTTCTCTTGAGAAAAACAGACTACCTCCTACCATACACATTAAAGTTCAGAAATGACTTTTAACTAATGGAAGGACCAATTGGCATTATTGTTAAAAGACAAAAATGTCAATTGCACAAAACACAATCACTCTCAATACTCTAGGTAACTGTATTAGGTCAAAGACAACGCCACGCATTCCCGAGAGCCGAGAAGAACTATGTGATTTTATTGCTACTGACTCAAGACATCTAGTTTGGCAGATTCAACAGGCAGAAAAGATAGACAGGCTGGGGAGGGGGGGTTGAAGTGGAGTTAGACAGGTAGGCAAGCAAACCTGGCAGAGAAGCACGATCAACAGGATGGAGAAGTGGACAGGCGGACTGGAGGAGCAGTTAGAAAGCCAGAGAAATTGGGCAGTCATCCACACTCGACAGCTAGATTGGCAGGCATCCGTCCACAAAGACACCCAAGCCTTTGTCCACGGACAGCTGTCCATCCTCTGATCGGCGATGCTTCAAAGCTTTTTTTTGGAGTAAGATGATAAAGTCTGAGGCAAGGCCCAGCAGATTGGCATGTTTTGCTCGGATCAAAACTGCTATGAAACCGGGTGTATGTGTGTTCTCAGAATTAAGGGGCATTTAGGATCAAAACAGTGTCAAACTTGTTTCATTATTTATGGAACTTGGGTTGATCATGTACGGCTTAGAAATAAGAAAGATAAAAGAGCAGTAAAACCAGTAGCACTAGATACATTTCAAAATCTGTTTCTTATTGATTTTTTGAGTTGAAACAATAAGTTAGTTAGTGGCGTTGATATGATACATAGAAATGTAATCGAAAACTTTGAATGCAAATGTTATCTGATTTATATCCTTCAAGTTCCTAACCTATTACACAAAGGCCCTTTGCATACATTATTTAAATCAAAAGGCATGCACACTAGGCTACGAAGGCCACTTGTGACATTTCCACAAGTCTCCTCGGTCCAACAAGAATCACTGCGAAAAAGCAAAAGCAATCAGACATCACATTTCCTGTGCTGCTGTGATGTTCTGCCAGTCTTTTTATGCTGTAGGGATGAACAACTCAGATGAAGGGGTGTGGGTGATTGAGATATATTGATGTTGAAAATCAAATGAAATTTACCATGGCTTTCAAGTTTGATCTTTCTCTAGCGTGTAGGTGTCGAAGCAGGCTGGCTGTATGTGCTTCATCCACTCAAGAACTGCTTACGAATTAGCCTTTATCTCCCGAGGCCATTCTCTGAGGTTTTTCGTGAAGTTGAGTCTCTGTTTCCTTTTTTAGGCCATTTTTTTTCCCCTCTCTGCTGTGTCAACTGCTGTGTCAAGTACATATTATTTTTAGTTAATTACCTGTCTCTGTCAACCTCCAGCGTCCCACTCTGTGGCATCGCTGCATAAGCCTGGCTTCAGGTTGTCTTCCACTGCAGGAAAATGTACACCTCGCATGATTGATGACTATTCTCCTGCAGCTTCACTTCAGTATTCCAGTCTAGTAGGATGAAGCTGCAAAAACCATAATATAAGCTCAGAATAAATCCCAACCCATTTTCTTTTCTTTTTATCTTTTTTTTGCATTTTATGTTTTTTGAAGATTGTTTTGGGCCACCTGTGCCTTTTATTAAAGGAGGCAGATGGGATGAAGTGCGGTAAATTGTCCCAGGCCAGATTTGAACCAAAGTCCTCCACACAGGGAACAAACCCCAGTTTATAGGCCACTAGCCCAATAGCGATGCAGGAATGAGTTAGCCATATTATGCTCGTTGGGGTTTTCCCTTTCCTGTAGTGTGTTATTTATGTATGTGTGCATGTAATAGGTCTGCAAAGGCTAAAATCCCAAAGTTCAGGCCAGAGGGAGATTCTCTTCCATATCCCATCCCCCTGCCTGAAACGCCTCGATTAGATTCCTGGTTCAGTTCCGTATCACACTGACCTCACCATGATACGGAACTGAATTCTAGCCAATAGCACTGCAAGTGCTCCATAGAGCCCACCCGAGCAGAGGAGCCATGGCGAGGAGAAGCTGCCACTTTCGCTGCTAACCAAACCTTTCTTTGTTTGCAATACCTAAGGAAGAAGATGTGAAGCACAAGTGGCTTGCATTTATGTTTACCACTATTCCCCCGGAGTAAAAACCCTAAATTATGGTTGTGTTCTCGACATTTCAGTGAATTGAGGAGCTGTTGTGGGAGTTGAGCCACAAGCACACTGCTTGCCTCGGCAAAGTTGCAAGCTAACGCTATCAACGCTAGGCTACCAAGCTTTTAGGCTGTATGCACACTAACTGTACCTAAACTGTGCAGAAATAGGGTGAAGGTTTTTCACTCAGAACACGTTAACCTCTTAAGCCCAGACTTAGCAACTTGTAAGAAACAGCGTCTCAGGGCATGTTAACATTTAACAACCTGTTAATGTGGCATACCCACTTAACGGGAAGAAACTCAGCTACCAGACCATATCAACCATTTTTACCAAAACGAAAGTTAATGCCAACACCAAGCGTCTAAATCAGCACTGAACAAAAACGAGCTAACGCTACATAGCACAGCGTGAGCTAAGGCGATATGTTTACTTCATGCTATCTGCACAAACCAACATATCATATGAAACCTGAGATTCCAAAGATTCCATTGGTATACGTATCATCACTGTACGACCAAAGCTCACTGAACTAGCAGCCAAGAAAGATTAAAAAAAAAGCTGCTTCACTTTACAGAGTCACTATAAACACGTCTTACCTTTGCTGTTTGTGATCAAAGTTGTGTTCAAGGGCATACAAACGCAGCTGAAGGTTAATCCAATGTCTCTGTGTCACTTTGAAATGATTGCTGATAATCCATCATTATTTATTTTTAATAAGCAGGTACACAAGCGATGCCATTTTTTCACATTTTTTTAAGGGGCGGGGCATTTGGCAAATCTTTAAGTGGTTGACCAATCACAGCAGAGTCGCCAGCTAACCAATCAAAGCAGAGTGCGCTTTTGCAAAGGTGGGGGCTTCGAGCTCTTCAGAGCGTTTTCAGATGGAGTGAAAAGTGTGAAATTATGCACAGGCAGTATAAGGAAAATAAAGCGCTCTTTCAACATTAAAGCAACAAAATACATGTATGAACCTGAAAAGTAGCATAATGTCACCCCTTTAAGCACTGCAGTGCTCCCTCGTCCCAAAGTCAACACTTTTTTTTGTTGGTACAATTCCCAAACGATATTATACAAGTTTACAAGGTTTTCACGTTTTGTTCTATGATGTGAAATGCTTATGCTCTAAGGTGTCTTTAAAAAAGGCAGTTGCAAACAGATCAGATCTCTAAGCGTCATCAAGCCAATCATTAGCCACCTTTAGATTAGCGGTGCAACGTCAAGTACTGCTACTGTGATGTAGTCTGATTATAGCATTACATTAGCTATGTATGTCTTGCTTCAAGCATTATAAAAGAAGTGTTAAGATTTGGAGATTATCCTGATGTATCATAACAATTTTTTGGCACATATCGTTATTTTCTGCAATATTCCAAAATCAAATGTTGGTTGAGGGAGCCCTTGGTTGTCCTACAAAAACTTGCCATCACTGCAATTTCTAAAAAAAAAACGTGATGTCATCCAAAGACAACCGAGTAAAACAAAAGGCTCAGTATAGTATTATGGTTTCTCATAAACATACTCGAGTGCCATCTTCTCCTTCGCCCTGTATAACAATTGTTATATATTTGGTGGCCATATTTCTCGTTAAAATGAAATGGTCCCTCATATCGATTGAATTAGCAAGGTAATAAAATCTCTGTATTGACAAAACTGACAATGAATACATTTGGGATTGATTGCGCAATGAAGCTAGTGAGGCTACTTAAGGACCGTGACCCCTTTCTGTAACCATCGACTGCCTCCTGAAATGTGAAAAAAAAAGATCAAGGATAATGATGATCAGAAAATGATAAAATGAGGTAGAGTGCAATACCCACCTGAGCCTTGTGCCTGTTGTAAATCACAACGTGCTACTTACCGAAATCCTTGGTCAGATAATAGCATTCATTTTGAATGATAATTGCAAATTTGTTGTCAAGGTCAGCATTTTAATTATGTCTCAAATGACACGGAGCCCTCCATTAGCAGGTGGTGTAAATATTTCTGCTGCCACTTAGGTAAGCCACCCCCAAAAATGTCAGCAATACATCATACAACAGAGCGGGGATTGTGTTTAAGTTTTAACCATCCGAAACACCATTCAATTAATAAACGTCCCAGCACCGGTAATATTGATACACTTTTAAAAATTGTACATAAGAAACTGCTTTTATGCCTTTAGAATAATACCACTACCTGGTGCATTGTGGTTAATATAGGCAGAAGTTTATGAAAAGGAGGAAAATGATTGGAATACAAATTGGGTCTGGCTGAATCGGTTCTCATCAATTTTGTATATTTTTTAAATTGGGCCCCTGGGCAGATTACACTCTTTGACTTGTTAGTAATACAGCCTTGTGTATCTCAGACATTATGTAATGTGTAATGTTGCAGTACATTTTTTCCTTAGAATTGTACTTAATGTATTATGTATTACTGCATCATGCACCATCTCAGAGTCAGTTGCCCAACTGATACACTCCGACTGATACATACAGTTAGATTGTGCTCATAAATAGACATGTTTCGATATTTGGATGTAGGAAGCCCTTGAGCAACTGTTCTTATTCAATCTGTATCCCCTCAATGTGTAATTCAGTGTGTGAACCAATCAACAAAATGCCTTCTTTCCATCTGCTATGTGTCTCATATGTCGTTCATTCATCTTATCTCATTGGCAGCTTTTGAGATATGATTCCTCAACGCTGTTTTGCTACTGATGATAACCATTTACAAGCAGTCTGTGTTTTCATCGATAGGGTTGCACACTCGGCGTTCAAACATTCATCAGGGATGTGATTTACTGGCTGCGTTCACCCAGTGGGAGGATATTCTCTTTGTATAACCTGGACATTGGAAATTGGATGTAATCCCAATTGTATCACAATCAATGCAAACAGAACATTTGAATAAACCTCTCCATTCTAACTATATTCTCATTGATTGAAGTGTGCACAAAGACATAACCGAGTCATTGTGTGTAAAAAGAGAGTCCAACTTGGAACAGTGTGTTATCTTCTGAGTGGAGAGGCATTACAGTAGGAGTTGACCATTGGTAATGAAATCTGCAGTCCCACGTTTCACAAATTAAACCGTTTTTTTCTCCACTCTTTTTAATCAAGAAGTTGGAGGATTTTTTCCCCGTTTGATTTCTTTATAATAAGGGCCATTGCAGGGCTGTAATCAACATCGGGGCTAACCAGATTTGGGTTAATAAATTGATGTTTTGGACCTTTGACCGCTATAGTTGATGATGGTTGAGTAAATTGCAAAGGTAGAAATATACTTCCTCATCCTTGAGGATCATGATACCTTTTTTTTTTTTTAGGTTGAATGTCAGAAAGGACATATCAAGGCAAATGAAAAGTAAAATCAGATTTAAAAAAAAGATGGGAGCAGACAAAAAGGATAGAGAAGTGAGGAATGGGTATGTGGACCTGGAGTGATGTAGGACGGAGAGAAATTGATAGTTGGAGAGGGGCTGAGCACACACACAGTCACTCTCTATGACCTGAGAGGCACAGTGTTTGATTTAGTGCCAATCAGAGTTTTTAATGTCTGTGCAGTGCATCATAATTTATTAGGATTATCATAAACTTGTGCTGGGAGAAGGAGAGGGAGCACTTGTGCCTCCCTCTCAGAATGAATTACTCGCCGCAAGCTGGAGTGTCAATCAGCCCAGAAATGGCGACACCAGCTTTTTTTTTTCCCCACTTTGTTTTTCTCACCAACCTTTCCATGCAGCCCATCAAAGCCAGGACCCAACATAAATATTCATATTGTCATATTCCATCCTCAATTGGGCCAAGGATATTAGGTGAAGGGGAGGTAAAGGCAGGTTTGAATCTTATTCTGAATGGAAAGGGGATTTAGTCCCAACGTCAGATGAGATCAAAAGCAAGGTAGACTACTTTAGAGGGAATTATTTAGTTGTGGCTCATTAGATGAACCAAAAAATATGTCAGGAACTTCATATGTTCCTCTTTTATCCAAAATATTCAAATACAAATGGAACAATCTCACAAGTACAGACTAGCGAGTTGAAAACAATCTTCAAGCGGCCATTAACAATCCAACAATTGCCAATCGCTGATATGTTTGTCCAATTGTAGTTTCTTTTTTTAACACTATTGTTTCAATCTTTGAAAAAGAAAATAACACTCATCGAAACACAGTTTTGTTTTGTCAAATAAACCCTTAATCCAAAACTTAATAAACTCACGTATAACCAACAATTTTTATCAGCCCAACAACTGCCAATTGCTGATATATTTGTCCAATTCTAGTTTCCTTTTTTTTGCCTTGTCATGTCTTTTTTGACAAACAAAAACAACACTCATCAGAATAGTTTTGGTTAGACGTTCTGATCAACTAATCCCTAATTTGTCCAATCGCCCAACCATACAGACCAACATCTATCAACCTTTATCCCTTTTGGAAGAAGGCTCTTAATACTGTACATACCAACTCATGAGTAAAACTTGTTTCTGGTAATTTAATTTATAGCACTTCACAACTTCACCCCTCCTTCATGTAATGGCAATATTGCATTCGTGAGGTTTCTACTCTCTCTTGTGGCAGCTGAGCTCCCGGCTTAATTTGAACACTGGGTAAAGGGGACACTTGTCTCTCTGTTTTTGTTGAGACTGAAATGAAGACGCTGATCTCACATCGTCTGCTAAGCTGTTTCATTCCATTTTGAGCACGCCAAAGAATGAAAGAACCGCTTAAAGCATGGCCTCGAATATGGTGATGAAGTGTATCAGTGCCAGACTAAGAACACTCTTCACTTGCTTTCGCCGCTTCGGCATGTTGGACTGTTGTTAAATTAATTAATTTATGGTCACAAATATGCGAGAGGGAAGACAAAGGTGATGATGTAACATGAGAAGGCAGTGTAAATCTGTTTTCTCTAAAGTGTCAAATAGTGAAAACAATCCCAAATATTCATTAATTTAGAGTTCACCCACATGGAAAATGCGAAACTCTAGAGCTATTATTTGAACTTGACATGAAACCACATATTTATATTACAGTCAACCATTTCTACAAAATACTTGCATTATTCGTATTTTATAACTGCCTTGGCCTATTCTATTCTTTTCTTCTTAAGGAGTCGACCATGGTCATAAAAAGGCACATTTTAGCAGTGCACTTTGAAACCTCAGTCTGTATCATCTGCATCACAAAGTAAAGGCTGTGTCCCCTAACCAGAAAATATTTCATACATTAAATCATCAATAAGCAAATGTGACTTGCAGTCGATTTCATGGCACACAGGCAAGCACAAGGTTATGTCTGTTCTTCTTTAAAGTGTTTACTGTAATTCACAGTGTGGCTTCAAACCCAACGTGGCCTGCAGTGATAGTGAAAACAGACATTCGAGTGAATGAAGGGCAAATCTGTTGAACAATAGATGGGCTGGCATCTGGGGATTCGGTTTGGGGCCTGTACTGGCATGAATCTCAGTGGGAGTATGAGCGGCAGGCAGAGTGGAAGCCTAATTAATCCAGCCTTCCTTAATTAGTCTCCCTCCTGTCCATGATGCACTCGCCATCTTCCACGCTCCCTTTTCCCTACTCCTGAAAGGCCCTGTCGTGTCCCCCCCCCCCCCCATCTATATATCTCTGTCTTTTTCTCCCTTACTATTCTGTTCTGTTTGGTTTTCCGTCTTTCCAGGCTTGACCGATCAGTGACAATATGTTCCGAGGTGATAAACGAGCACATGATGCTGCAGCTCAGGCAAAGCTATGGTTGTCGGTGTCTTTGCTTGTGTTGCCACTAGAGGACGAGACAAAAGCCCAGCTGTAGGGTGCAGGGGCTGCCTGCCTGCACCACATTGTCTTCACAGGTATTTGGTGTGCCTCACAATGCAGGTGGTCACCGGCATTGCGTGCAGTAATCTGCAAACACTGGCACATGAAAACACATGGATGCATCCCTTTATCCCAGAGGAACAACAGGCCACGGCAGTAGCCGTAACCGGGGCCAAGGCTGCTATTCTCAAAGATGCTGACTTTAATGACGCTGCGTGGTGCCTTGGCCAAGCCCACTCACTCTGTGCCCAGAATAATGAGGCAGTTATTCCACCAGTGGCCATGACCATTCAAAATGACTGCACTGTGAATACTGATCAGGACTAACTGTTGACATTCTCCAGCACCATGCTGGGTTTATAATGAGTTGCATGATTAACTCATCAGGGTTTGCTTGTTTCCCTTCCGGGAAAGGTATATCCTCCACTTCAAACGTAGATATTAGTAATGTAGACAGGCACAATTCCCCTCATTTATAGATAACGGACTAGAAATTTCTTCAGATATGTGCCCTGAATCATTTATTTCAGCTGAATGGAGCCTTTTATCCTCTCTTAGTTTACAGTTTTAGCTTAGCAGTGTTTAGAGTTAGCAGCTAGATGTTTAAGACAGTAGAACATGCAGTGAATAGATAGCTTGGAATTATTTTTTCTGCTGAATGTGCAACCTGCTTGCTATCACGATTGCCAGAAAACATCATGAGTAATTGTACAGTAAAAAAAAAACACTTAGAAAATTTCCCTAAATTAGCTTGTGAGGTGCTATATGGTGACATAGCTAGGTGACTTGTTTCTCCTTGTTTTGAGTGTTAATGCTAAGTTATGCTAAGCGTATTAGCTGCTGGCTGCTTGTGATGTTTTCAGTACTGGCATGTGTGGTATTAATCCTCTCATTTTATTCCTAGGGTACCGCTAGGGTACTTGCTAACCTCTAACACACTAACCACTGGCTTTACATTCATTTTTCTTACCTGGATTTCTTTTTCATTGAAAACATAATTAGACTTATCATCAAAAGATACATCAAAAATGTTAATGAAGTAAAATTTGATGGGGTTTGATAGTGCACATGCATTATAAGAGTCAGTTCCTTACCCACCCCATGGAATAGAAGGTGACAAATTACCTACAACCTCCATACCCATCATTGGACCATAATACTGCTTTTCCACAGAACACTTGCCAGTTTCTTCTTCCATTCTATCTCTGTCTCTTTCATTGTCACCTTCTGTACATGCATTTTTTCCCTTTCACTTCTGCCCTTGTATTTCCATGGGAGTAGAACACAGTCTGAAATAGAGACCAGAAGAGGGTCGAGGTGAAGTTGTCTTTTACGCTACAGGAGCTAAAAAATCCCTTTTCCTCTATACTCCCCTATAATAATGTTTCAAATGTCAAACCTTAGTCGTGATTGCCTTCCCCATATTAGATGTGGCATTTTGCAGTGAACTCTGTAGGAGGCGAGATAAAAATCCTCTCAGATTTTTTCCGATGGTGTTTGTTCAGGGTGGAATCTCAAAGGTTTACTATTGAGATGTGAACATTTACAGCAATATACCATAGCTTTGTGCAACTTAAAGCACATCAGCTCATGGAAACCCACGGATAGAGGAATGAAGAAGCATGGCCAAAACACAAGCTACAGTTGTTAGCTTTCAGTGGATCATGTGTAACAGCTTTGTGAGTTTTTCTCTCCAACTCCTTTCCCCCCCACCCTGTAATCCCAGGTTACTCCATGCCTGTGTGTGTCTGAGATCTTGGAGCTTTCAAGGTTCTGCACCCTAACTGGTGTAAAGAGTGACTCACCACCACACTGCAGTCTGCACACTAAACCATCACATTCCCTGAGCACTGAGAATAAATCTGCTCCAGTTTATCGTTTTCCTTCTCCCACATTCCTTGTATATTTGATGCCATGATTCACCGGCTTTGCATTTCTTCTCTGAGAACATTTGTTGGTGCAGAGACAATTTTTTTGGCCTGTTAAGTGTGGCCCATTTTCTTTTTTGTGTGGGTTTTTTTTTTTTTTTGGTCTTTATTTTCTATAGCTCTGTCTTTCCCAGGGCCTCTTCAGCACATTTGCATGGCCTACTTTCTGTATGGGGTTTGGATTAATACCCACGAGTAGACACTTGAGCAGTAAACACTTCCCCTGCCGTGACTAGCAGTGGGCTTCCCTGAATAAACTGATCTACTTAATGCCTGATCTATATAATGCCTGTTTTACCATCCTGGTCCATACTCCCCATCAGGATCATGACCACACAACACCAGCGCAAGATCAAAATCAATCCACTTCATTCTTAAGAAGACACATTTTATACAATAATTATTTTAACTCAGCAGCAATGTATAACAAATCAGTACCCTATAATTAGCATGCAATGTCGGAAGAGTCGTTTACATGGATGGTTTATTCCAGACCCCTTTTCCTGACACTTCTTAACTTATCTTGTTGCAGATAGAGTTCTTACATTTTCAAAAGAATTAGCTGGAGGTAGTCAGAGTATGATGCAAAATAACTTACTTTTATATGCCAAGTATAATTTGCTGATTACACCTTTTTTCCTTCATTGTAGTAATTTGCCATCGGTACTTTAACTTTATTAAAAGCTCTGAATACCTCTGCAAAACACTCTACGGGGGAAAGGAAAACCTCTCGGATGCATCTGCTGTCAATTAAGGTTATTGATCCTTTGCAACAGATATTCAGCGGAGGACAGCACACACACATTTTGATGTAGAGGTTCTCCGTTTGCCTTGGAAACAGTCCTTCCCACAGTGTGTGGTGCGTTTACATCCATCTATCGCAGTCCCTTTCCAATTGAGTTTCAGATGTGCAACAGCTGAGTTTAGTCAAGAACCGACAGCTGTGTCTCCTTTACTTGGGAGGGAATCTGTTTGCCTGCTGCAAATATGTGATTTGCTTTGGCATGTGCTCATTATAAAATTAACTAACATTCATATTAAACTAGCAGTACAACAAATGTAAATCAACTGTTGATACATAGATTTCCTAACTTTGATTCATCCCATTAAAACTCGCTTTCCCTGTTTAAAGTTGTAATGAGACTGACATATTCTCTTACAGTATGTAAACATACAGTAACATGCACAGACTTTGGCATCGACCCTCCTTTGCAGTGTTGGAGGTAGTACTCGGATCTTTTACTCAAAGAAGCCCTATTATGCTTTCTGTGTTTTTCCCATTCCTTTAATGTGTTATATAGGTTTGAGTGCATGTAAATGGTCTGCAAAGGTGAAAATCCCAATGTTCCCTATTCCATATTGCGCTACAACTTATTATACATGATGAGTAAATGATTTTGCATTGAAGCCCGAGGGGCGCGATATCTATAAGCAATTGACCTATAACAACAGAGACAACTAACCAATCAGAGCAGACTGGGCTCTGTTTTAAGACAGAGGGTGGAAAGAGATGCTGCACCAGAGGCAGTATGAGAAAAATAAAGACCTTTTTTGAACATTCAAGCATGGACATATGTAACAGTAGAGGCACAAAATAAGAATATGAAACCTGAAAATGTGCACAATATGTATTCTTTACTAAAAGTACAAATACTATGGTCTTCAAATCCTCCTTTAAAAGTAAAAGTTCTTCTTTCAGACTGCACTTATTGACTTTATATTTTTATGGTTATTATCATCCTGTTTTTCTACTTGTAAGAGCTTTTTAATATCGCCATCTGTCAATGTGGACCAACACATGTTTTACGAGTACACAGTATCTAGTAGTGTTTAAATAAATGTAGTGGAGTAATAAGTAAAAACACTTTGGTAAATGTACTGAGTTACTCTCCATCACTGCTCATTTGTATATTTAATACCCACTGTGCAGTGTATATGTGAAAACAACAACATCAATGAAAGGCTTCACCTGTCAACCTCAATGCTTTACCTCCAGGGTATTTCAGTATTTTTCCCAGAGAAGAAAATAGATCCATATTGAAGTGCCAAACGCATAACTTCATAGCGAATGATCAGCAGCATCACACTTTTGCATGAATTTCTACAGTATTTGGGGAAAAGGAAAAAAAAAAATCTCAGAAAGGCTAATCTCCCACTGCATTTGCAATGCTTTCTGGGACACCAGAACCCCAGGAGGAAGCTGTCTGTCTGTGTTGCACTATAAACAACTTCTCTGAGTTTGTGTCGGGGGTTTCTTTGAGCGAACAGGAGACAGGCATGGAGGTTTGCCATCTCCCTAAGATTGGAGCAGCAAATAAAAAAGATGGGGGGAAATAGATGAGGGATAGAGAAGGGAGGGGGTGGCGATGGAGAGCAGGGTTCATATATAATGGCTGACTGGTAGAGAATGAGAATTGGCTGTTTTTCATTTCACCTGTCGTTGTAAAAAAGGAAGCGCCTGTCACAATGAGGGCAATGTCACCGGGAGGGACGATGTTTCCATGACAACGGGAATTTCTTCGCCCCTGTCTTTCTTATTTGTGTTGAGCATGGGATAAGGTCTTTAACAAGGGGTGATTCCTCTACACGGAACACAAATGAACGCTTGTTCCTTCCGTTCGGTGACACCAGTGTTGCATTTTCCTCCTCTCTTCATTGTCACATGGACTCGTCACATCTTTTTCCCCCGTGCCGCTCCTAATTCCACTCATATCAAGCTGCGCCTTTTGATCGTCACTCCGCTTGTTCTACATCAAACACCGGCAGTGAGAGTACATTTACTGTCTGTTGTGCTGTGGCACCGCTAATGTGTCACATCGGTGTTTTAACATCTCAGCAAAACAATCACTTTGGCGTTTACGGATCCTTAAGATTTGCAAGGAAAAGAAGGAACTGGAGATTCCCGTTTGGTCCAACAGAATAAAGTGCACATGAGGTCAAGATCCCATCTTGCTGTCTATAAAGATAACAGGGACGTTTCCTGTGCAATCCATGAAATCCCCACGATGAAATGTATCAGCGTTTTGATCCCGGATAAGGCGGTGCTGCATACTGATACACAGCAGTCAGTCACTGCATCCGAATGGGTTATTAAGTGAAGCAGAAAATAAATTGTTAAAACGCTGCTCAGTTATCATTACAGTGTGTAAAAAAGGTCTGTTCACAGACATCACATATACATGAGTGGTGCTCTAAAGAGAATACGTAATAATCAATCAAACATATGTATATGCATAGCTCTAACTAACTGTACAAAACAACATGGCTTTTAGATATTTGCAATGAACCAATAGGATCAGGTGCATACAAAAAGACATGCTATTTCATAATTAATGAATTAATAATGAAAGGGACAGGGTTTTGTTGTAAATCATATTCCTTTTTAATAATAGAGAAAAGCGTTCTTGCAAACGTATTTTTCATTGTAATTTGGGTAATTTGAGGCATTTCTGTTAGGGAGGCGCTGCGAGCGATGGCGCCACTCATTCAGATAAGATCGCCCATTAAGTGTTGCATGGTTTGTATTGTTGAGTCCTTGTTGTCTTGCGCACAATCAGACCTGGTGTTGAAATTAGAAAGGAGTTCCGGCAAAATCAGTGGTACACTTTTCCATTGTCAAGCAGTTGGAAAATCATGGGGCCAATCTATACCACGCAGGGAGGGACAGTCCCCTGGAGGCGTACTGATTGTAGGGCACTACGTCTACGTTATGTTCCACTATCTCATTTTGGGAGCTGCAGGTGGGCTTTTCTTTCTTGGAAAACACATTATGGCATTGAGTCACTCTCCAAGGACCGGCAGTACAATAGCACGCACGGTTTGCAAGATACATTTACTTTGGGAAACGGTCATAATCAAGGTCCATTTCACCTTCAGTGAAGCAGATTATCATGTCCCATATCACTATATTTCATCCTGGTTTCTAAATCATTCCTCTGATATATTTATTTTCAATAGTAAATAACATTTCTAAATGTCAGTGAGGCAATCGAATAAAGTTGAATTGAACGGTATAAATCCAGTGATCAATGGCATCTACCTCCTGGATGGAGAAGTGAAGCTGCTATTCTACATATTGATTCCCATCTGAGCCACACATTAATAATCATCAGTGATCCGAATCTTGACCACAGAGCTTCATTAACATTCTGACAAAGCCAAATGTAATAATTATGCAAATCAAAGGCTCTAAGTGTCCCTAAAATACAGCAAATTTGATTTATTCATATGGAGTCTGAAGGAATACACAGAGGGAAAGAGTTGATAGGGAAATTGTGTTTTCATTTAAAGGCTGGCTTTCTTTGCTAATAAACCCTAGATCTTTGAGGTTTTCTAAAGCAATCAAGTCGAGGCGGAAATAAGGCCAGTGCATTACTTGCTGCCAGAATGGTCAGTTATTTGGTTGTTGATGCTTTTTGCTTTAATTTTTTTTTCACTGTTGCCACTTTGTTGATCAGTTTGTCTTTCAATCAATGCACACATGGATTTCTATTTGAAAGAATGTCACTTCATTGATTGCCTGCAATTGGAATGTCCATGCTGATCTGTTTCTTTTGGTACATACTGTTATACTAATACTGATTTTTAACTACAACAATGTAAATATTGACTGCAATCCTTGCTGTGTGCCTTGACATATGAGGCAAATCAAATTAAAACATATTTTTATTTACACTAAGCCATCCTTATTTTCCACATGTTCTTGTGTAAGGGTGAGCATTGCTGTAAAATGCTATGATACTAACAAGTGTAAGTAGCTTACTAAAATCACTAGTTAAATATAGACTGGGAATGGATGGACTTTTCATACACAAAAGGTAACAAACAGTGCCAAAAAATAACGAAAATAAAGACACAGCCTCCTCATTTCCCAGGTAATAAATGAAGACACGGGATGATTCCTTAAAAAAAAAATCTAATTCAAACAGGAGTAGATAAACTATCAAAATCATTAAGCAGCTGTTACGCTTTTATCACCTCCACGTAAACAATGTTGATTAGAAACTGAAGTAGGTTGGACGACGGATGCAAACTACAATGGCCTGAACACTTCCATTAGGAGGAACGCGCTGACCTCTCCAAAATCATTGAAATATAAAAACACAAATGTGCCAAAACACTTGCAAATGAACAAACTGTCTGAACTTTACAGACATAAAAAGATATTTGAATTACTGCCGGCAGCAATCCTAAATCTGAAACTCACGTGTATGAAGTCTGATTCATGCATCATGTGGTTCTGTTCCTTTTCTGCTGCTTTATATTGCAACCTTGTCCAACAGTAAGAATAGGATATTATAGCACAGACTCTTGGGTGTCATGAGAAATGCATGAACACTGTTACGATATCACCTCTCTGACTTCCCTTAGACCAGCCATGTTCGATTCCATCAGTCTGGAGCTCGGGTTGTCAGAAAGGTGGGGTCAGAGTTGAAACAAAATTCTTAATGACTCCCGGCAGAGACAACATTAAGGCTGTGATCTCTCATTCCGGCGTGATGCAAATACACTGGAAGTGTGCATCGATTTTCCCATCATGTCAGGACTATTCAGCAGCACCAAATCCCTTTTCCAGTCTCTCCCAATTAGGTTTCGGCCCGGGGAGCACTGTCGATCCCCATCTGCCCATCTGCCTGTCAGTGGCCTCATTCCACTGAAGGAGTGAGATAGGGAAACGGGAAAACAAGGGAGGGAAATGAGCGAAAGAGCAAGCAAGCAATGGATAATTCCATGTTTGGCGGCTACGGGCAAGAAGCCTTGGCAGATCCGTCCAAAGCCAAAGCCAGTAGGGGTGGCTTGGAAACGGAAGGACTCCCTGAGAGAGATACTGTTGTTTGGATGATAGAGTGAGGACCGTTGCCCACTCGCGCTCTCCTCAGCCATTCATCAATGAAAACACAGGACTTATTCACCATACAGCCTCTGCCAAGGCGGGATGTAGATTTAAAATGTTTTCAAATCGTCTCCATTTCTGCCTATCCTCTCATCTCCCCTTGGGATGGAGCTATCACAGCGCTGCCCCGAAGGTTAGGGAAGCTGGTCCAGATAATGGCCAGTCTAAGAGGACTTCAGCTGAGTCTTTCACTCTCCCAAAAGGCCTTGGCGCTTGAAGTTGGCAGAGTCAGATGGACTCTCGCTATGATTGCTGCCTCATCATTCTCCTCTGGCGTCTTCTGCTCCTCCCCCCCTTGAAACACAAGATAGTTCCCTGCTGAACTGGAATGAGTGACAGAATATATCCTCACAGTCACCCTGAATGCAATGTCGCTGCGTGTCTTCCACTGCCAAAAATGTGGCCTTATGCCACAATTGTCAATTTAGGGAGCTGGAATGAGAAATCTGCGGTGAGTAAATGAGTAAAAAAAAAGACAGTCCTGTCCATCAAATTTAATTTGACAACCAGTTTTCTCCTCGCAGGGATCTTTTGCTTTGCCCACCTCCCACAGCTGATTTATGCCTAATTGTAGTTGGGTGGGATAGCTGTTATATTCCATTGGCAGTGAGTGGTTTTATCTTTTGGAATAGGCTCCTTACTCGACTTGGTCCACAAATGTGTATATAAGCCTCCATGCCGTTATGTTGTCACTCTCCCCTCATTGGTATTCCGATCTAGCGTTTGTGTTTATGGGTAGATAAAATTGCCATGGGGAATCAGCTGGATATTATGTCAAGTGTATGTCCTGCTCAGAGCTGCCCACTAGTGGGAAGGGAAGAGAAAAAACACACCACCCATTCGTAACTTCATCAACCAGTGCGCAACAGCCAATAAAACACCTGACTTAATTGAATAAGAAAATGCATGTACACGCGCTGATGTTGAATCATGGTTGGACACTGTCCTCCATGCACACAACAGGCATTGAAAAACACTCATATAAATGCGTGCTCACACTGCGGGGCATGTAGACAGACATTGTGGAAATGTAGCTGTCCGCCCCTGCACACAAGTAGATAAAGTTGCCATTGGCCCCATGCTGCAGGCCGATAAATTTCCCCCCACATCCCTTTATGGGTTGTGCTTTTTATTTTTCTGCTAGGGTTTTATCTGGGGGTAGCAGTAGCTGAATCCGCATATCCTGGCCCTGGCACAGCCGGGACTTCGCCCACAGTGCATTAGTCCTCACATGAGGAATTACTTTTTTGATGAAACGGCCCACCATTCTCCGGCCTGATGGAACACCACTATGGGTTTACACCACAGTGATCTAATCTACAGCTGGGCCCAGACGCCGGCTGATGTACTAGTGAGAGAGCGGAGGGACGGAGAGAGATTGAAGGGGCTGAAAGGAAGAGCTGTGGCGTTAGAGCAGAATGAACAGGATATACTCTGTGAGCAGAAACAGCATGAGAGGATCCTCCATTAGAGAGTCCATATTTGCCGTGCGTGCGTGTGTGCGTGTGTGCGTGTGCGTGTGTGTGTGTGTATCTCGCCCATCTTGCCAGCAGATAAACAACGCCTTGCATGACTGCAGGCACACTGGTGGGTCAGTACCGTGTGTTTGAGGGGGAAGAATGAGAGAACAAACATCAATAACAACAGCCCCGGCAGCGGTAGACTTTGTCGAGGAAACCCACAGTGGCGGCCCTAAAGGAGCAAAGGCTGTATTCAGGAACGTGGGTATGACTCATTGGTGGGCTATAATCACCACAGATGGCCATTAGCAAGGTGTGAGGTGAACAACGTAGGCCTCGGGCCCCCCAGCGCCACCGAGGTATACACCGTTCAGTTATGACAGGCTCAAACTTGATGTGTATCTAACGAGCCCCCTGGTAAATTGTGCTTGTTTGTGGAGCGTCTAGCCCTTTTCACCCGCCGGAGAAAAAAAAACGAACAAGACGATGGCTGGAGGCAGATTCCCGATGCTGAGACAATTTACTAACCTAAAAAAGCCCGGACTAAATTTTTAAACGTATCCTCTGGCTTCCAACCAATTACAAATCCGGTTCAAAAATGGTGGTTCTCATTTAAAATGTGTGTTTTGAGAAGGGTATGAGTGGGATAAGCACTTCTAAATGGTACAAAGTAATCCCTCACTCAGATTTCTATTTGTTTTGCATTTTTAGGGTGTTGTTGAGTCAATTTGAATCTGATTTTTGTTTCTTCGTTGGCATGCCATAATACCAATGACACATAATTTCACATACTTCTCCAAATCTTTTATAACTTCCTATAAACCCATAAGAATGTATTGATCTCAAGCGTTTTTTTGTTCATGCGATTGCTGGATCCTGCCCTAAAATATGTAGATTCTAATTTCAGGAAGTTTTTGCAAAACTATTCTTCCGTCGTTTATTTTTTTTTTACATGTGTTTGCATATTTTGAATGTCTCCCTTATCAAACTTACTTGCAATCAGTCCTCCTCCCGCTCATATCATCCACTGTGCCAGGAGAGTCTCAATGTGCCACTTCTGCTCACTCACATTCTCTGTAGTGCTCTTATACCCCAGGTGCATTGTGTGCAACTGTATGGGAGTTGTTAAGCTCTTCTCCTGGGGAGAGGGTCCTCAAATGCTATCAAGGAGTCTGGGGAGAGTTTACCGCTCGTCCCACATCCCTCCCTTATCCTCCTCTCGCTCTGTCTCCAATCTTTTTTTCTAAGCTCATTTAGATTTCCTGTCACGTTCCTTTGAGGCTAAGCCGAACAAATCCCTGCATATTTTCCTGAAAATTGCCTAATGGAAGTAGTGCTGGGAAATGTGGGTTTGATTTCTTTAAAAAGGAAAAAGGGAGGAGAATGAAACAGATTTATAGTTAGATGTAAAGTAGAAGAGGCATACTAATATGTGTTTTCTTTTATGTATAAAGTAGAGTTAAGGTGGCTTTGTGTTTCCAGGACCTCCAATTTACTTGCCATGTGAACCAGAAACAACATACATTTGAGTCTATTGTAACTCTAACCTTAAACCCCACAACATGGTATGTTGCCTGTATCCAGTTATGCAGTGAGGATGTTTTTTTTTTTATTGGATTTTCCCGTTGGAATTTAGTCCAGTATATTGCAGAAAATAGACTTAGTGGCCAACACGCATTCATGATACTTACACGTTTTGTTCAGCAGGATAATCTCCACATATGAACGGCACTTTGTGATTTTTAAGGCATAAATGCGATTGCGAGAAGTATAAAGCTAACACTAAGCTATAAACAAACTACCTCACTGTTGCATGGCTGTGCATCCCCACTGCTAAGCTAAAGGCGGTTTTGTGTCTGCGTGATGAGGTTTTGTAGACTCTTGTTGTCACATGTTAGCAGCCACAGTTTTTGTGACACAGAAACTTTCATAGAGACATTCATGAGCGGGGTATTTACTGATGTATTTTATTTCTGACAACAAAACATGAAATTATCCTAGGCTTGTTTTAACCACAGACATTTTATCAGGCTTCTCATCACAAATATTTTCAAAAACCACTTGACTGCAGGACAAAAGAAAGGGAAGTGGTAAAAGGCTACATTTTTGCCCGCTTTCAGGATGTTTCTGCACCACTCAATAAGAGCAATTGTCCCACAAATTGGTATGCAGCTTTATGGTGTCCACCAATCCTCTGCCTGCCAAATCCTGGCAGTCCTCTATTATTAATAAGGAACATTCTACTAAGTCTGGTACTGCAATAACTTTTTTAGAAAGGGAGAAGAAGTCCGAGCAAGAGCATGGACTCCATACTGACTGCTGTTACTGCCTTATTCCTTTATTTGCCAGATTTTTCAGGTTTTGCTTGACACCATTTTTACTTGCAATTCCAATGATTGGAACCATGTGTTTCAAATCTGCCAGCAGGGTTACCCCTACCTTTTCCTTTTGTGTTTTTGTTGCCTTTACTTTCTACTCACATTCTTTTTTTTGAAAAGCAAAAAACCCCAAGCTATTTACAGATCGTGCGTGTGCTTGAGCATTTAAGTTCCCCGAAATGAGCACTAATGGTAACAAACATGGCATACTAAATCGTTGCACCGCAGGGGACGAAATATACAGAGCACAGCAGCAGGAAATAAGCATAATCTACATAATGTTTAGATATCTGTGCAATTTATTTACAAAAGCCATGCTAAATAGAATTTAGTAAACATATATAAAATACAGCAAGGTTTGAGATGATTTTGATATGACTTATTCAACACACAACAGTAGGAAACGTAGTGTGTTAATCCTGGGAAAGGTGAATGATTACTATTTGCATTATACGTACACAAGAGCAAGTACCTTACCAAACAGTTTTGCTACTATTCATGGCTATTCAGTAATCAGGAAAAGAGGATAGTTAAATTTGGCAGCCCTGAGGGAGAATGCATTTCATACATATGAGGGCGTCCTGTTGGAAAATAACAAGCGTGTCTATTCACATGTAATTCCCTAATTCCTATTCATCTTATGCTAAAATGTATCCATAAGCATTGGTATTTTCAAGGTACTTGAAAGAGTGTTTTATAACTTTTTACCATTAGTGTCTTACATGACTAAACTGAAGTTTGCTCCTTGCACAGGATCAAACACTTCTCATCCGTCGCATCCGTTTTCCTAAAGCTCAAAACTTCTTCAAAGAAAAGCATCGCCAAGCAAGACTGTTTCCAAATGTTCACACTTTGAATTTTTCCCATCCTGTCCTTTCTTGTTAGTCAGAACAACACTCTGATCCCTAAGACACTGCTAATAGGTTCTGGGCGTCCTTTGTTGGTCCTTTATGGTGCATCAGGCTGGTGATGGAGCAGCTTTGCTCGACTCAGCAGGTATCTGTCTCCCAACTCCTCCTCTCAGGAGGGAGCTGGACACCAGGCGGGACGAAACTGCAGAAGCCAGGGCTTGGAGAAAATTGATTGCATAAAAACAACACAGACTGACTGTAAATGAGCATAGTCAGCGGGGTGTAATGTAGGCGCAGAATGGTGGTGGCTAGGTGATGCGGGGAACAGGCCTCAGACCAGACGCTCCGATTCAACATATCCAATCATTCACACTGCCTTGAGCCACAGCAGGGGTATTATGGGATTTTTTTGCTCCTCATTGACTCTCTTTGTGACTGACAGCCATCTACATTGATTGACACTGAGGGACCTAGCAGCCTGCTGAGAGGGAGGGATGCCAGGCTAATTGACTGTCTTCTAGTTAAATGATGGCTGGCTTTCGAAACCTGCAACATTTTTCTTTCCCGATAGCCTGGAAATGATGAATCCTGCTGAAATGCTTCGGCAGAGATGCATGAACTTGCTTCACACTTCCTGCTTTTCGTAAATGTGGATGTGGTCGCTGCGAGTCAACGCCACAATCACCACCAGCCTGTGTGTGTTCTTTGCCATTATAAATACTGTCTCCATGCTTCAATGGCAGAAATTAGAATTAGATGGAGCTGAAGGGGTCTACTAAATAAAGCATTTCAGAGGTTGAATTATTGAAGAAATAGAGATGTATACCTGCAGCAAAACAGCAGCTGATGGTCTTTTTGAACACAGCAGCAGAATCATTCATGTATTAAATTATGTGTTCCAGTTATTTGCTCCAGCCTACAACATTGAATTGGACTAGGAGACTTTTTTTTTACAAGATGATGATTAGTAAGTAATGGATATTGCACATAGAGCTTATGCATGCAATGGATGTCAAGCCTCTGGGAACCCAGCAATAAAATGACATAGTTTTTGCAAAGTATGCTATAGTTTGCAACATTACTATAACATAAGTGGTCTCAGATGGAAAATCTATTGCATGGGATGTATTGCACATTATAAAGATTCACCATTTTAACCACGTAACATAAAAGAACACAATAATAAACGTAATGAAAAAGCGTTTTTTATATATTATCTTTTTCTGCTCTCCACTCCATGTTGACGTGTTGAATAGATAGAAGTTGTATACAAAAAACAAAGAAGAAATGCATTTTCTGATCTGACTTTAGGACTGTCTCCTCTCTGCTCCTTGTGCAGAACTCTTAATCAAACTTTCTGTGACAGCAAAGCAACAACACCATTTCAAACATCCTCTGCAGTAATGCTGATAAACAATATCTGATCCAAAGCTAATATCCATTTTAATTTGCAGTAGATACACAATGTCTGCTCTGAGGTCATCCTATTGATTTAATGTAAGCCGCCTCAATGGGAAAAATTGCATTCATTGAACCCATACAAAGAGGGGCTGCATTTGAAATTGATTTTGTGAGAAGACACAGCCATTGGAATGTTTCTGTACTCCCCAACTATGGAATCTTTAAGACCCATTAATATGTTTGATTTAACTATGGCTGCGTAGGATTTATCGTTAGGGTAAAGGCTTGATGATCCATAAAAACGTCCTAGTCAACTCTTATGCAAGCCACTCGTCATTGTAACTACCGGGTTTGGAGGCAGGGGGATCTTTGCTAATGCACTGAGAATGCTTCTTTGCAAAAAACAAAGTGGCCGTCTTGGAATTTGGATGGGCCATCCAATTTTCTGCTTCACTAGATGTCAGTAGATTGGTGTAACCTGCTTGTATGGAAGGCCATGCCTTTGTGGTAAGAAATGGAGACTTCCGAGTCAAAAGAGATTCAGAGAGAATAGAGAATTGGTAGGTAGGTAGGTAGGTAGGTAGGTAGGTAGGTAGGTAGGTAGGTAGGTAGGTAGGTAGGTAGGTAGGTAGGTAGGTAGGTGGGTAGGTAGGTAGGTAGATAGATAGAGGCCATGTCTTACAGTTTGAAAGAATTGTGTGTGTGGTGTTGCTCCACAGCTCTGGCTCAGGCCTCGGCATTGACAAGCTGTCCACATCTCACTGTAATTTAGAGACCTTACCCCAGAGAGCCGGTCTGAGTTATAACATTTCTCTATGCCCACTCTTCCGCCTATTTTGCTCACTCCCTCGACCCATCTTCCTATTTCCTCCATCTTCTTTTGCCAATGTGATTTGGTTTTACTCCTTGTCATAAAATGTTTCAAAGGGCAAGTTTGTGTTCTTGCAACTTGGATCTCTCATAGTTATTGCTGTGGATTATACGGATACTTTTGGCATTTATGTTATTCATACTGCCTGTGCTGCACCACCTCATTTCACCCTCTGTCTGAAAGTCCAGTCTTCTCCGATTGGTTAGCTGCTTGTCCTGCCCCTTAGCTTATCACGTACAATGGGTTGTAGCGCTTGCAATAGAAGTGGGGGTGTAACGTAGGTATGTCACTATGTCGCAGAAGTAAACAAAATAAATCCATTGGAGGGGGGGAGTGTGTGGGAGAAAAAACTCCCTCTGGAGGAAACGTGTGGTTTTAAGCCTTTGCAGACCATTTACATGCACAAAAACCTATATAACACACAACAGAAAAGGGAAAACCCCAAAAATGCACAACAGGGTCCTTTTTACTCAGATATAAGGTGATCAAATAACAGCCAGAACAAAAACCAAAATGTTTTGATAAGCTGTTCATATTTGATTCTGTCCCTTCACCAGCCAATTCAGGTCATTTTAATGCCATCTTCCATCGTCATGTATTTGTCCACTTTTTTGGGCGCCTCCCTAACCCGACAGCTTCTCAATTCGGTTCTACTTTCACATTTGGAGTGTTTACAGTTCGCCTCTGACCTCCATTATTGCTTTAGTTTTTGGGAAACTTGGCTCCTTTTGGCCCTTAGAAAAGCAGGTTGGTTGCCATGCTCTAAAAAGGAACAACGACAAATCTCACAAGAAAAACAGCATTATTTTCCTGCTTGTTAAACATACAAAGTTACTGCTTTATTTTGGGAGCTTAATACATGTGTTTCTTATGCATGCCATTTTAAATTGAATTTTGCATAATCTTGCCATTATATTACACAGATGGTATCTAATTTTGACAAGATGATTGGAATGGAAAGCTGTTTCCGTTGCGAGGAATGCTGCAGAGGTTAGTAATTGTAAAAGTGTTTTCCCATTTTCTTCACAACTAAATCCATCCTCAGTTTCAACCTTCTTTATAAAAGTATACGTATCCAATCAGCCCGAGTCCTTGATCAGGTGTCCCTCAAGTCCGGTTCAAAGTTGGTCTTCTTTTACACATGACTGAGAAAAAATGTTGGCAAATGAAAATAGACATCCCCTTGGACGCTCTAAAAGCAGTTTATCAAAACTCTCATTTCGTCGCAGCAATTTAAAAATGTAATTTTGTTCCCACTTCGAAAACAGATGCTTTGCGATGGGTTTAAGATTGATTCAAAAGAATGCTTAAGTGTTCAAAGTGGGAAAGGTAAGGAGTCCGCTCTACGTGCCTCATCAGTGTTGACATCTCCGTCCGACAATGAAAAAAATTAAAACCGTCCACTTAAGATGCTAATTTAACAGCATGGTTTCCTTTTCTCGGTAAAGCTTTTCGCTCCTGCCGTAAAGCTGTTGGCTGGCTTCGCATTTTAAACAGCAGTCTTCTTCCCCCCACAAAAATGAAAGAACAACCTTCATCATGTTTAGTTTTAATCACTTAATCCACGCTTTAAAGCAGAAGTAAACAAATAAAATCACATCTAAGTAAATGCACAGTTGGAGTTGTACTGTAATAGCTCGTAAATCTTTCAGCGTTCGTAATGAGCTCCTCTCTCCTCTGGGCTCCGCAGCAAGAAATCAGCACTTCACACGCGAGGGAGAGCGCCGTGCATGCAGACTCCCACTCTACATGTGCACCATTGAGAGACTTGGGGGGAGTGGGGGAGATTGGATTGTGTTTTTTGGGCAAACTGTGTTAATCCCTATGAGAAACAACTCACACAATGAACATCTTATGGGTACGGTACAGAAATATCACGTTGTATAACAGCTTTTGCATCTTGGAAAATGTAAAGTCATACTATAGGACGTGGGATGAGTTTAGTGTGGAGATAATCGCACATCCAAAGCAGATCATGTTTGTGAAAAGCATTTTAATTGAGGCATTATGTACCTCATAATAAAACCATATGACCACCCTTGCTCCTTGTATCTAGGCAACAAGAAAACCACAGAACAGTTCCCTTCCATCCTCTCTTTCTAACTCTTTATCTCCTGCGCTCCAGGAAACCTGGCGTCTTACTTTTGAAAGTCTCATGTAGAATATTTGGGTCGTTGAATTTAAACCAAGCTTTCCCCTTTTTTAAGCGCAACAAAAACGATGTGCCGGTGGTGTTCCCGGTGCATCACCCGCTGAACGGTGACTGTGTTTTATGGCTCTCCTTGAGGAGTGATGAAATGTTTACCAGTGGGTGAGGAGCAAACACGGCAGAGAATGAGGGGGGTGATGTGTGGGAGGACTGGCCACTGGAGGGATGGGGAGGGTGGAGGAGGATGAGATATAGGTGGAGTTTTATGTCATCTGGGCTCAACCCCCACTTAGATAAATCAAATCTGGGAGAAGTTATTTGTGTGTGAAGCATCTACATGTGCGTTTCTACAGCAACACGCAGGCTCTTTGTTTTTCCTTTCTATACACTGGACTCTTTTTCGCTATTCCTCCTGATTTGAATTTTTCTCTTTTCTGCCCACCAGTCTTTCAATTTGCAATCATTTCCGGGCATCAGAGTTACATAACCTTCATTTACACAGTGATGTCTGGTGTTCAGTACTGATGCTTTCAAATCCAGTTGCCACAGAAACAGTGGTGGATTTCTGACGCTGTAGGGGAAGGGAAAAAAAAGACAGCTTTTGACAAACAATTGTTTATTTTAAAAGCGCCAAATGGACATTAATTGTTTCTCTAACTATGATTATTTTTCTCAGTTGCCTATTAGCTCTAAAATAGGAATGAATACACACACTTAAATAGTTTAATCTGATTTATAGTCTTTTTATTTAAACTAGTTGGTTTTATGTTTTGCTTCTAGTTAGCCCCTGATTAAATGGGCCATATTTTGCTAATTTTCAGGCTCATATTTGTATTTTGTAGTTCTTCTGTCACATGTCTCTATGCTTTAATGTTCAAAAGGTCTTTATTTTTCTCATACTGCCTGTGCTGCAGCACTTATTTTCACCCTGTCTGAAACCAGAGACACGACCGACTCTGTGGTGATTGCTAAACCAACGCGATGTCCCACCCCTTAGCCTATCAGGAACAATGTGTTGGAGCACTAACCAATAGAAGTACTTGCATAACATAGTGATGTCACTAAGTGGAATTTTAGCCTTTGCAGATCATTTACATGCAATAATAAATAATACATTTCAGGAAAAGGACAGCTCCTGAAAGCAAGATAATGGCCTTTTATTTTAGTGTTTTACTCTATTGTGATCAAGATTTGTTCCCCAACCCCCTTCTGTTCAGACATTTTGGATGTAAATACAAATGTAAACGGGATTAAATTGTAAGTGATTCCCTGTTGCATAATTTAATTTTGACTCTTTGTGAAATTGCCTTCTTTTTCTTTGTCACAGAAGCTTTTAATAGTTCAATTTGATGCATTACTGGAGCAGTTACACTGAGAGATTAAAGGGTTCATTTGCTATAATTTTTTTCCGTCTTATTCCCCTGGTGTGCATAGCATAATATTAAGTGGCAATACTCAGTGTCTGTTGCAATGAAATGACAGCCTTGACACACAAAGAGATATTGCAGGTAATAGCTGCTGCTGTAAATATAGCTTTCAATGCTAGTTTCAAACAGAACAGAGTCTTATCTAGAACAGATGAGAGGAGACTGCACAGATGTTATCTCCAAATTTACCTTGCACGTTTTGGCAAACCAACCCCTTAACCTTTTTAAGTGACAACGCCTGAAGAGTGTGAAGAAAGTGTGCAGGTGTAGCAGTGGGAACACATTCCACTCCATGCTTTAATTTATTGGTCCAGCAGCAAAATAAGTGCACCTGCTGAAGTCCCAAAGTGTCTGTGCTTTTAGCTTTTTCCACAAGTTTCAACTTTGACATTATGGTGGCTGCAAAGCACTGCTGCTGCACTACTTGAAAAAAGAGAAAGAAAAAAAACAACCTTTGCAATGGTGCGTTGGAAATAGCTTGGCATTCATTTGGGAGGCAAAGATTTGTGGTGTGTAATAATTTAGCTTCTTATTTTCACAATACTTTGGGGGAAATTCTAAAGGTGGTAAGACCAGGATCTGTCTGGTGATTCTTACAGTAAGCATTGTTGTTCTACCCATATTTTAATATCATGAATTAAACAAGAAACTTGACAAATGAAAACTGCTGAATGTTTTGCTGGGAGGTTTTATCCAACTGATGAATGCAAATGTTTTAAGCCTTAATGTTATCTTTTTCTTAGCTTGTATATTCCTCATTTCCCATTAGCTCACATTTTTAAATATAATACCCTGACTGAAGGAGCTGTTACTATTAAAAGATGTGCTCAAGATGTGTACACGTTTCCCTCCCCATCTTTAGAAAAGCAGTAAGGTAGGCCGCCAAGGAAGATGGCTACCGAGGGAGATGAGACACTGACTGTGTCTGATAGTTCCACATGATGGATGTGGCTCACAGGTGACAACTCATGTTGACACCCCCAATGACAATGCCATGCTTTATAGAGGCCGACAGACTGTTACCTGCAGCTTGGCTTCCTCCGCAGAATGAAAATCCCTTGTGCCACATGCCAGCGATTCCATAGAGTGGTACTATTGAGAAGTGCTACCATGTAGAGGGAGAGTGGGGTGGATTCTAAAAATGTCTCATACCCAGACAGCTCCTGCCCACGGTTTGATTCTACTCTTTGTTGGAAGAGCATTGTTCCTGGTGAGCATAGTTGCAGGGAAGAATAACACAGCCAGTTCTTAATTATAAATACGCTGTATTCAACATATGGGCACCGCAGGGTATGTTAAAGTGTTTTGTTTTTGCATGAGCAACTCATATCATCATCAAACATCTTGACCTTGAACTTTTCTCTAGATTTTCCCGCCAATTAGCATTAGCATCAGAAAGTTCGTTATAACTTGCAACCAAAAACACATTTTAAACATATATTGTTTGGGAGATATACATCTTAATTTGCTTCTTGGTACAGGCCCCCCCCAAGTAGCTTAAGCATTAGCACCAGAAGGTTAGGTATTGCTTGAAATCTAAAAAAAAATGTATTGTCAGCACCATTAACAAAAATAACAAGGACAAATATAAAAGACAATATACAAGAAAATAGACATTTATCATAGCATTCAATCAATGTGTGTTCAAAAGGGAAAAAAAGGCAATTTCCTGACAGGTATTGCCTTTTGAAGATCTTGTAGATCTATTCCATTATTTAATGTTTTTCCTCCAAAACATATCCTTTAGGGGAAGAAAAACCTGCAGTGAAGAAACAAAATGAAAACACTTTTTTGTACACTTTCCCCTTATCGTATTCTTTGTTTTGTTTGAACCATAAATGAATAAGAGTCACAAGGACTGAGTAAAGAACATAGGCAAAATCCTCCATCTTAAGTACCACTCCATCCATTAAGATGGAGATTATACTTCCAAGCTAATTGTTTTTTCCTTCTCTTTCTTACTTGTTCTTGAAAGTGCAATGTGCAAGAAATCAAGGAGTGTGTGTCCCCTTTATTTTCAATTTCCCTCCCTAACAAATTCACCCGCATTCATCCCTTGTCCTAATATAACGGCAAATTAAAATTCATTGAATTTCAACATGTTCATTAAGCTCTGAAGGTGAGCTCTCTGTGAGAGGATGTGGTGCTTTAGAGGCGCTTGTGTTCCTCTGCATAAGTGAATGACAAATAGAGTTGGAGTTTCACAAGTGAATGCAGAACAAGGCTTCCCTTTTGAAGAATTTGAACCGAATATAATGCACATACACACATTGTGAAACACAACAGAGACTTATTTAGATGACAACAAATTATGTTGCAAGTCCTAGATTTAGACATGGTGATACAAAAAGGTCTTGGCAGCTGTTGAGGATTCGTGCACAGAACAGACGGGTTAGTTACTCTGACTTACTCAAAGAGACAGTCTTGGGGAAATAGTGACAGGGCCCTTGGGGAAAACTAAATACCACACTGGAAAAAATGTTCTCCGTCAGATATCATGGCCAGTGAAACATTGTGGGTGCATTGTTTATGGCAGTTTCACTCACATGTGTTTTAAGAGCTGCACAATGAATCCAAATTGCAAGAAACAAATTGCAATTAGATTTGGTAAGCCCAACCCAAACCCTTGTTTGGTTAAATACTCCTAAAATTTTATAAATGCATGTCATTTTTGTCACAAACATCTATTTGAAACCCTCTTTATTTGTCACATACATGCACACAGCAGAGCACACACAGTGAAATTGGTCCTCTGCATTTAACCCTTCCTAGTACTAGGAGCAGTGGGCAGCTATCGTGCAGCGCCCGGGGAGCAATGGGGAGGGGGGATTGGAGGTATCCGGTGCCTTGCTCAAGGACACCACAGCAGGGCCTAGGAGGTGAACTGGGACCTTTAATGATGATTTTTAATGATAATTACAACTCTGATACTAAATAAATACGTCGGGATAAGATAACAATCTGATTGATTAGGTGATATCACAGACCATATGGGTAATACTCAACTGATCAAAGGGACAGACTGTATAGGTTGTTGTTTTTTTGCCTCAGAATAAGCAGGACTCTTTCCAGAACAGTATTGTGGTTGCGTACAGGCTAATTATTGGATGATCTCTATAAATGTCATTTAATTCTTAAGTTACAGTACAATGGGGTCTAATTTAGATTGAATGCTTTCATCTGTGTAAGTCTCAGGAGCTCAGATAACCTTTTTTTATATTTCCAAAATCTACAATATTTATGTGTAATTGGTTTACATGGGAAAGTTTGAGCAGTAAACATAAATTTCACTGCCACTGAAGCAAGTAATAGCCACATAATTAGGAGTGATTAAATGCTAAAGAAGCTGTTCAATTATTTAACTTGTTTATTAAAACTTACTCTCTCAGACCTGTATGTGCTGCCAACTTGGCAATACAGTTACTGGATGGGAACAATAATACCTTTTGCAAAACCCAGCTATGTTAAGGTCTTGTTTATGTTTAGTAATTACCCTGAAATGTGTAGGAATTGTCATGTTTAAAATCTGTTTTATTTCAACGTTTTTGGTTCAAAGAAAGCAGTCATTGATTCGGAGCAACTACTGTACAATTCTCCGCTGTCCGTACGCAAAGTGAAAGTACACTTCACTTGAAATGGTTTAAATACACGAGTGGAACATATGCAAAGTGCTTTGAGTACTCACCAATAACAACACCCTGATGGATTCCTATTAGATGTACCACTCAAGGTATAAATTAAGTATTCAGGAGTCCCAGTAGACTATCACATATATAATGTATCAAAGCGGATTCATTAATTTCCTCCTGCTGCGTTTGACCTTGTATTTTTCGGAGGGAGAGACAATGACAAAGAGCCGGATAGTGAGGGACTGACACAAAACATCAGAGTTCATCAGGTCTTGGCCTACAGTTTAGTGAGTGTGGAGGGGGGTGAAGTGTGTGTAAGTGTGAAGGTTGGGTGCATTTGAATGTGTGTGTTGGGGGGGGGGGAGGTTCAGGGGGATGAGAAAAACCAAGGACAGCCGCATGTGCCTTCCTTAACTCTGTTAGGCCAGACTGGCATTTTAATAAGGCTTTCTGAATACCACTACTTCATCCCCGGGGGAAGCCAAACACACACACACACTCTTCGGCCACAGGCACACAAAGTGTACAGAGGGCGGTACAAATCATGCAAAGATGTGTATGCTAGTGTACACAGAGCGACGTTTGGTATATAAAACACCTCCATGTCTACATATTAGAAATGTATAAAGGGTCCAGTGGTGTTCTAGATATGAAATTACGGCAAAAGTAAATCTATAAATGATGAATTAAGTGGCTGGCAGAGATAGCCACAGGAGGAAACTCTTGTAATGCCATTACTGTCCTTACAGAGCAGCGAGGGTGGGCCGGGTGAATACAAGAGAGCTTTGAAAGTCTCACATGTCAAGCACAAAGCACACTTACAATGATGAGGGGGAGGGAAAAGGGGGATTGCATCAGTGGTGTCGGTGAAACCCAGCACCGGGCCAATCCGATGTGTCGCATCTAGAGGTGGGACATTAGACGAAGTAGTGCGGTGTAATGCAGATAGATGAAAGGGGCCTCCATATTGACCAGTTTGGATGCAAGCAGAGTCGCACATAATGTTCACACATACTGTGCCTGCTACTGATATCGATTTGGAGTGTGAAGACCCTGGCTTGCGTTGATATAATCATTTGAATGCTGCTGTCAAAACATCCAGGAGTCTTACAAATTGAATGCAGTCCCGTATGAAATTTCAGCCCTAGTAGACTCTTTTGTTTCCTCCTCCTTTGATCAAGAACAGGAAATGCCATCAGCCAGTTGAACATTTCTATACAAATTCCTATTTTTAGCAAACACAAGTGTCAAGTTTGTATGATGACCCGACTGCAGCGACTTGCAGAACCAAACTAATATGTTGACCTTTTAAGCTGACAAGTGTGTAATGTGATTGCATGCACGCTGCTCCGTTCCCATTTTTCTCGAGACTCCTTTTCACACAGCGGGGAGAGCAGCTTGCGACGGGGATCAGAGTGGTTGTGATACCACTCGCCCTTTTTAAGAGATGAAGCAAAGCAATATTCCTTATTGATGATAATTCCACCCTGATTGGTTAAGCCCCTGTTCCTTATGTTGTTGTTTGTCCCCCTACTTTTCTTTTCACCGTACTTTATATATATATATATATATATATATAAAGCCACTACAACTGTGAATGTACATTCTTTGACAGAAAATAGAGAAATGCTTGGATAAGGGAAGTTCAAAGAACTCATACTTTGATACAAGGTCGATGCCATAATGTTGTACATTTGATGGTAGTCGGGTTTCTACAGTACAGCATACAACACTGGCCAGGACTTTCATTTTGCATTCTTTCTGTGGATACTAGAAAAATGTGTTAATGTGTTAACAATTTTTTTGGCAAGGCAATCAAAGTTCTAAGCAAAAATTGATATGCAAACGGTGACATATTTTTAAGAACATGGGATTTTTCTTTTCTTTTTCCTGTTGTATCTAGTTTATCTATCTATGTATTAGGAATGTTGGAGTTGTACTTGTTTTTGTAAAGTCTGCTTCATTTATGGTACATTACCCTCCTAGCTTTGATACTTCATTTTCTCTGTAGAGGCCTTTTATTGAAATCATTCCTACACATTCAGAGCTGTGCTGGTGTCATGCCAAGTTTGCTTCCAGCTACAGTGTGTGAATTGTCATGCATGGAAGCGAGCAGGGACATGCATGACACATTGTGAATTACTATATGCATTACTTCAATTCAATTATTGCCATCCCCTTAAGTTAGAAGAAAATATTGGTTTTGCTTTCCACGTCTTGATTTATTCATTTTAATTTTCCCACCAAGAGCCAAGAAAGGGCAGCGGTGTCGATGCCAATTTATTTTTTTAAGATGCTTACAATTAATACTTCCATAGGGTCTTTATACATACACCTATACATAACCCCAACATGTATAGGCTCTAGCTCGTCCCTTTACATTATCGGAATTGCCCAATGGGCATTGACAGCGGGGGTTTAATGAATTAAAGTGGACATAGCTGACTCAGTTCAATCGATAACTGGTCCCCTGTGTAGCCCTTTGCTCTGTGCGCCAGCAACAGCAGAGAAGGGGGAGAGAGGAAGACAGAGATAGTGACAACGAGAACAAGAGAGAAAAATGACAGAGTGGAGCGGAAAAAGCATAGATAAAGGAGAAAAAGAGGAGGGACTAACCCTTGAGAGAGATGATGTGAAGGGAGAGAAGCAGGGATGGAGCGGAATACAAAAAGGAATGGATGCAATGAATGAGGTCCGGCTGATGAAAGGGTTAAGTGTTTTGCAGTTCCTCACCCTAATAGCTCTTGAGGACTCGCCTCAAGAGGGCTAGTTTGTACTATATCCCCTGAAGATCCTGGCTGATGCACACTTGATTACTGTTTTTTTCATTCAAACAGTGGCTGATATGTACTCATATCTGATATCGTACAGCACAAACAAACTAGGACTTTATAGCACACGTGGCCTCATTCAGTCGGGGGTTCATAGAAGCAACATTTGTCTTGCGCTGCATAGTAGCGATGAAATCCATAATTGTTGTGGCCTTTTGAGCAATAAACCAGTTTTACTGGTGCTCTATTCTAACATGCGGTCTAGTTGAAGGGACAAATTAATGTTGTCTTGCACAAGAAAGAGATTAAAGACAGCTGCTGGCCTTGAAAAGCATTGTATAATACAAAACGCATAGCATAACTTTGGCACAAGGCTGAATCAACCCTCGATATTAAGACAATGTTGGTGACTGGCTCGCCAAGTGATTACAAAGAACAAACTAGTGTGAAGATCATGAAGGTAGTTTGGACAGTATGCCAACAATATATATTAACATACACCTACAGCTTTTACAATCCTTAAACATTTTGAAATACAAACCTAGCAAACATTAGGTTACATAAGCATTCATTTAGGATTCAGAATTGTTTTTAATCCAATATTTACTTTCCTGGTTGAGTCGTCTTGTTTTTTAATGACAACTGTCCATCAAAACACAGTGGTCTGCAGAGACAAATGGTAAATGTTTGGAGAGCCAATTGTTCAGGAGATTGAAAAATATATGCAAAACATTTTTTTTAAAGTGTCCCTATTTCTAGCAATAGCATCTGTTTGATCAGAAGTGGATGATTGAAGAAGGAAAAAAGAACGGCATTGAAGACTTTTAGCTCAACTGGCTTTGGCAATAGTTTGATTGACATATGGTTATTCAATCACCTGCCAAGTTATTTTCCAAATCAAAATTCAATGACATCTTCTCTAATGACTCTTTTTTAACATACAGTTAATCTGCCATAAAACCAAAACAATACGCAAAAGGCGATCAAAGGGATAAAGGGGATCTGCCGAAAATGAATGATTGGTGGAGCTTTAACGACAGGAAAAGAAGAATCTTTGAAAAAAGGAAAAGGTGAATGTTGAGTTGTTGGAATATCCAGGTTTAAAGACTGGATAGCTGTATTTGCTATGACTGAAATCATCAAAAGTAATTTTTCCCATTTTGAACACAGAATATGGATTTCTTTCCAACTTTGCCAATTGTACGTCAGAGTAAACACATTTCCGTCCAGTCAGAAATGATTGCCTCTGTCTTTGCTTGTTCAGAGCATCTCTTTTCCTTTCAATCACAGCTTCTTTTTTTTAACTTATATTCTATTATTTTCTCTCTTAGCTTACCCCCGTCCCATGCTCGTCCTTTTTTTTTGTATTTCTCTGCCTTGACAGGGAACGGTTTTGCCTGTCATGTCACACTTGTGACTGACTGTGTGATGGATGGTATTCTGGTTAGAGCACTGCTCTGTTTAAGGCACACAGCGGGACCAGAAACACACCGCCACCTCTCACTCCACCTGTCACGCACCGCACCCTGCTCACGTCATCCTGTATTACTTAGAATTTCTCTTACCTTCAAGCCTCTCCATTTTCAAAGCAACCTTGCTCCAGTTCTCCATCCATTTGTTGGCTTTTCACTCTCGTTTCGCACTATTTGTCTTTCTGCCGTGTATCTGTCTGCTGCAGACAGTCCATCATTGTCTTTTACTTTGCCTGGTATATTTTTCGGCATATACTTTAAATACACTGTCTCTTGCAGTTTGCTTTAATGTTAAGCTTCATTTTTTTTTTAAATCTCCTAAGCTTCTGATCAAAATTCCTCTGCACTTTTGTCTTTCAAACCAGACGCTGTAATCTAATCAAACTTTTTTTTTCTCCAAATATTCTCCATTAGGGCTTTCTGTTCCAACATCTTTTTGTTCCCAATTATTCCTTCGAAGAAGCCCATCCGGCTAATTATAGTGTGCGGATGGACAAAGTGTTGAAATTCAGTTATGCTAACAAGGAGAGGGGCAGTGCAGTCGTTCCTCCAGTAATGGGTCCTTGACTGATTGACAGGCCTATTCTCTGCTCCTCCTGAGTGACAAGACTGCAGTCGCCGCTGCAACGTAGGAAATGAGAGTGGAATCACAATACCAGCCATGTCACCTCCTCGGGGGAAAGGAGAAAGGAAAATACAATCACGGTCCCCATCAAACACACACATGCGCACGTACACATGCACAGGCCGCACGGAAGAAAAACACACAAGCACAAACGAACAATCCCTGTTTTTTTTACTGGATTGTACTTGATCTAATGTAATCCATCCAAATGTTGCTTTTATTCTCATAAGGAAGACTAAAAATCCAATAGTGTTGTCCGTATTCAATCCAAATATATCTTATTATTTCCAATATGGTTTTTGTTGGATATATTTGGGCTTAACGTGTGTTATTTTAGGAAAAGTGACACTATGAACGCAGTAGTAGGCTAATTCATTTCATCGTCCTGTAGGGTAGTCTGAGTAAGTGTGCTTTTCTTCAAAATAGGACTGTGAAAACACCTTTAATATTTTAGGGTGTCCCAGGGAGTTGTTTAAAGAAACTGTGAAAAAAGTCTCTCTTTCTGTGTGTGTGTGTGTGTGTGTGTGTGCTGCTGAATGTGCCTAAAAATTTGAAAGAGGCAGAGTAGAAAAACGAAAGTGTGAGAGCTGGCAGAGCTGCTGAGGTATCTAGTTGCACCACACGACGAAATGCAAATTCAAATCCGCTGATTTTTCTCCTGTCAGTCAAGTCTAAGTAATATAATCCTCGTAAACACGGTGGAGGAAAAAAAAAGAAGATACTGATGATGACCGAAGCACGACCACTGAGTGAACCCGTAAGACAAGCTTTGCAGTGTCTTTCATTTTCCAGGTTCACCCTGAGCACAACCCCCTCTAGAGTCATAATCAAGTCTGGTTGATACCATGCTTGGATAGATTAAAGTCTAAGTGGGGACACTTCCTTATTAAAAGCTTTGTTATTGCTGTTTTTACATGCAGCGTGCCAGAGTATGTTTGTGCTGCCTTTTACAGTCGTTCCCCTGATGCTCTCCTTTTACTGCCTGTGGAACAGGCGGGGGTGTTTATGAGTTTATAAAGGCTCATGACGCATCATCATGCTTTTACAAATTCAGACACTGAAAAACTCAGCCCTTCCTCACGCCCTTGCCTCTTCATCCCCATCCCAGCACAATCATTTAACCTTGTTAAACCAGGCCGCTCAGGGGCTGTTACATGCGACAGCAATTTCTAACAGGGGATCATTTCCGTCGCCCGTTAAAGAGGGAAAAGGGTCCGCATCGGCCGTTTACAATTTACAGACACCCTGCTCAACATCTTAAGAGGGGAGGAATGGTTATTGTAGCGAGGTTACTTCAAGTAGTTGGCCTTGGGGGCGGAGATAGAGACAAGAGGCATGCTGGTTAGTGCTCTGAAGCAACAACAGGGCCTTATTTTGACGTTACGGCCAACAAGGGGTGAAGGGTTGAGGGCCCATAAGAGCAAACAGGAGAACACCGCTGCAGGCAGAAAGACAGGCCCATGTCTCTTGGTGTAAAGCAGCAGCTGGACCGGTGCACTGCAGCCATAATGAACCCTATTGAAGGTGAGCAGGAGCCAGGTGGCGAGGCTTTCAGAGGTGGACAAAAGGCAATCAGCCTTGTGCCCCTTTTTGTTTGCGTGCGAGTATGATGCACACGCTCCTGTACAAGTGGAGCCGGGGGGGGGGGCGGAGTGGTAAAAGAATGGAATTGTGTATGGCATTGAGAATTGCTTTCAGGGGAGCTCGAGTGTGCCGCTGTGGATGGACTTGTATTATAGCCTCTGCAGACATCTATTGGAAAATCCCCTTCAGAATTGGTTGTGGTTAGGATAAAGCCCAGGTGTCGGGCATAAGAATGCTCAATAATTTTCCACTCTAAATTGATAGTTTTGAGTCTGTTGCACCTCATGCTGTCTTCAGATTTTTTTTTTCTTTCTGAGGTATAGGTTTCCAATCCTGCAGTTAATGATACTTGTGTTTTATTTGTTCCGACCGCAGCCATCTGTACCCTCGAGTTCCGCAACGGGCTCATGAGTGCACCTGTTTGAATGAGTAATGGCTGACGCAATATTGTGCTGTTAAGGAGCGTCTTATGGGGAAAGGAATGATGATTGTCTCCTTCATATGTGGAGAGGTTTCTCTAAAGCCACAGCATGGGGCCCTGCACCGTAGATAAACCACCAGATGCTTCAGCGCCGTAGATTTGCCGATGAATCTTCTTAACTGCGGCTCAACCCGGTGGATGACAGAACAAGTATATGGTCAAATCACTGTGTGTGACAGCACCCCACAATCTCCGCTCTCTTAACAGCCATTGATGGTTTTCCTTTACTCGTCCCCACCCCTCAATTTCTTCGCTCTCCCCTTACTTACTACTTCCTTTTTTTCAAACGGGGGTTCTGCTCCTGTCGCCATATTTCAAAGTGCACTGTTGTTGTTTTTTGTATTGCGCTAGTGCATTTGGTATAAATGGCAAATTAAAATGGCTACATCGCTTTGGTAAAACATCTGTTCCTCGCTTAATAAGCAGGGCTGTCTTGAAGTGATGGCGTTAAGTGTCATTAAGCGCTGATCAAACAGTGCAGCCCAGTCAGCAGTGGTAAACGCTACTGAACGCTGACATGAGCATGGCCTGAATTCAAATAAATACAATAATGAACATCACAGGAATCAGGTGGTGTCTAAGTTGCACATGTTCTGTTTTGTCTTCTTGAGTGCTTTTGTTGCGTGTCTCCTTTGTAAATATGTTCATCTTGTAACCATCATTTCTTTGGATTGGGGTCTTGTGAACAACTGTTCAAATATCAGCCTTTTAGTTAGTCATCCAAGAAAAGCAAACAGAAATGTTGAAGCGGCCTATTATGCCTTTTGGCGTTTTCCCTTTTTTTCTATTTGGTTATTTGTTCATGCATGTAAAGGTTAAAATCACAAAGATCCCCCAAGAAGGAGTTTCTTTCCCAAACAACACCCCCCCCCCCCCCCCTGCCTGAAACGCCTGAATTGCACCCCTTTGTTTACTTCTGCAAACAACTTCCGTAAAACTCGCTCTCTTATTGTGTTTAACTCCAACATTATGTGACATGCAAAGGGGCGGGGCATCTCTAAGAGGTTTTCCAATCACAGCAGACCTGGCCAGCTAACCAATAAGAGCAGACTGGGATCTGGTTTCAGACAGAGGGTGATAAGAGGTGCTGCAGCACATGCAGTAAGAGCCTGTTTGAACATAGCGTGTTGTAACTGTGGTTGTATGATGTGATCCACAATGAAACTTAATTAGGGTTCAAATCTACCGAGTGTTGCTTTTATGACATCAGAAACGGGGATCTTATAACAGTTTACCAAATTAAAACGCCTTGTTTCTGCTGTGTCGCGTTGACTTACCCGTTATCAGCAAGCGGAACAAGCACTTCCCTATCTAGGGCATCCATTTACATTGAGGCGAGAAAAAAAAGAGACATGGAAGAAAGGAGAAGAACAGAGAGTACAAAAAGTATTCATTTGAAAGACGGAGAGCATCAAGAAAATAACCTCAAAAGGAAAGCGAATTTTAAGCATGGTGCAGGATACTTCAGAGAGACTGATGATGCGTTTCCTAACTAGGCCAGACAAAAGAACTCATGACATCTGATTCACCTTAATGGTGGATGTTGAACTAATGTAGATGACCTCTCCAGCAAACACCTTGACTGTAACAGAAATCGAAGCAATTTACTTTCCAATCCTATCAGATGTAAAAGATCATCCCTATCCTTTATTCAGACAGTGTGACACATCAGAGAATACGCAAGAATCCAGGGTCTCATTACAGAAACATGTCCAGGAAGCTTGTTCTATCTTCACTCAAGTTCCAATGAACGGAAAAATCCTATCTTCCTTTTACCGAAGCAATTTCTATCTCATTGCCATGTCCTTTTAGAACTTCTCTCTGTTCTTTTTTTAAACCTTTTCTATAACTGTACACTTTATTTTTCAGTCGGCGCTCATCACGTCATGCCTGTATCTTTATTAAAGGTCCCTTATTATGAAAAATGCACCTTTTGATGTCTATTATACATAAATATGTGTCCCCGGTGTGCAAGTAGACTCACAAAGTGTCAGAAAATACAACCGTCTCTCTTTCCCCCCTTACCCACATCTCTAAAAACGGGGGTACAAATGAGTTGAATCAGATTTGCTTCGGTTATGACGTCATAACCAAAATGTGGGCTTGACACCTCCCAACCTATACTCCCCCATATACAGTCGGTGAGCTATATCCCCTCCGCAGCACCTCTGTGTGTCTGTGTACTCAGCAGGATGTCTGCAGGACGGACTTAGAGTTGTTGTATATATAATACATATAATGTCACTGTTCGAGTGGTAAACACTGAGAAGTGTTTCAGAAATAATGCTTGATGTGCTTTTGAACATAATATGGGGTTTAGTCACGGCGTTTAGCTGAGTATCTTCTCCAGTAGAAAACTTTCTCAGAGGAGAGAGAGCTGCATGACGCTCCAAAGGGGCGTGGCCAGCTTCAGGTCAGTTCAAGAATCAGCACTTCAGGAACAGGGTTGAAATATATATTCTAGCAGCAAGTCCTCAAAAAAGGCTTTAATTTTTGAGATTCCCCTACCCGAGGTAGAACAAAACACAACAATGATTGTTTTCTTTTTTCTTTCTAGCATTAATAAATTGTTGATTGATTGTTGTTTGTGTGGAAAACATTTCTTTTAAAACACTTTACAGACAAGTTTTGTAGAGATATTGCCCTACAATATATTGTTCAAATAAAGCATAACAGGAGACTGGTAGGCTATTCAAGAGATGCTCAAGGCTAGCCATGTAGCCCAATTGCTGGAGGTTGCCATTCTTATTTAGGTTTCCTAACTTGGCAAAAATCCCTATGTTAGGAAAATGACAAATGTCGTGTTAAAAAGAAACACAATAAGATTTTAGACATCAGAGTTTTCTATAATGGGGCTTCTGCTCTCTAGAATATGTCTGTTTCTACTATTTTTCTAAAATATTTAGACATGTTACTTCTTTAGCACCTTTCATACAAGAAATGCACCTTAAGTGTAGGGTAGAAAAGACATAAAATACGTATAGAATGCAAAAGATAATGAAAAGTATGATGGAACATAAAACACTGTTGGCTATGTAAGTACACAAATAAACACACTTTAAAAGTACATGTATATGAATCATGCATATTACACTAATTAAAACTGCAGCTCCATTATTTTCTATTTCGTTTTTTTATGTTTATGTTAAACAGTTGAGACAATTTGAGACTCAGTTTTACTGACAACCTGTGCATCATTAAGTTTTGTCACCTTAGCAGTGAGGCCCGAAGCAAGCAATGGCTCTTCCAGTTTCCCAACAGAAACAAATTCACTACAGTGCTTGATTTCTAAAGTGGTTGTATTCTATATTATTTAGGAGGCGAGCTCTGTTGGTTTTAACTGTATATACACATCACATGTATTACTATCTTTTATTTAAAAGATAAGATCTAAAGATTATCTAGAGAGCAATTGAACATGTCTTGTAAAACCATGAAAAAACACAAAGTGAATTGTGTCAAGGTTTACAGACTACATGAAGTTTATTGCCCTTGCAATGGTCTTTTTATAAAAACTTAATGGATTCGGCTGGCTAGTGTAACTCTCCAAGGTCTTTGTGTCTCTAAAGATGCTCTTTTTTTATATCTCTACTTCCTCTGTGCTTTGCTTCCGTCCACGACCCTTTCTGAATCCCTCCTCCGATTTACTGTATTTCTGTTCTTTAGTCTTTTTCCACGTGTCCCTCTGTGCAAGTGCTCTGTCGCTTGTCCCCATATAATGTCTAAAAGGCTGCATTGCAAGTCTTATTGTGTAAGGCATTGGTGTGCATTGCTGAACTAATGGCTTTTAAGATGTCAAAGGGAAATGTAGCGCACAGAAAACCCCTTGCCCTGTGTGGGATTTCATCTAAAATCGGTTACTGTGAACTGTACGCCCGGACGACTGCCAATCCATTCTGCAAGACGCCTCTATCTCTCTCTCAAAGAATGGTTAACAGCACAAGGCAGAGATGGCAATTCCAGCCGACGCATTTTAAATCTGCTAATGTTCACGTCGCCTCGTGAACTTGAAAGCATGCGCACCAAGTGAAGCTCCCATATCTGGTTGATTGTGTTTTTGCAGCGGCCTTTTGACTTTTGGATGTGGCACTCTCATGTGTATAAAGAGCGACTAGACACGTATTAAAATGTGGCAGAAGGGTTGTATCTGATCACATTATTTCTAACCCGTCTTGTAAAAACAGTATCCGGTCTGCTCTCAGGTGAGCAAAGAAATCTCACCTGCACAACCGAACCGGAGATATCCTCCGCTTATACAATGTTTCTTTGGTCTGGCAATCTTTTACCTGGCAAATAAAGGTCTCTCTGAGTTTTATCAGTGCTGCAATGCTCCCTCTGAAGGCTTCCTCTCAGGAAATGGAGGAGGAAGTGAGGGGTTGTGCACCGTCAGTTATCAGATATACAGTAGTTGCTCTGGGATATTACTTGCTGATAGATTCGGAATAAGACATCTGCCAGAATGCTTAGAGAGTCACTTCTCGCATAGGTGCCTCGCCGGAGAGCAGGCGTTTTTTTCCCCAGATTGGAAAATGCTAGAAGTTGCAATTGTTCCGGTTCTTATCAGTGCAACATAGAGGAATTGCATACAGTCGCAGCCCTTCCTTCCTAATTCGCCAAGCCATGTGGGTTAACAGGATGTGTAACCAACACAAGAGGACAACTCTACTATATCCACAACACTTGCAATGACACATCTGACAGGTGCTAAAATGAGACATACGGGTCTGTAAAAAAAAAAAAAAACACATGGAGAGCTAGGGAGCTGCAGACTCTGAGAGAAAAACCGAGTATGCTGTCTCAGGCCGTAACCCCCAACAGCATCACTATGTACCATTTGTCTTTACGGATGCGACAGTCTTTAATTATTTCCAGGGGAGGCTTGAATGATTTGCATTACAGTCGATGAGCTACAGGCCATTTTCTTCATCTACCGTTAATGATTTAACTAAGTGCCTCTCATGTGCTTTATCTGCATATGAATTCTGTTAACCATATTTTTCAAGCCCAGCGTATTCCCACTGATAGCTGTATGACTCTCTGGCTTATGTTTAATTATCATTATCATTACGGTGTAAGGTAATTGTATCACTACCGTTGCTGTAATTGGGTTTACTAGTGGTCCAATGGCTTTACTGTGTGTTTTTTTTTTTTTCAAGAAATGTCCTTCAGTCGACAATATGCTAATGCAATTCCTTTTTGAAAATCAAACCTCGGAGCTTTGAAGCCCCACTTCTCGCTCCACTTCGTGTTCTTTGTTTTGTTTGTTTGCCTTGTTCGTTGGTGAAATCTTACCTGAAGCATTCCCCGCCCCACCCGCTATTCTCTTCGACTCCTATTTCCCCAGACATCGTCGCCATAAATAGATTTACCTTTCCCAATAGCAAAGTCTTTCCTGCATATGTTTTCCCTCCCCTATCAAGCCTTTCATCCTTGACTATATGCCACTTTCTTCTTAACTTAAGAGGGACAGATTGAATCAAGGTGTCACGTTAATAACGGCCCCCCTTCGAATGTCTCAATGTCGCCGTTAAGTTTGGTTCCATTTCAACTTCTATCAGGTTAAGCCTGCCGCTTTATCTGTGTCTAGTCACTTCTGTATTTCATTAGAAAGAAACATAAACAAACACAAAAATAGTGTGATATGCATGAAATGAAAAGAAATATCCTGTTCATAGATGAATTAGCTGCCATTATCAAAGCCTTACTAAGCGGATAGTGTTACCTTTCTATTCATTACATTTAAATCTCCCTGCCATATGACAGCAAACAATGTAGGAGTGGCTTCCAAAATCCCCCAGTAATCCATCTTGCCGGTGATTACCGCAAGAACTGGCTCCTAACTGCTTGTGACAGCCAACATGAAACACTGAGACAGATGTCACAAGTTATTGTCGTTGGCAGTCAAGAAGCATTATGCAACTTTAATGATGACTTTCATCAAGCTTCACAAAGCACCGTCGCTTACAAACGAGGAAGCCGTGTCACTCGCTGTGCGATGGCTTTCCAAGCCCAAAACTCGCTCATTCCAAGAGACTGAGCTGCGACTAGAAGAGCATCTCTCCCGAAAGACTCACTGGAGCTTGGCCTGGAGCCACCTTGAACTATACCGCGGCTCCTCAAATAACTCAAATGGAGGTCATTTTTGCAGAGTGAAGTTCCTGTAAGCACAATGGATGTACTCAGACTGCAGCAATCGCCCCAAGGAGTCTGAGCGCATAAATGAAACCTGGGTTATTACATTTCAATCTCTGGGTTGCTTTTTTTTCTTTCTCCGTCATTTGTGCACGTATGCACAACATACAACCTTTCTCCATTTCTCAACAACTTTGCTTCCAAAAACATTTGCAGCAGATTGCGAAACCTACTTGCTAACCTGAGCTTGTAAATGTTAAGACAGCATACCTCCTGTTCCGGCTCCACTCTGTCCAAGACTCTTGCCAGCACCTATGTTTCGACCGCATTTCCCACACCTAAATCATTCTCCGTGCGACTACTGTTTCCCATTGCCTCTCGTTACCGCCGGTTGCCCCGGCTACATTACTTCCCGATCATCTACAAATGTTTTCTTTTTCTTTATGCATGAGTACCGGCCAGCCTCAGAGACTTAATCCTCTGCCCAAGTTATCAGGCTTCTAATAACGCTAGTCACTCCTGCCAAGCCGAACCAGAGGGAAAAAAAACGAGGGCAGGGACAGAGTTTGGTCTTGGTAGGAAGAAATACAGAGGTAGAAAGCAAATTCTTTGAGGATGATTCCGCTTTTGAACTTAGCACAGCGGTATAATTTGCCAAAGACCACCAAAGTGAATAATGGTGAATGAATGGGAATAGTAAATGAAGAACTGCCATACACAAACACAGGCTGTCTGAATAATTCCATTAGAAAACAGTCAATGTTAATTTGGGCTGTAATTAAAGCCCCCTCTCCCAGAGACATACTGGCCTGATTGATAGGCAAATTGCAGGAGATTGTGTTTACTTTTTTCATCCTATCTTGTTAGGGATTCTTCCTATGTATCATGTTTTCTGTTCTATCCCATCCCCCCCACTCGTCTCATGAATAAACCAACAGAATGGCCGAGGTTGATTCCTGGATACAGGAAACACAATTATTGTAAACTCTAGGTACACCTCGCTCAAGGAGGATGGGGGCGATAGCAGATGAATTTCATCGCGGTGGCTGTTTATGTGGATTTGTGTCTGTACGTACGCTTTATAAAGCCCCATATAGAGTCTCATTTGTCAGTCTTTACTATACAAAACGGGCTCTTTCGAATCATTTCAATATCCCAAAATCAATTTTTCTAGTAAGAACCATTTTAAACAAAATGCTTTTAATTGTGTCTTTACTGGAAAATGTTGGCTTTCTCCATGGCTTGTGGTATAATGTTTTATCTGCGAGAGTGGAGGCATGACATCACTGTGTCATCATGATCCTTAAAAGCTTTAGCCTCAAGGCAGCACATGATACTTGCTGTGTTAGTTGTTTTTTTCAGACGGGTATGGTGCCTTGCAGTGCAGTATTTCATGTAGTTGTATATGAAACCTTGCTTGAGAGCAGGATTCTTATTTGTCACTAAGTGAGCCCTATTTGCTGCTATTGGATTGTATGCGTCACCAAATAATGACTTTTGTGAGTACACTTCACTACCTAAAAGTCCTGTAAGATCCTGATTGTGCCAAGTTGTAAGGTCAGTCGGTTTAACTCAAGTGATTGTAATATGCTGTGGTTTGCCTGGTTTTTCAGGACACTGCTTGTTTTTGAAAATCCATCCATCTTACTTTTGAGTGGTCTACATTTTTCAACCGCATTTCATTTCCCGGATCCCTACGGTTGTCCTTTCATGCGAGAAAAGGGGAATAAAGTATATAGCGTCCTTTACTTTTTCTTTGACTGTTCCTCTACCGAAGGGCCTATGCGTTTTGCAAGTGCCCACGACAGCAGTTTTGTTTTCTTTATTGTCCTCTCAGGAGTCCCGGCTGATGTAAAACACAGCTTGCTCCATCCAATGGGCAGCACACTCACCCTGGCAGCCATGTGCACAATCGGAGTGTGCTGGCAGCTCCTGCAGTAATGACTTAATATCAGTCCTCCCACGGCCGAGCAGATGAGAGCACAGGTGTGCAGATCGTCCCCTTTCACATGGCACCGTGGGGCCCACACACGTCATTCTCCATTACTTGGCCTAACATTGGGCCATTAATATACACAACGGCATTAACATACTGTATACATACCTTATTTCAGCATTTGCCATACCTCCTCTTCCTGGATGTTTTTCATGTGGGGGATGTGCATCCTATCCTATAACCAAGGCGTCACAATCGACGTTCATTAACTTCATACATATTGTGAATGGTTGAACCTTTTGTTAGACAAAATGCTGAACGCCATTCCAGATAACAACATGGAAGCAGCCTGTCAATCACAATATGACCCTGTTGTAATAATACTGTGTTAAAAAAGACTTGAAACTAGTTATGTGGACCATAAACTCATGCTTACAATGTTAACCGAGGTAATAAATCAAGTGAGAAGGGTCATTTTTTCAAAGACTTCTAGACAATCTGACTTCTTTTTGCATTGGCGTTGCCCCCCTGCGGGCAATTATTAAAGGCAATTGTAAGGCACTTCTGCATTGTCTTCACTTTTCACACTCGGAGGATGCCTCCTGCTTTAACCACAGAAAAATATAAGTTAATCTTCAGAACTAACAAAAAGACAAGGCTTTGTTGATTTGACGTGGGGAATCGGGCCCCAAATCTGCTTCATTGTTCTGTAGTGTGTACACTGCATGAGGCGTAACATCCTACCCTCAGCAGAAGGCATGCTTATCTATTTTGCTCTCTTTATCTTTATTTTGTTTTAGCTTTTCCTCTTCCTCTCACTGCCTGTTTCTCACTCCTGTCTCTCTCTCGCTCACACACCCACGCTCTCCCATGCGCCTACACAACCACATTGTCTTGCACAAACACAGCATGGGAGAGGAGAGGGGGAATGACTAGTGATGGGATGTTTTTGTTTGAATCTCATCCGAATCTGCCCCAGCTGCCCCCAAAACAAGGCAGCTGCTATCACGACAGATCATGCATGGCTCTGTCAACAGGTCAGGGTGCTTTGCTGCACTTTGTTCTTCCTCACTAAGTGTAGCAGCTTTTTGTGCTTCAAGACCAAGCTAAATTTAATTTCACTTCTGCTCTGCGCCCGGCTACTCAACCCTGAAACCAGAGTCAACAAAAATGCTGTTACATTTTTGTTGCCGGCTCTAAATGGAGGGAAGAGAAGACACAAAGAAATATATCACACGCATAATAGTCGCTATACAGTATGTCTTTGCTGTGTTATCATAATCAGTAAAAAAAAAACAGCCTAATCTATTATAATAAAATACGTTTTTTTAATAAACTAGAATAGAATTATCCTTTAACACGCTTCATTTGACACAGCTGTGACTCTCCATGGGTGAGAAATGTGCAAAGTGATGAGGCACAGGCGTAACATTTTTTTCCCTACAATATCAACAGTAAATTCTTGCATGATACAAACGATATATAAAACAAATTAGAAAAAACAAAACCTTAGCGAGCTGATCCAACCAGCGGCCAAAGGGTGCAAGTCAATTGCAGATCATATGACTCAAAAATTACAAATGGACAGAAATCGGTCATAACATTGATGTCTCATGTGGGCTATTTAACAGCTGAGGGTATCCTCACCCTGTGAATTTAAATAATGCAGTGCATATTCATAATAGTTTTTGTTTTGCACTACAGCTCCTGGATTCTCAGCTGACAGTTAGGAGAAAACACATCAAGGCAGTTCGACTCGCTGCTGGACACCAAAACACTTGCTGTGTTTGAGACGGAAAAACTGCCTCTTACAGCGTGCTTCTGGCTTCACAGCTGAACAACATCTTTCTATGGATGAGCTAAAGTAGGAACGGAAAATAAGACTGCCTTAAAGAAGGAAAAGCAATGGTAATATTAAGATAGTGTGACATCGATTCATGTTTTGCTGTGAAGAATAGTCACATACAGGGTTGGGATGGTTACTCTAAAAATGCTTATCATCAAAAGTGGTTTAATGTGGTTCCTTTCCGTTAGTTTTGATTACCTCAATATCAATTGCAATGCAAATTAATATTAGGGTGCTTTATTTTTCTCACCCCGCCCCTTAGCCTATCACGTGCAATGTGGTGGAGGGCTGGCCAATAGAAGCACAAGTATTAGTGATGACACGAAAAGTAAACAAAGCATTTCAATTGAGCCGTCTGAGGCAGGGTGTGTGTGGGAGGGAACTTTTGCAGACTATTAATATGCAAATACTTCAATGTTTAAGTAGTAAATGATTTTTTTAAATCATTTTTGAAAGTATTGGATGTTTCTTTGTTGCTGTGAGGGAATATTTATCTTTTTTTTTGTGCATGCTGATTACGTAATCTTGTTACATGTTATCTGTCACTCCCCAACCCTGGTTGCATATTTATAATCATCAATAGTTTCAGGATTTTAAAGCATAATGTATCTTACATTGTAATTAATAATAAATTGTAGAGCAAATGAAGACATAATATTGTGCCATCAAAAATGTCTGCGTGACCAGTGAAACAATGAGCTTTAATATTTGCTTTTCAGTGCTTTGCTGCTGTCTTTGATTTTCTCTTTTTTTTTAAAGGATACATTTTTAGGACGTATTTAAAATAATTTGGACTGTCAAGTTGATTTTCTAAGCAGAACATTGAGCCCATAACAGGCAGTGACTCAGCCGAGGAGAGAAATACGTTCCGAACATGATCAAAGATGCACAGTTCTTAGAGTTTTTGTAAAAAAAAATTAAAAAAAGACACAACAGATACATGGTTTTCCATTACGGATTAAATTAACTCTGGCATATGTTATAAATGGTTACTATGATGTCTCAAAGGCATGATGGCACCAATTACATGAATACAAAATCCATTATGAAGCAAAACTGTGAATCAGTTTATCATAAATTGAATGAAACAGCTATTATACCAACATTAAAAAGTGTCATGTTGTGAAAATACGCCACCACATTGTTTCACATCTTAAACACAGCTGATGACGTCAGAGGGGGGAAGTCCTCTCTGAATTGGACGTAACTTCTCACAACATGAAATACAAACCGTGTTTATATTTTATATATAATAGCTGTTTTATTAAGCGCAAGGATTGTCTTTGAGCTCGTTCAAATCTACTTGTGTGTTTGTGTTTTTGTTATGTATGATTGTTACGTTGTCAAAGTAACAGGTGTTCATGTTAAGATTGACTTGTGGTTACATAGGATAGACAGGATATACAACGGTCTCGTTGGTGAAAGTCAATTGTTATGCAGACAAGAACTTTTTTATGAAATGTATTTGGTGTACATCAAAGACAAACATCATGCGGGACAAAGTATCGCTAAAAAGGTGCATTCCAGTTTCTTTGCCAGTGACTGTTTAAAAGTTTAATATCTGACTGAAAAGAGCTCCAGTTGCTATCCCCTAATCTGTACAAGTAGTGATATCTATCATTAGCTATTCATTTTGTTAACCTTATGACATGTTCGGTACCTCACAGCTTTAAAAATGCATGATTCATATCGTTAGTGGCGGAGCTGAGTGGATTGTGGGTGTAGAATTAGAGATAAGCTAGAAATATAAAAGGGCTTTGCTTGGAGTCCTTTTTAATGGCAAGTCAGAGATAGCAGTATAAGATAAATAAAACTGAGGCACTTTTTGATGAGTTTGAAAACTGTATGTTACCTTCATTGAGATAATTGGATATATGACATTTCAAAGTGAGTAGCAATTAAAAGACACGGTTGTAATAACTCCTTACACCTGCACTGAACTAAAAGCAGGTTGTATTTCAAATGTGGAGTCATGGTATGCATTTGGTAAACTCCTACAGGATTTACAGCAGTATAATCCTTGAAAAAAGCTTGGAAAACAAGGTGCTGTACAGATGTTGGTTGCTTATTATAGAACTTTTACAAACGGAGAACAAACAGGAGATCTAGGGCAGGCTGATTTTATTTACACTTATAAATTTAGTCCAGTTCTGAAGAATCTTTGCACATCGTCTCATCTATGTTATCTACACATGAATAAAATACCATAATAATAGGATTAAATACTGATAACCATACCTTTGGTTTGTGTTTCCTGTAAAGGTCATGAAAACATAGCATCTAATTTGGTATTCATTAACATTTCATGAACTCTTACCACCTTTCAGCTTAAGATGGTGTCGATGCTGTTGTTAGAACGCTTCTCTGGAACCACTGCTTAGTCTTTAGTAATTGTTCTTTAGTTTGCAGCTGAGGCAAAAGCTGTGACACTTCTTTAATACATAAAAACCCAAAACACTACAAGAGGAAAACTAATTTAAATCGAACCGGCTTGAACCTAATATATTTGCAATTAAACGTTCTCGCAGACAGGCTTCGATGATTGGACGATACCATTGGGTGTATGGTCAAGGTCCAGTGCTTATCCGTACTCCCTTCAGCAAGGGTACTGGGACACTGTTAATTTAGAATTTTGATTGACAGCAAGTTCAAGTTTGTCGAACAGATATTTCCCTTGGGCAGGAGGTACAATGTGTCTACCCACCCAACAATGTCCCAGTGAGATAACATTGATATGCTTTTAATAAGTAGCAGCAAAATCATTTTTTATGCTGTTGGTTGCAAAATGTTCATACCGACATACGCCCAAATTGCTCATTGACATCAGATGTTTGTCCTATTCTTGATGGTAATGTTTAGGCACTCATCACATGTTTAAAGGCATTTTGGTGTGAAAGATTTGACACTTAAAGCGATACATTTTCATCAATTGAAATTCAACAAAGGAAGTTTTCTTGCCTAAACCCTAAAACAAGTTTCATTTGTTGGTTGTGAACGTCGCACTACACGTTGTACAGCCATGTGTTGCGTTATTGCTGCTGTCTATACAACATATTGGGGACCTCAATCATTTGCGCCATGATTTTACTTGTTTCTTGACCTTTGCTGCTGCTACACAGTGCAGGTCTGCAACTAGTTTTTGAAGTGTCTTTAAACGTTTTAAAACTCTTCTAAACTTCTGTTGTGGGAGATCACAAAATACTCATTCTTTGAGTCATTTGGGTGGTTTTGGAAAGAACTGACGAACTATCGAAAGCATTTTCTCATCTACGTTGAAAGTTTGTTTTAAACCTCAAGTTGGTGCTCTGTTCTGTTACATCATGCAAAACACATTCACAGCCTCTGAATTTACTCACACACCTTATAGTTACTTCAAGTAAAGCTATTGGGACAGTGTGTTTTCTCAGAGTGTAAAAAGATTGACTAATTAGGTACGTGCGCTTCATCAAGCTAATTGCCCTTTCTTGCGACTACGCCCTGGAGGGATTTGTAAGAACCCACGGGACATCAAAGACAAGCATCGTCTGCTCATCCCTATATCCCCTGCCTCTTCAACATCCCTTCTTATAAAAACACTGGTCTGGCTTAATTAACTTTGCCCCATCCAGAGTAGCTCTTCCATATAACTGAAACCAAAGCTGATTGTGAGTGTCATGAAGCAAGCCTGCAAGGCCCACGCAGGAAACCTTCCATGACAGCTCCCCTTCCCCTGAGTCCTTATTGTTCTCCCAACAGCACCATTGGCTGAGAATTAAACATGTGGATGATTAAAGGGATTTGGTGGTGCGCTGTGTCATATTCCTGTAATCTCCCAGATGATGTATTAGGGGTCTACCCTGTCATACTCCCCTAATCTTGCCCCAATGACATCGGCATGAGAGTCCCAGCTGCCTTGACACCCAAACCGCCTTCCCAGACATCTCTGCTTGCCCTGGAGGAGCAGCATTGGCAATTTGACCCAGTCAGTGGGATTTTCTGAATACAATGGCATTGCATGAGCGGCTTATAGCCACTGAATGCCTGGCACTTATCTCTCTGCATTCCTAAACTATTCCCATAATGGAGCAGATGTTCAATATTCTCCTTTTTTTCTCCTCATATTCAATGATTACATCACTTTTCTTAGAGATCAGAATAAAAAGAGAGGGGGTGGCACGGAAATGATTACTATTCAGAATACTTCCAAAACCAAAGGAGTGTCACACTTTCCATCTGTCATAATGTACATTCTTACCTGACACCAATGATATTGCAGGATTGTCTCTTGGGATTTTGAATATGATAAAGTGAACGGATATTGAAATTAATAAGGCGAAAAAGACAGATGTGAGCCTTGGCCTTTGCCTTTTAGATGGCTGTCATCGTCTTTCTGAAAGGTGCAAGAAAGAGACTGAGAGTGAGAGAAATAGAAAAGGGACGGAGGGGATGAGGCAAGGGAATAGCTTTCCACTGCCGCCACCCCTAACAATAGCCCTGTCATCTCCCTCCAAAGAGCAGATGCCCAGGTTCCCGGTGGCATCTCCAGAGAGAATGTCAGGGGAGAAATAAATCTCCTAGCCAATTTATGAGAGGAAGGTGAACTTTTTACTAGCTTTCCATGGTAAAGGCAAGAAGGGAAAATCACTGACAGCTCTGAGTGGAGATTTTCTTTCTTCTTCTCCTCGTTGACATGGCATTTTTATTCATTGGACCTCCAGAAAGCACTCTTGTGCAACGTGGGGGTGAAAGGGAGTCAAAAACAGTCCATGTGAAACTCCTCAGACAGCAGAGTGGTAAAAAAAAGTGAGAAAGGTTTTTGTTTTTTTTTATAAGAGTGCTTGAAACCCAGCCTATCAGTTTTCTCCTTTTTTTTTCATGCTGCAATCCATTATAGGCAAGCTGTAAATACTCATGTGAGAGGCTGAAAGAGCACACTGCGTTTCCTATTTGCTGTACAAACATGTGACCCCTGTACTGCTTCTTATATTTCCATTACACACATCTGGTGTACATGTTGTGTGACATTTAACTCGAGCAAGCAACATTACAAGAGCATCCAATAGCAAACAAAAGCACATCAAATAAGCTGTTATGGTCTCTTAGTACCCCCTCATCCTAGGAAAAATGTCATTATCTCTTGAAAAACTGAGAAATGTGTTCATGAAGCCAATAGGTTTTGTGGTAAAGCACACATTGGTATCTGTAGGACTAACTGTCCTATTCTTTTCTGCACTGTAAAAACACATAATGTAAAGTGCTTGGGATTCAACGCACGTGCAACACACTGATGTATCATTTCATGCCAAACAAAGCAGTTAATAACCTTGAAAAGCAGTGAGGAGTGAATCAAGAAGCCTGCATGTGTTATTTACAGGATAAAAGATGAGAAGGTTACAGACGTCAATGGACTTACTTAGCAGCGCCACCTCAGAAAAGCCATGTGGTGGAGCCATCTTGTTTTTCTTCCATAGCAAAAACATGACCAATGCTAAATTGCCATGCCATTATGTTAGCATGTAAGCATGTTTAGCAGTCATACTGTTTGACATCATGTTAGATTAGCATGTGCTAGCAGCAGTTATAATTATCATTAAACAAAAGTTCAGCTGAGGATAAAATCAATTTTATTTTAAGTTTTGTGTGTTCATAAACAAACATGTTGGCCAACAAGAACATTTAAGCTGCTGAAAGCATTACATTAAAAGTTAAAGGATACATTTCCAGACAATTAAATGGAAAGAAAAGCACATTGTGAAAGGGACATGACTGAACGTCCACAATGCAGATGCAACATAAAATGACTTCTTGTTTTAGCACATATTGTTGCTCTCTAAGAGTATATCAGTGCTTAGAATGGTTTTGATAGTACCATGCGATAATAGCAATTCATTATCGATCCCGTCAACTTTACTGAATTATACAATAATATAATTAGTTCTTAATCCAGATTTTGGCATTCAACCCAGCAACATGTTAGGCAAAATAATTCAGTGAGATCATCTGATTTAAAGGATTTAAATGCAAAGTTCCATAAATACAAGTGAAATATTATTTAAAAGAGGGACTTTAGAGACGTTCTTTGGTTGTTCATAAGTAACAATTTGATGACTTTTCATGAATGGGACCTGTGTGTGTGTTGGATTGTGTTTGTGTCTGTGTTTCCTGTGGTGTAAACTAGGCTGACAGCCTTGTAGAGTATCAGAGGGGTTCACACTACAGAGGACAGCAGCAACTTTCCCTTTTTCAGTTTCTACGAGGATTTGCACTTAACAGGATACCTCTGTAATGGTGTTACACCAGGCAGCACCGTGAAGATATTTTTGACAAGTTGTTACATATAGCAAAACTAATTAGAATAAAAATCATCCTCATCTCCCTTGGTGATGACTCGGTATTAACCAAAGCTGTGAAAAGAATGAACAGTGAAAAGGGTGGGGTGTTTTTTTCTCCATCATGATTTCAATTCAACTAAATGGGAGCATTCTTGGGCTTCATGCACAGGAGATAAGTCTACAATAATTCAGAAAAATCATTAATCTCTGTGACACATTTAGACTTCAAGAGGAAAGCTGGTGCGGAGGAGGTCGTATTCTCATCCATCCTGTTCCGTCTGTCCTGCTTGGTGAAGCCTCCTGGCCCCGAGGGGGTCTGCCCGTTATAGCGTGGCACACGTTTGGTGCAGGGATCTGCAGCGCCGTCTGGTTGCCGGGCAGAGTTCAAGTCTATTTCTGTTTTGTTGCGACGCATTTTGGGGTGGCTCCTCCTCAGCAGGAATGGCAGATATACCTATAAGAGGGTGCAGAAATGTATCAGAGCTGCCAAAGCACTACTAGAAAAGTCCATTCGCTTTCTGTTTTAATGAGCCCGGCCCAACAACTGACACGTCACCTTCACTGTCTCGGCACGAGGAAAGCTCATCAGTATGTGCATAAAACATAAGGCGGCAGGGAAATGTACAAATGGTATGCTGTCCCTCCATCCGAGGTGCTGTTAGTATGTGCATTTCATTCCCTCCTCTGCTGATATGTAAAGTCATTGAATATGTGTGGACCTACTTCTTATAAATCGTTTTACCTTAGGAGATTGTCTCTGTGGGTGGAGGTTTATGCTTTAACATCCAGACAGCATATTTAAAGGCAGCCAGGTGTTGTCTGGACAACTGGCTTATTCTCGTTCAATTTCATTTTAACAATGCTGCAACCATCATCATCTATTGAACACTGGAGAAGCATTATCGACCAAGAACTTCTGAAATAGTGTAGCAAATTTGATGCCTTATCTATGTTGAATGCTGCTTTTTTCAACAGATCTTCAGAACAAAACGGCAAAATAGCCTTAGTTTCGACCAATGGATTGTGCCAATTATAATGAGCTTAAATGGCCTGCTTTATGTTCGATAAAATCATGTTCACGGTCAAAACAAACCAGCCTTGAATGTTCGTAGGAGATGAGATGCAATCATGAGTTTTTCCTGGTCAAAAACAGGATTGCAACTTACAGTTTTCATGTTGAAACTGTAATGGGCTTTCATTCGGAACGGAACAAAGCTAAGAAGCATGAGGCTCTTATTATATGTGAACTGAAGCCCCCGGTCCAAATTTTAGCAGCATTCAATTGGCTCTGTGAGTGGCTATCTGTGTCTTAGTGATAGGTCACAAGGGCCCTGCTACACCAAGTTTTATTGATTCACACGTTATGAGAAGACAACAACAACCTCTACTGATTGCAGTCATTATAAGGGAAGCAAAGGCAGAAGAAAGGTTATGTAGTATGAAGATCAATTCAATAAGGGCTGGAGCAATGGGCAGGACGCTCAGCCAGTAGATGGGTTATGGGTTGAATGGTAAGTCTAACTAGCCCTTACTCTAATCAATACATTTTTAACTAAAGCTAACCAAGTACTTTCCTTGCCTTAATCAATCCTAAAGAAGTTTTTGTTCAAAAGATTTTTTTCATTTAAACAACATAGTAGGTGGAGTTAAAACCCACTGACATATTCATATTGCAGATATTACAGCTGATAATCTAAAACAGTACGGGACCTTAGGTACGTAGATGTGCATGTCCACCTTCTTATTGTCATATGGGTGCATCTGTAGAGTCCTTCATAACAGGTCCTTTACCAGGCTTTTCTCTCACCAGCTTTTTTCCTCCGATGTTTGCACAATGCTGCAAACATTGAAACACAGTCAATATCCATTGATCACTGGAGGAACAATATAGTTAGAGGCAACACATTTGTTGTGTACAGGCTTGTCCATTTCTTCTATCATGAGCTCACTTTCTGAATAATGCTGAAGTCTGGAAGTTACATCCAACCTTAGAGTCCAATTATACATTGTGAGTTGGTGCATGCAGGCCATGTTGGGACATTGGTAAGGCCATTGCTTTTCAGCCAATATTTTTCTGTGTGTGTGTTGCATCCATTAATGGATGAATGTCAACAAGATTTCCCATTTTGTAGTATCCACGTTTGTGTGTATACATGTATAAGTGAGCTTGTCCACTGGGGGACCGAGCTCTCCTCTGGACATGCCAGTGGACGACTCGGGTGATAGGATACACCGCCGCTGGATGCCATCTTTCTGAGATAATGTCATAATGGGGGGGACAGCTGGCAGCTTCGTTTCCTGTCGCCGCACATTTTCTACTACATCAATAACGAGTGCCTCAGCCCAGCCATGAGCGCTACGGCTCAGTAGGCGCATGACTGTATTCTCATGTGTCCTCTTGTCCTCTCTCCTTTCTCCTTCCGTTTGTATTTTCTCCCTCTCCCACTCCTTTTACTTTTCAGAATTAATCTTTATCCCTACCTCCTTCACTCCCCCATCTATCCATTCTCATGTTTGTGTGCTCCTCTGCATATCAAACTTTTCCTCCCACAGAAATATGCTTGTCCTCATTGTACATGTTATATGGAGCATATACTTTGCATCTCAAAACATACGTAGAGTTGTGATGTTAGAATGTTGTTGTTTTAAGGACTGTAACTTCTTTAAAAACTGATCTTTCAGTGCAATAAAATAGCAATAATACGTGAGAGGCGGGACATCTAACGTATTGACCAGACTGGGCTCAGGTTTCAGACCGAGGGGGAAAAGAGGTGCTGCAGCACAGGCAGTGTGAGAGGAATAAAGCATCTTTTGAATATAAAAGGATGTAAACATGTTACAGTCGAGGCAAAAACTACAATAAAACCTGAAAATGAACACAGACACAAACATTTTGGGAGCGGCAGTGGCAACAGCAGCCTGTAGGGACTTGACCTGGGAACCGAAGGGTCACCAGGTCATGTCCTGATCTGACCAAAAGAATATACAGCGTGGATTTGTAGCTGAAGAGCTCTCAGTTCACCTCCTGGGCACTACCGAGGTGCCCTTGAGCAACGCACAAATGCACTCCAACTGCTTCGGGCGCCAGCATACCGGCACCCCCCTATCCTGCATGTGGTCCTGTTTATGCCTGTTCATTACCTTTGGGATAAGTTTGGGGATTAATAAAGTATGTCTTCTTCCTTCTTCAAAAGGGCCCCTTTTAATAAGGATACTTAACAGCAATCATCAAATAAAATTGACCAACTTTGTTTGAACGGATATTTAGTTGACTTTGGTATGCTTGTCTAATAAGCATACTTTTTCTTGATTCATAACATTCTCGTAAAATGTTTGCTGCTTTATTTAAATACCCACATTAATAGACTTCCTCCTAAGGTGCGGGATGACAGTTAACCTGAGTTTTGATCTAAAAGTTGTTGCTGCATATGCTGTGTAAATACAGGCTCTAATGGAAGTGACAGGGAAGTAAATGTGGGAGGGGTGGAGGGGAAGTGACTGCTGACATGTTAGAGCATTAGGGGACCAATGGGTGGCATGATATTGTGGCACTTAAATGTAGTTCAGGATTTCATGAAGACACATCAAAGCCCGACGATATGTCACGCTAGCTCTCTGTCAAACAGTAGGAACTAAACGAAGCAAAAAATCCTCGTGCAGTATCAAGGAACAAGCATAACCACCTGGAAGTAGTTGAACTGCAATGCAATGTGACATATGTCCTAGTTCTTTTTTTAGCTTAATAATATGGAGCCTTGCAAAGTAGCATCACACAGTTAGTCATTTCTCAGGGTTGTCAGGCAAAAAACCAATAAGAGTACGACCGTTGCTGTCACAATTTCATCCCTACATGTAATCCTCGTCCGGAAAAATCATCTATGTGACCTTTCAGTTTAAACCCCTGTAATTAAAAATGAACTCTGACACATCAGTCAGATTTCCCAGTAAGCCTCCCCCATTTCATATCTGATTTTAATGCATCAAATGGTTAGAAATATAGCAATCCAATGTAATGTCATTTGTGTGTGTCAGTTGCAATATCCTCATTTTATTTAGGCACCGTTGATGCGCTGCAAAACCAAAAGAGACACTGTACAGCTTACCTGAATTGAATATATCTCAACTGACTACACAACTTCAGGCATGCATAGTGATGATATGTTACGATCACAATCTGTAAAGCATTATCTATATCATAGTCACAAATTGGTTTCTTTAGTGGGATGTATGCACATACTTCTTCTTCTTTCCAACTAAATCTGCATTACCATTGTCTCCATGTATCTCAGTCTGTTCAACCACTTTGGACTAGAAATATTTTAAAAAATCAAAGAATACATTGTCCTTTACATTCGTGCAGACATGCATGGTCCCCATTGAATGAACAATTATGACTATGATGAGCCCCAGTCGTTTTCTGCTGCTTCTGTGTTCGTAGCAGGTTGGTTTGTTTGGTTGTGAGTAATATGTCTCAATTTTGGATTCCTCATCCTGGATGAAGTTTGCCTCTGCTTTAAAAATACATCAAGTCTTTATTTTCTTGGAATTGGTGATAATGTTTGAACTAACTGTGATTCATTCCCGTTTTATGGCTGTTTGTTATCCTCTTTCTAGTCTTTAAATGTTTTAATCTTGATATGTGTCTTGCAAAGCTTTTAAAAAGCACTTTATTTAAATAAAGCTCTTTGTAATTAGCCAGTCCATTATCACCGCTATGCTTAGTTATAGGACTGAGTAATGACCTGGAAGAACCTTGTTTTTTTTTTAAACTTTTAACGAAAAGTAAAAAGAAAAGGAAGAACATACTGTCTAATCACTTCTTCTAAACACAACAGTGTTTGGAACTAGCATGCAGCCCTTCTGCTGTAATTAAGCTAACAATGCTTTAAACAGCAAGCAGTAGGCAGTAGGCAACGAGTGCTATATCAAACTGTTGATTGTAGTTTTCCATTATGAACTTGCTAGTATTCTGCCAGTGGCTGTGCTGTTAGCTTTGCTGCTGTTGCAGATTGCAGGGGGGGGGACTTTGAAAATGTTAACGCACAGTGCAGAGCAGAAGGAGAGGGAGCCAGCCAAAACCTGCTGGAACAAATGGTGGAATTATCTAGAGTCAAACATCTGGTGAGTGAGAGTATTGTTAGGCTGCCAATATATTTGACTGATGGGTTTTTTCGTCATTGAATATTGGATGGCGGTGCATTCATGTGGTTCACTGCTGATATGATGGAGGCTCTTCCCTAACCACAGCTAGAACAATTTTTAAAAACCTCCAGTTCAACATTTCTTTTTCCTATTTTACTTTTGTAACTGGTTTCGTGGCCAATTCCTCAGTTGAAGCCAACATGTATGTCATCCATTCTTACACATTTCACTATTAAAATGCTGTTTGGTTCGAATCTCAGAATTAGTGACATGTTATTACTTTGGTTTTGAGGCTAACTCAAACCAACATCTACCATAAAGTACACAGTCCCTGTCCTTCATATTTATTTACATGCCATAAAGAACTTGTTTTTGTCGGATCAAACAGCAAGTCTTTTGATTTAACAAACTACCACTGAATGCATTGTTCGCCATCTCAACTGCCTCTCTGAGCCGAACACAAAGCCAAATCATTCTGCTAATATGAAGACCTGATGTCTCATATTCAATTCAGCAAACCCTAGCTGTAGAAATACACCGCAGAGAAATTTGAACATTTACACGACTCCCTATGAATAAACAGTGTAATAATGACAGCTACTCGAGGGTGCCACATTCTGTTGTTTCAAACAGCATTTCACAGCGGCAAATGAGACAATTCATTGCAGTAAGATGGCAGGGGAAAACTAACCCTAACCTTTTTTTTTGCATCATTTTCTTGACACACTGGCAATGAAAATACTGCTCTTGTCATTTACTTTTTTTTAAACATGCAATTTCCAGGCTGACTGCCATTAAAGTACATTTCCCAAAAAGTAATTGGTTTAGAAACAAAAATCCATTGTTCCCAAAATGGCAAGCATTAATTGAGTTCAGTTTGCATCAGACACTTGCAAGAACTTTTTGATGCTTGTCCCAGGGAAATCGCCATGGAAACTGTCGTCTTGATGCCCAGGACATGACCATGCAATCAGACCACTTAGCAAGCAAGTCAGAGGAAGGTGATTCTTGGCTCCCTCTTCTCCCTGTAATTCAGTTACCACTGGGCTGTCATTTAGCTCGGGCGGACTGACAGGACTTTAAAAGTAAGGAAGAAACTGCAATTACCTTGGGAGAAATGCAGTAAAAAGGCAAGAACCATCCAACTGCTTTTATGTCTGCTCCAACACACACAAAGTAACAGCGTTAAACAACAGCAAGCCTGAAGAAAGTGTCCTCAATCTTTTGATTCACCTTTTTTTGTTCTCCGTATAGCACAATGTGCGGCATTTTGAGGCTTTTCGAAGTGATAACACTCTGGTAGCCTCATCAGTAGACTGCATGTCATGGACATCAGTTTGCCAAAACATCAAATGCAGCCGGTATCTGGCATTTGATAAGGAGCTGATTCCAATACAGAGATATGTCTACCCGTGGGCAGACTCTGACACATCCTGTCCGGTTGATGATATTTTTCTGTAACAGATTTGTCTTTGGAGCTTTCACATCACAGGATGAACCTTTCTGACTTCTTCCTGCGTATTTATGTGTCACTTCCTCTGTATTTTATTTTAATCACTTTAATCCATGGTGACAAGCAACAACTGCATGATACTTTTGACACCTAATTAACACATTTTATGTAAGCAAAATAAAACCTTCCTATTTGTGTCAAAATAACATACACATGATGAGCAGAACCTAATAGTCCTAGATGTAATTGATGTCTAATTAGGACAAAATGGTGGAAAAGCAACGAGACCAAACCATGTGTTTTATTAATTTCCATTTGTTTCGGATTAGTAGGAGCTGTAAAGTATAAAAGCTATTTGTTAAACACTGTTTAAAAAACCCCTTCTTTTTTAAATGCCCAAACATTTCTGTATTCCCTCGTAATGTTTTATTTTGTATTGTTGGGGATTAAGTATTAATGATTGTATCATCATGTGTCCTACTCCTTAGATATTTATTTAAGTTATTCACATGATTTATATAAAGTGAATCCTGCTGTGTTTGTTATTCACCTCTCCTCTCATTTCATATCCCTGTACTTCCTGTCTTTGTTTGTTTTCCCGCCTTTTTTGTGATTGTTCTGCACCGCCCTGATTAGTTTCAACTTCTCCTCGATAGCCCTGTGGCCACCACACTCCATCTCACCTGTTCCCAATCACTACTTATACCCCTTTGTTCCTTTTGGTTTTGCTTTAAATGTTTAAAACGTGTAAAAGCATGCTGTAATTACTTAACCCTAAAGTTAAGTAAGAAGCACATATATTTATTGTGTGACAGATAAGAGCTGCATCCTTTGTTTGTGAAAAACAATGAATCTTTGAGAATGGTGCCTCTAAATTATAATTACTTTTCTGATTCTCTTTTTTCTTTTCTTTTCTGCTTTTGAGCTTCACAGCTTTACAGAGTCACACGCAATTACCCAACTGCTATCAGATACAGCAAGTAACAAAGAAATTCTGAAAAATTCACATTTTCTTTCGATTTGTTCCGCATGTCGACTAAATTACAAACGTGTTATTTAATGAAGAGAAGACTGAAGAGAAAAAATACTTGTAATAATTAATCCACATTTTAATCAGATTCCACAAATAGCAATACACACTCAAGCTGTGTGTAATTACCCAAACAAATATTTGTACAGTGTAAAGTTGTCCGGAGATAGAAACTAGGACAGAAACCACAACAAGCATTAAACAAAAAAACCTAATTATCCTCAAATCACCTCCGACTGCTGCAATAACAAACAACAAACAATATTTCTTTCACTGAGAACTCAGTTGACAAAGACAGCTAAATAAACCCTGTTGAAAGTCTGACTATGGCTCAATGGAGTACAAAGCTAAATATCAGTATGCTGGTACGGTATCATGCCCTAAGACAGTTCTGAGTTGTATTAATGAATTTCTGTATTCCTGCATAAACATGAGAATGTGTCTGTGATGCCATTGCGGAAAGATAACTGACTCAACCAAAGCCAAAAGAGATCCCTTAAGGTCTTGATTCTAGAGCTCTCACATTTCTGCACCTGACCATTCATGTTCCATTATAAATGCTGTTCTCACAGATTCTCTATGCGCTAGAATGTGGGAGATGTTAAATTGAATAGCAAGGCCAGAGCAGGCCACTCTACATCTGGCAGCTTTAAATTATTTTAAAGTACATGTCAGGTTAAAAATTGAACTTGCCTGTGTATGCTTCGGTTGTCTGTGTTTAGTTGGAGGTTTCTGTCAATCATTGAGATGTGGTTTTGAGACAGAAGAGGAAATGCAAACATTTTCAATAAAACAGGTACAGTAAATGAATAACAGTGAGTATATTCCAGGAATGTTGAAGACCTGTATGTGTTTTCAATTGGGTTGACTGAGCGATTGATTGGTTTGTGCTTTTTTTTGTGCAAATCTGACAGTCAGTTGTGCCATATTGGACTCTGGAGCGTTAGTCTACTCTATGCTGACACTTGGCTTGGCCGGGAGCATTGTGGTAAAATACCTTCGAGCGACAGCTCAACTGAGTCATTGTTTCCAAGCACAATATATTTAAAGTCTTCACACCTGACAAAGTGTGTTTTACTCACGTCACTATTACCTGAAGTTTCTTCACAAAATGTCTGTTGTGTCTGCAGTCTGCTAGCTCATTAGTCAGCTAGTCACTGGAGGAAAGGCCTGTCGGGCTTGTCCCGACTTTTATTTGAGCGGAGAAAATTAAATCATGACAAAGATTTGCCTCCAGATGAAACAGCTGCAATGTTGTCATCTTGACACATTGAGTGACTTAAAAGTGTGAGAAAGTGGTTCGCTTTTTATTTGAGTTGGGGGTTTGAGACTGATTCAATAAGCAGCTGCAGATCTGTATATAATATATTTACTTCAAACTCGAAAAACAAAAACAAATAAGTTCTAACTTTTTGCTTTTTTTAGGCATTACCCTGTAACTCAGGACTTCTTGCAACTGTTTCACTGTAAGTCAGTTCCCTTATTCGGAAAGTAACAGTAAGTAGTTAGATTATGCATTACCTCAACCAATATACCTAACAAGTTAATTATGGTATGCTTAAGGACAAATTATCTATGCAGGAAAAGGGAAACAGGAGACGACATTTTGATTCCCATATCATTACATATCATTTAGCTGATGCTTTTATCCAAAGCGACTGCGCAATCAACCACAAGGACACACATTTATTTTCTAATGAACACATTTGCATAGGATGGGCAAAATGTGACCATCCGCAAATTATTTGCATCAAGGCATTTGCACACCCCCACCCTCACAAACACTTAACCCCCATTTAATGATCCTTGGGCAAAAACTCTAGTCACCAAAGGGTAAGAAAATGTCTGTGGACCAACCAACAAAGCTATATATAGAGCTGATGTTCATAATTGAAGAATATGTTCTGATATGGATTAGTTTTAATTAGAAGAATGCGTGATCAACATACTCAGCCTGTCGTTTTTTATGTACCTGGTTAATTTGTACAATAGGCATATAGTTCATCTAAACAGAACAAGACAGCATGTACAGATGAGCAAAAGAGAAATAAAAGAAGGTAGGAGAAGACCTCTGTGACAGGGAGCCTGACAGTGCATGAAGACACATTGCTGTAGGCTTGGACAGACTGCTGTTCAAAGTGCACTAGGCTAGGCTATTTTGCTGTTAAAAAACTCTGTCAGCTTTGGATCCCCCCTGGACCACCGCCTATTCCGGTTCTGTAAACTCATATGTTAACAGAAATGCTCTAAAATCCTGCAGTGCCCCTGCCTAGAACTCCTCAGGTGGTACAAGAGTCGTTTTATGGTTTTTGAACCGAGTGAGTTAATTCTTTTGGAACATTGCTGTGACAAAAATCGATTCATTCAATTTTCACACACATATGTGAATACATTTGAGTCATAAAGTTAAGGAGCTTGTTCCTAAATGCATTGGGGGGGAAAGCAGAGAATGAATTACGTTTATGTTTTCACATAAAGTTGGTGTGAGCGTGTTAACACAGCCCAGCAATACATTCTTTAGTTTTGGTCTGTCGTCAGCAGAAGTTGGTGTCATGGGCCAGTGCAGAACCCTTTCCATTTTAGAGAAGATTTGAATAACAAAGCTGGTACACACGTAATATTGTCCACAAAATTACAAGATGTTTGTTGCCTTTATTCGAATTAAACCTATGGTTTTGAGGTTGTATTCAATCGATCATGATATTTCTCAAAAAGATACAATCAAGAGACTGAAACAATTATTCCAAACGGTAAATGTGGACCAGTGTTTACCAATGGCAATGATGACATTTGCATCCACAACTCAATGATATGTCATCATTAAGATTAAAACAACATAAAAGTATTTAGATTTCCGACGGTGGAATCAGATCATTTTCATCCAATAACATTATTTAAAATGGATTCATTAATAATCTAAATATTTGCCAATTCATTTGCTGGTTGCCAACAATAAATCCATCTTTGCAGCTCCAATAAAGGTGATGTTTTGCCTTTGTAATAGTGACTAGTTGTTTCCTTAATGTGTAAACGTGTTTGTGTATTAGCGTAAGGGTGTCATTTCCCACTGTTTATATGCATGTGTCCATACAGTAGGTGTATACAGGGTTTGTGTTAATTGAAAGCACCATCCGTGTGTGTAACATGGCACACACAGAGAGTGGGTGGGAGGATTGTGAAGGGGTAGCCGATTGGGGTGCTGTGATAATTTCACTAAAGGGAATTTGAAAACAGTTGCTCCATTACAATAGCAATCACCGAGAGCCACCTGGTGAAATATTTATCATGGATTTGAGGATTTAGGCGGTTTTAATTACCATTTGCTAAACAGGCATCTTACAAGGTTTTTCTTTGGTGCCATCCCACCTGTCAGTCAGATTGTGTTTGTCTCAGCTCTCAGCGACATGTTCTGCTCTGTGTTCGGTGCGCTTTACAAGAATAAGAACACGGCAGTTAAACACAGGTGGTTTAAAGACATTCGTTTTGGGGGCTTTTCCACATGCTTTGTATGTTACACTGACTGAAATGCCTTTATTGGACTCCTTTGTTTGCTTCCGTAACATAATGACATCATTATGTTACACTCACTATTCTATTGGCTTCTGGCCCAACACATTGTAAGTGATATGTAAAAGGGGTGGGACATTTCTGACACATCTCTAAGCAGTAGACAAAATCCATACCAGACCGAAACATTAGCATAGTTAGTCCGCTTCACTTTTATTTTGTTTGTTCCATTAAGTGTTCCTTCCTAGCCAAAGAAGATGTCTCCAGGTTACGGTGTTCTCTAGGCTCTTTTTTGAAACTGTCTATAAATGGTCAACTGGACTTCTATGTTCTATTTGTATTCTGAGTGATATCGACCAATCATGTTTGAGGGTGCTTTGGTTGAAGGCAGGTAAACAGTTAATGTGGAAAACAACAAGAACGATGCAATTTGGCCGAAAGGCAATCTCAACTCAAAGATTTGTTAGATTGTTCAATTCAAACATTCCAACCTCAAGGACATGTTAAAGTTTGGAAGAACGTGTTTTACTCTATAGGCTTTACATCATCAGAAAGCATCAGGTGTTTAGGGAAACCTTGATTCAGATAAATGTAAGTGCCGGAAAAAGACTTCAGGAGTCGCAGCACATTTAGGATCTCCTGTGACATGACATTTGTAGAATCTGAGTGTGAAGAGATATCACTAAAATATAAAGCCCTGGACTTCAAGGTTAAAAAAGTTACTAAAAATGAAGGGGGATTTACAATATACAACTCCTAGATAACATTAAAAAGTCAGAGCATCTACTGTGGGTCAAGTAAGATCTCAAAGCTGAAGTTTGTAGGTAAATGATTAATGGATTGCAATAAAGTGTATGTAATTTTATTCTAATAAGATTGTGCAAAGCATCACACCATTTGTAGATAAAAAGTCTTGGCTGGGAAATTACATTTCTTGCATCAAAGTAAATGAAGAGAGAGGAATCAGAAAAGAAAAGCAGATTGCTTTTCTTGTCAAACAATGGTAACACGATCAAAGAGGTTATTTTCCATACATTCTGTGAATTCCACATGACTACATTACTTAGCGTCGTGGAGTTTAGTTCCATTAGCACAACTTCTCATTAAAATTCAGACTAGAGAGGTTGGAGCCTCAAAGGAGCTGTCTGGTCAAAGTTTCTCAGTGAAAAAAGGTTCACCCTTTAGGGATTTGCTCTGCCATTGGTGTATGCAAAACCATCCCCTTAGAGACTGCCTGTAGCAACCTGAATTTTCCCGCGATTACATAAGCCCTATGGCTAATTACCTTTCCAGTTGAAAACATACGCCTCCTCATTAATTCAACACTCTGCAATCTATCATAATTACTGCCAAATAAGTTGTTGTTATCGCTTTAATTTAAATTAGTGGCTCTGATTCTGACTTAAGAGATTTTCCATGCGTGCGCGTGGGAAAAGTAAAGTGAAATAAATGAATAACAACGCACTAAATGTAACCTTTTACTTGTTAGAAGTGCATGTTTAATGCGTGTTTTTACATGAAGCTATAACTATTCTACTGTATAAGCAATACTTCTAAATCAGATGTTTAATGTGATTGATTTGTGGACCAGAAATACCTTATTTAGAGTGTTGTGCATTAGACTAAAACGTTTGAAGGGCAAAAAAAAAACGGGAATTGTCGTACTACAGTACATTTCCTTGTGAATAAGGTTATTTAAGACCCTGCCGCTGTATCATTAGAACTAACTGATATCCCTTACTGGTACAATCAGTGCAGTAGCTACTGTATCCAACAGGCCAATCAAAGCCTGTCAGTCATCCTACAAGTAAGCCTTAAAGGACATTTACAGCATCAGCTAACATATACAGGCTTGAATGCCATGTTTTTTCTCAAATTCATAGTCATGTATTAATATATATAGAAGATGTTACAAAACGGTCAGGAGTAAACATGCAATGCATCACCTCCTCACCTCTCCTCTTTGCTCTCGATCTTTCTCTCCAATCAGATACATAGCAGTCAATAAATGTAGCTGCTGTATGCCTTCATGCTACTGCAGGAGACCAATGAGTGGGTGAACGGTAGCATTTTTCCAAGTAATTATTCAAACATTTGAATACGAAACAGAACGTATACATTTCAAGAGCCAAACCTGTGGCAGACTATTGTTCAAGAGTTGTTCTTGACCTTGTCTCAACTTTTTAAAAGAGTCAAACGAGGGTAAAAAAAAAAAATTGGCTAAGAGCCAAAAGAAAAAGTGATTAACCGTGAAGGCCACATGCTGTGTTGCCTTGCCTTGCATTCTTTGTTTGCTTCACTGAATATCTAGCTTTGTTAAAATGCCATCTGTGTCCGAATGCTGTTTAGGCTGCTCGGTGTGAGTCAGGACTGGAAGCAGATCGGGAGAAGGTCTGCATATCACTTCTGGCTGTTGCCCAGCTCCCTTTGACATGTCTTATTAGTCAGGTCTTTAAAAGCCCCGGTCGGCCTTCCCAGGCACACTCCTCCCCAATATCCCTGATTAAAGTGCGACTGACGCTCATAGTGTAGAGCCAAGTTGGCCACACAGCGTTAATGTTGGGTCATGCTCATTACTCAGACACACTACTGCTTGCCACCGCGACTGAGAGAATCGCATAATGCAAGACATCGCCAGCTAAGGGATTTGGGAACTTTGAATACATTTTTCATTTGACACAACCGTCCATCTGCTTTCTTAATACAGTATATGTTTCGGCACTGAAATGGGTGCAGGTGATTTAGTGTCCAGGTGGAGCTTGAAGCAAATAGAATATATGTGTTAAGTTATGAAATAGCATACAAGGATCTTTGATTTTTAGCATTTGCATGTACATAGATAACATATACATACAATGATATGGATGGTTTTAGCTTATAGGTAACTTAAAGATACCACCTAGATTTGATGTCAATGATATAGCAACTAAATACAGCGAATAGTGGCTTTGCTACGTTTATTGTTGAATCTCTTCTGATGACGGTGCTATCATTTAATCAAAGGGACAGGTTTGCCCTGGGTATGGTATTGATTGTGTATTTTTATTTTTAAAACATGCAGAAAAAATGAGTAATGCCTGCAGGTAATAACACCCAGGGCACCAAAACCTTGCTGCTGCTTGCCAAACTGATTGCTGTGAGTACTCATGCAGAAAGAAGAGTGAGAGCTAGAATCTGCTGTTTGTTCAACTGGACAAAACAATGTATTTTGGGCCTCATTTTGACAGTTTTGACAATAAACAGATGGTTTAGAGTCAATTATTACCAGTGATTACAATCCTTCCAGGAGTTTCTGAAACAAACCATTACAACAATGAGCATGCATACCGTATACACTGCAAGCTTTCTGTTTCATTTACATTACTCAGCCCCCGCCATCATCAGTTGTGGTAATTGTGTGTTGTGCCGTATGTATGTGTGTGAAAGCAAACCGGGCTGAGGAACGTGTTGAGCATTGAGTAACATTTCACGGCCCATTTGCTGTGGTCTGTGGAAGCTCCTTTACTGTACATACCGTTGAGTAGTAGGAGGTTGTAATGAGCCGACAGTGGACACCCATCGGTGCGTGAAGGGGGCCTCTGTCGTCCTCTGTTTCTCACCAGTATCCTCTCAAGCTTTTCCGTCCTTTTTATAAAGAAAAAAAACAGCTTCCATTCTGTATGAATTTCACAGTATCCATCTATCTGTGTGTGTGTTGTGTTGTACCAGAGACCTGTAATCAAGAGTCACTGCACATAAAGGGACCTCCAGTCATTTAGGAAATTAGTGGGAGGTTAACGGCTTGTTTAGAGAATCAATTAGTCTAAAATGTGGACATGTGGGCCCATTTTCACACACAGCTCTACGAGGGAATGTCAAGGTTGTACAATCTGCCTCCGTAACCCTTTATGGCTCCACCACTAGTACTGTCCTGGGAGGCCTCTTCAATCCCACTCAATGGAAATGAAAGTTAAAGACACAGTAACGCAGCTGTTAAAGCATCTTTAGCTTCTGTAATTTTGTTGTAATTCTTCGTATAAATGGAATATGTTGAAAAGCTCTGATCTGAACCCAAGGGCACTTGATTCGATCTCTTGATAGTGGTCATTACTTAGCAATTGTTGGGGAGAAACACCCTGATTCCTCTTTTCAATTGTAAATGACTGTGTTGTTGTGTCAGGACATGGTGGAAGAGGAGGAATCAATTCCAGCCACTTCGACCGCAACAGCAGCACTTTTGGAAATGTGACACACACATAAACACACTTACACGTGCAGCTGGGGAAGTTTTCCTCTTGGGATGTGCTGTCTGAGAACAAACGGATGGTGTTTAGCTTCACACCCCCTCAGACACGTTCATGCACACTGCTCCGCTGAAATCCTGACTGGTGGGCTCCGTGTCATTGATGCCTGCCTCGCAACATCTGTGCCGACTACCCCCGCATGCTAGAGCCGTGCAACACTCAAACAGTCATGCTCACACTCTAGCACATGCAGTCACAGTTTGCAGATGGACACATGATTATGGTATAGTTGTTTCAACTGATGGGGGGGTGTTTAGTGTAGCTTTATGACATAGATCAGAACGCTTGTATTGGGTTTAAACATAATGTTAACCCTTGTGTTTCGTGTACACACAGCTCCCTTTGGACACGTTTACAAAGCTTGCATATATGCTATTACCACGATGGCATGTTATAAGCTGTAGTTTTTTAGAATTGGTTAGGTTTAGGGTTATGGTTGATTGGTCGTCCGTTCATACAGTAAGTAAGCAAAACCGTTCACCATGCTTTGGCGGCCACACGTTTTTCCAAAAGATGCTACAAATGGCCATGGAGGTGTGTGTGAGGTTGAGTGTGTGACTGGTGTTTTTTTTTCCTTTAGAAAGATGTGATGCTAAGGATCCAAACCAGTGTGATTTGGACATAAAATGCTTTATTTGAAGCCTAAAAGATGAATTAATGCAAACCATTTAATCTTTTTCAGCAATTATTGGCACTCTTGTTCAACATGTCTAATCAGAAGGCATTCTGTTGACAACGTGGACCTCAAATGGCCACCTTTTGGACACACTAATGACCCACCAGACGAAAAAGCCTATAAGAATCCCACTTATTCTACTATTAGTATCACTTAAACCAATAGTTATCAGCCACTACATTGCCTAAACTATAACTGTATTGTAAACCATGGTAGCTGTAAGCTATGGTTATATTACTCCTCATGATAACAATAATAATCTTTAAAATTATTTCTGATTAAACACATTACAATTATTATACAGCAAATGTATTTCTAATTTTTTTATTCACTAATCAATACACAAGTGAATTTGAGATAGTACTGGCTAAGGAAATCATGTTGTAGTGGGTGTGAAAACTATGAAAAACACAAAACTCAAAGCTCTCTAGGAGCTGAGACTCATTCTCAGTGGCAGTACAACAACATAGCAATTTGGGACATGTTTTTTTCTGAAACCGATTCAACAGCATAAACACTGGATCTAATATGCATCACAGCATGCTTTAAATATAGATGGACCAGAAGGAATTATGGTAATATACAATATCTCTAAACTTCTACAAAGAGTAGTAATGTAGCAGGATGAATACGAGAGAAAGAAAAAAGTAACTAGATGTGGATTTCCAGTAACGTGGTTATGGTTTGTTTTAATAATTCCCCAAAAATGAAACCAATGTAATAATGCAATATCGATAACTAATCATGCTGAAAACAAAGTTACAGAAGAATAAGTTTGGAAAGCAACAATGATTAACAATTTCTAAAAACAAATATTTCTGCAATCATTTGGGGAAGAGGAACACAACGCAAAGTGATATAATAAGTAGTAATTCCCATAATAATCCCTGGGTGTACGGACTAAAGGGCTGCACATTAATGAGAAGAACAGTAACTGCCTAAGCAGCATTTTAGTGGGAGTCTGTTGCACCACCTCTTCACTGTGTCTTGCTTCTGTGTGCCACAATATGGTGACTTGAGAGGATCAAAGTGTTTGGCACGAAGAGCGGCAGACTTTTGAACCGCAATGCTCCTAAAGCCCAGGGAGGCATTAGTATTGTCTGCCTGTGGCAGAGTTACTGCCTCCTTAGCTGCTCATAAAAGCTTGAATGCAGAAAGAAAACAGAACTTCTGAGGCACACTGGAATGCTGTAAAAAACAAACTGGAATGTATAGGATTTTTTTTTTAAGAGCTGTTGTGAGGGTGTAATGTAGGAATATCCACAGATGTTGGAAGGGAATGTTTTGCGAGTCTCTGATCAGCCTCTGGTTTTCAGCTACAGTTGGTGTTTTTTCACAAAGAGAGGTGTTACTATACAAAAAGTGAAATATCTGCATTATAACAGTTTTATTTGAATTGCACCGTTTAAAATTTAACTGGCAACTAGCATGGAATTACAACCCTAGAAGTCCATCAGCTATAACCCATTTTAAGGTTTTTTGGTTGGACTTATCTCCTTGGGCAGGTTATTTTCAAAGCTATGGGGACAAAATGGCCCGAAGGTCACTCTAGTGTGTTCAGGCATAAGGAGATAAAGATCCTGGATGAGGCAGGGTGCCATTCATTGTCAGATGAAGCACAATCGGGTACCTATGGCAGAGATCCAAAGAAGGGAGAATAATTCATCCAGTGGTGCAGCCTGGGGAGTTGAGAGAGTTTATTTGTCTTCATGCAAATGTGTTCTGACAGTTAGAAGCTGCAGTATACAACGTAACATATTGAATGCACTTGCACCTGTTTGCAACATATATTCAACTAAGGCTATCACATACTCTACATGATAAGCAACATAATCTGTGTGTGTGTGTGTGTGTGTGTGTGTGTGTGATACTTTATGTCCTTTAGAGATGCCAAACCTAAAAGGAAAACATTGAGCTCCTTGGTAGATTGTTTCCAAAGTTCAGACAATTTCAACTCTGACCTTGTTTGCTGGTGACCTTTCAATGCACACTAGCAATGACAGCTGTGTATGGCAGAACCTTAGTGTATCCAGAGATTACGAAACAGGGAAAGGTTTTCTGCCCCCAAACCCTTCTCCTTTCCTTCTGAGGGAGTATATGTGCTGGTGTCTTCTTTTGACCTAAACTGAAATACATAATTCATAATAAGTATTTCATTATACCTTTCTTGCCTTTCAACTGCCCTTTACTGCTAACTGGCGCATAGTGAGGATCATATACCACCATACCACCCGTATGGACTGCTGTGCCCCACCTTGCGGTTTCGGGTTAGGGTTTGGGATAGTCACTGTTGTTGCCCTGATTGGTTTTTAGACTTCTATCTAGAAGCCTCGGACTGGTATTTGCCTCAACCATGTTGTTTTTTTCAAACCATGACACCCTGTTGGCCTGTACTGTGCTCCAGGTTGCAATAAAGGTTAGGGTAAGTCACCTTGACTTCAACCATTCACCAATTTGTTTCAAGGCTGCTGTCTGGAAGCCTCAAATTTGTATTTTTACCTCAACCATGGTGTTTTTGTTTCAAACTAGAAATTACACAAGAGGATGAAGCTAGTTACGACTATCTTTTTATTGAATTACACAATTTAGATGTTAAGTTCATTTAGGTGTTAAAAAGGTCGAACAAGTCTAAATAGGTATTTAAGTGAATAGTAATAGACGTATCAAATACTGAAAGAACAATTGGCCCCGTACTGTTTTCACTTTCCGAAAACAACAGGAACTTCTTCCACAGTGATTGGCCCATTAGAAAGCACACGTATCATTCATTTCTACCCAGATCACATACTTCAAGAACATTTGGAAGACACATTTAAACGTGTCTATGTTGTATTTGTGGAAATCTGACCAGATGTTATCAGTTTTCATATTTGGTTGGCTCCAGAGTCAACAGGCAATTCAGTGTGAGGAATTAATAATTTCCTAATGCTAGGAGGCACAAAGAGAGGCTGATTGCATTCCTAATGAGCTTTCTGTACCTTGCAACTATACAAGGATGGCAGATGAATATCAATAGCACTGGAGTGACGCCGGATTGTCTGATATATTCGTCTTTCAAAATTGCATGTTGTCTGATAAATATGCGTCTTTCAACATCCCATGCAGCATAGAATGTTAAAAAGTGCAGACGCAATGTCAAACTGGTATAAAACTCTTATCTTGTAGAATTTTCTCATTCTGTCCCTCCTCTTCCTCAGGCTTCCATAGATATGAAACGTTCAAACACACTCCCTACGAGGCCAGATTTATGCCCTAGCAATTTCCTGGAATGCATTGAAACGGTTAGGACTTAATATTGGTTAATTCATTTGTTGGACTTCAGCAGGGAGGTATGAGCAGAGCTGGTGTGGACTGGAGATGAGGTGGAGGTTGTGATGGTGGTGTTGGCTTCGGGGTTGGTGGAGGGTTTAAACCGAAAGGGGAATGGGGTGAGTAATCCACTGAGTGCCTGTAATGTAATGAGTCAGCTGTGCTTAATGGAGTACATTTGAGAAGGAGGGAGCTATGCAAAGGAAAAAAGGTGGTGGCTTCAGAGGTGTGCTTTGGAGCTGAAAGAAAGGCTAGGTTGGAGGACTGAAAAATGAAAAATGGAAATCCTACGACCTACATTTTTCCATGCTAGACGAAGATGACCTCAGTAGTTATTTTATATGAAAACCCACCTTAACTTTTGGCTGAATTGTAGTGCTGCACTACCCCATGGAAGCATTTTACAATAAAGCCCAAGGCTACAAATACCACAAGTTTTTATAACTAAACAGAAATGGATATAGTGCCTTCAGAATGGCTTTAGATTAGCCTGGTGGTCTAGGATAATTCCTGAACTGCCAAACTGACTTAGCCCAGACTGTTACCATTTGACTTTGAAATCTCTGCTTGCTCACACACACAAACACACACTATTCCCTCCTTTCAAGCCAGCATATATCTCCATATCATTGACACAGTCCGCCCTCTTGTAAAAAATCCTGGCATAGGTTCTCTTCAATTTCCCTAAAATAGGATTTATCTACTCAGAAGGCTGTTGTGTGATAAGTTGATTTCATGTACAAGCATAATGGTGACATGTTTTTGGGGAGATACTTTCACCAATTTTCTTTTAATTTAAATCCACTTGTCATCTAGTGCTTTGCTTCTCTCTGACATAATTTAATGTGTACATTGAACCTCTATTAGAGTTTAATTTGTTCCCATTTTGTTCTCTTCCCTACCGCGTCAACCATGTTCACCAAATGAACCTTACCTGTGGAAGCTAAAGGGCACCCATTCGTTCTTTATTTCAAGATTCTGAATACACTGGATGTAACTTTTCTGCGGCCAAATAGTTTCTTTCTTCAAGGCAAATCAATTCAAACCGTTATAACGCTATGTACGCTAAGCTTGTCAAGATACCAGAATGTTGAACTTCAAAACATTACTGGTGTTAAAAAGAAACTATAGTCTGGAACTCTTTCAAAACTAAGACAGCAAAAAAAGATCTAGACACATACATTTGGTTTCCTTTCACTTAAAAAACAAAACAATTGACAACCTATTATCCAGGTTAATTACACCATCGTTTCTGGCTTTGAGCTTTTTCCGATATCATTCTTCTAATCCAGTTCAACTTCATGGGAATGCCAGAAAAATGCACCTTGGCCCTCAAAACTTTCTACATGTCAAGATACTTTCAGGGAAAACTAGCAAACACATATATTTTGACAAATAGGGCGCAGTGATTTTACTTTTCAGGAAATTAAGCTCTCTTGTCAATAACTTGTTTGCCTCAAAATGTGGTACACACTACTGGTTAAGGTTAAAATGAAATGTCAGGGATATTCATGAATGACATCGGAGTTTTGACACTTGCTCAGCTTCACAACACCTCCTCAAGAGTCAGGGGTTGTATTATTCATGCCTTCCGTGTCGTTGTCATATCTGCAGCTCCTGCTGTTGCTGCGTGTTTCTTGTCGCCTATGTGTAACGACCTGATGATTTGTCAGTCTGCCAGGCTGCGGTGTTTAATCCAGGTCAGCTGCCGTCTTACCCTGCTGTTTTTACGGCCTGTTAGAAATCTAGTTATTGGCCTCATTTTTGAGGCGTATAAGTATGTGATTTAAAGTCGGGGAGACGGAGTGTCATGAGAGTCTTATCTGTTTGTTTGGCTCTGTTCTAAGGGGAGGAACGCAAGACCAGACGCATAGCCAGATGTGATGAGTGCCTCTGGCTGTGACACAAGTGACATGCCACAGGAGAGAGAGAACGGGTTTATTTGCTCAAGCTCTCAAAGCAACAGTCGAACACACCCACATGGTAGCCATATATGCAGAGAGGTCGGTTAGTCATTCATACATGCATATCTAAACGTGCCAATGCATATCTTTGTATTCTTTTGACAGTCACAGTGAGCTTTACAGTAAAAGTCGTATGCAGGAAGAGAAGAGTGAAATTCTCCCCACGCCTGTAAAAACCGGTTGTCGCAGATGCTTCGCAGAACACATTTTGGAAGGTCTATGTAAGCAAATGTGGGAGGTTAGAGGCTCAGGTGGTCACCATGTGAGGATGATTATTACAGAAGGCCAGCCGTTTAGTGCCAAACAAACAGTGCAGTAGGCTTTGAGTCACACAGGCCCATTAAAATGTTTTCTGACAGATGAACTGCTTTGGAAACCGGGAACATCGTTTGAAAGTGTGGACTGTTTATTTAAAAGGGAAAACAGCTGTGACTGTTGTAGCTGCCAGGGCTTGTTATGGAAGTTGTTGTTTTGGTTTTGAAGATGATTTTGAAGATGTCCACAACAACATGTTGGTTAAACAAGATTTGAATAAACTAGATCTATAGTTTAATTAACTGTCTGTATAGAAACTGAATGGTTTTATTTGGTCAAATTGGTATGCATTTCTGGATTGATGTAGTAAGTTGTTTCTGGTGAAACATGTTGCTATTCAGCTCAACACCTGAATGCATCTTTCAAATGTAAATAAAACATGTTTAATGTCCAGTAAAAAAAAGAAGGAAAATCTAAAGTCTAAAGAAGTTGGATTGTGGTTGGGGCTTTCTTGCCTTTCGACTGTCCTTTATTGCTAATGATGATCGCAATACAACCTTTCTACCCATATGGACTGGTGGGTAAGCATTAGGGTAAATCACCATGACATAAGACAATTTTTGGACCCAAATCTTTAGTTTTTTAACAGATTTTGCAGAACCCAAACCATTCCATGATCCATTTTTTAGAGGTAGTTCAAGAAGCACATAATCTAGTCTGGTGATAGCAATAACATTCCTATAGTCATTACAACAATGGTTGGGTTTGATCTAATTTGGTGGCTCAGCGGGGATTTGAATTATAAGTAAAGGAGTTGAGATTTCAATAGTTCTCAGCATATTGAATTACGTAGTTCAGCTATTGATTTTTAACTGCGGAGTCCGTGCAAAATCGTTTCAGTTGTAAATTACATGTTCAATGTCTACACTTGATACACTTGTTCTTTTTTACATCAGTCGGACAAAGTTGATTGATATTTTGTTTGTCTAAGGCTTTCTTCTGTGTCCCCTTTTGTTTCCCTTTCTACTTCTACATTTCCTTCACTCCACCATATCCTCCTTCTTCTCTTTGCTCTCCATCTAAACAGGTCCCCCACCAGTTGGGCGCGCTGACCTTCTACCGCTATGAACAGCCTATCGTTGACTACTGCCAGGCCCATCAACCCCTGCGGCTCAACATGGGCTATGAGGGACCCCCACAGGGCCTGGAGGGCCTGGAGGACCTGGGACCGTGTGATAGGGGAACCATTCAGACAGTGGCGCTGCCTGCCGTGCCCACTGCCGCCAGCATAGGTGCCCCCGTGCCAGGGCCTCGTTCTCCTCCAGCAGTCCTCAGACCTCCAACTGAAGGTCCAAGTGGCGTGTCTTATCCTACCATCGAACGCACCGGCACACTCAAATTTGGACGTTAGCGAGCCGAATCTGGTGGTTAGAAAGTGGGGCAAGGGCCTCTGACTCACCGTGACTTTCTAATGAAGGGGCAGGTGAGCTGGTTATTCAGTGGGGCCTTGTCCTTAGAACATGAATATGTGAACTAGAGGACAAAACTTTTCTAATTCTGCCTGAAGGGACTTGGAATCTGAAACACACAGTCTCACTAATATACAGCAGAGCGTGGGACATCCTTGCAGATCCTTTTTATTTCTTTTTTTCCAAAGCTCCTCACATAAAACACGTCTGAATCATGGGAGGTAATCCAGCGTATGTCAAAAAGTATTACCTTGTTTCCAAATCTGGGTCTTGGCCATATCCCATCATGGGGCCCCTGTTCACAGCAGTCCACATGTACTAAGTCTGGAATAAAAGGGAAAGTGCAATAAACACGAGTTCTCCATCACAGAAAGTGCGAGCAGTCACATAAAACAGAAACAGGAAGAGGGTGGGGCTTCTTACTGTGATTAGTTTTAAAATATTTAGTCTGTATAGTTGTTAAAAAAATACATTTATCAATTTTTTCACAACGATGAGTCATTCTCTCAAGACAATGTTATAGAATTCTTCATTCTTTAAACTAGTTTTCTGTTGTTTCTGTTGACATAGGAGTTCACACTGATTTCTATTATGTGCATGTCAAACCAAAGAGTTTACTTACATTTTTGTTGTTCAATGCACATACGCTACTCTATATGAGAGCATTCTTAAAATGGTCTTCTAAACCAGCCCCTGCCAACTTACTTCCACAATTTCAACCACATCCCATGCTGGGTTCAAAGTACCAATGCAAGTGAGGTAGCGAAAATCTAATTTTACAGATATTTATCATAATAATTAACTGGTCCTACCAACATTAATTTTATTGTTATTCATGATCTAGGAGACACAATGAACACCAACAACCAGACAAACAGTTCTGGAGAGACATTATGGTATGTTACATAATATTCAATGAACATTCATGGGATCTTTTCACAGCAGGTCTTGTAGGTGTATATGATTATATCCCAGCTGGACGACTCACTATGCTTTAAAGAGGTAACCATTGGGAATTGATGTGGTTACATTTTTGGAATGCAAAGTATTGTACATATTCTTACAAAAGGTCCACTTTACCGAAGGTCAAACCACTCTCACTGCCCCAAACAGTCAACTGAAACTAAGTCAATGTTTGACTTTGGTCACACTGGACAATTTGGAGCTCACCATCTTGCAGGGTTCCCAAAAGCTAAGGCCTTGTGCTCCCATCAACCCTCCACTACAGAGAGCAGCAGTTTCTAGTGGGGGCATGTTGAACCAGCACGCTGACTTCTCTTTAACCTGCGTATGACCCCAAGGACTGTAAACGCGTGGGAGTATTGCCTGACATTTCCCTTTTTTTTCCAGAAGGCTTGTCTGCAGTGCGGGACTAGTGCACTCGTAGGCTTTAGCCACCCTGCCAAGCACTGCTATTCACCGACTTGTGAAGCTGATGAGGACTTCAGAAACGGCTGTGATGGCCTGTCAGATATCATCTACAGATTAATCGGAGCAGTGCAACCAGGGGCGATTTCTTCATGTCAGTGGTCATACCCACGGGAGTTGTGGAAACTGTGCTTTGTCCTCCCATGGTGTGACTGATTGATCTACATGAAATTGCAAGGGGCCAACATTTACCCACAGATAGTGGGTGTATCCTCAAGATATTAGAGAAAAAATGTTTTTGTTTTTTCTTTGTTTGGTTATTTGATCTTTTCGGCTTGGAACTTGGAACATAAAAGACTTGTGTTCAAAGATGATGTCAAGAAATTCTATAAGACTAATCAATGGACAAACTCGAATAGAACTTATTTATCGTGTAAATAGTGAATCTTTAAAGATGGAGGAAAAAAAAGTATGAACTTCACTTCTTCTGAAACACATACTGCTTGTGAACAGAAGAGGAGCCTTATTCAGTTTCCGGCGGGAGCCAAGATGACTCGGAGAAGAGGTTCCTACTGTACCGCTCCTGTTGTTTAATGATAAATATTTTTATATCTGCTCCCGACACTATTGTACCATTAAACACCAATTATGTTACTGAGGTTATTTCTCAAATCCAATCATTTTACTGAATCACGGGAAGAAGGGAATTTCGGGAGCCCTGTTATTATGACATACCACAAGCGTCAAACCTCATAGAGATCCACATTTTCTGTTCTGACTTCAGACATGTTTCCTCTTGCAGGAGGTGGCCGCACGATGTGTTGTTAGGTACATCCCAATCTAACCCTCTTGTTTTAGAATTATAACGGTATCTGCCATTTCACGGCCTACTCGGGGAGAAGAAGTGTGCTTTTCTTTACACCAAGAGTTTAACTTGGGAAGGATGTTTCTTTTTGATGTGCCATCATTTTGTTAAATGTTTTTACCAAAAACCAGCCCCAAAATAAGAAGTGACCGAAAACTTTTCACGTCTAAGAAGGGTTCAGTCCCCTTCGTGTACAGGACATTGCATAAAAAAAGCAGTTGATTCGCTCAGTACGGTTGCTTAATAGTGCTGGTGGAGTTTACTTTGTAATAGCGGTTGTGCCAATGTCTTTATAATGGGAGCTCTCTCGATTCTATCCATGTATTGTCTTGCCTTGCTCTATATCGCCCCTGCTAACTCCTTGGCCTGAATTTCATGTCTGCCTCCGGGTGATTCGGGTGAACCTGTTTAATGATGTTCTATTTCTGTCCGCATGCTGATATTTTGGGAAACTATGCCCGGTTAGGGAAGAACGCTGAACCAGAGACAAACAGTATGGGAGATATTTCCTGTCTGGAATGCCCTAGAACCAGCAACACGTATCATGGAGGACTTCACTGTTTTTAAAGCAACTTGTTTGCTGACCCATTCCTGCCCCTGGCTCGCCTAAAGTAGGATTCCCTGGTACAATACAAGCCAGAAAAAAGAGGCCTGTTTGGACACTCACTCCAGGGACAGCCTTCCCTTTTTTTTTTATTGGTCTCCTGCTAAAGCCCAGTGCCCCATATGTAGTAATTACTTCAGTGTTCAGCAGTGATAATGGTTCAATTCAGTCTAAACACGGTGATCAAAGCCACCTTCATGTGTAATTAGGAAATGCTATTAAAACCTTTGTCTAGTCACAATTAAATCAACTACTAATAAGCGATTGATTAATCATGACTGCCTCCCTGATAAATCGTATATGTTCAGCAGAATGTTCCAATCCGGCTGCCAGTAATTATTTCATCTTTTGTCCATTTTTTTTCTCGCCATCAGAGAACTGGAAGCACAGGCGCTGCATGCTAATGATGCATGTTAGAGCTGAACCCCAGGACCGTCTGCGCTAGCCACGCCACACCAACAGGCTTTATTTTCTCTTCTGCCTTGTTTGTTTATGGTTTTGTACGCCCCGAGCTCCCCTCCCTCTCCCCCGCCCCATCCTCCAGTCTTTGAGTTTGGTCCCCATTGGGAACATTTGTCTTTTTTTCCCGTTTCTTTTCTTTTTGCTTCTGGGGAGTTGAATAAAGTTCTAACGGAATTGCACAGAAAAGTTCCATATTTCACAGTTCATACGCAGAGGAAAAGATAAATGCAAATCTCCAAGGAAAAGAGGGAGGGAACAAGAGATGCTTTACAATTTGGAGTAGTAAAGGGACAAAAGCAAAGTGCAAGGACATATTAAATCAGAATGAAGGCCCTGTGACGTTTTTGAATGCTTTATTTCCATCTCCGAGACGTGACGCAAACTGCTTTAGCCAAACTTGGATAGCGGCATCATACACATAAGTATACATTTGGTACAAACAGACCAAATTAAAACCCCAAATCAAATCAACTTGCATTTGCTTAACTGCACCTCTCTATTTTCTTTTCTACTGGAGAAAACCGAAACATTAAAACACAAAGACACAAAGAAAATAACCATCAAAAGGGCAACACACACGCCTTGATAGATGATAATAAAGTACTCCAGCTTTTGACACTCCCATCCATTTCAGCACACCCAAGGCCATCTGCAACGCTTCAGTAGGTTCTAATCCATTACCTCATAAATAGATTTGAAAAATTAATTCCAAGTCAGACGTGGAGTTGCAGCTTTTCCTCCTCTACCATACATCTGTGTCTTACCCACAGGCGACATCGGGGCATACCCATGCAACGCACGGTCATGACTCCACAAAGTCAGTACGTAAACATGCGGATAGGAAAGCAGGAAAAAACAAAAAAGAAAATTAAGCAAATTCTCCCATCTGCTACTTCTAGACTCATAATTTAAGTTTCTGTGTGCTGTTAGTGTGTGTGCAGACTGCAAAGTGGTAATAATTAATAACTTTCTCGTGCTGAAGGCAGAAAATGGACACTCGATGCATTGCTAGTTAGTTAGCTACCCCGCATGTACCCAGGTGGCCTGTGTGTGTGTGTGTGTGTGTGTGTGTGTGTGTGTGTGTGTGTGTGTGTGTGTGTGTGTGTCTATCTAAAGCAGCACCTTGTCCTCTACCTCCTCTGAACCAACGCCACCATTACTGATGTTCAGGCCAACACGCTCCCCATTGATCGTTAGTGTTCCACGCTGTTTCACGTTAGCAGGAAGTCTTTAACCTGTGACCCACATTGTCCTGACTCTGTTTTTCTGCCATTGCTCATGTCAGAGGGAACACAGAAAGTGAAGGCATGATCATTAACCTCTGTCAGGGATACACACTTTTCCGTTTGTCTGCCTTTACGCCCCTAATTGGATTTAATGTGAGCACCGTAGAAAAGGAAGCTTTTTATTTAAATAGTCTGCATTCTAGACTTGCTGTTGAATTGAGAGTGCAGTGAGAGAGAAAAGCAGAGGGAAACTGATAGAAGCAATATCAGGATTGGTCTTCGTTGGCTTGCAGGCTCAAAGTACTTTCCCAATTAATTTTGTTTAGCTGCCAAGCTTCCCATAAAAACCAGGGGATCCCTGCTCCTTCTCATGAATCTCCTGCAGAGCATTGGTTTCTGTAGGATGTAAATATGCGCTGCATTGTTTTTTCTTTGGTTTTTTTTGTAGTCGGTTTGTTGTTGAGTTTCTTTTTTTTTTATTATCTGGATTATTGTTCTTTTTACTGTATTCAGACTTAACGCATTTTTGTGGAGACCTGGTCCAAGCGCAAAAATATGGCTCCTCTTTGAGTATATTATTGTCAGAAAATGTTTTGTAAAAATTTTGATGATGATATCAGAAATAAACATCTAAAGATGGGAGCTGTGATGTCTTGTTTTTTGGCAAATATATTGCATTGTACTACAAGGGAACCTTACAAAAACCTAGTTGTGGGCACTTCTGTGAGCCTGTGAACACAGTCATAGTGTCAATAGGACTGTGGATGGCTCCTGTGCCCTGAAAGTAGTAGGAGTGTAAAAAAAAACAGTGATTAAATCCTGCATTATACTACAATTTTATCAAACAGCATTATGGTTATGAGCCAGTGTTTTTGAAGCTACTCTGGATTTATAGTTGTATTTTATTAAAGTGCATTACTTAATCCTTAAGTGCTTCTTCAAGTAATTTCTTTCTTATTTTTGCACCTTGTCCTTATTTGTGTTTGTTGGCATTATTTTTCGTGCCTGATTTAATCTGGTTTGTTTCAGAGGTATGAAGCCAAAATGGATTGCAGTGTGATTTCATTACAATAAACAAATCAAAAGTGTGGCAAAATAACTGCATCATGATGCCAATTTATGATAACAGATGCTTAGTCAGGTTTGTCCACAAGTCTTTTTGTGCTTTTAAAAGGCTTGTTTTCTGAGTTCATCCGAGTTCCCAATGAATGGCTGCTTTTAGTCCAGACCCAGTTTCTTGAAGCTTGGCAACTTATCAGAAATGACTGTACCAGTACCAACATCCATTAGGGGCATAGGAACAAAATTTTCCTGTCTCAAACTCAAGAAGCCTCCAGCAGTCTGGGCTTTCAAGTCGATGAATTTGGTAGCTAGGCTTGCAGAAAGTAACCATTCATAAGTCTGTGTGGACCTCTGAGTGTTTGGAAATCACTCGACCCTCCACAATTCATGGATTCATTCTGGAAATGTTACACATTCTTCCTCACCACATGGATTATACTGAAAAAACAACCTGATACAAGCGGCTAAAATGATTCAATAGCATTAGAAATATATGAAGACAACCTTTCATAATTAATGTTGAGCTTGTATCATGAGTAATTCCTGAAAAAATACTATTTATTTTCTTGTGAGGACTCCGGCATTGTTGGGATTTCTCGAAACAAAGAAAAACGTCAAAAGAAATTAAACTATAATGGACTTTTGCATGCTTACTTACCTTGTTTAACATCCGAACAGGTCGAAGGTATCATTACAAGGTTAGCTGTTGGTGCTAAAATAGCTGGGGATGTACCCTAAAAACAAGACTGGTAAAATTAACTTGTCTCTTGATTCATTCTGTAGTTGTTTCTGCACCCTTTGCAAGATTTAACACGTTTTTTTAACAGAGTATCCAGCTCTGGCAGTTTGAGATACAGCTTATTTGTAAGCATCTACTGGTACAGACAGATCTTATTTCGAGTGATCCTCGCTGTCTTCTCAATTACTTACTCTACTTGAAGGTTTCCTCTGCCACAATGGTGCCTGGGAAAATTGCTTTCAGTCACAGTAACATGGCCAAAAATAAATAAACCCCATTCAGCTGGACTGTGACTGACAAGTTAAAGACATTTAAACACTCATCGAAACATCTAAACACATTCACAGTAATGATTGTAATCTGGACCTTTCACCGACCGTAGGACTGCAATCACAGTGAGAAAGAACAAAATCACACTCAGCAGACTTTGACAGCCTGTGGTTAGCCTCTCTGGGGTTTCCTCAAAATAGCAACACGGTCCACAGAGAGCATCAGAAGAAATAAGAAACACACACCACACTATGAGACACTTGGGATCTGTGATCACACTGTCACAATCATAAGGTGTGAGGAGATTGTCAAAACTGTAAAAAAAAAAAGAAATGAACAGCGCAACGTCAGTTTACCAAATTTATTCAAAATTCAACCCAGGAATAAAACACGAATCCTAAACAGAAATGTGATTATAATCTTGACACATTTATCTGTGTAAAAGTAGAGATACCACGTTGTAAAATAATTATGTTACAAATGAAAGTCTGCATTCAGCATTGGAGCAACAAAGTATACTAAGTAGACTTTCTTACCAGAAGTACTTATTCTGCACATCTCAGAGTAACATACTTTTCGAGTTGTTGAGTTAAAATGATGATTGAAATAGAGTGTAATTCTACTGAATGCTGTATTACGCCTTCCCCTTTTCTCCCTTAGCTCAGGTGCTCCTGATCTGCTCCTGGCCACACCTCTGCTCAGGCGTTCCTGATTTGCCGTCATCTCTGATACTTAAGGAAGTCTGCAGGACAAGGATCGGTTTCCCTTTTCTTGCTTCCAGACACCACGGTACTCAGTTTTTCTTAGTTAAGGATTTCACTTTTGACTTTACCCATATTCCTTTTGCTGCTTCTTTTGAGGATCGGGGATCTGGTAGTCCAGTTTTTTGATGGATTATAGTTTCTCAGATTATTTATTTCTATATATTATGCATCCTATGGCCCCTGGGGTTGCTGGCCTGAAGTTTGTTTTGAAGTCCTTAATACTCGATGAGTTTGATTAAGTTTGATTTAAATGTTGTTGTAAATAAAAGTAGTACGTGTCTCTTGGGGTTTTGCACCTCAAATTAATGCCGTGGGTCACAAACTGATCCGCAAATGTTTTATGTCTCCTTGTGGCTGTAACATGCTGCAAGTGTGTGCATACAGCACTATTACATCAGTGCACTTGAACCCTTAGTTTATGAATGTCCCTTGTAGTGACAAGTGTCTAGTGACAATCTTTTATAACCAACCTGTGACCTGTTGTTTTTTAAGGTAACTTCGGCCGTGGTGGTACAAAAAAAAGTACCCAATGCCAAATATATAGCCGAATGGAGTCAGATACAGCCGTTTCGTCGAGTCAAAGTTGGCAATTGGCTTAAGATACTTAAAAGACGTGCATTTCACTGCATCATCAATAAAGTTCCTGAAACTGGGTCACACGTCAAAATTGTGCTAGTTCACAATAAGACACGCACAGGGGAATGGGGATACCTTAAAAAAAACCTGTGGCCACATAACCTACATTTTAATGTTAGTTTGAATTTTTTTTAACTTTTGGTAGAAAGCGCAGTCACACAAACACTCAAGAATTAATCTTAGTGTTCATTTGATAAACTTTCGTGGGACAGTGCTGTCACTCAGATACTCTGGAAGTAAACTTGATTAATGCAGTCGCCTTGTTCTGAGTGCACCAAATACCCTCAACAAAAGAGTCTACCACAAGTGTAGCAGGGACGGGAGATCTGTTTGCTTCAGTTACCTGTCACTTCAGATGCACACATCATGCCATCACTGCCTTGAAGCAACATGACAGGCCCGCTCGCAGTCCAGCTCACAGCAGTTTCCAGGACATGAGGTCTTGCTATCTTTTACTTTTCCCCTCCAGTGATCACACACCCTCTGCTGGTCACGTCAACACCATTGTCAAGAAATTACCAGTGCTTATTCATCACACGTTCAAACCTGTAGCCAGGTAACACATTGGTCGTGACCCTTTTTCGCAACAGCCAACGACATGAGATAATTATATACACGGCTCAGCTTAATGCTCCATTCTGATTGGTCGATGTGGAAATATAGCAGTCTGCTCTTTTCTTGATAGCAGCCTATTGCTAAGGACGCTTTGATCAAGGGACCATGCGCCGTTGTATCAATCCGCAGAAAGAAGCCCGCCGAATTTCACGTCAGCTGTGATCAAAAAGACGTCTTCACATCTGACCCTATCCCAAGAAAGAAACACCATAGAGTTCTCTGTGAATATCTTTTTTAAAAATATTTTTGAACACACTACGAGATTAAGAAAAATGGACAAAAGAAGGAAAGGGGTTAAAATAGTCTGAGAGGTATCCCAACAGAATCACCCTTAATTAATTCCTTCTGGAGATTGTTCTACCGTCCATCCATCACAATAAATTGGTTAAAAGGAGAACACTATTAACTAGTTAAAGATAGCTGGATGGACAACGTTAACACACCTTTTCTCTGTTAATTATGGAAGTGCGTCTGACGTGGGAGCACATTTTTGTAGTGGCCCAAAGACGTACTTCGGCGTAAGTCTGTGATGTCATTGGGCTCAAATACACTTTTTCCCAGATATGGGTACTTTGCTCTTGAGAGTCAGGCCATTTTTGCTTCATGCGCCCCACTGAACAACTATCATAGAAATGAATGGGCCCCTGCCTCCAACACTGTATCCAGTTCTCTTTATGCATCCCTGGTCAGTATACCAAGAAATCATGAAATGCTGTGAGCAGCATTATATCAAAATATGCCAAATTGCTATGCTGTGGAAGGGTAGCAGCTTTTTCTTATCTGAAAGGTTAAAAAGAAGGTCTGACATGGCTGAGGGTTAGCCTCTTTCAGCTGATTACACACATCCCACCTCATCTCTGTCCGTGTGAAAAAAGGCCCGTAGCTGGTGGTTGATTGGCCAGATCAGGTGGCTCGGTAAGTACGCGCCGTCTGTATCTCGGTGACCTTTAAAGCAGCGTGATAGTGTTGTCGGGCTGATAACTCGAGACTGGGAAATTTGTGTTTGATTCACTCTAATGTGGTCTGTCAATGTTTCTCGCAGCTGAAACTCCCTATTTCGTTTTTTCCTCAAACCGGGCAAAGATTTCTGTGTCACTGTTGGCCTTACGTCCACTGTAAGTAATGGAGCCTCCTAGGGCATTTCAAAATGTTGTGTCCTCGCAGAGCCTACACTGGCTTTTAGCTGTTTCCTGCCACAGTCTGGAGAAAGCTTCAGTGAGTTTTGTCCACAATTGTTGCCCTCTATAGAAAGCCAAAGCGAGCCCTTCTCCCTTCCCCCGTGGGCATTTTTTCTTTCACATACTGTATCGTGTCTTCCACTTGACCTGAAATGGGCAGTCAACATTTAAAAATAGAGTTTACATTTGTGTATATTTGCTCTCTTTTGGTCTTTGCTTTCATGCAGGTCTTTTCTTCCAGCATTTAAAAAATAAATGCACATCCTTTGATACCTTTTAAGGTTGGGGTTAGCAAGGTTCACTACTTTGTAAAAAAAAATGTGAAATGGAATTCAGAATGGAAACGGTTTTTACTATTGTTAACAGCTCCAAATAATTTAAGGGTTTTTAATTGTGTTGACAATTATTAAAATTACTGAGCCAACTTTTTTATTTGACAAAGCTGCATTCACACATTAATACAGAGTGTTCTGTTCAAGATTAAAAAAGCTGTAATTATATATTCATGCTAGAAAAAAAGCAACATCATCGCAGTTTCTACACAAGTGGTGACTTGAGTCTTTTAAGGTAACATCTTTGTTGAAACTCTAGCTTTCCTTTTAAAGGTAAAACAGACAGAACAGGGCAACCGCCGACTGTTAGACGCCAGCAGGGAAGCTTTAAGTGGGGGTTGTCCACCACCAAGAATCAGAAGAATTCAGTGGAGGGACAGTCCTTCGCAGAGCCAATCCTCACTGCAGGGCCTCAGACATAGACATATTTGAAGATGCTCATTCAAGGTCACCAAGGCCTCCCCACAAAATCTAAAGGTTTTAACCAGACAGATGTTTCCTTCCACCAGACAGCAGCAGGGTGTAATAGAAATCAGGGACATGATTCAACCCCCTTGAAGGAATGGCTTAAGCTTAATCGGCAGCCTTTCCCCAATGCTATGGTGTCACATAATGACAGGGAGGACAGTTTGGGAGACTTAATAGATGGGGTTCGTAGTGCACACATTTTTGCACATGAAAGGAATTTGCAGAGGGTGTGTGGATCTCAAGGTCAGCATTGCACTTGAAAGCCTGACTAGAAGAAATGGCATGATATGGATCACTGTGCAAATAGTGCCTGGTGCTTGAAAGGTGTCCACCCTTATAGTTTAAATAATGGAGTCACAACATCTCATGACACATCAGGCATGCTTGGTCATTAGAAACCGTAATCTTGTCAAAATGGGGTCTGTATGAAGGATGGGGAACGGTTTCTTAACCAAAACTGGGTCCAAACCGCATTGTCCACACCAAAACATCCATCACATATTCAGTTGACATTTGTTTGTTAAATGTAAACTAAAATACTAAACTTGGAGAAACGAATCATTTATCAGGCATTTGCTAAATATAGAAACCTGATCATCTGTCCTTGGCAATGACTTTAATAAAAGGAACATTTTTCAACTATTTGAAACTCATTTCTCCATAACATAAACATAATAATGGCATTTCTAGGGTTTTCCAAAAATGTTGATAAAATCTTAAGCACTTTGTACTCTTGTAGCCATTTGAATACTTCTAGCAGCTGCTTCACAGAAAAATAAATCCGTTTTATCAATATTTTAATCAAACCAGCCTTTAAACAGCAGCATGGCTGAATAATTCCTTTTCATCCACCTTTGACATTTATACTAAACATAAATGTCATTCAAAACTCTGCCTGATATCTAGTGAGCTCTAAAAAAAAAGACGAGGTTTTGGTATCAGACGTTTGTGTTGCCGTATGTAATTCATAATGATATTTAATCTAACTTAAACAACAACCTTTGTCACTTTAATGTGGTGTAAAGACAGAGATATTTTCTGTGTTGGCAAGATAATTGATTAACACAACTGCTTCCATTCACTCGCTTGCACAAGTTAGACATTTCGCCTGAGGTTTTAATGTCTCATGGGGTTTTTGACGTGTCTTTCTTTTTTTTCTGCAAACCGTCTTTAAATCCCTAGTGTAGAGGTTTCATTCCCTCCCATGGGATGCAATCATTCCACAGAACTGGACTTCTCTTTCTTGACCTAAATCACTGTTGTATAAATTGGTGCTTCTTCTAGTTGCAGAGCCTCCCAGTGTAGAATAAACACGAACATCTCTTTCATTATTTGAAAATCTACAGGGGGAAGGAAGCACTAGGTAGGACCTAAGTGTTGTAATGGCCACACGGAAGTTGAGCAGATCAGAGAACCCGGGACGCTTCTATATGGTGGAAGGAAGACACAACAAGAACATGGTTTGGGATTATACTGAAGATCCAAATCAGCCGGGATTTTTTAATATGGAACTGAAAATATGTCATTAGAATGTTGGGCAAGTTATTATTGATAGGATGGGCTGATGTATTTTGTATGATACAATTTGTGAAAAGCTTTTCGTGGCTCAGTGGGAGCTGTGTCAAGTCAGATCAATTGCCTCAAGTGGTGTCATTTGAGCCAGCACTACATGTTTGGAAACAAAGTGTCTCAAAGCTACGTTAGCTAATGGAGAACATACTGTACCTATATATCCAACTGAACTGTAAACAGATGTGTTTCATTATGGGTAATGTACCCTCAGGTTTTTTTTAAAGAAGAATAAAAAAGACATTGGTGACACGGTACACACTCAGTCTAGAACATTAAAGGACATACAAGACAAGGAAAAGATTAACTTTTCATTTATCCAATTTGTTCAACACATTCATCCATCTAGGTTCATATTCAATTATTAACTTGCGTAGACTAAACCATGTAGATGGAAATAGTGAATCCAATTGGTACTTCTGGCAAAAATAATTACATTCTCAGTGATATAACATTTCTAGCTATGTGTCTAATCTTTCAAGAGTTCATTGTGTACAGACAGACTGTGCTGGTTAGAGGTATAAGAAGAGAACAGTCAGCACAGGAGAGAAGGAGAAGGACAAGGAGAAGGACAAGGAGAAGGACAAGGAGAAAGGAATGAGAGTACCAGTGGCATGTAAATGAGTTGCATGCCCAGAAGATTATCAGCTGCGTGAGTGTTGTTGTTTTATATCTCTTGTCTTTTGAACAGCACTTTGAATTTGATCTATTAAAAGTTGCCTTAAGGGTGCATCACTCGCATTACAAACAATAAAATGATAAAGGTTAAAGACACAGGAGAGGAGAGGAACGAACATAATCAAAATGTGATACACTTAGATGTGGCTTTTTGATAATTGTATGACCTAAGTATCAAACGAAATTCCCCAAGACCTCAAGAGGGGGTTGAATATTTGAAAGCTACAATTCAGAGTTCAGATCTCAGAGTGGGAATATAATGAGAGACCTCTGGTGTTTGTATTCAGATCTCCTTTTTAAAAAAATATTTTTAGGAACCTTTTGTGCAACATGTGCTTTTCCCTGAACTACATTGTACTATGATGATCCTGTAGGGACCCCAATGTGTCTTTCACGTTTCGCAAAGGGCTTTTATGACTGTCACAGTCTGTCTCTCCACTCAAACCAAATACTTTACTCTCCATGCTCATTCATTAATATTTTCCATCCAGTACCAGATGCCCTAGGTCTTTCCGTCCTTTACCATCCTTCTGTTCTGATATTACCTCTTCCTTTCTGTAATGGTCATACCTCCCACTCCTAACATCCAACTTGCATCCTGACCAGTTGCCAGGGGCATTGTATTTATCCAAAACTTGAACCAAGCATCAACTCTGCATTTAACTTAGACCTTGACATGCTTACCTGCCTACCTGTAATCCTCATTCATCTCCAAATTCAAAAGAAATCATTGAACTGCACCAGTTCTATCGCTTTCATCTGCATTTGGGTCTTTGTTCCCTGTATCCATTGAATTGAGATGGCTTTTAATGTGCCTGCCAGTATGTTTTTAGAGTTGGACTATTAACGCTAGCAAACTGTCAAAGCCATACTGATAGTTCAGGTGGCTTCCAATCCTCTGATGAGTGAAAGCAGCACAATGAAAATGTCTGAATTCTTCTTTGTACTGCAGATCTTTCCTGCCATGATTTTAGAGGATCTAAGGTAAACATATTAAAGGAACGTCTTACCAACCGCTTAGAGACGTGTCGAAATGTCGCGCTCCTTGAAGGGCTAGTCACAAGAAGCGCTAGAGTGAGCTGGTGAGGGTACTATGTCACGGAAGTAAACAAAGAGCCCAAACCACAGATGAAAACTCATATACTCATTATATTGTCTTTACAGCCTTTTTGTGTTTATATACAATGTCGTGCAAACAATTCAAACATACCTTTATAAGCTTTTATTTTCCAATTATATATATATATTCTTTTTTTAAACAGGTTTGTAGGTGACCATTGTTGTGCATGAATGTGCTTAAAGAGGGCGTATATTGAAAGCACTCAATCTCACACTTCCTTCAACAATGGCCATTAAGTATGCAGGCCAATATAAAAAGGGAGCATCACACCAGTAAGGACACAATGAGAATCCAAGTCATACAATAGTGTAAGCTAAAGTGTAGGGATACAATAAAAGCATGAATACAATGTAAAACTAAGTAACTGTGCACAGCTATAGGAAATGATTATACTGAATTCAATAGAAAGTACACAGTGTGCGTTCATGCCTTCTGTCACAAATCACTGTTGAACGATTTATCAGGTTAATGATGTAACAATTCTTTGGTTAATGTTTGGTGTGGTTAAGAGAAAGACAATGGTTTGACGTTAGTTAGTGAAGCTTTTTAACGTTAGTGGACATTGTGAGGGTTAGGGTGACGGATACCATACGTATGAAGTGAGGGTTATGGTTCAGTAATCCACGTGTTATACGGAGCGCTTTCTGAAGCAACTGTTGTTATTCTTCTTGTTAGGACAGTCTTATTCTGATACCCATATCCCTTACGGTTTATCAAAAAGAGCTGCTCCATTCTCTTGTGTTTGCAGGATCATGCCAGAATAATTACTAAACTACACTCATCTGCATAAACACAACCTGAGCTGTGGCTCTTTGCCCTCCCACGCACAAGAGGAATCATTTTACAGCGGCAAATTTAACAAATACAAGTGCAATACAGCGGTGTTGTGACTGAAAAACAAATGCAGTTACTGGAGCCAAGCATATTTATTTTGTTGATAGTGTTTTTGTTCCTGGAGGAATAATATTTGCTGCAATAATATGAACTGTAGCCCTATGTGAGCAATTCAGAAGCATAATGTGATAAATACTGAATATAGAATAGCAGCAAAGCCCCCCACTAAACAGGAAATCCCTTATTTATGCTCTACTTACTGTATGTTTCATTTCCAGCACAGGCACTATCACACAATCTTATTTTCCTCAACGGGGCAATAGACGTGTTGGTTAAAAGCCAAGTAAGAAGATGAATGAATCTCAGACAGCTCTGCAGACGTGAAACACAGAGCTCCAACACTCTGAGCAGCAGTGATAATGACGCGCAATGCGCAAAAGACTCATTTTCGTCCGTACGTGTAGTCAAATCCTCAGGGTCAATCTAATTTACTCTGAGCTTTTTAATTTCCTCCCCCACTTTTATACATTTTTTTGTTTCCTCTATGTTGGAAAATAGGATTATAAAACAGCGTTTAGGCAGGGTAATACCGGACATGATGTTCTTTGTAACAAGCCATGTAGTGCAGTGCAGAGCTCTATAACAGGCCGCTAATTTAACTGAGTTATAGGCTAAATTTGTTAAGGCACATTGGGCTCGGCAGGGCTGGGATTGTGCTAGCGGGGGTCTAATGGCCGGATGGGAGGAAGTTGTACAAAAACCCCCTGACCTCCAGACTCTTGCCGAGCTCAGAAAGAGTTGTGTTTTTCACTCGTACTGGAGAAACTCGCTCAATACCAAAAATGTATTTGGTAGATGTCTCCAGGCAGGCAGGAAGTGGTGCATTTAAATGTGCCGTGAGTATATTTTTTTATCTTACCCTTTGATTGATGATTTAAAGTATGTGACTAGATTGTTTGAAGCCGTACTGATTTCCTCTAGTGTTTAGGTCTTAACAAGAAAATAGATCAGATTTCATCGATGTGTAAATCCTTTATGCTTGGCATCCATTGTGGGGAAGCATTTTCATTGACATGGTTAAGAAGTCCACAATGAAAGTCAAAGTGAAAGCAGTAGAGTGCATCTGATCTCTCTTCCCAAGCTCCAGACAGCAGTCTCTAACCCATTTGTGGTCATCGTCAAGACACAAAAGAATTCAAATCCCCTATCGTCCTGAATCTGTCTTTACCAACAAAGCTTAAGAGTGCTCTTCTCTCTTTCTTTCTCCATCAAAAAAAGGAAGAAATGTATGAGCTCAATGTAGGAAATAGATCTTAACTTCAATTGGAAAACACACAGAAGAAGTTTGTCTTTGAAAGTTTGTGGCGTGTTATTTTTGGTTAAAGCTCTTGTTTGCATCAAGGCCGCTAACTTCTAAAGAACTGAATCACGCCTCCAGAGAGTAACAAGTAGAAGTCAGCTCTCATCACTTCACAATTTAAGCAGTTGCAACACTCAAACTGAACACCATTGTCAAACAGAGAAAGAAGTCTTTTTTTTTTGTGCAGCCTGAATTGTAAAGAGTTCTGCACCTGTGATGTCTTTTGAAAATGCATGCAAGTTTAGTAAGCCAAGAAGACAAGGCAAATAATATCTTAATATATCACACTCCCGAGAGATTAAATTGATTAATAAGATTATGTTGTGCTTGTTGTGAAGTGCAATATTGCAAATGTAATGCCTTTGACAATGAACGTGAATGCACTTAAAGCTCCTAGAGAGAGCAGACATTCTCTATACACAGACTTTCTGTGCTATCGTGTATTGCAACATTTCCTGAAGCAGTAAAGGCACTCAATAACAAACACTTGAACCCAACAGTACAATACATCCAAATCCATAACATCCTCTCCTGGATGCCACAGCAGCAATATAAAAACACCCTTTATTGAATTCGCCGCTGGTGGCGTAACCCGCTGTTCCGTAATTCTCTTGATTTTCATTATTGTACAATCCCCCTGCTGTCTCTGATTTATTAGTCTGTTTGAAGTTATCCACTCATTAATAATACAATGGTATTACTCTGCTGTGTTGGCCCCACATCAAGCTCCCATCCATACCATCAAATAAATAAGAATCAGCTTACAAATACAGCATAATGCAATAATAATGAGCAGATTGGTGCTATAATCTCCGATATGAGGGTTACGGTTTTTCAGGAAACTTCATTGTTCATACCAGATTTGAACACCGAAGGGGCAATCCACCAATTGTACAAATCGAGTTTATTACACAGAGTGCAATTCAGCCGGGAAATACTTTCAAAAGGTTAAGCTAAAGATATCCCAAAATTCATTAGGACCTATTTTGCATTCCAGTTAATAATACGCCTATAAGATTGTCTTAGCACCAAGCATATCAACGGACATGAAGAAAGCATGGATATTATTTTTTACATCCAAAAACACTACACAGTTATGACTGGATCTCAACCATTGGTCAACTCTTAATTAGATTATATTTAGGCTTGCGGAGTGGTGTATATGAGACGGCATATTATTCTCATCTTCATTTTCCTATTTGTATTTTTTGCCTCTACTGTGACTGCTTTATTTTCTCATACTGCCTGTGCTGCAGCAGTACTGTTTTTACCCTCTGTCTGAAACCAACAATGCATATGAGGTTATCAATATATATATATATATTGGCCATAACAGGCTAATCCATTGTGCTCTGATAAACTAATAAAGTATATTTTTATTTGCATGCCGTTTACTCTGTGTTCTTACTTAAGATGCATGTGTTGCTTGGTTGCTCTCTCCATGTTACATGTTTTAATAAGCACCCTACAACATCACCAAATGGTGTCATGCACAGTTAATATCATTTGCAGTGGTTATTAATTTGTTTAATGAATACCTTCAAATGGATACATAGAAATGTATTAACTTCAATGACTGAGCTTAATTATAAAATGTCAAAAACAGCTGCCACTTCCGCTAAAGCTCTAACTATCCAGTAATTATATATAAGAAGTGGGTGGAGGGTTCTTTCTAGAAATCAAAAGGCCTGATATAGGAGAAGCATGTTGAGAAAGACATGTTGTCTTACTTCATCATATGCATTGCTCCTAAGACGTAATGCGTGAAGTACCAGCCCCACATTGATGGCAAGGGATCATTATCTGAGAGGGTGAAATTAGCTCTGCACGAAATAAAGGAGACGACTTGAAGAAAAAACGTTCACCCCAGAAAAATGTGACCATTGGTTATTAAAAAATGTCTTTTTTCCTGAGCAGATTTTCTGGTGAAGTTTGAATTATAGTTAATAATTAAATATATGAGGGTCCTTTCAATTCAATCAACAGATATACAGTACATGCATCAAACACAGCATGTAAACATTTATTTGTGCAACCGTTTGAACGCGTTTATCCAAAATGTTTAAAGTTCAAAAAGGGCAAAAAAACAATGAAATTTAGACAGGGTCAGAAGCAAGGCCAGGACATGTTGGACACTGTGGAGAAGAGAGACAGTGATGAAGAAAGAAAGACAAAACACAGAAGGACGATTACTAATAGAATGTGGCTGACAGGGCGGAGACAGACAAACAAACAGCTCAACAGATTGACCGGGGATGGAGGGACAGGTAGAAGAATGACTCAGCCTAAATTTGCAATCTTGGGCCACGACATGGGAAAATAGAGAGTTGTTTGTAAAGTTGATAAGTGCCTCATTCCAATATTAGTACAAGTGTCTCCCTCCTGAGAATTAAGAAAAAAAGAGGGGGGAAACTGACTGCTGGGAAGAAAAAGATGATGTATTCCGAGCACAGGATACCTGACGCCGCTTAATTGCAGGATCAGTGTCTTAATTACTGTCTGTAATCAGCCGGCAGAATGACTGTCCTTTTGCTCATTACCTAAAGCGTTAGTGTTACAATAGACTTCTTCCCAGCCCACTCCTCTGTGGACTCGGCAAACGATAGTGAATTACCATCGCTTGGGTAAACAGCAGCCTTAAGTTTAAAAGAGCACTTGAGAAGAAAGGAAGATTGGTACGAAATTATTGAAATGTGAGGTTCTTGTGTTTAATGAGCGCCCCCCCCCCCCCCCCCGCAAAATTGGATGGGAGATCACTGGCTGACTTTCTTTTCCTACAGTACATTTAAGTGGGCCAGGTCCTTAGATCAAATCAATTTCCAATACAATTCAACCTCTCCGTATGTTGAATAATGACTGGTTTATTCTCAAATTCAAGTGCTTGTTGGCGGAATAACCATTTTGGAGAGGTGATCAACCTCAACATTTATCAGCGCAAGCAGAGAGCACCCCGCTAGAATATATCATTTAATATAATTAGTTTTTCTTGTTGCCAAGGCAGCTGAACCAAGATGCTTTTCTGTTGCAACAGTCCTCACTCTCCCTACTCAACAGCCTTGAGGCTATTCTTCTCCGTCTGCAATGGATTATCAATGCTAATCCAATAGTAGTTAATTCATTTTGAATGACGATTTCTGAAAAGATCTTTTTCATTTCTGGTTGCATTTATCCAGGCGGAATAAAGTTGTAGTGAAGTTAAACTTGGAGTGAAGTGAAACTTAACCCAGTTTTTTTAGCCATAAGGTAGGCCATCAAAACATGTTTTTAAGGCATTTTTGTTCCAGTGAGGAGACTGGAGCAATTATTTTTTTACTAGAACTGCCACACACTTAATGTGTACAATACCAATGGGAACAGTTAACAGGAAGTATTAGCATTACAAAACACTTTGCTGAAAATCCCCAACACCTAGCTTTGATTTTTTTTGTGTTGCTCTGTGTGGTACGCAGAGGGAGAAGAACACCTGTTCCTACATTTGCTCTTGCAGACATGTAGAAGCCCCAGAGACATAGCTGAGGTCCAACATTGGGTTGTAAATCTTATTTTTTCCTGTGCTGTTTCTGGAATGCCCATGGATTTAGCTAATTAGCGGGAGCCAGGTGTTAATTAGCCGAGGCGAGAGGGGATCGGCTTGGTTCCGATCCATACTGCGGTGTCTCACGGAGCTCCGACTCTTTGATCGCCCCTGCAGAGCTGAACGCGCCACTGTGCTTGTCATTTCCAATTAGGATGTTAAACAGATATTCCAAAGATAACCTCCCCGTTGCCCCCTTTACCTTCCCTTCCTCATCCCAGTCAGATGAGTGGAACAACAAGGATGACAAATCGGCAGAGTGAATATTTTCTTTCTGTCAAGTGTTCTCCTCTCAGCTGTGTGCTGGCGAGGCTGTACGCGAAGCAACACCTGCTAGGGAGGACACATGGAGAATACAAAGGAAGTAACAGTTTACCGTCATTTTGGATGAAAGCAAATGAGTTTCTTACCACGGCAGTTATTATAATGGCGATTTAGAGAGGAGACAATTGAGAGGTAACAGTTACATACACAAAGTGCCGAGGGCCATTATATGCATCATCAAGTCTGAATGTGTCACCATTAGAAATATAGGCGTAATGTAGGCCAATCAATCACCGTATTATGCTAATTAAGAGGGTGTTTGTTGGTAGGGCCCCTCAGAGGCTCACGTGTGTACACCACCAGAGATGAAATACAGACTGTGCATCCAACTGTATGGGAGCCTTAGGGGCCAAATTCTCATAATGCTGACATACATTGAAAGATTGTCAGTTGCTTTCCAAGTACACAATGAATCACAACCAATGAGCAGCCATGAATTTTCTCCATTCAAGTTGATATGAAGCACATGTTCTGAGTTCCATTGTTGGTGATACAAACTAATGTTCTCATCGAACAAAATGCATTCTCTGTTATGACTTTTTTTTTCTCACAGAAGAAGTCACCTTTTTGAGAAAGAAAAAAGGTTGTAGAGTAAAACAAAACTACTTGGTTAGGTTGATGCAGCAAAACAATTCCCTAGAGTTTAAACATTATGGCTTGTTTTTAAAGGGGCTGAGGTTAGAGTTATGGGTTTTTGTGCGTGTACGTTTTTCTGCAAATCCCAAAGTTATCTCCAGAGAGAGTTTTTCTCCCATACACTCCCCACGGCCTGCCTGAAATGCCTTGATTGTAGTTCTTTGTTTATTCCTGTAACATAGTGACATCACTATGTAACAGTCACACTTCTATTGACTACAACCAGTACATCGTTTGTGATAGAATAGGTTAAGGGGCAGGACATCCCTAAGCGGTTGACACAACAGAGCAGGCCAGCTAACCAATCAGCTATCCAACCAGCAGACTTGGCTCTGCTTTCAGACAGATGGTGAAAAGGTGCTGCAGCAGAGGCAGTACGAGAAAAATAAAGACCTTTCCGAACATTAAATCATGAAAACATGCCATATTAGAGCCACAAAATACAAATATGAAACCTGAAAATAATCATAATAGGGCCCCTTTCATTGTGTCAGTGTTCGGGAACCTCATTTTTCAATGACCAGGCTTTGATATTTAAATTTAAAAGGTTAGCATCACAGTTAATGCATCACCAAAGAAAAAACAGTAGCATTAGCCGAGCCTTTTACCCTTATTCCAAATTAAGTGAAGCATGGTGTTGCAAGTGGAATTTTATAAATACTTGCTAAAAAAAAACGTTGCTCTATTTGAAATGTCAGTAGAGCATGACTCAGCTGTTTTGCTGCTTTTATGCAAAACCGTTTCAGTTGTTTCAAAAAATGGAAAGGAAACTTTGTCTTTTTTCATAGTTTTAACTGAACATCACACAAAGATTCTACTTAAAAATGACTTTAACCTTAAATACAAACACACACAGCACATATTTAATAGGGACACCCTGACAAAAACATTGCTCAATAGCACCAGTATTAGTCTAATACTCAAGAGTATACCTCTTATTATGCAGAAGGCTTCAAGGTATTTCTGTGAACATTATTGGAAGAGCTGTCTGTACGTATTTTGTAAGTTCTCCCAGATTGCAACTCCCAGGCGTGTGAACATGTAGGCTGAGTGGAAGTGAATGTAATGTGAGTGTAAATATAAATAACGTGTGTGTTTGGTCCTGTCACATCATGTCGTTAATGTCATACTTACTAATTTAAAGGCTCAATGTTATTTTCATGGACATTTGTCGTGCTTAAGGCAATCATATGATTCTGCCGAGGCCTTATCATGTCTTGACATTTTATTCTGATTTATGAAAGAGACGGCACAGTGTGAATATGCATAGAAAATGGATTAACGGCAACACACATTTTTTTTTACTGGTGTCTAATTTGCATCTCTGCAGTGCCTCAAATATCTTGCAGCATTTGCCGCACTGAATCGTGTAAACACCTTTGTTTTGTATGATGAAAGGCAAGTTGGGGGGTTGGGGTGGTGAGGCATTTTCAGAACAACATGCAGATACGCAATAATAAAGGGTATGAAGAGACACATTTGCATACGAAAAACTGTTCACTTATGGTGAGTGCTTGATGCCTACAGTCTATGTATGAGCACTCACATGAGTAATGAGTCTGGTGGATGTGCACGTGCAGGAATGGGTTTTTCTCCTCAGTGGGATCCAATTGATAGGCTTACATAGAATTAGCCTGGCTCTGGATACATAGGATTTGGCTGTACAGACACACATGATGGGTCATTTAACATGCTGCTGCAATGTCGTGGCGTAATTGTTTGCCCGTGTAAATATGAACCTGAGTGTACTCTTAAACTGCAAATGTGTGTGAGCAAACCACAGAGGAAACGGGCGATTAATTGGATTGGGTGGCACACATATCCCGTGTTTGCACAGGGAATGGGATGGATGGGAATTTCTGGCTACTGTACAATGTAAAATTTCAGCCTTTAAGACATTGAAATCTGTGTGAGGGAGTGGGGGGAGGGGAGGCAGGGAAGGCAAAGACAATCCAGCACAGATTGAAGGGCATGTCACTCAACAGCCAAAGTCACGCAGGTTTGTGCAGAAGGAGATAGAGAGTGGGGAACAAAGGAGGGAGACGCAGAGCTAGAGAGAAGGGGAGTGTGAGAACAATGCTAGAGGGGTGAGAAAAATAAAAAGTAATTGAGTGATACTCCTTTCTGATTTTGGAGTAAGGGAGCTTCAAGGGGAAATATGGAGTGAAATAGTTTTGAAGCAAATGTTTTAAGTGAGAGTTAGAACGTGAGAAACATGGAAAGTAATGGTGAGGCCGGAGGTGGTGAATGGGTCAGGGTATAGAAAAACAAAAGAATAAAAAATAGCATTTAAAAAAAACCCCACTGAAACCAGGGCAATTGTTGAACAACCTCAAATAATGTTGTTTAAATCAATTCAACAAGATACATGAAGTAGAAAAACATGTTTGCATAGATCTTAGACATTACGCTTTATACACATACCATTTGTTTTTTTCAAAGGAATTGTAACGTGTGATATCACTTTTGTAGAATAAGACTTTACAGCATACCCATGAAACAGAAGGAAAACATTCACATTTTTAGATTAAGGTCAGGGGTGGCTAAAAATGAAGACGTCAAATGTGCTACTCATTGGAAACGCACATAAAGAGCAAAACAAAAACCTGAAATATTCCATTGGAAATATTGTTTTTTTTATCTGCCTTGTCCATGCTTTTTATATTTGATATGAGAAAAACAGCAGGCTATATGATTTGTGACAAGGGAATGGTGATGGTAGTGGGGAGGCATTCCCACAACGTCCACAGCATATGACACTAAAAGCTCTTTCCTTCTTATCATTAGGTACATACAGTACAGCGCATATGATATATTGATACCAAAGAAGTAGCCACCATATGACAGAACAGCCAGTTAGAGGCTCACAGTGAACGCCAACGAAAAACTAAATGTAATGTAATAAGCTCTGACATTTTCCAATGGCCACCATGTCCCTGTTTTCTGTAAGGCCCTGTCATTCAAACTGGCCTGGAGACCCTGCAGGCTTTTATCCATCAATGTCTTTGCAGAAGCAATTATGAGGAGGAAAAGCACTTCTGCTGTAAACCCAAATCATCCTCATGCATTGCCTTCCCAGTAAATGTTAGGTGGTAAGGCGGAAATTGAAAAGCACTACACAGTTTTGCTTCAAGGACTGGAAAATACTTCTTCTACATTCAGTCAGACAAAAAGCTACTAGATGCTAATTGAGGCAGCATGAATCACTGCAGTCATGCGCACAAAAACACCATATGCTTGTCACTGCATAACACTTCCAGGAGGTGTCTAGAAACACAGACGTTATATATATATTTTTACACTGTACCGATGCCTCGCCATCCTTCTTTCTCTCCTGCTCCCTTTCTCTCTCCGTCATTTGTGTGATAGACTGACCTAGGGATATAAATGACATGAATTGCTATCTATCATTCCACCTCCGTTCATTCTCCCCTTCTTCCTCCCTCGTGCTGTGGAAATCAAAGACTGCTGAGCCAGGGGGAAAAAAGATTCCATCAATCTTCCCTTGTCCCTAACAGTCACGTTTACCTGACAAAGTTGCACAGCACTCTGTGAAATGCGGTTCCATCCTGCCAAAGCCTTGGCTTATGCCCCTGAAATACTGTTTCTTTCTTTATATTAAATTCTATTTAATGGGCTGCCTCGATGTCTCGGCAGGCACGGGGTGCATAATGGGTACTTGCAAGATCATGGAATCTGTCTCATGACCTTCGTCACACGTCTACCGCGCTCTATTTTAAGCTTTATTTATTCAGGGGAGGTTTGCTGAGCAGGCAGGCTTGCTTACAACAATGCCTCTGCTTAACATTCTAACAGTTGCACACTTTTGGAGCTGACCTGCACTGATACACTCCTCAGTGTTGGACACTGAGTATTCTGCTGGTGCAACTGGAGCTTTGCCTAAAGGGTTGAAGTACTGTTCAATGCCTTTAGAAACTTTTCAATAGGTTGACATCTCCAATTGGCGCCTGGGTCAACTTTAGACTTCATAAGCTTATAATTTAGCCTACCAAACACACTTCTTCTCTTTGGGACCCACTGTTAAACTGATAAAGCAAAGGGTGAGATATCCATTTTCGTATTTGATGTAGATCTATCGTCTGAGTTACATTTAGCTTATTGTTGGGGTTTATTGTTACAAGGCAGTCCTTGCTGTCCTAATGAAGCATCTATTTCAAAAGTGCAGCTTATTAAATGGACGCTCAGTATTCAGCAATGCCGTTATTATAGATCTAAGTCATGGACAAATTGTCCCTATCCACACATTATGTAAGTGAAACAGTGCTTAACATTGCAAATTGAAACCATAGCTTGTTAAGGTGTCAATACTACTTGGTTTGCTTCAATTCAAAATCACTGTTGGGGTTAACTAGATGTTTGTGTTACATAACTCAAGGAATACCCTCTGAACAAGACTTTACATTACTCACATCTGGTTGGGAATATGTTAATGTATTATAGTCCTGTAGGCTATAAAAGGTACAGCCAGGTACTGGACAGTTCCATACAGAACTCATCAGGTACTAAGAGCCTATCAAGCACATACTTGAGTGAGGTAGAATGCAAGTGGATTAATGGGAAGTTAGTCAAAGTCGTCACATTCCTGTTCTCCTACATGGCTGTGAAAAGATTAATCTGAAAGAGATGGGAGACAAAATCTACAATTCTATTTTTATGCAATAAGTCCCTCTAAAGTCTGAAATTAATTTGAAGCTTCAGCAGTCTGAGTAGCACAAATCAGGTGGATATCTTCCAGAGTAACAGAAGATTTAAAATGGAAGTTCCTCTATGCAGCCGTGCTCGTTTTTCCTTTCTCTTCAGTTTTTAAAGGATGGCAAACTAAGAGGGAATTTTGCAGCAAAAAACGTGGCAAGTTTCAAAGATAACTCAGATAGTCAGACTGATGAAGAACTATATATAGTAAACCTTAGTTGAACTTTGGAATCCCCATTGTTTCAATTGGAATCCCATTTGGAAAGGGGTTTATTCATATCCAGTTTGGAGAACAGGAACAATTGCAGCGACCTGTAATGTTTCCAATGCACACCTATGGGCGAATTGTCTGGGACTCTAACCCTGACCCTGTCTATCCTTTAAACTTGGGATGTCTTCATTTGAAATTTCCAATTATTTCCACGATAAGGGGATGTGATCTTATCATGATATTAAGAAATGTATGTAGTTGATATCTGCATCAATAACTTAACACAACCGATGTTGGGGTCAACTTCAGAGTGAATATCAATGTCATGCACCCCTAAGTAATCCTAGAATAATGTTTGGAAAATCACAGGTTTCCTGGTTCATTTTGATATTGAATTTTAACTGTAAAGCTAAGTTTGTCTTTTGTAGCAACTCTGCTTTGAGAGAGAAATAAACATTGCATTGCTTGTTCCTGCTCAGATTCACGAGTTTGACATTCCATAAAGGCAGAATAGAAACAAAAAGATAAAATGTTCACTTGAAAAGTTATTCCTCCATCTGAATTCCTGGTTTATGGCACATTTCAAAAAACCACAGAAAAAACGTTTCATAAGAGATAAGGCGAATGTTCTTTGATCCAAGTGGAGAAGTATTCCTTTTTGACACAGCTCTTGCCTAGTTTTCAATCTGTTCAAGCTTTGTTCTGTTAAAGTACAGCTTATCTAATCTCTCCACAAGTGTTGTTGTCACTTTTCACCAAGTGCTATATGCCAACGTTGGAAACTAATCTGGGAAAACTTCATATAAGGTTTTTAGTCCCACAGCAGAGTTTTTGAGTGGATTCCCTTGAAGTAATTGGTCATGAAAATGTCCTGTCTGCCCACTGTACATGGGCAATTATTCTCTGACACACAGTTCAAATATAGAGATATAGAACTGTCCTCAACAAGCCGTTGAATGAATTACACGTTAAATGAATTCAAAGATTGCTTGCAGAGTCTCCAAAGCTGGAATATATCTGTCCTCATTATTCTGATATGATATTGCCTTGAGACAGATCAGACAGCAGATGCTAACTACTCCACTAAGCTTGAATAATGCCTAAAATCTTTGCCCCAGCCTTATTTTTCTCATAGCTGCGTTGGTAATGTTATTGCAGATATGCTTATGATGGTCCGTCTAAAAGTTCTTCGGGTTTGGCTGAAAGCCTAGAGGATCAACATTATCATCGTGGGCCAGAGGAGCTTGCCCAGAAGCTTGTCCCCAGAGGCTGCTTAATGAGAGGACAGAGAAAAGGCGAAGAGGAATTGAGGCACCTGAAATCCTGCTGTTCTTAGAGTAAAGCAGAAGAAAAAACGCCTGCAGTGAATGTGTTGACATGGCCACGGGGCCTCTCCAGACAATGTCACGACCCTGCTTTGCCTCCTGGGCAGCCGGCAACACCGTTTATCCGACACGTTAGCCTTGTAGCCGCAGTTAGGGTGACTTAACACAAGATGACTCCACAGCCAAGGCAGAATTCCTGAGGTTACACTGTTCATCGGAGAGGATTCTGTCCCCCATTTATTGTGTTGTTAATGTGACAAGACATACAGCCACCTCTGGAATAGATTTTGACAGGTGTGTGATGTTATTGCTTAGTATCAGGGCTATGCAGGGCATCATAATTCTGAAACAGTATCCTTCAGGGTCTGGACTTTGAGAAATACTCCCTTCTCTGAAAGGGCCATGAGCTACTCTGATCTAAGTGTTTATTTTCGGGTCACTGAAAGGTGCATGTGTGTTGTTTATCTTAGATTATACTGAACATGTCAAACCCCTCACTGATGAAGTCACACATGATTCAAATGAAACATGAATTCTGACATATAGCACTGAGAATGTGGAAAAACGCTAAAAGCTGGATCCCAGCATGATTTTGTGGAAAAAAATCAACCTAAAAAGCATTTTTAAAGAAATGCTGAAATGCCTATTGTATTTCTCTGACTGTCCTATTCTTTATCCACTACAGGAGCAAAGACTCAAGGCAGTTGGAGTTCAGACATGCTACGCTTTTCATAGCCACATGTGAACATGTTAACAGCAGTGTCTGTGCGTGTTGCATCTGCCTCTGCTTATTGTTAGCCTCTGTGGCAAGGCTTTCTGTGGTATTGACATGAAAGAGTAAAGAAAGGAAGCCATGTGAGTAGTGCTCAAAGAGACCAAAGGTCTCCTTGTGTGGTGGATTCTCTAGCCGCAGCTATCTGAGATTGTGAGTTCTGCTGTGAAGTAGAAGCTCACAGTGCAGGGAGGGCAAATCTAAAGTTGGATCCGGCCTTGAGAAACCTTTTTGCAGGGTATTATAACGCAATAATGGAATCGCCCTCCTTTTTCTAAATGAGAATATAAACAAATGATGGATAGTAACAATCTGAGCAGTCACCAGAGCGCATCGAAAGCCCGAACGCCCACATGACCATGTAGAAACATTTCGAGATAGAAAATAAATGGAAGCTTTTCTTCCATAAATAACTAAAATTCAGAGGTTAGAATTGAGGACTGGTAAACAGTAGAACAAATTGCAAAATTAAAAATCTCTGGCATTTGGCAGCTCATCGTCATTGTGTGTCGGGACTGCTTGTTTATGTTTTGGCTATAATACATCTTGGTTATCTGAAGGCACTACACCTTTTTGGTAAGGTTTTGAAAGGTTTAAAATATGAATTTATGTTACATTTGTTGTAATTTCTTACCAAGGTACTGTTCGATCAACTTCTACTAGGTAAGAACATGAAATACTCACATAGAATGTGTCTTTTAAATGCAATTAGTCATTTTGTAATTTCAGTGAAATACTGCTTAGTTACATATAGCGTTAAGTTACATGTTGACTTGTCTTTGGTCATGTGGGTCGAAGGTCCTTTGACTGTTTTAACCATCCATCCCTGAGTCCTACACTCTTTTAATACTGCTAAAGACTTCTTCCTTTGCTGCTGTCATAATTTATTGTGGCCACTAGGGGGCACCTGTCAACACAAACGTAAAGACGGATCGTAATTACCTACTTTTACGAACAACCCAAATGGTTGTTTTTCTCTTTACGGTAGGAGGCAGCCTGCATCTACTGTATTTCTGACTGTGTTTGTGGCTCTGTGTGGGGGTCAGCTCGGTCAGGCATGGTTGTGTGCATGTGTGTGTGAGCATTTGTCTGTCCTCCCTCTTAGATCCTAGTCTGATGCTATGTTTGTACCCGGCGATGGGTGCAGGTGCACTGTTGGCCTGGAAGTCCCATCTCACTGCTGCATCATGTTTTTTTTCCGGTTTTTTTTCTGGTGTCATCTCTTTTTCATAACTCTTTTCATTGCTAAAGCTACTGTGCATTATTCAGTTTTATCTGAACACCAATAAAACCTGAGAAATGTATTCTTACTTGCACACAAATACATTGAAATAGTCGTGCAAGACACGTTTTAATCCGTACAACTTTAAGCCAAATGGTTTTTTTTGTTTTAGCCATGAAAGTTGTGGGATCTTTGAGGCTGCACAGCCATGATTGGGAGGTATGGGACCACCAAACTAATTACTTGATGGATTGTGCTAATGCATCAAGTAGATGTTAAGATCTTTTAAGAATGAGAGAAAACGTTGATCTACTGTTGTTGCTCAAGGGAAGATAGTGTATATGGTTCACCAACATACCTATGTCATTGTCTGGGGACCATGGATATCTGTAGGATATGTGGCAGAAATCACATTAGAAATAATAACCAGAGCAATAAACTGACCTGCTGCACACTCAAACAACTAAGCAGGAGAAGGGATGACCTTACCTAACCCAAGGTTTCTTCCAAGTATTTGTATAGTGTGGATACATACCAATGAGGGTAGCCATGTTATATCCCTCCAACGCCTTGTCTTCCTTGGGTCTATGATTGCGCGATTGATTAATTTGATAGGGCATTGTCCGTGAAGTCATCCTTCATGAATCGATGTGTGAAAACATTACTTGAATTGACCGCACAGCTGAATTGACTACAAACAAGCGCACCCCTGCTGCTCTGTAGCAAACAGTGGCAGCATGGGCCTACAAGGGTCAGTGGTATCCTCCCCCCGGAGCCCTTTCCCGGCACCCACAAGTATCCCGCTCACCTTGGAATGACCTGGTTGTTATGTACCTTTGGGAAACAGACTGTTTAAGCTATGTCAGCTGGCCTAAATAATGCCATCACCTGAACAAGCAGGACTCAGCAGAGAGATGGGAGGGATTAGCTCGGCGTGTTGGTTGCATGCTGTCCCGCCTGCTGAAGGGCAGATGGAAATTACTCGGGGAAAACAATCCTTTTATCGCCAATGTCAATATTAATATTAATGGCCCAGGGAGCAATTCTGTGAGCAAAACTCCCAAAAACAATGTTGAGAAAATAAAAAAACAAAAACATACATTCATAGAAAGTCAAACAGACAGGTACACACATATAAAGAGGCTGGTGCCCCGGCAAAAACACACATTCACTGAAGAGAGGAAGGTCAAAGGTTGCGAGCAAACTAAAACTATACACAATAAAAAGTGCAATTTACATTTTTAAACAATCAGCTAAAATAATGTATGTCTGGCTTTTAGGTTACATCCATGTCTCTCTAAAAAGCCATCACTTCATCATTCTCATATTAGACATGTGTATGTTATTTTGATTCTTTACCTTGAATTTTTAATTCAAGGCATACTTGAAATATAAGGTTCACAAGAATGGGACGGATATGAGCTCAACGTCAATTTGGCCTTTGACCAAAATATTAAAATCCTTGAGTGAAAGATGGACGTTTGTTCCAAATTTTGGTCCTCAAGGCGTTCCTATGTTCACCCGTGCGAGAGAATGGAAGAGTGGAATGGCAGTACATATGGACGCACAAATGTCTCCCATTAGGAGAATAATATAACCACAAAATATTGAATAGCACTGCATGATACAGATTAAAGACTTTATGTAGATTTATATGCATTCAAATATTTAAATAGCCTTCATATATTTTGAAAAGACTTGCTGTAAACGTAATTAACCTTCTGTATTGGAGAGGCAATTATACACCCACCTACTGCCTCATTACTGTACAGTATAATTGATTCTCATCTGTCAAGTTGGAGAACAGTCACAATTGTTTAGTGCTTTCCATTGGATTTCCTCCATACATCTGATGAACAGTATGTCTGCAAATACTGCAACGATCTGTATAACAGAAGGAGAGGATGATGGGTATTTAATGCAATACTGTTCAAATACAGCAAACAAAACAACAATGCTTTCCTGTCCAGTCACAGCTCATGCATTTCATGTGCGTAGCAAATGCAACGGGTGATTTGGAACACAAAGATCAAATGGCATACATGATAGATTTTTATTTTCATACACTTTGAAGGCCACCAAGGAATGCATTAATCAGTAAAAACATTGGTTAATACAAAATGGTAAAACTCCAGTCAGTTTAAATTAAGTAATATATCTGGTTTAAATGCATTTGTTGGAAGTATTTTATTTATTCACATGTTTAAAACATACAAATACAATCATTGGACATGCTGGAGGTACGTAAAATGGGATACCCGATAAGCGACCTGATGAATATCAACCCATATACTAAACATACAGCATTTCAAATAATTATGACTCACATACAGTGGGGCAAAAAAGTATTTAGTCAGCCACCAATTGTGCAAGTTCTCCCATTTAAAAAGATGAGAGAGGCCTGTAATTGTCATCATAGGTATACCTCAACTATGAGAGACAGAATGAGAAAAAAAATCCAGAAAATCACATTGTCTGATTATTAAAGAATTTATTTTCAAATTATTGTGGAAAATAAGTATTTGGTCAATAACAAAAGTTCATCTCAATACTTTGTTATATACCCTTTGTTGGCAATGACAGAGGTCAAACGTTTTCTGTAAGTCTTCACAAGGTTTTCACACACTGTTGCTGGTATTTTGGCCCATTCCTCCATGCAGATCTCCTCTAAAGCAGTGATGTTTTGGGGCTGTCGCTGGGCAACACGGACTTTCAACTCCCTCCAAAGATTTTCTATGGGGTTGAGATCTGGAGACTGGCTAGGCCACTCCAGGACCTTGAAATGCTTCTTACGAAGCCACTCCTTCGTTGCCCTGGCGGTGTGTTTGTGATCATTGTCATGCTGAAAGACCCAGCCACGCTTCATCTTCAGTGCCCTTGCTGATGGAAGGAGGTTTTCACTCAAAATCTCACGATACATGGCCCCATTCATTCTTTCCTTTACACGGATCAGTCGTCCTGGTCCCTTTGCAGAAAAACAGCCCCAAAGCATGATGTTTCCACCCCCATGCTTCACAGTAGGTATGGTGTTCTTTGGATGCAACTCTGCATTCTTTCTCCTCCAAACACGACCAGTTGAGTTTTTACCAAAAAGTTCTATTTTGGTTTCATCTGACCATATGACATTCTCCCAATCCTCTTCTGGATCATCCAAATGACCTCTAGCAAACTTCAGACGGGCCTGGACATGTACTGGCTTAAGCAGGGGGACACGTCTGGAACTGCAGGATTTAAGTCCCTGGCGGCGTAGTGTGTTACTGATGGTAGCCTCTGTTACTTTGGTCCCAGCTCTCTGCAGGTCATTCACACGGTCCCCCCGTGTGGTTCTGGGATTTTTGCTCACCGTTCTTGTGATCATTTTGACCCCACGGGGTGAGATCTTGCGTGGAGCCCCAGATCGAGGGGGATTAGCAGTGGTCTTGTATGTCTTCCAGTTTCTAATAATTGCTCCCACAGTTGATTTCTTCACACCAAGCTGCTTACCTATTGCAGATTCAGTTTTCCCAGCCTGGTGCAGGTCTACAATTTTGTCTCTGGTCTCCTTTGACAGCTCTTTGGTCTTGGCCATAGTGGAGTTTGGAGTATGACTGTTTGAGGTTGTGGACAGGTGTCTTTTATACTGATAACGAGTTCAAAAAGGTGCCATTAATACAGGTAACAAGTGGAGGACAGAGGAGCCTCTTAAAGAAGAAGTTACAGGTCTGTGAGAGCCAGAAATCTTGCTTGTTTGTAGGTGACCAAATACTTATTTTACCGAGGAATTTACCAATTAATTCTTTAAAAATCAGACAATGTGATTTCCTGGATTTTTTTTTCTCATTTTGTCTCTCATAGTTAACGTGTACCTATGATGAAAATTACAGGCCTCTCTCATCCTTTTAAATGGGAGAACTTGCACAATTGGTGGCTGACTAAATACTTTTTTGCCCCACTGTATCTAGCATTGGAAAGAGTTCATGATTTATGCAGACACATTACAATTGATGGACACTGTATTGAGATGACTATACTATAACTATGATATTAGGCAGGTCATGTTTTGGTTACAAGGTGTGTTCAATATGTAATGTAACAATCTGTAGTTAAATATTGAGTTGTAATTGTGCTGAATGTCAACAGTTAGTGTCTTGCCACAGAGATGTGTTTTTTGTATTTTCAAAAAGAAACTAATGTTACAAATTAAGTGCATTTCAGCTTTTTAGATCAACCAAGATTGGTTTGTGCAAGCAGTTTATGAGTAAACCTCAATTTTAAACACATTCTACTGTAAGTGACTCACTTGCATTTCCTACTTCCATTGGCAAAATTGGGATTGCAAAACTCTTTCCTCGTCAGGTGTGATGCTGCTACGCTTATTGAATCAGATTCAAACAAATGGTCTCAGCTGAAACTGCTTTGTAGTGATTAAAGCCCTGCGCCAGGTACCCTCCCCAGCTCCTCCAACGGTGCTCAGCTTTCACTTCTTGGAATGAGACTTGAGAGCACGGAGTGAGAAAACGAAGATGCATGCAGAACATCATTTTGACATGTTATACGGATCCATCCAGGGGTCTGAGAGAGGGGAAAAAAAAGTGGGATGTGGAGTCGAACTACTGGGAAATATCTCTCGGATATCTGGCAGCAGGGAAATAAATGTAATCCCCTCCACCCCCCCTCTTGCTATTATCTTCGTCTGGACTTGTGCGTACTTGAGATAATGTCGGCTTTGAGGAGCGGAGTAAAAGCATACTCTTTCCAAATAATGCATGCATCTGATTAGCCTTTGGCTGTTGTTGCTCGGACAGGGAAGTGGCGTTATCTCTTAACTTCTGTGGCGCATGGCAAAAACACAAAGTAGGGGAAATGTACGGAGAGGGTAGAAATGAAAGAGCAGGATGCATAATCAGGTTTGACTCTCCTCTTTTCATGCTGTTTTAAATGGCTCCCCCTGCATGTGCACATCTACCGTGAGTTAAAAGCAATTCAGCTGTCTGTAGCACGTTAGAATTCTTTTTGACGTCGAGACAGGGTCGTACCACATACCGATTTAGTTTAGAGATTAGGGTCAATCTAAATCCAAATGTGCATCCTCCAAGAACACAGAAATAAATTGCCTTGTAATTTGTTTCCTGTGAACAGACAGCCCCAATGTTTGTCCTGGAAATGTGATTAGAGCATAATCAAAGAGAGATGATGGGTGTTTTTGCTATGTGTTAAAAGCATTTGTCATGTCAAATGGAGCCAGCCTTGCACTCCTTCCTCCTTCCACATGCTAAGTATCTTGCAGTGGAGTGATTTTCTTTTCACTTCATTATTCCTTTTGGGTTCCTTTTCAAAGTGCATACTGCGGCTGTGATTCGGTTTTTCTGGTTCATCAGACCAAATAGATCAGCCAGAGAGTCATGCCTAATTCCATCAGTCGCTCAAACTTTCCAGGGAGGAAGTAGTATGATAAAGAAGCGGGAAGCCACACTGGTTTGCTCTTCCCTCTTTGGCTACTGGGATTAGAAATACAGTCATGAATGTACATGCACTAATTAGCCTGTTAGATAATATATATTTAATTGCATCACCTTTTTCATTCTTGCATTGAAAAGTACACATTTTACTGAAAAATACTGGCCCAAATGTTCTCACCCCAACCCAAATGTTCAGAGGTGATGCAGCACAGGCAGTGTTAGAAAAATAAAGACCTTTTTGAACATTAAAACATGAAAACATGCCACAGTAGAGGCACTAGATACAAATATGAACCTGAAAGTGAGCATAAAAGTAACCCTTACCATTAAAAGATGTGTGGCGTTTGTGCTGCATTCATGTGGGGACATTTATCAGAGAAATTGCATCCATTTCTTTTCCACATTGCTTTTTATAGTTCATGACCACACCCAAGCTGAATTTGACGGTCGAGTATTGGCCACCGGATGTCAGCGCTCAAGATATTCTACATTCCATCTTTGAAAATAATTCAATTCATCTGGCTTTTTGCCCATGAAAATAAGAATGTCAAAGGAACTCTAATTTTGCCAGAAAATCAGTGAGTTGACTGAGACACCTGAGCCTCATGTTTGTCGCCCGAGGTAGTTTTTGTTCTGCAGCCGTCTTGAAAAGTCGAGCTGCATTGCCAGTTCATGTTGTATCTTCATTTAGATAATAACAGGGATTACGTAAATCTCAAACGTGATGCTGTAATGATGATGTTCAAACACACATTGAAGGAATCTTTTGATTTCTTCTCAAATTGTCTTTTGCAATAACATCATTTTTTTTTTAGCTTTTTCTTCTCCACATATTATTTATTGTTAGTATCTACATGTACAGTATGCTGAGATTATGTTGGACATTTGCTAACCTAATCAGCATTCATATGTTGTATTTTCTAAAGGCGATATCAGATGTATCCAATGAGTTTTTACAAAAAGGAGCTGCTAGTTTCTATCAGGCCGTTTGCAAATTGCTTGCGTGCAGTGGTCTGCAGCGGGAAAGATATACATTCCAGGTATCTATAGGAGGTAGAATTTGGTATTCCTGTTCTTTTGTTAGCCTTAGGGCCGGTGTGTAGTATTTCTGTTAGTGGAAAATTATATTCATAACTGTTTATATTAATGTATATTCACTTGAAACGAATAATCCTTGTGTTTTGGTTACTTACAATCATCCCTTTTTTCCTCCACTAATTGTACTACTGTAAGCCAAAATGCAAATTATTTAATGAATTAGGCTAGTACGAGTTTCATTTGACTTATGGTTTTGATTGTAGAGTGACTAGTACACGTTTTTGGTTCAACTAGTATGACATAATGCCTAACTAGTGTGACATAACGTTCAGTTAGTCTCGACAAAGAGCCAACGAGTGGAGAAAAAATGCCTTCGGCTTTCAGGTATATGGAATGCAAACAAAATGGCTTGGTATGTCCTTCTGCTCACACATGTGTTCTGTAAGAGGACTTTAATTCCCTGGCCCTTTAAGCAGATGTGCACTTCCCCTTCAGGATGACTCTGTATTTTCTTTCTACTTCCATGCTCCAAAGAAATGAATGTTTTCTTGTTTATTCACTCACTGTGTATGTTTTGATTATGCCTCTATAGAGGGCGTATTTGATTAACAACTTTTGTCCAAGCACAATCAAGTACTAATTAGCTTCCAACGAGTGCTGCTAATTCAAGAGGCCTTCCCTGATTGGCCTCACATTAGGTGACAGGAAGTAAAGGGTTTTGAAGACAATAAACAAGTTGGTCTGGGGAGCAAGGCCAGTGCCAAGGAATTTCATTTCTTAAGTTGCTAAACCTACTTCAATAGTTTGTTCCTCTTTTTTCCCCCCCATTTAAATACATTGAGATTATCATGAAAATCAATGGTTGCATGCTGGTGCATTTTTCCACTCACAATACTGGTGATTCAGTTATCTTCATCCGATGTCCAGGGTCAAAGTCTTGCGCTTTTGTATCGTACAACCACCATACATGTACACTCTGACTTAGAACCTCTATCTGAATGGACCTTTTTGGTCAGAAAGACCTTTTAACAAGCCTTTCTGACCAAAAGAAAGAGTTGCAGCAACCAACTGCTACATTCCTAGTACCATTTAAGTTGGTGGAAGAAAATTAAAGTTGGAAAGAATGTAACATTTGCCTTTCTGAAAAAGGTGTCAAGGCTGCAAATGGATTTTATACAAGAATACAAAAGGGACTGAAAGCTGCACAGAATAGTGAAAAAGTGGATAACATGTTGGTGTTTTGTATAAGATTGAATGACCTTGATGGGCCAAAGCACCACTGAATGCAATCAGTTTAACTGAGCGCATACTTTATTATACCAACGCCTATTCAGAGTTTCTAATCATTGCGGTTTGGAGCTGACCCTTGAAGCACAACTCTGTTTTCAGTGTGTACTTTCTGTTTTACTGACAATTAACTCAGTCACCCCTCTTTTTTCTTTTGGGAGTTAATCTTTTCATTCAACTTCATTTAAAAGCTTTTGATCTTGAACTACATTTCTGATGGTGAGGATTTGCAAGCACTTGATCTGCTCCAAGTGTGGCTCGGCCGTTTATTGTAACTGGCTGAATAAAAAACGATGATGATCTGGAATTTATAGAGGGAAAATCAAAACAAAATGAAACCCAAAATCATTTCAATCTCATCGTTTATTTTTGGACCCATTGGACTGTCATTACAAATGCCCTGTAGACCCTTGTATAGCCACAAACAAAATGCCAGATTTCGCAGATTTAAAGTCAGGGTAAATTTGCATACAAGGACACGCATTCTGTCCGGGACTGAGCAGATTGCTCATGCCTGATCCAGCATGTGGACTGCCTGAGCCTGTGGGTTGAATCTGGCTCTGCGACGTTGGCAACATGATGACGAATTGTCTCAACAAAAGCGTTCATAAAAAAAAATCTATTTCATGCAGTTAAATAACCTCCTATTGCCCCCATTTCAACACAAAATCCAACAGGCATTGGCAACATCATAGTCCGTTTATGCTAATGACATGATAATCATGAACCAAGCATGAATGAAAGCTTGAAGAGACCAATTATAAGCCTTAAGTATTTTGCTTTGGTCAGTTTTAATTGTGACATACATTCTCATGCGCAATTCTAACCCCAAGCTAAATGCAATTTAAAGTCAGCATGGAGTGAAAGTCATAATGAAATGCTCCCTGCTTTTAGCCAACAACACTTAGAAATATGATGTGCAATTGGTTCTCCTTGACACATTTCATGAATGTCACATTTCAGTTTAAAGCTAAGAGCCTGGCTGTAGGGTGGGTTGGTCCAAGACCTAAACAGCTCAACAAGTTTTGGACAGATATTTGTGGTTCTCTGATGGATGAATCTTACAAACTCTTGGAATTCTCTGCCTAAAATGAAAGTCAAAGTTTGAGAGCTGTTCCCAAATCAGATTATTTAGATCGCACACACATTTGGCTGTTCAATACGAAGATTTGGATTCAGTGCTTGAGAGAAACTATGTGATTTTAGCCTTTATTTGCATGCACTTAAACCTATATAGCACACTTTATATTGGGAAAATACCCAAAAGCATAAAAAGGGCCTCTTTAAGTAAAATTGCAGTGTCTATTGGTCAGCTTTGGTGAATCATTGTATCTTTATATTTGCATGCAAGTGAAGTGAAAATGATCATGAGGTTAGGGTTAGTGGTAGGCTTAACCATCCATAGCTAAACACCTTCTCCAACAACATGATGTTTTTTAGTTGGCTTTTCGAAAATAAATTTGACATTCCTCTGGAGTCAAACTTTCCTTTCATTGTTTCTGCCTAAAATAGAAAGAAAGTGAACCTGTAGAAAAGATGATTGACGCATAAAAGACCTACCATACATGAATCATTTCAATAGTGAATGTAAAAGCTTTCATGAAATAGGATCTTAAGAAACTGACACACTGCTTAGTTTTTTTTTCCCTCATGTCATCTTGACATACATTACTGCCATCACATATAGTGTCCAGTGACAATGAGTTTCCCAGATGACTGACTGGTCGTTTACTTACTCTTAGAATCTGTCAGACCTACGGTATATGTGCAATACTTGGGCCATTATATCAGGACCAGCCACGAGTAACTATTAATATAACTACTCGCCGAGTAGATGACTAGTTTCTATATTTACTTGGGATCACTGCAGGTCAAGCAGGGCACACACTGTATAATAATATCAATGACACTCTTTCTTTTTTACATAGTTCTTTATGAACAAATAGTGATTGAAAAAATCAACATGAAAATTAAGATAAAAAAAGGGAATACAATATTTTTAAAAACTCCCGTAGATGGATCTCAAAGTTGTTTTAAAGTGTGACAGCCCTTTAAGGTAAGCCATTCAAATGTTCACAAGTGCTAAATGCAATTGGTGTATAACCTTTCTTTCTAAAGTCCTGATCCTGAATCAAAGAAAGTACAAATGTTCTAAATCACAGGCAGAAAGATATGATATGCAACCTGTGGCAAGGCATCTTTAGCCTTTGATTAAAATCAACAGGTAGCCAGACCGGAGATGTGAGTTTCTATTAGCCCCCAGCCAACTATTTTAATTGGTTGGAATAAGGAAAGATACTTTTTTTTTTAACTGATATGAGAGCAGAGGTCCTGTCAGAAAGTAAAGAAGGCATGGAGAAAAGTTTCAAGGTTTAAAGTAGAAAAAAACATAGAGAAATATTAGAATCAGCACTGAACCATTGACTCTACATTGCCAAAAGAGCTTTTGTGAGATCCCACTGATGTTGGAGCAATGAGGCTTGGCTCACAGATGGTGTTCTAGTTCATTCAAAAGGGTTGAATGAGGTGGATGTCAGGGCTCCCTGCAGATCTGTCAAGGTCTTTCACTCCAAACTGGGAAACCCATTTTTTAAAGAATCTAACTTGTACATGGGGGAAATGTAATGTTGAAAGAGTGTGCTTCTAACTTGTTTTGGCAAGTTTGGGCAGTCCTTTTGCTGCTTCCCACACAAAAGGACTTTGTCTGTGAACAGTTTCTTATATTGATAAAAAGGGATGATTCTAAGTAACCAAAACACAAGGACTATTTGTTTCAAGTGAATATACATTAATATAAACAGTTGTGAATATAATTTTCCACTAATAGAAATACTACACACCGGCCCTAAGGCTAACAAAAGAACAGGAATACCAAATTCTACCTCCTATAGATACCTGGAATGTATATCTTTCCCAATGCAGACCACTGCACGCAAGCAATTTGCAAATGGCCTGATAGAAACTAGCAGCTCCTTTTTGTAAAAACTCATTGGATACAGATAATAACAAATAAAAAAACACTAATACTCTTGGAAGATTAGAAATTGGAACAACAATGTAAACAAAAGAATCACAAACAACTACTTTAACAAATCAAAACCAGGGAAACAAAACAGCAGTGGCGGACAATCTATAAAAGAACAGAGCACACTTATAGAAAGGCCGCCATAAACCTTAACCTTATAAAAACTATGAGCGCTCCTACCTTATGTATCTCGGACAGCGAAGCCCCTCACTAACCCACACAGTACCGCTGGTCTTGTTACCATCACGGACAAAGCTACAGTCTGCTGGAGTAAGGCAGGGGTGTCTCTCGGTGAACTTTTTTCACCGAGGGCCACATACAAAAACATATGAGCTGGGCCACTTATGGAGGTGAATATTGCCTCATACGTTAAGATATAAGTTAGCAAAACAAATCAAATGTAGGTGAATAATGTGCAATACTTGAAAATGCTTTAAGGAAAAAAAAAGCCTATATCCCATCTCTCTTTAGGGTTTCATTCATTTTGTTGGGAGCTCATTCCTTAAAACAGAAGCCTCAGATTCCTGATAATAAGAGTAAATATGAAGGTTACATTTCAAGCGTATTATAGAAATAAGTTATTGGGCTTTTTTTTATCAACTAAGATTTGTTAGAAAATGTTTTACATTTTAAATGACTACATTTATTTGAAAATTGGGCTCATTAACACATGAACACTGTGTAATATATGTTAACATATATATTTGAGAAGTACAATCTAAGACAAGCAAAAGTTTAATTTGTGGGCCATATTCCATTATAGCCTACTTTGCAGAGGGCCGATTCAAAATGGCCTGCGGGCCGCATTTGGCCCCCGGGCCGTAGTTTGGACACCCCTGGAGTAAGGTATACAAGTCAACAACCAGAGCCTAATGTGCCACTACCGCGATGATTGTGGAGACTTACCGGAAACGTCTCGCTCGAACGGGACAGAACGATCAGGTATCAGCTGTTTAAATATTGTTTACCAAGTGAATGGAATGCGGAAGTGGGCGTTACCACTGTAGCGCAGTACTACGGTGGCCAACAGGTGGTTTACATTTATGGTCGGCTACATATACAACAAATCTTGTAGTTGTGAAGAGCTGAGGGATTCAGGTAAGGTTGCTAAATTATAATATATCGGTACAGTGTTTCAAATTCATAACATGTGTATATATATATATATATATGCCATTCTGATGCTCAAATTGATAGAGTAAGAGGGGCTGTCATTGTTGGTAAGAGTGAGAAATGGATACATTCCAACAGAGACAGACAGGTAGATGTCTGTGAGTGACAGTCAGTTGGTTCGGAAAGTGGAAAAAGGGAGGATGACCTTTGTGTGAGGAGAGGTGTCAGCTCCAGGAGGAGCAGGGAAGGGGACGGCGGTGTCTCCTTCGCTTCAGTGACTTGCCCTCTTCTGTACAAGAAAGCTGTCGGCCATCTTCCAAGAGAACTCTCTTTCTCAATCTCCCTTTTTATCTATCTGCCAACTCTCTACTCCCTTCACTCTTTTCCTTATGTCTCCCAACTCCCTTATTTCAACCCCCTCCTTGTCTCCCTCTGTCAGCCACCGTTAAATCAGATAGATTGCAGGTGTGTTTCCACTGTGAGGGAGGATTCACTGCCGCTGTATGCCTGCAACCTCTCAGCATGACACAGCACCTCTCCCAATTTACCGTGCCATAATTTATCCACAGTCCCTAAACATACTAAAACAGCATTTATGTATGCAGGCCGTATGGTTATCCTATTTATCATATACCTCTACCTCTGCATTAATTCCGAGGTGTGATTAACTACAAATGCCCGCTGTCAGTGAGCATATAAAGTCTAGCAATAAACTGCCCAGCTTCATCCACTGCCCATTCTTGACTGGAGATATTACTCAAGCGGCCAATCTGTGATTATTCTGAATGAATTTACCACAGGCGTTTTAGAGAGAGACGAGATGTATCCACGCCGAATATGATTTCCTATCTCGCCTCGCTGTGTTTTCAGGCGTATTCCCCCCATGTTTCGTAAAACAGGAAGCGCCTATCAGCTAAATGGCACCAACCTTTCTCAGCGGGGTGAAAATGACTACCTAAGCTTTGCACCGGCCTCAGCCCTCTCCCAAGATGGTAGTTAAAAAAACGATGTTGACCTATGCACGGCCTCAGGACTGTATATCTCAGTCAGAACGGCACGCAGGAAATAATCCCACCAGTTTTGAATTATTATGTGTCCCAAAGTCCCTAAATGGATTTTCTAAGGAGCAATGCAAGCCTGTAGACTATTTCGCCTTGTTGGTGTTTCCCCCCCCCCCCACACACTTTTATGGATTTTTATATTACCCAGACTTCCATAATCCCCCTTATACAATTAGATTTATCCTCACTCACTTGTGGAGCGGCACTGATTAATCGAGTCTCCATTGACAGGTCTCAATTAATCCGACTTGATTCTAAACGTGCATTAATAGCCAACTCTATATCAAGGACATTGCACTGATGGTTGACCAAGGTCTGGCCTTTTAAAATCACAACAGTAAACAATCTGGTTGAGACCATCATGACATTTCAAAACCAAGCCTCTTTTTTTTTTTGCTGGATGCATGGTTCTATATAAAACGATCCCTGTGCTTTTTCTGTCCTCACAAGCTTTCAAAGGTCAGCCTGGACAACACCAAGTGCTCTAATTATATTTTTGCTGGAAAATAAATGTCCAGGGAGCACAAAGAGTTCCAGACACACTGTAGCTGCTGCACAATATAATTTTTTTTTTTCTGCATTAAGGTTAAAGCTGAGCCTAAAATTACCTCAGTTTCATTGGGATTTCTGCGTTTCGACCCTCCAAGGATAGGTGCTGCTGAAGGGTTGATGACCTTTTTATTTCCTCCTTCTCCTTCCTCCTTCATTCTTGCCTAGGTGATACTTATTCTCTTACAAAACGGGAAGGGGCAGAACAAATTCATTTCAAAAGTAACCTGCGTCCTCTATTCTTGGTGTCTTGCCGTCTTCACGTTGTTGACTATTAGTGCATTTTTGTTTCCCTCGGGTGAATTTAGCAAAATCATGCATGAAACACAACAAAAACAGGAGGCAAAGCAGGAAAATAAATCAATATAAAAGAGCGCACAGAGGAGAGACCAAAGGGGGAAAAGTTCAAACGCTTGGAAAAGTCTAAGTTCCCTAATCTCCCTTAATCCTTCTCCTTGCTTCAGTTTTACAGAACTGGGGGGAGAAGACAGAAACCCTTAGTAAAATGATGACTCTTGATCTACTCTTAAGTATTCTGCTAAAATACCTTCTTTCTCCTTTCCACAATTTGATTTTCTCATACAGAAATGGTAATTGACAGACCAACACTAAATGAAAGGGGTCTTATTCTGCTCCTTTTCAGGTTCATATTTGTATTTTGTGATTCTACTGGGACATGTTTACATGGCCGGCTCTGTTGTGATTGGTCAACCGCTTAGCGATGTCACGCCCCTTAGCCTATAACGCGTTGGAGGGTAACATCAGGGTTTCCCTAGTTTATACAAAGTCCTCCTTGTTTTTTACATACTGTACAGGAAACTTGAGAGAAGAAGTTTGGGTAAGATGTATTTAACAAAAGCGTTCTGATTCTCTGGCACGAAGCAACTCATTCCTCTGAAGAGAAGATTTCTTCTTTTGGCAGCATTCAATCCGTACAAAGAGGTGGAAAGGCGAAGGTGACCCCTGTCGAGCAAGTATCTCAGTCTGGACCACTTTCCCCTGTAGCTCTTTCCTGCCACCCGGGCCATCTGAAAGCCAGGCTCAATCCACTTTTCTAAATTGCTACCATTTAATGGAACACCTTGACCTGACTTCCCTCCCTGCCAAAAATAAATAAAGAAGTTGTTGGGAAAAAACGAGGCCTTTCCAACTTACTGTGATGCCTGTGGAAAATTGAATACATCAAACACCACTTTTACTGAATTGCTTGACATGCGGTTCTCCAAGAGATACACTGTGGGCTAAATAGAGATTTACAGCTCACGGATATTTTACAGGCTGTATATTTCCTTTGGCAATTCCCCTTAGTAATAAGTGTATTTGGAAAAATTGAATGGCATCAAATTAAGTCAACTAAATAAACAATTTACCGAAAAACTGTTTTTGAGTTAAACTGCCCATTTGAGACCTTAGATGTCTATTCAGTTTAAACCAAAAGTGAATAGAAACAGAAAAAGCAGATTCCTCACATTAGCTTGGTCCCAGGTGGGTGGTGGAGCAGCTTGTTTCAAGACCTGCAAGTACAAGTGGAGGAATATGAAGTTCAAACAAGAAGGAGGGGCTTTTATGCACCAAAATAAGATAAAAAAGGTTTCCATTTTATTTTTATGTTTCTATAACAATCTGTCTTTGTTTCCATAGCAATTATGGAGTTCATCTTTTGGCTGGTAATTCCTGCAGAAATCAGAGGCTGACTGAAAGCCCCACATAGATATACAGTAGCTCAGTAGGACTCCTTTGAGTGAGCTTGAAAGAAAAATTAGCTTTTGTAACCCTAAATTTGTTTCTAGTCGATTGTCATTCTGCCAATGTGCAGTCAATCCTTCAGATACAAAATCTCACTAAACCAGTCTTGAAAAAATACAGACCTTTTCTAACACCATCCGTTTAAAACTTGTTAATCTCTAAGATTGACACCTCAAAGGTGATGAGAATTTAAATGTAGCTCGCCATAAAGCGTCCCACTCATTAAATCACGCCGGCGAGAATCTAATTAGCAATGACGGCCGACTTGAGTGACAACTTGTTTATGCAATGCGTCGATAAAAGAGTTGATGTTTGCCAAAACCAAAGGGATATAACAACGTCCCTGTCCTCAGCAGTTGGCTTAGCGGTTAAGGGAAATTACATTTCCTATTGAAAATATACAAATAAATGAGTTGCAGCGATTCTTCATCAACATCGATTGGCATAATTTCTTTAATCAAAAACGTAATTTCCAGTTGGTCTTAAAGGGAAACTAAAGGATTCGTGTCCAGAAGGATATCCCCCAAAGATTATCCAGGCTAAACAGTTTTAGTAAATGGCTTTTTTTTCTGCACGTTTCTTCACTAGGGCTAGAGCTATTGTAAAATGTTTTGTCTCCAACTAAAATAAAATACACCTTTCCCTGTCTAGTTTTGTGCCCTGGTTATTCAGATTGGTGGAGGGGAGAATGTGTTAAACCTTTCCCTGGTATCAGCACCAAGTGTTGCAATGGAGGGAAAGTTAAAGAGGAGGGATTGCACTTCCATTGGCATCAAGGGTGGTCTTTTGATCTCAGCTGGAACCCCATTTGCCCGCTGGACGGACTTAGAAGGCAAGATGAGAGGCCAGAACAAGGATAGCGGTGAACCCGGGCTGGAAGTCAACTGTTGCAGGTGGATCTATACAACCTCTGAACTGAAAACGTCTCCATCACAGATAGGAGTTTCCGCTGCATCTCTCTGAAGGCATTGTCTTGTTAAATATATGAGGCAGGAAGCTACATTCAAACTGAAATGAGTATATTTGAGTAGGTGGGAGCAGAGCTAATGGCTTTTTAGAGGCAATACACACACCATTTGTGTAAGTAAATCAGAGGAAAAGATCTTGAGAATGTCAAAGGACAAACAAAGATAGAGTCTTTTCTGATAGACTCCTCCCATTATAGTAACATAATACCTCATTCTGGCTGTAACACATTCTGTTGAGGATTTTATAGATTTTTGAATATCTTCTCACAACAATTTGGTGCAAATGAAAAGATTGATGAAGAACAAATTAGCTTATTGCATTTGTTGCTTTAGAAGACATTTTGCGGACACTTATAAATGTGCCACTACCAAGAGAACCCCATTGAGAAAAAGGTCTGAAAGGAGCACAATCAATAGCAGCTCCCCCTTCCCTTTATTATTTTCCTCCCTGGTCTCTCATCCACCAATGCTGATCCTGTTAGCACCATATAATCTGTCTCAGGATGGCACCTTTCCGAGAGACTTTCAAGCGTATAGATTACTGCCTTTTATTGGAGAGAACAGAACAAGGACAGGCTTTACTCACTATTGGAAAGCTATAAGGACCATGGCTTGCTGCTGTACTGTAAAGGAGACACTCAAAAGACTCAAGCCAGAACAGTAAGGCTATGCATCTAACCGTAAGTATACCAGTGCTTGGTAGCTGCTTAAGCGGAGAGTGGAGGCAAAAAAAGGAGGGTGCGAACTCGTCTTAACTGTACCACAAGTATCGAGGACTGAATGCAAAACCAATCAGAAACAACCTCATTATTCTCTGACTCGTTTCTAATTTACTACTCACTTCTGTACCTTGCATATAGATATGTTCTGCTGCCATACCAATACTCTGCTTTAGTTTCTTGCTGCTCACACATTTGCCACTTGTCCTGACCAAAGCTATGTCCTTGTCACTGTACGATCTGGACCCTGCTGTGAGCAGTAAATTACTTTCAAATAAGACTTGCTGAAGTTATAGTCCAACACTTTCTTCAATGTTCAACGTTGAGAGCAAAATGAATGAGATTGTGTTCACTTAGAGAAGCTCAGTACGTAAAACATACCACTAGGGATCAACACATGTTTATTCGTGAGTCTGCCTTTTCTGACCCTTTCAAAACTCCTACGTGTAAGTGGTGTAAAAGTGTTTGCAAAAGATGTTTTAGTGATGCGAATACAGTTTTGTCTCAAAGCTTTTTTGTGGTGACTTATGCTGCTGTTTGTTTCTAAGAATGCCTTGTGTCAAACAACTCTGCATTTTTCAAGTATTGGTGCTTTGAAAAAATACTTGAAGATAAGAAAAGTCCCCTTTGAGCTGATCTTATCCACCAAATATTGTTTTTAGGTATGTTTTTTTGTGGAATATCCTTGTTTTGTGGTTTTAATCTATTTTCAAGAAGGTTAAATCCTTTCATTAGTCATTCTTACTGACTCATCTTTAGTAACACCTATATTTTTGAACTTACTTGGGAAAGCCAAAGTGGGTTTAATTGTAATGCACAAACATTGATCTGACTAGCTTGATGTAAAATGCCCGGTTTACATTTTTCACCATCACATTTACCATATCTTGGTGTGTTAAGGCGGTCTTGAAACTGATGAAGCATGATTTGCCTGCGTGTTCAGATGGATGGTGCAGGAAATGGATCACTTGCTTTGATTAAAGCACTCTGCTTGGCCGGCTTTGCACATCATAATCTAAGAATGGATTGCAGTGATGTGGGTCACAATATTAGCATCAGTGAAAATGCAAAGCCTCTAACGGAAGAAACAATGCTATTGGTAAAGATTACAATGGGATGTAGCTCTAAACTGTGTGATTAAAGTGTGGAGGGTAAACAGAAACTGGCCCATTAAAAGGTGATTTTCCCACTTCAACCATCCGTATCGCTACCGCCTCTGAATGTAAAGGTGAGCGTGAAGATTGGTGTGTGCTTGCATGCAGTTATGTCCGTGCATGTGATTGAGTGTGCTGAGTTATTGACCTCTAGTGAGGGAGGAGCATTTAAGTCCATTGTGCCGTGAAACCAGCCTACACCCCGTGAACAAGGTGACTGGCACTGCCCCGTCCCATGGCACGATTCTGCCTCTGATGGATTGACTAAGCCTTGGAGAAGGACCTCTGGTTGTGTCTCTTTTTTTCTGTGTGTGTAAGTATCTAAGTGTGGGAGGGGAAAAAAACTTTTAATTGTCTATAGAATACAAGTTTTGTCTCAGCTATCTTCCTCAATCACTTGTTAAGCCATCGTTCTCCTAGCAACTCCTCAGGAACATTATCAAGACTGGGACTCTCCCTCCACGCCTCATGCTAATGAAACATTATCTTCTTTCTAATGATCCTCAGGAAATGCTCCCCTCTTGACATCTTCTTATCACTATCTCCCATGCTCCTTTCATTTATCTAATGCACTCTTTCCGTTAAGTAATGTATAAATGAAATTTGCCCGCAACAATTTTCTCCCCATCGTTTTCTTCTTATCGCTACTCCTCATTCCCTCTTTCTCCACTTCAGTTACATGTGATTGAAGGGATGAGCTGAACACCCGGGGGATAGTGGCAAACTCCTACACATGACTGCATGTACATGCCACTACTATTTATGGGATGAGTAATGTATATTGCCATCACCATATGTGGAGGCAGGAATGTGAGGAAATTGCTAACAACATACATTAGATGTGATATTAGAGGCTGCCACTTTTGCCAAGAAAGATTGAATCAAAGCTGTGGTCCTCAACGCTGGTGGCGGGAAAATTCCAGCGACAATTTACATCTTCATTTGTTATCAGATATACCCCTAATACATATTACCATAATACTCGTACCCTGTACTACGGAGTTTGACAAACGGTACCCTACAATACCACACTGTGCTATGTATACCACGGTATGTACTATAGTTTACCATTGAAGCATTTCTTATGGCTCCTTTCAATTTGTACATGGTGTATACATTCCTTTGAGTCTATGCAAGTTAATACATATTCCAAAAGGTTATTCTAGTTAGTTATGATATTTCAGTTAGCCAGCAGGTATTATAGCCTAAAGCAAAGTTAATACCTTAATAACAACTTTAGGAAGCAGTTAGCATGTGGGATGTATCTCAAATTATCATGTTTCTTCAAGACTTGTATTTATTTATTATGTATGTATAAGAATTTATTATCTTTGTTGTTGTAAAGACTTCACTTTAAAGCCTAAATACTAAGTTCGGACACAGCTGACATTGTTGCACACAATTTGAAAGAACCTTTCCCTATTAGCTGACCTGCTTGCAAGCTAGCTGACCATTGTTAAATGGTGAAATGTTGCTGTTGGGCACCTGAAGGTGTACGATTATATTGTGATCATTGTGTAAGAAAACAGCTGTTTGCATCATTTTTCATTCCAACATTAGTTTCTCTCTGAGTCACTTTCATTATTTAATGTCCAGTGCCATAGCAACAGTATGCTACCTTCTGTCTTTGCCTTCGACAGGAAAGAGTCATTATCCCTACAGCAACAATACACATTAGTCAAGGTCATGTCAACACAAGTATGAAAATGACCAATTATCCCATATGCATGATATCAGTGGAAGACGGGAAAACAATAGTTGTTCTTAAGTGCTGTTACTAGGTATAGTTTAATGTTTTGAGTATAAAAATTGTATTGAATACTCTTAAAGTCAGAGGAGACTTTAACGTTTCATTGTAAGCTATATGTTACTTTGTAAATTAGAGTCTTAAGTGTAAAGAACATTTTATCCAACAACACCCCTTGATGCATCCACATTTGAAAAGAAATATGCTATTTCTTGATACCCATTTCCTTTAGAGGGCCCCTGTTGTGCAAATTTCAGGTTTTCATGTTTGTAATTTGTGCCTTTACTGCGACATGTTTATGCTTTATTGTTCAAAAAGGTCTGTCTGCAACCAGAGCCCAGACTGCTCTGATTGGTTAGCTGGCCAACTTTGTTGTGATTGGTCAACCGCTTAGAAATGTGCTGCCGCTTAGCCTATCATGTTCAATGTTTTTGAGCACTAGCCAAAAAGAAGTGGGAGTGATAAATAGTGATGTCACCTTGTCTGAGAAGTAAATAAAGGAGTCCAATTGGTTTATTTCAGGACAGGGGGGAATGTGTGGGAGAGAAACTGCTTCTTGAGGGAACTTTGGGATTTTAGCCTTTGCGGACCACTTACATGCACAAAAAAACGATATGATTCCCCCCAAAAAGCCCGATAGGGCCTGTAAGGCTTTTGTGTATTATACAAATAGGTAAAACGTGTTTGGTTGGATGTTGCCAGGATGAATTTGGCTCCAAATACCGTCAACCAGACAAGACAGCAGCCCCTGTAGTTGGGATACTTTGGTTTAATTTTTCCACAATGGTAGAAAGTGGAGATGCATCATACATCTTTATACACAGTGTATTGTTTTTATACGTTTACGTAAACCTATCACCTTCTTCATCTGTTCTTCAATTTATGGTTTCCCATCAGTGCTGACTGATAAGCCGCTTTGACCCTGTGTGTCTACATGTCCCTGCAGTCGTCGGAGATGATGATCGATGTTTCAAGTGACATTACTCAGCTAATAACCTCTTATCCTATTGATTCCCTGCCCAGATATCCTGCTCTGCCCTCTTTCAACAGATGGATTTTGTCCAACGCTGTCTTTCTACCCACCCATCTTCTTTTCTCATGTATTCCATAGAATATCTAACAAGGGCCTTCTTCTTTTCTGATTTATACTCCCCATACTGTACCTCTGCCCCCAAGGCTTAACTCCTGAACTTAAATCCAAATAACACCGTCTTTTAGAGAGTGGCTTCAAAATTCACCCTGTAGTTTGCCTACAGGAGCGACTGTCTCTGCAGTTATAGTACATCTGAAAGGGCAGAAAAAGAGAGAGGAATTGAAAAAGAGCCCTGCCAAAAATCCAGTCATGAGTTACCAGAGTCTTTGAGGAGCTTCTCAAAGGAAATGATGTTTCTGCACGCCCATATCACAAAGGCAATCAGTGCACACTCACTCACATCTTAATTAAAAACTGTGGGCACACAGAGACTCCCGGTTGTGCTGCCAAATTTCCCATTCTTGTTGAAGTAATTCACAGTTATTTCATTGTGTAACTTTTAATCTGAATTCTTGCCTTTCTTATGCAATGTATTCATATAGTTATACCAAGGATAAAAGTTGAAATTGTTCATGGGTTTAGTAGACAGATAGTTGTTGGCTAATAGAAAACAGTTAACTGTAGCCAAGAGAAATGTATAAGCTAGATAATTGCAAAATGTTGTTGTCACACTCACTTCATTAGATGAATCTTAATGTGCTTTTACCCCCGCAGCAAAATCTTGCCCAAAACAGATGTAGTGTGAAATATTGAATTAATGCCAGAATGTTGAAACTCAGCCTAAAATAGTTACAGTATCTGTTAGTTTTCATTTCTAACTGGATTAGCAATATCTGCTTAAATTACACGTCCATCCAAGTTTCAAATACATCGACAAGAGAGTGGTATGATGTTCTGTCCTCTTGTCTCTGTGAAAATGTTGATTACATTTATCCAGACAAAACAAGCCTTTTAGACTGAGAGACCATCATTTAGTCCCTGTAATTATCTGTGTGATTAATGGCCCCGTGCTCAGTACTATGCTGAATAAGAATGGATACAACAGAACAATCCAAATGGCCACTGCAGACACTCTTAGCCTGACAGTCCATAAATGGCCATAAAGTATAAAGATATTAAAACTCATTATGGACTTTTGACATTTATGTTGCTGCATCATTTTGCCAAAAAGAGATGGAGTTGGTGACATCATTGCTTAACATAAATCGGTAGTAAAGACTTTAAGCAATACGATCATTTGTACAGTATTTTCCTCAAAACACATTTTTCACGTCGTGTAACAAGTCAGGGTGCCATTTTGAATTAATGTCCTTGCAAATATTTTGGGGATTTTACAGCGGTGGCTTAACCAGCTTAACATAGTGCAGTGGCACGATGCTATAGGTGCTGTTCAAACTCCGCTTCCAAAAGGGAGAAAAAATAATCTTTCTACATCATTTCTAAATGTATTCAACAGTTTGCACTAATCATAACATTTTAATGACTTCCCCATTGCCGACATCTGTATGTGTTCACAGGGATGGAAGTTTAATTCTAATAATTAAAACCCATATTTAGCAGTAATGTGGTGGCAAAAAGGCTCATTTAAGCATAACCAACATTCACATTCCTTATGTTTTTACTTCTTAATTCACTTTTGTTTCATAGTTTTGAAAAAGTAAAGTTCAGTTAAATGCTTTCTTTTGCCTTTTAATTGTTTCACTCTACATCTCTGCGTACATCCAGACCACATTTTGCTGCATTTCATTGCCTCATAGCAATGACTGGAAATGGTCTGCCTAGTGCATCAGAAATGAAGCTGTCGGAGCATAATTTCAATTGGTTATATAAGAAAATGACGCCTGGAGCAAGATGAAGTCTGTGACTACACATTTGTGCCAGAGAAACGTTACCCTCACATGGCGAAGTCTCGCAGTAGTCCTAACCAAATAATACTACAGGGGTATGGAAGTTTTCATTTAGTTCTTTAGAAAGAATATCTTATACATGTTTTATGACCGACGTTTTTACGTGATGATGCAATCTCTCTCTATGTCTGTTCTTTTATTCAGGCCACTGTTTAATTTTTAATTTGAACGCAAATGGTCAAGGTTGTGCTTCTATGAAGACACTGTCTGTGGTAGATATTTACAGAAAATTGCAAACACATTTGACAGTGCTCTTGACCTTCAATGTGGTCAGTCATTATTGTCCGAACACAGCATGAGTTGGATTAATAAAACCCTTTGTCAGCAGTGTATCAACTTAAGTGTCATATGAATTCATGTTTTGAGATGACAATTGTGTTTATTTATTGCCTATCTATTTCAGTGAGTGATTCAGTCATTATTCCACGTCCCTAAATCTAAATCTCCGGATTCAAACCCTTTGGTTTTTCTGGCCACAATTCACGCGTACAGTTTAAATTGCACAATGCATGGATCATTGCACTTTATATCCTACAAACAAACCATTTCCTGATTCAACAAGATGAAATGTCTTAGAGCTCAGACGGCAACACATTTCACATATCAACCCTTTGGTCCGTAATGAGCTCCTACAAGAAATACTTCAGCTATAGCACAACAAATGGTTCTTGTGATGGTTTCTCGCAGGTGGCAAAAAACCCCCAAAAAAAAAGTGAAGGACAGACAGAGATAGTGTCGTGTGTTTTTGTCTTTTTGTCAGCGTGTGATGTTGAGCTGTGAATCTTTATTTAGTAAATGCTCTGTGCCAGAAAAATGGCACACCAATTCCATGCCACTGTCAATCACCGCAGCCCACGTGTACTGCTGCAGAATAATCTAGTGGAACGATTGTGCATAAAAACTAACATGTTAGGTGTCTGGAGTAAGTAACTCGTTTTGTTAAATATTGCATATTTTGTCATGTAAAGTTGTTCTGGCCAATTTTAGACCAAGAGCTTCGCCATTATTTTATTAGCCCAAAATTTGGTTTTGATGTTAATTCCTAAATGTCTACTATTACAGAAAATGGAAAGGACTACAATTGAAGTGATTTGAATTCTCCAGTAGGAAATCTCATTCAAAGCGTTCATAAGGCGTCACTCCCACACTTTCAGAGCCTGCTACAGTAAACCTTAACATAAAAACAGTTTGAGTTTGCCATACTGCTATACAAACTTTATGAAATTCAGTTTGCCGATTCTGCACCGTGGATCACAAATGTATTGTGGTTAGTTGTTAAGCTTGCACATTCAATGTTTCTCATTTCGGTGGATTAGATAGAAATGCTTCTGATTTCCCCTTGACATGTTTTTTTTTTCTTCGTTCATATATAAATTGGATAGGCACATTGGGTTCTCTTTGAGATTGGTTTTATTCTTGTCTCTCAAAAAGCACATTTTGTGTGACTAAAGGGGGACTGTAAACGCTCCACTACCCAATTCACGCATGGAGTACCACAGGGATCAGTGCTCTGTCTTTTACTATTCTTCGATTAAATGTACACTTTGGGTTAAATATAATCATCCAAAAATCTACTCAGAGCATAGAACTTGGCTTAAGTGTGTTACAAAAGTTAAACACTGGTTATATAAGAACTTTCTTTTGGTGAAAAATAAATCAGAAGTCAATATCAGAGGTTTACACTGTTATGTTAATCAAATTCCGTCACGCACAGGGGCCTGAGCCTCATTGCAGGGATTCACATTGCTTCATATTCTTTATCCGCAAAGCACTTTGAAACCGAAACAAGGGAGGGATAATGTGCTGTGAGAGGGCCGTTATTGTACGATGAAATCCAATGACCCACTAACTTACATTATAATTCAACACAACATATTGATTAAGAAGAAATTGATTTGAGACGTGTTCAGAGATGACAACTGCGTCAACAACAATGGTCAGCTACAAAGGACTGTGTCTGTTATTAATAGCAGATGTCCGCTATAAATAAATAACAGACTGCAGAAAGCCACGATTGACCAATCGAATTGAGTTATCAATCAAGCCCTGTAACAAATGCTTTGATTGCATCTCAGTTAAATGACTGTATGTCTTTCGTACTGTCTGAAAATGGTGTACTGACTTGACACGACACTACTCACAGGGTCCAAAAGAAGATGTCATACAACATTAATGATCCCCTAAGGAAAGTACGAATTGGCTTCTGACCTAAAAGTTTTAAGACCAAATAAATAAACAGATGAAAAGACATTTATTTTGCCATGCACTTATCCATTCATCGATGGCTATACTTTGTGGTGAAATGGTTCAAGAGAGGTGCTCTTGTTAGGTAACAAATGATCCATGCTGGTCTATCATACTGAAAAGTTATATTTGTGATTCAAAATGTAATGAAGAAAGGAGGGCTGAGAGAGATAAAGAAGAGGAAAGGTCGTACTGATAACATCAATTTGTTTGGGGCTGCTTCACGGGGATGCTGAGTTCTGGATCCTGGCTGAGTGGTCTTTGTAATATTTGTGACAAATTTGCAGCCTTTCAAATGAATAAATTAGAGATGTATTTCTCAAAGCTTTGATCGTGGATGTTTACTCAAATAGTCTGCTTTTCCCAGGTCTTTCAAACCCTAAATGCTATACTTTGAACAGAACAGAAAAACATGACGTTCTTTTGTTTGCTTGGATTGACCTGAGATTAAATCAATAAGGTGATTCGGCAAGTGTGCAGTGTGTTTGTCAATTAGCTTGCACATGTTCTGAATAATGAGTTTGCGAATGGCCAAGTCGAGGTCGAAACACGATGATTAAGCTGCCATTTTAAAAGTGTTTCCTCTTTCACATACACAGGCTTTTGTCAAGCATCTTCTGCAAAGTTCCCTCCTGCAAAACTTTTAATAGCTAGATATGACTTCCTGACACAGTACAACACTTTGTCATCGAATGAATTATACAATGGCCACGCAACGGGAAAAGTGTTGTGGTTCTGTTAAGTGTTGGTAAGTGGTGCCACAGGGGATTGAAATCATGTTGTGTTAGGTGTAGACTATGGGATCAGCAAATAATGAGGTAATACACATGGTAAAACAAGGACGACTAGTTAACTGGGAGCAGATGAAAAGCATCAAGCAAATGAAGCATGTTTAAAAATGTTTCCTTGTGTGTTATACACTTGTGCTTAATTCATGATTAAGAGATTAGTCAGCAGAGCAAGGCTGAAAAAATGTAGAACTCACCCTAGCAGGCTTTTCATTACAGGGCCGTGAAACATTGGAAACATGTTTTGTCAATTAGGCCAGCTAAGTGTAGCTGATTATGACATATTCATCAACATATGATTTGTTGAAATAACTTCCCCTCGCCCACGCCATCCAAGCTGTAAAGGAGCATTGTCGTCCCACAAACAACACAAGTTCAGCTTCTTTCAAAAGTAGCTCTGTCATCATTCCAACATGTATTTAGTCCTAAAACAAAGAAACAAAATAGCTTTGTACAATCAGAAATTAATGATTTACTTCTTTACCCTGTCAGCTGGAGAAACAAACAAAGATAGACAAATAAAAAATGTAAATCCACAAATCAAACGGAGGAAGACAAACAAAGAAAGGGGTTTAGGAAAAGCAAGGTGCAGGACATGACAAGAAGCAAAGAGAGCTTGCGCACAGTGAAACCAAACATTCTGTCTTTTGTTTCCTCAAGCGGTGCATGCCTCTGCTTCCATTAACCTCCACGATGACAAGAAGAAAACAAACGGATACTCCCCGCCTCTCTCTTCAGTATCCAGTAGCGGCTGTGCTGCTGAGGTGGGGAACGGATCACGGGCGACACAGATTAGGAGTCAACAGGGTTCCCTTCATCTGGCTGGATGCAGCTAGAGGGCCGATTAGACAGCCCAAGCGTGGGTGAGGAAGGGGACGCTCGATGCTATCACAGCCTCTCAAACTCACTTCCTTGCTGGGAACTCAGCAGACTACCGTGAAATTGATCAAGCTCCCAAGAACGCTGTGTGAGTGGCATGCCAAAGGAATGAAATGAGGACCATTGCTTCATGAAGATGCCTGCAGGTCATGAATAACCTTTGACTGTGTTGCGATTTATCAGATGTTGATAACAGTCTGTTAACTGGAACCAGAGTGAATGTGGTCAATGGAGCAAATTTTGCAGTTTTTTTCGATGCAAACCTCTTTATTTATTGAGCATCTATTTTGAGTCAATACGCGAATGGTGTCCTCTATGTGTGTCCTTGCCAAATTAGTTAGCGCAATGCTGATAGCCTATCACCTCCGTATTTCGCAGTAATACCAAATTTCATGTTTTTGGTGACTTTCTGATGCGCTTAACGCCAACAAGCTAAAGAAATGGAACAGGAATTAGAGAAAGACCAGAGGGAAAGAACATCAGCTTGGGGTAAACCCTGTGATGCGTCCAAAGAGTTATTTGGAGTGGTAGCTCCAGATCACAAAGAAACTCTGTGTTCAGAGAAAGGATTCAAGTCAAAAGTTGATGGCCAGTACAAACAGTCCTTGGGGTTAGAAGAGAGATGAAAAGCTCACCTACAGGCACACGTCCTAAGCGCCTTAAAGTTAGAGATGTAGGCCAGTGACAAAAAATCTTGCATATTATTTACTGGTTTTACAGTGGCTTTTGCTCGTTGTTGTTGTTGGCATGTACAGTATGCCATATGTTTTGCTGTTGTGCCTGAATGCTTTGGCAATGCTATGTAAAATATGTGGTCATGCTTATAAAGCCCCTTTGTATTTGTTTAAACGTAAGATTAGCTGCTATTTAGATAACTCGCAAAAACTCTATCCTGCTGAAAAAAAATCTGATCTTTTGCTGGCTTTTTTTCTAAAACATGAGTCAAACAATACAAAATCTATAACATCATATGGAACATAGTACTTTAGGTATAGAGACAATGATGTATGAACATTCTGAATTATAAACTGTACACAACATTGGACAGAGGGAGCCTGTCCCCTTGTTTCCATTGTTAAATTGATAAAAGTCATGTTACTTTTATTCTTAGTCTTATTTACCACTGAAAACAAATGATTCTCAAGGGCTGAAATTGATTTACTCGCACGAAACGCTGAAAGCAACAACCAAACAAAGTGCAAAAAACAAAAAAAGAAGTATCCCGAGGAATGTTTTTATCTTATATTGTTTCCAATTGAAGGTTTATCTTTTATTTTTCATTAAGTGATGTCACCCGACTGCAGATAGCATCTGTCTTTTGAGACGGTTGCAATGATAGCGATCTCTCCTTGTGGTTGGTTTTAAACATTTAGGGGGGAGGGGGATATCCTGCCATCATGTCAGATCTGCTCTCAGCTTCCCCGAAGATACTCTGGTTCTAAATCGTTCAAATTGAAAAAATAAAAGGTATTTACAGACTCTGCCATCGCTATCGAAGAAGAGTTAATCGGATTTGAGCCATGGTCTGGTATCGCCCTGGGATTGTTTGAACGCGGCCCACCAGGACTTCCTCCACGTCCTTGTCTCCTCCTCTATCTCTCCTCCACTCTGACACATTCACTTTTTCACCAGCTGTGACCTCCTGCTCCTTCCAGTCACTCATCCCAAGAAGGGAACTGGGTCAGATTGACCTTTTATCTGTCATCCCAATAACTAAGAGACCTTTCTGCCAACTCGCACTTCTTCTTTTTTTCTGATACAGGGTACATTTGTTTGCTCTGCATTTACCGCAATTCATTTGCACTTAAAAGGAGTCATATTCAAAAAGACACTGTCGCTTCAGCTCTTTGATGCTAGATCTGAAGCTTGAAAATAAAAGAAAGACTTAAACAGGTCGACCTCAAACATGAACAACAAAGAGTGCACTCATACTGTACATCTTCAGTTTATAATAGAGCTGCTTCTGCCCATGCCTTGTTCCAAGTCTGATCCTGGTGGAGAATCACCTAAACATGAAATATACTTAATAAAAAAGGACAAGCACTGTATTTGCCCTTTAAATTGGCCGTCCGAGTTTCTTTTGGACAAAGGCAGTGTGACAGAATGATCGCCTGAACATGAAAAGTGCAGTGTTACATTGACAGCACCATCTTGTGTTAGGAATCATTAGCATTTGAATGATTCTGCTTTGAGTCGGCAGAACAAATGGACAAGCAAATCCTCAGAGTTACAGCACAAGTATTTCCCTCACAGTCATTTATGTGGCCCAATAAAGGGATAATGAGCCATCACTGAACCGTCAATTAAAGGTGCCATTATGTTCTCTGTGTTTGTTTTGTCAGTTAATGTGCCATCATCTTGCAATACTGTAGGTATTCAGCATCCTCTGGAGAATACTGTATGCAGGCTGATAAAAAATAGGGGTTATATAAGTGATGGATGAATTATCCATACTGCCTCTGGAGCTTTCCTCACTGAAAGAAAAAGCTTTCACATTTGAAGTATAGGAAGGTGTGTATTTTGTATTGTCAGTGGGGCTCAGTTTTAGGTTACAGACACAAGGAAGGATTTATTTCAACCTGTTCATGCAGCCTTGTCTCTTGAAAACTATGTTTCCATTCCACAATTGTTGATAAGTTTTGGGGAAAACAGACATTTCTATTACATTCTACTGGCATTGAGATCTAGGTCAACAAACATAGGACTATTCATCCAGTGTGAAATCAAAGTCTGTCTTTTTTTAATTGACGCCAATCATTTGAACCCTAACCTGTCAAGGATATACTGATTTTAAGTCAATCCATGATCTGTTCTACTCAGCCATACCAAGTTATGTTGTTGTTTAAAAATACGAGGCAGTTTTCTTTGTATTTGTTTTGTTTTATAGCAATTTACAAAATGCAACACTATTTTGTTGCTAACACAACCCTGACTGGGACCCTGTTATGGTCACAAAAAGAACAGGACAACTCACAGGAAGCAGCAGACAAGTATCACATGTTAACTTCTCATTTAGCTTTTGTGATAAGGCACAAGTGAAATTGTCTCGTAATGGCTCTGTGTTCCCTGTGCGTTTTCTCAGTAGCTCTGCCCAGGTGTGCTGCATTGCTGTAATGAGGTGCACCACAAGATGCACTTGGGAAAGGAAGTGCTTAAAACATTGAAAGAGGAGAGGCTCTCGTTAGGGGACTGCTGGTGTTTCTGCCTCTAATTTATATTTTGGGTTTTTGAAATCCCATGGATTCAATTGTCTCTTCTCTGTGGTGTTGTGGGGTCAGGGGTAGAATCATGTTATCCCTATTGGGCCTTCTAAGGGTGGGACATAACATTTGTAAAGACAAAGATTTAAAATGTGAATGAATGAAATGAAATCTTACCATCACCTAAGTCGTCTGTTGGCTACATTAGCTTATGCTCATACCACAAAACAGTAGGACTATATCAGAATCAGAATCGGAAGTACTTTATGTATCCCAAACTGGGAAATGTTTGCATTGAGAAACAAAACAAATACAAATAATTATAACTAAAAAATAAAGTAAAAATGAAAGTGAAATATACAAATGTACAACAAGGCAATAATAATATAATGTAAATAGGGGCAATTGTGATTAGATCTTGTTATTTCTTCTTTCAAAAGACAGACAGATTGATTTTTGCAAATGGATGTCAGAATAAGGAATCAGAAAAACGTAATTGCCAATCACAATGGTGTTGAAATATGAATCCAAAATAAGAAAAGACCTTTTAGTTTGATTTGTGTCCTAATGTGTTCTCTGTTAGCGAGCCTTGGATAATTCCAGCAGTCATGACGATCAAGGTTCAATAAGTCAGAGGAAACTCATTAGCTCACAGAGCTTTAATTTAAGTGCTACAGAGTAGACGAGTAGCATAAAAATGCACACATTTTTTTTCCTACAGCTTCAGTACTGTTCTGCTTGCCTTCCTCCATGACCCAGAACTGCCCCTCGATACAGAATGACGGCTTTAACCACCCACACGTGTTTGAAGGGGATGTGGGAAAGCTAGCAGCATCAAGTGAGTATACCAAATAGTCAGTTTGCTGGGGTCTGTGTGACATTGTCAGATTCTATCATCAAATAAACAAGTCTCAGTGTGTGGATGTTGCTTCTGTGCTGGGGAAAACATAACGATTTAACCAGTGCACAATGTTTCCATCAGGGAGAGTAGGCGGTGTTCTTACCTGCTTTTTGTTGGCTGGGTTCACTGCAAACAGGGTTATGCAAGTGAAATTGTAATTCATTATTTTAGCATGAAGGATCGTTCCTTTCTACTACAAGATGATGATTGTGTCGTTGAAATATGTGTTTTACTGCTGGCATTAACACTTCTCATGTATCTCAAAATAAATATTTGAATCATGTACATGATTTAAACGGGCCATATTATGCTAACTTTCAAGTTGATATTTGTGCTCTGATTGGTTAGCTGGTCAGCTCTGTGTTGATTGGTAAACAGCTGAAAGATGTCACCTCTCAGCCTATCAGGTACAATGTGTTGGAGCGCTAGCCAATAGAAGTGCGAGTGTTACATACTGCTGTCACTATGTTACGGAAGTAAACAAAGTAGTCCAATGGAGGCGTTTCAGGCAGTGGGGGGTGTGTTAGACATAATCTCCTTCTTGAGGGAACTTTGGGATTCAAAGTTTGCAGACCATTTACATGCACAAAAACCTATGCCTGTATGGAAGCTGCTGACAGAAATCTCCCATGATCCCCTTGGTTCATTTGCATGCACTTTTAGATGGTCCCTAACTTCATCTACAAATTTAGCCTCTACTGTCAAACAAGGTGACAGGCTTTGATACAGAGCCGTTTCAATGAGATTAAATCTCATTTCAAAGGTTGACTTGAGGACATAAAAACATCCTGAGGAATAAAAAGCAAGTCATAAACAGAACAAATACACAATAATGAGGAATTTAAAACTGTTACAACATCAGATAACGAAGCTCAAAATCTCCCTTGGGAATGCAGGGATTTAAAAAATGCACAATACCACTTCCTGTGTATTTTTAATAATGGTTTGTTTACACAGATAAGCAAAAATATTCAAGATACTGTCTGTTGTAGAACAGATTTAAAAAAAGCAAAAAACACATGAACATTTTGAATATATTTAATATGTATAGGTTTGTTTCTACATAATTCAGACCAATCTAAGAGCATAGCCAAACAAATGTGTTTAAATAACTTCAAAGCATGCTTGTGCTACATAATATTAACATTCCTCTTATTATTAAAGATGTAAATAGTTTAATTTACACATATGATGTACTATAATTTGAAGATTTCAAAATATGTACATTTGGAAATTGTCAGGGGGTTGGGGAAACAGGACCCAAGTGCAGTAAAACAAAAGGGAGGCAGGTATGGGTCCAAACAAAAGGCAAGCTGTATTTAAATTAAAGCTGTACTTTCAACCAAAAATAACCACACCAACAGTAACCAGGGGATACAGAGACACTGGGAACAGGAGCAGACAGACGGACGGGCAGGAACAGGCAGGTAACATGTACAAGATCAGGTAGGAAACGACGACGACTGAACAAGAGCCAAAAGGGGAACCAAGACTATACACAAGGCTAATCAGAAGACCACACACAGCTGGAGAGGGGAGGAGAAACACAGGGGCAACAGGTGAACACAATGACACAATCAGGGAAAGGAGGGAAACTCAAGACAGGGAGTGAAACTTAACATCACACAAGGGGAAAACATTTCAAAATAAAACAAACCAAGGATCATGACATGAATAGACACTCTTAGGTGGTTTGCTTTAAGTAAATAAAACAAAAATATTGAACAATGTTTTGTGTGTTCTTTTATTGAATTGATATATATTTAACACTTTAATTGAAGCACACAATGGACACTTAAAGTAAAACATGATTATAATGCATTATTTCTGGGATTATTGGACATTATAGAGATATTATAATATGTTTGCAATTATAATACACAAGCACCTAAATAATAATTCATTATCTTATTCGAAGGTCTCTTAAAGTGAGCTAAATTTAACATAATTCATATAGTTTTCATCATATCTATTTGAATTTTGGAGATTTGCTCATTACATAACATCTTTTTTCACCTCATGGGCAGATCGTTTGTGTTGTGTACTTGGTAAAAAATCTCTGCTATAGTCAATATTTTTCTTTGCAGGAGGGGATGTTTTGCAGTGGAGGGGCCAGTCCTCGGGCTTGGGGCCAGCCGGAGCCCAGGCGCATGCTGCAGCGTGTGCGGTGATTAATCACGCTGTGACTCCGCGTCTCTCGGGCCTGTCAACTACTCTGTCCGCATGAGGTCCGGGAACATCTGGGGATGTCTGGGGTGACCACGGCACATTCGTCTCCCAGGGACAGCGACCAGACGTGTCGCCTCAATCTCACATCCTTCCACCCTCCCCCTCCTTCCTCCCAGCCTTACCTCCAGGGTCCCTGTAGACCCAGCGTGGACAAAAGGTGTACACTCTTATTACATGACACATAACACTCTGAGGAACTGTGAACAGAGGAAGGCGATGTCTTGGGGCTGGACGTCAGTGACAATCACAACCGGGGCTGGTAATATGCCTGCTGGTGAGCTATCATGAAGAACAACAACCTGCTGGGTGTGGGAATAAGACCTGACACATCGCTTTAGCGGCTTAAGACAGGGATACGGCTTAAAATATCCACAGCAACCGAAGCTCAAAAACGGCACATAATACAGATCTTAAAGTTGTGCTGGAAATATGCACAGGTTGAACAGCAATAAATACAAAGAGGTTTGATGTCATCTTGCAAGGGTGCAGAGAGAGAGAAAAGCTCATAACTATAAAAACAACCTCCAAATCCAAAGCAAAACACATCGTGGGAATGTCACACACTGTGTCTCATGAGATATTCAGTTGCACAGACGTCTGTATTCGGAAGTAGGTTTGACTTTTTTTGCAAACTAGCCCCACTGGGTTTCATTAAACATTGCTGGAAAAGTAAAGCATATTATCCCACGCAATTAAAAAGAGGGATTATTTAGCTCAGTTAATCGTAACAATACGGCGGCATAGCTGGTCGCATAGAGAAAGGATCCACTATAAATGCTCTCAATGCAGGTGACCTAAATATTAAATTATGAAATATGCAAAAGGATTTGATAAGCAAATGCTTCCAATGGGCAGACTGTTGCCCATTAAAAAAATCCGCCGAATTACCCCTGCAATCCGCTGGATGTTTCACTCCGGGCTTTTTGTCCTGTAGCTTATTTTGTAAACATGAACCCCCGATTATATCTGCGGTACAATCCTGGTGATTCACAGTAAATCAATTCAGCGGAGATAAGATAAAGCAGCTGCGATGAAGTTAATGCAGATGAGGTATTTTGGGCATAGAGAGGAGCAGCTGATTATGCAGTGGCCCCCATGTGCCTGTGCCAGGAAGCCGCTGCACGGCAGAGACACAGGAGCTGTGATTCCCCTCTCGCTCCGTGTCTGACTGCATGATGAATGATCGCCAGGAGGGAGAGCGCAGAAAAATGCAGCCAGGGCAGGTCTGACATGAGGGGGGAATCATAGGGATGTACGTGCGCTGGCTTTGTTTCTCGGGGTCCTTCTGTCCCTGCAGCTTGGGAGCTCAAACGCCGGGTCTTTAGGTAGCGGCGGTGGCAGATTTCACGGCCTCCCTCTGGGGCATCTTTCGACGGTGGCGGCCAATGATGCATTGTTTTTCAGAGGCGAAGATTGACGATTTAAATCCTCCCTGACTCAGTGATGTGAGACTTCTCTAGGCTTATGTGCGCGCAAAGATACATTTAACACTTGGATCTGAGTGATTTAGCTCAGTTTGATGGGATTAGTGTGAGTCTGATTTATTTTTAGCACAAACCACATGGATATGTACTCTAATCTCTAAAGTCAACATGTTTTACTCAGGTGAACTATGCTTAAACCACGCAAGGGGTATAACTAATGCCCATGAATGAAATGAGCATTAGAGAGTTTGTACTTGAGGACACAATAACTGAGATAAATGTGCTGTTTGACTTACCTCTTACACCACTTAGATTCTTAGCATTTATCAATTTCAAATAAAAAATCTAAACAAATTTCTTACTTTCTTAATTTCTTAATTTTTACTTCCATGTAGCTACTAACCCCCTTAGGCTCCAACTTGAATGTTGACTCGTATTTGAAAGTGTTCTGCCTTCACATTTCAGCAAAATAGTCATTTTCTTCCGTTTGATCCCTAACTTTGCAGGAGATTACAGTCAGCAATACACATGGATAGTAATTGGTCATAATAGAGACTGATAGGCCAAACCCTTTCCTTGCTTGCTAACTAACAATCATTTCTATCCAGCAAACTTTGTATTTGTTTGTCCTGGTTGCATTGAAATCAGTTCTGATTGCATATGGCTAGCTATTTTTGCTCGCACTAGCTTTTTATCCTTTATGATTATATTTCTCTTTCCTATATCTGGGCTTTTTAAAACCATTTCCCACAACTTTTTAGCCTCAGGGAGTCTGGTGATGTCTGGTTAGATTAAGAACACCATGTTTGCTTTTCATCCAGTCTGCATAACGTATGACATTTGACTTTGGAAAGCTTGAGTGTAAGACACAGAATACTGACAAAAAACACAGCCTCGAATAGTGAATTTATGTCCGGGTAAACAAAGCACACTAGGCTCATCAAAACGTAGCGAGAAACCTGAAGAGAAGTTAGGGGAGTTTGCCCTTGGTTTTTTAGAGAGCTTTTATCAGTTAAGCTGAACACAGCCCATCATTTCTTTTACAGAAAAGCCAGGAGAAACAGTATATTTGTTCACATGATGAATACAGTCATTCTTGATTTTATTTTTATTTTTACCAAAGTAATGTTAAGGTCTTTGTTAAGTTCTGTAGGGCAGAATAAGTGTGAGTCTCGGCTTTACTCTGGTTTGGACTGTGAATCAAATCCCTGCATAATGCAACCACAGGGATTAAACTGGAGCATGGCTTGGCAGTGCTCTGGTAAACACAGCTTCATCAAGAACCAAACTACAAAACTTGACAAGTTAGTTAAATGGAAATGAATTCTAAAAACACTCCCAGAGTGAGGCTTTGTCTGCCAAGCGATTGTCAATGCTGATGTCCGTGGTGATGAAAGGGAGGAAGGATTATTTTTTCTTAAGGGACTTAACCTATTCAATGGTAATTAATCCATGTAATGTAAAAATAATAAAATAGATGGAATAATGAAAGGATTTTATGCTCAAAATTGTCACTGTTGGGTACTTGGATTTAAATAGAGTTTAAGTTCTTGTGTTGATAGAAAAGGTTACATTTGTGACCTATTGAGCAAGTTAGGTTAAATAAAACCATGCTGGTGGTCGTCAGTTTTCTTACCTGTCATCAACAACTTTTGACGGTTGCAATTAATGTTCCAGTGTCAAGATCTGTTGGCTACAATAAAAAAAAAAAGACAAATATCATCATTTTATGTTAAAACACTTGGATGAACAAAAGAGTAAAATGGGAACAAAGGAAATATCAGTTGAAATAGCGTTTTGAAAATAGATTGATATAATGACCTATGACCTTTACTTCAGGGGCACTCCAATAAAAAAATGTTTACGCCTACAACAAGCATTGTAGAAGAACTACAATCAAGGTTCATCCAGCATGACTACATACTGTATGCCATGCGTCATTGCTGTAGTAGGCAATGACATCCCTGCACCCCCGAAGGGAGAGCAGGAGGTGGAAGATAAAACAAATTGGCAGCTGTGAATCTGCCGATGGATGCACAAATCCTCAGGCGGATGAGTAAGGTGAGGCCTGTTTTATGAGTTAAATTCAATTTAAATAATTTTCTTTTCGAACACACCAGCAATATATACAAAAGACTGCAATACTTCAGTGGAAAAGAACATTTTGAGATCATTTTTACCTGACAATCTTTCGAGAAAAAGTCATTGAAAGCAGGGCCAACCTTATACTTTTGGAGGGAAGCATTGAATTACACCAATTACATTCTCGAAATAACGGGGAAGCTAATGCTAATCAAATCCTAAATAAGACATCAACATTTTTATGCACCAGAACTATTTAACCATCCATTAGAACCTCATGTGGATCCATGACTCGACACCATATCTTGTCATCATTAGAGTCTGCTTTATTACAGTCAATGTGCTGCGACGTAGAATTTGCTAAACACCGTTATTGCGTTAATAAAATTTCCGATCAATGCCACCATTAAATGTACTTTTATACTGCTGCTCCTCTATGGTGGGCACACTTTTCTACAGGACTGATCTGAGCTGAAACAGTTGCTTGCTCAGCCATTTTTTTCCAGTTTGATGAAAATCGTATTAAAAAGAGACAAGGTCACATGGGGGATGTTCTTGCTGACTAAATCCGCAGGGCAAACAAGAACGACCTTCTGTTAAAATTGTATCACTTAAAAAAAAAAAAATGTTTTAAATGAGCTATTCCATTAATCTTCCTCTAAGAAGCTGTGTGTGCTTTAAGATAGTTGAGCACTCTGTCTCTGGAGTCACACAGGGATAGCGAAACATAGGATTGGATCCCAGGGGAACAATAAGGACTCTGAAGACAGAAACAGGCAGGTAAACAAAAAAAAGAAACAGGGTCTGCTCTTATTTAAAAGACAACTGGGCATGTCAAGGCAAGCGGTATGTACTAGTTGTGAGGCTCCATCCATCATCTTCTCCCGCTTTTCCGTCAGGGTCGCGGAGGTAACAGCTCCAGCAGAGAGCCCCAAACTTTCATTTCCCTGGCCACATCAACCAGCTCTGACTGGGGGAATCCAAGGCGCTCCCAGGCCAGCGAAGAGATATAATCCCTCCACCTGGTCCTAGGTCTACCCCTCGGTGTCTTCCCAGCTGGACGTGCCTGGAACACCTCCCTAGGGAGGCGCCCAGGTGGCATCCTCACTAGGTACCCGAACCACCTCAACTGGCTCCTTTCAACGCGAAGGAGCAGCGGTTCTACTCCGAGTCCCTCCCGGATGATTGAACTTCTCTCCTTATCCCTAAGGGAGATGCCAGCCACCCTGCGGAGAAATCCCATTTCGGCCGCTTGTATCCGCGATCTCGTTCTTTCGGTCATGACCCATCCTTTTTGACCATAGGTGAGGGTGGGAACGAAGATGGTCCCGGTAGACAGAGAGCTTTGCCTTCTGGCTCAGCTCTCTTTTCGTCACAACGGTGCGGTAAAGCGACTGCAGTACCGCTCCCGCTGCTCCGATTCTCCGGCCCATCTCACGCTCCATTGTTCCCTCACTCGAGAACAAGACCCTGAGATACTTGAACTCCTTCACTTGGGGTAAGGCCTCATTCCCTACCTGGAGTGGACAGTCCATCGGTTTCCTGCTGAGAACCATGGCCTCAGATTTGGAGGCGCTGATCCCCATCCCAGCCGCTTCACACTCGGCCGCGAATCGATCCAGTGAGTGCTGAAGGTCACAGACCGATAAAGCCATTATTACCACATCATCTGCAAAAAGCAGTGGTACTATCCTTAGCCCACCGAACTGCAGACCCCCTCCCCCATGACTACGCCTCGAAATCCTGTCCATGAATATCACAAACAGGATTGGTGACAAAGCGCAGCCCTGGCGGAGGCCAACCCTCACCGGAAATCGGTCCGACGTGCTGCCGAGGACCCGGACACAGCTCTTGCTTTGAGAGTACAGAGATTGGATGGCCCTGAGTAGAGACCCCCTCAGCCCATACTCCCGCAGCACCTCCCACAGTATCTCTCTGGGAACCCGGTTATACGCCTTCTCCAAATCCACAAAGCACATTTAGACCGGATGAGCGTACTCCCAGGCCCCCTCCAGGATCCTCGCGAGAGTGAAAAGCTGGTCCGTCGTTCCAAGACCAGGACGAAAACCGCATTGTTCCTCTTCAATCTGAGGTTCGACAATCGGCCGGACCCTCCTTTCCAGCACCTTAGAGTAAACTTTTCCCAGGGAGGCTGAGTAATGTGATGCCTCTGTAATTGGCACACACCCTCTGATCCCCCTTTTTAAAAGAGGAACCACCACGCCGGTCTGCCACTCCTTCGGTACTGTTTCCGACTTCCACGCAATGTTGATGAGACGTGTCAACCATGACAGTCCCTCAACACCCAGAGCCTTCAGCATTTCTGGGCGGATCTCATCCACCCCCGGGGCTTTGCCACTGTGGAGCTGTTTAACTACCTCAGTGACTTGCCCCCCATGAGATTGGAATTGATCCCCCTTCATACTCCAGCTCCGCCTCTAACATAGAGGGCGGAGTTGTCGGATTCAGGAGTTCCTCAAAGTGTTCCTTCCACCGCCCTAACACACTATCAGTTGAGGTCACCAGCGTCCCATCCTTACTGTACACAGCTTGGATGGTTCCCTGCTTCCCCCTCCTGAGGTGTCGGACGGTTTTCTAGAACAACTTTGGTGCCGACCGAAAGTCCTTCTCTATGGCTTCTCCGAACTTCTCCCACATCCGCTGCTTTGCCTCGGCCACGGCTGAAGCTGCTGCCCTTCGGGCCCGTCGATACCTTGCAACTGCGTCAGGAGTACCCAGGGATAACATATCCCGGAAGGCCTCCTTCTTCAGTCGGACGGCTTCCCTGACCACCGGTGTCCACCAGGAGGTTCGAGGGTTACCGCCCCTTGAGGCACCTAAGACCTTGAGACCACAGCTCCCCGCCGCAGCTTTGGCAATGGAGGCTTTGAACACCGCCCATTCTGGTTCAATGTCCCCAGCCTCCACAGGGATGCCTGAGAGGTGACATTTCACGTCCCCAAAGCCAGCTTCTGTCGCCTGAGTCTGGTCCTTCGAGACCCTCTGCTTTCACTGCCACCCTTCTGGCAGCGCACCCGACCCCATCGCTGTTTCCCGTAGGTGGTGGGCCCGCGGGACGGGGAAGCGGAGATGTTGCCCACGTTGCTTTTTCGGGCTGTGCCCGGCCGGGCTCCGTGGCAAGCCCGGCCACCAGACGCTCGCTGACGAGTCCTCCTTCTGGGCCTGGCTCCAGAAGGGGACCCCGAGCTTCCTCCTGGCCGGGTATCCTCGCTTTCATGTTTGTTTGTCCTGAGGTCTTTTGAACCAATCTTAGTCTGGCCCCTTACCTGAGACCAATTTGCCATGGGAGACCCTACCAGGAACACAAGGTTCCAGACAACACAGCCCCCAGGTTCATCGGGGCACACAAACCTCTCCACCACGATAAGGTGCTGGTCCTCGGAAAGGAGTTGAGAGGCTGAGAAGGTAAAATGACATTCACTGGAGTAAAAAGAAGATTGTAGCTTGCTGTGAGTCTGTTGCTTTCTTTAGTTTTTTTCTTTAGTTTAATTGAAATTCCCAGGTTTTTTGTTTACCCTTCAATACACCTATTTGTACACTACTCTTGACTTTCAACCTGTCAATCAATGTCACTTTAAAGTCTGGTGGTGCCAAACAACATCTTCTGGCCTTCATATGAAGTTTCAGAACTAAAATCAAATTCAAAAGCTGATCAAATCAAACTATTTTCTCTGCTGTTGCATTCAAATTTGAATGAAAGATTTTATTCTCATTTACTGGACGATTACAAACAGTGTGGCAGAATATCACAGCTTGTAATGTTTGTCTGCATGTGGAGTATCATTAATCATGCACTGTTATGTTTTTACTCATATACGAGTGAGATGCAATCTCATTCAAATGGATTGTATTTACTGCTTTCAATTCAGTTATCAAGTTAACAGCTAACAACGTTGTTGTTCTCCTAATAAATATTTGTTCTGTACGAAAAAAGCTGGATTTACAAACCTATATGCGATTATTATTTTGTTTACATCTCGTCTTTCAAAATGGTTTGCTGGAAAACAGAATACACAATGCTAGGAGTACATTCTATTGATATACCACTAAACAAATGGATAATGGAGAGGTTTGTTTGGATAGGAATTTGATCAAAAAACTTAACGAATGAAAAGAAAATCAGTCTATGACAACAATGTTAAGCCCAGAGAAAAAGCAATTTGTATCATATTTGAGGAATTTTGGATACGACTCAATGCAAATAAATAATACAAATATGAGTCTTTGACTTGAAGTCGCCACAAATTACGTGCTTGAAAGGATCAAATGGAAATTGAACTTGGTATTGGAGTTTATTTTTTTGTACTTATGGAAATCAATACCTAATCTTTCTATGCAGAAAAAAAAACTGATTTTGCTTCACAGACACATACTTGCTTTAATGTCTTTCTCTGTTTCCCTGTCCCTCTTTTTCCTCTGATCCAAGCACAAACAGAGTATCCTGAGCTTAGTTTGGCAGCGCCTCCATCACTCTGAATCCCCTCTTGTCTCTGGGCACCAGTGGAAGTGACTGCCCTTTCATTAATCTCCCTGTCCACAGTGCAGACCTCCCCTAATTACAGCCACTGTTTACCTTTGTGCTGGCACGCCCATTGAATTATTGATGGCCGCCCTGTCCCGCTCAGTTTAAAGGCTTCGCCAACGGGCACGCACCAGCCATTGGACGGATAACTGCCAACACAACCCCACGTCTCCACTGTGACACTCCACTGAATTATTATGCTAATACCAATTTGTTTTCCTGACAGTTTGCTGTGGTGCGGAAAAATGCACACCATCATTTGTTGTGTCGCTGTTTGATTATATGATAACTCATCATTTAAACGGATCATCAGGCGACTTCCAAAGGACTTTCCATGGGTTTATTTCCAGAAAACATTGTTTCTAAAACCCTTGATTCTTAAGTTACTGAATAAATAAATGACCCTTGGAATTATTTAAATCAAACGGCTATCATAGGCGATCATCCTTAGAGCTTTTTGAATGAATGGAAATGCTTCTGGAGCCACAATACAAAGTCGCATCCAATTTGCTCAACCTGCCTTCAGTGGCCCATTATAACCCTCTAATGGTATTTATATAAAATCCCTCTATCTCCACGGCAAATAAAAAAGCAACTGAGACCACACCAAATCCGTGAATGATTACCCCCAACAATAAGTAAATCCGCAGAACTAAAATTCAATTTCCAGAAATCCCACAGTCCTACTGCTAGACGCCATTCAAAGCTCATGAGGATTTGGACTTAAGGCGACTTAGAGGTGATTTATGCAGTAACCCAAATGGCTGTGCAAAGTCTTATAGGCCTTCAGAGAGAGAACCTGTGTCTCTGCGTCATGACTCACTGTAACTACGCTGACAAGAAAGAGGTTCGCCTTGTATCAGATTGCCTGGGATTATGCTCCACTGGGCGTTTTCATTGTGCCCACCCCTTTATGTCACGGAAAAAAGAGCTGACCCTCCATCGCTGCTGGCTATAGAGGGAAAAAAAATAGAAATCTTGAATGTCAAAACAACTTACAACAACATATCTCTGACATGACTGGTTAGATCAGCTCCCCTCGAGTATACTGATCTATAAAAGGTATATCTCAGTGGACATTACATTCCGAGAGTGTGATATAACCAGCAATACATTGTCTAAAAACAACAATGCATGAATATATCATCATACCTTTTTAATTACCAATTATAAATGCATTAACACATGTTTTTATAGGATGGTAATGCCATATGTTATCATGATCCTCCTCAACAAACCTTAGGACAACAAACTTGTTATTTAGATGGCATCAAATAGAGAAAGAAAATAGATTATTGTTCAGAACTTGAATACAGGTATACTTGAGGATTGTGTAGACTATCTATAGGTGTATGTTGTCATATATTGCTATGCTATGAGTATTCCTTTGAGCTCCTCATACTGGATGTGAAAAGGAATATAAATAAATCCCTCTAGGACAATACATCTAAATCTAACCTTGTTGGTGGTAAAGCAGATGGTGTACAAGATGGTGTCATCAGCATAAACACGAACATTGAAATGCTCAGTTAGAACAGGTGATCAAGGAAATAGCAGTGAGGGCTGATTGATAAACCTATTTACGGTCAGGATGGGAGAAATCATAGTCATAGTTTGTGTTCAATATGGAAAGAGTTGACAATTGAAGTCAACAATGAAGCAGTAAACCCAAAATGTTTGCTTATTCTTTATTACGGAGCTTTGCAAGATTCCTCCACTTCACATTTTCCCTTACATATGTTACATACAACATATGTTCACTAGGAAATATGGTACTTTGACCAGGTCTAAAACCTGAAATCTACCGTGTCTAAAGGATATTATTTTCTTCTATAAATACATACTGTACCTGTGAACTGAGCAGTGATTAACAGATTATAGCTGTACGTGAGAGCTTCTGCTGACATTATGATCACAAGTGTCAGCAATGTGTAATAAAGCTACCTGAACTCCTTTATAATAAGTAATTCCGGTTGCTGGATATCACACACAATTGTTGGCTTGTTATACTCTGACATTGCCTCCATTATAGCCGATCATGTGACGGGGGGGGGATTTGATTTTCAGAGAGCAAATACAATGTTATTGGCAAGCAAAGCCAAACTGGTTTTGCCTGGCATTGAAGAAAAAAAGTAAAAACAAACATTGATGCATTGTGGGGGGTTTTTTATATCAAGGGTGCTATGGAATTGAAAGAATACGTTTCAGCAGCCCAAACTTTAAAGAGAGGCCATTAAGAAAATGTTTTGTTTTTTTTAAATATCAGTGAGAATTGGATCGATCTTCAACTGTCAGATTCAGGAATCTACACCCAAACAAGATTTTTGCCAGGGGTGAAATTTGAATTAAAAATGTATACAAGTAGGGCTTGAATCATAAGAGGAGACGGTCAGAAAAACCCACAGAGTTAATTCAGTTATTCAGTCTTTCAAGTACTCATTTTCATGTTAGTGTCCATCAGTAAGTGTGATTCTACTAACTGGCTTCTATTTTCTGTCCAGCACCACCACTGGTGTGCACATTACAGAATTACGCTGCAGCTGTTAAAGGGAGCGTAAGGATTCATGTTTTGGGAGGAGTCCAGCGGGCATGAGAAATTCTGGTGTTAAATGGACTCACTTGGAATTAGAGCAGGGGATTGTGGGTGTGGAAAACCTACAGTATGCTATCAGCCGAGATAAAGCCAAAGCGATGCAGCTTTTAGGATCTCGTTTTAAGTCCGTCTGTATCCATAGATCTATAACAAATAGACATTCAACTTCACTGCTTCCAAGGGAGACACTTTTCTTTTCTCGTAATTACATCAAATTCACACAGGGAAAATGAGTGAGTTGGTGCAGAACACACATTATTACCAGAGGAACAATTATATCGATATGGTCATGAGTTATCAATGTGTTGTTTGTTTTACAGTAAAATTGATTGAACAGCGGGAATGTTCAAGGTTTGCGAACACTGAATTCTTATATGTGTGTGTGTTTCTAGACGGAAAGTATTTTAGCGTGAAATTGACATTTTGTGAAAAAGTAGGAAATAAATCGACAGTAAGGAACGGTATTATTTTGCTCCACAGAAACTTGGTTTTCATTACACATATTTATTACAAATGTAATTATTTTCAGTTTTTTCTCGTTAACCCAGCAACACAGGAACGAAACGAGAACAAAGTATAGAGCTGTATATCCTCCTTAGAAAATCCCACTTTAATACAGGAGACATAAGGGTAAAGGATTTTTGTTTCATCCTGTTTCTGTAAAGAAAAACTAACCTTCTGGGGACTTTTACCAAAATTAGAAGCTCAAATCCATGAGTGAAGATAACTTACATACATTACATAGAAATACATTAACCTTTAACTTAATGGAACAAAATAAGTCCAGATCTTTGTAGTAGTTAGATACCTGTAATGAAGCATCCTAGCCACAGGCTTAACCACAAGCTTAAGCTATGTTTTAAGTTGTGTACTATGTCATAATATACACGAGTTAATTCCTTAATATCCAAGGCTGCTAACAAGTGACTAAATGAACTGCTAAATGTTATCTCGCCGAACATTAGCCGCCTTTAGCTTAGCGGTGGTAACCACAGCCATGTGACCATTATGTTGTTTGTTCATAGCCTTACATTGGCATTTTACTTCTTGAGGTTGCATTTACACTTCAATGATTACAAAGTGATGTTCATGTGTGGAGATCATCCTGCAAAACAAAACATGTTAAGTATCATGAATGTTTGTTTGCCACTGAGCTTATTTTCTGAAAAACACCGAAATCCTATGAAAAAATTCCATTGCTTTTTGTCAAAGGAGCACTTGCTATGTTAACTTCTGGGTCGGCCTACAAACATACGTCATCACTCCACCACTTTATATCGCTTAAGTGGGATGTGGCAAACACACGTTGATCCTGTTATTATTCTGCACAGGTGCTGTGTAACACTCCTTCACTCCAGCAAGAACAGTAGGCTGAGGCTGATGATGATGGCCAGCCGCAGGGCGAGGTTGTTGGGGGTGCATAGTAATGAGACAGCAAATGGAAAGGCTTGTCAAGAGGCATTAAAGTGTCACTTTCCGAATGGGAATCTCCACATCACCAAAGGGGGTATTGATGGGCGTTATTTCAGGAATATAACTGTGTTGTACGCTAGGCACTACTACAGCCAACAGGTTATTTTGTTCAAGTGAATAATCGAGGAGAACAAAATAAAAAAATCTGATAAAGCTAAAAAGAAAGCCACACTAATGTCATAAGAGCAACTATGGCTTTGTTCAGAATGAGCTTTCTAAAACCTGCTCTGCATAAACAAAACTGCTATGCGAAAAATAAATATGACGAGGGTTGTTATGGAAATCAGTCGGAGGGCTGTGAAGTGGATGGATGATACTGAGAGTGCCGTACAATGTGTTTCTCAAGTAGCGTTAGAGTGTAAATCTCATAATGTCAATCATCATGTGATCAGTTAGGAGGCCTGAACGCAGCGCAGATGATTTAATACTGAGGCTGTCATGATGGAGTTTTGTACATCATTTAATGTGAAACTTTTAGTTCTATATGTAAAGCTTATGGTTGATGATATACTAATGAACCCAGCTTAAAAATACATCAAATGTGTGATATTTATGGGCAGAATTGCAATTAATCTATATTAGTGTTCATAACTTCCACAATAGCACTGATATATTTTTTTTAAAGGAAGTTACAGAAGAGGATTAGGGACCACATTTGATTTTCCTTTCCTTATTTCGGAGTTTAACCTTCGTCTTGTGTTAGGGTCGGCACCGACCCGTTTTGAGGTTTTAAATGCATAAAATAACCATATAAATTTGTTTATTGCATCAAGGCTTTATGACTTTGTCAGGAACCTCTATTTCAACAAAATAAAACAAAAAAAAATTGTTTTCACTAAATTATAAAATGCTCTAGTTGAAATTGATACCTTTGTGTTGTTAGGGTCGGTTTCGACCCAGTTATAAAAATAAGATTATAAAGCAATAATTAGAGCCAAAACTGAAATCACAAGTTTACTGTCAGCCAACACACTGACAGCCAGCTCCTCTCCCAATCATGTGAGCTTTAGGGGATTCTCATTTTGCCTTGTTTTCCAGTATACCTGCACAAAAACAAAACAAACAAAGACTGGCATGTCCAGACATGTGAGGCCAATTCAGTATAGAATTGGTGACTTGCAGAGTGCACATCTCCAATTTGTAGCATGCAAAAATGAGAAGAAGATTTTCAGTGAGCCAAGTTCTGGATAATATTTTTGGTGAAAATGAGGGAGAGGACACAGAGCAGCATAGTTATTCGGATGAGCAGGTTTCTGAGGAGGAAGACAATGTGGAGTATGATCCAGAAGACACAGACACATCTGATGAGTCTGATGAGGAGGTCACCGGTGCTGAAGCTGCTCCCGCTGAAAGATTCAAGTCCACAAATGGTAAGATCTGTTGGAGCTCAGTACCTCCTGATGTACATGGCAGGGCAGCTGCTGCAAATGTCATCAAAATGACCCCTGGAATCACAAGACATGTTTTGAGCTATTTATGCCATTGTCACTAAAAAGAGTCATCATTGCTATGACAAACCTTGAAGGAAAAAAAGTCCATGGCAGCATGTGGAAAGACATTGATGAGGAATACCTGGATGCTTATATTGGTGTTCTTCTTCTTGCTGGAGTGTACAGATCCTGCAATGAGGCCACTGATAGTCTGTGGGACGCATCGACAGGCAGAAATATTTTCCGGGCAACAATGTCACTTCAGACCTTTCACATGATATCAAGAGTCCTCAGATTTGACAACGGAGATACCAGAGCAAGATCTGACAAGCTTGCCCCCATCAGGGATCTCTGGGAGAGATGGGTGCAGCTCCTTCCACTGATGTTCAACCCAGCGAATGACCAGGAGATGGCCAATGGTTGTGTTTTACAACATCCTTGATGTGTCTGCATGTAATGCATTTGGTTGTGGACCCACATCCACCAAGGATGGAACTCAACCAAAAAAAAAACAAGCGGAGAATGTTTCTTGAGGAGCTGGGAAATTCCCTTGTCAAGCCACACATTGAGCGAAGGGAACGGGTGCCCCGAGACCCAGATGCTGCAACCTTGGTCAGACAGCTGCAGAGCTCACCTAGAACTCCGTCCACACCAGCATCCTCCTCAGACAGCCCTGCCTCAACATCATCCACAACAGCCACAATCACAACCCCACTCAGGCCACCTTTGTGTCACTTTTTGCCACACACACACATACACATGCATGTTCTTGCACACAGAGACTTTTACTCTGATTTTTATTTTTATTAGTGTTGGAACTAGTAATTGATTTCTATTGGTTTGATTTGCTTGATTGGTTGTTGTTTGTTTGACCTCGAAAATCTATATTTTGTTATATATATATATATATATATTTGTTCTGCTTTTCATTTTGTGTTTGTACTAAAGTTTTATTGCTGAAAAAAGAGACTTTTTTGCCTTTTTCTTGAAGTAAATATATACGGGTCGAAACTGACCCGTAACACCATAGATGTTACTATAGTTAATAATATTAAAATGAAAAAATAAATAAAACTAATTTATTTAAGAGATGTGTTCTAAATCCCCTCAGTAATAGTCAGGTGACATAACAACCTTTTATTTATTTATATGATTCTCTTGAGGTTCATTTTACATGTTTTTGTTATAGAAATCGAGGGGTATACTGACAAAAAAAAGGTCCAGGGGCCCACACCAAAAATATTAAAACCAATATTTTTATGGATAAGGAAGCCTAACAAGGTAACCAAGGGATGAGAAACAAATTGGATGATAGATCATTGTTTTTAGTGTATTTTACAACTAAATTAAAACACGGGTCAAAACCGACCCGTTAACATAAGAGATGGTAACAGGGAACTAACACAAGACGAGGGTTAAAGTCAAACATGTTAGTAATTTAAAATATAACCATTAATTTGTACAATTAAAGTTTGAGAAAATCACCGAAAGTTTGAAGGATTAGTTTTAAAGTTTGACAGATTTCTGAAGCACACATCTATCAATCCATACTGTTTTTAAATCCATGGCAAAGTTTGACAACGTGGGAACATCCAACATGAACACACCATAGACTGAATCTTAAAAAGCAATACAGAATCCCTTCTCTCTTACCATATTGTCTTTTTTCCCTCAAGTGATTTCATTTAGGTAGGTGTCTCTTTCACACCGAACATATAATTTAGTTTTTATGAGTCACTTGTATCAACTCCCCCTGCTCCTGGCTCCCTCTGTCTGCTGCGCGCAATCTGGCTTTAATTGTCATTCGCAGAGCACAATTTTAGTGAGTTCTCTTAAAAATACAGTCAGAAAAAATGCAATGACTGTACCAGAAAACACAATGTAAGACATAAATAGAGAGCAAAACATAGAGACAGCTGCTGCCTGGTGTAAAGTTCTGCTTTGGAATGGGATGGCTTTCATTATTGATCATAACATTGTTGTTGCCGTCACTCAAATAGCAAAATACAGTGTGAACATAGCCTTTACTGGTTATAGAAAGCACCATTTCACTCTTTAGAAGGGACTGATGGGTACACATCCTTTAAGCAGCACATACAGTACGTTATTTATAACCTTTGTAAGCAATTTGGATCATGATGTACTGTTGGAATTCCATAAAATGTAAATAAGGAAGCAACCATGGAAGCTGCAGAGTCCTAGACTGGTAGTAGGCTATAGCTCATGCTCCAAAAATGCCCTTTTTTTCCAATTATGCAAACAAATGTGTTCTTACTGGAGACCCTCCATGTCTGTTGAATATTGATCTCTGCTCGCAGATACCCCAATACTCCAAATATGCAAGAACATTATCCAATCCATTGTATGTATAAGAAAGTCTGCCAAAAATACCAGGATGTACTACTGCATCCGGTCCTGTTTTGCAGTTTGCAAGCAGAGCATGCTTTCATAGCTATTCTAACCCACAATCATTTATCCAGCAGGTGTATGAGCAAGCGTTTGAAAGTCAAAGGAACCACTTTAGGGTGAAAAAGTATGTTCAACTTGTTTTTATATGGCATGAAAGGGGAGTAGATAGGCGTTGCTGTACTACATATTAAAATATTTGAAAAGCAGTCTGTCTTTTAAAGCTTTGAAGTCTTCAAGCCAAAGATAACCCTAATAAGATTTTCTGGGTAAATGTTCACAGACTTTTGAAAACAGGTTAAAAATGATCTAAAGAGGCTTCAGAAAAGACCAACTCCAATGTATGGAACACTGACTTTAGCCTTTCCCGTAGACTGCATAGGTTTACGATGCATGTGTTGTTATCAGATTGATTGTGGCTACATGGTCTTAGACGATTTCATTCCTTGTGTTATCCGTAGTTCTCTGCTTGTATCTGCTTTGAACTGTCAAATAAAGACTTAACAAAAAAATGTTGTTAAAATTATAGAACCATAATAAAGTACTTCTGTTCCTGTTACATTTAGCAGAACTGAGATAGAAATGGGAGGTGATGATATGTGGGAGAAATGACCTTTTCCAGATTTCTTTTTTTTTCATATTACCACATCTATTTTTGTTCCACAGAAAGAAACAGCACAGAATAACCCAAAAACATCAAAGCTGAAATCATTATCCAAAATTACACCTCTGGTAATTGCAATTTTCTTTACATTTCGTGCCGAATCAATTTAATGGAGTTGGGTGCTTCAAAAAGAGCTATTTTTTGAATTGGTGTTCATGTAGTCGAAGGAAACTCGGTGACATCCATTACTTTTTATCTAAGGTGCCGTTTCCCAGAGTCTGCTGGAGCCTTGAGGTTTTATAGGCGCACATAACGGTGTTGTCAGCATAATAATGACAATTTATAGCATGTTAGCGAAAAACCAAGTGGAAGCACGTACATTTAGAATGAACGAGGCCTAAAACTGAACCTTTTAGGACTACAGGAGTAGTATAATGTCCGCTGGAGGTGCCAATGGTGACAGAAGACATTTTTTGGGGAGAAACCAGTAAAAATCTTTCCTTCTAACTAAAAATATCCTTGGTTAGCAGGCTATATTTTCTAGTGCAGCCCTCAAGAGAAAATTGACACGTATATAACAGTTGAATGAGGAGACATAAGATCCACCAGTAAATGGTCTTTTGACAGATGAATCACTGCCTGATGGAGTGTTTTGAAATGTTGTCATGTCAAGTTTGACAGAAGTAGATTATGGGAGAAAAAAAAAAATGACAGATGAGTTTAGCTGACATGAGTTTTCCTTTATAGATAAAAGATGACCTGAAAAACGTCTTATATTAATAGCATTATCGCACCAGGCTTTCTGTGTTTAATCTTTGTTTGTGCAATCCTTTGATGGTAAGGTGCACAAAAGCAGGTTTACAAAAACAGAACACTGCACACTATATTAATTACGATTTTCTCCAAGGTCTCAGTGTTTACCACCATTTCAATTTCTTCAAACAAACTAAAGAAACCTTTGATCTGGCTTGAAGAGAAGTGAAGGAATGTTTCATTTACAACTAGTTCCTTTGGTTTATTAGATCTTATTTGGTCAGCATAAATGAAAACCTGGTGGATCAAATGGTTGTGGAAATATTTTAAAAGGAAGACATATTTTTTCCGACAATATTATTATATATAGTCAGATAGATTTCAGAGCAGGATGATTACTTTGTCACAGCACTCAACTTAAGCAACAGATTAGCCGGGAGCTAGCAGCTAATGATGCAAACAGAGCTAACAGCGCTAATAAATCTTAAAGTTAAAGTGTGTTGGCCATTTTGTTGTCTCTTGGGGGAACCACAAAATGGCCAATACACTTTCACACAAATTGTGCCTCACAGGACAGGGTAACCAGGGGTAATGGCATCTGAATGCAATACAAATTAGCAGCTGTTAATCAGCCTATGCAAGAGCCTGATGCTAAATTATTTGAATGTAGAGTCCTTCTGTGTGTTTATACAGTATGCTACTCCTACTGCATGCACAACATGTTAAAAGTGTTTAACTTGAAGGTAAATGAATGAAATGTTGGGCTACTTGCTCAAATGATAAGTTAGCCTGTCTTGTTGACAAGCTAAATTTGGCTACATCCGTCACCCCCAGTAGCAGAAAAAAAAGACACAAGTTCTGTCAGTTGGTGCTGTCTGTGTCACCAGGGGAGCAGATCTGTCTCACATCATGCCCTGAATACAACTCTTAGCATTAGCAAGAGAGGAAGATTGTGCAATGAGTGCTGACGAAAAGGGGGAAAAAGACAGCAGACCATGTGCTTGTATAATAACGCAGAGAAATAAGCCACTCTCAAATCATTAATCTCTTTCTGACATTTCTGCAATTAGTAATTCATGATATTGGATGACACTTGGAGTTTATCAGCCCTAACATTGATGTGCAGTTCTTCAAGAATCCCTCTTCACAACTCGAGTATTATCATCTTATGAGCTGGGTATTTTTTAAATTGTTTTGATTCCAAAGTGGAACTTCAACAACAGTCAAGCATTAAATGATTAACAAACTCCTTGGAAATGAGGGTAAATACAGTAGATTATGGACATTGTAGAAAGAGAAAGAGGAAAAGAAAAAGGAAGTCTATAAATGCTGTATACTATACATAATGATGAATAGAAAAGCTCAATAAGATTTTGAAATCAACCACAAGAGTACTAGCTACTCAGCAGGAAATGTTTCCCCCCACTATTAAAATATTATCAGATTTTGACTTAATCAAAGCCAATAGTTCAGACAAATCATGAATGATTTTATGATGAATCTGTCGGGGTTTATCTTCCAGGACACACAGCACAGCAGAAACATGTTATCATTAATAAGGAAACTCAGCGACTGAAATTGACAGTAACAAATGAAAGTGTTTGAGAAGTGGCTTATTTGTGTTGATGATACCCCAATACCATTAAGTGGATTATATATTTGGGGAGGTTTTGATGTGGAGGATTTGGCTGAAGTTTCACCAGGTTAATAAATATAGGGTTAGGTGTCTTGATTAACTTGATTTATCATCACAGTAGGAATTGAGTCTTTACACTACAGTCATGGGGAACTATTTAGCCTTTTCCAAACATGAAACTACAACTTATAAACCATTTACAATGACCCACTTTTAAACATTTATACCCCTAGTGGAGTCAATTGGCTTACAAGTGTTGGAAAAGATTTGAAAGGCTCTTTGATCATTTTCAGGTTCATATTTGCTTTTTGTGATTCTGCTGTGACATGTTTAGAGGCTCTAATGTAAAGAATGTACTGCCTGTGCTACAGCGCCTCTTTTCACCCTGCTCTGATTGGTTGGCTGGCCGTTTTTATTTTTTTATTTGTGTAAATAAAGCTTTCATTTAGCGATCCGGCTGCTCTCAGATCTTCACAGCAAACTCAATATCTTCTCTTTTTTTTCCTGGTATATATTTGTGCTGGCACCTTGCCCTTACCGCATATCTTAAAATCAAAAGTCATGGATGCTGGTTGGAGCTCTGCCTCCAGTCTATCCCTTGGCTCAGGCTCACAGGCAAGTGTGTGGTAATTTAATGCTTGCCGCCCAGACCCTATGATCCTGTGGGAGTGCCTGTGCCCCTGTAAGTGAGGCTGAACACTTTATCCCGTGGCATTAGTCCTCCATGTTTGAGTTAATACCCCAGAGTAGAGCTTCTATCCAGAGGCATTAGTGTCTGACACTGTACAGCTCAGAATGGGGGAGCCTCTCACTTCTTCCAAGTCTTCTGTGTCGTGTCTCTTTCATCCGTCTTTTTTTTTTTTTGCTCGGAGTTGGCAAACTTAGCACACACGAGTTCCTTCCTCAGATGTTTGATGCATGATGAAGATGCTTGTATCCAGATATGCTTCTGTTTACCTCTGATTTAGGGCAGAAATGTTCCAGTTACGCGTCTCCGTGGTTTCTTAATAAGAGATGTATAAAGAGAAGAGCGTTGCACGTGTATACATTTAAAAATAACTCGTCCCAAATCAGTCATTTTGGTGGTTGTTAACTGTGGTTTTCCTGGAACTCTAGAAAAGTTGTATCATAAGTTAGAGATGTTTTTTGTCATTTTCTATCAGATTATACAAAAAGATGACCTTGTTAATAGTTTTTAACAATGTACCTCAGGTGAATGATTTAAGGCCAGTTTTTAAATCATAAAAATAATAAAATAGCGGGTCACAATTAATGGTATTTGTGCTTGTTATTGAAGTTATCCTTGTTACACAAAAAGAATAGGTGGAAGTTGTAAAAAGGTGTCAGCTTTTTAACTCACTTTAAAAAACATTTTTCTAATAGTTTTTTGTGATTTTATTCGTAGTCTCATTTAATTTTTAATTTATTCTTATTCTGTATATTTTGTTTGATTATGTTCTATGTGTTTTACTATGGGTTCTGAGTTTAGATGCTGTTGCTTAATGCAGTGTTTTTTTTTTAATGTTAAAGCACTTGACAATTACAATTAGCCTTATGCATTAGGTTTTCAATAATCCTCAAAAAAAATATATATATATTTATACCTTTTCCCCGTAGGTGAATGAGTGTTTGTTAATTTCTTTTTTTATTGATTTCTTTTTGTAACACTAAGGAAGATATTATAACAGGTGGAAAAGTATTTTTTTTTTTTTTGTCATAAAACAAACAACTAATCCTATTATGAAAAGGATAGCCTAGCAAGTTTTCAGTATTTAACAACATATTTAAGACCACAAAGCAAAGGGGTTGTTCTTAATCTTGAAAAAAATATATATAATTAAGAATAACTTGTCCTCATTAATTGGAGTATTTTTGATTTGTATTATATTTCTCTCACAACACCAAGAAAGATAACACTATGAGAGATATGTATAATAAGTGTATTGATTTTTTTACATCAATAAAATGTTGATTAAATAGTCATCAGATTATGAAAAAGATGGCCTAGCGTGTTGACGGTATTTAACAACTTACAACTAATGTTGCCATGTGAATGATTTAACATCTTAAAGCATTAGGACTTTCATAATCTGCAGCAGTTTCATGTAAATACAGAAAACGTGTGCTCTGCTGATGCTGTTCACATCCCCACACACACACACACACACACACAGATTTGAATGTTGTGTTGAAAGATTAAAATTGTTTGTGTCATTATGGTAATGAAAGACAAACAATGTCTCCTGTCATTTAAAGCAATTAGAGGAGAAAATCCCTCTGCTTTAATCAATCCATTTTGTATTTACTGCCGAGCATTCCTGGACTTATTAAGTGTTTTATCCTCCCTTAATTTATTCCAAGACTATGAGCTGTTGTTTTGTATGCATGATTGCAAGGATGAACACATGTGTAAACAAAACTTATGCCTAAAATACAACCCTGCAATCTAAAAAAAAAAAGATCTGTGAAGGATTTTTAAAACAGTTTGAAGTCTGCGGAGGACTTTGCCTCTTGCTGCGTACGAGGCTGATGGCGTTTACGTGTGCGAGATAAACTCCCTGACCTGTCGTTTCATGTTATCGCATTTATAGCGTCGTATTCACCCAACTGTCTTGTATTCTCATGATAACCTCACCTCCGACAAAAGCTATTTCAGATGGTGTTTCACTTCATGGAGGGTGAACCAACTCATATTCTTCACGGTGAAAATATTTAAAAAAAACTGATTACCAGCTGAGTAAGGATTTCTTCGGATAGTATCTTAATCATAGCAGTGTACTACACAAAATGCACCTGTTCTAACAAAGGTATTGTAATTTTAATGTTTTTAATGGTGGAAGAACTCAGGTAATTGCTCCTAAAGTTAAGCTTTGGGGAAGGTCAAGAAGTATCCGTCTTATCGAAAGATTTGGTTCTTTTAAATTGATTACAAATGGCTGTCATAGCTTTTTTTCACCACTGAGAATAAAACAAAAGTCCTATTGTAAAGCACTTTCTTTTGTGTTTGAAAGGTGCTATGCCTATAAAGTTTGTTATTGTTATTCTGATAAAAGACAAGGGGGCGGGTCAAGGGCATGGCCTCGGGGGCACAGGCCACCTCTGAAACCTGATTTGCCTTCCCAAGGGACAACCCTGACTGGCTTACTGTCCTGTAAGAGGCGGGACCATCTATTTGTTCTTAACTGAAGGGGCAGGAGTAGGCAGGAGGAGCAACTAGGCCACCAAAAACCTGAAGAACAAACTGAACTACTTTGTGATAAGATTTTGGTTTGACTTGATAAGGAAACATTTTCTGAATTCCACTCTAAGCCAATCAGAGTAGACTTTTTCTAAGTTTTAAGAGAGGTGAAGAAGTGCACACCCAGGGGCACTCTGATCTTTCTCTACTTAATGCACCTTATTTCTGCACTGATTGTCAGCCAGAAACTCTCAACTTTAGGCACATTGCAAGATCTTTTTGCTGTCTTTACTTTTCAGTTTGATGCAGATTTTGAGTACTCAGAAACTGGACAATGGTCAGTACTGGTCAATACTAAAGGACACCTTTCCACTACGTAACGTCCATGCGAAGAAGTGCACGACTGTGGCTGCAAGGGAGTGCGGTCATATTTGAACCAGAAGTTTGTGGGTTCGATCGTAGCCCGTTCAGTCATCATGTTTTAGTATAAATGTTACCCTATTCACTTGAGATGGACCCATGGTACAAATTTATTTAAAAAAAAGCACAACTAGACTTCAAATTTCAAGTTTTAAGTTAATCATAACCCATATTATTTTTGTTATAAAGCTATAAACCACAGAATGGTCTCGTACTGTATGTTCTAATGGAAAAGGAACTCGAGAGACTTTAAACACATTGAGAACGGCCTTCTTCCATTCACCTGCTGCACCTTCACAAGGACAAGCAGTCTTACTCATGACCATCCTTTTCTGTCAGGCTAAAAATACAACACACATAAAAAAGAAACCTACAGTAGAAATATAAACCTGGCCTTCATGAAAGAGTCTCCCTTAACACAAGCAGCAGTGTTACAAAGACTCAGCTTGCATGGTGTCTTCTTGATAGTGATGAAGTGGCATATTAATGCTAATGTGAAAACAGGGTTGCACACTTAAGACTTTGAGGGTTTACAAGAGTCCTTCTGAAGCAGATAGGAAAAGTGTTTTTTCCTTTTGCTCCGCTTGTAAATAATCTGTAATGAGAGCCCCTTAGCTGTGCATGGAGTTGACCACAGTCTCATCCGCCCAATAACAGGAAGATTTCCTAACACACTTTGTGACAATGGACCTCTGTCGTCCTCGGTTATGTCAAATTGGTAATTGACGTCAAAGCGGTACAGAGAAAGGACTGCAAATAAGAAAGCCCAAATGATAAAATAAGAAGAGCTCTATGTAGGTTGTATTCTGAAATTGTAGCCCCTTTTCTGACCTTTTTAAAGGTTTTGTACAGGGGGTACATATGAATTATGACCACAACTGACCTTGGCAAACGGCAGTTGCAACTGTAAACAATGTTGTTCTCTTGTAAAGGTTGGATCTTAACTGTGTTTTTTTTTAACAATGAGTGAATCACCTTTACCCAGCAGCCATCAGTAAAAACGTTGAGCTGAGAATTTAGAAGACTTGGACAGAAAAAACTTGAATATCCTCCTTGCACCTCGTAGCGCTATAATAATCTATGGTTTCTTAATTAGTATGTGCTCTGATAAGTCTGATTCATCCCATCACCCTTTTGTGCGTCCGATAAAGATCTTAATGGCTAAAACGTCACATTTTTAAGTGTTTAATTTCCATTGATGTTCAATAGTTTCCCTTCAATTGATCTGCATTAATTAACAATGACCTGAACTAAAGAACAGGGTTTTTTTTATCGTACTTTATTCAACTAACCGCTGAGTGAAATGCACTTTCCAGAAGTCCTTAATTTTGCATACTTTTTTATCACATCCACTTTAATTATAATAAGTGAGTTTAAGGGGCATTGCTTTGCTCATTCTCAGGTTTATATTTGTATATTTTGCCTCTACTGTGACATGTTTTAATGTTCAAAAAAGTCCTTTGTATTTTGCCCTCTGTCTGAAACCAGAGGAGAGTCTGATCTGAATGTTCAGCTGTCCGGCTCTGTTGTGATTGGTCACCCATTAAGAGATGTCCCGCTCGTTAGCCTATCATGTACAATGTGTTGGAGCGCCAGCCAATAGAAGCGCAAGTGTTGCAAAGTGATGTCACTATGTTACAGACATAAACGAAGGAGTCTAATCGAGGCATTTCAGGCAGCAGGTGAGAGTGGGAGAGAAACTCCCTCTGGAGGGGCACTGTCTGGGGACTACGGGATATTAAAGCCTTTGCAGACCATTTTCATACATACAAAAACCTTTATAACACACTACAGCAAAGGGGAAACCTCAAAAGCATAAAAAGCCTCTTCAGGCTTTACGTGTGCACAAAGTCACACTTAATTCAATAACTTTTTTGCAAGAGGGACCTGAGAACAAACTGCATTTATGCAAGAATATCACACAAATCAGTCATCATACACACAAGCAGGCACACACTTATTCAGATAAATTACCATTAAATTGTTCCTATTAAACTCTTAACACAATTGTATCAAGCAGTGCCGTCACCTTCAACCATAGCTACAGAATCAGAATTGGAAGACAAATTCAGGAAAGTGCTTTGTTATAAGTGATGCAGAGGGAGACACCGGAAGCAGAATATGGGTTAGGGTTCAAAAATACAATTACAAAAAACTATTAAATACATTTTTATTTCGACTCAAGTGTCGGTTGCTTGTTTACTTTTTTAAATATTATTTAATTAAATAAAACAACAAAAATATGTCTGGATGTCGAGTGCTTATACAAAAGGTGACAAAAAGACATTGCACACACTGTATGTAACATATACGTAAGCATGGAAAGGTATGGACAGTTGTTCTGAGTTGTTTGAAGCTGACACAAGTTTTTGCTTGACAAAGATTCCTCTCAGAAGGTCAGAAATCAAATTTTAAACGCATGTTTTGATCAACCATTTACTGGTTGTGATCATAGATCCACTAGCCAGCAACAGTTCTCCAAACATCTCCAAGACAACTCGGCATGAAATGAAAACCCTGATGAACGGGAGGAAAAAATGAGAGCAGCAACAGAGTTTGGAGTGAAAACTCACAGCTGGTTGGGGAGCAAATCCATACCAGGAAGCTTTTCAACACACTCCTCTGCAAGTCATTTCAACCTGATGCTCAGAGTGGCATGCAGCGCAGTTTCACCGGTGTCTGTGCTGAATGAATGCTGAATGATTTATCAAGTTGCCAGTGGCAGTTCAGTGGGGCATCACACCTGAGCAGAATGCAAAAAGGAAAGACCTCAGGGGAATGGAAAGGGATGTTTGCAGGATGTTTGGAGCGTCTCCCGATGGTTTGATAGGGAACAATGGGATGCTAAAGGTGAAAACTACCTCCAGAATGAGAAACAAGGTTATAGGGTTTCCGTGTAAGGAGGCCTCACATGGAGGATTGTTATTTTCTGCCTCAGTCAATATAATCTCTCTTTTACTTCAGGCAAACAGCATTTTCAGATTGAAAAAGAAAACCTAGTACTGTTGTTATTAAATATATTCTTATGAATCTGGATTTCATCTGTCCTGTCTTTTTGCTCTGTTACTCATAACAAAATGTGCTTTGGTGTATAATGCTGCACACGTTAAAAAACAGTTTGCAAAAAATAGAGCTAATACACAATTATTTTGAAAGCAATAAGACATTAAGAAAAAATTGCAACAAATATATACATATAGAACAAAGGTCATTAAATAAGAAGAAGTGGTATTATATTAGATTTTATTATAATGAATAAGATTCAACAGCATTTTTTATTTATTGATCCCAAATTGGGAAATTGTTTTATTTACAGCAGCAGAGTTAAATTAAATGGAATGAATAAATACAAAAATACACAGAATGCACTTAATGTAAACATGTACGTAAAACATATATTCATGAATATAGGAGACTAAATAAATTGTACATATTTTACTAAATATAAAAAGGAAAGTGCCAGGTTTAGAGCATGGAGTATAAATGGGTTTATGAGAAATCTAAAAACATAACCTAGAATTGTATTAATGCAATATTTAACATTATTCTGCACATAAGGCATGTAGCAACTATAACATCAATACAGTCCCTGGTAGACTATCAAAAAAACACACACCCAACGCTTTATACATACCAGTGTTGTGCCACTGTCACGCGTATTATTTCTGCTGTGTACTACTTTAATAACACATGTTTAGCCATTTTGGATGAAATGTAACCTACTTTAACTTCCCCACTTTTGAAACAGCCCAGGACACTCGGGAAACAAATGTTATTAGCGTGATATAAAATAAAAGTTGGTGACTTTGCAAACAAACTACCTCACTGATATTGCCGCTTTCCTATGACTCAGAATAATATCTAACATAAGGCGCTAGTTTAACATCAAAGTTGTTGTAAATTGCAACAATCTTCAGCAAATGCCATCAAAGTCAAACACCCTTGAAGTAGTGGCTTGAAGCATAATGAAGCAAAAACATCGACCATTATCAGCAGACTTCCCCCCTCTTTTACTAATGTTTTTACTCACCATGGTGATGAGTTATACGTCCAAAGTGTTTTAGATCCCGCGCGCTTGTTCTCAGAGCTGCCAAAAACCCAGAGGGCTTATCGCGTGGCACTCCTCATTAAAAAATACACTTCATCTGGCTTATGCAATAGCTGTTAAAATAGCAACATGAAGCAACTCAAACAACTCCCAGATGATTATCCACATTTTCATTTGGTTTAAATGCAACTCTGTGTGCCTTTTCTGAAAGCAAGAAAAGCATAGTGTTTTATTTTGTCAAAGAATTTCAAAAGTGTTCATTTTGTAAGGCAGGGACAGTCTAATTGCACCACTCAAATGCTGTGTGCGACCCTGTGAATGTGTTCAACGATGTATAAAAAGGTAGATGTTTTACATTCTGGTTTAATAGAGTTCAGAAAATGAAACATCAGGTATAAAGTTAAGTGACAGGGGAAAAGCTAGGGTAGTAATAAAAACTCTTTTGAGCTGCTTCACACTAATGCAAATTCAACAAATGGAAGAACTTAAGGGTTATTAAGCATATTGAACTTGTGTAATTTTCTACGGGTTGAATGAAATGGTTGCATTAATCACAGATGTGGTACTAAGGGAGTCTGGTATTATGGTGCTTACTTTGAGGGACAAGTATGAAAAGTACCATTTAATAGGTGTTACAGCTGAAATATGAACATACGAAAAGATCGGAATTTGACTATATGAGCACCTTGGACGGAAACATAGCAGTAGCAGGACTGGGTTTAAAGGCTTTGGCGTCATAGACTACGACATCAATAAACTAGCAAATTTGTTTCCTAAAAGGGAACTTTTGGATTTCAGTCTTTGCAGAAAAAACCTATATAACACACTACAGGAAAGGGAAACCCCAAAAAGTGTAATAGGCCCTGTTTAAAGTTGTATTGGCAATGGCAAAACAATGTAGTAGTTTGCACCGACAAAGTAATATGGAATAGCGACACAGCATCTGCTTGACTGGTTTAGCACCATAGAGATAAACAGACACACAGATTGGGTTTGAATGTTTCAGGACGTAAGAGACACTGTGTCCCATTTCAGTTGCTGGATTCTCCAAAGTCTACATTTGTAGATCAGGCATGTCCTACAAAGTACAGTCAGCCTGATTGCAGAGTCTGCTTTAATCATGTCTAAGAAAAACAGCCGTCTGTTTTTATATGTGAAAATATTGCACATTATTTTTAAATCATGGGAATCGCCTTAGCTCTCCTATGCTCTCGAGTTCCATTCTGGTATCCAAATGTATTTTACCCCAATAACGTTTTTATTTCATGTGTCTTCTTTTTCATAATGTCATTTTTAATAATGTCACTTCATTTCATAATGTCGCTTTTCATGCCAGTGCTGTCACTTCCCACACATTTCAGTTATATACAGGTACCTTAGCTGCTTAATGGGTTTGCTAGCTCAAGAGGTGTTAGCTTCAGCAACCAATAGGGTTAATCTTCACCATCAAAAAGAAGAGACTTTATGGGCAGCAGCTAGCTTTCTGTCTTTAGCTTTAGCTTTACCTTTGGGTTTTAATTCTTAACTACCTCAGGAAAAAGAAACACAAGTCTGCGAAAAGCCGAAAGACACAAGCTAACAAGGACTAGATAGCAATGCTAATGCTAAGGACGCAGCTCATAATCTGGCCTAGCCAACTAGCTCTATAGCAAGAGGATCTTTGCTAAACTAAGGCTTTACATTTAAAGAAGTTTAGTTGTTGTGTGTCTGTTTATTTACAGCAACATAATTTAGCTGGTTGATTCATGATAAAGTTGATGTAATAGATGTAGTTAACAGAAGCTAACTGGCTACGTTTGATAGCAGTTAGTGAGCTTGCTAGTTTATGGGGCAGAAGAAAGGCTATTGGCTGAAGACTAATTTAATAAGTTATAATAAGTTGTGTCATAATTAAAACTCCCATTAAGCAACATTCAGCAATGTACTGTCAAAAGTCTTGAATTGGAACAGGGAATAAAAAATACAATTCTGTCATTATGAAAATTAACTAACTGATCATTTATAATTGAATATTGTACTTTTACACTGAACATTTGAAGTGATGAACTTGAAAATATTTAATGAGGATTTCCCTACAGCTACATCGGATTAGCCTGGGGCTAGTACGGAGGTCAGCCTGGCCCTCGGGTACTTGGAGGGCTACATCCTGCAAGCGATCCAACAACTAAAGTGGGATATGCACTTTAGCTTTGACTCTTGTTTGCCATTACACAGTATCTAAATTAAACTTGTGAAAGTAGCAGACCCATCCAAAAGTGTCAGAGCTGGGAACAGCTTTTGCCAGGCTCCATGCTACTTCGGGTTGCCACAAAGTAACCGCTTGATCGCTCTGTGCTCATAACTCTTAAGCTCCCATCTCACTGCAGCAGGCTACAGAGTTCATGAGCGATGCAACGAAAAACACAAGTTGAAACCCCCAGAAACTCAAGACTCTAGGGAAAGTACTCCAAGGGCAGCCAGCTCCCAAATGCTGCGCAAACACAGTCACTTCCTCGAGGGAGTTCCAGCTCACACAATGAGGTCTGAACATGTAACGAAAACCTGCAGAAAATGAAAGAGGGGAGGCAGGATGCTAGTAAAACCATACCCAGAACACAAATGAAGGGGTAGATAGAACAATGCATTGGATCGCAGTCAACATCACATTGGATAGTCAAAGACCTGTGACCATATTGAGAAAAAGTATACATATTTAAAGGAATATAACGACTTTTTCTTTGTGTCTAACTGCCAATTATGTACACCTTTTTTAGCTTTTGTTTGCTCTCTTTATCTTGCTAGGGGATCAACCTAGGCTAAAGATGCTGTCTATTATTTGTTGCGGGGCAGGTGGTGGAGCACAGCGAGTTAGTCTTAGCTTGAAAGAAACAGCTGTCCATCGTTTTGTATGAGGACATTAATAAGAGCTCTCAAAAGTCAACCATTTACTGTAGTAAATACGGACCAGTGAAGCTAAACATTGAAAAACAAAAGGCTAAGAAGAGTCGGGGGTTGATTTTCAGTGGGTTCTGCTGTTCAAGTCACCCTCTCAATTTGCACATCAAGAATGTGAAAAAAAACTATAGAAAATATACCAATTGCCAAATGTCTGCCATTCAAGTGCCTTTAAGCTTCAAAATAAAAGTGGTGGCACGAAATAACTTTACGTCAAGCTACAAAATATATGTTGCACCTCAACAGTCCAGGGAGGTGCGAATGGCTTAAGGGTCTATTGTGACCCATAATCCGTTTGGTCCTAAAATAATTAGTTTTGGTTCGTTTTCAATTTGTTCTTGTTCTCTTTAACAGAGCAGAACACATCTGGAAAGGGTTCAGAGTGGACGGTTTGGTTTACTTCCTGCATTTGGGTTGGATTGGTTGTTTATGCGCAGATTTCGATTAAAAAAGACTTAATGTTGCATTGTTGAAGTGCCCTAGAACTGATACTATCCCGATGATGATCAAAAAAAAATGTTTTCTAGTCACCAATCTTGACCCAGTTTTTCTATCTACTTACCTTCCTTTCTGTCCTGCAACAACGGGAGCTGCCTAAAGGAGATTTGCACCCACTCCTGGGCTTTACAAAAGGTGGTTGCACTTTCCTAACAATAACAAGGATTGCCCTCATTGCAATCTGAGGAGGAAGAGGAAGAGGATATTAATGAAAAGCCATCTCATAATCATTAGCTGCTACCGCTATAGATTATTTCTCTAAGGATGAGAAGGAGCAAAACCCACGCACTGCCCAGCGGATCCTTAAACACACACCACCCAGGCATCAACAGTGCTAACCTTGAAGAGAAATTGGTAAATGTGCTATGTCGTTTTTATGAACTTGGGTAAACAAGCATGCTTTAAACCGTGTCGGGTGAACATCAAGGTCACAAATAACCCATGTACTTGAGTACAACGAGTGCACTCAGTAACATATAGAGTCACCCTGAGAGCTCTTATTTGATCGTCCAGTGAGAAATAAACAGTGAAGCTTGGGAAAACACACTGTACCAAGAGCTCATATGTGTTTGTATTGCACGGCTCCCACACAAAGTGTATTTAGGGATTGCATTGATGTTTTTAATTAAGTGTTTTAACCAATACTTACTTGCAGTAATGCCAGGCTAAAGCTCATTCGGGAGGTGCACCTCGGTAACATACGGGTGTGTTTCCTTTGGGCCGGGAGAGCAATGTCTTACGAGAATTAGACCTGACAGGGTTATTTAATTTGGGTTCTGTGGGTGGACCAATAAAGAGGGAGCAGGATGAAATTAATAGAGGAGATTCTTTTTTCCTCTAGATATGTCCGCCAGAGTTTTCATTAGCCCAGGGAGAGGATGAGAAGAACTGTAATAGGTCTGCCTTTTGCTCAGAGTTCAGAAATTATTCTTTTTCTGAAAGTTCCTTCTTAAGTATTAAAGTTGCCTCACCTGACTCTTGCTGTCACAGTATATCGACATGATTAGTTAATTGATGTCATAGTGAAAAAGTCACCTACCATAGGAACAGCAAGTCAAACACAACAACAGAGCTACTGAAAAAAGGCAGCTCATAATTGCTATCAAATATATAGGCTTTCCAACTGGACCTTATTACTGAATCCTGCGTTCTGTACATCAATGTAGCGCTTCCTATGCTAGATAAAATGTTGACAATACTGCATAATTGTGTTAAATGGTACTACATCGTGAGGAGACAACTATAAGGACTACACAATAATTACCATGACCTTTTGCCAATGTTTATTTCTCCATTCTCCGACCAAGGCTACTGACATTTGGTACATGTGTGTGTATGCCGTACTACTGCTTGTGCTTCATAATTTGCCATGTGATAGATTTGTTTGTGTCATTGGCGCTCTTTCAAAGGCCAGGTTGCTATTTTTACCGGCTTGAGTGTACTTTGCTTGATATTCGGAGCCCGTTTTGACCTAATTGCTTTCGTTAGGTGGGGAAGGTGTAGCATTGCGAAAGTAGGAGGAAGAAAAGTTTACCCCATAAACAATTTTTAATGTCACGTTAGGGTTGACATTTAGCAGTTGTTTCCTCCTCTGCTCTATGAAGTCATCAATAAAAGCTAAACGTTTTTGTCCTGAGAGGTTCGACCCCGGCAGATTCCGTGTGATGCTATGCTACAAAAATGTTCATCGGTATAACGTGTTAATATTTGTTACTTTGATGAGTAGTAACAGGAAATGTGGAAATTGTTAGACCACATGAAAAAACACTTTTATTCAAAGTAAGTCAGCACTTTTGAAATGTAGGATGAAAATGTGACATTGTGTAAATCACAGTATACTGTATTTCTAATGCAGCACATTTGAATACATTTCACGTCCATCTTGTCATGAGTGGTTGATACATAATATTTTACTGTAAGGAAAGACGGGAAACAGTGCTGGAATTTGGGATTGGTGGAAGTAAGACAGAGAAACAGTCTGTCCTTGTCGATTTTAAAAAAACAATGTCTCATGATATATAAATAATATCATTCATTTTGTATTCATCTTTTAATTTATTGCAATCTTTAAAAAAAATAAATCTGATTGTGCTGACGTTGATAAAATGTAGACAATTTCTACATATCTTTTCCGTAAATGTAACAAGATAAAAACAAAAATAAGTACAAAAGCAAGATAAGAACAACTCAATAACTATTTTTTCTTAAGCCAGCCCAAAACAATATTCCGCCAAAATAAATGATATCATTTGAATGCAAAAAATGAATAATGGTAATGAATGGCTAAAGGCTGCATTAGCTTTTGGCTGTGAATGAAAAGGGACAGTACTGACCAGAATATTGCTTTTTGTGTGGAGTCTGGCGTCTGCTGCTGTACACATTTTCCATTTCATTTTTTTCTCTGCGGGGCCGACCATTTCATCACTTATTTAGCTGCTTTCTGGATCAGCATTTGTCCATTTCCCCATGTTTGTCTCTCTGTCTCTATCCCTGGGTGTGCTCGCAAGTCTGAGTGCATCGGAGCGGCTGTTATTCACTAAAAGTCGTCTTTCATTTAGTATTTATTTTATCGAGTTCTTATTCTGGAAATACATTGTTTTTGAGAAACTTGTGTCTCCCTGGTGAAACGTTCCCTTTTTTTTCTAGTTCACATCCTTACTTCTGTATTTTATCTTTCACCTGATCAACTCCTGCGCTTACATCCATGCAGTGGTGAAAGTAACTAAGTACATTTATTCAAGTGCTGCACTACTACTATAGTTCTACTCCACTACATCTTGGAGCAAAATATAATATATTGTACTGCACTACATTTACTAGACACTGATAAATAGTTAAATGTTTAATTTGATATTCTACATCTGCATTTCTAATCTGCCCAGGATGACATAGTGACAGTGATGTAAACACCATAATATAATATCCTATGAAAACAAAATAGTGAGAAAAGAAATTAAAAGAAAATACCACTAATAATTTTACTCAAAGCTTTGATTATAATAACATTAATAAAAATCGATGAAAAAATGTAAACCCCAATCATATCAATTTCACTTCAAGAAATTGGGTCCAAAATGTAACACATGGCTTAAATAAGCATTGGATTTTTATTTAAGTAGTATTTTAGGACCATACAATTGCTACTTCATATCCATTTACTTCTTTCAACTCTGCATTTGTGACCTTTAAGACAACTAGCAACAAAAAGAATTAGGGCATTTTAAACACATCCGGTAAGAAGATTAACGTCATTTATCAGTGGAACAGAAAGAACCTGCTACAGGAGAAAGATGAGTATCTAGGTCAGTAACTGGTGCCTGTTGAGAGGAAAAGAGGATAATTGTTGCCACTTTGGGAGGCTGTGAATAAAAGGGCTTACACTTAAGTGCAATTTAGAAAAAAGAAGACTATAATATATCTGACATCCTATTATGGCCATGGAAAGTAGTTGCCTCTGATTGGCTGGCAAGTGTCCATTGAAGTAAATTAGTACAGTTAGTTAAAAATGCTTAACTGCAACAACTAATTATTGGTTAGAGTGAAAATGTAAACATGGGCGCAAGATTTAAACACAGCCTCTTTTCGCCTGGGATCAATGTAATGAGTCGGATAAATACAGGATATTTGTACATTGTTTAATTATGACCCGGCAAATTATACTTGCATTAGTATATGACTCCTACAGTCAAATAGCAGTACACACACACACACATACATACTCACCATCACACACACAGTGGCAGCCACAGGGGGGAATAAACCTTGGACACTGCTGCCAGAGGAATTACAAGGTGTTTCTCTCCACTCATCGTGCCCGAGCTTTCCTCCAACCTGTCTCCTGTCACAACACTTATTTACCCGGGGAGAAATCGCACCTGAAATATCTTCCCAAACGAAACAGCACAAGAGCTCAGGGACAATATAAAAAAAAATGAAATAGAGACAGAGAGAGAGAGAGAGAGAGAGAGAGAGAGGAAGCAGAGGGGTTGGGAGAAGAAATGGCACAAAAACAGCTTGGGAGGCAGTGCAGCGGAGATGCTCTAGGACCCCCGGGAACGGGCCAACTCGGCACCATCCTAATTTTCATTTCTCGGTGTGCGACCCCAGATGATTAGGCTGTAATGATGGTTTTTCTAATTGGCTCTTTGTTTCTCCAGTTTCACATGACCACGTCTCTGTGAAACATTAACATACACACATAAAGAAGAACACTTTGAAACTGATAATTGTATTGGCGTTTAGTGGAACCCTAACCCAAACCCTAAGTAGGCATTTTTCCAGTCTTTGGGACCCCTCAAAGTCAGCATTTGACATACTCTATCGCTAGTGTGCGTGCGCCAACCGTGCATGCAACCTGTTGATGTGGATTGTTCTGTTAATAACTTATATTAGTAATCTAAGCAGCTGAGAAGCTTTTTTCTTTTCCAGTGAATGTTTCTCTCGGGTTAGAGCAATCACCACCGCCTACCTGTGAAAAACATCCAAAACGACCACTTGACTGGAAAATTGCATAGCATTGCAATCCCTAAGGTTGGTAATGTTAGTAATTTCCAGGGACGATTGGCATTTTAAAATCAAGACTCTTGTTTTTTTAAAGGAGTTCTGATATTTGTTCAAATAACTTTTTGAAGGAAGTGCCATGCTGCTGTTGGATGATTTGTTGCAGTACATGTGGCTTTTGACTAACGTTTCCAACCAAATAATGATATGTCAAACTTTATTGACTAACAATGTAGAAATAAACTATTATAAGGTTTCCCCCAGTGTTTGATTTGTGATTTGGGCTGCATTTAAATGGTGTCGGAATAATCGTAAAACTAGTTTACGACTGGGAAAAACTCATGCATTCTCCTTGAAGTCAGAAAAACAGCTCAATGTATTGGTTTTTAACTTGTGGGATATGACATATTGGTACTTTGAATTATGGTTGGGAAACAAAATGGACATTGTTACATTAGTAAAATGACTTTCAGCCGGCAAAGTCACACCAAAGCGCTCTTTGAATTGGAAGAACACCTCCAAAACAGCTATCAAAGTGTTGTTTAAGATTCTCTGACCAATAAAATCTAACAAGTCTTCTTTGTAGCACTCGTGTTGTTTCCACACTACGACTTAAAGCTCCTGAACACACCACAAACAGAGGATAGACTCCCTGACTGGAGAAACGTGTCCATCCGTAGAGCACGTGAAAGCACCATTAGCCCTGACATAGTACAAAACTGGAAGATGTTGTATTTTCTGCTCTCTACTGTGCCGACTGGTATTGCTATCAAACAAAGCTTAATGACACACACGAGAGCAAGCCTGAATCTCCTCTATATTGTCCATTGATTTTGTCTCCGGTAATGGCCTACCTCCAGTCATCTATTGTGGAATCTGAGAGGAGGTGGAGGGCTGCTGTTATCAAACCATGTCGTGAAAAAAAGAAAGAGAACAGAAAAACAGACTTTCTGCAGATCAATTCAGACAAACAGATTGCTCCTCTGGGACTTTCTCCGCTGTGGCATTGTGGTTAACCATAGCAGCCAGGTTCATTGTGCGTATTTACAATTCTCTCAACCAAGCACCATTAAAAAATAAAATAAAATCAAGGTTAGGAGTGTAGCTTTCAGCAAGCAGGAGGACTGGTTGTTGAAGAGGCAAGCTCATCCCACAGCTACAATCATAAGGGCACAGTGGCATATGCAAGTATGCACTAAACTGAATGGATATTAGTTTTACAATGTGCACTAAACGGAGCTTAAATCATATGCAGTGCGGGATGATGTTGAATTCAAATGCAGCGTTCTGTTTTACTCCAGCAAATCTTGCTGTGGCCAACACTAACAAGTATGTATTTTCAGAAAGTGCATTTAGAACCCTGCTTTTAATAAACATCAAGTACTTTTATCCGTTTAGAAATAAAGTCATAATACAAATGGTAGACGAGTTCTGCTTAAAAGTAGTTAAAACTGCTCCATCTACCGTCATTTTCTGTTTATATTGATCTTAGTGATCATAGTAGAGTACAGGTGAGCGTTTTTGAGGTGTGGCTTAATGGGCGTGTCTTGGGGGGCGTGTTTCAAAGGGGAAGTACATGGTTTTACCTTCTGTTATTCCGCCGCTGAACTCTGTCTGTTCTTTCCCTGGAAGAGAATACTGCGTTGTTTTGAAGGAGCAGCTGCTTTTTCTGGGTTCAGTGCTTTCCGTCGATGAAGCCCAGAACCCATGATGTAGTATGTGGAGTTGGCATTGCTATGTAGGCGACTAACTCTGGCGCCCACAGGCATCTCTGTCATGTTTTGGAGGCCTCCCAGTCTTTTCTCATTCACAAGGGACAGACCCCGGCACACTGATGGGAAGGAAAGGCTATCATCAGAGGATGCATTTAATTTCCATAAAGATGACTTTGTTTCCTAATTAATCTCCTGGCTCCGTCTCCCCGCTTTGCTCCTGTCACTTTCTCAGAATGAAACATGGCCGGCAATTTGTTGAATCAATTATTCCAGGATGGGAAGAAGGAGCTTTAGGCGAGCCTGTCGGCTCACACATATATACTCGCTCACGCACACAGACATAGAGGGTGAAGGACACTGATTGTAGAGATGCGTGCCGGCCTTTGAGTAAAAAAAAAGAAGGAAAACAGTGCTGGAATTTGGGATTGGTGAAAGTAAGAGAGAGAAACAGTCTGTCCTTGTCGACATGGCAGAAAGCTTTATAAACACTTGGCTGACGAGGACTCTCCTTGGCCTTACGCCTTGAACTCGTGCAGAAAAACAGAACTACCGAGCCCCGAGGGATAAGATTCGCAGAGAGGAGGAGAGGCAGGAGGAGTGAGGGCGAAGTGACAGAGAGGAACATGACTAGGGAAGGGGAGGAGGCCACCGGGAAAACATGGATGCCACAGGGGAGCTGAAATGAGAGCCAGTGGAAGATACAAGAAACACATCTTATTTTTGGAGAGCAATTTGTTTCAACATTTTGACTAAACGCACTTGTTTTTGTTTTTTTTTACACAAAATCGGAAAATCGACATGCCAACAACAAAAAAAAAGCAGGACTATCCCAGGAGTTCTCTCACCCTGGAGGTCAAAACAGAAAAACATTTTAAAAAACACAAACACTGCTTTGTGAAATATTGTTGGGCTTTCTAAAAATTCTGAGTTATCCTGTTTTGTGAAATGTTTCATGCAACGTTTTTTTGTGTTTGTATAAAAGGTTGTGTTTTGTGAAATGTCCTTGTCTTTAGTTATGTGTCCCGTTTGGTAAAATGTTTGTGTGGTTTGAGAAATGGTCTTGTGTTGAAAGTGATTTTATCTGTTGCGATAAGTTTTGTTGTGTTTTTTCTGTGAATGTTTCTGTGATGTTGTTTAAAATGGCGAATGTTGTCATGTGTGTTATGTAGCCCTCTCTTCCTTCTTCCTCCTCCTTTTCAAACAACATAAAAAAATCCCTTACCATGTGGTTTTTGATTCCATGTTGATTACAATTCTGAATGTTTAACTTCAGTTTTAAATGTGACACGTGCTGATGGTGCACTGGAGCAGCAGATGAGGCTCTGGGTTTAAAACAAAACAAAAAACAACAAAGCACATTTCAGATTAAGTTTGACTCGTCAATGATCTACAGGTGCGGCAGATAGCAGCATGATTCATTTCTGGCCGAGACGAAAGGCGGTGGATTGGCTCCAAATGAAAAAGCTGACTTTCAAATAGGAAGACAAACAGAGAGAGGGGCCTGATGGTGGCGTCGGCTCTTTCTGGCTGTATTAGGGAGAAGAGGAATAGCGTGGCAGGATGTGTTTAAATCAGAGCGCTCTATCTTGTAGTGGGACACATTTCATTAAGCCCAGCAGCTGGGGCCGCAGCTCCATGCGTCCCCACATCTATCATACAAATCCATCAGGCCTGTCTCCTTTCCTGCACTGACAGCATGTGTGCGATAGGAGCCCGTCCACCTGATCAGACAACTCACTGATTGCCCGCACTTATTCATTTCCACTTCCATCTTCCCCTTTCTCCGTTAACATTTCTTATTTGCGCTCTCCCTCTGTTTCGCTCTCTCTCTATGATGATCTCCTATTCCCTCCCCACCCACCTTTGTCCTTTATTTCTCGCTCAGCCGAATTCTTTTTTTTTTTTTTGGAGGGGTGTGCAGATGTTGCCCCGCTCAGAATGGATTCTGAACCCTGCTGTTCCTTTCTTTGTTTCATTCAATGCCCTCATGCGTCACCGCTCTCTGTCTCTGTTGCTTAGATCTTTGATCATAGTAAAAATAGAAAAACAACAGCTTTACAGAAAAAGAGCCTTCCTTCAAAATAAAAGCACTACAATATACAGGTGAAACGTACAAAGCTAACATGCACTTAGCCCCTTTGTTCATTGCAGATTGGTTCACTTTCTTATAGCATGTAAGCTAAAACAACTAGGGAAGAAACGGAGATTGACTCCAATCAGAAGCAAGTTAATGCTAAATAGAACATTTTGAATGTCTACTTCTGAAAAGTGAAGTTTAATGCTGAAATCCCTTAAATGTTTCTCTGAAATGTCCAGCAGGGGACAACTCTCAAGGGATCCCAACCAAGGTCATAGCAATACAGCTAACAAGGATAGCAAAAAAGCTGTCATGATCTTGGTGTTTGTGTTAAATATATTTCCTGTTTTATTTTGAAATGTATTCTCTCTTAAGTGTCCTGTCTGGTTTTACTTCCAGCCTTTGTGTTTTTTCCTCCTGATTATTTTCACCTGTGTCTTTACCTGCCCTCTCAAGCTGCATCGTGTTAAGGTAATTACGCCTGTCTCTATGTGTTTGTTTATCTAGGTATTCTTTGTCAGGCCGTCATTTTTGCTACTTGTGTTTTGTTCTTTTCATTTGGGTTTGTAACCTTCACCTTTGTTTTACCTGGCCTGCTCTTAAGTTTAGCTAATTTATACAGATAGCTTTCTGTTCCTAATTTTAAACCTGCCTCCTTCCTTAAATTATAATTGGATGCTGCCACCTCTTACTTATGACAGTAGCCTTACAAAATTGATGTGTTGATTTTTACTTTTGCTAGTAAAAATCTTCTTTTTTTTTACTCAAATTATATTATTTTCTGAAGTAATCCAAGTGATCATAGAGTAAAAGATGAATACACACTTTGCACACAAGAAGGGGATACTAAAATACTGAAGGAAGCTGCAGCTGCAAATGGTAGCATGCGGGTGTGAAGGCAGATTAACGGTGTTAAAAGTGTCAGGTTATAATGGCTGCGCAGTGCACCTGCATTAATATGATTGGACATTTCCAGTCAGCTGTTAGCCAAGCAGCTGATGGTGCACAAAACAAGCAGCTGATGTTTGACTTTAGTGCTCTACATGCGAGGCAAAGATAAATAGAATACATTGCGGGTCATTTCACCTCCTAAAAAAAATCAATTTGACAAAGCAACCAAATGCATGCTGCAGTTTTATTGTAGAGCAACGTTTAATGTGATATTAAAACATTTTGACAACACTAGCTCTGCAATTGATGATGTTCATAAAGCCACTGATCATGAGTAATTTGTTTTTGTCGCATTTATAAATCAGATTGTCTAAAAGCAGAACTAGAGCAAGAGTAAGGCAATGCAATACACAAGTAATTTAAGTGCAGGGTAGACCCTCATTTAACTTGATACCCAAGCAGACTTCTCGAATAAAAGCACTGTTTTCTTCTTTTTCTATTGTAATGTCTTCGCTCCGTGTGTCTGATCCCATTGTTTCTTCCTGATCTGTGTGCAGCTCTCCTCTGTGCTCAGCAGAATGCAAACACTGGGTCGTAATTGGAATGGGTGACGCCGTCTGAAGGGGGGGAGCAGCCAATTAGGGGGCTCCAGTCAGGGAACTTCAGAGTTGAAGGGCCACTGTGTAGCTCGTTGTCCCAAGCTTGCTCTTCTGGCAGCGTAACAATCAGTATGACCTGCGCCGAGCGTGAAATCCTGGGACTATCACGCCGCAAATCAAAGGTCCATTCTGAGAAGATGAAGTGCATCAAACGCTTGACCTACGAACTCCTTATAATACTGTTGGTAATGAACCATTATGATCTCTCAAATCCGGTAATGAGAGGTGTTCCGTTAACGGCTAAGATATGTGGATATGGAGTTCAGAGGTGATTGTGGCTGGCTGAATGCTAATTCTGCTTATTTCTTATGATGCTCATTTCCTCCACTGGAGGTCTCGATCTGCCTCCTAAACAGTTATCAGTCCTGAGAGAAAACTCTTTAGACCAATACATGTTTATTAAAGGGACCTAAGATCTAATAAGGGGTCCAATTATGTAAATGTTGAGGTTATATAATTATATTTTGTGCCTCCACTGTGACATATTTACATGCTTTATTGTTCTCAAGATGCCTGTGCTGCAGCACCTCTTTTCACCCTCTGTCTGAAACCACAGCCCAGTGTGCTCCGATTGGTTAGCTGGCTGGCTCTGTTGTGATTGGTAAACTGCTTAGAGAAGTCCCACCCCTTAGACCATCGCAGACAATGTGTTGGACCGCTAGCCAGTAGTAGAGCAAGTCTTTCATAGTGATGCCACTATACAGTATGTTAAGGAAGAACTCTGGAGGTAACTCTGGGATTTTAGCCTTTGCAGACCATAAGGCACTAAGTCATTTGGGGCTTGAGGCATACGTTTTTCTGGTTGTTACAATTCTTAACAGACTTGCTTGTATCTCAGTAAGGGCATATGGAAATGTCTTCAAATGTGGCTCAAACGTCCACAAGGATGCACAGATGTACTTATTGCAATTATGTCAAAGAATGTAGCCTTGTCAATGTGAACGGTTACTTTGACCTAAAAACACACTTTAGCCTAAAACTCAACATATTGTTTGCTTATTATGACAATTTCTGCTAATGTGATGATATTTAGTACACACGTGTATGTTAAATGCAGCTTGAATTGGTCGGAGAGATATTGCCACAAGGTGGTTATCCTACTTTCCCTGTTATTTAGTGAAAGTGTTACCAAATAAATAATTAATAAAGACTTAATTTGAAATGAAAGAGAGAAAAAAGTAAATTTTTGTTTAGGGAGTGCTAAAGCACAAGATTCTAATGAAGACAAAGAGTGACCAACGTTAAAATCTGTATACATCCAAATGAATGGGCTGATCCAAGTGCACACTGTAGATTTGATAAATTGTCATTCGCTATTTTGTGGTTGCCCTCACTTGTCCTGAAACGGCTCCTTCTTAACTCCTGAATTTAGTTTGTGTGTCACCATCACTTCATCGTGTTTCGCAACCCTCTCACACATATTGCTGAAGTTCACACGATGAGCGGATCACACTACTCACCACTCGCGCTCGAGCCGGTCGGATTAGAGCGTTATCCAACTTTTTTTTTTTGTAATTTGAACTCGCCCTATTTGCCTACTTTCAGAGGCGATTGTGCCGATGTGTTTAATCTGCCGGGTGCTTTAATTCTGTTCATCAAACAAACACTCCCGCTGCACTGTTGACTGCTTCAGCTGCTTACCATAAATAGCTTGGAGAAAAGTACTCCGCATGTGGGGCAGTTTTAAATTCAGAGTGAAATGAGTTTTGTTCTGAAAAAAAAGGAGATGATTCATTCCCTTGCATTTTTTTATCACAGGTGCCAGAAATATAAAGTCCATAATTCATGCATAGTTTACATTCCTTGGTAAAACATCTATCTTTTGCAAAGTGAAGCAGTACCATAAACAAAACTACCCCTACATACATTGTCATATTTCTTTCATTTTTAAATGTGTAATACATTGGTATAAATATCACATTTATGGTTCATTTTGCAGCTGTTGTCATCTTGTTGTCCCAATTGCTTTGAAACCATGTTTTTTTTTTAATATAATAATAATAAAGAGCATTTTAGATGAATGTCTCAGAGTTATTTAAGATACATACATGTTTGTAATAGCTGTTGTCTTACTGTAAGGTATTACAACATCATTGTGCTCCAAACTTTGTCATTTGTATCCACAATTAATTTGAGAATTTTTAACTTGTGAAATAATTTACCCTAAAGGCTGTTTTTAGACAATCAAATGTGGAGATTTCCTGCTTTTCTCTGTATTTTATCATATTAAAATGAATATCCTTAGGTTGTGGACTAACAAAACAACAATAAAAAAAAATAAAAACCTTAATTGATTATAAAGATGCACCACAGCTCTTCGAGATTAAGGAGCGACATTTGAAGTACATTTGTGTCACTGCGGCTGGTGGGGAAAAAGGCAGCGATGATCATAACAACATCACCTAAAGGAAGTGTGACACTTTCATCTTGTCTAGACTCTGTTGAAGACTCTTCAACAACCATCAAACGTCTCCCTGGGCTCCCACTTTCAAGAGGCAAGTGTTCAAGTGCTGTTTAAACATAACTGTGGTCGCTGAAGAAATTTCATCAGTCACATTTCTATAAACTCGTACATAAAGTGATATGATATAGGATGTATATACCAGCCCCCATATAATACAGCGGTTTAAAAGCCCACTGAATTCCCCTGCACGTGTGGGCAAACTTTCCTTCCACATCCGAGTCCAACATATTTAAAAATGATGTTTCCCATGTCTTACACTCTGTTATGTTGATGAGCACATACTACACAACGTGCCTTACAAAACCCCCACACTTTCCAATTAATTAAGTGCAGCGCGTTAATTACATTTAATTACGCTAGATGGGGTTGAAAAACAATGGTTGAGTGTGTTTTATTAATTTGATTATCTAAATGAGCCTGTGAGGGACGTCTGGGTTGTCGATCTGGGTCACGCTGGATGAATTCCAGTTCTTCCTTCTTGCATGGTTGGTTTATTTCGCAACCTGGCCTGTCTCTCTGGCTTTTCTGCCCTGCCGCTTGCCGCTCTTTTACCTCTGGGTCGAAGAGGTTAAAGTTGGGTTCAGACTCTTACTGATTCCCTCTCTTTTCCACCGTGTAATCCCCCGGCCGTCTGTGGCCCGATTCCTTGTGAGCGGCAGATGTGAAGCTCATCTCAGACAGTCCCGACACGCTCTCTGACTCCATCTGCCTCAGAACATCGCCACATTGCCTGAGTGCTGAGAGGAGGGAGCTGTGGTTTCAGTGATCTCGAGCCAATCAGAGGATAAAAACACAAGAGTTTCACCTCCGGGGCGGGCGGTGGGAGTATGCCCCCTGCTGAGGAGCACTAAAAAGATCAGTATTGTAAGTTGCACTATGATTTTAAACCAGCAGTGGGAGAACTACAGGGTTACTTAGTTTCCCTCGGGCGCGGTTTAAAGTATGTTAAAAAGACTTGGTGGTGATTTAAATTGTGTTTGACATTGTTTTCCCACATAAAAAGCATTATTTAAGCCTTAAAAAAGGGTCTGGAAGCAAATCTATATCCATAGTGTGGTTAACTTCTTGACCCCTAACAAGTGTGTGCAGCTACTGGAAGCAGTGTAATCATACAGATAAAAAGGGCTTGCCAAAAGTTGCACATTAAATATAAATGTGTTAAGAGGCTCTTTCCTGCAAAGTGTTACGTTTGTGTGCATGTAAATGTTCTGCAAAGGCTAAAATCTCGGATTTCCCCATTAGAGGGAGTTTCTCTACCACACACTCACCCAGTGCCTGAATAGTCTCCATTTAACTCCTTTGTTTACTTCTGCTTCGTAGTAACATCACTCTGTCAAACTCCTGGGCTCTGGTTTCAGACCAAGGGTTAATAGAGGTGCTACAGCAAATGAAGACTTTTTTGAACATTAAAGCATGTAAACATGTCACAGCGGAGGCACAAAATACAATTATATAAACTCAAAATGTGCATAATTGGGCCCCTTATTGGATCTTAGGTCCCTTTAATAAACATATTTTGGTCTAAAGAGTTTTCTTTCAGGACTGATAACTGTTTAGGATGCAGATTGAGACTTCCAGTGGAGGAAATGAAAATCATAAGAAATAAGCAGAATTAGCATTCAGCCAGCCACAATCACCTCTGAACTCCATATCCACATCTTAACCCTGAACGGAACACCCCTCATTACCGGATTTGAGAGATCATAATTGTTCATTACCAACAGTATTATAAGGAGTGGGTCTCGACGGACCAGACTCAGGCGACAGAAGCTGGCTTTGGCGACGTGGAATGTCACCTCTCTGGGGGGGAAGGAGCGGAGCTTGTGCGGTAGGTGGAGCGTTACCAGCTGGATCTGGTGGGGCTCACCTCTACGCACAGCGTCGGCTCTGGAACCTTACTTCTTGATAGGGGTTGGACTCTATTCTTCTCCGGAGTTGCCCAAGGTGTGACTCACAAGCCCCCTATGTTAAAGGCGGAGCTGAGTTTGAAGGGGGATCAACTCCAATCTCACGGGGGGAAGTCACTGAGGTAGTTAAACAGCTCCACAGTGGCAAAGCCCCGGGGGTGGATGAGATCCGCCCAGAAATGCTGAAGGCTCTGGGTGTTGAGGGACTGTCATGGTTGACACGTCTCATCAACATTGCGTGGAAGCCAGAAACAGTACCGAAGGAGTGGCAGACCAGGGTGGTGGTTCCTCTTTTTAAAAAGGGGGATCAGAGGGTGTGTGCCAATTACAGAGGCATCACATTACTCAGCCTCCCCGGGAAAGTTTACTTTAAGGTGCTGGAAAGGACGGTCCGGCCGATTGTCGAACCTCAGATTGAGGAGGAACAGTGCGGTTTTCGTCCTGGTCGTGGAACGACGGACCAGCTTTTCACTCTCGTAAGGATCCTGGAGGGGCCTGGGAGTACGCTCATCCGGTCTACATGTGCTTTGTGGATTTGAAGAAGGCGTATGACCGGGTTCCCAGGGAGATACTGTGGGAGGTGCTGTGGGAGTATGGGGTGAGGGGGTCTCTTCTCAGGGCCATCCAATCTCTGTACTCCCAAAGCGAGAGCTGTGTCCGGGTCCTCGGTAGCACGTCAGCCCGATTTCCGGTGAGGGTTGGCGTCCGCCAGGACTGCGCTTTCTCACCAATCCTGTTTGTGATATTCATGGACAGGATTCCGAGGCGTAGTCGTGGGGGAGGGGGTCTGCAGTTCGGTGGGCTTAGGATTGCACCACTGCTTTTTGCAGATGATGTGGTCCTAATGGCTTCATCGGTCTGTGACCTTCAGCACTCACTGGATTGGTTCGCGGCCGAGTGTGTAGCGGCTGGGATGAGGATCAGCACCTCCAAATCTGAGGCCATGGTTCTCAGCAGGAAACTGATGGACTGTCCACTCCAGGTAGGGAATGAGGCCTTACCCCAAGTGAAGGAGTTCAAGTATCTCGGGGTCTTGTTCTCGAGTGAGGGAACAATGGAGCATGAGATGGGCCAGAGAATCAGAGCAGCGGGAGCGGTACTGAAGTCGCTTTACCGCACCATTGTGACGAAAAGAGAGCTGAGCCAGAAGGCAAAGCTCTCTGTCTACCGGGCCATTTTCGTTCCTACCCTCACCTATGGTCATGAAGGATGGGTCATGACCAAAAGAACGAGATCACGGATAGAAGCTGCCGAAATGGGATTTCTCCGCAGGGTGGCTGGCATCTGCCTTAGTGATAAGGTGAGAAGTTCAGTCATCAGGGAGGGACTCGGAGTAGAACCACTGCTCCTTCGCGTTGAAAGGAGCCAGTTGAGGTGGTTCGGGCACCTAGTAAGGATGCCACCTGGGCGCCTCCCTAGGGAGGTGTTCCAGGCACGTCCAGCTGGGAAGAGACCGAGGGGTAGACCTAGGGCCAGTGGAGGGATTATATCTCTTCGCTGGCCTGGGAGTGCCTTGGAATCTCCCAGTCAGAGCTGGTTGATGTGGCCAGGGAAAGGAAAGTTTGGGGCTCTCTGCTGGAGCTGTTACCTCCGCGATCCCCCTGGCGGAAAAGCGGGACAAGATGGATGGATGGACAATCACCTCTGAACTCCATATCCACATATCTTAACCCTTAACGGAACATCCCTCATTACCGGATTTGAGAGATCCTAATGGTTCATTACTAACAGTATTATAAGGAGTTCATAGGTCAAGCGTTTGATGCACTTCATCTTCTCAGAATGGACCTTTCATGTGTGGCGTGACAGGCCACTTATTGGATCTTTATATCGATTATATACTCCATGTACCTTTTATCTAACACACCAAAACCCTGTTCCCATCCTTTGAAGTTAATGGATCTTGTATAAAGCGAAGAAATACATGTGTACATTTAAGATTGGAGTTAAATATAAATTAATACAGTTATTTTTCATAGATTATTCATATTTTTATAAGCAGATATTATGGTTTGCATGAAAAATTGCTGAAGATAAACTTGTATCATTTTTCATATGATTTATTTTTATTTTTAAGTTTGAACAAAATAATCCTTATGATGTCATCAGGCTTTAAAGGAAAACGTGTATTGTACTTTGGAAAGTGTTGTGTTTGAAAGAAATGGGCATATAGAAGGCAGGTTTAGTCTAATGTAACAACATAGTTGCATCATGGGATTTGAAGGACATTCATTGTTCCAATGTGACACATACTACGGACAGAAAAGGGATCTCTGCCATTGACCATTAATTTGAAATCTGTTTCCTGGGAGCTATTTATTTTATTGAACTTATACTAAGAATAATACAGCAGACTATAATAATAACTTTAACATTTGAAATGCTGCGGTTGAGTGGAAGTACTTTCGTACGAGTAGATGTAATTTGGTATTTTGAAACTCCCCACAAATGCTTTGTGAGGAAAATCTGTCTTCTTCTCTTACGTTCCAGCTCTGTCAGTGACTCTTCTTCCATCTCTCACTCCCAATGAATCATTATCCATCTCCCTCCGTCTCACCCTCATTAGGCATGAGCAGTATTATAAGACGACAGTGTCCTTTCCGAGAGGATAACCACATCCCCACGGGAGGTGCTTGAGTAAATGACCGTGGGAAATGGGTGTACTTTAAAACACAGTGATACTCGATCTATGTGGAGGGGGAAAACCTTTTCTGGCTAAATCCTCTTGTCCCCGGCCTGGTGTTTACCCGTGGCACCATATCGCTCCACATCTGAAAATCCTGACCAATCCAAAAAAACCCTATTACAGACGCTAATCCCCTGCTGCGCACACTCCACGCTCCTCGCTCAGGGAGGCAGAATGACTAGACTCAGTAATTTCATTTCTTCTGAACCCATGCGAATACTTCTGGATGGATTTTGCTCGGTATAAAGAAAAGAAAGTCTTATTAATAAATCAGAAATGCAGTGTGCATGACAAGATTGTTGCGGGAAACACGTAAAAAGGCATTTGTAGATGAAAGGAAGGGTTAGACACAACACACCAAAATAAATTCACTTCAGTTTCAGGCCTTAATCTCCTTTAATGTACATGGCACAACGGAGGTTTTGCGAAATTGAAATAATGGAAGAAATAGGGCCAAACAGCAGGAGAAAAAGTTTAGCACTATCAGAAATAGGCTTCAGGATAAAGGGGTTGAGTTCAGACAGTAAAGTCAGATATAATTCTGACAATTAGGATATTTTACATACTACTGTTTTTTTTGCGACATGAGAGGAAATCAAGATAACTAGCTCACGACAAGAGATTCCCGTTACATGCCGGAACAGCTTTATGGTCACGGGGGCTCGAGATGTGAATGTGTGTGTGGAAAAATAAATGTGTCTCCTGACATGGATATCTTTAGCAGTCTGACTAAGAGCTGGATTTAAGGCTTTCTCTGTGCAGTTGATGGCCCAGGGCGAGAACGCTGTGCATGAGCAAAGAACAGAAGAACTTTCACTCTCCGTTCAGCACAGAGATGCTTTAGTATTCATAGAAAAAAATTGTTTGGACCAATTTGCTGTCTATTATTCAGTTAAAATAACTAAAAACTCACAACAGTTATCATAAACCATCTATGCTGCAAACCCAATGCTTATTATAATAATAGATCGATGTGGGGGTCTTAAGGCCAACAGTGGGCTGTTATTTCATCCAACAAACAAGCAATTTGAACACTTGACGAATGACAGTCCAATATTCACTCTCTAATAAGCTCTGTTTTTAATTTCCATTACTGAGTTTTATTTGGATGACAACAGCTGCTTGCAGTGAACAAAAATGAATTGGATTGAAGAGTATAAATATAACAAAAACAAAATAATTAGCAGAAATATCTTCAAATTTGGAACCCATCAGCTTTGGTCGGAAAGGAAGTAAGCCTCCGTGGGCAACGGGTTCTATTTTTGGGCAAAGACTTTTTCTACTGTGCGCCAGTCAATTGATAACGTAGTTTTTTTGTTTATAAATGTAGTTTTTATTCACATTTCAAAGACATGGACGAAGTTGGAGTTGAGAGATGACGCCTTTTCCCAGATTTTTCAACAAGTACAAACGTGAATTTAATCAAATAGAAAGATCAGCAATTGTCCATCCGAGCAGATTTCGAAATGCTGGCTAATCTTTCCACCTATTTAGCTCTCCACATGTGCCAAAGCCTGCCCATTGTGATCTCTCAATACAAACGGACTACAGAAGTACTACAAACATAAACCAGAAGCTTCCTGAAAGCAAAACATTATTTAGATTCTTAGCGCATAGCCTTTCCTAAGAACTGTGGACATGTGTAATCAGTAGTTACTATCTAAGCGAATCCTTTCCCCTTGCACACTGTCATATCATAGTGTTATTTAAAACTGATTAAGCCACATGTATTCAACATAAGAAGTGTTATGTGGGGTAAAAGGACATAAACATTGCCACCCAGATCACATTCTACCATGTAGCTGTTGTCTGAGCGATGTTAAGCTCCTCATTTTCCTGCGGGAGCTAGCACTTATATAGGATCAACAGTTCCATACGGCTAGGAGACACGAACCACGTGCCCTCTAATGCAAAAAACTGGCAGATAGAAATCTCTCTAAGACTTTTTTTCCCATTTGTTCTACGATGCATATAAAGAACGGTGTTGTTGAAATGCTTAGAAAAATGGGAAACCAGGGCCACAAAATCAAATGAATAAATACACTGATTCAGAAATCAGTACTGTCCACATACACACCTTGAGATGTTAAAAAGGTAAGGTCATTCGCAAACATCAAATGACAGAAAATGTCACCAAACGAGGAATCAGTAACAGATGCAGTGATGCCTGCTGGCACACTGCCCGTATCGGACCCCCTCTAAAGCCTCCTCGGGGGCCTTTAATGGAACAACAGCTGTGCCGATGCAATTTTTCATTTAACTCACTTAGAGGCTGCCTTCTTATCACAGGGAAGCTCAGAAAAAAACACTGGGTTGTCCTTCCAGCGCTTCCCCTCTTTCTCCACAGCTCCCTAACGTGATTGTAAACTTTTAAAATGTAATTGCACTTCTTGAGAACTGCGCCGTGAATTTGATCGCTGGAAAGCAAATACGCTCGGTTCCTCAGGAGCAATGCTGGCCAGTTCCTATCCCAGTACACAGAGCGGCACCGCACACAAACTCACGCACACACCCAAGAGGGCACTCTAATATAATTAGGTACAAACCAATTATTCAAGCAATCAGTCTCAGTTTGATGATGTGTCAACACTCCTTGTCAGTCGTATTTCCCAAACTGTTCTTGAGATGCATCACTAATTTTGTATTCATTCTCGGCGCCCAAAAAATAGCTTACACTCTGTCCTCAATTTGAATCATTCTTGTCTTGGCAATCAAGAATGAGGAAACTGCTGACAAGGGGTCACAAGTCGAGTTAGGAAATATTATCAAAAATGGGAATTTGAACGAGACACTCTGCTAGTTATCCTCCAAGAGCATATGTCTCAAATTGATAGCTTATAAATACATTGCAGTCATAACACGAAGGGTAAGGAGAAGGGGCCATATCAAAGCAGGCGGGGCATTTTAAAAGGGACCACCCAATGGGGATAAGAACTCCGAAGAACAACAAAAAAAAGACAGGTGACAGACGGTAGTGTAGAATGTTAAAAGTATGTAGAGGTAGATAAAAACCACTATGTATTAAATGCACACAGTTACACTAAGTTGCTGTTTAATATGCTTAGTTCCTTATTTCCCCATATTTCTTTCTCTTTAAATGTCTCTGAGAATGTACTCCTCAAGCAAGTTTTCCAAAACTATGTTTGCATGCTGTCATTGCTGGCAGCCGAAAAACGTTGTTATTCTAATTTTGGCGTCTGTATTATCTCCACTTCATGAATCCCTCTGTGACTTAGGAAAGCATCACGAGTATTGGATATACTGTAGAGTACAGACAACCTCATAATCAAGAAAAAGTTCAGACCCTCAAAAATACTTTTAAAAGTTTACACCTTTCCTGTTAAGTCACCAAAAAAAGCAATGTATTTATATGATTTTCTTATTGAGAATGCTCTCTTTTTTTGCCTTGCTCTACAGGATTGAGGTCAAAGCTCAGCAGATATAGATTCACTGTCTTGGTCAAGGACACATCAGTAGGGGATTGAGCCATGGGAAGGCAGCTAGATGTGGAAATATGTTTTGAACATGCACAGCATCCTAATGTCATTTTTCTCTGGGTTGTTAATGTGTTTAGCCGCACTAGTGGTGAGAATGTCCTTAATCTGGACCAATACATTTTAAACCTTGGATACATTGTTCAAACATTCATGGTTGCCAGAGGATGAATCATAATTACTTTACTGACTTTCTGTCTTTAGCACCACCATGAATTCCAACATCTTAAATAAAATGTTTCCAGAAACCAATGAAGGGGGTGACTTGGAAATCTGGTCTTTATGGCCAATAGATGATAACAATGGGTTTGGTCATTGGTCGGTGTTATGACCTGGCTCAAAAAGGCCACAACAAAGGAGAGACACACCATGTCAATGGTAACAAAAGATATTGTTATTAAAGTAAGTCAAATTAAAGAAGTGCACAAATAAGTAAAGGATGAGGTGTGGATGTCAGTGGTATCAGTAGTGTAAGTGCAGGGTGAGGGTTGCATGGACGTGTGTGTGTGAGGGTGTTGAGATGTACAAAGTAGAACAACTAAAGTAACAGTATACCAAACCAAAACCTGGTGCCTGCGGGAAAGAGCAGAGAGGAGCAGAGCAGAGAGTTAGTGTGGCAGGGAGACTTTAAGTAGCTACAGGGCACCGGGCCCAGGTGCCCTGAGTTACTGCAATCAAAGTTAGATATCCCACAGCCACACCCTCTCCAGATAAACCCACAGGGGCATCACAGTCGGTGTTTGAACTTCTCCAGGGAAATATATCAATATTTATTTGATGAAATGTCATACAATTTGGTGGATATATTCATGGTTCACACAGGAAAAATTAGAATTACTTTGTTGATCCCCTGACTTTGTTTATAAGCAAACAAAACTAGAACTTCGATGACATTTTGTCAGGGTTTGGGGAAGTAGGACCCAAGTGCAGCAACAAAGGGAGGCAGGTATGGGTACAAACGAAAGGCGAGCTTTATTCCAAAAATACGAAGTTAGGAAAAATCCAGGACATGAAAAACACTTGACTTGAACACATGAAGACGATAAATCCAGGGCATGAAAAACACTTGACTTGATACATGAAAGACGACAACGAACTGACAGAACACAAGGGAAAGCAGGACTAAATACAAAGACACTAATCACGACACAAGCCACAGCTGGGGAGGGGAGGCAGAAACATGAGGCAACAGGTGACAACAATCAGGGGCGGGGCAGACGCTGACAATGGCGGGAAAACACACAAAGACAGAAAGTAACAGGGCCTGCAATGAGAAACAAGGTAAGTACAAAATAAAACAGGAAATGGAAAACGAGACACAACATGAAACACAAGGGCTTGACTAGACATGACATGAATACATGAACACCTCACTTGGTATGACATAAATAGTAGATTAAACATGAAATGACAGACATAATAAATAAACATAACTAACAGATTTGACGAGACATAACACATTTCCAGCAGCCTCAATTATCCTTTGTGATAAATGCTGACAAGTAAATGTGAGCGTGTGTCAGGATTTGAGTTTTTACTTTATCTGTTTTATTTTGAAAAGTTTTCGCCCCCTGTCATGTCTGGTTTTTACTTCCTGTCTTTGTGTATTTTCCCGCCTTTTTAGATGGTCCGTCCTTGCCTGGCTAGTTTCACCTGTTTCTGTTCAGCCCTGCAGCCACCTGACCTCCTTGACACCTCCACTTTATCCCCTCATTAGTTTAGCCTTTATTTAAGTCCTGATTTTCTGTAAGAGCTTACGTTCACCTCTCCGCAACACAAAACACATTGACTGGGACCTAGTTTCTGTCAACACACTCTTCCAGTCAACTATGTCTTGCAAACTTATGGAGGAATGCGTGTGCTTTCTATATCTCAAGTGAAACCCACTTATTATGATGCTTCCAAAATATATCAGGAGGTTATGTCATATTCTCTTGATATGATCTGTAGCTGAGGCTTGATTAGCCCTAAAATAGGATGCTTTGGTAATTTTCCTTTCAAAGCGTCCTCCTTCTGCCAACATCACAATCATTCACCGGTTCTCTGTATCGAGATTCAAGTGATACGTTTCTAAAATAAAGTTTAGAAGAAGATCAGTTGGATGTAAAGATGACTGACAAACAGTAGCTAAAGTTAGCTTGCCAACTTTTTCAAATAAATAAAAAAAAAGAACATTTTGACAAGTTCCACCAGACTTAGCGTGTTGGCTTCAGTTTGGTACCTTTTGACAACACAGCCACCTCTTTAATGCACCAACTGTCAGTCGGGGGTGCATGCAGTCAGTGCAGCTACATTTATTTGTGTCTTGTCAAGAAACGGCAGCCCCGCCATCCTTTTTAAACTGCCAAAAGCAGGCGATGACATATTCGTGCACGTCACCGTGGGACGGTTCTGGGGATTCAGAGCAACATTGATAGACAACATCAAAAATGCCTTTCTGAAACTCTGCCTTTAGTTGCTCATTTGGGGAGATGCGATAAAATTGCCCTTTCTCTATGAGTAACCTCTTTCAGTCCCCGAGGTATCCCTACCCCTTTATTTTCTCTTCTCATGCTGCCTGATTTTTGTCATGCTTGTTTTCCTTTTTAGAACTTAACTTGGGGCTAATATCAACATTTAAAATTCATCAAGGTTAGTAATAATTAATCAGTGACTGGTGGACTGCAGAAGCGTTTCCGGGAATAATTACAAATTTAACACAAAATGTTCCCACTGCATTTTGCACAAGATCCATTCCAATTCCTACTCGAGAAGCAATAAATCGCAAGTCTTGTAACTCTTTGCCCAACTAAGTAATCTCACATTTTTCCACTGGACTCCCTGCTACCGGCAAATTACTGGCGCAGACACCTTATTGACATGCCGCACCAGCAGTACAGGTGGAATGACAGCAGCTCCCCAGCCACTCTGCACCACATTGCAGTACCCTGCTTTCATTTTGACTGGCCTAACCCCCCACATTATACACCACCCCCCGCCCTACCAGCACACACTCACAGTCACACACACCCTTCAAACCATCTCCCAGCCCCTGCCCCTTTCGCCATCTCTCATTCCATTAAACTCTGAATTATTCAAAGCAGATGAAATTGATTTCTTGATAGTTTAATCGCAAATCAAAACCGAACCTTAGGCCCAGTTTATTCCCAGAGGGCAATTTTTGACAATCAAATATTCATGGAGAAATGAAATGTTAGCAGATCATTTCTGCTTCTGGCTGATTAGGCAGACACAATGAAATTCAGATGGAGAAAAGCAAGGAATTAACTAACGCCAATATGCCACGGAAAAATTGAAAGTGAGATAAGATTTTCAGACTTGATTCTCTGATCCAACAAAAAGCCCCAGTATAGAAGGCTTGCCATTTTCTGTCATATCAAGCCAATTTGCTGCAAGTACATGCACATCAAGGTTGTAGTTAATTCTATTTGTAATGACTGCTTAAGCCTCTATCAAACAGACAAGTGGAATGAACTGCCATGAATCACAATTTTGAATAAGAACTAGTGAAGGTATTATGTCCCCAAAGTATTTAAAAATTGATATCCGGATAAGATATTCAGCAAGTTTGTCATTCGAATTCTTGTCGCATCTCTCGGGAGTTCCCTTAATCCCTCACCCGGTAAACCCAAAATTTGACCCCAACTCACATGCTTCTAAGGCCTTTATACATTATTCAATATAGTCTGTTGATAATAGGTAGAGTATCAGCTCCAGGCTATTCAAATAAAGATGAGATTCATTGGAAATGAGAACTTCAACTGGTATAGAATGGCTTTGTCATGGAGTCCAGGGTGACAAGTATAGTTTTAACATAAACCCGATGAATTGAAAAGTTTTTCTCGTTTATAGTATTCTAGATATACAAACAAACACAAACAGAGCATATTGTGTATCAGTCCATAGCTTATACTTGGGAGTTGCAAAGGCCTCAAGTAAGCATTCTACGTCTTTGCACTACACACTCCATGTGGCATATCAACAGACTCTAAAACAAAGGAAAAATCACAATAAAACAAATTCATGGCAACTGAGAAAACTCTATACTCTGATGAAGGCAATGAGATGTGGTATACAGGGTTGGACTGACCATCTGTGTGTCCTGGAGAATCGCTGAACGGCTGGTAGGCCTAGTCCAGGGCGGCTGACAGCAGATACGCATTAACTAGTAATCTGTTGTTTTCCCTTAAAAAGTCATCATTTAGGTTGCACACTTAGAGGTGACAGCGCAAATGCAAAGTTTGCTTCTTACTCGCTAAGTTAAAATACCTTCAATAATACTATGAAGGCATTGTGACGTCACTGCTGCCAGCTCTTGCCGTTCCATGGCTAGTCCTGCGGAGCACGTCGAAACAACAATGCTGGACTTTTTTCTTTTTGAGGAAGAATAATATAAATACATTTCATATAACTGGTCGTACACGGCGTACTTTATCAAAAGAGCAGAATAATAATCCATGTGTGAAGTTTGGAGTGGCTATACCATAGCAGCCTACTGTGGATTTTATGAGATCTAATGAAGTTTAAAGTTACCGGCTGTGCGCAAAAGGCTCTGCGCTCTGTGCGCTGGCGTGGCACATCTCAGGAGCTGCAGGTTTAGCATTATTTACGCCTGACATGCTGCAGGTATTTCACCAAGTGGAAGAGCTTTTTATAATGTGAGGCAGCGGTAGGCATTAAATACTGTAAAATATACCCATATTTAGTCATAGATCAATGTGGACTGGTTTACTGACTATCCTGTGGAGCCAATTCTCCCTAAAGAGTGTCAATTTACACATTTGAAATTCAAAACCAGCCATAAGCATACGCGCATGCACACGTCATAGTTGTTGTCGGAACGGCTGGGTCAGAGTCCACGGCTGTTTTTCAGTCCCAATCCGTCCCTGGTAGCCTACTATATAACTGAAGCCTATCAACGAAAACGCTTGTAGTTGGACTTTGAATTTGAACTGTTTTGTCAAACTTTTGTTACGAAGGTTAAAATTGAACTCTCACACTGAAAAAAAATTGCTTCAAGGTATTTCTCACAATATTTATTTCTTTGATTTATGATAGACCTAAGCGTTGGGGCCGATATGCGTTAGGCAACGAGATTACAAAGTCAAAAAGTTGCACCTTAAAGTTTAGCACCGCTGTCGAACAATTTCTTAATTGCACATACAGTAAGAGTAAAAAAAAGCATCAACATTGCACTTTCCAATCCCACGTTTCACTTCCTTATCAATGAGTATGTCCAGATCCAGACACAGAGCTGCTTTCGGTACGATTCATCCTTTGAAGGCGGAAAGTGCAGATGTTCACAGTAAATTTGCTTGAATTGAGCCGAAATGATGGCGGGACAACAAAGGTTTATTCTAGAAAATAACAGTGTTATCTTAGAAACACAATATACCTCCAGGTAAGGAACACTGTCTGCAGAAGGAGCTTTTTATCAAGGAGTTAAGTTAGGAAACGGAAAGGATTTCTCTAAGGGCAAGGGTGTTCACAGTGTGATATAAATGAACCAAAGACAATTGTTTTATTCATTGGGAAACAACTTATAATTCATTCATTTATTTCCCTGCAGTCATACAAATCCAGTTAGTGATTCTTGATTTAATTACAATTAATGACTCAGAATTTATTATTCCCATTCTAAAGTAACTACATAATACATTTTCTGTAACTTGCAGTAAGTAGGGTATCATATAATCACCATCATCACCTTTTTCTGGATTTTAAAAGGGCAGGGGACAGTGAAATTACATTTTCTCTCTACTCATTGACAGAATGAATTACTTGTCCATTACCAAACAAAAGAAGAGTAGGGTATAACTGGAATTCACCTCTGAGAAGAGATCCTCGCATGAATGAAGTCCATTTGGGAACCCTAGAAATGAAAAAAGGAATTCGAAAGGTACCGTGAATTTATTTTCCAGATAAAAAGAGGGGAATGAGAGGGAGTGATCCGGGGTGATGAACGAGGGAACAAAGAATAAAAAGGGGGGAGATCAAACGGCATCACAGGGAATGAGGAAGCGCAGGAAGAATTTTTAATACGATCCTGCCTACCTGCACGGCTAATTCAATCTCCGACTCTTTTCAAGCAGCTCCCATCCGACTGTGTCTTTGCAGGGCGGAGGATGACTTACTCGCACTGACACGGAGAGCTCTAAAATCTGATGTATTAGTTCAACAGATTGCGTTGCTCCTCCAAACATACTTTTGCACAGCTGCTTACATCCCTCCTGTTTCAACCCGGGGTTATGTTGCCCAATCTTCAGATGTTTTTTTTATTATTCGGATAAAAACATATGGTTCAAATAACAGTGGATAAATCATGGTATAACCATCCTGTTTCATGTTGTAATGCAATCTTAGCATACTTTTAATAGGTCAGTCATGAGTTATGAGTGCTTATACTCATATTTATTAGTTTATACTTTCACTTTTTTTGAATATACTTTTTCACTCACTCACATTTTTGTTGCAATGAGTATAATTCCCATAGTTCCAATGCTCTGATGCATCATAATGTAATGATGAAGGTGAAACCCTCTTTATTACAGGGCTTAATGACCGTTGCTAAGGAGCAGTACCGGCCCTGACCAATCACACAGGTGGAATATTTTTAAAGCTAGCCTTGGCTCTGTGATTGATCCAGAGTTTGCCATCAAACTGTATTCAATTAAACAACACTTTTACAACGTTATCAAATACGTTTCTTCATTGTATTTATTGGGCTAGCTTCCTTCATAATACGGTGGAAGTTTGGTTGTAAAGATTGCGTGAAAGTTTGGCTCACCCTACTCTATTCCCCTGTGTTCGCACCAAAAAGGGTCTCAGTGGAATTGTAGTCCTTTTTGTTTTGAAGCTTAGAAACTATATAACAGTGTGGAAAATGACTTCAGGGACAAAACAGTAAATGCTGCATTAAAACAATAAAAAAATAACTTCAGTTTTCTATCAGAGAGTGTTTAATAGCCTGTAAAATAAATAATTAACAATATTTCATGTTTTATTTTATGGGTCACAGTTCTGGTATAATTTGATTACTTTGCACTGGGGACATGGTCAAATTGATACAGTGTGCTAAAAGAAACCACAGTAAAGGGAAATAAACTACTTTTGATGTACACTTTTCTGTGTTTATGTGATAAGGGAGACCTTCATCTTAAACCTAAACCATTTAAATATTTAATACATTCTCCAGAAATTATGAGGAAGTGATTTACAGGCACATAAATGCTGCTGCGTGACAAAAATAAAGCCATTAATTCTGAAAAGTCAGCGTTTACCATCAAGTATTAAGTAGTATGACCTTATGTCATTATGTCAGATGGCTATAGAAAACACTTTCTAATGTTACTGTTGTTATAAAGCATTACGGATATGTATGAGGTCTTAAAACATTAAGCTATAGGCTGGTTATAATGCATTATTAGTATGTTCATAATGTGATATAAGACAAGAAAGTGTAACCAGCATTTTTGACGTGCTTTTGATCTGTATTCAAAGTATTTATTCGCATGAACAGTGACACCTCAGCTCTTGTCCTAAAGCTCCTGAGAGTTAATAGAGTGTTTAATTGACAGCCCCCCCTCCCCACTTCACTGTCCTCCAGACTGATGCAAGGCCTCTCAATAATGCAGAAATCCACCGGGTGGCTTCAAGAATCCACCACGCACCTCCTTTGGGATCGCGACACGCATTATAGGAAATAAGCTTCCCCAATTTGCCTCTGCTCAAGGTCAACATACGGTATCATGCAATTGCAAAATGGGTCGAAATGAGCTATAGCACTTGAGACTGTGCGTCCCTCCTGGTGCTCGCCCGCAATGAGAATCCATTATTTACTCGCCCACCACATGGGAACTTTCTCTCATGTAATAAATACTGTATGTGCATGCTCACCACTGCTACCAGGATTTAGATACAAATGCACTTGAGACTGTGAGTTCTACTCTAGCACCAGGGGCTATGTCTCATACTGTGAAACCTCTACTACAGTATATGAGACTTGCTCCTTGAGGCATTCTTGGCTGTTTGCATAATGTATTAATGTTTTCAGCTTATTCAATGAGTTTTCTAATAAGGCAACGAGAAGAAGAACATGTAGGTCATTAACTCAAAGAATGCTGTTTTCTTATATAACTGTTTGTGAAGTGCGGCAACTACTCCAGCTGCTTAAGTTCTCATACATCATCCGCTGCTATCCTGTCCAAGGTTACAGAAGTGCTTGCGTTTGTGGAAAGTATTTCACGAGGCTCTATCAGGCTAATTGAGCCAAAGCCAGAGCCACAAACACACCTGTGGGCTACTGGCCAGCCTGGGTGTGTGTTGCTCATAATGAAGAAATGTACTGTGCAGTTTTTTTTAATGCTGCTTATAGTTTGTGTAGGGATTTAATGACACAGAATGGGACCTGTGCAATCGCTGTGACTGATACTGCACTGCCATCAAGTGGAGATGAAGGAGAATCCTTGCAAAATGGAGCACTTTGAGCTTAACTCCTGTTAAGGGAATTCTGAGTAAATAAGGCATGGGAAGGTAAAGATGTTGTTCATAATTATTTATGATTGAATCTAATAGCGTGCATTCACTGAAGCATTGGATTTGAGCCCTTTTACAGTTGTATTCTCAACATCAACTAAAATCAGGACCTTTTGAAGATCCATTTTGTACAATCTTCTGCATTTCTGTAGGACCGTTTATGCCACCCACCTTTTTGGATTTCACCACCTGGATTTCACAGACAAAAAGTGGTAAAGTTTAGTAACTTTAACCTGGATTCACCTGATCGCTCCATTTCCTCCCCAGCTGCGAAAGATATATATAGATAGATAATGTTATGCTACCCACAGCTGTTGAATGGTCCGGCAGTCTTTGAATTAGGACACATCTGTTTGTTTTTTTTATATGGCTGACCTCAGAAAATGCACTGAAATTCACAGTATGAACAACTCATTGTTAAATTTGATTTTTGCTTGAAAATGAAACCTAACAAGTCTTTTTCTCATATAAATGTAAAATCCCATTACGGGAGACCCAAAGGTGCAAGTAGCATCTCAGGACGGTGATACGCAAAAGGTCACCGCGACACTCAACTCCTCAAAAGTTTGTAGCAGCGTTTAAAGACCCTGCTGTGTTTCAATTCCCTCATGTGAAAATGAAATAAAGGCCATTTGGGTACAGTAAGTCAGCAACGTAATCACCAAAAATAGATTTTCTAGGACATAAGCTACCTGTCCTGAAAAATCCCAGCATCCATTGTGATGCTCTGACAGCATGTTGAGGTTTTTGTGCTAGAAAAAATAAAATGAAAATGCCCAGGCTTGTATCAAAGGAGGGGGCAGGTTGTGCTGCAGTCTGGGGAGTGTGTAGTTCTTGTGGCGTATATGTACTGGTATCCTTAACCCTAACACTGACCCTTTTATCGATTGATTGGGCCAAAAATCATTTTAGGGCAAAAGTAGACCAGTTTTTCATGATGTCAAGTAGGATAAAGCACCATTGTCTTAAGATCTGGAGCATGACAGTGGTTTAATATCTGCTTCCTCTGCGTCAGCAATAGAAACCCGAACCCCAGACACACCATCAAATAGCAGTCACCCCTTTCAAACAATCATGCACCAGCTTCCCAAACGCAAACTACTAATTTCTCCCTCCTGAAGTTTTCCGCACACCTCACCTCAAATAGCAACAGACCCTCACAATAGTTAACAACACCATCGTCAAACACTTTTTGACACTCCCACAAGACGAAGTTAGGGCAATCAACTCAAACTCCATGACACACCCACCCACAGATTGGTTGGCCAGTGCAAAGTATTCTTAAAGCGGAAACTTCCAACCCTTAAGCACTAAGCTTATGACCAATTTCTAGAATGAAAAATTATTCGAGAGCCTAAATAGACACAATTTCCACTCTTCCACAGATATCCACTGGGATAAAGCACCATTGTCTCAAGATCCGGGCCATGGCAGTGATTTTAGTTTTCTTAGGTGTCATATCGCAAGTGTTTCCAATCCCTACACCCTGTTGGAGGTTACACTTTGTGAGATGAGGAAAAAAATAAAGTCTGCAGGAACCTAGGGATCAGTCTGACAGGCAAAGCAAATCCTGAAAAGCCCTTGAAACCATAAATGTCATTGTATTTTACTGAAAACACGTGTCAATGGGAATGTATGGCATCGAGTACCTTACTAGAACACTGTATGCTGGAATAATACAAGTGAGGTTACACGTTATTAATAATACATATACATTATCCATCAAACTCATGCAAACGCTTATGCCTCATGGGAATTTTATTTCACGCAGCGCACACCCTTGCTTCACTGTTCCAGTTATGTACTGTGCAGTGTGGGGTCTGAACAGAAGGTACAAATCTGTAAAATAATACATACTATATCATTGCATGAAATGTGACACTCGATAGACTCATTAACATATAAAAGCTTGTTTCTGGGGTACATTACTATTAATGAGTGTCTCTATGGATTAGACATGCCTCTTATATTTCATTTCACATCATATCACGATTCAATTCGTAATGTGTCTTTGGAGGGTTAGTGTTTTATCACTTTTCATTTGATTGTATTTCAGAAGGAAACATCATAGCGTTTTCTACGCAACTGTCAGAAGATCCGTCCGTCATCTTTTCTTTGTGCTCCACTGATTTTATTTTTATATGCACATAATATTTCAATCGTCATGAATCTCTCGACAGTGACAGCCTTCTGACTCGTGTCAAAAAATATTCCACTTGGCTTGACTGCGTGGTGACTGACACAACACTTCAGTCAAAAGCGGTAATACTTTCAACACTGTTCACACGGGGCTGTTTGCTATTCTCTGAGCAAATAAGGAGCTACTGCTGGAAGGTCGCGGAAAATATATAGATGATGATGATGTGAAAGGTTGGCCGCAAAGCACAGAAGCAGACTGTTTAACATTTTGCAGGTATGTTTGATTCGTTCAAATTGATTTGAGACAAACACACAGGTTGCAGTGGTCGTGAGATATTTTGACATCCTCCAAAAACCCTGTACAGATTCTGCAAACCTGCCTGTTAACATTGTTGCTGATGTATTACCCTTCACTGTGCAGGACTGTATGCAGTGCTTGATGTTCGTAGGTGGATGACACTGTTATTAATAGACACCCATGGCATAAGCCTTGACTGCAGCCTGTAATGTTAATCACAGCAGCAAGCGCACACCTTTTTCAGAATCAGAATACTTTATCTATTATACAAACCCCGATTATCTAGCTACAACATACATTTAAAATTCCAGATTTCAGTAAATGTGTAAAAGGCACAATATGTCATGTTCTGCCACTAGTGGGCTCTCAATCTAATTCAAATGAAAGATGAAGTTAGTTGTAATCATTGTGGTATAATGGGAGTTGTTGTTACTCGAATTGCCTTCACTGTAAAAAAAAATACTCCCGATTAAAATTCCTTTTGTGTTCATAAGTTTTTCACTGAAGCTGAGTTATCTGCAGAGGGCTCCTCTCGAAAATAAATGGGACTGGTGAATAAATTAGGCAAAAACAATGAAATATATAATGTTTATAATAAATAGATATAGCATTGTTATGTTAACATCTGTGTACATTTAGGATGCCATGAATGTGTGCTTCATTCTCTCAAGAGGCTTGTTTTTTTTGTTTGTGTTAGGAGCATTCAATATTTGAATAGTGTATTGTAAAAATGTGGATGACATTTTGATAAAAAGAAATGTATGACAGTTGCTGGCAGATAACATGCGCAACTTAACTGGCTATCAAAGGTGACTTTTAGATAAGGTTCCCTTCTCTCCTGGGAGACAGATTGTTAAACTTCATGTCTATGTGATTTGAAAAAAAATCAGCTTCCAAAGAGTTAAAACTTGCTTGATAAAAATCAACACATCTTAGATAATGTTCAATCATATGGTGAAATAAGGTCCATCTTCTTCTTTAAAATATATCAGCACAATGCTGCTGCACCTGTGCAATTTATACACCTGCTCTCAATCAGCCTTGTTAGCCCTCAACTGATCCCAGAGTGTTTCCCAGCCAATCAGCTCACTTCCTGCTCTCCTCTTTAATCACCTTTTTCCCCTCACCTGAGCTTCTCCTCCCTTCTCACCACCTGCACTTCATCCCCTCATCAGATTAGTTTGCCGCCTCTAGCTCAATCCTTCTTTGATCCTTGGTTTCGTCCTTGCATGTCCTTGCCTGCATGAACCTTGAAAGAAAAGTTATTTCTGCTTGTGTTGCCTGCAGGGTTCTGCGTTCTGGTCCACTCTTCAATAATGTAGTTATTTGTCGAGATGGACTGGGACTTTTCCTCTTGGTAGATTTTAGTGCTACAGTGTCAGAACTTCTAACACAGGGACTTGTTTTTTTTTTAATCTTTTTTTTATATCTTTATAGGAAGAACAGAAACCTTCCCCTCCTCACATTTGAAAGACAAGATAAGATAAACCTTTGTGTACTTTTAAAGCACTCCTAACTTAAAAAATGATAGGCTCTGAGGGCTGAAAAGAGGTGCTGCAGCACAGGCAGTATGAGGAAAAATAAAATGCATTTTGGACAGTATAGCATGGAAAAACGTCACAGTTAAGGTACAAAATGCAAGCATGAACCTGAGTATTAGCAGTATGGGGCAACTTTAACTCATTCATCGGATTAAAAACAGCAATCATGTTATCCCTATCTTCATTATCAGCTTCAAGAATATAAATCATAAGCTAGATATGTGAAACAAAAGCCTTTTACATAACCTTAAAAAGAAGATATGCATAATTCTGATCTTCCATATATTATACAAAACAAACCAAATGTTCATATCAAAGTCTCTTTGTATCATAAATCTGATGAATTGCTCCAAGTCATGCCACTTGTTGGCTGTCAAGTTGAGTTTGTGGGAAAAGTAGGCTTAGGGTTTTGACAAGAAGCATGTGTGACGCCCATAACACCTACGTGTGTTCCTTAGCCAAAAAAACAATCCAATCACTCAAAACTCTAAATACAGTTGGGATATATATCTATTCATTAATAGGGCCAGAGCTCTCAAGCACTCAAAGCTCAGGTAAAAGCCAACATATCTGTATGCCATTTAGTATGTGAACAGCCCTGCAAAAAGAGGCAGTGCATGGGCATACGTAACTATACAGTCAAATCTGCGGGAAGGACACACGGACCTTGTGGTATGATTATAAGAGTGAGAATAACATCAGAGCAAAATCCGTCTGAATGTAATCAAGGTACATATATTGATATCTCAGGACATTCCTCTAAGCTATTCATTAAAGAGAGCATAGCGTTTGCCCTCGTGTCAGTAAAAGCTGGAAAGGCCTTGGGTTGAATGGAGCAGATTGAAATAGGACATTTATTTTTGTCTTTTTATTATCTACAATCAGTATAAAAGTGTAGTTATACTTTGTATTCTAATTCTGTGCTAGTGGAAACAGTTTGCATGGAAAGCAGATAAGTTTACATACTTTCTACTGAAATATTGACTCAAAACTGACATAAAACAGACAATAGAAATGGACGCTATTCTGTTCATTTGCAGACCCACTTAGATGTAGATGTTGTGTTCAGTTGGAAGGGGGTATAATCGGCATGTCTGTAATTAATTCCAGAGAGAAAAGATTGCAGTAGTAACATTATTTATCAGCTTTAGCTACGATGGGCATGCTAATTATCACTCCTTTTTAAAGCATACAATTATGTGATGTGAATATATACATTTAAAAAAATGATCACATACTTAGACAACTACTACCATTTATTATCAGACAAAACATACAATCAGCATACCCTTTTTAAAGCCAAAGTCATGTTTAACCTTACCAATTATTACATACGGAAACAAAATGAAACGTAAGTCTTGTCATTGCATCCACCGTCACAAACGCTGGTCTGCAAATTTCAAAGAGTCTGAATAAGTAATATGCGGTGGCAAACGCTCACCGTCGGCCAAAAAATCACAGCAAATGAAGAAAAATCTCAACAGACTTGATGAAACATGTCAGGGTTAAAAGCCAGTCCGTATATTTAAAATGACTAGCTAGGTTAGATAGCTAGCTTACACCAGATCTGCTATAAAATCAGAAGGTCTCATGCAATCACATTGACTAAATAGGCCCATAAAACTTATTTTGGGTAGCTTTTAAACAATTGAGACAGTTGGCCAATTTTAAAATCCCTAACAAATTGGGGATTATGCTTTGAACAAACCTTGCATATATACATATGTTGGTGGAATAAGGGAATTAACAATACAACAAAACCCATACCCAGGCCTTTTTCATGATCAAAGATCTTCATTCTAGAGGATTTACCATTTACATGGGTCACATTATATTGGCAGAAAGTGCAACTCAGAATGTGTAAGTAAGGTAAATGAAACATGTTGTAGATTACGCATTACTTTTGTTCTGACAACATCTCAAGCAGTTGGAGATTTTCTTTTCCTGTTACATAAACACAACAGTGAGCCTGGCCCTCCCCGCTCTCCCCACAGGAGGGTGCTCCACCCTCATCCCTCCAGCTTCAAGGAGAGTCAGCACAAAGATGGAGTTCCTGCAGGGTGCTTTTTCCACCCAGCTGTGGGTGGTAATGGGGTTTCAATGTTCTGCTCTGCCCCTGCAAGCTTACATCAGCCTCCCTCATCATGCCTCTTAAAAGCGGAATCCTAATCGTTCTGCCAGCAGAAATTTTAGTTTTGGCTTTGAAGATAGTTACTTCTCCCCCCCCCCCCCCCCACCCAAAAGAAATAAAGTTTTGGCTTTGAAGATATTCTTATTGTTATCATTATAGCCATATATTTATTTCCACGGAATGTACTTGAGTCTGAAAAAGTGTTTGAGGCGTTTCAGATTTCAAATTAAATACTTCAAAGGTGTTCAAGTAGAACATCTAACAAAGAGGTTTCCAACCATGTATGAAAGTGCTTTATATTTTCAGAAACATGGGTTTTTATATAGGGTACAAAAAAGATCCTCAAAAACTTGATCAATTTTTTTTTATTTGTGATTCGTAATACATAACCATATGGGGGGAAAAAAGAAAATGTCAAGCCATTAAAATAAATATAATAATACACAACAAAAATCATAATAATGCTATTTACAACGGAAACAAAGAATATGATTTTTATATATAAATCAATGTTTCTTTTGTTACATCCAAAAATCTGGTTCACACGAAGATGTATAAATAGTAAATACCTATTGGTGCAAATCGCTTGGTGTGTCTTTCACAGGGAGGTGTGTCACAGCACAAAGCAGTAAGTCATAAGCACTAATAACATCAGACATCATAACATCAGCCCTTTGGTATGTCTGTCTGTAGAGGTGAGTGGGATCTTCTTATTTGGTTTCCCACGGCCTCTCTCTCAGGTGGTGTGTATTCATTTGCCATTCTGAAAACAAGGGTTGCATGCTCAAGATCCTCCAAACCACTTAATTCAGTTTAAGGAATAAATAAGGATGAGGTGTGTGCACATCAAAACCTCTGATACATACCTTTCATGGTTCAAACTTCTCTAATTGGAAGATTTTCAAGGTGTGTTTGTATGTTATGACTCTACTTCGACATGTCTCCATGCTTTAATGTTCACAAAGCTCTTCGTTTTTCTCATACTGCCTGTGCTGCAGCACCTCTTTTTAACCTGTCTTAAACCAGAGTCACATCAATAAGACAATACATTTTAACTGTAAACATAAAAAGCTATCTTGGTGTACTGTTATTTTCTTCAAGTGAAAAAATGTGTCACGTTTTTTTTTGTACTTTCCTGCAAGGCCCTTGCTATTTTAAGCAGGGTTAATGTGGTCATAATAAAAGGCACAACCATTTGTAAACTTTAAGCTGCATTTCTAAAAGGCAATGTGTTAAATGATTAGGATGTAACCTCTGAACAAGAAAGCAAAGAGAGAAAAAGATTTGTAAGAAATGGATTTATTTAGAACAATATTGCCTGTATTATTCACAATCAGCTTGAGCCAATCTGATCTCACAGAAAATGACCGGGGTGATTTTCTGTGACCGCAACCCTGGTTGTGACAAAACGTATTGGTGGTAATTTCAACATACAGTTTTTCATGCCACTACCTCAGAAAAGAAAATGCAAATGGGAACACTTTCAGAATGTGTGCATTGTTGACTAAACCTAAATTGCTTTTTTTGGTGGCGCAACTTAATTTCAATACACTATGAGCCTTCATCAGATTCTGTGGTGTTCAAATAGTTCTTTGTGATCACATGGTTGTCTTCAGACCAACGTACACTGGAGATTTTAGAAAGTCCTAACTCTAAATAAATATTAAAATGCTGACAATTTTTACATGTTCTCATAGTTCTGTTGAGAGGGTTGGCTAATGTCATTGCATGGCCGAGCTCATAGCTCTCCAATCTCTGACTCTGCTTGATAAACTCCTCTGAAGATGCTGGGAATCGAAAGAGTTCTGGATGTCAAGCGTTGTCCGCCTTGGATCAGTAAAGTTCTGAGTGCCGAAGTTCATTTGCAGAGGCCGATATTGTGAAATTGTGAGGTATCCACGGTAAGCATCCTCTTGGTGACCATTGGATCCATCCGTTTCCACGCACACCCTGTATTTCTGCCCCTGGTTGTCGTCGCAGTGTTGCATTGTGCCAGGTCCAGGCTGGAAGAGCACAATAAACTCAACCCTCTCCTTTGGATCAATGTTCTTTGGCAAGCTTAGGTCAAAGGCAAAAACCTTCATATCAGAACCCCCATAGTGCTGCTGCTTCAGGAACGTGCAGGGGATTTCATGGTGGCTTTGCCAAGAGTCAAAGGTCACCCTTACATGCACAGATTCTTCAATACCTTCATGGGAGACAAGCACTTTGCCGCTCAAGGAGTTCTCTGAGATGCTGCAGCTCTCCAACTGCACACGCATGCCTCGTGTGAGGAAGGTTTTGAGGTCGAATGCTGGCTGAGGGAAACCCAGGCACAACTTGTAGCGCTGCAGATTGTCTGAGGGCGACTGTTGGTCTTGCAGTTTTGCAAAGGAGGGCTTCATCGGCAATTCAGAAGAAGGGGGAGTTGGCTCTGGGATAAATTGGCGCACAGATGTAAGTGCCAATCCAATGGTGTCAGCAAAGACCACGTGCTTCTTGTTTAGACCGCTGCCCTCCCTGCGGAAGCAGCTCCGAAGCTCTGAGGAGACAGGAGAGGAGGGCTGCGAAGAGGAAGCAGGGAAGGGGGAAGAGGAACGCGGGGAGTGAAGTCCACTACGTGGAAGACAGTCGGCTGGCTGATAACGACGCTGGGAGAGAATCAGAGGAGTCTTGGACAGCAGCTGGTAAAGAGGTCGGTGCTGGCCGAGGCTCAGATATGCGGGATGGTCAACTGGCATCAGAGCGGGCTCTATGCCGAAAGCATAGAGAAGTCTGAAGAGGAAGACATGATGGAGTTATAATGAGAGCTATCATAAAAAAGTAATACCAAGTATTACTTGTTACCAAATCGTGTAACAAGTAAAGTTCCTGCATAAAAAGCTAGTGAAATGAAAGCACAAGAGCTTACCTTCCACCACTCATCTCCAGAGAATGTGTTCCCTTTCGTTTTGTCTGTTGCTGTTGTTGTTGTTGTTGTTGCCAGGCTACAGATAATTCAAGATCATCTGTAAGAGAAAATCATCTTTAATTAATTAATTAAGTAAAACGTCTCACTGAATTGAACACAAATCTATTAAAATACAAATGTCAAGGTGATGTATTGAAAGCAAAGTACTTACAGGCTGGAAGCCAGCTTTGGTTTAATCAGATCAATGAAAGAAACAAGGATTGTGATTCTGGTGTGTCTCTGTTCTCTCAGGAGAATATTTAAGGAGTTTAGTAACCGGGCTGAACCCTTTGTGAAACACGTGGATGTAGTTTCAGCCAATCAGTAGTGGATTCTTTGTTTATGTCCGGCCCCCAAGGATTTTCTCATGCAGCCTTGAAGATTTCCTTTAATGGAGTTCTGCAATCATAATCCAGTTTGTCCAGATAAATAATATGTGAGTATGAAATATTTTTTCCATTTCAGAATCACAGCATGTTACAGAACCCCGAGGAAAAGGACAAAGTTGAACATATGTGAACACTTTGAGACATACAATTGAACTAGCGCTGTCAATCAATTTTAAAAAGTAAAAAGTATTATTCACAGTAATACTCATGATTAATTGCAAGTTTAACTGGCTTTTACTTACTAAGGATAAATAATATAACTACACATGTGGTGTAATAAAGAAATGTATGACAGACTGGTAAGAGAAATCGGAGAGTTTATTTCCTTCCTGCAAAAAAAACTGGAATCAGAACATGTGTTTGACCCTAAACTAAAGGAGAAAGCCACCGGCATAAAGACTCGCTGTGATCACCTCCTGTATTATGCGCACTACACAGGTCTAATTATCTATGCCACTAGCAGATTGCAAGCATTAAGAACAATATCTGTTCTTACAGTGGTGACAGTGTCCGCTATCTCCGACTGCTGTGCAACTTCAATAGACTGGTCCGTGCTTCAGCAAAACTGAATTTTCTCTTTTTCAGTAAACATAAACAAAACAGGTGTAGTTTCCATTTGTCATGGACCAATTGTGTGGTTACGCCTTTTCAATGCCATGTGATTCACAGTAATCATCAGCACAAGATTTATGAGTACAAGTTGGGCTCAAACTTGGCAAAGTGATTAATTAAGTGGTTTCGAGATGTAATGCATGAACTGTGCCATATGAACCATAGGCCAAGGTTTCTAGCTATGAGTAACTTCTTCGCCTAGTTTGAGATAAAGCGAGACACGACGTTCAATTTCCCTCCACATTCAGACATTTTAATCTACACGTTACCCGTTAAACATGCTTAATGTTGAAGTTGGAATCAAACAGTAAAAGACAGAGAAAATTGCAAGGCATTGCGTGTGATTGCCCAACATTAATCTTTGTTGCTGCTTAAGGACAGAATTGTGTCACTGATCAGGGATGAGTTAAAACAATATTGACGTTTAATGACGCCCGTCGTTTCTCTGTTCTAAGTTTCATTGCAACACTTGTAGGGAGTGTGCTCGTTTTGCAGCTCATGCTTATCATGTTAATACGGCAATAAAATAATTCAGAGGGGAAGCGATAAAATCGTGACATTTTTTCTCTGCTACTGTGTGATGATTGTTTAAAGCCTTGTCAGGAAGGGGAAGACTTATTAAAGCAAGTCAACTAATGTTTGATTTTCATGTAATCAACATTTCTCTTAAGAGCCACAAAGACATTAGCTGACACTCTCTCCCACCACCCTTTTAACTTTAGGTAGGTAAGGTAACTTTCTATATTTTTCTTGGAAAGGCTTTCTTCTCTGTTTCCAGGAATGGTATTCATACGTGTTGTACAACAAAAGTTTTTATACTGTACCTTGTTTAATGATATGATGCAACAGGTAAGAAACAGCAGAGTTATAACATGCAAATCTTCTACAATCCTCTGTCATTGCCTGCAGGTCGATTTGTTTTATAGAGGGAACTCCCACATCAATGTGGATGTTTTGGCAGGAAGCTCTGTGTTGTTACGAATGTACTTTCCAAATCCCTGTCAAGGCTTGAAGGGATAACGTGAGGGAATGTGGAATCCTAGATTATAAAGTCCTCGTTCAAAGTTCAACACAGAGCTGTAAACAAGTGAGGAATGAAGGGATAAAAGATGGCTATTAATGTATATTTGTGGGAGGATGTAGTAAAATAAGTAAGTTATTTCACTCAAGGAAAGAACAAAAGTATACCATCAAAATATATGATTGCAAATTGGTCTTTTTCATGGATATATACTTGTATACGTGACTCAATTGATTGATTGACAGTAATATTATAAATTAATTTTCCGTAATTATATTGTCTTATTATATTAATCTGAATCTACAACGTGATTAAAGCTTTCAAGTAAATGCATTAGAGTAAAAAGTAGCATATTCACTGATTAAATGTAATGTAGTGGATTAGAAGTATGAAACAAAAGTACTCAGTTCAGTATTTCACAGTACTTGAGTGACTTTCTAACACAAGTTAGTGAGCTCATTGGTGAAAGTGTGAATACTTACTGTTGACTCACCTCTATAATGTAAGAGAGGCCGACTCAATAACTTCCTTATATATGGCAAAACATGATCATCGAAAGCTGGAAAACCGGAAACTAATTCAGTTAATCGCAAGAATAAACAGTTGACCTAAGCTGGTTCCCTGAAGCACTCCAACAAACGGTTTAGCTTGGCTTTTATGTAGTCCCGATGTGTTACAGAGACATTAGTGGCAATCAGAAACAGGAAAAGTGTTAATGAAGGAGAGTAAATATTTGATCCAACTAAAGTCAAAATACAGCACAAATGTCCTCCTCAAATCAATTTGAGCCTGACGCAATGACACATATCACAAGAGGAAATCTAGACAGACGGAGCAGGAATACAAGCTGACAGACAGTATAAACTGAGATTAATGATGCTTGGCATATGACTCTATAGTATATGAGCTCATTGAACATCTGCAAGCAGCAGACAGTACACAATCGGTATGCATCATGACTCTCATTGACTGGGGGGAGGACTCGTCTGGAGATGTTATTTTATCACTTTTTCTCATCACATGGTTTACTGGCTTCAAGACAGTGTATTTCATATACATGTGAGGTGAGAAAACCAAATTCAGAAAGAGAAATAAGGTTGATAATTGGGGCTTAAAGATGTGTTTAGAATGGATATTTGATCCTTTGGCGACTGTGCTTTTTGACAAATAATGCTGATAAAGGAAGCATTAGTTGGCAAAGCTTTGCACCCTTTCATTTCTAGTACTTGTCAGGACAAGATTGCCTCGTACTGCATTAAAAAAGAAGCTCTTCTTAAAAAGTGCACTCTAAATTAATGACAGGTTATTATGATACAGGGCTACAGGATGAGATGTGTTCCATTAAAAGAAAGGTGAAAAGGAGATGCAGACAATGGAAATAAAACAAACATTCTGAAACAAAATGATTTATTTGAACACTTGGTGATTTGAATGACTCATTAATACATATCCTCAAACTATACTAAATGCATGTATGAACACCCTTTTTTAAGGGCTTTTTATCAGCCCCTCCCATTACAAACAGGGCAAACAGCACCTACCTCCACATTGGAAGATGGTAAAAAGGATGCAGTTTTAAAACACATGGCCAACATTGTAAATTAGAGTTAACATGTCTTAGGTTTAGGAGAGCAAACTTGGTTAGGTAAAGGAAAAGATCATACATTAGGTCAAAACAAGTCAGACTGTCACAGATGTATGTCAGGTCTAACATTTTTAGGCCCCCCTGCCGAGGTCCACCTCCCAATAGATGATAAAGGCCTAACCACTTCAAAGCTATGCTCATAATGCTTAAGAGTATATGCATCATAATGCTTAAGAGTATTTCTATTTGTATCTGATCCTCTAAGAGAGAGCCTTCATAAATAAAGGAAAGATTCAAGTTACATCTTGATTAAAAATGAATGTGTCGATCACAAAGCGAAACTGTATCAACTGTGGTGAAATAATAACAAACCTGGTAACTAAAAATACAAGTTTTAAGGTACAATTTACTAAAAGTAAGAAAGGTATAATAATGTAATGTGGAAGTGTTCGCTGTTACTGTTATAGTATAAAAATAAATACAAAATAAAGTGTATTTTTTTCAATAGTTGAGACCATGTATGTAACTCAAATCACACATGCAACACTTCTAACAAGTTTACAGTAACCATGTACGTAAGGTGTAACGAGCAAGGCAAACCATTACTAATCAATAAGGAATTTTGCTGATGTTTCCCACAAGAGTGTATGATAAACCGGTTCATTAGGTTGGACATGGAATGTGGAATCCGTTTATACTGTAAGGTTTGCCTCTTATTAGGCCACTCTCACTGACACACCCTTGTCTCCAGAATATTGGAACGCAAGCACTCCTTCACAACCACACACTTGACCTCCGTGCCCATATTTCAGACTCAAATGGCCAAAAACATGGCTTCCAAAGGGTGATGAAGTATTTGTGGACACAAAGATAGAATGTGGGAATTAAACACACCAAATAAGAAGATGACATTGCCCCATACACACTTACTGATATGCTTGTGTTGTTATTTGTCTGATGTCACCAGGAGATGATTTGCATGTTGCCCCCCAAGAGGCAGATGTACTGACAGTACAGAGGGCAGGTACAGTGACTTCAGAGGAAGGCATGTGTCTTCGTCATTGCTTTGTGACCTGACCTCACCTCCTTGTGAAAGTCTGTATGAAGAGCACACCAGGCATTCTGAACCAACTAGTATGTCTACCATTTAATCCTCTTGAGACAGAGTACTTTACAGATTAAAAAAAAACAGTGACATATATAAATATCATATACAATCTTTTGAATGCTTTCTCATTTGACTAAAATTGGAAACATATTTTACAGTTTTTTTGTATCTCTTGACAGCTCAATCATCTATAATGAAATGTGTTCTGATTTGCTATGTGCTCAGATCCCTGAAATATGGAAAATTGTTAAAAGTAAGAAGAAGCAAGTCCGACTGTGCAGAACAAAGCACATGGGTTAAAATGTACCTACACTTATACGTTATTACAACATTGTTTTGTTGGACTGACATTCAAAAGAAACAACACAAGATTGATGTGTTTTTCCTTTTGGAAACAAATGGTGAATGGATTGCTGATTTGCACTAATAAAAAATCAGCTAAAGAGGATTTTACAGTAAGGCCACAGGTTTTACAGCATGTGCTCGAACAAAACTTCCTGAACAATTGTATCAAAAGCAGTGTTTCCACTTAAAACAGCCACAGCGAGCTCCAGTTTCCGGACGGAGCTCCTTATAAGAACTGTATCTCTTCCACTTCACAAAACGTGGTTATTTACGGAAATCGTGAATGAAACCGTTTAGGAAACAACATAAACTGTGGAAACGCTCATATTTAAAGTGTCTCTCTGTGACACCCTGTCCTATTTTCAATGTAACAGAACACAGGAATATTCCGTTGTAGCTGCATGGGGTGCAGCATGGTGAGAGCTCCTACACTGCTCTACCATGAGCCTGTCTACGGCCCAGGGCAATAGAAATGATACCTAGCACAATAACAATAAAGTAAGAGAGTAAAATCCATCATTTTGAAATATATTACAAGGCCTTTTCTTAGCAAGTTTCTTGAAGTTGCACAGGAGTGGGAGAAAGCTGACAGTGTCACCACCGTAGGAACAGAAATTACTCTTGATCGACTTCATGCCAATAATTCAGGAAATCATATTACAATTAAAATTGTTCTGATTTCTCTTGCCGATTTGTCACGCATGTCTTTTTTACATCACCACATGTGTACCACAAATACAAGTAAATACTATCGATTGAGAGCATTTGCTTCAAAGCATGTCCCAAAATGTTTGCAAAATGTGTGTTCAACTTTATTACGTGCTCTGAGTTTGCAGTGAATAGAACATTCAGTACTTACATATTGGCAGAACTCCAGGAAAGGAACTCTTCAAGGCTGCATGCAAATGTTCCTTGGGGGCTGGACATAAACAACGGCGCTTTACCTGATTGGCTGAAACCCTACCTGCATGTGTCACAAAAGGTTCAGCCCCATTTGTAACTCCTTAGATAAGCTCAGGAGCGAACAGAGACAGACCAGATTCACAATCACTCCTTCTTTCACTGATCTGAAGAAACCAAAGGTGGCTTCCAGCCTGTAAGTATACTTTGCTTTGAAAACATCCCCATGACATTTGTATTTTATTTGATTGTTGTTCAATTCAGAGAGAATTTGAACTTATTCATTAAATATGATTTTGTCTTACAGATGATCTAGAATTATCCACAGCCAGTTGGCAACGACAAAAGACTACACAACAGAGTAACACATTCAGTCTTCTCAAGATGAAGTGTGCAAGGTAAGCTCCCGTGCTTTCATTTCACTTAACTGTAGTATAACTTATTTTACTTAAGTACAAGATCTGAGTACTTCTTCTGACTATAGGTCTTATTCTAAACTCTTCATGTCTTCTTCCTCAGAGTTCTCCACGCCTTTGGGACTCATACCCAGCCCGCTGCCATGCCAGCTGACCTTGCCGCATGTCTGAGCCTTGGCCAGCGCCAAGATATTTATAAGCTGCTGTCTAAGACTCCTCTGAATCCCGCACAGCGCCCTTATCAGTCAACTGACAGTCTGCAACGGACCAGCCTTCACTCACTACGCTCCTCTTCCCCCTTCCCAGCATCCTCCTCGCAGACCTCCTCTCCTTTGTCCTCAGAGCCTCGGAGCTGCTTCCGTAAGGACAGTGGCAGCCTGAACAAGAAGCGCGTGGTCTTCGCGGACGCCTTTGGATTGGCTCTCACTGCCGTGCGCCTGTTTATCCCCGAGCCATCTTCCCTTTCTTCAGAACTTCTGATAAAGCCTACCGTGGCTAGATTGCAAAGCCAACAGTTGCACTCAGTCAATCTGCAGCGCCACAAGTTGCGCCTGGGTTTCGCTCAGCCAGCGTTTGACCTCAAAGCCTTCGCACACGAGGCTTGCGTGTGCAGTTGGAGAGCTGCAACGTCTCAGAGAACTCCTTGAGCGGCAAAGTGCTTGTCTCCAATGTCAGCATTAAAGAGGTTGTGCATGTAAGGGTGACCTTTGACTCTTGGCGAAGCCACCATGACATCCCCTGCACGTTCCTGAAGCAGCAGCACTATGGGGGTTCTGATTTGAATGTTTTTGCCTTTGACATAAGCTTGCCAAAGAAAGTTGATCCAAAGGAGAGGGCTGAGTTTTTTGTGTACTTCAAGGATGGACCTAGCGCCACGCTACACTGGGATAATAACCAGGGACAGAACTACAGAGTGTGTGTAGAAACGGATGGATCCAAAGTTCACCAAGAGGATGGTTTCCGTGGTTACCCCACACTTCCACAATATCGGCCTTTGCACATGTCCCTCACTGTCCAGAACGTTACTGATCCACAGAGGACGACCCTCGACATCCAGAACTCTTTAGACCAACAGTATCTTCAGAGGGGTTTATCAAGCAGAGTCAGAGAGTGGAGGGTTATGTGTTCGGCTAAGCAGTGAATCAACCCACCCTCTCAACTGAACTATGAGAACATTCAAATAATGTCAATCTTTTAATATTTATTTAAAGTTACGTTTTTTAAGGATGCATGGGGTATCTAAAATCTCCAGTTTTTGTTTGTCTGAAGCCAACCATGTGATCAGAAACTACTTGAATCGACCACAACCTCTAAACACCACAGAACCTGATGAAAACTCATAGTGTGTTGAAGTTAAGTGTTACCACCAAGGAAGCAATTTAGGTTTAGTCAACAAAATTACTTTCTTAGGTTTGGAAGACAAAGGATCATAATGTTAAAATAAGCATGTATGTTCTATAAATTACATATGAAATGTATGTTTCTGATTGAAAGTGTTTGAGTCATCCTACCCAACTTTCTCCATTTTGTACCTGGACATGTTTTGTGTTCACCATGAAAGATGATCCGACTGTAAATGTCTTTCCATTCGCATTTTCTGTAACCGTGGCACATGTGTTGAAATTACGTGCCGGCACCAATGAGCTGTGTCAAGAGGTTGTGGTAATTTCTGTGGGATCAGATTGGCTCAATTACCCTGTTGAAATGTGAATTATACAATGCAACATTGTTCTGAATAAATCTATTTTTGTAAAGAAACGTTCTTTTCTCTTCTCTTCATTGTGCAGAGGTTACATCCTTATCATCCTACACTTGACCTTTTAAGAAATGAAGCTTGCCGTTTACACTGTGTTGTTTTGCAGTATCCCATGACCACAGAAACACTGATTAGGATACAAAGGCAGGGGAGGGAAAGTAAAGAATGAATTAATTACTTCCCCCGCAAACTTTGTTTCTCTTAGCTCAAATTTCTGATGCGTCCTTTCATGTGCTACGTGATTAGCAAAGGACATTGTGTACAAGACGCTCCCTTGCCTGCTGATTGCTGGAATGACAAGTTGGGAACTGTTACTCCTAGTTTGTTCTTGGTATGGCAAGTATTGAATATCCATGGCAGCAAGAGGACACATAGTTTAGGAAAAAAAAGCATGGGCCTGTGTTTACACGCCAAGGGTGGAGTCAGCATTATTAGACACTGTGAAAGTCAGTCAGTCTGCTTCTTCTGCTCCTTTCTTTCTGAGTCATGTTTCTGTTAAACTTGTTTCTTTGTCCATAACCGTCTTCCCTCCAGGGATAGAGTCCGCCCTGGACCGCCCTTTGTGAACTATCATAGTAAGAACTGGATTGTCACTGTAGTTGACAAATGTAGCAGGTTTACACACCTTGTTGCCTAAATAACTTTTCACTAGACTTGACAGTGTTGCGCTAGTGGAAGGTGTTAGATTTCCTCGCTCTTCAATGAATGACAGAATAAACAGCTATTGAACAAGTCACATTTGTACAACTACGATGAACTGGTACATTGCTAGCATTTGATGTAGCTTTCAGATAGTTGTACCCTTTACTTACCAAAGTATTGGTATCAACCCAATTAAAACGTATTTTTGCAGTCCATAAATGTAAGTGTAAGAGAGCGGACTTCTGCTTAGGCAATTTCCATACTTGTTTAAAAAAAGTGCATTGATCTGGCCTGTGATTCGGATTTGCACCAAAGTTGCATGGGTTCTTCCTCTGCCAATGTTTCACCTTTTCACCAAGTTAAATGATAATCTGAACAGTAGTTTATTTTTTTTCCATAATCATGATTGGAAACCAAAGGATGTTGAATGAGAAATAAATGACTTGTTAATGTCAAAAAAGCTTCATCAATATCAAGATTTTATTATTAACAGATGAGAACAAGTTACATACAATAACAAAAGAAAGCTGGCTTCACATTAATTCAGTCACAAAATCATCTGGGGCAAAAGTTAAAGCAGAATGGCGTTTTTATACTACTGCAAAAACTTTATACTACGTGTGAAAACACATTCACAGCTGACAAATTATGCATGATCAGGTAACGCCAAATGGATTGTTTCGGAACAAACTTGTATTGCTTTGTTCAGGAAACTTTGATTTGTTACACAGCTATTACGGTAGAAGTAAATTGAAAAAAAGTTGGGAAAAACGTTGTCATGAATTGAAACTGAAATTAAATTATTAAAGGCTGCTGTCCTTCCTGGATAACACCACCCATCCTCTCCACCTGCAGCTGGTCAGTCAACGGAGCTCCTTCTCTAACAGGCTAATAGAGCTCCGCTGCAACAAGGACAGACACAGGAAAACATTCCTGCCCACGGCAATAACTCTTTTTAATAAATCTCGTCTGGCTGGCAGAGAACTCTCTGCTTCATAGCTTCACTGGACTTACACCTCACTGGACACTCACATTCACATTCATTTAAATTATTATTAATCCTGTTTAATCATTCTATGTATATATCATTCTTACTTCCCGTTCTTTTTCTTTAGATTTGTAAATAATTTATCTATCTATCTATCTATCTATCTATCTATCTATCTATCTATCTATCTATCTATCTATCTATCTATCTATCTATCTATCTATCTATCTATCTATCTATCTATCTATCTATCTATCTATCTATCTATCTATCTATCTATCTATCTATCTATCTATCTATCTCTCTATCTCTCTATCTCTCTATCTATCTCTCTATCTATCTATCTATCTATCTATCTATCTATCTATCTATCTATCTATCTATCTATCTATCTATCTATCTATCTATCTATCTATCTATCTATCTATCTATCTATCTATCTTAAAATATATTTCAATTTGTTAAGTGAAAGTAACAAAGAAGTTATACCTTGCTGAATAAGGGGTATATGTTCACTCATCCTCCCCCTGTTTTGTTTTTTTGGCATCATAGGGTTACCAATCCTAACAACAGCAATATACTGTACATATAATCACAAAAATGAACAGACAATGGGGGAAAACCTTTCATTGGGCAATAACTATTTTCCTCTGCATTTGTCTTTTCTCCGGTTTTTATCTTGTTTGCAGCAGAGGCCACAGATGGCTCACGGCCAGCAGCCGGCTATCAGCTGCTGGTGCTCACAGTGCTGATGCTGAGTGCTGTCTGCACAATAGCCCCGAGGACTGATCCAGTGTGCTGCAGCCACAGCTGTGAACACAAAGAGGAAGCTAACAGTACGAGCACACAATGGTGGCTAGCTCAAACTAAGACACTTAGCTGCAGTGACTGAATTCCACCTGTAAACATCAGTTGTGTGAAGCAACTGAGAAAACGAGACATTATGGAAACAAATACAGTAATTATCAGGGTTGACCGCGTTAGAAAGAAGTTGAAATTGATTATTCTCTTACCCAACATTGCTGGGATTGTTGTTACCACAAATGGTAGCTCTTGGCAGGATTATGGTTTAAAGTTAGCCTCCCCGATCATACAATGGTAGCCATTGCATGGTTGTTTTGCATACTGTAAATTAGGGCTGGGCAAAAACTCAATATGATAATGAACTGTCCTTCAATGGAACCATTTTATGATGAAACATTACATTGCTTAAATTTATAATACATTGCCCGGCCAAAAAAAAGGTCACCCACTTTAATATTCATTGGACCGCCTTTAGCTTTGATTATGGCACAAATTTGCTGTGGCATCGTTTCCACAAGCTTCTGCAATGTCACAACAAATATATTTATGTCCAGAGTTGCATTCATTTTTTGCCAAGATCTTGTATTGATGATGGGAGATCGGACCACTGCGCAAAGTCTTGTCCAGCACATCCCAAAGATTCTCAATCAGGTTCAGGTCTGGACCTGACCAATCCATGTGTGAAAAGGATGTCTCATGCTCCCTGAACCGCTCTTTCACAATTTGAACCCGATGGATCCTGGCATTGTCATCTTGGAACATGCCCGTGCCATCAGGGAAGAAACAAGCCATTGACGGAATAACCTGGTCATTCAGTATATTCAGGGAGTCAGCTGACCTCATTCTTTGGGCACATAACGCTGCTGAACCTAGACCAGACCAACTGCAGCAACCCCAGATCTTAGCACTGCCCCCACAGGCTTGTGACCTTTGTTAGTGTAAAAAACACATCTTGACTCAATATTACAAAGGTGATCTAAATATTTTGTTGACACACATTAGCATCACGCATCTAAATGTGATTAACAAACTGGACCCTAGTCAGAAGCTTCTGCAGCCTAAATGTATTGTGTGCATGTAAACATAGTCGGTATATAAAAGGTTTACTTCAAAACTGCTTTGTACATTTAAAATGTAATAGAAACCGGGCCAGAAAACCTGTTATATTGCAGAATGAACAATATACAATTTTGCCAGTCCTTCTTCAAGCTGAAGTTGACTTCTTTTTGTTGTACATTTGTTGAAATGTTTGGAGAAACAGTTCCCCTCAAAGTAGTTGGGTGAAAGAATCACTTCATCCTTCACATTTAAAAAATATTTTGTACCGATTTATGGTTAATAATTTAGAACAAAGTACATGCTTTCTAAAAAAGTGTCTTGTGTTGGAGAAAATGCTACTATATATTGACTTATTGGGTGAAAGAAAAATAACAAAAATGTTGTTTTTTAATATATATATATATATATATATATACAAGCCAATATTACATTTTGGGACTTTTATAAAACGCTGTCAAATGTTCTGAGGCCATGATGCACTGTTCTGCTGTTTTAATCCTGCAAACCATTGCCAAACGTAAACTGTATTGCCCTCTGTGGTTAAATACCATGTGATGTTACAATGAGACTTCCAGATTAATGTGTCTTTATTATGAGGTTTACTTCACAATTACATGAATCAGCACTGGCTGGGATAAATGGATGGTTATAGGTCACCATATACTTCACGTGAGAGTGTGTAAGGTGAATATTTCTAGTAGGAAATCATCAAGCCAATGAATGGATCACTTTTTCTGATCAATGACAGCGGTCGCTGGGCAGGTGCTCGTGCTCAGGGATCCAAGGCGATACACCAAAACACTCGGCGGCCTTCCTGTCGCACTCGCAGATGAACATCTCACATGTGTTGTTGTTGCCTAAGAATGATAAAACACAGGGCATTCTAAGTACCACAAGGCAGAAAAAACAGTCCTATAAACTTAAAGTACCATACACTCATTTCGGTCCTGTTGTGTGGGTGTACTCACTGCCACAGGAGACCTTCCTGTTTTGCTCATCGCAGCTGTAGCTGTAGAACTCAGAGTACGGGTTGTCGACCAAGGCCCAGCAATCAGGATGTTGCATTGCGTCAGTGTAACACTGATCGTGCACTTTGCAGCAGCTACGGAGTCAAGGTGAATATTAAGCAGACTGGAAAATGTTGTTTTTTCAATGTATTGAGTATCACAAGAGTGAATCATGACCTATCCAGATCATCCACAGGTGTGCCGGAGCCTCCCAATCCACAGTAGCAGCCGTAGTCAGCGTAGTCAAAAATTGGAGAGCTATCTGGCATCACACACAGGATCATCTTCCTGAACTGGTTCAGGGCCCTGTAGTCCAATGAGTGGGCTGAATCGCAACAAAAACACACCTTTTTACTCAACCAAAAGATCAATCTTTTCACAACCACCAAGATAAACAACTTTTGTCGAGTTGTACTCACCGACAGAGAGGCCTGCAGCCAAGAGAAACAGAACCTGGAAGGTCTTCATCTTGTAAGTCATAGAGCAGATCTCGGTCTTACATCAGTGCTTCTTTTTATATCAAGTATGGGCTTGGGGGCTGCTCTGTCAGCTGTTTATACTACGCAGGGTCTCACGCCGTCAAACACGGAGGCAGATAAAATTCTCACACTCTCTAAACCTTGGACCCTGAGCCTTGTGTTTGTGTAACTAGAGTTGCTCGACCTTGGGGTAAAGGATCCATGGGAAGCTTGTTTAACCTGTACAGATACTAGTATTATCTAGTTCTAAATAAATCAAGTCTTGGTTGAAATATGTGCTCTGTGATTAAGTTATTTTCCTTTATGTAAATAATATACTTACTCTGCCTCCATGCTCTTAATGCAAAGCTTAGCTTCATAAAACATTTGACAACTATCATTTTGATGGTCTGCCCTAAACATGGGGTCATGGATCGGAAACCGGGCATTTGTAAATTGTGTTTCTGACTGTGCGTCATGAATATATTTTTTGCTTTGTCATTTTTCTGTTGTGATCTGGGTCATCACAGAGTGGTCATTTTGGAACCAGATGTGGCAAAAGGGGGTGAAAATAAATACAACCAAACACTGAACTAAATATGTTTACCATTAATGTAACTCTACATTTTATATACTACAAACATAAAGGGAAATTTCCAACACGAAAACACGGACATCACCCAAAATGGACATTGCCATGGTAGCGACCGGTCAATCACAATCGCGGCCGAGCCCTGAAAGCATGTATTGCTTAATTGTCTTTTCTACTCTCAATGGAATCATCATTTACTAAATTAAGATAATTCTGTATTTAAGAGGCTTTCAACAAGTGATTGAGACGATAAACTTGTGTTAACAATGGTTACTGAGGTAATGCCAATTAGGGTAAATCCCTCATAGACTTCTATACAATCAGACAACCTATCTAGAGAACTCGCCTCCCTGCTGGCGTTTAGAGAGGATGCAGGTTTAAGGCAATTTCCCATTGGTTTCACATTTCAGACCCAGAGGGTGACGCTTATTTATAGACCTTTTTATAAGTAGATATCAGTAAGCAGCATGTACAATAAGAGATGCAGCTCAAACTGTTTTTATTATCCGGATAACATTACATCTGAGAAACAAACATGGACTTAATGATGGGTGTTTATAAGTAACCAAAGACACACCTATACAGAAATCATGATACATGCATTCCTGAACGCATAAGGGTAGTACTTATCATTTCTGATTAGCCAAGGCTCCTCTACAAATTGATCAGTGACTTTGGATATTTCATGTCGAAGCATGAATTCCTGTTTTTCCAGTTTTTTTGTTTTCACTGACAGCGGTCGCTAGGCAGGTGCTCGTTCTCCGGGATCCAGGGGGTTCTGCCAAAACACTCGGCGGCCTTCCTGTCGCACTCACAGATGAACATCTCACATTCGTTGTTCTTACCTAAGGAGGATAAAGAAAAGATTATGAAACAGCCAAGATAGTTCCTCTAATTTATATTCACCCCTCCTATAATTACCCAAGACGATGAGTATAGTGATAGCAAGGGGGGAGTCATATTTCTGTAGGTTTAATAGCAAATGTAACATTTCAAAAGATCATGTGTGAAGAGAAATCATGTTTGGGTGTACTCACTGCTGCAGGAGACCTTCCTGTTGGCTTCGTCACAGCTGTAGTTGTATAATTCGGTATAGGGATTGTCAAAAATGGGCCAGCATTCAGAGTGCTGCATAGAATCGGAGTAACACCGGTCATGCACTTCACAGCACCTACGGACCAAAAAGTAAAACAAGATGGTGGTTAAAACAGACTGAACCAACTCCTTTTTTAAAAGTGTAGTCTGACTGAAACAGAGTGAATCATGACCTATCCAGATCATCCACGGGTGTGCCGGAGCCTCCCTTTCCACAGTAGCAGCCGTAGTCAGTGTAGTCCCAAATCGGAGAGCTATCTGGCATCACACACAGGATCATCCTCCTGAACTGGTTCAGGGCCTTGTAGTCCATTGAGGTGGCTGAAGTAAAACAAGCAGACCCCTTAATACTGAACTTCAAGAGCCATATATTCACAACCACTAGATAAACAGCTTTAGTCAAGTCGTACTCACCCACAGAGAGGCCTGCAGCCAAGAGAAACAGAGCCTGGAGGGTCTTCATCGTTTCAGTCAATGGGTAGGTCACACAGTAACACTCACTCTTGCCTTGGGCCTTCCTGGTATATATAGTATATAGGGCAAGTCTCCTCCCCTGTTTAATCTACAAAGGGGTGCATGCCTTGCAATGTAGGTTCCCACACAAACCAACATATGTTAAAGCATGCACAATTCTCACACTCACTGAAATGCTGAGCCATGATCTATCTAGAGTACAGTTCCTCAGCCTTTGGATTAGGATCCATGTGCAGGGCTGTGGATATGGCAATAAGAGTATTAGTTACAGCTCCAAACATTTCTTACATTTGTATCTCTACATGTACGGCAGCCATTCCAGTATCTGTTGAATTCAAACACAGGGAAAAATTGTCAGTAGTTTATAGAATACAAAAAAAATAAATCATTTAACTCAAAGACATACTGTACCTATACTTTTTCCATGGCTGTATGTTTTAAAGGGTATACATATGTTAACAGCTTTAGTTCGGGGCTGTGTTCAATAAAAGTATTTTTTTGTGTTAGGATGCAACGTGTACAGTACATTATAAACGAATGAAAGGATTATCGTGGTACTTGTCATTAACTTGAGTATCCTTAAGCATACAGACATACTGTACATATGCATTGTAACTTTGGTCTTTGGCTAATTGGGATGTTATTTCTCACATTTTTACAAACCAACATTTTGAAATATGACTTAGCATTACAATCCAAATGCAAAAATCCAAATGTATGCAATTGCAGAAATTGACATAACCACTCAACAGCTCTTATTGCCTTGGATTTATCTTAAACACGGGGTCATAGGTCGGGAAAGGCGGAGAAACCCTGCTCAGACATGTGTTAACATCATGTCAATGAATGTCTTATGTTACAAAGCAAGCAGCGTGTACCCCAATGTAGAGATAATCATGAGACCGGCCTGCAAGTTGACAGATGTACAGAGATGTGGAAAATCTCAGTTAAAACGCGTTGGTATATGTATTTGACGAGCACTGGGATCCAAGTGTTCAAAAGTGCAAGTACTGTACAGAAACTGTAGAGGAGAGAGTGTCCCAGCACATCTGTGAATTCACATCAGGTAAACTTCTATTTTTCTTTATCACCCACTATCACAATGTGACTTTTCACTGTATTAAGTATTCTACCAGTCTCATCTTCACATTGAGAGTTTATTTCTGTGTGCTTTTTTCATTGTTTTGTATTTTTTATTCAGGTACTTGTTTTGAATTTTCAGCACTTTGGGAAAAAAAAGGCGTGACCCTTGTGTGTGAAAAAGCCTGATGGTCTGGTCCATCGTAAAAGTGGACTGAATCAAGGAAGCCATTACCTTCTACACATGGAACTGCGTGTCTGAATGACTTTATTCTAATATATACTTTTGTTTTTTGTATCATGACTGAAAAACACAACAAACTGCTTATGAATTTGTAACTGAATCTTTAATACAAAAGTGTACCAGCTTGGTTCAAAGCGTAGACGATTTTTTTTGAATGATATGAAATGATTTCAAAACCTAGCATTTAAAACAAAAAAAGCAGAAGTAACACAAACAAAGGAAATATTCACTGAGGAGATTGTCAGTCTCTACTGGCCTATAGCTTATGATACATTGATGTAAATATACGCTACACATCATAGTTTAAACTTAAAACACATTCAGGTCATTCAAATTTGATGGAATACATCAACAGTACAAACATGTTAACTTTAAAAAAATAACAGTACGACCTTGACTTTGTCACATGATCCAATGCCGGTCCCTTCATCAAGTCTTTTACCTTCTATTACCTTATTGAGGTCTTTTTCATCCAAATCTGAAACTGGTTCAAAGCAAAGATGCCGTTCTGACTCTTTATTTCTGGAATGCATTTTTATGAAATGGATGAAAAGTGCGAACACCACTAAAAGATTTAAAAAGGGCTAGCATTCTTCTGATACATCGTCGTCCTGCCATTGTACATACACTGTATGCATATTCTACATTAGAAATAAACCCCCTTGTAGTGCAGAGCTGATGAAGTTTCTCCCCAAAAATGATCTTTTTTATCACTGCAAGACTAATACAAACCACATCAACCTAAGTAAAAAAAACGTCACAAATGATAGAACATATCTACTGTGTGCTTTATGATTAACACTGAACACACCTCTATGATGAACAGTGGAGAACTACTGCAGTGCATTTAATTCTTCCTTGACCTCGACATTCACATTCTTGATTGTACCTTTGTCGTCTCAATCATGGGAAACGCTACAGCGGCCTCGTGGAACTGAGGACTTTCAGTCACATTTTTGCACCATGACCACTCCTTCTCGTGTCATTTCTGTCTGTTTTGACCACCAACAACCTGCCTTTTAATGTCTACTTAGCAAATACGAAACCTAAAAAGAGTTATCAGTGAACAACAATAGGCTGATTACGTAGGATTGGAGTGAACAATAACAGGGTGTGTACAAAATATCATCTCAGAGCTCTTACCCTCTTATTAGCTAAATGTGAGATTCTCATCCAGGTGATAAGTCCTGGATTTCCCTGTTCTCTATGTGCTAAGGAGCTAGTATTTTTTACACTTGGGGTATGGTTTACACTCTTTTTAAAAACGATTAGAAGGGCAGTCAGATGGGCTTGTATAATAAGGTGGTGACGTATTTCTTCTTGTAGCGATGTGTCGCACTGAGCACCATCACTCCATCCTGTAACAGAAGCAGATAAGGAAGTCTGTAAGTAACTATGTGACCGAAAGATGGAAATTACTGTGTGTGTTTTGGATGGAAATCCATGAGACAGGTACAACTGTTTTCCCCCATTGAGTCTGATAGTGTTGTTGGTATTTATATTGTAAAGTGCACGTTCAGTTTGTTTATCCTGTCACAATGTGGAAAAAAGGCTAAAATACCTGTCCTTCGGCTCCCCTAGGAACTCGTTATCATTCTTGGAATTCCGTAAACACAAACTGCTGTGTAAGCAAACAGCTGCAGACGCTCAGTTTCCATTAAAAATAAATAAAAAACAAAAACCTAACGAAGCTGAGTCACCTCAGGAGGTTGTGCCACATTTCAACAGTCACATAATGCTGGAAAATAAAATAGATGTAATACCTTAATGGAAAGAGCGTAGAGGTGATTCAGCATGACATGGTTGGGCTCTGGGAGTAATGCAGGGTCACACTGGAGAAAAGAAGAAGAAAATAAGGGTTAAAACACAGTTTTTATATACACTGTTTTCAAAAACATATTTGAATTACATTTCAAGGTAATGTATTGTTAAGGATGTGCCTGTAAAAGCCCAAAAATAAAAGCAAATAGTTCATCATTTCAGATAAATCCACCACAACAGAGCTGAATGCGCCTTATTTAACTGCACCACAGCTACATAAAGAGTATGTAGGAATTGACAGGTGTGATTAGACACTGTTCAAGGTCTGGCAAAGGTCTGTGAAGGAAACTTTTCGGGTAAATGGATCCTAATGATAGATAGATAGAATCAGATAGAATCGGAGGATGAAACCCTCTTTATTAGTCACATGCATGCACACAGCAGAGCACACACAGTGAAATTAGTCCTCTGCATTTAACCCATCCTAGTACTAGGAGCAGTGGGCAGCTATCGTGCAGCGCCCGGGGACTATCGTGCAGCGCCCGGGGATGTAAACAGTAAACAGTAACAGCTCAAAATAGAGAAAAAGGCGGTTCTTATAATAACAGCGATAAATAGGCTACTCACAGAGATGCCAGTGTCTTTGTTGAGGATGACCTGCAGCAGGTGGGGAGGGAGTATGGGCGGAGACTTAAACTTCTCTTCCTGTTTAGGAACATACGCTTCCTGATGGTACGGCCCAGGAGGAGAGCTGGAGAGGTCTAATGAAGGGGGTAAGTCAAAATAACAACGGTGGAACAGTTATTTTGAAAACTTTAAAAAGGTTTATTCTCTAAATCCAAAGACTCTTCAGTTGATCCAGGACTAGAACTCGGAAAAAGTTCATATTACTCCTGTAAAATCTGCTCTGCACTTCTTCTCCTAGCCTTCAAAGTCCTTAATGGTCAGGCACCATATTATCTTAAAGAGGCCATAGTACTCTATTGCCCCACTAGGGCATTGTGTTCCAAGAATGCAGGGTCCCAGAGTCCACAAAAGGACAATGGGAGCCATTCACTAACCCAAAACTCATGGGGAAATGATTGAATATGTTGTTTAATTAAAGTGAGTGACAAAATATTGCAAAATAAATGAATACAAGATATATTTTGAGACTCTTCACTGTCCATCATGGAATATTACAAATAGGGTTTTTTTTCAGCACTCACCTGACATGTCAGAGCATTTCTGTGAGTCCACCATGAGAGCGTCAAACACCTCAAAGTCGGTTTTCTTCACCTGGATGATGTTGTTCACTGTCCCAAGCTGACTGGTTACAACAGGCTGTGAGGAAACATGACACAATATACTTGCTATGATAAAAAAATGAAACATTTAAATGTTTAAAAAGCATTTTACATGCAGATAACATGTGAACAATATCAGGTAAATCAGCAAGACATGAATTGTCTCCTACTCCGCAATTTCTTATGTGAAGACTGTAAAAACAATCGCCAAGTCCATCATAGTTTCTGTAATGCTGACCTCGGTGGGGTCGTGGGTCCACTGGCCATCCACATAAAACTTGTACTGATGCTCCCCTTCAGGTAGATCAACAATGGCCACAAAGGTGTTCTGACTTTGACACAGATGACAGGGGGAACATTTAGTGAGGTAACATAGTACTTCTCTTTAAATGCCTTTCCAATACAACTTGATTTAGTAAAAATACAATAGAAAAAAGGTGCTTCCATGGGCAACAATTCGCCTGTTTCATTCATTTAAATTCGCTAGTAGCCTATACTTGAAAAAAGGTAAATAGTTGTACATAAGTCAGCTAGTTACAATTATAAAATAAAGTGTACAAATATTTTGGGGAAAACTGTCAAAGAATTTGGACATCTGCAAAATGTTAAGCACTTAAAAAAAGAAGCTTGCTATTGAATTAAATCAGGTAAAAATACTATGGAGCTCAGACACCCCCTCACCTTCTGATGAGGGGAATCTTGTTGACCCAGTTGTTGAAGGATCCAGAGAGGTACACCTCCTTGCCGTCTCCGGTCCAGCGAAACACTGTCGGTCGGTCTAAAGTCGGCCCTTTGTCATCTGCTTCTAAGTCTTGCTGCCATGCGAGGAACTCCTCTTTCTCTAACGGAGCCTAAAATACCCATAAAACCACCTTTGTTAATAAAGTGGTGCAGGAATGAGTCCTTAACCTGGAATGAGTTAGCTTTGTAGTATTTCCCGGGTTTCCTTGTAATGAAGTCATTGTGTTTTTTTTTACCAAGATGCATTAAATAGTGTTATTACAAGCTTACCATTTTTTAAACTAACTTCCAGGTTAGTTTACTAAGCACGTCATCGATGCGCCGCTCTATGACCTTATGTAAAGTCCTCACAACAGGTTTCTCAGACAACTTACTTTCATATCTTCACCATGAAAAATATCTGCATCCTCAGGGCTGTCCATCAGGATCTTAGGCCCGCCTCCCTCCTTGTTTCCCCGGCTGTCCCTCCGCTGAGCCTTCTCCCCGTGGCCCATGGCCGCCCTCTCGCTGCTTGTATTCCCCATGGCGATGTGTCTTCTTGGAGGCTGGAGCCAGGTCACTATGTGGGGGAAAAAAACAGAGAACATCGCAGGAAACCTTGTATTTTAAATAGGGTCATTAATCATTAATAGCTGCTGCCGGAGTACCAGCTACAAACGTTTCTTTTTAAGAACTCATCACATGTAAGAAAGATAAAAAGGTGTAACACCTTGGGCACTATTTAGAGTGATTTACAATGTGGAACAGCAGAATAAGTTCAGTCAAATGAGTGGATAGCAAATTACAAACAGCAGTGGGCTGGAACCATGTAAAATGGACTTGACAGACGTCTTGATTTACTCCACTTCAGAGGAGACGTTACTACCCTACATCATCTGACTGCTAAATGTAACGCTTGTTTGTAGGATGGGGGTTTATAAACTGAAAATACTGCATTCTTATAAAACAATCTCTGCAACAGGACACTGAAAAGTAGTGTAGAAATGTGTTTGGTTTGGTTCCGTAAGGCTCAAGATGATCCTCACAATTTATGTTCAGAATAGAATTAAAGATAAGAAGTTAAACTTAGAGATTTCATTACAGTTTAAACGTATCTCTCCAAACTAAAACCCTTTTTGGACATTTGTCAAAATCAACTCCTACTGTTTATTGGCTTTATTCTTCTTATATTTGCTATCACTCTTCATATATATGATATGTTTTTACACTGTGTTACAGCTCTATGTAAAACGTCTTGCTGCACTGCCAGCTGCTAAGCAATGGTAACATGACCTTGAAAAAATAAAGGCAGACATGGCATTTCAAGTAATGGATAACCTATTTCCAGGAAGTTTCAATTCAGTGCAATTTCAGAGGAAGTATCAGAGGTGAGATTGAAAACTCAATGCACTGTTTAACAGCAACATGATATATAACCACACTTATTCTTGTTAAGGTATATTTTACCATGTGATCATGGTCGACTGCATTTCAACTTAATGTGCAACGCAAAATGATGTTGACATTAGCCCATAAAAGGTAGTGACCCCCCCCCCCCCCCCCCCGGATGGCTAACGTTACATTTAGCTCATCTTTAAATCTTATATTAAAGAAAATAACCTCTTGTGCTACCTGGGTGGGATTAATAGCTGTATAAGCATGTAACTACTAAACGTTAGGTTGTTTAGTTAGAGTCACTGGTCCACGAGGCACTAAGAGGTACCGTGTTGTTTACCAAAGCTAGCTAGCAGCTAGCCTCCGTGTGTCCTGCAGCAGGCTGGACGTCCCGCTAACACAAACATACTAGCTGCTGATACTAGCTGCGGCATAGGCCTAATTCATCGAATAAAAAAAACAAATACTAGTATTCGATTAGTTTTTTACCTGAGAAGCTTTTAAATTCGAGGGTATCCTTGTTAGCCTAACTGTCCCATTTTATTATTGATAGAAAACAAAACATTAGTCACACTCAGAGCTGTATACGCTCTGGACACACTGAATAACCCTAACCCCGCCCCCTGGTGTGCGCAGGCGCAGTGGATTAAACATTACAATATTTGGTACACTTTTTTACGTGACTTCTGAATTCTCACACAATATAATTGTTCATCATATGCACTTATTTTTGTTTAAACTGCTCACATATCTGGCTGTAGTATTTTACACGTGATTATATTTGAAAGATTGTAGCACTGAATGAAATTGGATATATTCGCCGCTAGATGGAAGTATGGGCCAAGAATAAGTGATGAAGTACAGACCTTTGTATGGTGGAGATAAAAGCCTTAATTTCTAATGTAGATATTTCAAAGAAATGTGTAAAAATGCCATTTTTAATGAAAGTATTCAAGCTCATTTACATGGATACATTGGCACACTTTCTTAAAATATGATCTACATACAAAGAAAGCAAATTAAGATAAACACATGCCTGTCAATTTCCATTTATACCCATAACACATTATTATTTTATAATAGGGTCTCGTCATGCCACTAATTAATGATTTATTTGAGCTACCAATAGTATCTTTACCCTAATTAAGGCTGCAGATGGACAAATAAATAACAGCTTTGAGTCATTCTTGACATTTAGCATGAGTGCTTCTTGCCATTCACATAAAAGGTCTCTACATGGCCTTTAAACTTTGGAGGTCCAGCTGTAACAATGCCTTAAAAGTTGCAGTATACTGCCATACTTTGCTCTCTGGGTGTTCTGTGATCCCTTAAATATCAAACTCTAGAAACAAGATGATGTAGCACATTATTAAGTCTTTTGTCAGGCAGCTAAATCTAATCCTAAATCGAGTGCAAAACGTCACATGGCACGTAGCTGTTGCTTTATTAGGGTTTTTGTCCACCAGCATTTTCTCTTAACAACTTATTTGTGAAAAATCTAACTGTGTTTTCAGCATTCAGGGTCATGGTGTTCGGTAGCAATGTAATTGTTGATCTTTGTTTATTCCCCTCACCACCATTCCCTTACTAACTGTGCCGATTTGCTTTCCCTCAAACTTTTCAACAGATTGTATTCAGCTAATGATGTTCACCCCCTAAACAGCACTCCAACAACCTCCAGGCTCAGGGTGCTTCTGGCACATAATGAGGTGCTAAATTAAAATGTGTCCAGCAGAGATATGTGAACTGCATGGCTGTTGGATTTCACTGGACCATTTGAAAACAGAAGAAACTACATTTCACCAGGCCCTATTATCTATTGTGTCAGAGCAAACACAGACTCAAATTATGGGCATGGTCACAGTCGATTGCAGTGCGCAGATGTTATACCACACCGGGTTCAATTATAGAGGTTTAATGTTTCCCTCCTCAGCCTTTATGCTTTGTAATAGCAAGTTTATATTGTTGGTTTCTTCTCAGATGGCTTCTATATCTGGGATAAAAAATAATTTTGTGACACATAAAATCAAGAGGTCAGTTTATGTTTGATAAAAATGTATATGTGACTGTTTTCAGAGTAATAACTTTAACAAGAGACCTTAGGTATTGCAAGAACAAGGCATGGCAGACAGCCGTCAACAAGTCAGACGGCTGTGTTTGACTCACGACAGCTGAAGAGAGTGGGCTTTATGAAAGAAGTCAGCCTGGCTGGTGGAGGTGGGATGTGGTGTTGTTTTTTCTTGCATACGGAGGAGGATCTAAAAATGGATTGGCAAGATGCTAAGGCATGTTTGAAAACAGTTGGTAATGGTAGAACAAGGACTGAGGTGGGAGTGCGTTAACCCTGTCTTGGATTAGTTTACTGACTTCCAAAGCTGTCTTTTCTAGTGTTTTAATGAAATGTGAATAAAGCTCCTATTAACATTCTACCTGTCTGTCAGAACAATGCCTCCCAAAACAACACATAACACTGTTCTATTTATCGTTGTTTAAAGTGAACTGTTGGGGTAGTTACTTTTGGGCAATGAAACTTCTTATGTTTATGAAAAGATTGTGGTTTTAGCAAAACCCATGTGCAGGAGATAGTTTGTATGTGTGTTTGGCACAACGTTACAAGGAAAGCTACATCTCTACATTTTTAATAAGGCAATTTGTTGTCTCACCAAAACCGGTGATGCACTGCGACCGTGATTCCTGTTCGTTGATAGCATTATGTTGGTGTTTTTCTTCTGCTGATGGCATTTACCCTTCAAAACCTAAAATGGTGTTAATATGTGGACATCCTGCTGAACTAAGGGTGGCAAGTATCATACATTTTGTTTGTTGTTGCAACAGAGATTATTTTCCGCATAATACCGGAATCCAATGGAAAAATTCAGTGCAATGCTCACTTCCGGGTCACCCTTTAAGTAAACGTAATTGCTACACCACTCAATTGGCTACTTCAGACCTCTTGAGCCATTTTTCAGTAATGCAGCCTGGTCTGTCAGTATATCACATTTATATGTTATTATATTTATCAGATCTTTTAGGGGATGTGTCATATTTATCACAATTACCTGACTGTCCACTTGGATAGAATCTCTCTAAAGCTGAAACATCCTAACCCTAAAGCCATAACTTGGAAAGATGTCAAAGCATCATAAGAAATCTTAGATTGGCCAACAGACCTGCTGATGAACTCCGTGATGTGACAGATGCGCTGACATTTTCCTTTCTGGCACCGCTTCCCCAGAGCCATGACCGCACCGTCACAGTTGTTTACCATCACTCATCCCCTGCTGAGTAAAGACAATACACAGCAGCCGCCAACAACACCTCAGCCAACAGTTAGCCCTGATATGCTCTCGGTAGGATTCGCCAGATGTCTGGCGATGACTCACAAAACAACACTTGTTGCCTTGGCAGTCTAACAGGCTCACATCTGTGCAGGCAACACACTTGGCACATTTAAATTCATAAAATACTTCCTCTGTTAAACGCTGAATAAAACTATGTTTAATTAAAGTGCTTACTTTTGATTATCATTGAGTAAAATCAGCGTCTGGTCGAGGCTTTTTTTGCATTTTTCTAAAAAGTCAATGAAAACCAAAAACCTACACATTTCTAAGGTAGTCCTTGTCTCCATTCTCTCTGGTCTTCCCTATTTTCCCGACAACATGAAACAAGTTTTGGTCAACGCATCTTATTTGTAACCTTTCTAAGCATTTAATCCAAAATGTAATTGGTTCCAGCCCACCAGATCCATAGCTAATTTGGTGAAATGGTTAATAATTTGTTCATACTGGAAAATAATAACAGGATAGAAAATATTCAGTTAAATGTTTTCCAAAGCGTGTGTGCGTGTGTGTGTGTTTGTTTGTTAATTCTCTCCTACAAACAATTCTCATCGATACCTGTTCATTTACACATCTGTTTCCAATCATCCTCGTTAGTCCTTACTTGCTCCCAGAGTTTTTCAAAGCCAATCAGCTTCTTGCTTTCTCTCCTGCCTAATCACCTTATATCCTTCTCCCTAGGCTTCTCCGCCCCTCTCTCCACCTGTACCTCATCAAAATAGTTTGTATTTAAGTCCTGCTGGTAACTGTTCAGTCTTTGTTTGATCCTTGGCTTTGTTCTGATCACTTTTGCCTCCACAAACCACAAACGTTATTTCTTTTACCAGTTTTTGTTGCCTTTCGTCTTGAGTCGAACCGCCTCACTGTTTATGATACTCTCATACTTTGGCTTCATGTCAACTACTTTGTTAGATGGATCAATTTACTGTTGGTTTTTAAAATCAATGGGACAGACTTCCGTTCAAATTCTTTTTTTAACATCCATTTTCTTTTTTCACCCGAGAAAATAACTCTTTCCGGTAAAAGGAAAATAAATGCTCAACTAATCACATTTTGCAGAAGAGGACTGAGTGCACTAAACAACAACACAGAGGCTCTTTTGTCCAGAAGCCATATTTTATTAACTCCAAGCTTCACAAAAGCAGCGTATACTAGAATCATTCCTTATGTATTTACCTATCACATTAAAACCCCTACACATTTATTACTCAGCAGTAAATAAACAATATCAATATCCTCAGTAAATTCAGGTTAAAAATGGAATTTTCAAATGCTCCTACCACAACAGTAGATTGTTTATGACTGGACAATAATTCCATGGCACTGTGTCTGTGTCTTATTATTTATATAGTCAGTCAGAGTGTGTTTTAGAAAGATGTTATTTAAAGAAACAGCAAGAAAATGAACACCTAGAAAACACATTCTTGTGCTTGTCACAGTTTTATGTGTTGCTGTTTTAATACCGAAACACATGGCCTTTGATCAAACTGGCAAGTCAACTTTGCATTTTCAACTTTTGTCTCAAGTCTCCAAAGTGTATTAATCCTTTTCTGAGGCATACAGAGCAGATCATAAGCTGGAAATCCCATATGACATGAAGGCTACGTCTCTGTTTGGGTGGGACAACCTTGAATTATTTCACAGAGCAGCTTTCACTTTTGACTCAGCATTTAATGCAGCAATTAGCCCGGTCAAAAACCTCATCATCAAGTCTGTTATGAAATAATTACATAACATCCTCATGTAAATGATTTCCCTCCCACACACACACTCTTCTCTCTTCTTCTGCTTTGTATCTGTGTCTTTCTGTCTGTTTTGTACTGTGTGTACTGTGAAAGTCTCCAGCTGAATGTTATTTTCTTTATTTTACTGACGATTAAAAATTAACATCCGCTTCAGGGCAGAAGACGCTTTATAGCTATGATTTTTCTTTTAATGCTTCACAAATATATTAAGATAAAACTTAATCATTATCCATTCTCCTGGAAATGTGTCTTGTATAACATACTCCAAAGAATTATTTGAATAGCATTAAACAACAACAAAACCATCTGCAAGGGAAATGTGTCCCCACCACCAGACCTATCATTTTTTCGAAAACAGTATCCACTCTGAATTCCAACACCTGTATAAATGGGGTACTAACCATGTTCATTTTAAACACCAGAAGATGACTGGTTAAAACAAACAGATGGAAAGGTAATGATGGGTACGACTATGCTGAGGATTCAGTGAAGCTTTTTATACACTGCCCGGCCAAAAAAAAGGTCAAAAGCCTTTGGGGGCAGTGCTACAATCTGGGGTTGCTGCAGTTGGTCTGGTCTAGGTTCAGCAACATTATGTGCCCAAAGAATGAGGTCAGCTGACTCCCTGAATATACTGAAGGACCGGGTTATTCCATCAATGGATTTTTTCTTCCCTGATGGCACGGGCATGTTCCAAGATGATAATGCCAGGATCCATCGGGCTCAAATTGTGAAAGAGTGGTTCAGGGGGCATGAGACATCCTTTTCACACATGGATTGGCCACCACAGAGTCCAGACCTGAACCCGATTGAGAATCTTTGGGATGTGCTAGACAAGACTTTGCGCAGTGGTCCGAATCTCCCGTCATCAATACAAGATCTTAGTGAAAAATGAATGCAACTCTGGACATAAACAAATGTTGTGACATTGCAGAAGCTTGTGGAAACGACGCCACGGCGAATGCGTGCTGTAATCAAAGCTAAAGGCGGTCCAACGAATATTAGAGTGGGAGACCTTTTTTTTGGGCCGGGCTGTGTATACACAGTATAGACCATGAGCTACTACTCATTAAACTACCTGGTTATGAATGAATTGTTGGAAATCAACAGAAATGAAAATGTATTGATCAAAGAGACAACAATGTGTTAGGAATGATTTTTATCCTGTCAAATTTGAAACATTTTTACTAGAATGCGGAGTTCCACAGGGCAGCTTTCTAGGGCCTCTCCTACATTTCATATTTACAAACGATCTGCCATGTGTATTAACAAATGCATGCATGTCTTTGTACACTGATGTTACTACAATGTTTGCATCTGTAGAAAATACCAGAAAACTAACCCTAATCCTAACCCTAACACATTGCTTCTACGTCAGTTGATTGGCTGGACAAAAAAGGATAAAGCTACGGTGGTGTATTGCTATCACACTAAAAAAAAAAATAAGGCTCAGTATCAAGTAATTACGTGAAAGTTTCTTGTTATAACAAGATCTTTTTCACGTTTAAACAAGATAAGTATCATGTTATTACGTGAAATTATCACGTTATAACGTGAAAATATAATTATCATGAAATAACGTGATAATTTCACGTTATAACGTGAAAATATCATGTTATTTCAAGATAATGACATGGACGAAACAGCGTTCGCTTCAAAGAAATAGCCTATAAAGGAAGTAAAACGGCCCGACGCACAACCGAATTGCCCGAGATGGATGTTTCTGATAATATATGCTTTTATTTCCTACTTGGCCTGAGACACTGGGAGATATTGGCATTTCTTAGGATGGACGGAATTATAATAAGCATGCCAACGCTAAGGAGGCGACTGAAGTTCTTGGGGTTGTTCAGGAGGAAAGCCCAGTCAGACTTGGTGGATTTCTTATCTCAGAATAACGTGATAGTTGCATATCTTGTAAAAACGTGAAAATATCATATCTTGAAATAACATGATATTTTCACGTTATAACGTGATAATTTCATGTAATAACATGATACTTATCTTGTTTAAACGTGAAAAAGATCTTGTTATAACAAGAAACTTTCACGTAATTACTTGATACTGAGCCTTATTTTTTTTTTTAGTGTGATAGCAATACACCACCGTATAAAGCACCATCTCTAAACAAGTAAAAGATAAATGTGTTTAATATACAAGTTTATGTTTTACTTGTTTAAAGATGTTATATTTTACCATATGTATTATTTGATTTATTCATGTACTGTTAATGTGTTTGAATGTCTTGTCTTCTAATCAGACCCCAGGAAGAATAGTTACTGCAGAAATAGTATTCTAAACAAAGTAAAGTAAAAGCCCCCAGCAATTATCTAGAAAGCTTTTGAAGCTTCAAAGCACAAACCTTCGGTTCACCCCCTTTGGCAAAGCCTTATAGTGACTGGGTGACCTTTTGGAGCTATGGGATTCTTTTAATTGTAGGCAGGTGAAAGGTCCAGTGGCAAGGTGCTTCAAGAACAGCTGCTGTCCTCGTAATGTAAGGTTGAACACACACTTGGCTCATATCCGCTCCACAATGGCCACTTCTGACTGTCCCTGGGCTACGACTCTCTTGACATTTATACCATGATTGCACGAGTGAGGTTTTTCCGAGCCCTTTGCCCTCTATGGAATGTTTTATCTGGGCGATCGCACTTCATGATTCAGCAGTGCTATCATGACGACATGTTTTCTGCTGCATCCACTTAAGCAGAAGGCCATCACAAAAAGGGAGCTGTTAACCGTCTGTATTTCAAACATGTTTAAATGAAATACTACTTTATTACTTTACTGTAATTGACCTTTTGCTAATCACTGCAGCTTAAGAGTTATGCCTGTCACATCACTACTCTAACATGGCAAATATTGAGTTTACAATTATAAAGTTGGCAGGTTTAATGTTCAGCTTTAGTGTTCTCAAACAATCCCCTACACGCTACACAAACACACAACATTAATGAACAAATATTATTCAAGAATGGCACAGATGGCCATTCCATAAGTGAAGAATAATGTTTATGTCCGCACAGGGAATTTAATACGATTTTTTTGTAAATGGGTTTATGGTTAGACGCCTGCTATAAGGTCTGTGGTACACCAAGGCTTACTTGGATGTTATAACGTTCTTATTTGTCTAAGAGAAAAAAAGTTTATTCGTGTTGGTGTTCAGAGGAGGTCGTCGAGTTCAAATCAGGAATGAAGCTGCTCTGTATTCCAGTGGTACGAGACTGGATACTACACTAGACGGCAGAAGGGCGAACAGATGGGTGGGAAATGGCCATTATGATCCTTTGGGTTCATCTGTATCAGTTGTGCTCAGAAGATGCTCATGCCAGTTTGTTATGTTTGCATTCCGGTCAGGATGCTTTGAATCACTACTATAGCATTAAGAAGAAGTTGGCATAAGGTTTTGTGTTAGGTTTGCTTGAGAGAACTCTTTTATGAGATTTTTCGTCTTTTTTTTTGTACCATTTGTGGATATGACTGATGGTCCTCTTCGATGTTCATTGCCAGAGATCTAACATTATTCCCAACATTATTTGTTATATTCGTATATAGTAACTATAAACTTGTGGTCAAAAAGGGCTGAGTGATGCTAATTATAATTGTAAACAATGTTATTGAATTCAACAAGATCTTCTATCTCTATATTAAATCATGTCTTGTGTTAATTGTCAACAAGAAACAAGACAAAAACCAAAGGACCTCAAGAAAGAGAGTTGATGCCATGCATTTATTTCAGCACTGCAACATATCCCTCAGACAATCAAGAGCCATGTCATAATCATACTTTATTAACTCAGAGGACCTTCATTACATGGCATAAACACTCAACATGTTTCCAGTGATTCTACAGGCAGTTTCATGTGCATTTAAAATGTTGTACAATCTATAACTTTATATAATTCCCATCACATTTTCCATAACATAGCATCTTCATATCAACAAAGACCTTCAATGGTCTTTCATTATTGTAATTACAGTGATTATGTCACACAGTAGTCCACCCGCATCTCATTCCCACAGTGCAAATAATGACACTAGGACAGGGCATCAGATGTTTCCACCTTGTCAAATCTCAGAGCATAACAGGAACAAAGAAATGTACTACATGGCAGTATATGCACGTCTTTTTAACTGGGTTAGCTTTCATTAAACGTTCACAACCTTTTTTTTCATGGTTAGTACTTCAGAAGAACATAGACTCTTAGATGAGACTGGGGGGAGGGGAATACATCAGAGGATACAGGAATAAATACAGCTCTTTAATGCATTATAATAATTTATACTGGTATGAATAGCAGTTCTCGTATAATAGCAGGTACGTAGATAGCTTTTCATTCCCGCTTTGGTATACGTTCTGGTAATGGCAGCTGTTAATCTCCTCACAGAAGTCTCAATGCATGTGCCTCTGTGTAATGTGATAAACATTTCCATGGTGAATAATAACGCGATCCCATTACAGTAGCATGGAACGATTTTTAGGAAATGATGAGACCCAAAGGAATGAATCTCTGAAATAGTAACATCCTGTCACATTGACGTACTTGCGCGGAGAGGTGTGTTATGTATCTGGTGCGGTCATAGAGTGTGTGGTATGTCATTTTAATAGAGTGTGAGTATCCTAGGAGCTTGTCTGAGTGGAAGAATGATTGCTACACTTGAAGTATTTCACTGACTGGGTGGGCGGTTGTCTTCCTTGTCCTGTCTCTGGTATTTGTTGGAAGTTTTGGGAGTCGTGACATGTGACGGCTGCTGTCACTCGCGTCGTGTCAATCAGCGTTGTGTGTTGTCAAGTGTAGTGTGGGGGGTGGGGTTGGTGCAGAGGAGGAGAGATTCTCTCGATGGCTTGATCTGCTGTCTTTAAGAACTTCATCCAGTTCACCCTCCGCGTGTCATCGGGTCTTCACGTCAATTTTCCTCCGCTCATCTGTATAGACTATAGGATTACCCATCTCTCTTTTCCCTCTCTCTCTGCTGGGGTGCAGTAGAGGATCCTGGACTATAGAGGCAAACGGATGTGCATGGCAGAACTATTGGGCCGCCCAGCCAAAATGTAGATGGCACTCTCCCTTAAAAAGTCTGCCCAGGTCGCTGGCCTGTTGAATAAAGAGAGAGGTTTAATAGCATAAAGTTTAAAACCACTGTTTGAAATCATATGTTTTTATGGCTAGAATTAGGGGTTTGAATAAGTTGATATTTCACTGAAAACGCTTTGGAACAACAAAAAGACCAAAACCACAAATGAAATGGTTCTACTAATAGGTACAAGCTGTGCATCCAAAAGTTTCGTCTCATTAGTCCATGCTATCAAACTCTTATTTTGCCTAAGAAGTATTAAAACAAAATGCTAATAAATTAACGACACTAGTTGTTTCCATTGAATTGACAATAAAATCAGTTTAAGCAAACTTTTGAAATTACGCAAACAATTAAAAGGGAATTAGGCTTGTTTCCATTAACTGGTTTGGAGCAAAACAACTTGGCTAAGTAGATCATAGTTTCGGCGTAAATAGGTTTGTTGGCTGCGCTATCCAAATGGCTGTAATCCACCAGTAAACAATTTGGGCATCCCACCCATTTTAGAAAAATCGAGAGAGTTCTTCAGGATGTAGTTTCAATTGGGTATGAGGTTTTAATTGTTTTGTCATGTCTTCACTTTGAGCCTCAAATACCTTAAGTGGCTACTGTCAGAATATCCGAGGAAGCAACGAGCTAAATGTTTGTTACATCCTAACCCTAAGCCTAACCCTAACCCTTTCGTAGTACAAATACAAAATTGTAAAAATGAAAAATAGCACCAGCTATTTCTCGAACTCACACAATAAGGCAATTCCTCATGATTTGCTCATGATAACCTCATTAAATATGAACACACACAGCATACACCACATTACAATACAATACAGCAGCCATGCCGTAACCAATTATTAGCTAACTTCATTATATAAGGTAGCTGGGCTTTTCTCTGCTGTCATTTGCCTTGTGCTGCTTTGCTAATTAATTTATTGAAACGGATTAAATGTCTTCATGTTGTTAATATAAGTATTCAGCCTAATATGACTCTCCTGTGTAGCTCTTTTCCATTGTGGCTCCCTGTAGTGGCTGCATAAAGTGCTGGTGCAATAGTTGCAATGATTGCAAAAATGTCAAGCGCAGCAGGAAGAAAGTTTCAAAGGTCATGATATGCCAAAAGGAATTTGTCTTCATTATCTGGAGACAGTGACACGGAGTCCTTCAGGGTCATTTGCAGGGGCAGCAACACCTGAAGCATGCATTTCATCGCCATGTGAATTTTTACCACCGAGGCAATGATTACCATGTTTTTACAGTAGGGTCCACTTAGGGACATTACAGCTACAATGGGGAAATACTGATTCTAAAAGGGTTAACAAGTGAATATAGATTGCACCGCGAGAGGGAATCATGAGGACAGTTAGAGGCAACAGTCTGTGAAAAGACAGTTTTACCATTATGCCATCCATCACTGGAAGTCAGTACAACTGTAACAAACCTGTTTTCATCAGTCTTGCTCCTTTCACTGCCAGAGCTGGCTGGACTGCTCTCACATATTGGGCCCACATTACTTATACTGTATCAAAGGACAGAGAAATATCAGTTAGATAGTAGGCTACAACCACAGTCAATGAAAGGAAAAGACCATTCCCGTGCGCTGAAAGAAAGGAGAATTTATGCAAAAAAGGAAAATGCAACCCAGATTATTTCACCACAACAACTGATGATGAGTTTACTGGAATATGAGGACATTTTCTGATCCACATCTTTATTCCAAGGATTTAAATAAACTGATTTGGATGTAATATTCGACATCCCACACAGTTACTCAGTATTTCTTGTTATTTAGACAAATCTGTGTTTTTGTCACTACGACTGCAGTGGCAATTTTGTACAACATTAAAATGCAATAGAGGGATTCAAATTTAAAGGATTTGTCATTAGAAAGAAAAGAATGCGTTGAATGCACATGTTGAAATAGCCTTCAGATGGCATTAAAATCAAGTCCAGCTTCCGGACTGCACTGCCATCAGCTGCAAAACTACTTTGTGAAATTGGAAAGTTATAGTTACCAGGTTCTGCTCCATGACACTAATTTTACTCCCATAAATCCCCATCAAATGCTCATGTTGCCATTGCATTCTGGGTCTCACTTCACAGAGATTCAAACAGGGCCCCTTGTGATTTTTCTTTTCTTTTTCTGGGAATGTTGCCAAAGACAACATGGGATTCATCAAGCTATTCAAATAGGTCTCCCATGCGTATGGCACATGCAGGCGTATATTACAATATACCAACAGCCAACCACAGCTTAAAATCTTTGCAAATGTGCACTTTGTTTTTTTCTGGCTAGCCAATCAAAGCTACGGCTGTTTCTGTAGGGGACTTAAACAGACAGGCCCCGAAAACAGAGCTTTTCAGACAAAGGGGGAACAATTTTATTATCAAACAGACAATATGATGAAAAGAATGTGTGATCTGAACATTAAATTATGTAAATATGTTTGTGTAGAAACCAAAGACCATATAACAGGAAATGAAAAACAAAAAGGAGCCTTATTGGTCCCTTTGTAAGTATTTAAAACAACAGTTTCCAAAGTTTAAAAAAAAGGACTTTCACACCCAACGTGAACTCTTTATTTAGAATAGATTTTTCAGTTTGATGCCAAATCAAAAAGGATACATTGAAAACTAGGCCAGGAAAATGTCACTTCACATTAGACGAGTTGTTCATCTTTCAGATTCAGATTGAATATCTTCTGATGAACCCCCCCCCCACCGACTGATGGCTCCTTTAAAAATAACTCATACTGTCTCTTGCAAAGGTCTATCATTTCAGCGATCAAAGGGTTTTCTGACTCATTTTCTATTTGCTTGTTAATGAGGTTGCACTTTTAGTGTTATGCGTGGAACTGATGTGCACTCACACCCATGGTCCATAGTGTGCTCTTATATTGATAAATGAGGCTTTTAAAGCAAAGCTCCCCTAAGGAGGATAGAAGGCTTTCTTTGATCCCTATAATTAGAGGTCAGTCTGAGTCTCAGCCTTGCCTCAGTATAACAAGGCCTCATCATATGAAAGGCTCAAATACAGTGCTCGTTAAACTTCATTCGAGGATGCATGCGTCTTCGATTGCAGGATGTTCGGAAATAGTTCCATTTTGCCGAAGAGAGGCTTCTATCCCTCATTTCTTAAGAGCACAGATGTAATCCAAATCAAGGGGGTTGCCTGAGAATACTAGAGAATTGAAGAGCGCTCGAGGGTGTTGAAGTGAGTAAAAGGAGACGAGCCATGCAGTGCCGAGTCACACTCACCCACAATTCATAGGAGAGCAGAGTCCCATGAGTCTGTGGGGATTGCAGCATGTGGAATAAGTGAGACGGATGGAAATGGAATGGCATGGGACATTTCACAGCACAAGAAGGTTATAAGCAATAAGCACATGCACACATACACACACAACAATGACAAGGACCTTTTTCCCATTAGGAATCTGATGTACTTTCATTTAATGCTACTTCATATTTGTACTCCACTGCATTCCAAAGGGAAATAGCATATCATTAGCTTTCCTAATGAGAATGAGAATTATTTTAAAAAGACACATTACACTCTTAAATGGGTCATCGTGCATAATGCGTACTTTTTTTATGATATAAATTTGACTTAATACAGGAGCCACAAAGTACTTCTACATTGTGGTATTACTACTTTTGCATGAGTGAAGGATCAGATTACTTTAACCAATCACACACACACATCAATAACCATTGACACACATCAATTAACAACGAATGAGTACAAACAGATGCAACCCAATGAGAGTGAATCAAAGCTTTCCTTTATGAATACTAATCCCTCTGATGAGATTTGTCTGAGGACAAATCTGATTCATTCAAAAAATTCATTTTTTTGTTTTCTGCTATAAATAAAATCACTAAAACTGAAGGTGATCATAAAACATCTGTTCAATGCAATCTAGAAAAAAATCAACAATCCCCAAAACATTTTTTGAAGGTTATGCTGTTCGATGTTCGAGACACTACTCTGGTCATTTTTCCCGAGTCTGTACTTTATGGTGGAGTTGCACAGGATTGCGTTATATGGCAAAATGTATGAAATATGTCTTTGATCCAGTATGAGCAAAAGACTCAAAGGTAGTATTTGTTGCAGGCTTGTTATATTGGATTGCTTTATACTGAAACTTGATTGATCTCGGTCAAACAACAGCTTGTGTGTTGCAAATGTGAGATGCAAGCAACCAGCTTCACATCTCCAATTCATGACAATTAACAATAGCAGGAGTTCAGCACCCCTCAGCATTAAACCAGCATGCAATTAAGTGCCTGCTAACGACATAATTGGCAGCAGCATAGCAAGTTTTTTTAAATAAAAACACTTAATTGGGTTTAATATTAGAGGAGGAACGAGCTAAATTCCCTTTCCAATTTGAACTTCTCTTATAAACGTAATTTATGCATTTGATTTGTCAAGTCCCTTTGCAATTCCAGGAAAACAACATTGTGCCTTGTTGTGTGAAAAGTGCGTTGGTATGCAAATGATGATACTGTATCAACGGGAGGTACAAGCTGCCTGTTTTTACTTTAATTCCCCTGCTTCAAGTGGAAAAAAAGCTATTTAACAGCTGTAGAACTTAAGCTCTGCAACCCTGTAAGGTTTTGAGTTATTATAACTGCATAGTATTATAACTCCATGGTGACATATAGGAGATTTACTGTAAGAGCTGCGGTAAAGTGCTAAAAGCTACCCTACAGATGAATGTTCATTGATTGACAGTTCACCATACTGCCTACTGAGTTAGGGCACTTTGGTAAAACACATTAGTTAATTTGTTCAGGTCCTTTCTACTTAAATATGGCAGAGTAGATAAACAAAATGAATGTCATGCCGACGTAATCCATCTAAAATATACTGCGATGAAACTTTGGACCTGCAATAACCATTTAAAAAAACTGTGTGTCTTTACTTTCTGTACTGTGGCGTTTTCCCGCAACACAACTGAATATTTGAGGAGTCTAAAGTTAGAGGAGGGATTTAAATTCAAGCTTTCGCATTCGATCGGACAGCTAAAAAGTGGCCAGATTTAGAATGTGGCGATACAGAGCTACTACATAGATTTTTTTTGTGTGCTTTTGCCATATATTGCTAAATACGGCAGGGATGTGAAAAGGGATAAATGAGACTGTTTCCATTTTATCTACACTTTAAGGTGATTCAGTGAACTTTTAGGAAAACAGTTGCTTCATTACACATCCAGCAGTTATGGAGCAACACTAGAGTACTATTTCGTGTCAACTTGATTAATTTAAGTGTTTGAAGGAAGTATCTTGCTCTTTAAATGCTAAAAGCTCCCCCTAATTTATTATTAGTTACTTATTGTTTCTGTCTGCTGTTGGGCTGAAAACAGAAAGTGGTAATTGTGAACCAAAAACAGAAAGCTGTGGGCTGGAAAGATAGGTAAGATCTGTAAAACTGAGGGGAGCATGAGCAATCAGGTTCTTCATTATAACCTACACCTTTTACACTATCATTAGATCATATTACATACAAATATTGAGAAAAGCAATTTTACAGTCCAAAATATTCAAGATACTGTATTACATCCAAACTGCAGAACACATTAATTAGTAACATGAATGAGATGTGATTTGGTGCCATGATTAATCCAAGTTTTATGGGAAATAGCAGCAAATTATAAGAATTCAATTTTATTTTCAGCCCAGGTTTTAACACTGACCTGACAATGCATTTGTGCACTGACACTGAAAACATAAAAGCGGTCTCAACTTTTTATCATTCAATATTTTGGTCAGGCGAGTCATCCGCAAAGCATCAAAATGGACACTGTTACTGCGGATTATGTCAACCAGAGGGAGATTATGTAATGTGAAAAGAAGACAGCTTGTTATCTTGCTTTCAGTCTTCTTTCTGACTCTCTCCCCTCCCTAAGCAGCCAAACCACTTTTCCCTCTGCCAGCTGCAGTTTGAATACAGATGAGATCCTCACTCTGCTGCCAGAGTCGAACATAGACGTGCGCCTTTTTTTTTATCTCCGTCTAGACGTAGAACAAAAGTATTCAAACATGTTCTGTTGGGATGCTGACCCTCTTGTGGTTTGCTCACCTCACGTTGCAGGACTGCGAGTCTTTGTTGAGTTTGTGGAACCAGGACTGCTGGGCCTGGCGGGATTCTGCTCTTGTGATCACGCCGTCTTCATCCAGGTCCAGACCAAGGAACACTGTCCGAGCCGTGTTCCTCTCCTTGGCGGTCAGCAGACGCACCATTGAGTTCTAGAAAAAAATGAAACAGATTTTGAGATAAGGTGTCCTGCGTCTACTGATATTAATTCCCTTCCCCTTGTAATCACTTTGATGGCTGTAATTTAGCGACCAAAAACGGTATTTTAGAGCCAAATTCTTGGGCTCAATTATTCTCAATCACATTAGGGCTGTCTGACTTAATCTGCTATACCCCAGAGACACACACAGTCCGTAAATTTAATCTCCTAGACAAAAACAAAGCATGATATTTGAACTCCAGTGAGGTGACAACAAGTATGAGTAATTCAGGCAGGTGTATGCAAGCCATAATTTCGGGAACAGCTGGCCCTGAGTCCTACTATCACACTAACCTCGTCATAAAGTAGTCTACGACCTTATATTGCATTCTCTACAAGGTTGATTAGACAGTATTAAGGCTCACCTGAGGAAGGATTGCCTTTGGTTGTGTGAAAGAGAGAGGATCAGGTAGACATTTCGTGTACTACTTTTAGTTTAGCTGCTCCTGGCAGTTCATTAGCAGTTGGTTAGCACGTGTTTTTAGCAGGATATTACCCTCCATGTTTGTATGTTAAATCATTCGTAAGTGCTTTACATCAAACACACCCTAATACCTGAAATAAAGAATAGGTTGTTTGCCAACGCCTTCTAAAATGCTCCCAGTTTTAAACACATCAGTTGAAGCTACTTGGTTAAGTTAAGGGAAAGGTTTGGATCAATAGGTACAGTACATTTGTTATAGATACGTTCATTTGTACGTATTATGTATGGGCCATAGTTTAGTTTGTTATTTTAAAATCAGTTGACTTTTGGTTTCGCGCAACATTCCTGAAATCTAGAAGTTGTTTCGTTATTGTGTTTTGAATATGTTCAACATGATTCCTCATTCGGATACCTCACCTCTGAGCGAAACTTCTTCAACACCACAAGAGACTCGAAGTAAAGGAAGTCAGACCACTCAATGTGACCCTTCTTCTCAGGATCCAACGCGGCAAACTGGGCCAGGACTTCCTCCTCCTGCTCATCGGTCAGATCCTTGTCAAATAGCTGCTTGGATGCATGATGGCGGTACTGCAGAAGCTCATCTGACACCAGGCAGGACTCTACAGCGACGGGGAACAACACATCACATCAGACCTAATTATCCACCAAGCAGTCGTCGAGATGTAATTAACTTATCGTGACTCATTCTCTACAAAGGAAGGACCACATCCCACTGTGAGCTCTCCATAAGAGCTGCAGAATAATAACACACATTTGGAAGGAGCGACGGAGGGGGCAAATAATGTAATAACTCTGACTGGGAAATAACCGTAAAATATTGAAAGGTACAAAACTTCACGATGTAGAGTTGTAATCCTTTTTTAACAAGTAGCCAAAAAACAAACCTTGGAAATAAGGCTAATTAGGTCTCTGGAAATATAAAAACAAGAGGAAGAGTCTCCAGCCAACATTCCCATCCCTTAAAAAACATATTACATTCTTTGATCGCTAAATATTTTATAAAAATGGACGGACCTCCTGTCATTTCCCGTTACTCATAGTTCCTTTTTGGTATTGGCATTTAGTTTCCAGTGCTTAGGAGATGTAGAAATATAATCATCATATTCCTGTTAGGAATAAAATAAATTGAAGCATTTACAATAAGGAACGTAACGATTTAAAAGCAACACTATGACAAAAGTTAGGGTTACAAAGTCTCATTTTTAACTGTTATGACAGGACATAAAAAACCCTATACTCTTTGATCAAATATGTCATCAAAAGGCTGTCATACTTTAAAGAACCTTTTAAGAAAACTTTACTTATCCGGTATTTAGTCATTGAAGTACACTGAAAAAAAACTGAATCATTGACTAATTAAATGTATTATGTCAATCAATTTCATATAAGGTTAGTAGAAAGCAATAATATTAAGTTGAACCTAATATTTACTTTTATTTAAATGTAATATTATTGCTTTTAATTAACCTAACAAAGTTATGTGAAATCTGTTGACATAATACATTTAATTAAAGTCAACGTTTTGGTTTTTGTTCACTGTAGAGGCTCCATTCCAATGTCCACTTCCATTTTATTGGCTGTTCAGTAAAGGGATATATTTAGGTAGGATACCAAAAATAGCTATAAGGGGGTTGGATTCAATAGTATCCGGCAAAAACCCAAGCTTGGGACAGAACCTAAATGCCCTGATTTAGACAAATGTAGCCCATGGCCTACTTTAAACTGATTGTATTTTATAACCTTGCTGTGGTGACTCACCTGGAATGATCTTGCACTGCTTGAAATTCTCCATGAGGCTATACATCTCCTCCTCTGTTAGCAGCAGATTTAGATTATCCTGCAGGAGAAAAGAAGTGAGACGGGGTAAAGAATTACATGACGTAGAAAATGTGCCACTCACGCAGTTTCTTTTGCAGTCCAGTGGTACATTACTTGATGTGTATAACTGAGGGTGCTGTAATTATATAGACGTATTCCCAGATTGGGCTCCTCCTGTAATAAGAGTATTGGATAGTGAATCCATCTCAGCAACTACTGATTCCCAGGTGACTCAGATGATGTGATTATGTATCTCTTACTCTCCTCATAATTATATAATTAGTAAAAAAAAAACTTAAAAGAAAGCCAGAAAGATGAGAGCATTTCAATTAAGTGCCACAAGGCTATTACAATGGGGAAAACGAACTTTTAATTGAAGCAATATGTCATGCACTTTGCTATAACAAAACACCAGGATTTCTCCTCTTACTTAAATACACAGAACTATTATTTGTGTGAGTTTAGCTAAATGTTGTATCAGACATTTTTTTTTAATAATTAGGCATTAATGGCCAATGAACACGATGAATGATGAAAAAATGTTTCCAGGCAACAGCACATCCACAGGCCAGGAAAATCACAGGAATCTCCCATTTGAATATTTATATTTGTATATCACTTGTGCATTATTTATCAGATAAGTGGCATGATGGAAGTTTAATGACCCCTCCGGGATTACCGAGGTTAGTCAATTCCAGTTTGTTGACGTGGGCCTTAATCACTGTTGCAATCCGTCAGGGCTTCAAAAAATCCACGTTATGAAATCTAAATGAAAAACACAAAATCACCCTCTAGTTCAGCAGAGGGTTTGTAGGTGAGAAGTTATATTTTTAAGTCAATACGGTGTGGGGAGCCAGTGGAGGATATATTAAAATAAGTTGTACTGTTAAATGTGAGGATTTGTATATTTGCCTTTATCTGATTTAATGATTGAACTGTGATACTTTTGTTGTATTGGCCTCATTAAACCAAAAGTAATATCACAAAAATAATATGATAAATATACCAAATACTGAAATTTCCCTACCAGTATTTCATTTAAATATGATGAAAAGTTCAGGGAGCTGATTAAAACATTACTCAGACATAACCTGCCCACACACTGCCACTGACTGAACTCCCACACGTTTTTCCAGTCGTTTATAAGCAGAGAAGTTTCTCCCCTCACAAACATGGCCTCATTATATGAGCCATGGGGGCTGGACAAGTGTGGCATAGAGCTGTGATGACCTCCTGCATTTCTTCAACCTGTCATCAAGATCACAGTACCTGCCAACACCTTGCTGCACCTTGCTGTCTGTGCATCAAGAGTAATGCGTAGCCAATTACACCAGCATGTCCTTCCTGCGAATATCCGGATGTTGTAAATGGGTGCTAGTTCCTAACCTACTTAATATTTTAATGGATACGGGAATCTCACTTACATGTGGATGTCCTTTCCTCCTTCCCCTCTTTGATTTATCATTTTGTACACTTATCTTTGCAGGGCAACCGCCCCAAATGGCCATTCAAACTCAAGGAAATCTCAAAATAGACTTAACTCTGGATAGACGTAAGCACATTTATGACATTTTGATATGCATAATTTTACTGAGACTAAAAGCTTTGGCCTGGCCATACAACAGGTCCGAATTGTTTGAAAAAACACAATGTTTTCTCCACATTATTGTGTACTCACTCTCCAGTAACTGCTTTTCTACAATCAGCAAAGCCTTCAAAAGCCCCACATTGTGATATTTAAAGAACGGAAAGCAGGTTCAGAGGACAATATGGAAGTGTGGCCAATGTGTTGAAATAATAATAATAGTTTTGAAGTAGCTACAGTGTGTTTCATGTACGTTACATCAGATACAAAGCTGCAGCACATCACCTTTTAGCACCCTCTGTTCCTGTTTAGCATCCAGTGCTGTAAATTAAAGGTCATCTTTATTTAATTAGCACGATTCCCAGACCGTCTTCCCTAGCAAAAGCTTACCAAAGTAACTTATTACGACCCAGCTTTACATTTATCGTAGGCGACGATCTCTAGTGGCCATTGTTATTGTTACGGGTAAAAAAGAAGTAGTAAGGAGACACAGCGAAAAAGGTGATCAAATCTGTGTATTGAATGGGGGGAAAAAAAAACGTTCAACAACAAAAGGGCCCGACGTAGTACTTACATTCACAAATTGACATACTTACTTTGTGTCTGAATTCACATGTGTTTAAAACGGTGTTACAACGTGCACCGTAATCGAAAGTTTGTGCCAAATCCCTATGTAATATCTCTTGTATCTAACCTATCATTGCTTTTATTTTATTGCGTTCGTTATGATGCACTCTGCTGTATTTTTAATGTCCTGATAAAAATGTACTTAGAGTATCAATTTCTCAGAACTTGTCTGTCTCCATAAAAGCAAGATAATAATCAATTAAGTACTAAATCAATCATGCTGTAAAACTGCCACCATTTTTGTCCCGGACATCAATTCCCTTTAATGTTCACCTACTGTCTGCAAAAAAAACAGAAAGCTGCTATCGGCTCTATAATTACATTTCTGTGTCTTTATGATAGCATTTCAAAAGTGAATAAAGACTCAAAATGTGATTTAAGGTTGTATGCAACACCTAGAGACAGCTTCTTGAAAATGAACACAAAAGGCCCCTGGGGAGGAGAAGGTATAATAATAACAAAACATTCTAATCTTATTCTGACAGCATGCATAAATAGTGATGAGCCTTTTCTCTTCAGAAAAAATGACAGCATTGATGTGTTTGTTCAAACAGCTTTCAATAGGCTGCTGAAGCAGGACGTAAACAAAAAAAAAAACTATGATTCCAAAGCTGCAGGAATCAGAATTTCTTTAACAGTGAATTAGAAGACTGTGTAATGTGACAGATGTCGCTCGCAGTGAAACAACGACTACATTATGTCAGGGCATGAGATAAAACCCAACCCTGCAGATACACCGTGGAGTAACATTTAGTGAATTCTTTCAAGAACTCAGCTTTGATTAACCTAATTTCTAACTGCTGTAAAAGTGATCCAGTAAACCTGTATGCTAGCTTTGAAGGAACATATTGCAGCTTGTTCATTAAGTTGAACAAAATAAATCAAAATGAACGCATATCTTGTTCCGGGTCATTTACACTAGAGGAGTACAGAGATATCTATAACTGTTTCTGTTCAAGCAACAGCATGATCTGTAACTATGGTTGGATATAATACCAAAAGTGGCCGTGGTTTTTGCAATCTGGTGAATGTTGTATTTTCTTCCCTAATACGCTTTGGCAATGCCATTTTTTGCTTTCAAAGAATCAAATGGATTTCATATCATGTCTGTTTGTCTGTTACCATATTAAAACATCTACAAATCTGGATTTTATGAACTGTCAGATGCAGCTTGTCCTCTTAAATTGATAATACTTGAAGTAAAAAGAAAAACAAGGTAAATAAAACAAACATCAATTGTTGCTTTTTCCGAATTGAGAAATTGAAGGAGGACATAGCACTCAGGTTTAAGATAGGACAAATAAGTTAAAACGTCTTATGATGCATCGATTGTATGATTCGATTTGAAGAAGCAATGCTCAGACATGTCAATGATGGTTTTATTATTGCCCCTGAATAACAATCAGTAACCTTGCCTTTAAGTTGCATCGCATTGTTTTCCCTAATATCCAATTCAGGTATAAATCCCTTGGTGACTAAAGCATGGCCCCTGAATCTTAGCCCTAAGAGCACATATTGGCTAGCAGCAAGTATTAAGAAGTCAGTGTTATGAAAAAGGGTCATTGTCGTTCATTAACCTTTCCTTTGTGGGACTGGCAGCCATTCACCCAAACATGCAGCACTCTGCTTTGAAGAAAGTCTGTAAATTCACTTTCAAGGAAACTCAGTCCATCTGCCCAACGCAGTTTCCAGTGCCTGTGGGAAATTAAATGTCAGATGTGACGCAAAGGGGGGATTTGTAACAGCTGACAGACATGTGCTAACAAAGAAGCCGGTTTCTTTAGCTATGAGGACTACAATTCACAATTTCAATCAAACAGCACTGTCTCTCCCTCGCTGAATTGGCTCCTTCCGCCCCCATTCCTCACACACGAGGAGGAGCTAGCCAAAAACAGAGGACCTTTCACTGTCTTCTCTCTGATTGTGTGAAAACACCCCCCGTCCAAGCGCAACTTTTGGCAAGTGGTTTCGCTTCTCAAGGCTGCTGAAAGAACCGCGAAGCTCCCACTCTATTTTGAAGGGCACTCAGGCAAAAGCACTCTCCAGTTGTTTATCCCTGAATTAAATCTGATTGCATTATGCATCACCAGAGAGTCAGCCTTTTTGGCATCGGCATGCTTTGAATGATGAAAAAGCTGGGTATTTGTTGAAATCGTTTTGGTTTTTTTACGATAAAAACTCTCCCAGTTACTCAACTTTACTTGACCTCTAGTTGAATACATTTCCATATGAAAATATGACAGTTAAAAGCTTAATGTAAAGACTTCTCTGTCCTTATCTCACCCCTGCTGAAACACATAATGGGCCATCAATAAAGTTGATACTACTAAATTGACTTTTTCGCAAATCTTGCACATACTGTTCGCACGTCAGTCCCATGTCACAACAAGGATGGTACATATTCCAACAACTCCAAGTAAAACCTTCCAAGTACAATTAACATAGTGACAGATTAAGTCTTAATTATAAACTGCATAATTACAAGCGCATTAACCAAGCTGTCTCATGTGAAAAATAACAGCAGGAACTATTGATAACACCTGCTGCTATGGCAACGCTTGCCGGTAAATGTACTCAGCTGTAGCTAATTAATTTAGCTAACTTCCTGTCAATATCAGCCATCGTTAATGATATCAATTCCACCTGTGTGTTCCATGCTATGAAACATCACAATGTCTGCTCGGAAATAGACGGAATAAAAAAAAGTGGACGTATCCTTTGGGTGTGATTAGTAAAGCTAATTCCTCAAACTTGCGATCTTTGTCATGGCCAGCAGGGCAACTGGTTTCAAAATGATTTCTGATTGTATAGAAGTCTACGACAAAATGACCCTACTTCTCACTTTGATCATGCTCGGTATGCAAACAAATTGTGTACCATTTACCATTTAAATCACAAATGTAAACCTTTCATTTTGTTAATAGAAGATAATCACAATTAGATGATACCTGACATTTAATGTATCAGTGATTTTAAAAAAGCAAGTGTTTATTTTTCTATTGTTTAAATGGAGCGCCACACGGATGACGTGCTTTTGTAGGCCGACCCGGAAGTAAGCTGCGCATGGGTTCCATCGATAAAAAAGCAAAGCAATTTCTCCATAGGATTTTGGAATATTGTAAAAAAAATCAGATCTGCGGAAAAGGAACCTGTTTGATGGATGCACGTTTTGTTCAGCCGGATAATCTCAACATGTCTACCCGACTTTTCTCATTTTCGAATCATAAATCTAATCGCCGGAAGCAGAATGCTAACATTATGCTATAAACGACTAAATAGTACAGCAGGGTCGCACAACGCCAACGTCACGCCAACTTAAGATCCTTTTAACTGACTTTTAACAAAGCTTTTCCTTTTAGCCACACTGAATTTAACTAGAAGTATTTCAAGCAGAACAGGGGAAACCAAACTTAGCGGGAGTGTTTACGTGTTCGGCGTAATGATGCACAGCGTCCTCGACAACTTCTGTAGTCCTATTCAGCCACTTGTTAACAACCATCGTCTTTCAGACATTCTTCAAAAATACCCAGTGGGGGTGTTGGTCACTGCTGATGTATGTAAAACGTGATACGTCTTAAATGTGTGTCATCCACAGACCTATTTCGAGCTATTTTCCAAAATCCTATGGAGAAATCGCATTGACTCTGAGACGAGGCAACCGGAAGATGTAAAATGCTAACTCACTTCCGGGTTTTAGGACTCGTTCCTGTGGCGCTCTATTGAGGCCCATTTTAACATCAATGTTCAGTAGTATTGGGATGCTCATGGTTGCCTTTATCCTGTTCATGAGACCCTTTCTTTTTATTAAATCATCAATGACATGTATTCATACAAAGGAACTAAAAAAATGTTTGCTGCCAATCTTAGAACAAGTGGCTACAAATGCTCCCAGCAAAAGGCCATCTCATTTGACTAGAAACCTGATGCAATTGTGACCAAAAAACAATAGAATAAAAGAGAAAAACTCAGGATGAGGTTTATGTTTAAAAAAAAAGACCAAAACTGACACATATTTTGTCATCCTTGCATGTATATTTATAGATACCTGTGGGCATTTGTCATCCAGCTAGTGTAATGACAGTGAGCTGTGTATACTTACACAATAGTAGCAGCTCCATCCAGTGACGGTGTGGGCCGTGTCTCTCATCTCCTGCAGAGCCTCGGCACGCAGGTAGCCCAGCTCCCTCAGGCAGCCGTCGTGGAACATCCGAGTGCAGATCCTGCAGGGGTACAAGTCGTCGGCTGTCCACACCTCACACACGTCACACATCTCATCGCTCGATGGCTGAGGTAAAAATAGGACTCAGCGTTATTTACATAAAGATCTGTGTTGCAATCTTGCAATCTTTTAAATAACGGATGGATGATAATAAAAAAAGCAATTACTTGAGGGATTAGGGTTTGTTGGTGGGACAGCTGATAATGTAAAATATGGCAATGGTGGTTCACATTTTTGTCTTTGCTCACAGTCTTAAATAGATGAGAAACACAACACTTCCTTTGACAAGTTTGTCTAACACGTGATAGTTGTCAGTTTTCTCTGGAGACTCCAATTACAGCTAGGACACATTCTGCTGTCAAGCCAGAGAAAATGACTGTAGATGTCTCACAGATGAGAGAATATCAAATTTTCTTAGTCACATCTGATCTTATAGTTATGGCTCAAGTCTTTTAATCTCATGCTTCCTGCATCATAAAGACATGTCAGAAGGAGATGAATGTTGCCTTCGGGGATGTTAACTGGTAAATGAGTTCATTTGGCGGATTATAAAATGCATTGCTTTATCTCAAAATCCAAAGTAACTACTTCAAATGCCCTGTAGGCAAACATTTTCATTGCGCCTCACAGTAAACCCTGTGTGTTAGGTTTTACAACTTGCTGATTTCAATATCTATTATTATTATTATGTAGGGGTATTGTGTACCTCTTGTAAAAGTGCAGCATCGACTGTACAGCGAGTACTCAACAGGCAGTGTTTACTCTTTGCAAAATACAGAAACCTAATGGAATCGGTCCCTCTTATGAACTCCATACCCTGTTACTTAGCACCGCCTGGGATAAGGTCACCTCTCTGAGGCAGCCAGAGCATCCCGCCCACCAGAGGCTCGCTGTGAAGAGCCCTCACGCACAACCCGTAAATAACAAATGAAAGGCTTAACAGAAAGGAAAAACTTTATACTAATACTTTCTCACCTTCAACAAGGGGGTTTAGATAAAGAGTCCCTTTACAGCCAGCTTTATCAAAATGCCTAACTTGAAGGAAGGACGAGATAATGCTCTGCTGTTGCCATGGAGAATCTGTCTCTTTATTCCCAGGATTTGGGGATTTATAGTGCCTGCTTTGGTAAGGTAAAAGGTATTATTTTATAGATGATTCAAATATCACCCTGGCTGTAAACAGATTTCTAATGAAGATAAGATATTACCTGCTCTTTCTTTTTCAGTTCCACCTCTACGGGCTGGTCGTCATCTGCTTCCCTTTTGGGCCGCACGAAAGCAGGAGGCGTGAGCTGATGGGTCTTGTCGAGATCCTCCGGTTCCACTCCTTTCCCGTCCCGTAACCTCGACCAAGCCTCCTGGTTGACCTTACAGTCGTCCTTCGCCGGCTGCTGCGAGCTTGATGGACCTGGGTTATTGTCCGTTTCCTCTGGCTCTTCCTCTCTGTGGTCTTCTCATCAGCATTGGCCGAAGGTTTTGCTTGGGCTTCGCCTTCGTCTGCTTCTTCATCGAGTGTTTGGCGGGGGGAGGACGGTCCTTAATGCCCGCCTGGAAGGCAGAGACCACAGCGTTGCATTTCTGCACCTTCTCCACCTGCTGCTTCTTTGACATGAGCACTCCCATGGCTGCAGACAGATGGGGAGAGAAGCAGACAGAGAACTGTTACACAAATGCGCTGCATTTATTATTCATTACAAGAGTGTAAAGTTAAAATCCAAGTTTAAAGCCACTCATAACTTCTGCTTGATCTCGAATGTGCAGGGCGTGGTTTGATCAGATTCAGTTGACAGTCCTGGCAACATGAGAACACAAGCCCACAGCTGTCATGGGGATTAAAGTATTGCTACATTGTGATTGGTACATGGAAGTACCTTACATCACATTTTGCCAACTGATATACACCCAATTTAAACCAGTACAAAAAGCACAGCGAAAAAACTAATACTTACCCTGTCCATAATCATAAGAGAGTCCTGAGATAGGTTCAGGCTTCAATACAACTTTGTGTTCCAATACAATTACACTGGCACACCTGCTGCATATCTCAATGTTAACACTGTCATGAAAATTGCATACAAACATGGAGGTCCTTTATTAGTACCTACTTTAGAAAGAGTTGATAGAGGCACATTGCACGTATGGTAAAAAAAAACCAAAGAACTGTCTTGTGGAATCATGAATTTTCTTGTCAAAGGAAGAAGATGGGAAAAGCGGATGTAATGCACTCAAACAGAGATGATGTTCTGAACCTATCAATACTGTCTTTCTCTTTTCCGTACTCGCTGAACAGCAAGGCCTCTTTCAAATCTGTTTTTTCAGCAACACTGCCCCTAAAGTCTTCTCCTTATTACCAATAAACCATGCCCATCTGTTCCTCTTTCCACATTTCTGTGCCAGTATTTCACGGTTCCATATCCAGGAAGCTGTGGATATTGACTGAGATTAGGGTTTTTGCTTGAATGATTCTGGTAACAAATGTAAAAATATGTAAACAAAAAATAGGTCATACAACCAACAGAAATAAGCCCTAGATTGCATGTTTTCATCTACATCACATACACGATTTTCAGTCCCAGATGGGGGCCCTGCAGTGGTAGCAGATGTTTGAGAAAACAGCAAATGAGTCTGTATTGCCTTCACGTTCACACATTCCTCTTCTTACCATCGGGAGTAAGGGATACCGTACACATCGATGTAGAAATCTATACTTTGCTTTAATGTGCTTGTGGCCGTCCACAACGCATGTCTTGCATCTGAGGAGCAGTCAATAATTGATGTTCAAAGCTCTAAGGAATAAAAAAGACTGCCATAAAAGAACCTTTTGTAGGTCTGAAAGGCAATATAACAAAAAAAAATACATTCCACAAAGTTGTTGAGTTGCTTTTCCATAACTGTTGACCTAGTTATTTGTTGGTATACATTCTTGTAAAGACTTTTTCAAAACAGATGTTCAGAGCAGTGTAAAAATGTCCAACATTTTCTTTAAGCCCCAGTATTTAATCCACACATATGCCTTTTACAAGCAATTTCTTATACTCGAAGTGTTTCCTGTCCCATTTCCCCAAACCCAATGTCCCTACATTGGTTGGAGTCCATATTTTGCTTTTGAGTTCAAATAATAGAGGATTTGCTGTGGTTGTGTGTGGTCCTTTTAAATAGTCAAAAAATCTAATACCCAAACATGTTCGGTCAATATATGACATCACTCTTTCATCAATGCTTACTGTTGACTGAATGCAATCTGGTCTGAATAAGATAGAAAGATAAGATCAACGTGTTCGACCCCAGTGGAGAACTTCAATATCTCTTCAGGTTTTCAATGAGATTTAGCTGGTTATCAAAGCAAACATCTTTAGACTCAATTCAACTCATTCAATAATTTGAAGGGAAGAATGCTGAAACTGACTATTTTTCACTTAAGTGAGAGCCACACATGAATTCCATTATTGCAAAAAGGCGCCTCGTGGATTCAAGTAGATTACACGGTACTCGTGGGACATGTGTCTTTGCTCTCAAATGCAATTCCATCCATCCACACTCCACATAAGTGCTTGTGTGAAATTCAATAGCATTTATTTGCAGTGAAATGGGAGTCCATACTCTCTCTCTTCCTCTAATATGTTCTCCGGCTGGTGGTGGACTCCAGGTGCTTTATGAACTGTAGAAGCTACAACACTCATTTGCAATCGCACAGACCTCAATACCAGCCGCACTGTCTCCGGTTTCATGCATTTAGACAATTAAAAAAAACATCCAGGGTTACTAACAGTAAGATGACATGTCACCAGCATATACAAATAGCCACAATCCAAAGCATGTATGTATCTTTGTTTTAGTTTGTTTGCTTTCATGCGGAACATAACGAGGCAAAGTGATTTACTTTATTGATTCCTGCGTCAAAAATCTATTTAGGCTGGCATTCCTCTGAAGGAAGTTCAAAGGTCAAGTCAGCTAAAGCATAGCACTCCTGCAGCTGGTGTTATTGCTCATTGTATTCTATGCCTCTACTGTGACATGTTCTCATGCTTTAATGTTCAAAAGGGTCTTTATTTTTCTCATTTCTGCAGCACTTCTTTTCACCCTCTGTCTGAAACCAGAGCCAAGTCTGCACTGATGTGTTAACTTGAGGCTCTGTTGTGATTGGTCAACCGCTCCTGAGCCTATTCCGTACAAATTGTCGGAACGCAATCCACGGGGTGTGTGGGAGATAAACTCCCTTTGATATGAACGTTGGGACTTGAGCCTTTGCAGACCATTTACATGCACAAATATATTTAACTCTCTAAAAGAAAGGGAAACCCCCAAAAGCATAATGGGGCCTCTTTATATCCGTCCCAGCCTTGTTTAATGTGTGTGTGTCACACTCGTTAATTGACTGCATGAAGTATACTTCAAACTGCCAACATGCCACTAAAATCACTCAAGTGTGTTGTTTATCTACTGTACTGTATTGTGCACAATTGGAATGGAAATGGGGATCAGAGTTGGATTACAATTAAAAAATGGACAGATGATGAAGCAAAACCTTGACTTACAAGCCAATAAACATAACTGAAAACACTGAAAAACCGAAATAGCTTTCTTAGTGCACTATGTATCATTTTTCGTAAAGACATAGGAGACAATACTAGAGATAGATAAGTTTGGATTCTGTGCTCTTCTTTTGTAAATGGACAGATGACATGATGAAACACCTTTTCCTTAGCTCTGTCCCGTTATCCCAAAATCCCTGCAATCCCCTGCATTAAAATAATGGAACAGAAACTTTCAGCCATAAACTCATCTATGCTAAACCCGCTGAGCTGATTGTCATTCCTGCAGTTAGGATAACAATCTATCCACTTTTCCATAGACACAGGTGTATTTTAATCCTTTAGTATTCTAATCATGTCGCTGTCATCTTTTAGACAGCAGGAGGGCTTTGTACCTAGAGTGAGTGACCTTTAAATGAAGTGGTTATTGTTGAGGAAGAGAATCATTGCAAAGCAAAGCTTAGCAAGTGTATATTTTCTGGCTTGTAACTGAATGTTTTTACCATTATGGGTTAAATTCTCACTTTTTGTCCAACGCTGATCCCCTCCTCGATTTCTATGTTGCATTTTAATGGTCATGGTTGGTGCATTTCCTGTTTTATTCCTGTGTTTTTCCCACCTGTTTGATTGTCTGTCCTGGCCTCATTAGTTTCATCTGTTACTCATCAGCCTTGAAATCACATGACCTCCCGCACACCTGCCATCTATCCCCTCATCAGCTCAAGCTTGTATTTAAGTCCTGCTTTTCTGTTAGCCTCTACCAGGTCCTCGTATGTTGTTGTTTGTCATGAAGGGAAGTTCTGTTCTGTTCAGTTTGTCCTTGCCTTGCCTTTCAAATGTAGCCTTAAATAAAGTGCTTTTGTGTCCTGCATGTGGGTCCACCCTGCTCCACTTATTCTTGAAAAATATAGGACATCAACAAAACAGAAGAAGAAAACACCCTAGGCTACATAATATGTCTGGCCTTTTTCTCAAATCTTTACTTAATTGCTTGGAGTTTTCCCTCTTTGTTAACATCCAAAAATCATTCTGTCATCATTGGCTCACAAGTAAGCGCTGATATGTAGGAAGCGTCATGGCAATCCGTCCAACAGCTGTTGAAACTCCAACTGTCAACCAAATGTGGTGCAAAAGGGAAAGGGATTTATCCTCTAGGATGTATGAATATTGTAGCATCATTTCATGCCAGTCTATTGAATTTTTAATTGGTCTGCAACAAAGTGGTGGATTGACTGGGATACTGACATTACAATCCCAACAGCCATACTTCTAAGATTGAGGAATACTTTTAAGGCAACACAAGCTTGGATATTGTTTAACTCTCTTAGATGTACAAATATCTCTTAGCTGAAGTGTCCAAGCGTATGCATGCACTGTAAAAGTAGGATTTTTGTTGAAAGCAGTACAGGATAGCAGACTTGTTATTGTAGGGACATAATTATCCACTCAAGTGACCTTCCCACTCTGGCTCAGGGCATCTCTGGCACAGAAATGAGACAGCAACAGCCTTTGGATGCCAGAAATGCCAACTTGTAAACTGCAGCCTCTTTCACAAGAACCCAAGCAAATAAGCAAGTTTTAAAGGGTTTGCATGCTTGAGGGCAGAATTACATAACTAATATGGTTGATATACTGCTCAGATGCTGCCACCACAGTAGGATACTCAAACACTGTGCAGTGCAGATAATGGACTGTGTCATTTTAAAAGAGATGATAAAGAAATTGCTCTTTAATGGCTATCAAAGTGAACAGGCTTCATAAACATAAACACTAGCGGGAAGAAAAGTAACAATAATAAACTAAGTGCTATTAAGCCCCAAAGCCTTAGTAGACTCCATCAAATCAATGGCAGCAGTCAATGGCAGAGATACTGAAATTGAAAGTCAAGCAGTCATAACTCTAAGTCTAAATCTCTCTCAACTATTAATAAATACAAATGTATATTAAAAAAAGATAAGAGTAGACAATGGTGTCCATCTTCCTGCATTATTAATAACTACTTCGTTCTATCACAATAATTCAATAGTGGAAATGTACACTGTTGTGTGTTCAAAGGAAAGATGAAGACAGGATGCTAGAATCATGTACCTCTCACATATCTATTCTTCAACCTAGCCTGGATGAGGAAATGGCTGAGCCTGCAGAAGACCTTGTCATTTTCAGGTTAACTCATAAATGTTAAATAAGGGTCTCGTGTTGTTTTTCCTTCTCCGAGTACAAGTCTATTCTGACACAAATGGGTCAGTGCCTGGCTTTGATACCTTAGTTTATTAGACAGTGCTGAGCAACCTGTGAATTGGTTGCCTCACAAGTCTGAGATCAGAAAGCTTTTGACCACAGGCCTGTCAAACCCGTCAACCTCTTTTCCTGCCAAGCCGACAGCAAGATTTGTGCAGCTCAATGCCTGCGTGCTTTTTATACTCACCAGAGAGATAGGTGATGTTTGTGTTCTCCATGCATGACAGCACTTGAGTGAGTATCTACAGAATAAAGACACACGTGTATTTATATCCATGCAATTTGATTATTGCTATCCTATTTTTGGAGTTAATTGCTGAAATCTGACAATGCTAAAAATACGACAAAGGTCAAGATAATACATTGCAGTTACCGGTGGAAGTTATGCTCAATATTTTTGACAATGTGGGGCTTTTTGGTTCACAGTTTCTCTTGGGTTGATTGGGTTATATCAGTTTGTCAATATCGACTTTAGCTTGGCGCAGGGAGCTAACATCTCCCGCTAAGGTGAAAGTGGCACATTTGAACCGTTTTCCCACACTAAATATACATGTAACTTAAATAGTAGAATAGAAAATAGTAAGCACGTAGTGTTGAGTTATTTTGGACATAGCCGTTTTCTGTTCTAAGCTAGCTTGCTAACGTTAGCCACAGGTAAACACAGGATCTTTTGGTTATGCTCAAAGGACAAACATGCTGGCTTTTTTTAGCCTTTATTTCTACACATACTAAATATGTGATGAACCAAAATGAAAATAATTTAAGAAATTACTGAAGATATCAACTAAGTCATGTTCAACGATTAATTGTTAACGTATTTCAAGTAACTTGGCTAACACTGCCAACTTCCTGAATCAACTTTTGCCTGTATGTACACACACATTTCCTGTCCAGCAAAGGATTATTACAGACTTCATTTTTCTGTTCTCAGTTATGATTTTAAGTTACAAATAAAATGGTTTGATAATGTATCCAAAGTCACTCAACTCACTCACTCCTTTTCACGTCTGATTGCTAATGTTTTTTCTTTACTGATGTAATATGCCATATTCCTGAAACAACTTTGTTTGATTTTTTTATCTTTTTAAACAGGAATGATGTCCAAAACTACAAAATTAATTACAAGTTGTTATAATGCAGAGTGTTTTAAAACATAAACTATGCTACTCAGGCTGAGCAGTCGACCAAAATCACTTTTGATATTACATTTGAGGGAGAGGATGGCCGAAAAACGCCCCCAGGCTTGGCGTTCAGAAGATTCCTGCAGGAGCAGCTACATCTGCTACCCTGTTTTCCCTTCTGGATCCGTCTGAATGATTTAAATGCCTCTGGATAAAAAAAGATCTGGACGAGTGGAAAGGAAACAGGGCCACTCCTTTGGGCTGAACCTGACATATATGGCTGAGGAAATGTTATTCTGTCATGCAGCACTGTGATAGAATATTCTCAAGCTGCCAGTAGTTGCATTGCCTTTGTGTCTCGTGCAATGTGATCTGATTCACCTGTTTTCATCCATATTCCAAGTATTATATCCTTCACTTTATTTCCCTATTTTTCCCTGATACTCTTATATTATTCTCGAAACATCCTGGGTTCAATATACTGTATATTTGATTTACGTGAACAATTGAGCTCTCAGATGATGCAGCTCTCAGAAGCATCCTGGTTTTAATTAAATATTGATGATTTCAGAGGGAGGTGGCAGCAAAGTGCTTCTCAAATCTTTGTGATTTTTTTTCTGCTACTCTGAGTTATCCTGTTGAAGCCAGTCTGCACTGTACTCATTAATTTACAACTATCAGACCACGTCGGGACAACAAAAATGGCATCAAGCAAATGCTGGTCCGTAGTAAACGCGTTTGTGAAGCTCCCAGTTCAAATCATCATCATTTTGTGAATGTTACGCACCCAAGACATGTTGGTGGATCTATTTTTGTCACACATGCCAGGGGAAAAAGCTGAATATAATATGCATTAAGAGGAATTTGGTTTGGATTGGAATCCATTTTCTATTGCAAGCAGTGTATTAGAGGCCAACAGGGACACCTTAAGGTCTATATTAGTATTCAGTCCTCCGCTGCCCAAGAGTCACCGTGGGGATGTTATTGAGATCTGCAAGGGCTTATACACCAGCCATTTATCAGTCTACGGAAGGATAGTCCACCATTACTGAAACTCTTTTCCAGTAAAATATTGCTGTTTCAGTTGATCATAAAACCAGGTCTGCTCTCATTATAGATACATATTGCTTTCCAGGTGCTTGAAAGGGTAATGTTTTAATATGTTGCTCAATGTCAACGTAATTCAGACTGCCCCATTTAGCACGTTAGCTAGAATAACTTAACCTTTAAAGGTGAAACTTGAAGTGGTCATTACTTCCAACAAGAAGGTTATGTTTCAGACTCTGTTTGTTTGTCTGATGGCTGTCAGCATGATTACAGAAAAAACTTCTACCTTTATTTCCATGAAACTCGGAGGAAGGGTGTGTTATGAGCAAAGAAAGAACTCATTACATTTTGTAGAGAGTCCGATTTAGGAAAGCAGATACACAAACTAGTTGGTACTTGTGTCGACACTACAAGATAGAGCATTTAAGGCTGAATTCATGTGGTGTCGGAATAATTGGAAAAATTGTGCTGCTCGAAGTGCCAGTGAAGTTGTTCATGTTCTCCAAAGAAAACATAATTCGGGGGTGACCACAAAGGAATCGCACATTCCACTGGCAGTTTTCTTCGTAAGATTTGGAAAAACAGCTTTAAAAACTTTTTGGGGGAGACAATTATTACTTTTAAAGGGACATCCGTGGTGTCCAGCGGTATGACTTGTGACCGCTTGAAACCAACCAAGACGTTTTGTAGCATTCGTCACAGGTTAAAGCTTAAGTGTTGCTAGCAGTTAAACTGAAGATGGGTTTAGATTACTGGAATGCTATATATACAGCTTTAATTAGAGAACATTTAATTGGATGATCCATTAACCAACTTGGGAGCCGTGGAGCTATGCTAAGACAGAAACCATAGCTTTATTTGACAAAACATGGGAATTACCGTCATTTAAATCTGAAATATTACATTCTATTCACCTAACTAGACAACAGACCTCGTTTCCGAACCACATTTGTCTGACAAATTGTTACGTTAACACATTACCAATTTGAAAGCATGAAAAAGGAGGCTAATCTGTATCTGGCTGTGTGTTCCTCTCACTGTATGATTCCTTTTCCCTAAGCTGTTGGATGTCACTGTTATGTGCTGATTAGAATCCCAACCAGCCCTCCTTTTCATTCCTTGTTTCAGAAAGGGAGGATGGTAAAGGGGGGGGGGGGGTTATTTTGAATGGGAGCATCACAAAGCACGCCTTTTCATGGGAATGAATTCCCCTTTAGCCGAAGATCTCACCCACGGACCAGGAAGGCATAGACCTGGAACTAATTACACTAACGAGTTCACCCTTATCACTGTAATAGCCACTGAGTGGAATCATTAACAGCCATTTAAAAACATGCAACATGGCAACACACAGGGCTAAATAAACCAAATAACTATGTGACTGCCCCCTGGTCTGCGAGATAAACACTTCTATGTGCATGAAACAATAACTCTCCCTTGGGTATGTCTTGCCTCCTTTTGAACACTTGTACCTGTGCACACATACATAAAGCATGCTCAAGGCTCAGCAAATGTACACAGGGGTGTGAGATTCAAAAAGTGCCTGAATGGAGGAGGAATTTAAATCTCAATGCATCGTTAGACTGGAAACATCATGTTGGCATTCAGGCGCTGCCAGGCGAAGGGATTCTCTGCCAACCATGACGCTCAGAGAGAGTCTGACAATAAGCAGAGCTCAGGCTGCAGGGATCCGTCACTGAGTGAGGAGCAGGACTCACTCACTCACTCACTCACTCACTCACTCACTCACTCACTCACTCACTCACTCACAGGGGCGAGAATTGGCTGGTTTGTGAAGCCCTCTGTGGGCTGGGGGATAGCAACAACAAGGGTTGTGAGCAAAGACAGTTGGAGAGCTTAATGGACGACAGCACTCTCCCCTGTGGGACGGAGCAAAGTACATTACATCTGCTGCAGAGAATTCAGAATTATGCAGCCAGAGCCATTAGTTGCAGAATGGATGCAACTTCCTGTATAAGGTCATGGAAGAAGAAAAAAAAGCATCCAATGACGTACATGCAAGAACCCTCACATTTCTGCTCCAATTTCTGCAGTTTTTTATGAAACAAAAAGCGACTCTCTTTTCACATTGTTGTGCTGACCTACATATGTTTCCCATCGGCAATGAGGCTTCCCAACAAATACGGGTCCCGCTACAGTTTACAACATCATTCATAAAAAAAAGACTGTGCGTATTGCATCCCGCATGGTTTCTTATATAGCCTCACCGCATTGTGTGGACTCACCGTAAAGAGTGAAAAGGCTGCTGTTCAGTTTATGTGGAGACTTTATCCCTTGCGTATCAAGCCCTGCCGTCCAGCATGGCAAGACTTTACTCGAATGTGTATCTGGATCCCCCCTCCAGAGAGAGATGAATGGTACGGCAGTTTATTATTCCTTCCCCCTCTTCAAGGTCCCACAGTGGAAAGGTACAGTCGGAAGCAGCTTCTCTCCTTTGAGCAGGAATTGAGTCTTCTTCTCGGACAGCTCCGGTGCTGAAATCTTCCTCTTCTGTCTCTCTCTTCCTCCACCCTCCTCCTTCCTGAGCTACTCCCTCGGCATGTGAGATGACACGCAGAGTGCAGGCTGTTGTAGGCAGGAGGAGACTCAAAGGCGGCCACTGAAGTCCGATTTAGGGATTTATAAGCATCATATTGCAGCCCCCTCCCCCTCCAGAGAGCCCTGCTGCGAGTTATAGTCAATTTAGGTTAACAACTTGTAGGGGCTTCTGGAGTGTGTTGATTGGCCGGAACCATTAAGGACCATGTTACACATGGATGTAATCATTTTGAGAATGGGCTGCTGCTTTAATGTTGATATCCTATTCGTGTCACATCTTCTTTTTTTTTTGCAGCTGTGGTATGCTTCAAAGCAAAGAGCGCCTGGAGTCAGAATTTAGCATATATGGAGGCATTTTATGCATGCAAATCTGCAGCCATGCTGTGCAGATTAAATATACTGGGGAGAGTGTATGAAACATGTTCAAAACTGAAGTAAAAAATATGTAAATTCAGATATTTCTTTTTACTTTGGGGGTTAATTACATATTCGTGTTCAAATAGATAACTAGTGCTGTGTTTTCATTATCTTTATTTGCCAAACATTTTAAACAATCTTATTTTATAAGCACCAGACAATAATGTTTCTTTAAAATCACCCTTCTATAATGTGATTAAAAAATATCAGCAAAGTTGCTTTTGGCAATGCTTTCATGCAGTCATCAGCAGATGGGATGCAGCAAACTGGTGAATTAAAGTTGATTGGACCATCACCATTATTTTTGACTTTTATGAGAGAAACCCATTCAATATATTGGGCAGTTTAAAAAAAATCCACAGACCTTCTCTATTAAATAAAAATAAATGTGTCCTTAGAGTTCGGAGAAAAGTTGTTTTAAAAAATGGCTTTCATAATTTCCCCTATCCACTAATGATGTTTTGAATTTAATTTGTAAAGCCAGCTCCAAAGATATGCAATTGTGTTGGATATTAAACATAAAAAACTGCAAATACTGATATTTCAGAAGCTTCAACAATGATGTGTTGTTGTGCTTCTACTATACACCTAAACAACTTGATATTTTAATATGTATGTCACAAAAGCTGTTACAATAAAAAGATTTAGAATCCCAGTAATACTCAACACAGCACATTTCAACACAACGCCATTCAGTGCTTTTCAAGGGAACCTCTATATTTTACACACAGTCTTTAAAAAGCTAAGATAATACAAATAAAACAAGCTAAAAATGGAATAATATTAGAATAAAATACAAGAATGATCACAGTGCTGCGAAGGTTATTAATAATGTATTAATATAAATAATATCAGGTAGATAAAATTGGCCAAGAGGATTTATTTGTATCATTTTGTTGTATTCATAAATAGATAACAAAAAGACAACCAGAACACAAATATGCTGGATCTCGGTAAAAGCTGAATAAATGTTCTTAATGTGTGTTGAATAAAAAATATTCTCAACACTGTACTATAATAACCTCTGCTTTGAATTGAATGCATCAGTGCCTCATGAAATTAACTTACATAAAGTGACATGTATTTTGCGAAATGATAAATAAACCTCCACAATGAGAATATACATGTCAGCTTTTTTTATACAATGAAGCCATACAGGAAATGACAGAATAGGTGAATTTCTCCTTGCAACATAATATATGAATATCCAAGCATAAAGGAAATGTAAAAAAATTGAAAAATGTAGAGTCAGTATCTTTGCAGTGGTTTTTCCAGCGCCTTCCCAAAGCAGAGTATTTGGTTGATGTATGAACAAATGGTATGCACCACGTCCCACTGTGTTTGCCTGTTGGTTCAAATGGAACGCCATGCATAATGGATGGAGGCGTAAGTGCACACGGACCCAATGGTCGTGAGGGAAGAGGAAGAAATGGTAGGCTATGGTATGTCACAATGGAAACCTGACCCCCTCACCTGCCTGCCTGTGACCCTTTTTCCCTGTAGTCACCTATGCGCTTTGAAAAAGTAATAGGATATGGATTATCCTTCCATTCCACGTTGGCTGGATTGTGTTAGGCTACTACGGCTTCTTGTACAATGAGAGTAGCACTTAAGAAGAATCTTGAAAGATGCTTCAGGAATTTTAACTGAATTCTTTACATTTTCATTGGGTTTCATGGCCTTTTACACGGCTGCTTTGGGTATCTATAGGGCACTATATGTGTTGGAAAGGCCCTGTTCTGCTTTTTGGGTTTTCCCTTTACTGTAGTGTTTTTATATAGGGTTTTGTGCATTTAAATGATCTACAAAGGCTAAAATCCCAAATGTGCCTACACTAGCACTTCTATTGACTCCAGTCCAACACATAAGCTAAGGGGTGGGACATTTCCAACACATCTCTAAGCAGTTGACCAATCACAACCGAATCAGAGCAGACTGGGCTCTGGTTTCAGACAGAGGGAGAAAAATAAACCACCTTTTGAACATTAGCATGTAAACATGTCACAGTAGAGGCACAAATATAGATATGAACCTGAAAGAGAAAAAAACTAATGAAATATTTTATTTCTGCAGGGAAATGAAGACAAGTAACTGAGGGAAAGCCAAGCATTGAACATGTTTTAAAAGGCTGGGAAAGCAAATAGCATTGACCTCAGTTTCTCTTTAAGAACACATGCAGTGATCTCAGAGGGGCAGTCCTGTCACTATTAGCAGTCCACTCAGAGTCCTGTTGCATTCTCACTGGAGTAGCTTTCCCATGGATTTAGAGTTAGATTTTTTTGGAGCAATGCAATCAATGTCCTTTCAGCCTTGAATTACTCTCCCTGTGGAATGAGAACAATGGGCCAAATGGCCCCTGATTGGTCCGTTTTGGTGAGCAGTAATTGCACCTTTCTCTCTAAATTTTCTGTCACGTGCTCCTTTGTTGAAGGAGTTTAACTGCAAGAGTGGCAATTATAGAAAGGATCATGTTATTAATGGCCCCTCTAATCTCGATCCAACATAGTATATGAAGGTGGATCAAATGTTGGTGGTGCCAATCAGGATAGGCGGTAGATCTATATATTATTTAAACTCCTTCATGGTGGAGGTAATTAGCTTCAATCAGTCAGTTTAACAACATATTGACATGAGAAATGTTTTTTTTTCATTTTGCCTAAGGAAGCATTTAATGACCGGCATTCACAAATATTGGGTAGGGTGTACATTTCCCTTTTTATATGGAGTTTCATCCCATTCAGTGAGTTTAAGGAGGAGGCATTGGTGGAAATTGTATCGCCAAAAAAAAGACTGTAGAAAAATCTATTGTAACCACCATTGAGGCATAATAAAACTACGCTACATGATCTGTTGAGGTTTTGCAATGAACCAAGGGAAGATGTTAAAACCAGCAATAAAATAAACTCAATACGGAATCAGAATCAAAGTAAGCACCAAAACACCAAACGCTCAAGTAACTTTACACTGTTACAACTGCAGAGGATTCAATAATGCACTTAAAATCCAAACCTAAGGGGTGATGAGCCCGCTGTGGTGTGCTCCTACTTTGTCTCATTATGGATTCAATCTCATCTCCAAGCTAAATCTTAAATCTTAAACTATAAAGTTACATAAACAGCTCATGTTTTAGTAATATATCTTGAAGGAGAACACTACCTACCGTATATTGGTATTCCAATCCATCATTTAAATGGCCCGAAAGTTGAACCAGTCGAGAAAGGTCTCAAACGTGTGGTGTGATGAATGCTTGAGTGGCTCCATAGACAATGAATGGGGGACAGATATTGCGGACCCACAACATGTTTCTTTTATTTAAACCCAAAATGTTCTTTATGCAATCGGAGTGTTTTCAGAACTATCCCTTGGGTGCTCTCGGTGTCATCCATACCTCCCTTTTCCAAATCATTGTCTTTGGAGCCGTTTGAGTTTTAGCAGTTAGCTCTAGTTTTCCGATTTTGGAGAGAGTTGTTCATCCAATGTATTGTAGGTCTGGATACAATATCCTCTTTAATTCCAAACACTAGTGAATTATTTATGAATGAGTTAAGGGTTTATGTACACACAGCATGTAGTTCCTGTATTGCGGTGGTACTTCTTTGCAGCATTATCAGCATCTTGCTACATTCAAGAAGCTGCTTTGTCTTTCCTTCTCGAGTCTGCACGTCACTTGCCCCTGATCCAGTCCAATTACATTTTCTACACAATGTGTTGCTTGGTGCTCACACGTCCACAACCTTGTGATTTCCGATAAAAGAGCCCGAATATGTTACTGAACACTGAGGGGACAAAGACTGTTTTCGTTGGACACTCGAAGAAAATAATGAAGGGATGTTCTCTCCATCAGTGGATTGAGTTAACACTGCATATGTTTGCATAATATCCCAGGATCAATTAGCGAACTCAAAGGTTTTAAGGTCTTGCAAATTAGAGTATCAATGTCAATATATACCGTGTATAATACATGCAGGGCTCATATCAGGTCAGTCAAATAGATAACTCTTTAGTAATACCTTAAATTGGACATATATATCGTGAGTAAAACATTTATCAAACTCTGTTGATCCCCTGTATTGTACACTAACATTCCAAGCATAACAACATCAGCTTAGTACTTGAGGCTAGGAGCATTTAAAAAGCTAACTTGTCAGTTAGAAGAAATGGGTTTGGAAATTGAACACCCACTGTAAAGGCTAATATTTCCCAAGCTGAATTACAAAATAAAACGGTTTTATGGTTGACATTGCATTCTGCATTTGTTCAATACTCTAAAAGGGTCAGTCTGTGATGTTTATTCATGTCACAGTCTTATTTCAAGAAGATCTGATCTCTTTTGCCAACTTTAAATTGTGGACTTCCTCCTTTATTCTACCCACGTAAATGAACAAAGAGCAATAAACACAGAGAGACACAGACACAGAGGGCAAACTTGCTCATTCGAACAAAGGCAGGAACGGATGTGAATGTAATTAATGTGGAAGTTGCTTTGCTTTTGGAAATAATAAGGAGTCCTAACTGAACAATTCTTCGACACAACAGAAAGATTTTGATTGGAGGGAATTAAGGATCAAGCTGAGTGAAGGCTGTGTTCAAAGCTTTGTTTGTTGTTCCGGCATGATCACATTAACTGACAGATGGAAACTACGGACTGAGGTTTCAGAACTTCATTATAAACATGAAACATAACTCAAAATGTAAGGACTGTTGTTTATTTTATCTGGTATTGTAACTTTTAAAAGCCAATGATCGTGGGAAATATCTATTTTTCATTCAGAAATACCTTCTGTTTACATATCATTGTCTCGTGTAATCTCCCCGAGCATGTTTTCAAAGTCTGTAGGCTGGAAAAACCTGTTGATGCCAAAACCAACACTGTTGCCAGGCAACTGATAGACTGATTCAGATTCAGCCAATTTTCCAAATGTGTAAATCGTGAATTTTCAGTTTCAACGATTTCCATCTAATACAAAATATGAAAAGAACATAAAGCTTGCCTTGACATTTTGTCATAGATTATTTTGTTTTATTTAAATAAACCTCCCTGTCCTATCAAACAAGATTTTAAATATAGTTAAGTATCCCTACTTAACTTTTAGTCCAGCAGTGGCTCAGTCCCCAAACAGACTTGAAATATGGAAAGTGGACTGCTACTTGGAGAGGTCCCAGTTCACCTCCTGGGCCCTGCTGTGGTGCCCTTGAGCAAGGCACCGGACACTTCCAATCCCCCCTCCCCATTGCTCCCCGGGCGCTGCACGGTAGCTGCCCACTGCTCCTAGTACTAGGATGGGTTAAATGCAGAGGACAAATTTCACTGTGTGTGCTCTGCTGTGTGCATGTATGTGACTAATAAAGAGGGTTTCATCCTCCGATTCTTCTTCTAAAGAAACTGCGCTTTAGTTTCGGAACAATTATGTCCGGAAATGGGGGCACTAAGAGAGAGTGCAGGCAAATGGTGGACTGTTTTATTGCTGCTATTGAGTTGTTTCCAAGTTGTTGTTCCGACTTGATGATTTACATGTTTTTTTCTATACAGAACAACGTTTTCAATAATTCCAACACAGCATAAATGCAGCCCTTTTTTGCAATGTTAACGAGAGCGAAACATAACATTCATTTGTGTTTGCGCTGTGGTTTGGATCCCCTCCAACATGTAATGGGTTCTCTCTTGGTCCGTGCTAAACCCTTCCACCAAGTTTCATGAAAATCTGGCCAGTAGTTTATCCGTAATCCTGCTGACAAAGAGACAGAATAATAATAATGACTGCCGATAGGAATGGAAAATGTGGTGCTTGATAAATAGTCCAAATGTCAATACCCCAAATATTCTCATTTGTACATCTCAGACACAGTACCAGCTCCTCATACTAACCGTAAACCACCGAGACACAACTTTTGGAAGCTGATCAAATTTAACATTATTAAACTTTTACAACCACTCTGACAATGACAGTGGGCGGTGAAATAAGGGTGTACCGTGAAGCGATAGTCCTCACACCAGAATTCATTTGATAGCACATTGAAATGAGCAAAAAAGGTACTTCAAGGATATAGGTTATTATGATTTTACAGATTAAAGGCTTAGTTCTTAGACTGCTATAGGCCTGTACACATTTGCTAATCCTCTGATAAATATACGAGTAAAGCTCGAAATTGAATGACAGCGGAAATTACAAATTTAAATTCCTTGTAGCATGCGCCATTAGTGATTTCTGTTAACCAGCTGGGAGCATTATCATAAATTTGTTACATTAATATTATCTGCAGAAAGAAGGTGGGGGGGGGGGTGACAGCTGCACAAACATCAATTTCTTTTGGGCATTTCCTGTTTTTGTACGGAGGATGTTGTCAAACCTTCCAGCTGGGACTTTTTGAGTCATGCCAGGTCAGTCACTTCATTATGTAGAATATATGGAAATACTGAATCTGTACGAGTATTTATTCTGCCATCAGATGTGTTGAGGAAGCACACAGTAAAGCCAGTAGGTCTGCAATATATGGCAGACCTATGACAGAGATGTTGAACTAGCTTTTACAACTTGGCTTTAATAACTGACCCATTTAGATGTGTTCTACTTTCTTTCATTACAGTTTTCTGTTGCCTTAAAGAGGCAGTAATCAATGTGTGTTTATGGATTCTGATAACTTTAATCTACTTGAAAGAGGGAACTAGTGACCCATGGAGAATGATCTCCTTAGCTCTGCAAAGCATTTTATTGCTCAAAGTTTCTATATAAGAACTTGAAAAAATCCCCACCAAGTCACCCTTTGATTGGTGGACTACGGTTAAGTGTTTAGCATAGAACACACTGTGAAAGGGTTAAAGTCCTAGGTTCGAAAACAAGGACCACACCAGACCAGAAAACACTGTGGCAGGGAACTGTCAATCACAAAGAAGCCCTGCCCTAAAGCATACAATGCTTAATCATCCATTTTACTCCTAGTATGACCAATTTTACAAAATTGACCTCATTTTATATTGAAGAAGACTTCAAAGTAGCGATTGACACCATAAAGTAATTAGGAAAATGATTACTGATCCAAGAAGTAGGTAATTTTCTCATAGACTTCTACAGAACCAGACATTTCTTGCATCCAATGGAGTCAACCCCTGCTGCCTATTAGAGAGAATGTGTGTTAAAAGTATTGTATTTTTTAGATCTGGGGGTTGTCGCCTGCTTTTACAGCGCTTAAACTTTACTGTTCGGATTCACTCTTGGCCTCTTAAAAAAACGTTGATACTGACTGTACAGAACACTATTTGTTCAAAAGGAATTAACGAGCTGAGAGCTGCTTAGAAACAGATATCTCCATGGTGGAGATCAAAACAGCCATAAAGCAGAGTAAAGATAATTATTGTCATCAATATTTAAACTCCTGTTTTGTCTTTTTTTCTGGAAAACAATCTGATGAGTCATGCGACAGTCGGGGGTGTGGACAAAAAGCATATCCAATCCGATGCAGATCTGTGGAATGATAACCACATAACATCTTGGTCATTTTCCCCCTCAGGTTTTATTTTCAGTCCATGACCAAAACTCTTAACATGGTCCAATTATGAGGAAAAAAACGAATCATCACATTGTTGTCCAAACATTGTCCAACATAGCAACGGTAACAGCAAATGGACTGTCAAGGATAGAGAATGCCATCCAGCTCATGTTGGTGTGTGGATTTGCTACTTAATGCTGTTTGATAAAATAAAACGTAGGCTGAAAATGCTCCAAATGTTCCTTTGTCCTTATTTAAATTCCAAAATGACTCCATATTGGAGCTTTAAAACAAGCTTTTGTCCACCTCTAAAACCTCTCTTGATGTCTCTCCACTAGAGCAGCATATCTCACACTCACACATGATATGATAGAATGAAGTGGTAATTGGATTTCCATCACGCCATTGAAATCTGCTGCCAAATGCTAATCTCTTATCTACCCGTCAATCGCTGCGCAACAGCATGACAAAGCATAGAAGATCAGCACTGACTTATCTGGCGGTGGTGTTACATCTGGAGCATAGCTGCTCTTTGTCACATCTGGAATCTACATGTGGATTACCTCGTGACGAGGCACAGTTGGTGTGATTTTATCCAGATGCTACCTGCCAGCTGATGTGGCTCATGTCAGCCTTCCCCAATAAATCATGGCCTTTCACCAACTTGTCAAACAGGATCAGAGGACTTTCTCCAACAGACTGAGCATTGCTTACCTCTGGGTTTAGCAAATTGCCTCTGATGTGGATTTCTTTTTCTACATTTTCCATTTTCCTCAATCCATTGGGTTGATTATTGATTTGGAGATTTTATATTTTCCTCAGACAATTGACGTTTTTTTCTGACAATGTAGATTTATTAGCAGTTCTGACAAAGCCCTATTATTGAGCATCACTCCCCAGAGCTGTCAGAGTGGTTCTGGCACCAAGGCATTATGGACCACAAGCATCCATTAGCACCAAATGGAGGGAGGGCCAAACACAATGTCGGACAGCTTGAGCTTTTGAGTTTAATTAAATGTGTCGCAGGTTTCATCCTATTTATGGCCCGTAGGCAGTAATAGCGACAGGCTGTAAATCCTGTGAGCACAGCAAGAAAATGTACTCCATTTATCTCCCGCTGTGACTGGAGAGCTACATATTTTTCCAAATGTGAGCACTTGGAGCCTTTAACAAGATGCCAGACTTGTGAGATGAATTGGTACAAAGCAGATAAGGTTGATATTAAAACACATGGTACAATAGCTCCAAATGAAAATATTGTAATGCAACTTAATCTTGGGATTTAAATCCCTTTATCTAAAGCACTGGTTAAGAATGGATTGATATTAGATTTGACTGAGCGTTTGCTGTACAATGAACTTCCCTTTCTGGCAGCAACAATTACTTCATGATAAAAAAAAAAGTATTTATCATCCAAGCAAATTCAGCTTGAGCTTAGCCAGCTTCTGTCTCTGATAAAAAATGTATCCGTCCTAAGGCATTCAGGCTTCATAATGTATTGAAGTGGCCGATAATCAGTCATGTCTCGTTATAATATTATTCAATGCACTAAGTAAGTTCATTTGACTGTGAAATATACTGTATTGCTCTTTATTGATTCATTTTAATATTTTTTCTTTTCATTGACTGTGTTTGTCCCCTGAAGGCTTGGTTGGATAGACCTTTTTATTTATTCATCCTTCTTTCATTTCGCAAATCTAACTCCATCTGCTGTATACTTGTCAATTTGCTAAAGTTCTACGATGACAAAATCTTGTTGATTGTATTTGGTCACTAATCAGATATAAGACAGATGGCAGCTGTGAGAATAATAAGTAGGCAATCTCATTAGCATTATATGTTCATGAGGATGTATATGTGTCTGATGTTAAAGGGTTGTGCTTTTGTGGGTTTTCCCTTTTCTGTACTGTATTATATAGGTTTTTGTGTCGAAATTAGCATGAAAGGGCCCTTTAAGAAATGTGGAGCAACTTCATCCTGTGTGTGCCTGGTAGCAGAATTAGTAAGGTTGGAATGATGAGAAATCCTCAGTAAAGAAGTCTACTTAACCATTCCTGTTGTAAGTATTTCCTGCTCACACCAGCACATGTAGTGTGATCTTGATCTTTGGCTACCTAGGTAACATGCCTCTGCTGCGGAGGGCTCTGAAAGGACCAGGCAGGGTTAATTAATTAGACATGAAGAGACAGCAACAGAAACAACATCTGAGACCACCAGAAAGAATGGGCAGAGTCAGGTTCAACTAAGAATAAAGCCCTTGTGAAGTTTTCGAGAAAGGTTCCTTTGTTTAGAGAAATTGTCTTAATAGCTTCCATTGAGACATTTTCATCTTTTTAATTTACCCCGGCTAATTTCTGTGTACTCCAAGGACGGCAGTAATGAAAGGAAAAGCCATTAGCTTGGCATATTAGAACCACCTCCCCTGCCTCGTTTGTGAGCAGACAATGATCCAGAAATTAGAAGTAGATAATGTTTAGTACAAATGACAGTCCATATTTCCATGGCAGCAGCCCAACAGAGCATTTAAGCACAATTTAATATTTGATGGGATCCATTCCTGTAATGGAAACACATGTTTCAGAAGCACCTGATGGGGAAGACTGCAATGGGTAGGATAGGTTCAGTAATAAAACGGACTCTTAACGGAGTTCTTACGCAACTAATGAGATGTCCAATAAGCCCATTTCCGTGCAAGAAAGAAAACAAATACCCTAACCGGAAGAGGAGGGGACATTTATGTACCCCTCCAAATTGGGACGGAGCACTGCGCTCAAAGTTCAAATTATTTCTACTTTGACCTTGTTTGCCGCTGACCTTTTGACCCGCAACCAATCAGATGACAGCTGTATGTAGCTGTTCAAACTAGCAAGCAAGGTAACCATAGAAACTAAACTTTCACCACAAGGCTCAGAGACCTGCCCAGTGGGGAACACAGAGCAACTTTTGTTTAATGTGGATGAAGCTTAACTGGGGGAAACAACGAGATATGGATACTACTTCTCGTGTTGCCAACTCATCAACAAATTCAATAAATGGCAGGAGACTTCATTGTTCATGGCCAAATTATGAATCATGACAATTATCCAATGTGCGTCATGGCACGTCCTGTGCACGCTCTGCCCAGGAGCCAACCTCTTATCCAAATCAAACAAGAGTAAGTCCAGAGTCAATGAGAATGCTTCTGACACAAACCATCTCCAGCTGCGTGTTACGTATGAAAGCGAAACTCCTGAAAATGTGCAGGTCTTTTGTAAATTGTCCGATATTCGTGTGAGAAAATGGCTCACGTGACATCTTGCTGTTGTTGTTTTTTTTTTTATCACTATCCAAGTCAAAAGCCCCCTGTAGCAAAACCAATTGGGACATCCAATGCATATTAAACCGCCATCATTCCATTCTCTGTAAATTATCATACACAAATAGAAAAGATAATTGGACTTCTGTATGGACAAAGAAGGAGCGATCTGACAAACCCATTTGGAAAAACTGATAAAAAAAAACAGACAGCTGCAGGCAAAACACAGCCTTGCAATGATCTAATTACTTTCTTCCGCACATCGTTCACAATTACAGTGCAGCTGCCTCCCCAAATAACTGGCTATGTTAATAAGTAAAATATCTCATGCTACAACTCTATTAGCCTCGCTGGCTGAGCAGTCTGGCTAATTGGAGATCTGTGTGAAGTATCCTCAGGTGTTTATTACAGATTGTCAGGTATTTAGTTTTGAAATAGTTTGTATTCCAACTGGGCTCTTTCAAATGTTTATTATACAAAACAAATTAAAAAAAAATAATCATAAAACACTCAAGGGAAAAAATCACCTTTTTTCCAGATCCAAGCTTCATGAATTCCATTTCCAGACACTCACTCTGATCGCAGCTAGTCCAGAATAAACCTATAATGAACTTGATTTGTGTTTTTTTTTAAGTCCTTAAGCTTTAGGATGGCAGTGTCATGGTGAGAGTCTGTTTATTCACTCTCTTCTCTTGGCTTAACACTGCTGTGATTTCTCCGACGACAGCAGAGGGAAGGCTGTTCCGTGTGAGTGAAGAAAAGCTCCTGTCAAGAAAAGTGGTGTTAGCTCTGGAGAGTCACAAAGCATGTATGAGTGATAACAATGATGCTGGGGGCTGAAATGTATCTTAAAGCCAAAGGGTTGTCGGTGATCAAGGTTTGGAAATGGTCATATTCAAATGGTCATGAAAAGTTAACAAACCAGTTGGTTAGGGGGAAAAAAAGGATCATGATTTGGGTTAAAAATGGCTGAAAAAGTGTCACATGACAAAATCTTCACATTGCGTCTGTGTTTATTTAACCTGTGCTCCAATTATCGCTCCTGCCCTAAAAATAATCCCCACTTAATACGAATCATCCGTAATTGAAGCCTAACCCTAACATCCTAAACCGAACAAAGCAGGTTTGTTGGCTGAAGAAGTTGTAAAGATGGGAGTGCCCTTTCACCCATCTGATATATTAGAACATCCACTTAAGGCTTATTTTTTAATGATGATTACATTTGAAAGGGGTGTGGAATAACCTAAAATAACCATGACTAATAATCTGCGTGTTGTGTTAAACTATGACACTCAAGAACTGCATCAGGACACACGCTGTTTTCATCAATACATCTTTTATATGTGCGTGGATGGTTTCGACATCATCTTTTTCTAACTGAACTCCACCCACTTCAATCCGATTAAAAGACCATGGACAAAAACTCACATGTCTTTTGAGCCTTAATGAGCATTGCTCGTGCAAGATCACTCAATTCTAGTTATGGACAAAATTGCAAGTGGTACGAAATGACTGATTAAACCATGAAAAAAAGAAAAAAGTTTCATCTTGACAATTGTAAAGGAGGTTAAAGGTCAGAACACAAGCAGGAGAGAAATTAATCATTGCGACGACACCCTTTCATTATACACCAACACCCTGGCGCCTCACGATGAGCCGTGATGCTCTCATGTACTCGAGTAAGAAAGGCGTGCTTAGCTTGCATGCATAATTGATCGAGTCACTGGATTAGATGAAAGACGGATATGCTGTTGTGCACAATGGGAGTCGAAAAAAAAAAAAGCCTGTTTCCCTTTGGCCATGGGCCCTAATGTGAAAGGAAATGGACTGCCACTTAACGCAGATGCACTGTTATGGATGTCTTGCTTCTCGAAGCGAGGCTGCTCTGACTGTAGCCAAAATGGATACACAATGGTCATGAGGGTAAGAAGAGGGATATATAAATAGGACTGCATATCAAGTCATATGAAGAAGGTTTGCCCACTTATTTGATTAAGAAGAGTGCTCGCTGGGTAAGGCGCCCATCATGTTGCTGTGTCTTGGATATAAAATTGGTTCATTCCTCATTCTGGAAAGCACACCTTTAAAAAATGTCAATTTAAGGCAACAACAAAAAACGTTTCCTGACACATTAACACAAAAAAACCCTGTGACGCCTTTTTTCTAAATTGTCAGACACATACAAACGCATCCGAATAAAAGTTGAAAGATTGATGTTCCTTGCATTCTTTCCAGAGACATTACTGTCACTTACATCCATAAATGTACATTACTTTTGATGGATGAATGGCTCAAAAGTGTCTTTCATAAAAGGTGTGTTTCATAGCTAGACGTTGTCTGGTTCAAATATTCCACAGGTTTAAGATGCCAGCAGGCAGACACAGGTCAATCTTTCCACCTGTAGCATTCTGATTTTATGATATCTTGCTCATCTGGGTTCATAAAGCAGCACAGAACTGTTCGTCTCCCTCTGCCTCATCCTGAATGTTTCATTTGAAGCTGTATTGAAGCTGCTTTATTGCTACTCCATGTAATCTGTCATCTTCCGTGCCCACCAGCTCTGTGCAACGCTGCAAAATGGATTGTGGAGGCAAGTGACACCGACAGTTACTTCGATAAAACTCTCAGTACAATTCAAAAGTTAGACGGATAGACTGTTCTTCCTTTTTATTTTGCTTTCATGAACAAGGCTTGAGAGATGTGGATAGGAGAAGCTGCTGTGTGTTTTTGTTTGTTGAGTCATACATTGGAATACAAATGAAAAAAAGGTTTAGAAACATGACATCTGCTCCTTGAAAAAATGTTTGCCTCACGAAATGTAATAATATCGCTTGGACCTCTGTTCAGGCAATGATGTTTTTCAGTCTTTCTTCATTGCTCAATGCCTCTAACTGATGACATTCAGATGGCAAACCCTTTGCAAAATAGATGCACTTGCTGTTGACGGCACTTTCATTTAGCACAGAAATGTCTTTAAGTATTTCTTTCAGGATAGAGCCCTAAACTATGAAACCCTTGAACTGGAGAAGCTTGTAAGAGGTGAAAAACCAGTGCATAGAAAGTGCACAAAAGTTTGTTGTGCATTTATAATTTGGATGGGATTTGAGTAGGAATATGCCCTGTGCAACAAAATGTACAATTGACATTGTCTCAAGACATACGCTAGAATGGAAATTAAGAGATGCATTTGCTTTGGATTTCATGGACGCATGTAATCTAGCTTGGTAACATTCACACAGTATCATGATTATGACATACTTAGTTCTCTGATCTCTCCGACTAACATGCAAGTGAGCGACTACATTTTTTCCAATGTGATTTGCACCAAAGCGAACCTCCAATAAAGCAGTTAAGCAGCATTTCCAGTTGGAGTCAAGTTTCTTTTTTTTTTGTTGCCTCTTCTCAGTGATAGGATTTTCACAACAAAGCCAAAGGCCATCTGTCAGGAGGAATGGGGAATCGATTCTCCCGTGTCCAATAACTTGCCACCCACAACTTTTCTTTTACACTCCTAACATTGATGATGATAACAGCTCCCAGTGGTTCATACAGGGACCGTTCTAAGATTTTGTGCAAGTGTTTTGGATGCCCGTGACTTTGTTTTGTAAATCAAATAGAACATTTGAATAGATGTAGCAAATATCCATGTCATTCTGAAATGTAAAAGCGTAATGTAGGATACTTACATTTTTGAAGTACATAATGCTGAAGTCACTGAGACTATTTCTGTCTCAAGCCATTAGCCAAAGAGTGTTATGGCTCACTCACTGACCCCATTTATGCACCTTGGTTTACTGTATTGTAACCACAAGGCACTTAACCAAAAGGTGTAAATGCACTTTAGACACACTGAAAGTGAAGACTAATTTGACTTCCTAAACCACATCCGGAGATGAGCGAGGACTTATTCTACCATGTTAACAATAACATTTAAAAGCACTATTTTATGAGGCCAAGGGTCAGGATGATGCTGAATAGAGCACATAAGACACAAGGTGTAAACCCAACAAATGTAAGAGAAAACGTGATGTTCAGGACCAACTGCTGAGGAAAAGGAATGGCAAAGTATGACATTACAACACAATGGTATTACACTTTCCAAAAGAGTGGACTTATATTTTACTTATATGTGGGTATTAGGCCTTTGGCACTAGCAGTATCTTTATTTTTTGTGTAAGGCAGTAGGTAAGAAAATGTTGACTACAGTTTAATATTACAGTCAACAGCTGTTGATTTAGCTTTAACGTTACTTTTGGTTTGTTAGCTTTCAATTTTACTCTATTTGTAGGAATGAGAACAAGATTAATGTATAATGTGTCAGGGTTGGGGAAACAGGACCAAAGTGCAGTAAATCAAGGGGAAGCAGGTAAGGGTCGAAAACAAAAAGCGAGCTTTATTCAAAAGCTGTTGACGAAAACACGAAGGAAGGGTAACACAGGACATGAAAAACACTTAGCTTCAGGTATGAAGGGCGTCAGGAACAGGCAGGTATCTTGGACAAGATCAGTGAAGAAATGATGACGACCGAACAACAGACAAAAGGGAAACAGGGACTAAATAGCCTACACAAGGGTAATCACAGGACGAGAGACAGCTGGAAGGGGGAGGAGAAACACAGGTGCAACAGGTGAACACAATGACGCAATCAGGCACAGGATGGAACCGCAGACAGGAAGTGAAGCTTAACATGACACAAGAGGGGAAAATATTTCAAAATAAAAAACACACAACACAAAGACATGACAGACACGAAAACAAGGATCATGACATAATGTCAACCATTTAAATCTATTTCAAGATGTTCACCAACAGTTTTGCTTCTTGCAAATCCTTTTTGACTATAAACTAGCTTGTTAGAGAAGCTAGCAACCGAAGCTAGCAACAGAAGCTAGCAACCGAAGTGCAAATGGTGTTTGTGGGTCTATATGTTTGTGTTTAGAAAATATGGGACTTTCTGTTATTTCCCTCTAGCATTATTCCCTTCCCTCTTTAAAATTGTGCAGCCCATTTGTAAAATTGATGTAAAAAAAAAAAATCATACATCATTTTTTTTCAAAGGTTAATGTAAAAGAAAGTAGTTTGATAAAAAAAAAAACGTCCTATTAAAAATCAGGTCTTTTCATAATGACTTGAGCTTATTTTAAAATTCTAATAGACATTATCTTGTGTTGGCAATTCTAGTATTTAATAACGTTCAATACTTTCAGTCAGACTTTGTTAACGGAAAGTTCTCTATGAGTCCCAAAACATTTCTAGATTTAAAGTTGTATTATTGAAAACTCTACAGCAAACATATCAATACCGAAAATACTGTACTGCAGTGGTAGTAATTGTCATCATGAGATGAAATAAAGAAGATAATAGCTTTCTCTGGCTTAAAAGCATTTTCAGCAGAGTACTGACTGAAAAAAAAACACTAAACACTGTCCTGCTCTCAGTGTAAATGATCTTTCTCCTCCTCACTGCAGTAAATCTCACTAACTGTATTGATCTCCCTTCTATCTGGAAATAAGTGGCTGAGGTGAGAGAGGCTCTACAATGTTGTTTGGCTCTCACATCCATCCGTGTTGTTTGCTGGCTGCTTACAGCTGCAGTGATAATACGAATGTGATGGACTGCTCTCGGACATGTCGGCCCCATTCCCCATTGCAGGGACTTTATTATGATTATACTCTCCCAAGGGCCTATGACACTAACATCTGTAATGCTTGATATGGAAGTATATTGATAAAACAAAAAGTGTTGGAAAAATAAATGAAACAGAATTGAGAAAGCTGAAAACTAATTCTGAGCACTACTCAGACTGCAAGTCAACAGAAATAAGTTTGACTGCAATCCAGATCACGTGAACTCTTGTTCCTGAGTCTGTTCTTTAGATTTTCACAAGTATTTTGGCAGCTTGTGAGCAAGACATTTTATTTTCAAGCATTTATGACTTCTAACTGCTTCGAAGGCCTCTATGGCCAATTGTTTAGCCGACTCCACTATCCTACTTTTGAAAGTAGAGGAAGAAGAGGAACCTTTACTTCATGTTGATTTGTAACAAGTCGGATACAGACTCTCAAAAGTTTTGTGCACGCACCTTCGATCATTATAAGCTCAAATGTAGTTCCACGTTCCTCTTGATGCTGATAAATCATTGCTACGCTAACGAGTGTCCTTTGCACACTGCGATGAGTCTGCCTTTGTGCTCTTGAAGGTTGACATGCAGAGTGATGAGTAGCGCTCGCATTTGCTTTATGCTCTCTTAAATCTTTTGTGGTCAATATGTACAAGTCATGACTTCTCGAGAGCATGTAGGAGTGAATAAGTGACTGACTAAGTACCCATTTCTTTCACTAACCAAAAAGGAAAAAGATGGCTCAAAGACTTTCCTGTGGTTCGCTGCCCTCATAACCTTTGACTCTTATGTGTAAGTCATTCAGTGGTTCATAAAAGCATGCATTACACTAAAAAGCCACAGCCTGAAAGCGCATAACTTTCCAGCTGGATGAGGAATGTCCTCTTAGGAATTTTGCAAAAGAGAGCCCTTTATTTCACCAGGTAACAAGAAACCAGAGTAATTTTTTTTCCGAATTGTGACTTTGCTTATTAATCACCTCAAACCTCGGGATGTGTTTCAAAAGAAGCTGACAGGCATTATCAATCGATTGAGAAACCTGTTTCACGATGCCAGTGTGGATTTTATCCCTTCTCTATCCACTGCCCAAATGTGTTGGCCAAAACTGGGCGATGTTACAGGAAGCGTTATAAATACATTTAACGCAGAACTCACATCAAAGTCTGGCTGCAAATGCTTTCATAAACCCACAATTCTCTGTCATGGTAAAATCAACAGCTTTTGAGAGAAACTGCATCAGGAAAATATCTGTTGCACATCCTTCTGTCATCCCACCTTGAATGAAGGTGAATCTACTCCCTGTGGGTATGTCGATAAAACTAGCCACGTATCAATAGTTCTGAGCGTCTCATAAATCCCATAAGGCCTCTGCTGTCACAATAAAAAAAAAAGTGATGTATCACGATGCTGCCTTTGTCCTTGTCTGTTCTCTTGGTGTACCTCCCAGTTTTTAATCTAATATCCCTTAACATGATAAAGAAAAAAAAGATTTCTGTTGTCAAATTTATCCAGAATCTATTTTTTGATCTACCCATCTGCAGGCTCTGAAAAGATTAAAGACGGATCCTTCCCAGAGGACAGCAGATGTCCTCTTGGATTCACTACAGTTGCAATGGATGTCAACCAGGGCCCAAAAGTACAACACAAATAGAAACCCAATAGAAACTTCTAAAGCCTAATTCATTGATCCTCTGTGGCTCCTTAGCCATACAATGTTGTTGTTCCACAACAGAGTTCAATGGTCTCAACATAACTTTGAAGCTATACTTAGAAATGTATTAGCCAAAAGAAAACATAATTGAAATTACAGATCAATAGCTTTAATGTGTTCCTCTCATGTATGGCTATTACATTGGAGTCACAGAGCTAAGCATCAATTTGCTGGAAAAGGCTACCCTTCTATCTATGAAAACACGAGAATGTTGTCTAACAAGAGGTTTTCTATAAAATAGGTTATGAAATGAAGGACACATATTCCAGAATAACTAAAAACCAGTATGACTGATTCATGTTGTCCAAACTAAACACAGAGAGTTGTCGTTTCAAATTAAACTTCCAGAAAAAGAATAGGTTAAAAAGTCGACCTTCTTGGTTGTTTTTTTTAAGACTGCCCTGTATTCCTTTTTCGGAAAACCAGAGGCACAAACTGGAGCAGATTTATCAAACAATATGATGCTGCAGAAGGTGTTTTGAGAAGTTTGCATGCATTGCTATGTACTGACACTTTAATTTGTCAAAGGACGTTCTGACTTTTAGGGCTGTAATTTACTGTTTTCCCACTAATGCCTCAGTTTGCATCTTAAATGTCAAACTTGAAGTATTCCCTTCCAAACTGCAAGTATCCATAAAAAAACATCCCATACATTCTCTTAGCGAGGAGAGCCATTGTCAATCTCGCCTTGGATGTATAATACATTACTCTGCAGAGGTTGTAGATAGTGTTTGGAGACTGATTGAAGAGCAGTACATCCATTAGCTTAATGTGTTCTTTCCTATTCAATAGCCAATCCCTTCAATGCCCCAATGACTACTTGGTCATGCGCGCTCCTCTTTCCACCTCGTTGTTCTGTTTGGGCTGAGGAGACGGACAATAATGCAACAATTAGCATCTTTTGCCTTTCTCAAATAGACAATAATGAGACATATCATCCCTTTCTTAATGCCATGTTCTTAGAATAAGAAGATGACATTTATGAATGGTTGACCAATCGCAACAGAGCCGGCCACCTAACCAATCAGAGCAGACTGGGCTCTGGTTTCAGAAAGAGGGTGAAAGGAGGAGTTGCTGTAAAAATTAAGTCCTTTTTGAACATTAAAGAATGTGAACATGTCACAGTAGAGGAACAAAATATAAATATGAACCAGGAAAAGAGCATTTTATGATTTTAATCTCTCACTCGCATATATATCCACAATGACTGGTTTGATATTTTTCATTATGAAAATTAGTTTTGCGATGGCCACTGCATTAAATGACACAGCCAAGCCTTTTGAATTAAGATACAAGTGAAAGCAAATTAATAACACATTTATTTAAAAAAAGGTACAGAGTTTCAAATCATTAAGAAAAAAACCTCTGAATAGAACATTTGGAATGCGGGTAGAATCCAAAATGAGACTTCTTGCACATCCAAATAAATGGAAAAGTCAGACTGGAAAAAGATAAAAAACACTGCAAAATGTTTAATCATGCCCTCTGATATGCGAGAGAAAAACAGCAAAAAAAACACTTGTAAAAATAGTTGATATTACAGCCCACAACTCAGGTATTAGACGGAAATGTAGGTTACATTAACAGCATATGCCGCTTCCACAGCAGCATATGCCTCACAGCTGTCAGTGCTGCGGAAAGGTCCCGGCGGTCAACGCTCCAGGTGTCAAATATGGTACATGTGATGATTAGCCAAGCAAAGGAGGAAAATTACACGTTTAATGATGCAAGGAAGGGCAAGTTCTCAAAATCTAAATTCAATCAAGACTGTGCATTTGTCACACACATGTACTATCAAGCCATATACTATGATTTGGAAATAAAGTCTTAAAGGTTGGGGTGCAGCTGTAACAAATCGGTTATTTATAGATTGTTTTAAACCTACCAATAAAACAAATGAGGCGTAAATGTGACTCTCTGGGTTAAGGTGACTTTGAACTTTATGAAACACAGCTGGATTCAATATTAAAAAAAACAACTATCCACTAAGTTACCTGCGTTTTAGTACACAGTCTGTGCAAGAGTTTGTCTGCCTTGGTGAACTCCTTACTCTTTTCTCCAGTTCGCCTCTCTCATTGTAACCCTTTTTACACATTTACTTTTTATCGAAAGGAACGTGAATTTGGAAGAGAACTTTTTTAAATATGATTAAGAATGTTTTTTCCCCATATGAAGGACCTTGTGAGTTTTATTCAAACTTGTTTATTTATGAATTTTGTTTGTGGTTTGGAACTGGTTCTCAGGCTTCTTCCCCATCATCTTAAATCTGAGCAATACGTACACCCTTTTCTTTTCTTACAGGAGACATTTTGACCTGTCACAGTAGGAGGAGCACAGGTGTTGCTAACAACACTAACAATGTCTCCAATCTAGTAAAGTATGACAGTGAGAGGCATGCGCAATACCAGTAAAGCTGCCACCAAAGCAGCTTAATGGAATTCAATAACACTTCTTTACTTGTCTTCCTGAAAAAGCCCCAAGAGGTTTCCAAATCGACAGCTAATAAGCTAGGGTTAGCATGCTAACACGCTCAACTGAGATGGCAAACAATACATGGTATATTTTCCAGCATTAACACGTTAACATTGTCTTTGTTAGCATGCTGAAGCTAGCGTTTAGCTCCACTGTGACTAGGTTCAGTTGTAGACTGTCCAATTAAATAGGAAAAGAAAGGCAAGAGGTCATACACACAGTTCTATGTCTGTAAATAATGAGAGCAAGGTGCAGTGCCCAATTACCACTCCGTTGTCCAGGTTGGCAAAACAAGGGCTCCAAATATTTGAGAATAGACAAGCTTTAAACCTTTGTTTGTATGACTGAGACCTTTACATCAAACATCCTTTGGAGCATTGAGGTGAAACAGGATTTTTCTGGGCTGAACATCAAAGACTATTGTAGAGTTGTAGGCTTATGTGTGGTGTAGTCAGGGCAACCCTCCTGTTAGGATAGGAACATACCACCAGCTGTTTATGCTATTGAGCATGACGCTTTTTGAACTATTGGGCATTAACCACTGCGTTTTTCTTGGTATGTCACATCAAAATCAATTATATATTTGGAAAAAAACAGGTGTCTTAGGGTTTTGCAGAGAAATCTTATGTGCTCCAGTGGAGATGAAACTGACATATGCTTAAATAGTATGTCTAAGTTTGTGCTGGGGAAAGCCATGGAGAAGAAATACATTCCCCCAGAGAAGAAGACAGCTGGGGCTTATTTATTGGATTACCTGGCATCTGGGGGAAAAGTAATATGCCAAATACCTCAATAATTTTGCTATGTTGGTGCCCTCATTTGCAATTGATGTACGTTTGTGTGTGTGGGGGGTGGTTATTGGTTGCAAAGACAAGCTTACTTTTCTTTCAGGGCACGTTTCTTTACTTTGTGAGCTTTCTACCAGCCAGCATGATAGAAAGGTATTGTGCAGTGAAAATAAAACTTTAAACTGGTCCCTACAAAAATATTTTACATTCACAACAGACCTCCACCAAGGTCTTTTCGGTGAGTTATTTGGAAGCCATTTTTATTTTTGGCAGGATCATTTCTTGTTGTTGTTAATGACTCATTTGAGCCACAAGAGGATTCACTATCCCATGTTTTAAATAGGAGTAGAATTCATGTTTACTTCCAAGTTACTTTTTATTTCTCCATTGGAAAAACAAGATACTGTTTTGCATGTGTATCTTTCCAAAACATGTTTACCCAACTGTTTCATTTTGGAATGAACAAAAAATAAGGAATTTGGAAAGATTGTCCCCTGCAAAACGTTTTTGATTAAACTGTTGTGTCTTTTTTATTCATGAACAAAGGACAGAAAACTATTTAGTTTAGACTTGATCACCTTTTTTATTTCCCTCTCTTGGCTTCCGTATGATTTAGATCAACTCCAAAAATCTTACGGTCTTCCTTGGTTCATGCTACACCCTTTCACCAAGTTAACTAAAAATCAAGCCAGTAGTTTTTCTGCAATGGTGCTGATCAAATCCTGCCAACAAAGCTTTATTAATCAGCATTAGTAAATAATGATAGCTCATCTAAATTAGATTACTGTTTCACTAAGCGGTTGACAGACAGTTGCCAGATTTATAATGAGCACTTAAAAACATTTGAAGAAGTTGCGTCCCTTTTTAAATTGGGGAAGTTTCATCATGTTATCAGCAAATATCCATGTGAAGCTGGTGTCTGGTTGCTGCCTCCTCAGAGAGCTTGTGTGCTTTGTCTCTTCCCTGACTGCAGGAAATGTTGGTTGTTGATTATCTGAGCTCTTCTAGGGTGATTGGATGATGTATTAATAGAATTATGTGTGCTCTGTAGAGTGCTCTCCAAAATTACTTGTACTGCATTCTAAACTGTGCAATCCATTGCAAATGACACAGCGTTTTATCCATTAATGTGCAATCAAACTGAAGTTAGCGAAAATCAGCTCCAACTTCTTTGATTTATTTAGGAAGCTCGTCGGCATCCATTGTGAAACACCAAGATCAGCTATACCATACAATATTGAAACCTATCTTAATCTTCAGGTGTTTCAGGAGTTCAATATGTATGTGTAAACAATAGGTTTTATTTATTTAGGTTCTATTTTTAAAGCATTCACCACAGAATAAATGATACAAGGTTTTTTCTAATTCCCATAAATTAAGATAAGATGAGAATGACTTTAGTAATCCCAAACTGGGCCATTTTTGTGTTACATCATAACCAATACAATGCTCCAAATACATACAACCTGCAATACTGGAGACTGTACAAGAACACTTTCCTCACCCCCCACGTCAAACAGTAAGGGCAGTGAAGCCTCGAGTCTGCTGCACGCCTCCATCTCATGCATGAACATTCCCAGTGGGAAGTCAGTGTGTCAGTGAGGGATAAATAGTCTGATCATCCCACTCAGTGGTCTGCTAAATATGGGCACTTGCAGTATATAACCAGCATGAGGACGGCTGTAATACTCAGTCTGACTCCAGCTCTGTAATCTAATCGGAATTCTTTCAAGCCATCCTGGATATAATTCAATGCTAGCATAGGCTAGTATTACAAATGTCATTTTATCACTGACAGTAAGTCAGTCTATCTCATTTCAAGCTACACTGAGATGTTTGTATGCAACTGAAATGAGTCTGCCCATCACCAATCTATGAAAGAAGGGGAATTCTGAGTGAAAAATAGTATTAAGACAAGGGAGAGGAGATTTGTTATTATTATTTATTATTTCAGGATCAGAATGTCAGAAAATATTCAAGGTTTTTCATAAATGTGAGTTTTTTCTAAGGAGTTTCCCACTTACATTTAGATTTTATTGAAAAACAAGCTCATTTTATCTTGAAAATTCTAGGTTCTGTAATCCCAATTGCTTTTGAGCCTACAATGGCACTGCCTACAATATGTTGCTGTACCAACACACTAGTCTGTTCTTTCAAAGGCGTTTTTTTTCCACGGAAAACATGTGGTGTTGTCACAGCAGTAAAAAGCAAACCATTAACAATTGTGACAGCAGGACAGCATGCACAAAGCCACCACTTTGAAACTGAAGCGGCTGAATGAAATACAACCTGTTCAGTGACTATCAAGCGCTAGAGTAGTCACAGAGAGGGGAACACAGGGCTCTGCCTGACACGCTGAATCCAAGGAGGAAACTTGAAGGCGTACTGCAGTTGAAGATGTTTTTATTTCCCTTGCAATAAAACATACATGCTAACATACATTTTACTGTTGAGTGACTTGCTGTACTGGACTATATGGTGGAAAGAGTTTAGCGGTTTAGCGGTCAACAGAAATGTCAGCACCCTGCCTCCTCTCTCCCTGTCTCAAACAAAACAGATTCCCCGGTAGATGCAGGTGGTATTCATTAGGCAATCACTCAGCCCCAGTGACATACACCCACAGCCACACACACATACATAGCTCCGCCCACACACACACACCTATTACCCCAAGTGAGAAAACACATCCCTGCCTCTACACAACCGTTGAGGTTTTTTTTTTTTTCCACTGTGACGTTTCGACAAGTCTTTATGAAAAGGCCTAATTGAAAACCTTGTCATAGCGTCTAGGTCCTAGAACTGTTCACAGCTGTCACACTCACCTGATCCCATTACTCCCCGGCACACCTGCTCGCAATCAGCTAGTCAGCTCAAAGTATGAATACATCTCTCACATTAAGCTCTGTTTTGCCAGTCAAGCTGCAGTCCACAGTTCTGTCCTGGTCTCCTGCTGCCCTTGTGTTTTTGACCCATGCCTGTCATGTTGGTTTGTGTCTTAATGCCCTTTTCTTCCTTGCCTGTTGCTGACATCTCCCTTGTTTGTTTTTGAAGTCAACTTTTTCTTATCTTAACTGTGACTCGTCAGTCTTTGTTGCTGAGTCATTACCCAGAACAGTTTAGGAAAGACTACAAAATGAACTACAGTGTTGATCTGAGAACTATTACAGCAGAACCGTGAAACTTAATTACTTTGGTTATTTTCCTCAAGTAAACCTTTCCTTGATTACTCTGTTGCTGATTCATTACCCAGAACAGTTCAGGAAAGACTGGAAAACAAAACTGTATTGTTGATATGTGAACTCACAACAGAAAACCAGAACCATGACACTAACTTACTTGTAAATGTAGATTAAATTCATTTATTCATATTTGAATAATGTGCTCTAAAACAAGACACAAGGTTTGCCTTCAAAGGAATTGCATTTTCCTGATTTCAAATGCGTCATTGTGCTATCAGATAAGCGGTTAGATTTATTGCACAGAAGTCCTTGTTATTTATCTCCCTAAAACCAAAGCCAGCTATCCAATTTGTTTTAAATCCTAGCTGTAGCCCAACACTTCCATGTCCAGATTTAGAAACTTCTGTCCGCTTCAAAGGAAGCAAGAAAGCAGTTCAATAACTCCATCTAAGGTGCGACAAGCCAGGGATTACCTTAAGGCGTTCTGAATCATCCGGGTCGAATATTTGACTCTGTTTTGAGGTGTTAGCGCTTTGATATCACTCGAGGACTATTGACAAACCAGCCTGTCTGTTTTTGGGGTACAAATGACCCTTTAAAACACATTGCCAGCCAGCAAGTTTACAATGAACTGAGGTAGAAAACAATACCAAACTAAGTGGACCACAGGAGAGTTATAGTTTTCCAATCCATTGTATACAATCCAACGCCACTGCTGACGAGCTAAATGTCATTGCGGGGAAATATTGGATATCAATAATGCAAGGAAAACACAGCCCCTCCAAATGTGTGTTTGCGTAAAAAACTTTGCTTGATTCTTGTACTTATGCTTGCAGGAATTTTGCTGTTTTGAATGTGTATCCTGTTGTCATTGTGATTCACTTTGGATGAAAGTCAGCTAAATGAAATGTGATAGAGGATCTATAAAAAAAAAAAAATGCAAGGATATGTGAAAGCAAATTCATTTTGTACATGAAAACCTCCACCAAGACCATTTCAATTGAATGAAAACTAAACATACAAGCAATGCTTATTAGGCCCGATGCAGATGTAAATATTAAGACACCATGTTATATCTGCTGGACCTCAGAAATCTGGCCTTTTATGCATTTTATCCTCATGAAGTTCAATAAAAAACACTCGGTCACTGCATTGCCAGGATATGATCTATCTGTTTTTTCGACTGGAAATTATTTTCAGGATCTTCTAAGCTCTGTGACCTTTTAAAAAAAGTAGGGCAGAGACTTGGAAATAAGGTTTCCCACAAGCATGGTGACCTTTAACAGCTTTCAAAAGCAGCACTGAAACCCTCGTTCAAATAAAAAAGAAAGTTGGATGAGATCGCTTTCTTATCTCTGAAATGTATTCAATTTCACACTTGAAACGCCTACAAGCAACTTCTGCTCCAAAGACTGAAACATAACCACTGTTTTTGTTTTGTTTGTTTTCTACCAGTTTAACACAATGTCATCCTATTGGGAAAATCGATTTATAGTGAGGCTCTGAACCACAGAGAACAATGCATCATCTGGATTATCATTATTATATTATAATAATGATATTATATTATAATAATGATAATATCATTATCTGATCCCAAAGATAAAAAACACGCTTAAATACATTGAAAGACTGGCTGGAGAGGGAATGATATGTCAAATTGCACACGCAGGGTGCTTCAGCTCCCGCAGTGGGAGATCTTCTTGCAGTGCCTCCTTTATACTTGAATGCCAGAAAGTCACCACTTTGAAGAAGAGCATCTATTTTTTTTTAAGGGGCCTTGTGTGAACTTGGGTACCAACTGGGCAAACGAGTATTCTTATATTATTGTTTTTCTGCCCATCTGTCTTTTCCATCTGTAGCTACCTTCAAATGAACTGAATTAGGGCCCTCCCGTTGTCCTCCCTGCTTTTGCTTTCTATTCTAGGCTTTGGCTTTTACACAGAAACCATATGCACAACACTTGAAATGGTCAATGATGTATCTTTTTTTCTGTGCTTGGAGGACAGAGGAACATGATGCTAAAACCAATACTGTGCATGCAATTGCTAAAAGGCAGCGTTCATTGAAAGTGTTCATGTAATTGCTGCATATAAGCTAATTAGTGGCCTACGGCGATATTACACTTCAGTTTATCTGGCTCAAAATACCTTTTCCTTTGACTTTCAATAACTCACATTGAGAGTTATTTTTGTCTTTATATATTTGACTGAGACTGCACGAGATGCTGCTGTGACAAAGTGGATTGGAGGCGGGGCTTAAGGAAAATGCAATCGCTATCTGGCCAATGAATGGGCAAGATCGCTAGAAGATCTGGGGAAGATCCGGGTATTTGTGTTGACAGATTGAGCAATTGTGTCTTCATGCTCCAACCGAGAAACTTTCATCAGAATAAATGGAACCCTGTTCACTTCTATGACGGGAACATCGTCAACCATCGGGACAGTTAACGATCACCCGCGCCTTGTGGTGCTGGTACAATCAAAGGAGCGGAGACCAAGTCTGATGCCTCCTTGCAATGAAGCTTTAAAGATCGCAGATATTGTTGTGTGGGGCTCGTGTCACTCAACTTTGTTTCACGTGGTTATGAGGCCTATTTTATGCACAACAACTACGACCAAGCAGTCTTGTTAAATTAAAGTCTTTAATCTTAGGCTCCATTTGGCATCCACCCTGGTTCTAAAGAATTAGTTATGCTTAAAAGTCTATCATGATTTGAGGCAGAATTCACACACATTTTTTGTTATAACATCACATCATTTTCCTTCAACCAATCTCTAAAAAGATATTTTTACAAAAGGATGGAAACAAATTCCAAAAGCAAGATAATACAATCTGTAAAAATCTGGTTGGCTTTCCTGTCCACATTGTCCACATATAATGGACTATCTTCCCATCAGCCAATGTGTTTCCGCAAGAGAAAGAGTACAAACCTTTTGCCCTCACTGTGCAATAAGAATAAAGCCTGTGCTTTGAAAAGCACTCAGGCTTTTATTTTGAAAGTGTTCCTTTTCTGAGTATGTTGAGCCCTCTGGCATTTCTGCTGACATGGTTAACCTCGGTGGCATCAATTTGAGATATAACAATATTTATTATCCCTGTACACTGTAAACAGACTTGTAGAGAGCTTAACCAATCAACGTGCGTACAATTTAATTAAGTCAACGTCACTGTGACCAATGGCTTATCTAGTATTTATGTAAATGTTGTATTACATATGAGCATGAGCTGGAAAAAGCAGATATCCCCTGAAGAAAATGGACTCTTTAAAGGATGTTTTTCTTATTAACCTAGCTTTGTTCATTGTATTATTATTCAGGCAGAATACAAAATGATGTGGAAAAAAATCCCTGGAGGAAGTCGAAGGAAGAAAACTTCAAACAGCATTCATCTAATTCTTTTTTGAATTTCTGTTTGTCTGTTTATTAAAATCTAATGATTATTTTCAGGTACACATTATCTGATTTCACAGCATCACATCTTTCATTACAACCAAATCAAGACTTCAGCCTGGCACAATGCTCTTATAAGCCCACTAAAATAAAGAGTTGCATCATTTTAAACAGTGTTTTTCCAATGTTGGTATTTAGTAAACCTGAATGATATACACAAAAGGTTACAATTTGGAGATTTCCACACTTCCACAATCGGACATATTGATTTCACTACACATCCTATCCATAACAATTATATGATCACAGTGGCACTTTTCAAAGGCCAAGTTTGTGGACTTTTAAGTTTGCTTTAACAGATGTTAAAACCAAGCCTAATGGATGAAGATGTCAGACATCCTATTCGTTCTCATCGGAGGAGCTACAGCGAGTGATGATGGCTGTATCAAAACAGTTTTGTCCCCTGTGCAAAGAGCCCTTCTCACTGAACACCAACATCAGAGGGCAGCCGGATGATTTTCTATCCCCATGATGGAAATTACTCTGACTTTAATAGTGGATGAAAGCAGTAATCCAGGGGATTGTTGTCCAAAGGGTTGTTCATCCTGTAATCATGAGCAATTAGATGAGCAGGAGTGCTTTCAGTGAAAGGGGGCCAATCTACTCAAACATAATAACAAAAGAACCAACGTTCTTTTAATCTAACGCTAAGAGTTATTTTTGTTGCTTCTTTGTAAATTAACTTAAAAATGGTATTTCAACACTTTTTATTTGCTTTTTTATACTTAAAATTACAAATCGGATCTCTTTTATTTACACTGTAGTGACTGTAATACACATAATTCACCTCCTTCTAAAGTGTGGTTCTACACACTGTTGTTTCATGCCTGTAAGTATGACCGTTGGTTTATGCTTGAAAGTACAACTGTAAAAAGGGATCGTGGTCCCTTTAATTAATCTGTGTTTACGATGACGTGGAGCCCCATGCTTGTTGGTCAGGACAGCGCCATCTTGTTTTGTTAACTTTGACTGTGATTAAACGAGACACGCATTCGTGTGCTGAACTGTAATGAACGTCTCCTGCGTTTCATTACGATCTCCACAACACTGTAATACATTTTTTATTAGATTTTCTTTCCTTCAAATTACAAATGATGTCTTTCATTTGCTCTTATAGTTAAAACAAACATTTGCTTTTATTTCTTTTGTTGTTTTTCTAGTTTTCAGTATTTTTGTATTTTTGTATTTCTTTGTTTCATTCCCCCTATGCTTGTCCCTCTTAGTATTCAATACCAAACACAACCAGTTTTTTTTTTAACTTCTACTTGTTTACTTTATCCTTGTGAACCATAAAAGTTCAATTACCAAGTGTTTTAATGTGTGGCTTTGAAAATACGCATTTCAATTTTCTCCATTATGTATTTATCCCATTTCTGTCTCACGGTTATACGGTTATAAAGCTGTGTCAGAGATCTGCGGCTACACATTTCATAAGGTATCAGATTCATAATTGACTAGATAAATTCAACCCTGTCCCGTTTGTATGCTGTTTCCATTCTAAAAACAAAGTGTAATTTGTATTTAAAGAGTATGCAAATCACTTAACAAAACAAACTTATTTAAATTCTATTTATTAGAATATAGAGTACTCTGAATCTCAAAGTCTGATAAGTGATCTCAGGAGTTGAATTTAGTACTCTACTGGAAAGTCAGGAAGAGAACATGAACTTAATCTTGTCCTTTGCCCGTTTGCACGAGTGAGATGTCTGACAGCTTCCAGATTTATGGGAAGTGGAAATATGAAGAGCCCCTTTGAATTATGAATGAAGCCCCTTGACTGATGGGCAGTAAAAACGTATGGCAGCACCTGCCTCCTCCGTGAAGTCCTTGAATCAATATGCCGAACATTAAATATTACTTTCTGCACCGTATAAATAGTTTCAAGTGCAACAATAAATTATGCTAATGTTAGAACACGGACGCACCATAAACCATATATTGTCCGATCGTTACATCCGAGGTCTGCAGAGTTGATGTCCACAGTCCGACCATAAAGAGTTTTATTTTTGCTAAAGTTTGAGATTATGTCTTTTAGTTATAGTGGAGTACAGATACTTTGTAGACTGTATTTTCGTTGTAGACCATTTAAAAGAAGTTCATTCACCTATTGATTTTGTAAACGACAGTTAAAAAGCCTCGAGTTCGGTGTTTTTTGTCATCGCCATCTTGGTTTTAGGAACCAGTATTGATTGGAGAGGGTGAAGCTAAGAATAACGGACCGCTGTGCAAGACATTTCAGGTAACCGATCTATTTCAATGAACTGTCATGAACCAAAAAGTCATTTAAAGGATCCAAGTACTAAGAAGAAAACAAGGAGATCACCTCAATCTTTTAAGTAGCAATTGAGGTCATAAATTCATTAGGGAAATGTTCACTGAGGTAATGAATTTATGTAATTTTTTCATAGACTTCTATACATTCTAACTACTTTTTGCAACCTATAGGCAATTCTGCATTGGTTTAACTTTAGAGTTTATCCGGTTTCTATTTCACTCTAAAGGGGACCATCATTTACAGATTGAAATTCATTGTCTTGAACAAGAATTTTAACGAGCAATTCAGACCATAACTTGTTTACTGAGATAAGGAATCAAGTGAGATGTAGGCTCATTTTCTCATAGACTTCTATACAATCAGAAGTTTGTGTGTTGATGTTCAGTCTGCAACAACATGTATCCCTTTTCTATAACGCACAATGGTGTGTGTCATTTTAAATAATACATTTCAGATGTTTAATCACCTTGGAGAATATTGAGAATTTCCATTATTCGTAGCAAAAGTTACAGGGACAAACATTATATCGGCCACAAAATAAATCACATCTCAATATTTGTTGTAAAAAACTTTTATTACATTTCTCACAGAATGAAAAAAATCATCTTAATTAATCAGATATTCATATATTAAACTTTTGAGAACATAACAAAAAAAGTGCCCCGTCATCACACAACCTAGCCAAACCATCACTTTGGGCTGATCACTACGGCAGCCGCTCTAAATGACCAGTCACTCCCACACAGCAGCCTGAGAAACGCAGTACTATTTCACTGTAGCTAATTCATCCTGAGTCAACATCCCTTCCATACCATGCATTAGCTAATTAGCTTTAGCTGCTGACTACAGCTGCACAACAGTCACAGATCTTACTTCAGATACTGACTCAGGCATCTCGCAGAAATAAATTAACCAACTGGATTTAATGTCCCTGTCAACATAATGACATCATACACAAAAAAAGGCATTGGTCAAATTTAGGCACCTGTTCCAGGGAATAAAAGTTTGAGGCCTAAGTAAGACAAAAGTTTAGTTTGAGATTTTAAAAAAGAAATGAAAAGGAATTATAAATAGGCATTAGAGTTAAGAATCAGAACCCTCAAAAATGATTAGGAACCCAAAACCGTGTAAAAATAAATAAAAAAACTAAGTTCACAGTAATACTATCTCAATTGGCAGTAACCGCACGTGCTGGTTATTTCACCATCTTGAAAACATACCAAAAAAACCCTCCAGCAAACACTTAAGATGTGTAATGCACTTGATTTCTGCTGTGGTCATGAAGTAGCTCCACACATTGGATGGCAGATGGCTTTGGTGGTTAAAGTGGCTTTCTGTAGAGTCACAGATTGAGCTTCTGCAGTAAAACACATTCACATGCCCTTTTATTTCTTCAGTTTCCTACCAACATTAATCCTGCAGATGCACACGTACGGAAGCCCAGAGAGGACAGTGAAAATAATTCTCCTGTTCCAATTTTTTTTTTTTTATGTTGACTTTCAGATGTTCTTCATGCATTCGAAATCACTTATAGATCAGGCTGGAATGGTAGGATAATGGCGGATACAGAACAGAAAAACGCTGAGCTTTTAAAATGTAGTTTTTCTAAATGTAATTTCTAGGTGTTCTTATTTTGCTTAATTTATTAAAAAGTATTAGTGTTTATTTTTTTCATATCTTATATTTTATTATTTTGTTTCATAGTATTTTTTAACTGTGCTTTATTATAATTGAATTTCGTTCCTCAATGAATTTATGGGTCGCAATCAAGGTATAATTAATTAAATGATTAAAATGAATTTCTAGCCAAACAAAGACACGGCAGTAACGGAATTTGCTAACAAACAAAACATGTACCATGTTGGCAAAAGATAGCTTATTAAATGCAGGACAGACAATAAGTTCCGGCAGATTTGCTTCTCTCACTTGCGTCTCTGGGCCTCCGTACGTATGCAAGATTCACTTTGAAATTGGAGGAAAGAAATCCTCAAAGGCCAAGTTTGTTTAAGTATTGTTGCTAGCTAACTGTTATAAGACTGCTGCTGTAAACGGTCTGGCTTGAAATGTTTTATCCATGCTATTAGTTAGAAAACAGGAGACATTCAGACATCCCTCCACTGACCGCACACAACTAAAAGTCCCCAACCTCATCAGCTAAGTGAGGCGGTCTACAAGCTTATCGTCTTATAGTACAAAATCTTTAATATGACTCAGTCAGTCCAACATTTGACATCCTAAAAATCCCTCTGGCTGAAAAAAGGAAGTGTGCGGTGGCCTCGTCATGACGTATTTGTGGAGATCCTGATGTCAGACACAGATGGCAATGTTTTTGTGAGAGGTCCATATAAAAACTATACAGTGTTGACTGCCATGTCCATTTCCTCTGCTCTCTGCTACCTGGATGCCTCTGGGATGAGTCTCTTAAACCATCCCCCCACAGCCACGTCCACTCGCAGCACCAGCGCGACCCCAATCAGCAGAGACACGCTGCTCACCAGGAACCCAGAGGCCTCAAACATTAACCTGAAGGAAGTAACAGAGGACAAACTAGTGTTTACAGTTTATCATTCTGAACATAATGAAGATATTTGATTAAAATAAGTATTTATAAATTGTGTAGTACAAGATCTCTAGATCTCTAGATATAAATATTTAATTTTCCCCACCTTAAACACTTTTCTTAGCAGGCTTTTCCCATTTCTAGGGTTTCGAGCTTGAAGTACACTTGAATCTTTTAGGGACATACTGTAAAGTCTCCCCTATCAGTAAACAAATGCGCCCTCTAGTGGCAACATGTGTAAATCAGAATATTCAAGGTCGGATAAGTCAGGGACATAAACTAAAGAAAAAACACATTTTTGAGTTCAGGGTTTATTTTAAAATGTGTTTCTCCATTCTGTTGTCTCAGTACAGTATTAATGAGTCAGGAATTGTGCTTTTAGGGTGATGTAAATAAGGATATGAACACGGTGTTACTGTCAACCACTGTAATATATTGAGTCTTTCCTCTCAGAGAGTTTGTGTGAGCTGCAAAATCCATTCAGGCTCTTACTTGGGTGCGAAAACCTTCCACACCATGAGGTGTCTCCTGAGGATAGCAGCAGCACAGACCGAAGAGAAGACCTGTGAAGGCACCCAGATATATCGACGTGATGCGATTAAAATACACGGGGAGAGCAAGGACTGCATGCAAGACGTCATGATAATGAAACATCGGACAAAAGAAAAAAAGAGCTAATCCGAGGTTATAGATTCCTAAAAATACAACTCAAATATTTAAGAATGGTGACAAAATGAGGGTGTGGTAACAGATGCTGCTGTAAAGTGGACATCTAATATCCATCAACACAATACTTTTATCAATCCCACTTAAATAATTAGGTTTCGTGTCTCAGTTTCTCCACTTTAGAATTGAAATGAAATAAACGATTAATAAAAATGTATTTAAAATAAAAAAAAAATGTATATAAAAAATAAGACATTAAAGTAGCACTGTGCAATAAAAATATACAATAAAATATACATTTATATAAACATAGGAAGTTAAAAGTTAAATGTCCAATAAATAGATAAACTAAACATAAATTCTATGATTTAATACAAAATATAGGGTGGTTATTAATAACGATTTTGGCTTATTGTCAGCTGAAGTATTTCCAGGATTCTCGCCTTTTCTGTATCTTCAAGGTTTAATACACCTATTGTACGTTGCTTTGGATAAAAGCGTCAGCTAAATTGCAGCTTAAAAGGATCGACTAGCTCTTGGTGATGTATATTTATTTGGTGTTCCGACCGAACAAAAGCATTTCACGGTCTGCCGATGTACCTGTGCTCCGAGAATAAAGAGGTAGCGTGTTGCGAGTTGTAGCAGGGCGGCGGTGAACCGCTGGGGGTTTTCTCTCAGTCTCATTTCCATCACAGCGTCCTCTCCCTCGTCCCCGCAGGCCCTGCCTCCCCGGCTCCCACGCACCTCACGCACCAGGGGCCAGAACAGCAGCAGCGGACAGCCCACTGCACACAGGGACAGTAATCAGGATCAGTTAGCTCGTTTGATTTCATTTCTTTTTACAATCATCCCATTTGCGTTCAAGTTTGAATACTTCCTCTGCATAGTATCCACTTTGTCCCGTGTGTTTTATTGTCCTTGGTTGACCATCATTTTTCAATTTATTTAAAATTAGAATACTACTCGCTTATATGATTTTTTGTTATACTATAGGTATACAGTTTTATATCATGTAGAAATACTAGACTTTGTAATTCTAAAAGTGATATTTACTCACTAGACATTTATCTTTACTGTTAATAATCACCTGAGAACAAGATGTGAGAGGCGAAAGTGTTGAGGGTGACCAGAGAGGCGGGCAGTACGGTGCCTGTGTGTCCGTCAGGGAACCCCACGAAGGCTGCGCCCCACTGGATGGAGGGGAAGGTGGGGAGGTGACCTGTGGCGTGGAAGAACTGCGTGGCGGCCAGGGACCAGAGCACCACGGGAGTCCAGGGGACGTTAAAGTCAGCTGTGGGGAACAGAACAGAGAGAGAAAACAAACGATGAGAATTGAGTTTCAGATTTTTTTTCCCCCTCTTTATCCTGCGGGACAAACAAAGCCCAGAAGAAGAGACGTGTGACTGTGAGAACTAACCAGAGAAAGTTCCATGCAGGCCTCGGAGGGTGGTGGAGGACGCGTGCATGTGCAACAGAGCTCCCATTTCCAGCAGTAGCAGGAGGAAAGACAGAGCCATGCCCTCCGGGTGCAGCAGCAGAAGTCCGATTCCCAGCATACCGCAGAACAGCAGCAAGGGCGCCGAGTAGACGGTCCCCAGCCCGTACGCCTTCACCGCAGGGCTGCTGTCCACCTCGCTGCCCACGACCTGCTCCCCGTCGTCCAGCGAGCGACGCATGCGCTGGTAGATCTGCGGGATGAGGTGGTGCAGCTCGGCCTGGGTGCTGATGCCGGTGCTCGCTCGGTAGCGGGGCGGGGTCTGAGACTGACCCCGGGTTGGAGTTGTGGCCTTAGGCTTGATGAACACGGTGAGCGGATCCAGCCAGATCAGGAACAGCCCGAGTCCCAGGAGGCAAAAGGCGGCCCTGGGGAGCGCCAGCTGTGCCAGACCGATCAGCTCCGACAGGTTTCGGAAGCTGTCCTCGGGGGTGGCGCCGACGGCCCAGTGAAGCGCCAGGCACACAGAGGTCAGCGGGAGGATCCAGCGCGCCGTGAACACCGCCCCACTCGAGGCGTTGAGGTTGCCGTAGTGGCGGAGGCAGCGTTTGAGCAGGTACGTCCACAAGCCCAGCGAGAGGACGGAGAGGACGTAGTGGAGGTTCTTCAGCTGGTTGTCCTGCAGCCGGGCGAGGGGGGAGAGGAACGGGGACGGTTGGCAGGAGCCCTGTTCCTCCCGACACGCGTGGAAGGAAAGGGAGAGGTAGAGGCTGCCCACCAGGACTCCGAGGCAGGCGAGGAGGGTTCCGCTTTCTTTCCTCACGGTCGACGGGGACAGGGCCGGGGAAGGCAGGAAGCCCGCGGCCTTCAGAGGGTCGTGGCTGGGGGGGAGGAGCAGGCCATCCCAGTTGAGATGGATGGGAATGTAGAGAGCCAGAGAGAACACCAGGAAGGTGACGGCCCGACCTTCGGCGATCACGTAGCTGTCGGAGAGCAGCGAGGCGCAGCGGAGGAGCGGGACCAGGAGCGGCGGGATGAGGAGGCGGCGCGGGGTCAGCCAACTCGGACTCTTCAGCGCTTTAGAGCCGTTTTTTTCCACAGGGACAGCTCTGTAGCGACGGGCTCTCCAGAGAAAGAGGAGCTCGGAGCTGAGGGCGGCCGCAGCCAGGCACCACGACGCCTCCACGTAGCCCTGCTTGCCAATCTGAACGACCGCCACGCAAACGCCCGCTATGAAAGCCACGGCAACCGGCGGCTTCAAACCAGGGCCGCTCTCCCGGATCAGCACCAGGGACAGCTCGGACACGATGAAACATGTCAGGCAGGCGAACGCCAGGATGGCCAGACCCGCCGCCATCTTCAGCGGGTTGAAGCGGGCCCAGGTGGCGCGGCAGGTGGCTCTGACGGAGGTGAGGTAGGCCTGCAGGGAGGCGGCCAGCCGTGGGGAGGGGGGGCGACCATCTCTGACCGTGGCGAGGTAATCGGAGGAGAGGCGGGAGAATTCTGACTTCAGCTGAGAGAGGCTCTCCGGCGGGATGTCTTTGGCCATGCCGGAGTACGTCTCCAGGAAACGGTTGACCTTCAGGAACAAGAACGGTCAGGTGAGGTGAAAGTGAAACATACAGAAAAAAGCAGAATTACTTTCCATGTTCTATAACATGTGTGGAATATAACTCAATTAACTCGCTTTTTTTTTATATAAATACTGTATTTCAATTCAGATTGGTACTTTATTTGAGTATTAACTTTTAATGAAATTGAATTCCTCTACATCTTAGAGGTAAAAAATGTACCGGAGAAAAACCACGTATTTGGAAATGCACTGGTTTGGAATATTTATGGTAATCTGAAGGACAAAATCTCTTTTTAGGGGTTGAGAAAGTTCCCACTCCTCTCAAACTAAATGAACTAATTGAAAATCTTTTTAGATCAGCTGGAAAATGCATCTTAAAAGAGCTAAAAACATGGAAGAAATATATGATCATCTTATAGAATATGATGCTTTGCTGTAGTTTAAACTATCAAACTGTAGATAAACAACCTGAAATATCAGTAAAATACTTAATAGAACATACTATATAATAGTCAAACACAGGAAATAAAAGCAGTAATTGTTGCACATACGTACTTTTACCTCCGTAAGGTTTTGAACGCATGACTTGTACTAGTAGAGGATGTATTGGTACGGCGTAATTTTGGTACTTTTCAGACCTAAATGCTTCTTGAATCCCTGGTGAAGACACCTAAATTGTGTCCTAAGATGGTCCTACCTGTTTAGCATTGATCCACAGCGCCTCCAGCTGGCTGAGACCTCCTACTGCACCTCCTGTCTGCCCGTGAGGGGGGAACACGGGCAGCAGGACCTGGCCCACGCTGCTGTACGGGATGGGCACCCCCAGCAGCAGAGCCAGGGTAGGCACCAGATCTGTCTGCGGCACCACGTCCGGTTCGCTCTGCAGAGGGGAGAAAATAACAGCCCAGGTAGTTAGATCACCACTTCCAGTATTTATTGGTAGAAAAATCAATCGTAATAGCAGAGGTCCTGTATTTATTTACATCTACCTTCTGAAATCATTCAAAAGTCTCGCTCTGTTAAAATTTGAAATAGATTCTGTCTAATGAAGACTTTCACTGACATTATGACACTTGTGACAGCTTGTGCTCATACTCTAAATGTCATCAGCTGAATTTAAAAGAGGCATGGGAGGTTTAAGGGGCCCTGCTCTTCTGAGTTTCCCTGTGTGTTTCATAGGGTCTTGTGCATGTATATGGTCCGCCAATCCCTCTAGAGGGAGCTTTCTCTTCCACACACTCAATTAAAATCCCCATACTTATTTAGGGATTCATTTTGTTTCAAGAAGATGAATCTGCAGGCAAAGTTCATCCCTTACATTCGCCGAATGCAAACCGTCTATAATTACTGCACTAATTGCAAGCTTAGATAAATTGGATTAATCTACAAATAGATTCTTTAGCACCGAACGACACAAATGTCCCAAAGGTTTGCCTAGTAAATTAACAGCAAGCAGAGTATGAATAACGACTCCATTAAATGAAGTCATTTGCCACTGCACTGGAAAACTGCTGAATAAGAGAGTCACCGAGTCTCAAAGGAATTCATATTTGACTATGAGATTGTACATTAAGATGCAGTAGAGAGATGCTAACAGCTATTAGATCATCTGATAGACAACAAAAAAAGTCCAAAGGTTATTCAAATAATATTATGAATTGGTTATTATCTTCTCTTTACCCATTTATCTCCTATAATAAACGGAAATAATCTTTCTCAAGACGGATTAGTTGGCTCGAAATGAATCTTACTTGATCATAAATTAAAAAGGGGCCCTATTTTCAGCTTCCATATTTGTATCTAGTGCCTCTACTGTGACATGTTTCCATACTTTAATGTCCAAAAATATCTTCATTTTTCTCTAAATCCCTGGATTTTAGCCTCTGCAGACCATTTACATGCACACAAACCTATATAGTACACTACAGGAAAGGGAAAACCCCAAAAAGCATAATAGGGTTTCTTTAAAACAGGCGATTGCTTTACTGACCTGTGTGGGCGGTCCGGGGAACAGAGGGGAGGGACTGTAGAGGAAGATGGCAGCGTCCGTCTCCTTCTGACTCTCCCCGCCGTGATCCCCTGTGTCTGTCATCCCGTGATCTCCCATCACCACCAGCAGGGTGTCGTTCTGCAGGCGGTCGATCACAGACCTGGAGGAAAAAACGGGAATATGGTCAGAGGGGCTTCAGGGAGAAACTAATCATGATGTCTCGGATGTGGAATTCCTGACCTGATGACTCCGTCCATCTGCGTCAGCTTGTCCGCCATGGCCGGGTGGTCGGGGCCGAACCTGTGACCGCAGTGGTCCACCCCGAGGAAGTGAGCGACCAGGACATCCCAATCCTCCCCCACCACTGAGAAAACCAACAGCAAGTGACAGATGGAGAGGTGTGAAGCGCGAGGGCGATACGAGAACGCTACGGAGGTGCAGAGGGGAATACATACTGGTGGAGTAGAGGTGCTGGAGGATGCCGTTGTCCACGGTGTGCAGATCCTTCACGTTGAAGGAAGGGAAGGGCAGCGAGCGGTGGAACTTCTTCGGAAACAGATTCTCCCAAGTGTCGTCGCCCATGAACACCACGCGCTTGCCTGAGGGGGGAGTTCAAATCAGAAATACACCATCAGTGATTTAAAAATGGACTTTGAAGATTTTGAGGTGTGATGAAGCAGTGGTTCTCATCCTTTTCAAGTTGTGACATCCCAAAATACTCCTGTTGGTGTTTGCAAATCCGCAATCTACCAAACAGAGGCACTGATCTGCTCATACAGCGGGAGATGAACTATGCTAGTGAGTGGTTTAATGGTTTTTCATGCCTTAACATTTTTGGCATATGATTTCAGTTAGCACTACAGCTAAAATGATATTGGTCACAATTTACAACATTCTAGGCAATTTAGCACGAGTTTTGTTCTACTCCACAAGCAACTGGCGACCCTCTGAAATAATTTAGCTACCCCACGAATGAGATCCACTGTCACAAAGTATATAAAGTATGATTTAGGCACAAAACCACAATGTCTGTATAGCTATATAACTCTGTACATGGATAATGTTCACTACAAATTCCAAAAATGTGAGATAACCTGCTTATCAACTTTCAATAGTGTGCAGTTTGTGTGTGGATGCATGAGTATTTCAGTCTGCACCGACTTGAAACCTCATCCTAAAGTTTTTTGTGCACATTTATGACTGCAGGCTCAAGCACCTGTCTTGGTTAAATGTTTTTAATATGCTGCTACAAGTGAACAACACATGTTAGCCTTTTAGGGGCTGAGAAAATGAAGATAAGTCTTGTTTTGAACTGCATTAAATCAAATCTATGTCCTATACGGTATGCTACACCTAAGCTGGACATGATACATGATGGTACTAACATGTTGAATGCTCTCCTCATTCAATATTGAGCTAACTCAGACTTTACAATACTTTATATCAGTAATAGGCTCATTATAGTCATATTAGATTTTGTAGAATCCAAAACAGTATAGTTTGAAACTTTAAAAATACAGTTTACATGTCAAAGCAGGAAAAATCACAGGTGGAATTAAAACGATAACGATGGCGCCATTCCATTTCGGTGAGGCAGTTCATTGACAACTAAATGGCACCAAGCCATCGTTAACGATACTATCAACACCTGTGCTTGTCCTGCCTTGCCAAAAGCTTCCATAGGAGTGCAGTCAGCAGAGCAGCCCTTTGCTGGCTTTTACCTCCCCTCAACAGTCTGTAAAATACGGTCATGGTAGATTACCCTCTTCACTTCTGCAGAACATCCTAAATGAGTGTCTTGCAGAGGACACATGATAAACACATCTGTGTATTTACTCACCCACTTGCCCAAACTGGTGGATGAGGTTGTCCTCCAAGATGGCACTGGATGCAAAGTTGTTTCCTACATCCACAAAGGTAGGCAAGGAGCCAGTGGTGAAGCCCTTGATCCTCTGCATGGTGGTCGTAGGTGGGTCAGCTCGGAAAGGATACAGGCGGCTGTGTGAAGGCCTAGATGTGACTGTCTCCTCCAGCACGGGCAGCTTGTTCTCATAAGGTCTGGGAGACGTGTTATTGGGGTCAAACCAGGCGAAGTCGATCTTAAGGGCGTCGATGATGAGGAGGACTGCCCGGCGGAACCGAGGCCGGACCCGGCAGAAGTCAGCTGGCTCCTCTCCGGGCTGCAGCACGTCCCCGCAGGTGCTGGTACGGTTCACCTCCAGCCTCACCAGCAGGAAGCCACCGACGAACAGGTAAATGCCCACAAAGTACACCGCGCACACCCACAGGAGCAGGGAGAGCACTGGAAGCTTCTTCATTCTGCACACAGACCGTTAAAGCAGATGTAAACAGAAATACAGTCAAAGAAACACGTTTATGGGGCTAACGAGATGCTAATGCTAGTAACATTGAAAAAGACGGTTAGTAAGTTGTTAGCCGCGGCTAGCTAGTTCTTGTCACTGACCTTGCAGCAGTCGGGTTTTCCTCCTCTCTCGGCCAGAGGACGGATGTCTGTGTGTGTAGTAACAACACAAGGGTACAGGTGTCTCAGGTAAATAGAGAACGGCGCGACACCCCCCTCACCTTCATTGGAACTCCGGTACGATGAGATTAGAGGCTGGTGACAGCAGCTAGGAACTGCAGCGTGCGTGCAACCCGGCGGAAATATGAGGAGGACGGTTTTCTTTGTAACGCCATTGTTTGAGTGGGTTTTTTGCCCTATACTCGGACTTTCAGACAGAGTTAGACACTCTTCGTTTAAAGGGGTGTAGTTACTACTTTGCAATTTAGCTTTCTTTATTTGATCTTCTGTTTCTATTAGTTAGCCTGCTTCTATTACTATCTTTGAGCTGCCTCTTAAACATGCTTGTAGAGAAAGCTATTGACGAAGTTTGTGATTTTATTTTAATTAAAGAGGCCATATGTTATAATAAACAGAGAAAAGGAATAATAAAATACATAATGTTGAACTGCTTTACTTATTTTGTTTTCTTAAAAATGCAAAATAATGTATAATGCTAACCATAGACTGTATAACTACAAGCTACCGGTCCGTCTGTAAGGCAAAGAAATGGGCTGCAACGCCCTGTATCGCAGATAGGGGAGGGAGGACGTAAGCAAAGAGGTATCACTCTGTCATTATATTGAGGAACCAAATTCAGTTCTCTCCTAATTGTAATCTTGTGACAATGTACCTAGAACAGATATACTTTGTTTTATGACACATTCATTTTAAAATCTTTCCAATTTACAATACTGTGCCATTTATCTTGTCGTCTCATATTTTGTCAAAGATTCCTGACTACATTTGCCTTACTGTTCATCCCTATAATGCCTTCATAGAATGGATACTGGCATGTTTGTGACGTACCTCTGAATTAAAATAATAGTGGCACATTTTAAAGTGTATTTATTGACACAACGTAAACCCCCTTTTAAGTAATTGAACATTAGCAACCAAAAAAGTGACCCATAACATGGAGGTCAACTTTAACATATGTTTGCTCATTTATAATGTAAGATTTCATTCATGAACAAAGGGTTTCCAAACATAACATCTGAAAGTCCAACTGTTTCTTGAGGATCGTCTATGCAGTATTCTTCTAACGTGTATATTTTCAAACGTACTTAGTCTTATTCCAATTCACAAATCGTAGTCTGTTGTAGTTCATGAACCTCAAATGACACTTCTGCCGATTTACATTTGTTCATTATTTTTTATAAACTTATAAACCTGTAAGCCCCAGTGACACGTGCTGTTTTTGCCGAAAACGATGACATGAAATAAATATATACCATAAGACATAAGCGGTGAATAAAAAATGGATGGAACATTTGTTCCTTGTATAGTAACTATGAACTGATTAGGGATTGTTAAAGAATATAAGTAAATGCTGAATAAGGGTTATTTTTAGGGAGATGCTTTTTGTGAATCAACTTTTTTAATTAATACATAATTCAGCATTATGAAGCATCCAGTCAGACATCACATGAAACTCAAAGAGGCTGGTCCCAATAAGGCTGAAGACATTATTATAAACCCATAGAACCTGAAAGCTTATCCCTGGAAAACAGGGGTTTTTCAATTCAACAAAATCATGTTTTACTTACATTTTAAAACCTGTAAATCCAATTGAGATTATGTAAGTACAAATAATTAACGTATGATAACAAATGGTTACTGCACGACCATATTCATATCCCAAATCTGACGTCTATTTCTCCTTTTTGTCAGCCTGCCAAAGTCACTGTTGTGAGTATATTTGGCTCATCATTGTTCAATTCACAATCTGACAATAACTAAACGTAAAGAACAGTCAGGGAAGATTAGAAATCCTTTTAGACAGTTGGGATTTTCCCCAAAACTGCAAGGCAAATCATTCTTGAAGTGTTTTAAGTAGTCAGTTTTCCTTCTGTCCTGTCAGTTGATGCTGTTCACCCAGCGATGCCCTGGAGTCCCATTAACTGAAAACATAACTGAAGTGGTTCTGGTTCTGTGTCAATAGAGTTCATTCTGTGTCCGCTGAGTCCTCGCTATTGAGGTGGTTGGTACTTGTTGTCTTCACTCTTCTTCTCCTCTTCTACCTTTGTGCTTGTCTTTGCCAATGAGCTGTAGATGGTCATAGCCTGAGGACAGGATGAGAACAAATACTGTTATACACTAAAGACGACAATAAAGAATAATTCTGGTGGCTAAAAACAAGTCTTAAGACAGTCTGCGGCTAGATTCACATTTGGTGAGTAAGGCTATCCATAGATGTTTGTACCAAAATAGTCAAGACGCACACACACCACCATATTTTAGACACTCGTCCTCAACTATCACTTATTGCTGGTCAAATTGACATTGTGTTACATTTTTAGGTACATTTTAAGTAAATTCAAATTGAATTTCTGAGGCTTTGATGTTGAACCATATATTAAAATGCTTTTGCTTCAAATTTCACTCTGGCCCTTTCTTTACGTTTGTCTTTAGCATAATACATTTTGATCATCACAATGAAATGTATGGAAACCAATCTGTGACACTAAAAGCAGTGTATTCATTTGGTTGAAAACTTTTCTTTTGCCCCTGAAAATAATTATAATTGATATAAATAGAACATGTTCGAAACGTATTCATATTTCCTTTATTTTATCTTTAATTTGACTTTCAGTTATGTTGATATAGATTATTTTTTACAGCACATTCATACTTGTGTGTTTATATAACAATACTGCAATTATTTGATTGAATTATTCCAAGTACTTGTACACCAAGTTAAACTAATTGGCAATAAACCCTTTTTGTATTTCTAATAGTTTGATTCTATCTTTTTATTTTACTTAGCTTTTATTTATTTCCTTCTAAAATAAAGAAACTGTCACAAAGCCCCATTCATTGTCCTGTCCGTAAAGTCCTCTGATTGTGATTATGATGCCCGTGTCGTACCTGCGTGACCATGCCGCTGATGTCCCCGGTGTTGGAGGGCAGTAGGATGGTGTTGGTCTCTTTGGCGAGTTTGGAGAAAGCAGACACGTACTGCTCAGCCACGCTAAGTGAGGCCGCCGCGTTTCCATTCTGTGCGTTACACAATAACAACAAAAGACATTCACTTTAAAAAAAACATGAACACCGTGGTGAATATTTCCTTAAAAAAGATGAACTCCTCTTCACCTGCTCGGTCAGGGCGTCCGACAGCATACGGATAGCTTTAGACTTAGCCTCTGCTTTGGCCAACACTGCTTGAGCCTCACCTGTGGAGAAACAGTAATATGTCCATTGAGTCCTGATCAGGGGGTAATGGTAATCATTTTAAGAGTCACTACTTGAAGATGGTTAATCATTATTTAGCTTTGTCTTATTTTTGGGATGTTAACTCATTATTTTAAAAGGCAGGTCACTATTTATGATATGCTATGTCCTACTGTGAAGACATTATTTGGAGATGCTCAGAGTATCAGAAATGAATGAATTTCCATCTGGAAAGCATGACTGTCATTATTTTGAGCACATAGTTTTCACTTTGAGATGCAAAGATATTTTTAAATGCCAAGTAATTATTTTTGAGATACTCCGTTACGTGATGCTAATTTGAGATGCTAAAAGTTTTCATCTCACTTCTGGCAGAAATTGGCTTCCGTAGCGATACAGGATTTTAAGCCTCTCATCCTGAACCTAACAGCCATAACTAAGAGCAGCAGAGATGGCGAAAAACAAGCAAGATCCCTCTGAACCACAATAAAATAACTAGAGGTATAAAAAACAACTGAACTGGGTCTTTAAAATGCACTTACCGGAAGCTTTATTGATCTGCTCTGCTTTCTCTCCCTCGGAGGCCAGAATCTGGGCTTGTTTATGACCCTCAGCGATGTTAATGGCCGCTTCCCTCGTCCCTTCAGACTCCAGAACTGTGGCTCTCTTCTTACGCTCAGCCTCCACCTACACACGGGGGAATAAAAGCTGTGTTCAAACTCTTTATTTGTGTGATTAATGCAGCTCTGAATGAAATACACTGAAACAAACGTATATGAAAAGCACTTAATGAAGGAAAAGATTTGGCCCCACCTGCATCTGCATGGACTCTTTGACCCGAGGGGGAACATAAATATCTTTGATTTCATAACGCAGGCAACGGATCCCCCACTCGTCTGAGGCTTGGTTGATGGAGTGGACAATGTTGGAATTGAGGGACTCCCTTTCCTTTTAGGGGAAAAAGAAACAGATGTTTAGCAACTGTAGTGCTTATGCCAACTTACGCTATAAGCCCAGAGAAGAATGGGAAATAAAGCAGTGATTTGTCCTCCTTTCCAAGCATACATTTGCAAAATCCTACAGTTGCAGTTTTTTTTTTGTAGAAAAGGATTTCAAACTAGACTTTTAACCACACAGCACATCTTTGTGAAAATCAGTATTGCCCTTACCCTGAACACTTTGTCCAGTGTGAGTTTGCCCAGTTCTGACCTCATGGTGGTCTGTGCCAGCTGTGTGACGGCATACTGAGGATCCTCAACACCGTAACTGGCCTGGGAACAAAAAGGTAAAACTAGCATTAATGTTATCAGAGGTAAAATGACAATTGTTGTATTAATTGAAGCAGCTCTTTACAACAAACCTTGAAAGGGTCTAGGATCCTTAAGTAAAGCACTCCATCAATCTGTAGCGTTACGTTATCTGTAAATACAAGACGCGCTCATTAAAATAAACAGCGTTTGTCACTACACCTGCACAATGTACATGCTTTGTAGAAGCCCTATTATGCTTTTGGGGGTTTTCTCTTTCCTGTAGTGTGTTTTATAAAGGTTTGAGCGCAGTGAATAGTTTGCAAAGGCTAACAAGTGTACATTTTCTCACTGTGGGACTAATAATGGATTTCTGATTTGATTCAGATAAAAAAATCCATTCCAGAGATAGTTTCTCTCACACACACACACACACACCCCCTCACCTAGAGATACTGCAGACTGCTCCGGGACATCGATGACAATCTCTTTGAGACTTTGCACATAGCCAATTCGGTCCAGTACGGGTATGAGGAAGTTTAAACCCTAAAAGAGGAGACATAGGGAGGGTTATTGAGCTTTTGCTTATTGTTTCCCCTCAGTAATATTTGACAGTATTTGGTCAGGAATCTTAAGAGTCAAGAATAAAGGCTTGATACCGGCTCTAGGATTCGGTTGAAGCGACCCATCCTCTCCACCACCCAGGCTTCCTGCTGCGGAACAAACAGGACCACAGTGTTCAGGGGGAGGCTGGACGCCCATCGTTGCTGGGCCGGGGTGACCCACAACCTCGGCGCGGCTCGCTGGGTCTGCTACACAAACAAAGCCAGGGAAAGAAAAAAAAAAATCCTTAAGTTCTGCTTGTCAAACCAAAGCCTCTGCTGCATAATTGCTACTTTATAATGAATATAGATAAGGCCTTAATACATATTTATTTTATTTTGATTCATCAATTTATTAAGTTTACAGAAAGCCTCAACTGTACATAATGCCATGTAATCATTTCCAAGAGCCAAAGCTGACACTTGGAATTGGTAGGATACGTTTTGACCAATTAACAGTCAGAATGGCAAATTATTTGAAGTAAAAATAAAGAAATATTCTCACACTGGAAAGAGTTAAACCAGGCAGAGTTTAGGTTTTGTTTTGCTTTACTTTGGGGGGATGTTTGAGCAATCCCTTGAACTTGTGTAAAACAAAACCAACAGACAACCAACGATTATGGAAGAAATACAAATCACATAGTTCAAAACTACATCTCGGAGCGGTATGAACTACAAAAAAAGACAATGAAATAAATACGAATTCAGAACAACTTTGAAAGGTTTAGTTACGTAAAATATTTGCTGCTCTCCATAAATGACGTTTCTGATTTGCTCCTTGTATAAATATTCGGCATTTCTTATTGTGGAAAGTGTACATGTGTAAATAAATAGCATACTGGTATATTTTCCAGCTCAGAATGAACGGTTAGCATGTCAGTCAGTGGTTAGCTGAATAAAGAGTCCCTCTTGTGTTACCTTGGCACGGTCTCAGGAGTTATTCTATCCGAACAAAGCGAGACATGTTGTGGATTAATAACACCCTGATGCACGCTGAATGACAGCCACTTTATCAAAGGGTTTGCTTAAATGAACATGCCGCCGGAAGTAAGCTTTAATTTACCTGCAGAAGGGCCCCGCCGGTCCGACACAGCGTCCGTAGCATCATTGCTATTAATTTGAGTGATTTGATGTAGTTTCGACTTCGTAAATTGGACTCTTTACAAACTCTGTTCTCATGTGTATGACCCTTACCGATGAGGAAATGAAAGTTACATCAGTGGTGCAACGGTGAAAAGGTCCCGACAGCGAAGGTTGCTAAAAATCATACGACTATGGTTCCGCTTACAAGATATATCATTGACATTACGCTATTCAGTTTACATAAAATATTAATGTTCTTCACTTTTGCAATTCCTTGCCTATATTCTTTTCAGTACATTAATATCATTAATAAAACTGTTGACATTAAATACTTATTTTCTTTTGTCCATCATTTGCTGTCAGATCTGTAAGTATCCAACACATGCTGGATCACTTTCACTCAGGTCAAAGTTTTTAATATGCAAAGAAGTCACTGTAACACTTATAAGCTAATACAAATTATGATTTACAAGTTATTGAGTCAATACATGATCAAATAAACGCTTTGATGTAATGAGTCCCTTATCTCACAGGGGGGTGCTGTTGGTTTGGTTTTAGCTCTGCTGCAGTGGTGTGGTATAGATTTAAATGTACCAAATTGAACTTCTTTGGGATCTCTTGGTTAATGTCATATATTTTTTTTAACCAGACACCTTCACTAAGCTGCTAATTTTGTATCTTTTTTCCTGTTCATGTTTTTACTTTAATATATTAATCTTCATCTGTTTATTAGTGACTGTTATTTTTGTTGTGTATTCAATGTTGTGCTTTTTTAAATACTTTTATTTTTCATTGATGCCTCTTAGTGTGGGTGTTTTGTGAAGTAGGACAAGCAGACATTAGACTAAAAGGGATTAGACTATAGGTTTTTATTTGGCTATTTAATGTCTTCTTTCTCTGTTTACGGCCAAACATGTAACAGTAAAAAATATACGGGGTATAAGGGTTTTATTAAAAACCTGACTTGAGTATGAGCTAAGGACAGTTTAACTCAACCACCAAACGTATTACTGTAAGGTTATAGATACCATTCTTAAATAAAACAAAACATTTGAATAATGCATTGATTTAAAATGCATTAGAGGGTAAGAAAACATGAAATGATGAATACAAAATTGCTAATATAATAACAGATTGGGGATCTTATATGATTTCAGATACAATAAATGTCAAAAACTTTCACATTTGAAAAAAAAACATGTGTGAAAAAGTATATTATTAATGAATACAGTACACTAACTACTATAAAACTTATAAAATAATGTTATCATCAAATAAGTAATGTGGCATTCAAACTGTAATTTTTATATTCATACATTTTCATTTATCATACCATTTTAAATGACAAAGAAAAAAAGACACATCAGAGGTATCTATAGATTACAATAATAAATATTATATTATATACAAATATGATATTAAAAAAGATATTGACGGATCAAACGTTTACAAAATAACATTCAGTTTCAATTAACAGTGGAAACTGCCTAAATAAATGGTAATATATAACTTAAATAAAAAGTGTTATCCTAATTATATATTCAAATAAATTCACACAAAATACAGTAAATGTGTAATAAAACAATTGAAATCAACAAGTTAACCATGTTTATCATGTTTGAAATAATAATTAGTTATAGAAAATTATCTTTTAGATTGGTCTTCTTCCAACCTGTTCCTCTCAGCGATAGGTCGGATATATGTTTTAAGCAGCCCCGCCCTCTAGCACGGTACTGTACTCTGATTGGTCAGCTCAGACGCCAGTGACAGGTGCATCTACCCCGCCCATCTCGGTTCCCTCAGTTTGTTAGTCAGTCTGGAAAAGCTGTGATGAGAGTTTTAATAATGGCGTGGCCGTGGCGGGGGGCTTCCGCTCTCTGCCCGAGTCCAGCTTCGGAAAACCACCTGTAAACGTCGACTTGGAGCTTATCAGAGATTTGAAAAAGTAATTGACCGTTTACAATGATACTCGACGGAGTAAATCTCCGCTGAGAACTGCTCTACAAACTGTGTCAAACTACTGGACTATCACTGGAAGCGCTTTGCCATGTCGTTACTGTGTGTCAAAGGTAAATGTATCTCTTATTTTCATTTCTTTTCACGGTTTGAAACGACTTTACTTTGAGTTTGATGAGTTTTTAAAAAATCTAACAGAACGGGTATTCTGGCTCAAGACATCCTCTGGGAATACAGAAGTGGCCAATAGCCAGAAAATCGTCCTGTTGTGATTCAATTCCTTTAATCCCACACTAAAGAATAAATACATATGTGAGGTTGTTTTTGCTAAATTGGATACGATATGTAAACTATATTGTTTGAGCTCTTCAAAGCCTACTACACCAGCTGTTGTAGCTTAAACCAGAAACACTACTGACTTGTTGTCTATAGAGATTTGAAGATATCACAACATGTCAGCCATGACTAAAACATATGTTAAATTTGGCTTAAATTGCAGCCAAATAACCATATTCAGCTAATACTTGTGTTACTTGATTTGCACTTAGATTATAACTTAATCAGTTGTAGGCCTATAGGTTAAAGGTTATATAGAAATTAAGGTTTTTCTTTTCTGATGGGTATTTTAATTTGACTGAACAATAAATGACTCATGAGTATTTGATAATCTAATAAGCAGTTTACTATCTTTCAATAAAACTGATACAGGGCCCTTCCTGTCTCCTTCTTATGCTTGCTTAGGGCCTCACTGTTAGTTTAGTGGATGATCAAATTACTGAGCTTTTACACCCCCCTAAATGTTAATAAAGCAAAAGTGAATTAGACAAAAACACGTATCAATCAGGCGCCCATGTTGGAAGAAAAAAAAGACACCAATAAAAATGATATTTTCAGGGGTCGAGGTGATACTATGCCCAATGACTTTGTGTGTGTAGCTCCTTTTTTAAAAGAAGGTTAACGTCTTCTTTACTCAGGCACGTTTCTAGGTTGATATGACACTTAAATAAATCAGGCTTGGACAATCCTTGCCTGCCCCAGCATCCTTTACACCAGCAAAGCACATTATGTAATATCATCTCCTGGGCCAACAAGGCCAATGCCAAGCAATGTGGTCCAATCACTGCAAGGATAGGGTAAAGAAATAAGACAGAAAAACAGCTTTAATGGTGGAAAAGCATTTTTCTCTTTACTTTTCCTTCAGGATATTATTTATCTTGAACAACTCTTGTTGAAAAGATTGTGTATCTTTATACGATGATATTTTACAGAGCCTAAAAAGACTTCTTGAACAGTTTTAGAGCTTTAACACTCCCGAAGATGTCAATCAAGTAGAGATATTTTCATTCATTGTTTATCGCAGTATATTTGTTTTGTACGTGCAAGAAGTTAGGGCAAAATGAATCTGTCCAGTGGTTCTCTGCGATAAATGTAGACAGGATTTACTGAATATTAAGGAGAAAAAAAGAAATCATGTAACCATTTTAAGGTTAAAACACTGTTTTCAAGACACAACCCAACCCTCCGTCCCATTATCAAAGAAAGTACAACAATGTCAGTCCCATCATCTGTCTCACGTGTGTCCTCCAATCATCTGTAAATCCTGCTGACACCCTTCGGACTGGCAGTCCTCTTGCTTTTACTGAATTATTACTGCAAGTATGGTTCCATCTGCAGGTGTTAGCTCTGGCACTGTGTAGGGAAGAAATAGCACACTCACTGAAATTCGCTCAACATTTCTGAAAATCAAATGTTTGTTTGGCAGACTGAGGCTTTGTATGTTGATCTCCTGGTCCTGTTTGTCTAATTATTGTCATTTGGGTGTTGAAAGTTCCAAATTGTGGTATGAGGGAATGACTGTCAGTCATTTTTCCTGAAATGTTGATGTAAAAGGAAGTCTGGACTCGTACGCTGCTAATTATTTGCAAATATCCTTCTGATATCTCCACTCTGTCATGATCTTAAGTTTCCTTAATGCTTGTGCAAATGTTGTGGACGTCACTGCCGGGAAATTACGCTCACAAGTAAACGGTTATAATTTCAACAACAAACAGAGCAGGAATTCTCCCTTTTTGAAGTTGTGCAAATTTAGCAGTGAGTTTTGTATTGCATCCCAGGAGTGAATTGTCACTCTTTGGGCTAATTTTCTCCACTTTTGAATCCACCAAAACTGTCAGATCCCGGCAAATTGCCCAGGAAGATTGAGAGGTAGGGAATTTAGCATTTGCAGACCATTTACATGCACTCAAGTCTACAGTATATAACACGCTGCAGGAAAGGGAAAACCCCAAAAGGCATAAAAAGTCCTCTTTAAGAATGATATCATCAAGGACGTTGTATTTTGTTAGTTTTTATTAGATGTGCGAAGAACAAATGTAAAAAAGAAAAAATAGTCTTTAACTTTCCAGATTTTGCTCTTGGAATTCCTTTTTTAAGATGTAAAACCTGAAAACAATGAGGACATCGATACACCGAGCTGGCAAAGAGAAATGTGACCCGCAGGGAAAAGGTCAAAGAGAGTCAGCTTTGGGTGTGCACAGAAAGTTCAGCCCCATGGCTCCGGAAATTAAGAGTTATTGTACCAAATGGGACGTCCTATTTAACGGTTCCGGTTATGGCAAATGTAAGCTGTTTGGAGTTCATGCAGCCCATAGATAACAGAGGAAAGGGTCTTGGGGCAGGGGGCTGTGTGATTAGCTGAGGTTGTGACTCATCCCCCGACAGCACAGCTTGACAATGTTGTTTATTTATTGGGAGTCGAGATGATTCATCTCCATGGCGATGTCTTTACACAACAGATAAGTGGTTGCCCTTACAAGTGGATGTGTGTGTGGGGGGGGGGGGGTCTCCTGCTGCGTATTAGGGCAGGGATGAATGGGCGCATTGCTCCCATGATGCTGCAGTATCTGAGATGTACACACTCACACACGTCATAGGTTTAGAGTGAGAATACCTGGGGTTTCTGACACTAGAGAGAGGTGCAGGAATGAGTCTTGAGCCTGGAAATAAGTCAGCATTTTAGCGCTTCTCTCTTCCTTAAGTTAAAACAGGTTTTTGTTTGGACGCTAGAATTAAGTGATGTGGTTAATACAACAAAATGCAATCGAAATCTGAAATTTTGTTCTTTCTCTGAGAAATTAGACAAAAAATAAATACAATTTCTAAATGATAACCGGGCAAATCCTGGAAAACACTTTTTTTTAAATGAAGGTTCTCAAAATCTGATCAGAAAGCCTGGAGTTGTAATAGGGTAGACTGCATTGAATCGGTAATTATTGTACTGATTTAGTGTAAATGCTCTCGGATGTTCCCTTTACATTACTTACTAGCAGTGAGATTCATTTGAATCTAGAGGGAGTGTTCCCGTTTATGCTCAAATTGACTGAATCCACACGGTAAAGATGCAATTTGAAAAAGTAACATTTTCACCCCTGAGGTTTTTCCTGTTTATTTGATGGTAAATGGAAATGCAGGGGGCCATTGTTTGCATCCACCTCCATACAGTTTTATACTTATTAATGAGAAGGGAATAATGTTAGCAATTATACAGTTGTTATTTAGGTTGTTCAAATTCAAAAGGGCTCAGTATGAGTTCAGCCGTAGTTTAGGCTGCTGGCTGGCTGCTTTCTTAGGCGCAGACCTGCAGTAATACTGGTTTCCTTTTTATAGGTATGAAAAAAGTCTTGAATGTCATTCATTTGTACTGCCAAAATAACAGATATTTGGGATTTGGCAGAAAGCCTTTCAGACTGACTAGAATAAACATTCACTCAGTCACTTCAGAGTGTGTCTAATTCAATTAGGAATATAGGTTGTTTTGTTTGGATGCTGTTGCTTGGTGATAAGGTAGGAACTAAATCATACTGTCCCAACCATACAAGGTTTGGGGAAATCTAATTTGGACTCCTGTGCTACAAACCAACAAAAAGAGACATCTAACCTCAGCATCGACCAAAACACAAGCTTTCCAACATTCTGTTTTTTTTTTCATCTGTCATCACGTTGTTAAGAGAAGGTGACTTTTCAATATTTCTTTTGTTGACCATCACCGCCTCACGTCTTTCATGCAGTGCCTTAATAGGTTGCGGCTTACAGACTATAATGTTCTCAGACTGGACAACATCCTGGAGGTTATTCTTGGCACTGGAAAAGTGTTTTGGGTTTGAATAATTTGGAGAAAAAAAACAAACCCACCTTATTTGAACTGCAGTGATTGATCATCTTTGCATTAGCCGTTAATTGAAACATACATTTAAATGATGTCTTTTCTTTAGATATTATTTGGGGAGGAACCATACCTTTTTTTTTTTTTTAAGCTTGTTGAATAGGATTTGCCGGCAAGGTCATCTGTGCTACAAAACAATACCAAACCCAGAATGTCCCCCTGCTTTGCCTTCGACAAAAATGATTCCACATGCAATTTGGATATTGCACTAGTCCATATTGCAGCGAGGATAACATCCCTATTGTGGCACGTGCCCAAACTGTGACTGAGGATGTGGGTCAATTAAGCAATTAGATTTGCTAAATGGCAGGTCAATCTGGGTGGCATAAACATCTGCCTAGTCTTGTTTGGCGCAGCGAAACTGGTTTCTTGCGACTACTGCACATTGTCCTGAGGTTTTACTGCCGGGTCGAACAGGATGTGGCGCTTGTTTCGTGCATCATTACACTTTTCGTATGCTGCTGATTCTTCTGTTGACATACCGTGACATTAGTTTTACTCCTCTGTTGAAACCAGTGACGTAGCAGTTGTGTATCCTGGCACACACTCAAGAGTTCAAGTCATGGATCATCAGGCTGTGCAGCACCAAACCCGAAATTGAGTTAGCGTTTTAACAATACTTAACATTGTTATGAACCCTTTTTTTGGTTGGATGTGTGAAATAAAGGTGGGGTTACTACAAGCTTAGAACATTTGTAAAGTGTCATTCTCGGACATAAAATACGTCAGTCAATACCTCTTGGACGTATGAAGCTTTTGCGTGTCTTTATAAAGACAACTGCTAAAAAAGCGTCTGGTATTTTGTTGATAGCGTTACATTAGCTACCTCCATCTGGCGATTTAAGGCATTTACACTTGTATAGAAAATGTATAGACCACTTCAGCATTATCATTTTCTCTTTTTTTAAATTTGTATTGTATTCTATAAACTACTGACATTTTTTCTCCCTGTTGGAATTGAACAGACACTGGAATGGTTGCCATACATGTAGAGATAAAGATTTAAGAAACATGTGGAGTGGTCTCTTTTTTTTTCTTCCGGGGATGTATGTGGAGATTATCATGCTATAACAAAGTATCGTAAGCGTTTGTGTGCCACCACAAATCAACTGGAAATATCCCATTGCTTATCGACGAGGGGCCCTTGAGATGGTAACGTCAGAGAGTACAGAAATACGTCATCACTGCAACGCTCTATTAGGAACATACTGGTGATCACAACTGCGTCAACACTTGTTCGCTTTCATTCTGCTCGTGTGATTTGGCTCCGCAGCTGACTGAGTAGGTGAGGAGATATTACAAGAAAATAATTTAATAAAGGATGAGAACTGGAGGCTGTGCAGGACTAGGACTGCAGAGTGGTTGCATGCAGCAGAGTAGTGGAATTATGAGAGAAAGAGGCAGAGAGCGCTTAGGGATTGTGGGTAATCCCCTGGCCATCTGTTGCTCTCTCCCTCCCTCTCTCTCTCCCTGTACACTGGCCCAACCTGATCACAGCCAGCTCAAAGAGGAAGTACACCACGGCCTGCAACAGTAGGAGCAGGAAGTGACACAGGGATCTACCACTCTCCTGCTTTCTGCCTGGCTTTCTACTGAGATGATGAATGTTTATTAGAAATCAAATCAAAAACAAAAGAGATTTGCAAATGTTTTAACAGGTATGTACATAACAATCTCATGCCTGGGATTTGTCAAGTAGACAAAAGCCAAATTTATTTACTAGTTCATTTCAGGTAATTAGAGTAAAACAGGTGTAAAAGAATACATCTAAATGTACTCTTTCCAATGTTGTGGTGAGATTTTTTCAGCTTTCAACACAGCCAATCAAGACCTTTCAGTGAGCAATGTACATTTGTATTGTAGTATAGACGGATCGTTGACTTGATTCATACCTGGGCGCTGCACAATAGATGCCCACTGCTCCGAGTACTAGGATGGGTTAAATGCAGAGGACCAATTTCACTGTGTGTGCTCTGCTGTGTGCATGTATGTGACTAATAAAGAGGGTCTCATCCTCCGATTCTATCTTCTATCTATCTACCCGGAAGCAAATACACTTCATTGCATAAGAATACAATTGAACACAGCCAAAGACGACATACAATGAATAAGTTAATAGACTAGTTATTAATAATCAAATTGTTAACAAATCAAGGGCAAGGGGTTTGTTAAGTCACAAAAAAAGATAGCTCCTTTTGGACTTCACAGTACGTGAAAACAATTGATAATTTGGCCATGACATACGCCTTCTTAAATATATCCGAGACAAGTTTAAGGCATGTTGAGGAGAAAGTCAGCGTAATGGATAGGAAAGTGAAAGCAGTAGCTTAAAAGGGTAATTGTGCAACTAGCCCTGCAAAAACAGTAAGCTAAATGGCCTCTAAAGCCACGCAGCACCCAGGAAATGATAAGCATCAGTTTCCACCATAATGGTCACCAGGTTTATTGCCCTGTGACACTCCCTGAATAACATCATGCAAAGGAGGAACATAAGGCCGCTGAACCAGCTTGTTCGCCCCGGTGACAAAGAGTGAGTCGAAATCCAGAAAAAAAACCAAAACACTGCTCTCCGAACATTTCCACTGCTCCCTTTCCGCTTCACAGTGAGCTATGCACAAGACAGGAAGCGCCTTTTCTTCCTTTGTGTGTGATAACAAAGTTTCCTTTTCCCTCCCTTTTAAAAAGCACTGAACACTGCAGTCGTTAATGTTTAAAAGCTTGACTACACCTCAGCCACAGTAAGGAGACAATTTATTACATTTTATCCCGTTGTTTTACACCAGTTTTCACTATGTCTTACCTTTTTTTAAACTAATGCGACTATTTAAATGAATATTTCAGGATCATTTACAATTTTATGGCTAGGCTAATATAGTTTGTAGGGGATTTGGTGTCGTTTTCTAGCTTGTAAAAGTTTCTGTATAAAACATGACCTCATTAGGTCTGCATATCTTCTGTCGGAACCTGTTTTACTTGTAACTTGGCCAATAAATCCAACAAAATATATATATTTAATTTATCACTCAAAGAGTTATTTGAAACAACTGCGCCAACACACAATGGTTTGGCTTATTTCAAACAAGTATATCTGTATTTTTCTTATTGTTCTGAGTTTGTGTTTTGGATAAAAGCATCAGCTAAAGGACAATTAATGTAATGTATTATATGTTGGTAATATACACTGCCCGACCAAAAAAAAGGTCACACTTAATTCGTTGGACCGCCTTTAGCGTTGTTTGCGTCACAGTGTTCGCTGTGGCATCGTTTCCAAAAGCTTCTGCGATGTCACAACATTTATTTCTGTCTTGCATTCATTTTTCGCCAAGATCTTGTATTGATGACGGGAGATTCGGACCCCTGCGCAAAGCCTTCTCCAGCACATCCCAAAGATTCTCAATCGGGTTCAGGTCTGGACTCTGTGGTGGCCAATCCATGTGTGAAAATGTTGTCTCATGCTCCCTGAACCGCTCTTTCACAATTTGAGCCTGATGGATCCTGGCATTGTCACCTTGGAACATGCTCATGCCATCAGGGAAGAAAAAAACCATTGATGGAATAACCCGGTCATTCAGTATATTCAGGGAGTCAGCTGACCTCATTCTTTGGGCACATAACGCTGCTGAACCTAGACCAGACCAACTGCAGCAACCCCAGATCATAGCTCTGCTCCCTACAGGCTTGTGACCTTTTTTTTGGCCGGGCAGTGTATTGTAAATGCTTTCAGTTTAGCGTCTTTTTAGTCTTCTTTTTAAAGCTTGAAATGGCTTATCGGGGTGTTCATAATGATAGAATCGGAGGATGAAACCCTCTTTATTAGTCACAGTCCTAGTACTAGGAGCAGTTGGCAGCTATTGTGCAGCGCCCGGGAGCAATGGGGAGGGGGGATTGGAGGTGTCCGGTGCCTTGCTCAAGGGCACCACAGCAGGGCCCAGGAGGTGAACTGGGACCTCTCCAAGTAGCAGTTCACTTTCCATATTCCAAGTCTGTTCGGGGACTTGAACCGGCGACCCTGCGATTCCCAGTCCAAGCCCCTACTTACTGAGCCCCTGCTGGAATGTGTTCTTATTGTTCTTATTGTTACCTTTTTATTGGACGTACAGATTCGCCTGACACTTTACTTGTATTTTTAAACAGATGGTCAATAGAAATCAATGGACTCTATCCAAAAAGACAACATTATAGGGAATACAATTAGCTGTACAGTAATTGTTGCGGATGTTTGCGGCTAAAATTGGTTGAATTCAAAAACCAAGAGTGATGTTTTTGCACAGAAAGTGGAACAAACTAATATGTATCTTCTGCGTAGTTGTTTTATTACGTAAAGCGGGGAATACGGACGATGTTACATGGAAATATGAAAGCTTCATTTATGCATCCATCATCCCACCCTGTCCATCTGCCATCTCAGGCTGCAAAGCTTTATGTGCCTGAACACAGCTCCCCGCCACAGCAATCACAATTAATCCCCTCCAAATCGCCCCACAATCCCATAAACGTTATTGTAAAGATGCATCAGGGGGCTAAAGATCGGATAAAAATAAACCACAAGCAATTTTCCCCGTGCAATAAAATGTTAAGGTTTATAGGAAAAGGCATTTTTTAACCCTATCCTCCATTTGTTTTATTTGAATAACCTTAATAACCCTTGCACTCTGTTGCCATTGTTTCTATGTTCTGTGTTTGTTTACCAGCTGTTGTGTATTATGATACAGCTGTCTGGGCGTATGCTTCTTCATTATATTAAAGGTGGTATGCTATGATCAAATAAAATGTATTTTTTCAGAAGGGCAATATTTAATTCACAGGGAGGACATTTTTTCTTCAAATCCCAACATATGTTAAACATCAATTTAAATAAGAAGCTACTGAGATGTCCATCCCTACAAATTGTATTGTACAGACTTAATAAAACATAATTGTTTGGAAAAGATCCTCTTAAAAAAATCACACTTTAATAATGTAGCATATTTTTCAATCATTATTTTTTTCCAAATCGTGCCGTTGTATATTTTGATCATTTCAAATCTATTACTTGAAGCAAGTTTTATGATATATCTTGACGACAATCAGCCCTGGACAAGGGTAAAATAAGGGTTATAAAATAGCTAAAATAAAACAAAACTCTTGGACATTTTTGTTGTCTAGATTAATTTCTCAACGCTATTTTGAGCATGACACACACAGAGAAATATGACATGTACAGTAGTTAGGATTGTTGCTCAGCGGATTGCATTTGCAAGAATAAATGTATCAGGGAAAAAAGAGTAGTTCTTTAATGAGTGTTACTTATTATGGAAGACTAGAAGAATACATTGTAATTGGGAAAGGGAAGTCAGCCAAGTAACACGATAACGTCATAAGTGATGAATATGAAGCACCCCGATCAGGCACTGTGTATAAATTCAACACATCTCTCAATGTTTTTGTTTTTTAATTACATTCTGACGTAAAGCTGCCCACCAAAACAAACGGCTCATCCATTTTTGATCAAGCTGCGTGTTCGTTAATTCGCAGACGTCAACATCACAGTCGATGTTTTTGTGACTCACGGTTTCTCTGCACATAAATGAACGTGTCACGCTTCAACAACATGAGATACTGTACACTAGCATTACTCATCCCCATGTATGTTTACGTTACCGGCCTGTTATTTCATACATGTTTAACAGCAGTGTCATAATGTTCTTGTTATCTTAAAGTTGAAATCTAAATCTGAAACCTAAACATTGTCTTTGGTTTGTGTTACAGTGAAAAAAGCCAAGCTCCAGGGACCTCCAGGTGAGTACATCGGAACTCCTTCTACTTTTTATGACTCCCATCATCTAAATCTTTCACATTTCTTAACATGAGCACTGTGTGAGCCCTTCAGTCCTCCTTTGTTTTTGGCAAAAGGAAGTTTTTATATATGCTGATTATGTGCTGACATCAAAAAGCATGATAAGATTGTGCTTCTCATTCCCAATTCTTATAGTGCAAATGTGTTTTACGTGCAACTCTGACACACAGTCTTGGGAATTTCAAAATAAAAGCGCATTTTAGGCATAATATGTATCAATGTCTTTACTTTCAATTAAAATTCTGAAACATTCTATCAAATATCGAGTAGTTGGTCATCAATGATGATATTCTGCTGTATCCACATTTATTTTTATTCAATTTTAGAGGCCTGCCATTGAAATTAAACAATGTAATTTATCCAGATTTGCATATCAGTATCAGAAAGGCAACATAACTATGATTAGGTGATTGAATTACTAAGCACTTCCAGACATGTTTTAACAAAGATAGAGGGAAGGGAATTCCAAAAATAAAAGCATATTTTAACAATGAAATGTATCTATGTTTTCACTTTGAATCAATGAGTTTGGCTTATAGATACTTGAATCAATACAGACATTGGATCCTATAATCTCCACCTACCTTACCAAGGGATTGAAATATTGACGCAGATGTGAGATGGAAATGAAGGCGTATATTGTAAAGATAACAGGTATCGATGTTTTAACTTTAAATCAATACATGTTGATCCTAGGTCATTGAATCAATACAGAACAATAGATCCTCCAACTACCTAACCCAGTTGTAAAAACACAGAGGCACCATGGGATTTTCAAAATAAAGGCGTATCTTAAAGACCTCAAACTCCCTGACCCAAGGCTGAGCTGTTGGGAAATTCACACAGCCAACACTAACTAATGCAGTTGTTTGCACTGTATAAAGCCAGCCGCCGACACGGCTCACCTGACTTAATGATAATTAGCTGTGTTGTATTTGGAAGCATGCCACTTGCAACCATTTTCGCATGTAGGTCAGTCAGTCAAGTTCTAGCGAGGACTTGGTTGACTTTGCATTATGTTCTCCGGTGTCCTTCTACGTCAGAACTGTGCACAGGTGAGCTTAGATCGTTGGTGACTAAATCCAATCCTCACGCTCTCCACCTATAAGCAAATCCGTGATGTCTTTAGCATAACGCCGTCCTCTAAGCCTTGTGACGTTTCTGGCTAGAGAGGCATAGAGGGAGAGTCACAGCGGGTGACTTTTCACTCTCATTCTAGGTCCCCGTCTGACCCCGTGTTTGCAGAGGATAATAAAGTTAATTACAGAGCAGGCGCCTATGATTGTTTGCCGTGTCCCTTTTTTAGGATGAAAAAAATGAGTCTATGAGGAGTCTACATTGTGTCAGAAGCAGCAGTGTTTATTGGTTAACTGAGATATTGGTTTTAGATTGTGAGCCTTCTCTTTCTGTCCCCTCCCTCCTCATGTGACACCTGTCCCAAAGCAAACATCAGGGAATTCAGTTCAGCCTGCCGTCTCCATAAGGCGAAATGTAAACATCAGTCTTTTTTATTCTTTATTCTTTGCTACAGGGCAATGGAGTCGAGTACAGTCCAGCATTATATTTAGAATGTTATGTTCACGCTGTAAATGAGCGAAACTGTTTATTTGTTGTCTTCATCCTGCAGTAGAGGGAAACTGAGAAGCCATCATTTATTGTGATTTGCACACGTAGGCATGACAATTAGTTATAAGTGTATGGTTGTTGTTCCCAGAGCAGAAATAGCAATCAAATTTGGATACCCAAATACTTTGGGTTGTAAATGTGTGAGTGTGTATTGCAGAATGTAGCAGTCTCATGACAGAACAAGCTAATATTTGTTTATGCAAAAATGCAACATCTTGATAAATAGACTTGTCGGGCTGCAGCAAACGATAACCTACTTATGTTCCCCTTATTTGTCACTAAACTGCAGATTATGTTGTGATTGAACTGATTATTTTATGTTTTTTACAATTTCATTTTACAGCGAAACGTGTTTTTAAAAGCCTTGATTGTTTTGACTGTTTCATATGAAATAAAATGGAGAAAAAGCACGACATCTTCATATTCGAAAGGCTGAAAACACATTTTCACTTTAATTGTTTATCCATTATCAAAATAGACTGTGATTTTTTTTTTTCCGTCAATCAACTAATTCATAAATCCTCTTACAGTTGCAGCTTGATTAACTTTCATGTGATATCATGAAGACATTATAGTATTTAATAATATATACTTCATATTTAAATATAGAAGTGTTATTGTTGTTATTGTTGTTATTATTATTATTTTTTATCTCAGAATATAAACAAAACAGGATTTTGGCACGTTTTCCGTTTAGATTACACTTCTCTTGTTATATCTCGTACTGTTCTATCAAAATAGCATATTTGGCTGCCTAGATCTGCACCTAATCTATCCTCGCTCATGACACTTTCTCTGTTTATTCAGGTTGAAGGAATGAATTACTCAACATGATATGGTTATTTATTATTCCTTTCTGCTCGTGATAACCGTAACTTGTTCTGCATTGGGAGACGTGTGATTTATTGGGAGAGGTCTTAAAGTTTACATAAGGCTGGTCTGGGAAGTGTGCTTGCGCTTTGCTTTGGCCACACCTTCAGATAGACGGCTTTTAGGCCTTTCTTTGACGCCCTTTAAATCAAGTTGTTTCTGGATTTATCGTCTGCCAGCCAGTCATTTCAATTTTTTACTAAGGCTACATCGTAACTGGAGACTCTGGCCAATCACAGGCCATTTCAGAGAGAAAGAGAAAGTTCCTATTGGTTGTTTAACAAATGCAGATGCGCATGCACGTCCCTCTGTCAAAACTTGATTCAGCGGAGGAATGACCTGCAAGAAAAGTGGCTGTTCCAGCGTTAGCAACAACATGCTGACTCAGCAAACCAACCTGAAGGAGGAAGACGAACTTATCAAAAAATGTGTCGTACAATTTCTCCGAAGCATTGAACAGATGTTGAACAATATTGCTGATAGTTTAGCTTGCTGCCCTAGGCTTTGGCTAGCGAAGTGAGCAAACATTAGCCTCAGGACTACTACCATTAAGTAACTGTGGATTGGCGGTTAGCTTAGGCTAAGCTAATTTAGGCTAAGCTAACCGCCAATTAATAAAATAATTAGCATTATTTTCTTAACAACTTTTTTTATAGTTCTCTCTAATAGTAGTTTCTGCTGCTGTTTCTGTTTCTGCTACTTGGGGGTACTACTTGAATACCAATATGTTAAAAGGGGTTACTATGTCATTTTTGCCACATGATGCCAAAAAACACAGATACCCCCAACTTGAACTGTCCCTACTTTTGTCCAAAACCTTATGTATTGAAGATGGAGAAACTTCTCATGAAGCGGTCTCAACAATCGTAGAATAGCCCTGAAAAATCTTCTATTACATGCAATATTGATGAGAGGTATGCATTTGAAATGTCAGTCTTCCAACTGCCTGCGTTTCCTTAACTAATTTATTGAGAAAACTCATCATCAATCAATAATGGATGAAGGCGCTTGACTGAGGGCTCGGGGACCCTGCTGCACAGGGGGAGAGTACCGTCTCAAAATAGGGACAGGACGAGTGGCCTGCATAGTCACTTCTTTACAACACGCTCAATTTCACTCTGTCTCTGTGTATATATGTCTGTTTGCACAGTATGAGAGAATGAGTGTGTGCAAACACCATGTGTGTGCTGTCATGCATTTTGACATGTCAGAATGAGTTCTCCCCTCCATGAGGAAGGACTCCTACCAAGTCAACCTATGACCTCACGCTATGTTAGGCTTGGTTTATGTTTTATATTGTCTGTTTGTGTGGAGGATCCTGATCATGGAACTGGTAGGAACATTAGGGATGTACCTGATGCCTTTCTGGATCATTAATCCTTTGTTAGTCCAATATATTTTCTTTAATATAATATAAATCTGAGAGGCAGGAAACCCCTGTGATTGAATTGGCTGAAAACAGCATTTCCTGCTATTTTTGTCGCATGAAAGGTTATTTTTAAAGGATTATTCCACTATTTAAAAGAAAAAGTATATTTGAAGGCAAAAATAAGTTAATATTGGTTTACATCAAATCCAGAATGTGTCAGGCTGTACCAGAGATGGTGTAAAAATAACACCAAAATGCAATTTGTCTGAAGTACAAATCAGGAGAAAAATAGACTTAGTTTGGACCAATTTGTTTGACTTGTCCGTCTCATTATGTGAAACAAAGTCATGCAGCTGTAGGTAGTCAAAAAAGAAAAAAACTGAAAGGGGCTTTAAAAAGAAAGAAACTCTGACAAATACAAATAAATCCACTCCACTTCTTGCATTCGTTTGACCATATATTCTTCCACATACAGGCACAATGCAATCCAACTCAGTACCAGTTACCTTAGTGGAAGTGTGATGGCCCTAGCTAAATGCTAAATGTTTGTTCGCTGTTAAAATATCTAATGTTAGCAAAATAACATACAAATATAATTGGCCACGCCCACTTCGGAGACAGGAAGCGCATACTATTCCATACCATTAGCGCCAAATCTCGTCTTTTAGCTCTAGAACATCTTCGTGTTTGGTGTGCCGCCATAGATTTTGTGTCTTCCAGGACAGTTATCGCTGCTTTCTCCTTAACGGTGCGGATTGTATCAGCTGCACCTGCTGCACAGGGCCCGCAGCCGCTAAGTGGCTCTTATCTAATCCATACGTCCTCTTCCTTTATCTCATCTCTTCTATTCATGGTAGTTGGCCCAAACGTGGCACAAGGCATGCACTATCTAATTAGGGGAGAGGCTTGAGCATCCCCCAGGCTCCCTTTGTAATAATGCCTGTGTTTTGTCCTATTGTCCTCCCAAGACAATAATTAGGTCTGTCTTCTTTCACACACGCTGTTTGCAGGATGGACAATGCTTTTAGGCGGGTAATACGTCAAAGGGGGGGGGGGTGCGGTTTTACGACAACCTGATTTAATCTTTATTTATGTGGCAGTAGGAATCCAACCGGGTCAGCTGTTTAATGTAACATTGCGTCAAGAGTTCAGTTTAGTTATCTGGCTACGGTGTTGAAGGCGCTGTATAAAGTAAATGTTTCCAAATGTTGCCGAGGTAACCAGGAAAATCTTTGTCTAGTGTGGTCAGGTAATCAGTCAACAAAGGAACAGCTGATGCCTTACTTATATTTCCCACAGACCAAGGTTGTGTGTGTTAGTGTTTGATTTCTGTGTGTGCACTGGGACAAACTCTCAAGTCTTTGTTGTTGGTGTGACTATATCAAAAAAGTGTGTGCGTGTGAATGTTTGAGGAAAAGCTCTGCCACCAGTGTTTGCGTGAGTGTGAATTTTGGCTTGTGTTGTAAAGCTCTCAGGTTTTTAACTCAAAGGGGCCCTGTTATGCTACATTTCTGGTTCATATTTGTATTTTGTGCTTCTACTGGGACATGTTTACATGCTTTATATTCAAAAAGCTCTTTATTTTTCCTCACACTTCCTGTGCTGTAGCACCTCTTTTCACCCTCTGTCTGAAACCAGAGCCCAGTCTGCCTTTATTGGTTAGCTGGCCAGCTCTGTTGTGATTGATCAACCGCTTAAAGATGTTCCGCCCCTTAGCCTCATCAAGTACGATGTGTTGAAGCGCTAGCCAATAGAAACGCAGGTGTTGCAAAGGGACATCGTTATGTCGCAGAAGTAAACAATGGAGTCCAATGGAGGGGTTTGGAGTGGATTTTTAGCTTTTGTAGACCAACACACTACAGGGATAACCCATATAGCCATATTTGGGCCTTTTTTAATGGATCATGCCAAAACAGATGACCTATCTGGTTATTTCATCTATATACAGTTTAAAATTCTCAAGTATAAACATAAACAGAATTGTAATCATGCAGTCTGAAGTTAGATAAAATATGAACATACAATTGTATCCCTGTTTAAATATCCCAACATCAGTGGGAGCCTCCAGCTGTTTAGTGCCCAGGTAAGGGGTCGTATTTATTTCTCTGGATAGTGCAAGTGTTAGGGAAGACCCCCCCCTGGTGCAGCGCTGCCATCCACCAGAGCGAAACAGGGCACATCAGCCTGCACGTGTTGACGCTCCCTCTCTCTACATAGCGGGAAATGAAAAGTGCTGGCTGCGTCACGCGCCGTATAATCCGCCCTCATCCCGCCCCGAGCTGACAGCTGGTGCAGACGGACGAGTGTTGTGGCTCTGCTGACCACCACTCATGATGGTGGCTGACCGAGATCACTGGGTGTGAACGTTGTCTACACACACTCGCAGACAGGCACTTGACTCCACGTTTAAAAGCAAACAAGCTAGGGCCGCAAACAACAGTTATGTTCTCCATCGATTCATTTGTCGATTGTTCTTGGGATTGAAAGAAGTGGCTGTGGCCCAGGAGGGTCGTCCAACAATCGGGAGGTCGGTGGTTCAATCCCCAGCCTCTGCTTTCAGAATGTCAAAGTGACCATGGGCAAGATGCTTAGCTCCAAATTGCTCCCGATGCTGTGGCCGGTGTTTGAATAGTTGTAGATGTGGGTAAATGCTGACCTGGAAAAGCATAATATAATGCAATCCATTTACCATTTAACAATTAACAATTATTGTATAACATTTCAGAAATTAGTGAAAAAAAATCCTACCTCTTTCTCAGTTAAATAAAAATCATAAAATATAACATAAAAGCAAGAAAATATATATGTTTCTTTTTTATGTCTATTTCAATAAGAAACGTGGATTTAAAAAACATATATTATTTTTTGGTCTGCCTGTGCCTTTACTTATAGATACACATATTAAGGGGGAGATAGAAAGGCTAATGCATATAAGTACTCCCTATGTTGGAATTGAACCCTGGTCCATGACGGTGAGGACTCAGCCTCAGTACATGGGTAACAATACATTTATATTTAAATAGAAAAACTGAGAAAAGTCTGAAATCTCAAAATTTGAGAGACTACAAACAATTTCCTTTTTTATCGTTTACCTTTCTTTTGTTAAGACTGGCTTCACCTTTGACTGAACTGAATTTGAATGTAAGTCTTGATGCTATCAGGGCTGACGGAGACCTTTCCACAGCAGAACCGGGTCATGGGTAACATCCCCTCCATTACATCATCGGCGGACCTTCTTCCGCTCTTACATACTCTATATTAAGAGCGCAATGATATAGAGGAGTTTCAAAAGAAGCTGGTATTCACTGTGCAGAAAAGATTTAGCATGCTGCATGAGGTTGGCTCTGCATGGAGATTAGAAGGGTCAGTGTGCTGGCCTGGCTTGGCTTGACTTAGTTGAGGGGGGGGGGGGGGGCTTATCTGCTCTCACTCTCACTATATCTCCTGATGTCTTTTTCTACCACACAAAGCCAGTGACTTTTAACGTAGTAGTGCGTAGGTCGCCTTTTCTTTCCTTTTTAAGTTTGTGTTCTCTTAATTATAGATCTTTACATTGTGTCATCTTATGACTGCTGACATTTTTTTTTTTTTTTAGTTACGTTTTGGCCCAGTTTTGTCTGATAAGGGCGGTGGTGGCGAACTTGACTTGGGAACCGGAAGGTCACCGGTTCAAGTCCCCGAAAGACCGAGTGCGACCGAGGTGTCCCTGACCAAGGCACCGTTTCCTACACTGGCCCCTGGGCACCGTACATATGCCCACTGCTCCAAACACTACGATGGGTCTAATGCAGAATGTACATTTCCCCTCTGTGGGACGATTAAGGGATCCTTCTTCTTCTAGATATTTCTGTACCACTAATCTGTACCGTTGTACATCTCATTTACTCAATATATATATGTATTTTTTTCTCTTATACTGCTGTGTAAATCTTTCCCTTATTTATATATCCCCTATATTTGCTTTAAGTATACCGCCGCACTATATTTAGATTTTAAGTTGTATTCGATTTTTCAGTGAAGGGAGGAAAAACAAAAACACAAACAAAATAAAATACATGAGAAAGAGGGATGACGTTACAAGGGGACAATTATTTATTATTATTTTGATTGTATTAATGCTGGAGAGGGCCATCAAACTTTTTTTGTATAATAGTCTAGAAAAGGGTTGCCACATTTGTGAAACCTTTTTCAGAGAGAAAAAGTAAACTGCGCTTCTGATTGTGTCTTTTTATATTAAGGACATTAAATTCCTCACTGTAATTTAGACATGATCACTCTTCTCCTTTTTGTTTTTCAGACAAATTCAACACCTACGTGACGCTGAAGGTGCAGAATGTCAAAAGCACAACGATCACGGTGCGGGGGGACCAGCCCTGCTGGGAACAGGATTTCATGTTGTAAGTTATTAAACACAGACTTCTGTCATCAAACAAACACACATTTTAATCATTTACTAACTGCAATAAATCTAAATGTCATGCAAGACAAAGCAAATGACCTCTAGGACTTCAATACATTCTATAACCAGATTATTTTATAAGTCCAGTTTATAATTAAATAGAATAAAAGATAAAAGAATAAGTTAAAAATGCAATAAAAATAGAATCTAAATAATGACATTTAAATTCAACGTCAAGAATAAATTATAATATTAAAAAATAACAAAACTATTGTAATAATAGTCCATAGTATTATGAAATAATAATTCTACACTGAAAGTCTCAACTTTGTTCCCTGTCTCATTCATTTATGTCAATAAAGGCACATCATTTGAATGGTCCCCAGCCTAGTTCCTACCTGGTGCTATGAGCTCCAGGAAAGGTGTCTGTTTTCACGCTGTGCCAGTATCTTGTTAAACAGCTGCTGTTCATTTCCTCTTTGTAATTCATTGGTTTAATTTCCTCGTTTTACTTTCCCCGTGAAAGGTATCTATGGTGATGAGAGAGCCGGCACGTTGTTGCATGCGTGTCATTGTTTGTCTTTTGTCAAGTCGCTCATTGCTACACTGTTTGTTTTTCCAGACCTTCATCCCCCTGCTGTCCATTAATGATGTCAGCTAGGTGTTATTAAAAAATATATATATATATATATTTTGTTCTGCATTTCCAGCAAATGCCCAGCACCATTTGTTGGGAAACAACACTATTTATCAAATGTGAAATCTGTTGTGTGAAAAAAAAAAAAAAGATCAGCTTGATTTTTACATATGCTTGAAAGTTTGATTTCTAAAGATCTTCTAGGGCTGAGTACATTTTTTATTATTAGATATATGTCATTTAAAGGGGCCATATTATGCTTTTTGGCGCTTTTCCTTTCCCGATGTTTGTTATAATTTTTTGTGTGCATGTAAATGGTCTGCAAAAGCTAAAATCCCAAAGTTCCCTCTAGAGGGTGTTTCTCTCCCACACACTCCCCCTTACTTCCCTAACACAATGACATCACTATCTAACACTCACACTTCTATTGGCACGCCAACACGCTGTATGGGATAGGCTAAGGGGCGGAACATCTCTTAACTCTCTCTCAACAGAAGCGGCCAGCTTAACCAATCAGAGCAGACTGGGCTCTTGTTTCAGACAGAGGGTGAAAAGAGTTGCTGCAGCACAGACAGGATGAGGAAAATAAAGGGCTTTTTGAACATTAAAGCACGTCACTGACATAAATCTGCATTATAGAGCATCTTTAATATTTGGGTAAACAATAATATAATGATTTCTGGTTAGTCAATAAATACAAATCCGTACGAAAAAACACACAGAAAGCCGAGGTTTTTTAATCCTGTGTGAAATAAACACTTGGCAAATGAAGTGTAGTATTTTTTCTAATTTTCAGAACATTTTAAGTGAAATAACTAGTGAATAATAAAGTCCAACCCTATATCGGGACAAGAATCATATAGCAAAATATATATGATCCACTTTTTTTTACATGGTTTTCAGTATATATCATCATAAATGAGCACATGTTTTGAAGGCCTATATGCACCTGGACATCCCCCCCCCCCCCTTATTTTTCCTCAATGAGCTGCTCTCTTTGATTATCTTATCCTCTCATCTTCCTTTTGTTTGGCCCCTTCAATCGCTATAAACTGCCCACAGATAGAGTATGCAAATGCCCTTGTGGCGCTGCTCCTTTCAAAATTGAGATGCCATTTTGTTGCTGTCATCAAGCTGTTTTTCATGCCCTTTGAAAAGCTCGTTGAATGGCAAAACAAGGCTTGAATGGATTATGATAGCCATCACACAACGGAGTGAGTAAGTAGCCTTTGTCATCGACAGTGACGGGGCCTGGCAGTAACTAAGGAGACATTTGTGTGTGAATGTAATGACCTTTACAACAAGGCCTCAAACTGCGCAACTATTGTTATTTTATCCGCTGACATTTCCCACGCTTAAAAAATATATACATATAAATAAGCTTGACGGTACATGATACCTTTTTTTAATCTTTCCTCAGTGAGATCAACCAGCTGGACCTCGGCCTCATTGTCGAAGTGTGGAACAAAGGCCTCATCTGGGACACCATGGTGGGGACGTCCTGGATTCCCCTGAAGGGTATCCAACAATCCGAGGAGGTTAGCATATTCACCCATACACAATTCTTTAAAAAAGCATCAAGTACAAATGGATTTCATTCCAAAAAACGGCACAAAAAGGGACCCTGAAATGATTGCTAAACAGTGGTGTATTTTTTCAGTCTTTCTCCCAACATTACTAAATATCTCATCTGTGAACAAAATATTTAGCTTTCCCAATTATCTATTACCTTTTTAGACATTGGATTTAACGGGGTTCCACTTACTACTTTTGACTGTGCACTGATGTTCCACTTTTATCATCATGTAAACGAGCTATTCCAATTGGGTATTCAAGGTTTTCAAGGCTTTATTCAGAATACCTCATTTCCCAATTATGACATGTCGGAAACCCCAACGTTTCAGGTTTTAGGAACATTCTTGAAGTGGCGTATTTGAAATGTGCGTCTTAAGTTGGGTTTTAGCCACAGCCTCTTGCCTTTTTTGAATTTAGCTCTAGAGAGACGAGGAAAGGGAGAAGGAAAAACACACCTGCTCTCAAACATTTAAAAGGACTTGTATACCAACAGGATCTGTGCAAATATCACAACACCTTTTCACAAAGTTTTATAAAAAGGAAAAGCTGTGTTGTTTTGTGTGTTAAGGCTGCATTTAAATGTATGTATTAGGGTGCTGTTTAGGGGGTTAGCGCAGCGGTTTGATCCAACATCCACAATTCCTCCTTGATTCTCTGCAGGCATGATTACGGTACTGAGCTTATGTTAGTCTCTTTGAATAAAAGCAAGCGCTACAATAATTTGTTATATGTAAAGTATTAGCCATGAAAACGGCTTAATTGACATAATGTCTTTTGAAGAAAGTGTGCAAAGTGGAATATTTCACACAGTTTTCATCATTTTAGAAATAATGCTTTGAGATATAAACCTAACATATAAACTTGAAAATGATGATAACTGACAATAATGGCATAAAGTTAGTAGAATAATGTACGCTAAGAAGATTCAATCGTCCAAATGCTGATATAATTATACGCGTCATCATCGCAGGAGGGCTCGGGGGACTGGCTCTTCCTGGACGCAGAGGTCCTGATGAAGGCGGATGAGATATATGGCACCAAGAACCCAACGCCTCATCGAGTCCTGCTGGACACTCGCTTCGAGCTGCCTTTTGGTGAGATACAAGAATATCTTTTCCCCCCTTTGTGTCTTTTTAGGGTTGCCAAAACTGGCAAATGAACCACAGTTGTCACGTTCAGGTTTGCCCATGCCATGCCGTCATCTCCAGTACCAGCTCTGACAGCAATGCGTGCATGACAATAACATGTGGATTTGAGTTTCTGGTTAGCGTAGGGCAAATCAAACCATGATCCAATGAGAGACACAAAGGCCACAAGTGTTTCCTGCTGAAATGTCACCAGTCGTTGCTCAGGAAATGCTATCCAGCCCGGGGCAGTGCCTTACAAATGAATCATATCTTGTAACCTGTAGTCTTATGCAGGCATCTGTCTTTTTAATTCAAATACAAAAAATATAGGACTAAATGAACAACATGTACAAGTAGAGTATGAGGTCACCTTCTCTCCGTAATGAAATTAAATCATGACAAAATAGCGTTCTCTCATTAAATCATGATGAAGGACACTTAAAGGTGCCCTATTATGCAAAATGCACTTTTTGCTGTCTTTATACATAAATATGTGTCCCCGGTGTGTAGTAGACTCACAAAGTGTCAGAAAATACAACCCTCTCTCTGTTCCTCCTTACCCACATCTCTAAAAACGGGGGTACAAACGAGCTGATCCAGATTTGCTTCGGTTATGACGTAATAACCGAAATGTGGGCTGGCTTTAAATTGAACTCCTGGCAACGTACCCCCCCACTTGACACGTCCCAACCTATCGTCCCTCATATATAGTCAGCGAGCTGAATCCCCTCCACAGCACCTCTGTGTGTCTGTGCAGGATCTCTGCAGGAGGGACTTAGAGTTGTTGTATATATAATACATGTAATGTCACTGTTCACGTAGTAAACAATAAGAAGTGTTTCAGAAATAATGCTTGATGTGGTTTGGAACATAATATGGGGTTTAATCACGGCAGCGTTTAGCTGAGTATCTCCGTTAGAGACTGCTCTCTTCAGACAGAGAGCTGCATGACGCTCCAAAGGGGCGTGGCCAGCTTCAGGTCAGCTCAAATTTAAAGCGACAGTCAGTCACAGAATCAGCACTTCAGGAAGAGGGCTGAAATAGAGGGGTATGAGGCATGAGTACAATGGGTTTGGTATTTTGAAAACACTTCACAGACAAGTTTTTTATAGATATTGCCGTACAATATATTGTTCAAGTATAGCACAATAGGACACCTTTAAAGTTGAACAACTAATGGCTAGAAACAGGGCACTCCTAGACGTTCGTCTAACCGCCTAATGTCCTGTCTCTGGTTCCACTGGGGATTAGGAGTTTCTGGCCTGCCTAAATTGAGGGCACTGACTCATATATGGCAGATCTTCCTTTATTAACTTAGGTTCAGTAAATATAATTTGGTCTTCGCCAGGCTGTTCCATTGTGGCCAGCAGGATTAAGGAACCATTAAGGATCTTTTTATATATAGCTAAATTAAGAAGAGGAGAGTAATACTGGGACATGTCAAGTCGCTTGAGTCCCTTTCACACTTGCAGTCCATTCATTTTTGCATGCGATTATATGTATGCCGAGTAAGGGATCACAAAATAAAATCATTGACTAAAGCATTTACATAAAGGCTTTAGCGCTTAATATGATAACAAAATAAAATAAAAAGCTCCTCACTATTGGCAAGGTCCTGAAAAGTAATTGGCAACGTCACCCATAGCTAACTCAAGCATCCCGTCACGCCCCTTCTTCTTTCTTCTTCTGTTTTCTGGCATCCATAGGTATTGTTTTACCGCAATCTGCATGACTGTCCCTTAACCCTTTAATTCCAGCATGACACGAGAAAAACGGGTTTCCATTAACCTGAAAGTTTAATTGTGATTTCCGTAGTTACTGGAAGCTATGTGTCGAAGAGGCTTCCCTCACTTTTTTCTCAGTGAAATCTCTTTAAAGCATTTTTGTACTATAGTTTTTGGGGTCCACACAAAAAGCTTTCGGACACAAAACCCTGATGTATATTCTTGGAAGTTGTACCATGATGTCAAAGAATTGCGCATCAATTAGCGTTCAGTGTTAACCTTGTTTCCGTCCACCTGATTAATCTAAGTACATGTTGGTCTCCATAAAATATTTGAAAAAAAAGTATCTGGCGTTTTGAGCTGCTAGGTGTGCCTCTGATTGATCTTTTTTGTGCTAAAGCCACTGCCTACTGTTGGAAAGATGAGAGTTTTGTTACCGAAATATACTGTTCCTGAGCCATTTAGCCAAAACTATGAGCCTAAAGAAGTTAAAAAAGGTGCAACATTATTTTAATCACATTTCATGTTCATTCATCCGAGAATATGCCGGTACTCAGAACTGTTCTTGATAGCGATTAGCTTGTTAGCTTGACGTAGCATTGGGTACCATTCACCTTAGTAATATTTGCAGGGTGGTTGTCCCCTGTGCTCCTCCTGCTCTCTGTGGGTTTGACCACAGTTCAACCTACAGTGTCTCTGATACCAGCACTGCATATTAAGCTCAAGCCCTGTGATCATCAAAGTTAAAGTAGGGTGTCTGTCCGCCGAGTGTTTTTTTTATTTTTTATTCAAGAGGAGACCTTTCAAGGTTGCAGGAGGCCATCGCGACTCTCTGAGCCACCACAGCCATTCATTAAAGCTGTGGGTCGGTGTGTCTTTGAAGCCATGGCCTTTGTGTGTGTGGCCTTTAATGTGCATCTGTCCACAGAGCAGCAGCAAACCCCTCTGCAAAGTGGGAATAGTGAAAGCACCTGCTCCAATACTTAAACAAATAAAACAATTAGATTATTTTAAATAAGATGAGGGCCGTTGTTGATTATGGTAATAAATGATTACAGAGCCGAGAAGGGGAGTCATTCTCCCAGAAGAATACACATGATAAACATGATAGAGTTAAAGAAAATAACAGACAATAAAGTCAGTCAGATATTAGACACCAAAAACAGCTGATCATGAATGAAGTCATATGGGAGTAGAATAAGTAGAGTTTTTTAAAATGCTATGTGAAGTTACTCATCGAGATTTTTTTGAGCGGAGCCAACATTGGCCTAAAGTAAGATGTTCCACTCCATGTAGAATTTAGAAAATCAGACAGAGGTTCATGTTGTTTTGAAAACTTTCAACACTGAAAAAACGACAGCCCTGAATAATACGCCTGCTGATGACTGTGTTTGTTAGACTCAGACTCATAAGAAATTAAACGGGCCTTAGTGTATTATGATGGAGTATAATTAAGCAGGATGTTTACTTCAAACATAGTAAGCTGACGTGTGATTGTCTGTATTTGCTATGTGAACCTCTCTGTACCAGACATCCCAGATGATGAGGCTCAGTACTGGACAGGAAAGCTGGATCGCATCAATACCATGGGGATCCATGATGAGGTAAAGTGCATTTTTACTACTTGTATCAGGTGCTTTTATTGATATTTGTTTGAAGAAATAATCGCACATCAGTGTATTCGTAATGATAATCACTCTGTAAGTCTTAAAAGATGTGCTGTCTGTGTTTGTTTACTACATCTTGTTCTAATGCCACATGACTGGTTTTCTCCTTTGTAAATTTTGATGTAGTTGTACTGGTGAATTGTTGTAATAATTAATTGAAATATGCCATCATGGAAAACAAATTGAATGCAGTTTTTTTCCCTCCCTCTGTCCTCTGTAGTACCCTCTTCACGATGATGTTCAGAATCGCCCTCTGCCATTTGCCGCCTCCCAGTGCTGTGAGTGCACACGCTCCTTTTGACCTCTAGATGGAGCCATTCTCCTCCCTTCTATTTGTCAGACTTGAATATTATTTCCTCTCACTTCTTTAATGTTCTGCGGAAGTGAAATCTTCTTTAATCAGAAAAGTGAAGACTTCAAATTGAGTCTGTTTATATTTTTTTAACCCCTTTGCATGTCAAATGTTTGTTTTCCTCTCTGATGGGGGTTTCCCTCATCCCCCAAACTCAGGAACACTTTTGTTCTCACAACCCCCTGCCTCCTCTGACTGTACCTCTCACTTGTAATGTCTGCACTTTCACCAGGCAACTATTTCGGATGGACTGAGCCGATGAGTATGTAAAAAAAAAAATGAACTTGATCAAATTCTCCCCCCCCCCCCCGGCCAATCCTCAGTGCCCTCTGCATGCCCTAATGCCCGAAATTCCCCTCTAACATGTAATCTGTAAGAATTTCTTGCATTTTAATATCATTATTCCACCCTAATACTTTTTCCCTAATGATTTCCTAATCCCCTTTTTTCAACTTCCTCTGCTTACGCTGTTTTCCTTTTTATGCTCTGTGCTGCGGTCATATAATTCTCCATGTTACTTAAATACTTAGAATATTGATTGAAAAATGTCCGGAAAACGTTTTCTATCTCATTGAAATTGAGACATATTTAGAGATTATTATTATCAATACCCATAGAATGGCATTTTAAAATCCTTATCAAATCCCAAAGGGTGCAGTTGTATCTTTATACCTATAGGTGGCAGTCATTGCTAAACTATATTTATACTCAGTCAACTTGACATTTTGTTGTCCTCCTAAGAGATATCAACAGCATCAGTTTATCTTTAACACTCTCACTTTATCAGCTTTGAAAGATAAACTCAGCTGTCGCCTCCAGTACACACCAAACTCGGTCTTGAAAAAGGTTAAGGGTTATTATTAGGTTTGGCAAGGTTACTTTCCAAGTGCTTTTCTTATGATCAATGCTGGTATATGATAAGTGTTGTACAATATAAACGCAGTCAAACTTTCTTTTAAATTAATGTTAATGTAGATGCAAATTAGAATTATTTACCAGGTACTCCCTAATTCATGGAGTAACTGACTCCAAAACTGTTCTACCACATTAATATATATATCTCTCATCAAAAAATTACCCAGATTTTCAAACATTACAATTTTTTTTTAGATAAATTATCAAATTTTTTTTCATTCAAAGTTCTTCTCATGTTTGTGAAAGAAGGACACACTGTGGCAACAACTGCAATTATTGGTTACTATTATTAAAAATGTTTTGAAGCAACCATTAATCAAATATGTAAAATGTTCTTTGAAATGATAATCCAAGAACAGTAGATAAAGCTCAGTGTTTTCTATTCAGCAGGAAAGCTTGTATGTATAAATGCCTTGATGTATTTAAAAAAATGCACGCTCATTGCCCTTCATATTAACCTGGCATATCTGGTTTTACTTTTGTTTATTTGATAAACTGCAACCAATTTTGTCCACTTCGACAACATTTGAACTGGTACGCATCTTCCGCTTTTACTTAATGAGGATTTTATTCTATTTATTTAAATGCTTGCTGCCACACAAAGCATACGTGTAAATATTTCAGGTGAGATTCTTCACTTCGCTCACCCTGTTTCCTTTTGCAGCTCTGGATGACCAGGACAGTGCGGTAGACGACCGGGACAGTGACTATCGCAGTGAGACCAGTAACAGTCTGCCTCCGCGTTACCACACAACGGCTCAGCCCAACTCCTCCATGCACCAGTATCCCATGGGGCCTCGGCAGCAGCGGCACCTGGACTCCTGCACAGACTCTGTCCACAGTTTGGACTTGGACTACAGGGACCAGAGAGGAACCAGGTAGAGAGAGTATTCATTGTAACACACCTTCTGAATAAAACTCTTAACTTTGTTTCACAATCACAACGCATAGGCAGTGTTCGGAAATGAAAATTGAAACTAGACTGCCAGAAATTACACCCTTCTTAATCAGAAGTTATCTTTAAAAGCATTGTGTTTTCTTGAAGTCTATAATCTCTATTTATTTTAATAAAAAACATACATCAGAGGGCCTTCACTTTCTGAATTATAGTGTCCAAAGTAGACAGTGAAACAATTTGGCACAATGTTTTTCTTTTGACTAGTTTATCTGACCTAGCATCAAACATGGCTGAAGATGTGTGCTTTTATTTTTCGTAAATGAGCTGTTTTTCCCTTTTTGGCAGAGTAAATGTATTCAGCTGCTTCAGTTAGAAGGGGGGATCCCTACTTTATAAGCTATATGGGTTTTGTCACATGGCATATTACACTAAAATGATTAATCAAATACATTGCTTTCAATTTAAATACAGTGGAAAAGAGTGACTTTTGCTATAGAAATAATAATGTATTATACTGTCGTTGTTATTATTTTGAAGCAAGCTTTGGTCAATATTAATGGTCCCAGTACACTCGATCTACTATTGTCTACTCATGGATTGTCATAAAATACATGGGTACCAGTGAGACTGCTCCAAATCAGCCTGTGTGGAATGATAAGAAGTTGATCCGGATAATTCTACATCAGAATTTTTTTTTTTGGATTACAGCCAGGAAGAGCTCATCGGTCGTGTTTGTTTTTGGTCATCAGGGTTTGTTTTGTTGGTTGGAGTTCCGAACTTGGTTTAGCCATTTATTGAGGAAATCCTATGACATACTGTTTAATAACCCATGCACACTCGAGTATTTTTAAGGCAATTATTGCATTTTTTCTTTGCAATTATCAGTTTAACCAAGCTTTCTGATGCATTCTTAAAAACATTGCCATCTAATCAAAATGTCATCTTTACATTTGCATGAAACTGTTCTTGTCTTTATTTCTACGTTTATTGTTCTGCTTAACTTTTGTTTGCATTTTTTCTTCTTCTTTGTTTGCTTCTTTTCTATCCCTGTGCTCTTTCCCACCCTTTGTACAATCCATTTATTTAAACTTAATTAGACAATTACATCAGAAAGGAAGGGTCAGAATTATACCTGTGGATTCCGGCATGGGTGTTGAAGATTGGGAAAACAAATACAAAGGGCAGAGCAAGCCTCAGCTGAGTGACTTCTTGGATGATGAAGAAGACAACGTTATCCTTCGAATGGGAAGACCCTACCCTGAGTCCTCACGCACCTCTATCAGTCCGAATACTCAACGCAGTGGTTTTCTGCCTCCCACCTACCCTGAGGGTTATGACACTATTGATCGACGACGAAAGAAAAAGATAAGAGACCCAGGAGGGTTGCTAAGTACAGTGGCTGACAAAAAAAGAGAAGAGGCTTTTCCCTCTGACATTGCACTGCTCCGTGAGAAGAGAGGGGAGCTGTTTATGCGGCAGGTAGTTGAGATGCAGGAAGAAGAGGAGCGCATAACATCCTGCCTCAGGCCATACCAAAATGGTCTTCTCTACAAGACAAGGATGTGGGCGAAAAATGAGCTAGACAACACTTTGGAGAATTATGTGGCATACAAAAAAGAGCAAGAGGCTATAGTGAGGAAACGGTTTGATTTTGATTTAGAAAACTCTGAGGATCTTAGCTACTCCATGGGAGCAGAAGAGGATATTGATGATATTCCCTTTATGGCTCAAGACTATTACTCGGAAAATGCAAGACATTATAAAGAGAGGTATTCCCTCTCCTGTCCCTCAGAGAATTCTCATGGTCCAAGAGAGAAAAAGTCTGGCAAAGCTAAACTTGGAGGATGGGACCCAGAGGCAATGCTCTCTCCTGTAGAGGAACCAAGTGATGAATATGTAGACCCTATGGATGAACTCCAGTGTCTAGTTGAAACTGTTTCTGAATACCTTGCTGAAAAAGAAGAAGAAATGAGCAAATACGGTTCCCTTCCTAAATCCAACAAATCGAGGCTTTCATCTGTTGGAAGCTATAGAACCGATTCTCTCGGCGATGACCAAAATAGTTCATCAAAAGAACCTAAAGCAGAAACCCAATCACAAACTCCTTCTGATCAGGGCATTTCAGGAGTAAAAAATGCCATGAACTCATTATTTTGTTCTCTCACTGACAAAGTTGCAGGAAGCCCCAAACAGCCGGTCCCATCTCAACAGGCTCCATCTGCAGAACCCTCCAACCAATCTGGACTAACGAAACTACTTTCCTTTATTCCCAAATCAAATAGCTCAGCTCCTGTAGCTGTTGTGTCTCCGGTAGACAATTCTCATAAAAAAACATTCAGTTCTTCGCCTTCTCATCCATCACAATATGCCAAGACACAAGGTCATTATCAAGAAACAAAATCTCCCACAAGTCAGACTAGTCAAAAACAACACGTGCCACAGTGTGTAACCAAACCTCAAAATGCTCCAGGAAACTCAGTCTTGGGAAAATTGAATCCTTTAAAACTTTTTTCTGCGGCAGATAATGCGAACATCACTGAACAGGCACCAAAATCCACACATCCACAATGGGATGAGAAATATGTTCATCAAGGTAAACAATCAATGACAGCAGAAGGAGATAGAACATCTGAAAAGCTCAGTTCATTGCAAGAGAAACATTCGGAACGAACACGAGACGGAAACATGTATGGCATAGAAAATCCAATGATTTACAAACAAGAAGATGTGCCTAATCGTGGTCCAGCAAGGTCTACTAGCCAAACAGAATCATTAAATACTGGATTCTTTAGTCCTTTCAAGAAGTCATGGAGTTCATTGCTCACACCTGGTGCCCCCCTTCCCCCTCAGGGAGCTCCACCTGTGGCGGTTTATCCAGTGTTTAGATCTACAGAGGATCCCAGACTACAAAAACCAGTAGAAAACCCATCATTGAGCAGTAGACCGCCTTTCCTTTCCTCTGATAATGTCTCTACTCAACAACGCCCCAAAGCAGAGGGAGGCATGCTCTCTGGTTTTTTAAAGTTTGCGTCTAGTGAAGATGTAAGTGCCTCCATGAACACACAGAATCCTGTGCGACCATATCATAATTCAACTTCAACAACCTCTTCCACAATTACACAAAGTCCTGCTGTGCCCCAGGAGAACACTGAAAAAGGATGGTTCTCCAGTATATTTAACCCTACCTCTGCTCCGTCTGGTTCAAACCAGAATGTGATGAGTAATTTGCAAAGTCAGAACAGCAATGTGCCCTCCAGCTCACAACAACAACATTCACAACAATCTTCAAATCATGGAATGCAGCATCAAGCCCCAAATCAAACAGAATCACAAAGTTTTTTGACAGGTCTTTTTAAAGGAACCACAACTGAGGACAACTCTCCTATGGGCTCTAATCAACCAAAACAAGGAGGACTGCTATCTGGATTTCTTAAATTTGGCTCTTCCAGTGAACTTTCTGGCAATATGCCACATCAGGCTTCCCAAAACAATCAACCACCCAGGAGCGGTGATCCCCCTCAGATTCTCAATCAACCTCCACCCCAACAGAGTTCTTCAGGACCAAGGATGGGGGGTCTTGTCTCAGGGTTTTTGAAGTTTTCATCAACAGATAATATACCACAAAATGTGCTGCCTTCTGAAGCTGAAATGCAGAGAAACATCCCTGGAAATCTAACCGGCCAGCAGGAGACTTCCAATGAAAATCAGCAAACACAATCTCAGCAAAAAGGGCCTTTGTCTGGCTTGTTTAAATTTGCCTCATCTGAGAATGTTTCAAGCAGCCAAACAGTTCAGCAACAACAAAGTAATGTTCAACACAATCCACAGGGTTTCAACCAACAGCATAGTCAACAAGATCCAAACCAAGGGCATCATCTCAGAAATAGAACATCAAATCAGCAGCCAGGCTTTACTCGACAACAAACGTTCCACTCCAGCGACAACCATCCCAACAAAGTGGTATTTTATCTGGTCTCTTTAAATTTGCTTCAGCAGACAACATAAATAAACAAGAACCCCCACCAGCTCAGCCACATGGAATAATGCCAAGTAAATCTAACTATGAGCAACCAAGTGCAAGAGATATCCCAATATCCAATCAAAATCAACAGCAACATAGCTCATCACAAAGAACCACTCAATCTACTGGTTTGCTTTCTGGACTATTCAAATCTTCAGAAAATATGGCTCAACAGGCAGCAGTCCAAAATCATCCATGAGACACAACAAGAAAAACCAGTACGAAGCAACCAAACCGTTGAAACACATGTGGAAACTGCAAGTCAGTCTGGTATGCTCTCAGGGTTGTTTAATAAGTTCACAAAATCATCGGAAAATGTTGACATAACCAGCCAGACATCGGCAGTAGAATCACTGCACCAGAAAGTCAATAATAATTCAGTCACCATGAAGACCCCACTTCACACTAGTGTAGCACAACAACTCTCACAAGAACATACAGAGAAAGAGAAGAGGATTCTAAGACCTGCCCAACACGGGTTTTCATCTGGACTCTTTGGCAAAAATGTAACTGAGGAAGCTTGTACTCCCAAACAAGTAGAAACATCAGGTCAAATTACAGAACCACAGACACCCTCAAAAGTACACAGAGTTACATTCAGGCATATTAAAAAGTGCTTCCACAGACTTTGGAAGGGACAGCTCTCAAAGAGTTTTCCAAGATTCTCACTATCCTGGACAGAGCAGACATGCTTTCATCAGGGCACCAGTCTCAATTGATGCTGAGAGTTTGGACTTAAGAACATCTGCCACTTTTGCAAGATCTCTTCAGAATCCAGCACCATATTCTTCGATTAGCACTGGTAATATATCTCAGTTATATTATTCTGGCACACCTCAGTCAGTTCATCCAATGGCTTATAGTACAGGAAATCTTCATTCCCTATTGCAAAGCCATTCTCCTCCCTCAATAATGTCCATGCAGCCATTTATTGGCAGAAGCACTTCCTCTTTGTATGAAGCAACAGGGCAGAATTTTAACCATGGTCAGTTGTCTCCCTATGGAACAAGTCCCTCTTATGATGAAAACCAGTGGATCCGTGAAAGTGCTCTGTGGCAGATGTTTCAGAATGAGTCACTAAATTATGAAATGCAGGATCAACTGTATAGACAGAGCTGTGAGACATCTGCTCTTCCCCACAGCCCTTCAAATACATATCAGACATTTAACACACCAATTCAAGGTGTTGTTTGCCAGGAACAAATTCAACCATATCAGTTTGAGCAACACATAAATGATGATCCATATCCAAAGAGGAAATTATGGAACAGCCACGAAGACTTGGTGAACAAAGAATATTCACCTCATGAGGAGGGTGTGTTGAACTTGACTAAAACTGAGTAATGCAAATGTTGCAAGACGCCACTCTTTTACTAATGGCAGCACATACAGCTTGAATGGGGTTTCATATCATGAAGGTTATTACGAGGAGACTGCACCAAGCTTATCCTATTCGGCTAACTGGCAATATGAAATGGATAATAAAGTCCAACAAAACTTTCCTACTAATGGTATGTTCCATCAGAGTCAGTTTAATTTGAATAGACCAATAGATTCAATTCATCCCTCAAGTGCCCCGACTGAGATGGAAGACTCCCAGTACCTTGAAGACACAGAGTGGTATCAGCAGTGGCTTGCGCTTTTGGAGCAAGGGATGTGGTGGCCAGCAGAAGACGGTGACTGTGGGTACTTTGTTTACACGGATCACGAGTACATTTATGCCTTACTTACAGATGCAGAAGGCGAATATGTGTATGCCTGTGCCCCCGAAGGCGAGTCTTGGGAAAATGCACAGAATTTGGGTGGTTTTCCCAGTGCTTGGCTACACAGTGAAATGGTTTCAGTGTGTGGCTTTAAAATCCCACTCTACAATGAGGATGAGCTTCTATGGCTACCTGGTCAAGATAACAGTGATTCTCAACTTCTTAATGCCCCCCTCGATTTGTCTGCTGCTTATAGAAAAGGAAATCAGATTATGAATTTAAATCTTCAACAGTTCTCTGAAATGTTTGAGAATTCATTTCTGTCACAAGGGCAACAAGGTGTAGATTTTACATCTTACAGATTAAACAAAGTCAGGGTGGATCCAAGACAGAATGGTTATGTCAATGGCGACCAATGCAAAGATGTGATTGACCTTTCCTGTCGTAATAAAGACCACAATGGTCCTCATTGGAACAACCAGGAAATGAAGACATTTCTTGCTCAAAAGCTTGCTGTTTCTTTGAACTCTACTCCATCTGCAAATTGCAATGAGCAGTTACTTCGCAACTGTTACAAGCCTTGCCAACAGCGGCGTTCATCGACAGGGGTTACAGTGAAGCATGTAGATGATGTATCACAGAAGGAATGGAGGGAACGAGTGTCCCCAGGAGAACAACAACCTAATCGTCAAGTTAAACAGGGTTCTTCTGTTATATCCTCTTTTGTTGGAAAAACATCACAGGCCGAGTTAAACACAACTAGTGTAAACACCTCTGAGAAATCTTCTGACAACAAGTCTAAGAACATTCTTACATCAGGTTTCCAAAGTCTGAAGTCCAAGATCATCAAAGAAGAATCTACTGCTGATGTGACTCAACAAGTGCAGATGTCCACTAGCACACAGAAAAGAATTTTGCCTACCATCAAAACAACTAGTCAAGTACCCCAACCCTCAATTCAATCAAACACAGCTTCACAGAAACCTAGACTTACTCGTCAGACTACCATGGCACAACAAGCAACCCCACAAACACAGCCTAATGTACCAGTGCCTTTAGAAACAAAAGAAGCTCTTATTAAACCTGGACTGCGTATAGCTGGTAAGCCAGCAGATATACCAGTGGAGAAACCACCTGAACAGGCAGGCTTCATGAACTTTCTTAAATCCGCAGTTGGAATAGAAGAACCTGTGCCAGATGCCCAGAAATGTTCTCAGATATCTTCCAATGAGCAGAGCAAAACTTGCAGCACTGCTTCCTTACCAGGCAGTGTTCCAACAAATAAAGAGGCTACAGGAGTGTCAAATCTATTTGGATCAATAAGCAGTTTATTTAGCGCTGAACCCCCTCCGCCTCAGAAACAGCAAATGAAACCGAGTGTTACAGAAGGTTCATTGACTTCAGCATCTAAACCTAAGGCTTTACAGAAACAACGAACCATGGACCAAAGCGGTACCCCTGTGCCGAGCCAACCCCCAAACAAAAGTATATCCCAACCATTTCCTTCCAGTTCTTCGCCAGGCCCTGCTGCAAGGCAATCAGAAACTATGCCTTCTACAGAACAGAAAAAAAATGAAACTAAAGCATCTGGCGGACTGTTTGGATTTTCAATTGGTGAAATGTTGTCAGGATCAGCAGCAACGGCCCAATCTGGACCCACGCCTCAATCAGCTGCATCAACTACAGCTCCACAAGAAGAATCACTGGGTAAAAGTATATTATCAATATTTAGTGGACCAAATCCTACACAATCTGCCGCTAAAACTGAGCCATTAGCTCAAGCACGACCACCAAATGCAGATCCACAACCTCCTCCACAAGAATCACTTGGCAAAAGTTTCTTATCAATGTTTGGAGGATCAAGTCCTCCTCAGCCTCCCCCTCAAACCAAGCCTGCTGTGGACGTACCACAACAGGGAACTGTTCCTCCTAAAGACCCCCCAAATACAGGATTCTTTTCAATGTTTGGTGGTCCCAGCAACCAACAGCAAGCTCAAACAGGATCTTCACTAGGGGGAATTTTGCCTGGGTCAACAAGTTCAACTGAAAGCCCAATGAAGGGGCTTTTTTCAATGTTTAGTGAACCCAGTCCTCCGCAACCTCAGCCACCAACACCCTTATCTCAGCAAAGAGTAGCCAAATCACCAACTCAACTACAAGGGGAATCCCAGACACAATCTAAGCCACAAGCACAGCCACAAGGGCAGCAGGCTGCCTCTGTACTTGGGGGAATATTAGGTGGCTTGTCTACCTCTAGTGACTCTCCGAAAAACACTTTGTTTTCCATGTTTAGTGGACCCAGCACTCCTCAATCAGCAGGAGCTGCACCACCAAAAGAACAGGCAAAGAGTATTTTCTCTGTGTTTAGTGATGTAGTGACACCTCCACAACCTCCACAACAAACTCCCAATTCATCATCAGCTTCTGTTACTGACACTAAAGAGCCACCGACAGCACAAAGTTCTTCCCAAATATCATCTGTGACCAGTAGCCATGGCCCAGCAGCTCCCACTGAAACATCAAGTGATGCGAATATAAGACCATCCAAAGAAGATACTATAGATACTACACTGGATGCTACAAATAAAGGCACTGATATTGCATCTATGGATCCAGTTTCAGAAATGGTCTCTGTTCAAAAGGACACAAGCACAGAAGGTGCACCACAAGATCCTACCTCCAGTAAACAATCCCCAGCTTCCGGCTTTCTGTCTATGATCAGTGGATCAGATCCCAAAGACCCACCAGGCAAAGGTTTGATGTCTTTGCTTGGAGGTTCTCCTCCTCAGCCATCTTCTCAGCCTGAAAGTTCTCTATTAGGGACAATGTTTGGAGGCTCTTCAACCCAAAAAACAGCTTCTCAAACAGGGGGATCTTTACTAGGTGGTTTATTTGGAGGGTCTGCTCCTCAGGTTTCTCCTCAGAGTGGAGCCTCTCCAACACCAGGCCCTCAGACAGGGGTGTCCTTACTTGGAGGCTTTTTTGGTGGATCTGCTCCTCAGGCTTCTACCCAAGTTGGTCCCACTAAGATTGGAGCTCCTCCCACACCAGGCCCTCAGGCAGGAGTGTCCTTACTTGGAGGCTTATTTGGAGGATCTGCTCCCCAGGCTGCAGGATCTCAGACTGCAGGGTCTATCTTCGGTGGTATTTTTGGGGGATCGGGAGCTTCAGCAACAGCAGCTCAGACAAGTGGGTCCTTCGGTGGATTGTTTGGTGGTACTGCGGCCCAGACTCCAACAACCCCAAATACTAGCTCTGTTCTAGGAGGTATTTTGGGAGGTTCATCCTCTCAAACTGCTCCTGTACAGACTGTCCCATCTGCTCCCAATCATATTTTACCTAAAGCTTCAGCTCCTAATGAGCTACCTGGTAAAAGTTTGCCTTCTATACTTGGAGGATCTGATCCTCCCACTTTAACAGCTACACCAACATCCATTCATGATCAGAACATTTCAACTACAGCTCTTACCGAAACTACTTCTGATGTAACAATTCTACCTAAACCCGATGATGACAGTCAAACTGCTCCAGCTCTAGCAGGTCCTGAAATATCTGCAAGTGATATGGTTACAAAAGACAATGAAAAGGCAGAAACACTTCAGCAACCTGACGGTACAGTCCAGTGTGTTGAGGCAAGCTTACCAAAAACTGATGGCGAAGTCACAGGAGAAGTAGAAGCTGATAAGCCAACTGCTGATGATATTCAATCCAAATTATCTGAATTATGTACACCAGAGCTTTTAAGTGGTGAGTCAGGTCAAAATTCAACACTCCCTAAAGTAGAAGAAGTAACACCAGCCACTCAGTCTGCAAGTACTGTAGTCGAAGGACAACAAAAGCCTACAGAGACAGATAAATCTATTGGTGACACAGCAGCAGATGCAGTCACTGGCTTTATGTCCTCGCTTTTCAAACCAACAGTTGCTTCCACTGAAGTTCCTCAGCAACAGCAGAAGAACTCACTTGTTGGACAGGGAGCAACGGCACCTCAAGCTGCTACTGCTCAGAGTGGAGGATCACTCTTAGGAGGTATTTTTGGGGGCTCCAATACCGAGACTGCAGCTCCCCAGATGGGGGGATCATTACTGGGAGGGTTATTTAAGGGGGCAGCTCAACAATCTGGTCCTCAAACCCCCGCTCCCACCCCTGGAGGGTCAATATTAGGTGGTATGTTTGGAGGAGGATCCACTGCCAAGACTGTAGGTCCCCAGACTGGTGGATCGTTACTTGGTGGGATGTTTGGAGGATCTGCGGCAACAGCACAGACGGGTGGTTCTTTACTTGGAGGGATGTTTGGAGGAGCCACTGCTCAGACTGCAGGATCACAGACTGGAGCATCAATACTTGGAGGCATAGGCGGGTCTTTATTTGGGGGTATGAGCCAACCACCCAAGCCAACTGAACCAAAGCCAGCTGAGTCAAAGCCAATACCTGCCATTACACCACAGTCACAGATTAAGAATGAGAGTGTGACACCTACAGTGTCTCCATCTGGCACTGAGACCATCACAAATGAAAAGGTGGACCCAACCCTACCAGATCACAATCAAGTCAAATCTGGCACCTCAACAAGTAGTAGTGAGGTGGCAACTGTGACATCTGACACCACCCATCCAGTTGAAAACACTGAAAAAGAAATGCCAGCAGTTGAGGGAGACATAATACATGAGAAGCCCATGGTGATTAAGGGAGACTCTGAAAGTAAAGAAAGTGACAAATCAGTCCCACCTGATAATAAGGAAGCAAATACTAATTTAGTTCCTCCGGTTAATCAGTTGCCCAAAAATGTAGAGCCACCTGAAGCCAAGTCCCTGTTTGGTTTTATGTCGACACAGAGTGACGCAGGGAAATCCTTCGGATCTCTATTTTCACAAACACCATCCTCAGGTACTCCATCAATGCCTCAAACTGAAGCAGTAAGTGGTCTGTTTTCAGGATTTAAAAACCTCTCTGGCGGTCTATTTCAAGATGAAAAACCAGTTGCTGGAAAACAAGAACCACCCACCACGTCATTATTTGGCACAAAAATCAGTTTTCCTTGGCAGGCAGAGCCCCCAAAGCCACAAGCTCCAGTTGTTACATCCCAACCCAAAACTGACAACAAAGCAACACTTGGTCAAACTCAAACTGTACAAAAGGTTGCAGCAGCTGATGCGCAAAAATCTGAATCGGTAGGTTCAACAGATGATGTAGCAAACCCCCAGATTTGCATCTCCACTCCTGAAGTAGATCCTTCAGCATCCCTGACCCCAAAGGAGAAGGAAGGGCTTGTAGAAACGTACCCCTCTGCAGGTCCTACCTCTGGAGTGCAGCTGGACATCCAGTCCAAGAAGGATCTATTGAATGCAAAAAGGCTAGTAAAAGCATAATAAATGGCATCCTCCCACACCATTTATGATGCATTGACCTTTTGGAAACAATGTATTCCCTGTTCAGCTCTGCAATCCATCCTCAATAGTTTAAGTTAATATTTAGCTTTAGCGTATGTATGTCTGTGCGTGTGTTTGTGTGTGCATTCTTCGTTTTATATGTGTAGCACTTTCATAAATGTACATGTCATTTTAAAACAGAATTCCAAAACTAAACTTACATCTAAATATATTCATGGCTAATTCACCGGTGAATGTACTAATAAGGATTTATATTGCTTGTTAGAAAGACAATTATTTTGGGATACTTCTTTGATACGGATTCATAGTTTGCCTAAGATTACCTTAATCAAATGAGTTTCATTTTGAATGTAGTCCTATAAATGTAGTCATACAAAAATGGTTTGACCGACTTAAGTTTATAATAAGCAGGATTCCCTGCAACAATATAAACAATGTACATTTAGTTTGAGCTTGGAATTCTGATCTGTGTTGTGTTTTACTTTGCCGGGTTGAAAGCATTTTAATTATGTTGATATAATAACATAAATCGACTTTTGTAAATCTTTACCATTTTAACCAGGAACTTCAACAAAAATAGAGTACAATATTATATGTGCCATTTGTATTTCAAAAGCAGTGGACAATGCACATTGTTATTATTTTTCATTTTGCAACGATCTCCCTGACGGTTTGGTATCTTTTTTTAGGGCATAATGTGTTGTGTGTGTGTGTATACTACACTGTCATTTAGGGAGGTTGTTAACAAAAGTATACTTAATGTTAATATTTGCATAATTCTTAGCAGACAGGAGTGGTCTATTACACTCCAAAGAATGAATGCCTTGATTCAGATAAAAAAAACACTGAAACTAATTCTATGAATAAGACATACTAAGTTAGTGTTATGTAATAATCCCCACTTGTCTAACAGTAACAATTAGAAATAGTCTTTAACCTAGTGCTGATTTAGCAAAAAAAGTAATGTGACAATAATTCTGTCACTCCTCTCTCCCTATTGTAGTCCAGTGGAAAGTAGTCGATTTGGGTCATCTGGAAATCTGAGCCAGACCAGCTCCCAGCTTAGTGAGACTGGCCAGAGCACTGGAGGCTCAGAACTGGAGGAGTCCTTCCACTCCTACCACAGTACTAGCCTTCACCCTCCCACCAATGGGCAACCGCGCCCCAATGGACAACCTCCTTCGAATGGACACTGTACTGTCGTTGAGCAGGAGATACGTAGGCTGACTTCTGAAGAAGGACATGGCCTGAAAAACGACACTCCAAATGAAAGAGGGTCCTCTAAACTCCTACGGTATGCTCTTAATTCAATATGGTAATATCCAGTATGTGCTTTAATGAAGATACATGAGAACTGAGTCTACAAGTCTTTCTTTCCATCCATGTAACCCAGGTTCCATGATGATGGACCGCCATTACCCTTTACCCCATCCAGAATCCGTTGGCTGAAGGCCATCAATAAAGTCAGGGTTCAGCTCCGGGAGGTAAGCAGTGGTTTAATAGAGTTGCTCTACCAATATCTGACCTCTAATCATCTCTGCAATCTGACTACCCTTTATACTTCACCATAAACACACAAAAATTAAGCTGCACTCACACAATGAGTCATTTGCTCTTTACTTACTGCACAGAGCCTCGGAGGGAAGCTTTGTTTCTATGATTAGCTCCCTTGCTAGCTTGCGCCACTTCATACTACTGTCATCTGATTGGTTGCCTCTCAAAAGGTCAGCGGTAATAAAGTTGAAATAATATATACTTTGAACGCAGCGCTCCGCTCTCTCCGTAAGAGCGCCACGGCAATGTCAGCACAGAGCCATTTTACAACATATCGTGTGAATGCAGCTTAAGACGCAGAGCTAAACGGACAAAAGATCTGCGATTATTTGTATGTCGTTGACTTTTACGTCTTTGGTTGTTTAAGATGATGCACCCAAATTTCATGAAATGTTTTTTTGCGCTCACCTGCTCATGGTGCACACATGTATTTTCAGAAACGGAAGTCAATGACACTCTTGCTAGCCTCTGGGCAGCAACAGTGGAACTACTTGCGAGTCAGCACCTCATTAAAAGTCACTCCATAAATCTCTATTTTGTTATGGATGAGTGTATTTGATTTAGTTTCCCCCACCTGTATATTTAGACCTCAGACCTGCTTTTGTGCTAAAGCCCTCCAGAAAACATGCTGCTTTAATAGACCGGTGTGATGATGCTTCCAACTTTTTAAGAAACATCTCCTTTTAAATATATCGATTTCAATCACTCATTACTAGTCATTTATCAGAATCTGTAAAATACTACAAAACAATATGTTTTACACTAATACCCAATGAACCAATATCTGTAGTCCAGGGACAAGATACAAATAAGGTTTTTATTTATGAGCAGCTTTATCTCTGCTCATTTGAATCATGCAGAATCTCATCCCTTGGGTGTGACGAAAAAGAATTGAGTGTTTTCCGGGAATTTGAACGATCTAATGAGAGGGAAGGATCTAGCTTAGGAGATGGGTTGTGGCAGATGCATCATGATAGCCATTCATCAATCAATCATGTCTATAGTTTATATCTGTGTATAGATTATAATTCAGACAAAGATATTAGGTTTCCTGAGTAATAAATATTAATGTGCACCATTTGGAGCCCTTCCTTTTTTTCATTCACATGACATTGTTTTGGTCTACATCGTGTCACATGTGACTTTTGGTGTCAGGATAAGATGCCTCACATTGGACCAACCCCAAATACCATATAGAATAATTTGTATCCAGCTCATGCATGTCGGTTCTTATCCTGCGGGTACCATCGTAAATCTTTAGAGGGTGCTCGTAATGAAATCATCAGAATCTCTCAGCCCTAACTGTGGTTCATCCCCTTGATTAAGCTTTTTATGGCACTGCAGTTAAGGGGTACCTAATGTAGAACTTTGATTGGCTCCATTATCATGATTGGTTTGCATGGACTGGTTGAGATTTACATGTACTGTAAATGACAGCTGATTGAAGAGTATAACTGGAAAGCAAGGTGAAAGCTGTCTAAGGCCATTTGATACAGGATGAAGGCAAACACTTAGGACACAAGCCTAAATGCTGAAAAGCCTGTAATGAATTACAATGGGTTGTTAATATGTCCATCATCAAAACTGACCAGGATAATAAGACATTGTAAAACATCCTCAGATGCTTGTTTGCATTCGAAGCATAAATTAGATGAGATATGTGGGTTGGCGTGTTTTACAGTTTCCTAGAAAATGTTTGGAAGCAGTGACACACAAGGGACATTTAGAGCAGGAAATGGAGCTGGCTGTCAGACCAATTTCTAGTATCAGTTCAAAACCCGCTGGAATACAAATTCTTTCTTACAATTTTGCATTAACAGGGTACAATTCAAGTGTAGTGAAAAGAAACCAGCAATACTGATATGTTTATCAGGGGTGTTTTCACTTTTGTATGAATAGCAAGATAAACATCCTGTACTGTATATCAGCAGCTGGCAGATTTGGAAACAGAAATTGAGGGAATGAGACTGTGAGCTGGCACTCTCACAGCCTCAGATTAGCTATGTGCTGGAATACATCGCCAGAGGAGGGAAAGAGAGGGAGAGAGCAAAGAAAGCATGCAAGAGGGTGGGAAGGGGAGTAGGGATGGCTACTTAACCGAGGGTGAACTGCTGTGTGATCGCGCTCTACTACTATCGCACTTGCCGATAGAAGAATCAGCACTTCTCCATCTTTGTCAGTTAAAGGAGATATGCTGGTGATTGGTTTATTGAGGAAGATTTAAACTATCACCCGAGGATATATTTTTAAGAAGACAGGGAATTTCCTTTACTGATCTTCTCTGCAACTCTTCGTGCGAACTTAATCGATCTTGCCAGATGATGTCTACAGGTTGTTCCAGATTATAATTTCCCTCATAAGGTAAGAATGACATTTGATTTTTATTCTATTGAGCACTAAATCTCGACTTTGTGTGTGGACTTTAATAATACAATACACAGTAATACATAGAAACTTGTGTGTCTTAAATGTACATAGAAGTGGTCGTCCGATGGATACATCACAATTGCAGCTTATTTAAGTAGTAAAATCATCAAGTATTTAAGCAAATGTAATTATTTGATTAGAGGTAAACTTGAAATCCTTAAAATGAGATGTATTTTTGTATTCAGTCCACAGATCATTTAGCAAAGACAGAAAGAAGATTGCTGCAGGCTATTGCAATGACAATCCTTGAAATTGGGCCTGACCCTAACAGCCCTTCAACCTTTCTCTTTCCTGGACAGCTGACTTTTAAATCACTGACTATTAGAGCGCACCCATTGCAGATCATGGTTTCTTTGAAAAGAGCCAGTAGCCCTTCAGAAGTGAAGTTAATTTTGAGGGATTTATTTAATATTTCGTTGCTAATGCGTAATACAACTATTGAACTTAACCCAGATATTCAAATTTCTTATTCAGACAAACCAAATCTTTTACACATGGTATTTCAATCACAACAGAAGATAATACTCCCAGTTTATTTCAGATTCCATTTAGTTGATACGCTCATGAGCTTAATTTACAATTCAGTAGCGACTGGACATATTCTGTCCTGATTTACTTGATTCGATTTTCCTGCTCTACCAAACCCTTATCAGGCTAACACACACCTTCAGCGTTCAAGTGCTTATTGGAGAAATCCAGTGCAGGGGTGGGTTAATGTAGTTCGCAACCATCTGGAGTAATTTACTTTAATGGAATAGAAAATCCACCAACCAAAATGAAAATCGTTATATTCCATATTGAGTTTTCTTCTAAGAATAATCAGTCATCTTGTGAGTGTTAGTCAAACAGTGGAAGAACATTCCTATTTTTAACATTAATAATTATTACAGAAATTAAGAATCCAAATAAAAAAGAGACATGCCGTTTCCTGTATATATACAAGGTTCCTGTCGTTTCAAATAGTCATGTTTGGAGTGTCAAGAAACCAAAATTGCTTACTTGCACATCTATGCTGATCTTTAGTGTGGAGTGTGACTGTTCTGCAAACTGCCCGTACAACTAGAGATGTCAACAACAGCAATACATTCATAGGACTTTCTTTATTCCTGATCATAATATCTAAATGGTTATGGCCTGTGGACAAAAATGGTATCACCAAACTTTGTCTAACAATTACAATGACTAAATTGCAGGAGCATATGGGATATGTAATATAATTGCTCAACTTGTGACATTTCTTTTCCTGTAAACAAATCTATACTTCCCCAACACAGACATGATTTTCTGATACACGTTTTGACAACATACGTTCTTTGATAATGTAATGCCATTAAATAGATTATTGTTGCACTGTTGGTGATTTTGAGATAAAGTAGAGCAGCTGGTATGGGTGTGAAAGAATGACATGGCCTGAGAGGAAAGAATTGACCTGTCATCTAATGACCGAGCTGCCTTTCTCTCTCTGCGTCTTAATTCAGAGCATCTTAATTACAGAGATGTAAGCAGCTGCCTGTAGTTTATTCGGGAAGTTGCTACTCTGAGAACAGGTCCTTTATAGACACTGTCTATCTTATTGTATCCTGTACAGTGTAGTCTCTGTGGCAACATGTAATAATGGATATAGCAATTATATTTAAACCCACGATTTGTATTCTCTTTTTAAGTAGCGTAGAAAATATTTTCTTGAATTGATGGTTTTATAATCAGCTTAGATGCTTTCTAACATCAGAGATATAGCAAAGTAGTAGCAAGACAAAAACTGCCAACCATTCATATAATTGTTTTATTGGTACACAACAAATGCAGGTCAGCTCTTTTTTACTTTTTTGTCACAAAATAACAACCTATCTTTTTGTCCGGCAGGCACTCAATTCAATTGAAGTTTAAGGATTCACAGAGGGATTTTTCCATGTGTGGTAAAAGCTGATCAAGAACTGCATTTCTCAGGGATGTTACCCAGAGGACACAGCGGACAGGATGAACCCTATAAGTCAGAGCTACTTCCTCTCTCACCCAAGAGGCAAGACCTGCAGGAGAAGAGATCAAAGAGCCCCAACGTCGGGCGAAGCCTGCGAAGAAAATTGCAGAAGTGCCTGCAGGGGATAGAGGATAACTCCCTACATGACCTGTCGTCAGTGGAAACTACCTGCAACAAAGCTGACCTCATCCTGTGTGGGGAGAAGCCCAGTTCTGATTGCCTGGTGGGCGTTGGGGTTTTGGAGGATACAATACCCAAACTGATAGAAAGGATCAAATATAAAGATGAGAACAAGGAGATGGAAGATGAGGATGCTGAGCAAGGGTCTAGTAATATAGTAGAACATATCCTAAAAGAGCTAAAAGGCATCAACAAGATCCAGGAGGAAATATCCGACCTGAGGCAATATCTAACATCTGTACGAGGCTCGGTAGATGAGGTATCTTGTTGTGTTGATGCAGTGCTCAGTGAAATAGGGGAGATGTACTCTGGGGCTTCAGCTGCACCTCACCCTAGTCCTGTTTCTCAAACACCTCGCATTAGGCAAGGAAGTTTAGGTAGACAGAACGCCATCACGTCACTTCATGGGCGAGACACCAGTCCACTGTTGGATTGCAAAGATTATGGAAAAGATTCTGTATGTACGCCTTCTCAAAGATCACCCAAACAATGGCATGTTGATCGAGTCCCTTTCCAATCGGAGCAGCAAACAGACAAAGAAAACTCAAAGCAGAGTTCACATATGCTAGGCCCTACAAAACTTGACCCCTGCTACCTGGATATTCAGCGTGGCCATGATTACCAAAGCACTAGCTCTCTGTCATCATGTCACAGCTCCAATTGTCAAGAAGCAAGCTTTATCTCGGGTGACACACAATATGAAAGGTGGCCTTCTGGTGATATGCACCACAGTATAAGCAGAGAAACAGGTTGGAGCGAGGAGGACATATACTCTTGTGCCAGTAGTCGAGAAGGGTTAGAGAATTGTCTTGGTGTTTGGGACAGGCGTGCCACAGAGGAGACAAGAAACAGCACACCGGGTCATTCTTCACATGACAGCTCCGAGCATCTGTCATTACTGTTTGGCCAACATTACATCTCTCCAACTAGTTCTTCCAGTATGATCGACTGGAGACCAACAAGACTACAAAATGAGGAAGAAAACTTGGAATGTGACTGTTCTGCAAATTGCCCATACTCGCGTAGTTCTGGTTACCACACCATGGGTGCTTGTGCAAATGAAATGGGTAGCGAGCCCTCCAGGAGCCTGAGTTGCTCCACTGTGCTGTTGACGGACTGTGATGATGGTTACCTGGAGACAAATTCACTGTGCGATGACTGTCCATCTTCCGGCGATACTCTTGATCTGGGGTCTGCTGACAGTTTGGACAGGGAATGGACAGATCACAGTCATTTCAAGGATGAAGCAGGACAATATTTGTCACCAGAGTCTTCTGAAAAAGATGCTGATAGCCCACCCAAGACCCCCAATGTAGGTTTTGAGGTGACACATTTTAGTAAGGCTGTACTCACTTTCAGGTCAGCTTTGAAAGGGGCTTTGAAAAAGTTGGAAGGATCTAATCCTGAAGGTGTTAAAGATGATAGTGGGTCTGAGGCAACTCTATCTCCTGTCCGCCAAGCTAGTGAACCCAAGGAGGAAAGCAGCATAGACTACACAGAGGGAGAGGTTAGTGTGACAGAGAATCACACCAAGTTTGGCACTCCAAAGGAGGAAAGTGAGGCTTCAGTCTACGTGGATTGTAGTGAAATACATGAGAACATATCAACTTCCTTTCAAGCATCCCCCTGTGACGCAAGCCCCTCTCCCTGCACCCCAACTGAGTATCACTCTTTAGAGATCTCACAGGACAAAGGAGAATGTCCAACAGATGGGGAACTGTCCAACTTTGACTTAACACCAGACCATTGTCCAACAAGGAAGACCGACAGTCCACTGGGTACAGTGCTCAGTACGAATGAGGTGCGGTTAAGTCCAATTAAGGAAAACCAAGTTCCTGATGAGGTTACTCAAGAAAAGATTATGGATGCTAGTCACAAAGAACGTGTAGCTAATTTCCAGCGCATACTGAGGGAAAAGAGGCAAACGCGTCATAGACTGTCCAAATCTGCTCAGGGATCCGGGGGGTCTCATGGCTCTCAAGGCTCCCAAGGCTCCCAGGGATCCCAATCTCAATCTGTAGATGAGTTTAACACAGGTATACTTTAAGGATACTTTCTGTGACTTCTACTGCTAAATAAGGCCAGAAATAACTGTCAAAAAAACATTGTGTAATGATTAGATATAGTGTGTGTGTGTGTGTGTGTGTGTTGTAAACACTTATTCAAACATACTTGAAATAGTTAGGTCAACTTCAACTACTCCATATGGTTACTGATTGTTCTGTGTTTTTTCCTAATTATTTTTGCAGAGTGTGGTGGAGAAGATAATCAGGTTACTCATATATCACTTGCTCCATGTCTTTCTTTTTTCTTTCACTGTTGATAACTATTTATGTTAACTGTTTTTGTTTCTCCATCACTTGTCTTGGGATTGTCTGTGTGCACTGCAAAGCAGAGAACAATGATATGCCTAAATTATTCTAAATGGCTTAGCATTTTTTTAAGTCATTTAATGTTAGAGGAAGATTCACCAGTTCCGTTCCTAGTACTAGTGTTTGTGCAGCTGCTTTGTTTTCCCCCTGACGTTTTTTTAAACAATATCAGAAACTTGCATTGTGAGGGTGAACTCCAGTGGGATCTCCCCAAATTCTGTCATCTCGTAGTCAAATATTCAGACCAGGAGAAAGAAAAATAACTTTTTACGTGCTCATACCAAGTCATTGGTGGTTTTGTGAAAGCCTTGCAAATGTTTGATGTAGTCCTTCTAAATTACCTGGTTTCTCTTAAAAGCAGACTGTAGATGAACAGATTTGTCTTGTCTTAATTTGTGTGAATATAATTTTTTCTGTGCATACATAATGTTGGTCCACTATTGCATTTCACACAACATCTTTTAAAATTAAAGAGCCCAGCTATATGTATGTGTTTCTGTCATCACGTTTTTATTTGACTTTGCACGTTCTGAAACATCAGAGAGGTGAAACTCAACCAAATGTTACTCTTTCCATTATTACAACATTCCCTCTTCCCATAATATATACTGTTATTTATGAGGCATAACATTGTCAGCCTGAATTCTCTTATTTGAAACCTTGTAGGTCCGAGATGAAGAACCCAATGCAAGACAAGCCTGGGAAAAACCAGGGTAAGTCATGTATAGTTAACGCCAACACTTGTTCGGCTTAACAAACAAGGACTTTTTATTCACCTTCATCTGTTTTTCTTTGTTCAAAGGGGCGGATCTGGTCTGTATGGAATTGACAGCATGCCAGACTTGCGTAAAAAGAAACCTCTCGCCTTGGTCAGCGACGTGGTCAGTACTAACTTCTTTGTCACTATTATCTAAACTGTATTTCATATATCATCGAGTCTGTTTGGTTCTTTCTATGTAAATGCACATATCTGTACTTGTTGGAACACCGCAGGAGTCACAGTTCTCTGTATCTTTGAGCTGAATTTGGGAGGAGATTGTTATCAACAAATGGAGACCAATATGAAATCAGCCTGCTAATTTCTCTCTCCCTCCTCTCTTAAACCCAAAACTATTCCCCACAACTCTATTGAATGCACTCACTCTCCTTGGTCAGGCTATGGTAAGTTAATAGAACCAAGTTGCCCCTTCCCTTTTCTACCTGAGTACAAAAATATCAAGTAGGACAAATAAAACAAGTAGTTTCCTCAAACGTGTATTTACACCTATAGCATGTGGATCTCTTCGATCACAAACCCCTACACAAATTCAAACATTTGCATGCACCCTCTTGGTCATTGGTAGTTTTCCTTCCTACTTGATATTAGCAGTAAAATATACTGTAACAAATCCTTCCTCCACCTTTTTGGTTTGTATTCTTTTTCACCCGTAAGCCACAAAAAATGAAGCTACAAGGGCAGAATACACTACTAACCCTCCATCGGAGTGTCTGGCTGATGGTTTTGGTATCTTTTTACTGTCGTGTTACTGCTCTGGTATAACTGTATCATTTGTTGCTGCTTAGAACTATTAATACTAACCCGGGTTTACTGATCTTCTGGTAAGAATTCCTCATTGGAAAAATAACCCTACTCACCCCCCTTCCAACTACCCTAGTTTTAACCACACTGACTCTTTATTTTGTCATGGTAATATTTCGAGGTGTGCTTTGGTTGTGGGTTGTAGATTAGTTTCAAAAATGCTGACATTTCCTCCGTCCGTCACCTGTTGTTCAGTCTCTCGTTCAAGCCAGGAAGGCGGGGATTGCGTCTGCCATGGCTGCACGGTCCTCAGTCAAGGACGGGGAGCTGGTGAGTAAACCAGCTTTAACTTAACTTCTTCCGGCTTCATTTTTGGAATCCACAACAAATATAATGGTTTTGATGCTGTAGGTGTTGTATGTTACCTTGATCCCTTTCTTCTTTCAATATAACTGAATCTGGAATTCCATCTTTTAATCTTCCTTCTGTAGAAAAACCATGTGTACAAGAAGACCTTGCAGGCTCTGATCTACCCCATATCCTGCACTACGCCACATAACTTTGAGGTGTGGACCGCCACTACCCCTACATACTGCTATGAGTGTGAGGGTCTGCTGTGGGGAATTGCCCGCCAAGGCATGCGTTGCTCAGAATGTGGGGTCAAGTGCCATGAAAAGTGCCAAGAGCTTCTGAACGCTGACTGTCTACAGCGTGAGTACCATCCAGAAAACATTTCCGAACATTTCAGGCTCTACTTCGAAATTAGATTTTATTCCTAGATAAAACATTTTGTTGAATGTTCAGGTGCTGCGGAGAAGAGTTCTAAGCACGGGGCTGAAGACCGTACTCAGAATATTATCATGGCCATGAAGGACAGGATGAAGATCCGGGAAAGGAACAAGCCAGAGATCTTTGAGCTGATCAGGGAAGTGTTCATCATTAGCAAAGCCATCCATGCACAACAGATGAAGACCATCAAGCAGAGCGTACTGGATGGCACCTCGAAGTGGTCGGCCAAGATAACCATCACAGGTGAAACTGACAGAGCGTTGATGAGCTGTACCACATCGTTAATCTTCAGCATCATCCCAATCATCTGATTCTTGTTAATGGTTATTCCAAATGTCATTGTTTTTCCCTTGTCGCGATAGTCTTCTGTGCCCAAGGGCTTCAGGCAAAGGATAAGACAGGATCCAGTGATCCATATGTTACGTTCAGGTGGGAAAGACCAAGAAGAGAACCAAGACCATCTATGGAAACCTCAATCCTGTATGGGAAGAGAAGTACCACTTGTAAGTGACCTATTTTCCTTGAATATGAGATGTTTGTATAAATGTGAAACACTTCTAATGAGTTATTTCTAATAATCCTCAGCATTAAAAGAAACAACTAAGAGTAGCACTACCTTCAAACTCAGAACCATCTCTAGTATTTTCTATGCTATTGCATCCTGTATACTTTTCTTTGGTTTATATATGTATTTTTCCCTGTTTTTCTCTAGCGAATGCCACAATTCCTCAGACCGAATTAAAGTGCGTGTCTGGGACGAGGATGATGACATCAAGTCGAGGGTGAAGCAGCGTCTAAAGAGGGAATCTGATGACTTCCTGGGCCAGAGTATAATTGAAGTTCGAACTCTGAGCGGCGAAATGGACGTTTGGTACAACCTGGGTCAGTATGCTGTCTTTGTTATGAACACACAATCGATCTAACTCTGACTTTTTTTCCCTCTTACATAGTACATCGCTTTCTATTAAAGTAGAATTGATGTACTACCAATGAGTCACGCAGTCGTAACTCATCTGTGTGTTTCTGTTTAGTGATTAAAAGTTCTGCTTCCAGAAAGTTCAGTCAGTGTTTAATTTGAACCTCATTAGCAACGTTGCCTCTGCCTCCAGCAACTTTTTTTCATCTTTCATAATAGTCGACATTAAGATTATTGACTTTCTCTGGCAAGCTTTTTCCATCAAGTCCCTTTGCGATTACTGTGTGGTTTCATTATATTTCCAAGTACTTTTCGATTTGGTTTCAAAATATTTTCATTCAGATGAATACGGTACGAGATGATTTATTATTCTATTGTGATATTTCATAAGCACTGGTTGTACAAGTAGCTCTGATTGGTTAGCTGTCTGGCTTTGTTGTGATTGGTCAACCGGTTATAATTTATACAGATCTCTAGATGCCTCCCCCCCCCAAGTTAGCTGATATATTGACCAACCTCAGGCATTGTCTCATGTTAGTTTGATCACTGTCCTTTTTAAAAAGCACTCCTCATTGTCACAGCCATGTTGCGTTTAAGACCGAGGCGTTCACTACTCGAGCATCTCTCGTTTCCACTTGATTAAAGTGCCTTAAATCACCAAGGCTTTAATAAATCTTCCATTTAAACAGCATGACACTGCATATGAATGTACCAATAAATTAGCTGTGTCCTGCAATCTGGGATCCATGAAGGGCTCAATCTAAAATCTCCCGGATAATCACATCAACAATGACACACATAAACTTCAGTTTGGGTTCATTAGAAATAAGACTTTGAAGCAACATTTTCTCCATCTCCATCTCTATCTTCTCACACTCTCCCTCTTTCTCCTCCTAATGTGTGATTATCAAGAAGCAGCACTAGTCGGAAATCGACCACTCGGCTCGACATGTACTAATTACCCCTAATGATGCGCCTGTCAGGGTAAATAGCAGGGGTGAGCTGCCAAGTACTACAACCCCCAGGAAAGCTCTGGTTCAAGTGTCTTCAGCCCACTGCCATTGTCTCCCTCACTTAAGCGTTGCCATTAACTGCAGAAACAGACCCCCCCCTTTCTACAATAGCTCTGCCACGGTAATAGACTGTAATTAGTGTTAAACAGACCTGGATCCATGTGTGCCTCCGTGTCATCTGGGTTATGAATCGAGAACGCATGCACATGTATCTGACTGTCATTTATTTGTAATTACAGAGAAGAGAACGGACAAATCCGCCGTGTCAGGTGCCATTCGCCTTCAGATCAACGTGGAGATCAAGGGAGAGGAGAAAGTGGCTCCATATCATGTGCAGTACACCTGTCTCCATGAGGTATTGCATTTTTTACATGCCATGGGTTGTGCTTTGGAGAAAAATGTTAACAACTGAAAACACAAGGCAAAAAAGGCTGGATCAGACCTTCTGTATGAAAGCCATTCAGATGACATTAACACCTTGTATCCGTGCATTACAGAACCTGTTCCACCACTACACCGATGTTCTCGGCCAAGGCGGAGTGAAAATCCCAGAAGCTCGCGGAGACGACTCCTGGAAGGTCTACTATGATGACGTGGCCCAGGAAATCGTGGACGAGTTTGCCATGCGCTATGGGATTGAGTCAATCTACCAGGCCATGACGTAAGTATCAGATATGAATTTCTCGTGTTTGTCCCTTCCACCTTCTGCTCTCACATCAAAGTGCCTCTCAGCGGCTTAGTCGTTCCCTGTTGGCCTTCCGAATGAAGGAAAATCAATTATAAATGGGCGGAGGATGGATTTGTCTCCATGAGATGTCATGCAACAATATAAATGCCTTATAGCTGCGCCCATCACTCAGCGAAAGCACACCCCAATGGGACCATCCTTCACCCAAAATGTGCCAGTGAGCTGTTGGGCAGATGTTTCTAAAAGGGATCATTAGCTGAAAACAAGTTGATTACGCAGGCTGATCAAATAAAGACACAGCCCTGTACTCCCACGTTGCTTTGAGGAAGAAAAAAAGCTTTCCTCAGTGACAAACAAATGTCCCAGGTCTTCATCAAGCGTTCCCTGTGCTTGTCTTTCCAGGCACTTTGCCTGTCTGTCGTCTAAGTACATGTGTCCCGGGGTTCCCGCGGTGATGAGCACCCTGCTGGCCAACATCAACGCCTTCTACGCCCACACAACCGCCTCCACCAATGTGTCCGCCTCCGACCGCTTTGCTGCTTCCAATTTTGGGGTTTGTATTATTGTAGCATACACAGACAATACATATGTGTTTTATTTATTTCTCTCTTGAAGACAAAAACACACATTTTTGTCTTTGTCGAGGATTTTAGTCTTTCGAAATCTTGATACGAAGTTATCAGAGAAACAAGTACATCCAATGTTAGCGGTAGCTCGGCTTAAAGCCACTACAGGTCGGCCATATTCCTAACAGAATCCAAGAAACACTGATTTTAAACATCTAAACAGCTTTATTTAGTGATGGTGTCACCAAGTCAGTTTACGAAGAGGCCTCCTTATACATATAATAATTGTAGGAAATATCTTTGTGTACATACAGTATGAAATGTCATTGTTTTTCTCTTTTATTCACCATACAGAAAGAACGCTTTGTGAAGCTTTTAGACCAGCTACACAACTCCCTGCGCATCGACCTCTCAACCTACAGGGTAATTATCATATATTATTATATATTCCTGCCCGTAATGCCTGATATTGTCTTTTAAAAGGTAAATTGTTTCCCTGATATTTTAATATTTCTTTCGCTATTTTGATGTTCTTTTTCTTTTCACTTAATATGCAAACTTGACTTTAAGTACCTCTTTTATCACTTGTTTTTAATAAATTTGACAGAGGCATTTGGACCAAAAAACTGGTTATTTTACAATTACTCTTAGTATTTGGGTCTCCTTCTGTAAAGTTAGGCAAATGACACCCTCTTCAGAAGCACTCTTAGGGGAAATATGCTAATTGTAATGTTTGAATCTGCATTTTGTGATGCATATGAAACCTGTTTCCCTCTGTAGAATCACTTTCCTGCCAGCAACAAGGATCGCCTGCAGGATTTGAAATCCACTGTGGACCTTCTAACCAGCATCACCTTCTTCAGGATGAAGGTAGCAAACAGTGTTTGAGATGCATTCAGTAGGAAACGGTTATCAATTGTTTTTTTAAATATGACATTTTGTCACAGCTTTCCATGAAGTCTCACAATGTGCAGTATTTCATTTATTTACTTCCCTCATTGCAGATAACCCTTTCTTCTGATTTAATGAAAAAACAAATTAGGTGTCAGTGATTGTTTGCCGTCATTCACTGCCAGTGTTGCTATCTCCCTCTGGTGTTTAGGTCCAGGAGTTACAGTCTCCACCCAGAGCCAGTCAGGTTGTGAAGGACTGTGTCAAGGCCTGCCTCAACTCCACCTACGACTACATCTTCAACAACTGCCATGAGCTGTACAGCCGACAGTACCAACCCGTAGACACAGTAAGTCATGTGCCAATCATCCAGCTGCTCCTACAGGACATTTTAAAGGGTTGTGTTTTTAAATTCTTCGTCAGAATATTGTCTGAGTGACACTCTGAAGGGTGGTCTGCTGTCATTTAGATGACAGATATGGCTTTTGAAATTTGACTTTCCCCGTGCAGAAGCAATGGCATTTTTGAGGGCCTCAAGTTGCATTACTTTTAAGTTAAACGTGGCCCAAAATTCAAACATGGCCCTCCACAAAACTTTAACAAAGAACCCCTCGCTTTACTTTTACTTAGTCCTATAATATTATCCAGATATGTGTTTCAGATGTTAACCGATCGTGTTGAAGTCTCTTTTCGGTGACTGACTGTGTTGTTCTTCTAATCCAGAACAAAGATGAGCTCTCTTTGGAGGAGCAGGGTCCGAGCATCAAGAACTTGGACTTCTGGCCCAAACTCATCATGCTCATCGTCTCCATCATTGAAGAGGACAGGAACTCCTACACGCCTGTGCTCAACCAGTTAGTAACATGCATACACTCCTTGTTGCCAGGGTTGAACCTAATAGCTTGACTCAAACCTTTTGAATTCTAAACCAACATATATATTTCTTGTGTATTCATTGTGTTTAAACTGGGGATTTCTCCACTGTTTCATACAAGGATTAGCCACTAAAATGATTGGTATTATGTATGTTTTTATTATATCCCATTAGTGACTGCATAGGGTTGTTTCATACTCTAGTTATCCAAATATTTCCAATCAATTCAGACCGTTGTTAAGTACCAAAGTTGAAATGTATTGAAAAAAGAAAATAACCTTTAGGGTGAGCATGTCATAAAATATGAAGACAGCCGTAGAAAACTTTGCCTAAAACCTCAAACATGTTAAAGATATTCAGTTCAGCTCCGCTTCATCGCAAATAATGAAATTCCTCACATGTACTGTACGCTTAGAATAGCAAGTTTATGTCAAATTGTTGCCCCTCTCTCTCTCTCTCTCTCTCTCTCTCTCCCTCTCGCTCTCTCTCTCTCTCTCTCTCTCTCTCTCAGATTCCCTCAGGAACTGAATGTAGGGAAGGTGTCAGCCGAGGTCATGTGGACATTGTTCGCTCAAGACATGAAGTACGCTATGGAAGGTAAGTCACACCCAGTGTCAGAAATCCATCATCACCAAGTGTAGGATATTACTTGCAAATATGTTTCTTTATACATTATCTTGTAGAGCCATATCATAGATGCATTATATAAATATTCTGCTGGGCTAAACTGTGCAAGAAGAGAAAGGAAACCTAAAGAGCGGGGAAGTTGAAGGATTACAACAGCAAAGGTACAATGCAGATTAAAGTAGAAAGAGTAGACTTGCATGTTATAAAAGGTAGGCACACTTGTTGTTATTAGTAAGTAAAATACAATAGGTAAAAACAGTACACCATGGTAAAAAAGAATGTTCTTTTTCTTTTTGTTTTAAATAAAATAAAATATTGAAGTAGCTGGTAATGTTAACAAATTGTAGTTAGATTGAAAAAAATAAAGCGTGAGTGTATATTGCACAACATGTTAAATGTAAAGGTAGTGTTCAAAAACGAGGCAATTCAAAGTGCTTAAAAAAAATACATTGCATTAAAAGCATCAAAAACATGGAGAGAGTGCAACAGAAATGGATTATAAAGTTTAATTGTAATACGTTGTATGATCAAAAAGGTTAGATAATACAAAAAAACCGTGTAGCTTAAAATATGAATAGTTAGTAGAGAATAGTCTTGATTTAAAATAACTACAAGTTAAAGCGGACCAATAGTAGAATTGACACAATGGCATGGAAGAATGAGTGAAAGAGTGTTACATTAATTGTGCAGGGTTTGAAAGCTGCTTATGTTTCCAGGAGCCTCTCTGTCATTTGTCTCTGCTGTACTGTACCGTGGAGCACCATCAGTCCCCAGAGGCAGACAGCTTTTTATCACAGGCCCTGTCCTCGAGATGAATCCCCTACAGAGACTGTGAAATATCAGTTTCATATACTAAACTACACAAGTGGCTGCTTCATTTTCAAAATGCATTAATATTAAAGTCAATGGAACATGAGTCCAGAGAGGGAAGAGTCCTGAGACATTCAAAAGCATTACCAAAAAGAAAATAGCGAGACTGAGATGTCTTGACTTTTAGGTATGAGAACTGGGTTCTTCCCTTTCTTATAATGCAATTTAATGGCATGCATGTCTCCCACTCAGGTGCAAACTCTTCCTAAAGGCTCTTGTGTTTGTATTTGCAGAGCACGAGAAGCACAGACTGTGTAAGAGCACCGACTACATGAACCTGCACTTCAAGGTCAAGTGGCTCAACAACGAATACGTCAAAGAACTGCCGAGCTTTAAGGGCGTCGTCCCCGACTACCCATCGTAAGTGCTTTTTCACTCACAGGCACGGGGAAATGCTACATTTCTAATTAAAAGAAGGAAAAAAAAAAGTTTGATTATCGAAAAAATTCATATTGGATGGAAACATAATCTAAATACAAAAGAACAAATAACTCTTTATTTTACTTGCAGATGGTTCCTTCAATTCGTGCTCCAGTGGTTGGAGGAAAATGAGGACGTGTCCATGGAGTTCATGCATGGAGCCCTCGAGAGAGACAAAAAAGACGGAGTAAGAACATCAAAATTGACTTTAGATGCAACTAATGATTACTTTTTATTATTGATAACTTGTAAATTAATCAATTTTTGGTTAGGTTGATAAATTGTTAGGAAATAATGACCAATACCAGTTTCTAAAAGTCTATGTGATTATATATTATATTTAGATTTGTCCGAAACCCAAAGATATTTACTTAAATATGGCATACAAAAGAGAGAAGCTGGAAATTCCCATATTTGTTATCCTGAAAATTGCATTTAGTGTCATTTTAGCATGGAAAAATACTTTCAAAAACTCTAAAATGTACTTTTGATTATAGGCCATATTATGTTATTTCAGAAAATGATTTAACCTAAATATTTGACTTGATGTGTTTTGCTTTTATATTTGTTTGTGTCTCAGTTCCAGCAGACGTCGGAGCATGCTCTCTTCTCCTGCTCCGTGGTGGACATCTTCACGCAGCTCAACCAGAGCTTTGAGATCATCAAGAAACTGGAATGTCCCGACCCCGCCGTCATGGCTCAGTACAGCCGCCGCTTCTCCAAGGTAACACCAGACCCTCAAATCTGCTATCAAGCACATTGTAAAAGGATTCCACTCAGAAAAAACGGTACCTAGTTACTCATGGATTTAGATGTTAAATGTGCATAATTGATAATCCATCAGGGATCATAGAGCAAAAACTTACTATAGATATTTTATTCTAATAGAAGATGTTAGATATAGGGAACATTTTTAAAAAATGGCTACAGTATTGTCTGGAGGGACATTCACTTTTTTCTAAAGGGAATTTGATATTTTCTCATTAAAATCTATGTTGTATTGATGGTAAGGCTCCCCTCCTGGGGATACAGACACAGCACAAGTTTGTGTTTTGGGATTTTCTTTTCTGCATGCCAGAGAATACAAAGCAGGCAAAAATGGGAATGTTTTTAACACCAAAAGTTGGGAGTTAAAAAGTAAGATTTTTCCTTCCATGCACTTTTTTAAATACATTTATTTCTCTTTCAGACTATTGCCAAAGTCCTTCTGCAGTACAGTGCCATTCTGACCAAGAGTTTTCCTACTTATGTTGATAAGGAGAAGATTGTAAGTCGCCAGCACCTTATAACATACACAGCAGTTATTACAATCCCCTGTTGAGGAGTTCCTGCTTCATGTGTGTAATGTCTCTCTTGTGTCCCTTGTCCTCCGGTAGCCATGTGTCCTGCTGAATAACGTGCAGCAGTTACGAATCCAGCTGGAGAAGATGTTTGAGTCGATGGGTGCAAAACAGGTAAGGCTAAAGACAAAGGTGAGGATGATGTGCTGTGGCTTCAAACTGAATGGATGACTACAGTATACCAATATGACAACGCCGTAACACTTAAACTTTAGGGCCATTTTCGGTAGGGGAGGAGGGTGATATTCAGAGGGAAAAAAATGAATTTCTGACGTGAAAGTCAAGAATTAACAGACAAGAAAACTAATCTTGTTAAAATTAAAGTGGTCAATCTAAGGGGAAAAAAATCTTTGAAAAAGTATGACTGTAATATCGCAGAGAATATCCAAGTTTTTTGTTCATCGGTTATTTTGTGTCTGTTCTGTATCAGAGTGCGACAGAAGAAACGCTGGTATGTTCAGTAGTGTTAGCTGTGACCATGTGATGTAGATTCCCCGTAGTAGGACACAATCTTTGCTCCTAATAAAGCCGTAGTGGAAGTTGTTAAAAAAGGTCAATACGCCGTCCCGATGCCTGATGTGATGCTTTCAATGGCGCATAAGCATAGATCAATACTGACAGAGATTAGACCCCGTGCTGCCTCGTAGGCTAATGAGACCTAATGAAATCATGTCCGCTTTTAATGTCTTAGTGTAGCTACAGTGAGAGCAATCAATAGCCTCTGTGTCAGATCTGACCTCCCTCTGCTTTAAATCACTTGCCATGCTTTTACATTGAGTGTTTTAGCCCATTTAGTGTAGAAGTAGTTTTTTGTGGTTGATTGTAGGACTACAGCTGTCCTCCACTGTAGCGAGAGTTTCAACCATTGTGTTCACTTTACAATTAAAGCTAAATAAAGAGATGGGAGAGGAAAATGAGGAGGAAATGAAGGAGGAGGAGGAGGAGGAGGAGGCAGTGGAAGAGGAGGTAGGTTTCCTTCATGGTCTCAGTAGCTGTTATGGGCAGATATTAAAGTGCAATGGTGTGTGGTATTGATTATCTGCCTTTGACTTGGAAATAGGTCGTAACTGAGGCTAAGGAAGCAGAGGCTCTGGTGGGTGCTGTGGGTGGTATATTAGATTCATCAGTAGTAGTTTCAACTGTAGTGTAGAGACCTGTAGATCCACTATCTTACTTAGCCACCTCCTGTAGCATTTACATTAGCTTAGCTGTTTTTTTAGTAACTTTCCATCAATGTCAGCGGGTACATTTTCATTTCACTATGAACTTTAAACACAAAGCACATATGCTAAAACACAATTAATGTACTTTTGTTTAAGAAAAGAATATTACTGGTCAAAATCGCTTTTTTCTTACTTGCACCTCAAGGCTTACGTATATAAACCACCTGACTTATTAGAATTTATTACCTGATGATGAAACTAGATTGGAAGTCTTCCAAAGAATTTTGTCGTTTCTTGAAATACAAATGTAAATTTCATGTTGTTGCTTGGAGAAAAGTCAGACCACAAGTCACTGCAACTATGGGTCATCTGCAGAAAAAACTGGTTAATTACAACATCTTATTTTCTAAGGTTGGTTGTTGAGATAAGTTACTTTGTCTTGAAGGTATTTTACTGATGTTGATGTTACACGTGAGCTCTTTCGAGAGGTTAAGTGAGTGGCTTAAACACATCGGCTTAGGATATTCTTCACGAAATACAAGTGGAAGATGTATCTACCACCAAAATGTTTTCAGCATTCAGGTTGCTTCTCAAATGTAACTTTTTGTTTCAGAGACTGCAGTTTATTTTCCTTATTTACAAGCTATAGAATATAGGAAATAAAAATATCTTGATACATATTGATTTCAATTGTATTACATGTGATTTTAAAGATAGCTACACTGAATTCAATGAAATTCATGGTTGAAAAGCTGAGCTGCTAGCTTGTGAGGTATGCTATGCTAATTACCGCTCGCACAAGTTGTTGTTTTTTTACCATTTTTTGGGGTTTCAACTACTACTAATTCCATAATCCGGACTTTGAACTGAAATACAATGTTGTCATTGGTCATTTAATCAAAATGGGTCATTTTCTTTAACCCTATGGTATAAATCAATCTGTCATTTAAGGTTTAGCTTTAGCTAAGGCTAAATTAGGCTAATTGACCAGATAGCATGCACTTGAAGTGGCTTATCTTGTTTTCTACTCCGGGTGGAAATCCAATGGTCGATGTCAAGTCCTATCTACATATGTAGGGAATCAGTTTTGCCTTTGCAGGGCATCATTCACTTAACTGTATGTTTTGGGTCTCAATTATGTTTTTCCCTCTCTTTTTCTAGCCCAACAATAGAATGGTAGCATGGCAGGCAAGTTCCCTGTATATGCAAACATGTCTGGTGCATGCTTGCATATACTCAAATGTTGATCCCAGCAATTAAAATATTACATCACTTGTAATATTTGTTGGGGAAATGGAAGCTTTGAAATGATCTTGAATCATCAAACTTTGTTGAATACGGTTGTGGTTTTATGCGGCAGTAAGATTTAACCACATTGTGTTGTCTTTTCACTGCCACTCCCAGTTTGAGGAGAGTGAGGAGGAGGAGGAGGAGGATGAAGAAGAAGAAGTAGGGGAGAAAAATGAGGTTGAGGTTTGTTGCCGTGTGAAGTGGTTTAACCTCGTGATTCTTGTGCGCCATGTTCTTCCTACTCACAGCAACATCTTAGCGATACTCAGTCCTACTGACACAAGTGTGGTTATCATGGTGCATTTTCTATCACATCATTTGTGGTGAATTTCCCCGCAAGGTTTTTACCCTCTTTCACTTTTGTTGGCCTTTCCCTCAAAAGTAATTTCCCCCCCCAAAAAAAAGGTTATTTCTGACATTTTGTTGTTTCTTTTCTTTAATTTGATCTTTTCTTTGTGACTTTTCGTGGCCATAGCCTGACTCGGAGAAGGTGGGTGAAATGCAGTATTATCTTTCCAATGTGAAAAACTTAAAATACTTGTATTTTAGATTGTACTGTATAGGGATGAAGTTAAAAACAGAACAGGACTCGTTTAACAGTTTTTCATTCATTTATTTTTCATTTTTTTAAACATTACGACCACACAAAGACGGATGAACCAGTACACGAGGTATGCATACCAGTATCTGCTGCCACAGCACTTTGTATAATGGCAATCGATTCTCTGTAGTCATTTTAATATGAATGAATTTCCAAATGGGAGATGAAATGTTAATCGAGGTTGTCCTCTGTTACCCTCTACCTTTCTGTGCTGTCATAGCCATGTGAAGACAAGAAGGTGAGTGTAGCTGTAAAGACTCATAAATATTGATATCCCAAAAAATACTCCCAGGCAAAAGAAAACCCATAGAGCACATTACAAACGAACACAATCCATTCCTAGCTGCCTTTGCTCCCCTGAAGCCTTCCCTTTGTGCTGCGTCTCAGTCTCTCCTCACTAATGGTGCTACGTCGCCCTGACAGGCCATGAATCAAAAGGCCATTGGATCATTGACTTAATGATCCACGCCACGGCTTAGCTTCCCTGCAGGCAGTGCTTATTTAGATATCCCACAGTATACCTGCGTTAGGTATACTGAAATGTAATTTGCTTTCCTACTTGTTCCCTCGCCCTGTGCTTGTGTGAGTTGGTATGACACAAACATCTCTTGCATTATTAAACTTCTTTTTTTTCTTTATTTTTTTGTGCTACCTCCAAAAGATTGAAATTCCTGGTAAAAAGGTGGGTTTTACTCTGATGTGTGGGTTGAATTTTAATAGTTTTTCCACCCCCTTTGAAACCACATTTATGACGTTTGTGATGAAGTGTGTATTACAAACATTATTACACAGTTTCGGTGCATTCTCATGACATTGGATGGTTACATTTACAGAGTTGGGAAGTTCCGACTTTGGTGTGTTTATTAGCTGTGTGTTTAATATGAGAAGTACTTTTGTCGGCCATGCTTCCGCATAACATGAGGTCAAATGCCAGGAGTCTCGTCCCAAAGTGTTCTGTGACTTTCCAAGTTGCTTTTTCTTATCATTTGAGAACTCCTTTTTACAGTCATTCCAATACCACATGAATCCAGCAGAAAACCTGCCTCTGGTCCCCCTTTGTATGAAGCTTGACCAGTAGAGTTGTGTTTTTTTCATAATAACGTGGAAATTACAGATGGAAATGGAGATATTTTTGAAATCTTAAATTCTTGCTTGTGTATGTATCCTCTAGGATTTGCGTTGAGGTGTAGCAAGTACACTGTAACTAAAAACTGCAAATATGAAGCCTTCTATAAATGGATGATAAAGAGTTCCTTGTCTTCCAAAACTGGCACATCATTTGGAGATAAAATATTTTGGATATTTCTTTTTTAAATGTGCAAAAAAAAGGCCTTTAGTCCTAACCAACACCCTCCTTGGATTCTCTCTGCAGATGGACTCCGAGGCCAGTGACCTGCTGAACGACCTGCAGGTGAAGCTGAACAACGTGCTGGATGAGCTCAGCAGAACATTCGGAAACGGGTACCGTAATCCTAAATACACATTGATTTACATTTTAATCTGTGACCACACATGCATTTGTGACGATTGATCATTTTCTATTTCCTTTGTAGTTTCCAGAGCCGCATCAACGATTGCATGCGACAGATGGCGACTCTGCTTTACCAGATCAAAGGGCCACTCAACGCCAACAACAAAAACCAGGTGGACGCCGACTCGGACAACATGCTACGGCCACTCATGGACTTCCTGGATGGAAAGTGAGTGGATGAATAAATTAGCAACATTGCAACCTTTCAGACAATTTGAAAGGTGCAATGACCCCTAAAAATCATTGTCCCTTGTAGATTAAACAACCCAACAAAATATAACAACCAATCTCATTTTGCTTTCAAACTTTGCTGAATGCATTCTCCTACCAATGGTATTTGTGTGTTTGCAGGCTCACACTGTTTGCCACGGCTTGTGAGAAGACCGTATTGAAGCGTGTGCTGAAGGAGCTGTGGAGGATCGTAATGAGCAGCCTGGAGAAGACTATAGTCCTGCCACAGGGCAACGACACCTTTGTGAGCTCAACAGCATTCAAGATTCACAGTGAAGTGTCATATCAAAACTGCAGCGAAAAAAATGAATTCCCCTTCTTTCTTTCTTTACAGGGAGCACAGATTCTCTCAGCTGCCAAAGAACTAGGTCAACTTTCCAAACTCAAGGTACTTTAATTTATCCATGCTCATTATTATGAGTTTATTTAACAGGGTCAGTGCACATTAAAATACATTTCTGTTAAAGCGCCAGAACCAAGAGTCTATCATCTGTCGTCCCCGGACAATAAACCGGAAAAAAACAATGAAAGCATGCAATAGAGAGGCTCATATTACAGAAATTCTACTAAAAACACAACAAGTTCCTTTTTAATGCAGCTTTAACAGAACATGCAGATCGACTAAAAAGTACTTTTTGTACTTTGGGATATTCGAGTGTTTACCATGTTAGATTGAATGACTTTAATGGATTTTGTGGATTTAACTTGTGTCTTTGCTCCCCATGTGGATGTGCAGGATCACATGGCGGGGGAGGCTAAAAGCCTGTCTCCCAGGCAGTGTGCTGTCATGGATGTGGCACTGGACACTATCAAGGTCAGTTTATACTGCAGGTTTTGGTTTCGTTTGGATGCAGGCTGGACGGGTCAAATTTGCTTCATCAACTATTCATCCATTAATCAAGTATCCTGAAGGTTATGTAAGCAGCTTGTGACCATAAGTTATCTGATTTAACAGGCCTGTGTGGGTAAAAAAATGCAGAGGACCAATTTCACTGTGTGTGCTCTGCTGTGTGCATGTATGTGACAAATAAAGAGGGTTTCATCCTCCGATTCTATCTATTCTATCTATCTAAAATGGGTGAATTGAGGGGTGTGTTTTACAAAGAAGGATTTAAATCTAGAACATTTGGTAAAGAAAATGTTAATATGTTAATGTTTTTGTTAAACCTAACCTTGACTCTGTAGTTTACAGTTGTATAGTAATTGTTTTCTGACTTGCTCTTGACGCCAATCCTCTACTTTATTCTAACGTAGCAAATAGTTTTTGTGGTCTGTTTGTACAGAGAATACATTTGACTATTTCACCATAATACAGTAAACCACCAGTTGTTTTTCAGACGTTTATATGCTGACTCATTCTCGGTTTTCCTTTTGCAGCAATACTTCCACGCAGGAGGCAACGGGCTGAAGAAGGCATTCCTGGAGAAAAGTCCCGAGCTATCGTCGCTACGCCATGCTCTGTCCCTCTACACTCAGACAACAGACACACTCATCAAGACCTTTGTGACCACCCAGCAAGCACAAGGTACTTCTGACCACCCTGTAATAACACATCTAAAAACAAATGCATTTCCCATGGTACACCAGGAGAGGGCACTATGTGCACGGAGGTATATTTGGCTTATTGTTTGAACGGATGGAAAATCCTTTTGCCGTTCATACAAAATAACAACAACTCAAGTAAGTTTACAAATTAAAAATGCACACATAGAGTTTAATTCATAAATTACTTTTCAATTCACGAATGCGTGTTTAAAAGTTGACAATGTTAGGAATTGGTTCACATATGTTTTTCATTTAATTGTAAATCAATTTAATATATTCAAAAATGTTCTTTTATTCATTGAAGTTGTTAATATATTTGCAGATATTTTTTTAAATTGCAAAGTTTTTTGTTTTTTTCAGTATTTCCGCTTTTTTGGAAGGTCTTTTTTCTACATTTACAGATTACACATTTACACACAGATTGTCGATTTGGTCGCACAAATAATATTGACACAAATCTACCTCCATATAGTGTTTGATAATGTCCTTTCTTGCACCTGTTGTTTTGTGTATTTTTTATTTGCACCTGTGTATTTGAAGTGTTTCCGATGCGGAAATGTGTTGACATGTTGTTGCTGTCTTCTCTTTTATCTCCTCTGCTGCCTCTGTGCCAGTGCACAATGGGAAGGGTATTAGGTTAACGCCCAATGAAAAAACACAGCCCGGCAGGGGTAGGTCTCATTTAATGATCTGTAAGCCCCTTTCTCCTTCCCCACCCGCTCTCTCTTTGTACATTTGGTGCCTCTAAGGTGGGTCGGTCGACCCTAACCCAACCTCTCCCACTGCAACCCCCTTTCATACCTACTCTGCATTGTGTTTAACAAAATAGTTTTGCGTTTATTGGGCCAAGTATAAGCTAATTTCTTTGTCTGGTTGTGCATTTAACCAGTTTCAGGTGTGGACAAGCCTATAGGTGAGGTGTACGTGCAGACTGAGCTGCACACGCATCCTGGGAACAAGGATCGGAAGGTTTCAGTCAAAGGTCTGTTTGATTTTTCATAACATGATGCTAAATATGTGCCAATTTTGAACCATGTGTAAGTGTAACCATGATTTCAATGCGTTTTTGTGTATTTAGTCATAGGAGCCAATGATATTAAATGGCAGACGTCAGGCATGTTCCGACCCTTCGTGGAGGTCACCATCATCGGGCCTAACCTCAGCGACAAGAAACGCAAATTCCAGACCAAATCCAAGAACAACAGCTGGTCTCCGAAGTTCAACGAGACTTTCCATTTGTAAGTAACCGCTTTCTTAATTCTTCATGAGAAGTAAAGGAATAGAAACAACAGAAATCTGCTTTTTAATGATGTTGACCATTGGATGCTTGCCTTTCTTTTCTTTGGTTGCATCATTAGCCATGTTATTGTTTCCCTCATATCTTGTACTTTTACAGTATACATGGTGGTTTTAGGTGATGCACATAGTAGCAGCTGCCAAACTCAGTACAACATTATTTCATGGGCAAGGAAGTTCTCTAGGATTAAAGAAAAATATTTAAATTGAATATTGGCAAAGAAAATTGTATTCTAAGCTTCTCTAGTTTTGGCTAAACAATTTATCATGTTTCCCCGTCAGATGAGTTCATAATATTAAATAAGTGTTGGTGGCAGCCTGATTTAAACAGGGTGCTCCTCTGTAAATTGAGTAAGTTGACCAACCTGCTGCTGTGTTGATAAATGACTGTGTTTTCTCCCCACAGTGTTCTGGGTAACCAGGAGGGCTTCGAGTGTTATGAGCTGCAACTGTGCGTCAAAGACTACTGCTTCGGTCGCGCCGACAGAGTGGTCGGCTTGGCCGTGATCCAGCTAAAAGATATCACGGGGAAGGGCAACTGCGTGTGCTGGTGCCCTCTGGGCCAACGCATCCAGATGGACGACACGGGCCTCACCGCCATGCGCATCCTCTCCCAGCGCTCCAACGACGACGTGGCCAAAGAGTTTGTGAGGCTGAAATCAGAAACGCGATCGGCTGAGGAGGGCAGATGAGAGGAGCTGGAGAAACAAGGACGGCATTCGAAGGTCTCCTGATTTCACAAAGGTCTCAAAATAAGATGGGATGATTTTTCATAGACAGCTACTTTTACTTGATGTGTCTTAGCTGCTGCTGACTGTTTGACGGCGCCTTATCAAAGTCACGGACACACTGTCACGTTCACACTCTGGGTGTTTTGGACTCCTTGTTCTTCAATCACTCACGTTATTATTTACCGAACTACTGTACGGCACACAAGTCACTCAATCTTCACACCAACCAGCTGTTCCACTATAGACCACTTACTCTGTCATTTAACCTACTTTAACCTCTCTCCTCATCAGCCGGATTGGCAAAGTTTGCGCGGCCACATCCTCAAGAGAACATCGGGTGCCAGGCCTGGCTTGAGGGCCAGCATGTTCCCTCAGTTCCCCCCAGTGTTGTTGTGCAATAACCGCCCTCCCACCACCACCACCTTAACCCCTTCAAACCGCGGCCATGTGTTCGATGCCTTACACTCTGCCAACTGTGAATGTGTGAAGTAAAAAGAAAAAAGTCTGTTTGTGTAGGTCCACTTTGATTGTTCGAGTAAATGTGAAATTACTTTATCTTATAGACGAGGATTTTTTGGGGATGAATGAATGACTCGTAGCTAGGAAACAGTTGTATATCTTAATAGGTCAATTATTGAATAGAGCGGAAGTGATGAAATATGTACTGGTTTCACATCTTGGACAGCTAATGTCAAGAGAAGGTACTTAAAGTAATATTGTATTCCCTTAATTTAAAGGATTTATCTGACAAAAGTGTGCCTTGTCATGTTGAACGCTCATTCCTGTGTCCCCCAGGAAAATAATGGTGATATAATAATCAACAAAAATAGGATTTAATTCATTAAATATACAAAAAAGTGAACCCTTCTATGGCCATCTTTGTTCCCCACAAAAGCCTCCATTAACAACTCTAGAGTAACCATGAGGGTGCAGCCATTTAATTTATTTTTTATACATATTTATTTTTTGTCTGTGCTTTTCCAAAGCCCTCGACTTGAAATTATTGTTTACCTGTTTGTTTTTTGAGAATTTGCACAGAGTGGTACGTCCGAACGAGTTGCGTAGATCTGCAGTTCAACAACATGAGTTACACGCCCTCAGAATAAAGTGTTTGTTACAAAATGAATAACAAAAAGCTGGCAAATCGCGTCCTTGACTGACAATAGCGTTGAATAAGTGTTTTGTTAATTTATAATTAAGGAAAACAAAATGTCGAACTGTCAGGTAACGTCTTCTTCCACGATATCTGAACTTTTGAACACGAGCGTAGATTTATTTGTGGTTTACAACTATCTTCCTGCTCTGTCTGGGTGGCCTTACTTTGGTGTTATAAATTATTGTCTCTTTTTAATCTCTTATTTTTTAATCCTTGTATTTCATTTGGCCAAGTTTTCACCCATTAAGATGTCTATTACATTTTCCAAGTGATGTTCTTTATCTTTTTCTACTTTTCATCTTTGATATTTCTTACTGTATCTCGTTGTTTTATTTTGTGTTAAGTTTCCTTTTTTTTTAAATCCTCTTCGGAAAGATGTCAATCCCATTCTGTTCTATGGAGTAATATGATGTGAGATCCAGTGAATGTGTAAAACAGATGAAAGGATATTAAAATGTTACTTTTAATGAAACTATAATATGAGAACCTCAATGTGTGCATATTTTTAAACCGACTTGTCTTTGTTACAGTACGTTATCCTTTGTGAATACGAAATGTTTCATAGCCTCTTTAACATACATGTTCCTCGTGCCAAGTTACAAGTGTTCACTTTTGATCTTTCTGTCTTTTTTTATTTTAAAATGTGTTAACTAAATCACTGCAATAGTTAACAAGTGTATCGGTCGCAGTAACTGCAATTTTGTGGTGTTTTTCTTTGTATTGTCACCTTGTAAACGTTCCAATAATGAATTTTGTATAAAGTATTTGAGAAGTATCTATACCTTGGTGTACCTGCTCTTTTTTTCACACTGATATATGACATGAACCCCAGGTTTGGTTGGATTTTTCAATTAGTCATTATGATTTTCTTAATTAGATGACCGTGTGTGTGTGTGTGTGTGTGTGTACCTTTCTGTGTATCCACAGGTAATCTCGAATACTAAGGGATTTATAAAGGGGTCCTATTATGCTCATTATCAGATTTCATATTTGTATTTTGTACATTTTATGTGCTTTAATGTTAAATTACTTTGTTTTTCTCATCTGAGTGCATATATTAAGGAGACACCTCTTTTCACCCTCTGTCTGAAACCAGAGTCCAGTCTGCTCTGATCGATTGGCTGACTGGATCTGTTGTGATTGATCAACCACTTATAGATGTCCCACCCCTTAGCCTATCACTTACAATGGTTATTGATCCTTAGCCAATAGAATTGCAGGTTTGTCATGTGGACATGTAACTTCGTTAAGGAACTATGCAGTTTCTTCCTCTTTTGTTCTAATTATTTATTTATTTTTCAGGATTCAGTAATGTTTACAAACCGGGAAGCACAAAAATATTCCAATGTTTTTGGATAATGTCATGCAGTATGCATCCATTTGGCTCATACTACTTTTTCATAGCATAGTGCCTTGAGCTTTGACCCCAATGCTTAAACAGTATACCCCCCTGCAAAGGATTGTGGGTCGGAAACAACCATAAAATAAAAGCGCGCTTACTCCGATACAGTGAAATTCCTCCGGATGCTGCAGGACATCCTGATAGTTTTTGCATATTGTATTTGACAAACAATATATCAGGACTTTTATTCTGGCGTACTAAGTATTATGGGTATTTGTGCATACATGCAGGTACAGTAGGCATTTATGCACGTGTGATCCACACGCACGCACGCGACACACAATAACTAATTTATCAAGCATGTTGAAGTCCCCTGGATGACACTGGTTTCCTTTGTTTGAGCCCTTGTATTAAATTTCATTTTGGAATATCATCAGTCAGGAAGTCACAATATCTAGAGCTGTATTTCAAGTAATGTATTTAAAATGTGACAGATGACTGGCATTTCCTGCACCTAAGTAAATGTAAACTGTTTTTAAGCACTGATATTGTAATGGTAAGGCCCAGTGTGAGCATGCGCAGCCCCACAGGGTGTGTTACATACCTGACCGCCCCTGATCACAACCCTATCGTGGGCCCTGATTGGCTGTAGCCATTCACCTGTACTGTTGTTTTACAGCCTGTGCTCTGGCCCTGTTTTACCATCCAGGTCCAAAGATCGCTGCACTGTTTGCTCAAGGCCCTGAGCTGTCGGCCGCGGGGGGATCCCAGCTCTTCCTGCATGAACCTGAAACCTCTACTGAAGGCACCTCTGTCACCACTTCACCTGTCGTCCATCCTGCGTGTATTTCATCTCGGCTGGAGGCCCCCGGCTGTCCTCTCTGCTGGTGCCTGGACGTCCAAACAAGACCTCTTCGGCCTGGATTTATTTCATTTAAAGCAGAGGCAAAGGGAGGATTGACATTTGTAGTTTCTGTCTATTTTTTTTAAGGCGCCCTGTGTTCCTGAGTCTGTGTGTGTGCGGGAAATCCCATTTTAGTTTCAGGTATGTGGCTGTTTTTCATTTGTTGGCATGCATTGGTGAATCGGTGGAGGGCACCTTTGTGGAATAGGGCTCACGTTTTAAACGCTTTGAAAGCCCATGTATCTTAAATGTTTCTCACATTTCAAAGTCCAAGCATGGTGGCTCACTTCGCATTCACAATAACTCTTTCAAAGTCTTTCCCACTCTTTCTTTTCCACTTTTGAAATGATCTGCTGTTGCAAGATCAGAAAAACACACAGCTATGAAGCAAAAACCCGATGTTGTGTTGTGTATTCAAACTCTTCTTCTGCTCGCCTGATTCTGAGGAAGTTCACTGTCATATCGCTATCTTAATCTTTGCGATTATGGATTATGTGCCGAAGACTTCACTGTGGTACAAAGGGTTGAGAAGGGAGTGGTTAGATGTGTCTTTACAGCTCTGAAGCACAGATAACACCTTGAGGATGTTGCCTGATATGTTCTCAATGAAAGAGCTGTTTTCTCTCACTCAAAGGGCCCCTATTCTGCTCATTTTCAGGTTCAAATTTGTATTTTGTGCCTCTACTGTGACATGTTTACAGGCTTTAATGTTCAAAAAGTGCTTTATTTATTTCCTGCTGCCTGTTGTGATTGGTCAACCGCTTAGAGATTCCGCTCTTTAGCCACGTACAATGTGTAACAGCAAGTGTTACAGAGGGAAGTCATTTTGTCGCGAGTTAGCCATACATGATCATTTCTTACTTACATTTTCTTCCTTTATTTAGTCAGGAATTTAAAAGAGTTTCCAAATAGAGTATATGTCATACAATTGAATCCTTTTTATGTCTTGTTCCAGGCAGTCCTGGACAATTTTCATTTGTAGTCTTTTGTTCCATGATGAACAGCTTCTTGACCAAGATTGGCATCTATTATTTATTTGTTTATCAAAATTTCCTAAAAAGCTTGCACTCGGCTCTAAAAGTAAGACGTCAAAAGATGGTCTCAGGCCTTGGCTAACTGATTTTATTTACAGGTAACAAACATCTTCCTTTTTTGTTGTTGTTTTTTCCCACGTCTCATTAATTAAATCATTTAGTTCCTCTGCTAGCACGTCTATCTATATATATTTTTACACCGAACCACAGCTAAACACAAACAGGACCTTCCATAACTTAACTGATCCCCCTCGCTTATGCCAGTTTCCCTTTACAGTTAATATCTCTTTATGGTCTAATAAAAACGAAAATGGATCTTCACTTCACTGAGTCTCTTTATTCTGTGATATGTAAACACATGCTCTTCCTCCAGGTGTGAGATATGGAGAGCTAAACATGGGATCCGTAACGTCATTTTTTGGCCAGTTGTGTGGGAAAGAGGAGAAGAGAGGTGAGTCGGGATGCTCACAAATGTTATTGTGTGTCTTTATATGTCCTAAACTAAAAGTGTGTAACATGGCTCATGGACTTATTACTCATTATTCTTTTCTAACAGAGGAGGAGAGACTTTTTCGAGCTAATGACAGACCTTACAACATCGCCTACCAATATGCTGTAAGTGAAGACAAAAAGCTGTGCACTGTCTTTACACTCTCTACACAGCACTGTAGCTATCCCGTGCTTATGCCCCTTCATGTGTAACTATTCTGTCCCTTCAGAACAATGCCATCGGGACCTCCAAATACAACGTTTTCACCTTCCTGCCACTCAACCTCTTCGAACAGTTCCGGAGACTCGCCAACGCCTACTTCCTGTTCCTCATGGTCCTACAGGTAGACATTTCTCTTTGTTTACCTACTCTAGTGCTGTGAAGCATGTCAACACAGGACTGTATTAGGGGACTTTGTACATGTTTCAATAAATAAGAATTATCACAAAATGGAGCTAGCTGTAAAAATGGGAACTGATTTCAATATGATTCACTTTATTTTTTATTATTTTACGTTGTAAGTCAATGGGTTTTATTTCCGGTTCTATGATCAGATCTTATTTTCATAATTTTTTCTATTAGTTTTGTTTACTGTTACTTTTTCTATCATGTGTATCTTTTTCCTCTCAGTTTCCATTAGATTCATTTTGTTAACTATTTCCCTTATTATAAAGTGCTGTGTGTTGCATTTCTTTTATAAAAGGTGCTACGAAAATGAAGTTGTCATTATTATTATTATTATTATTATTATTATTATTATTATTATTATTATTATTGTTCTGATTTTATTTAAAGCGCCTTTGAGCATTAGGAAAAACGCTATTCAAATCTTAGGTATTATTATTAAATGTTCTGTATTATTATCAATATAGTGAGGATCATGGGTATGTATGCTAATTATTTGGAGGAGTTTGATCTTATGTAGTCTCACGAATATTTCATTTGGGTGCATTACGAACAGATGCAAGATATTAAAGCCTTGTTGTGTTTGTGTTTCAACAGCTAATTCCAGAAATCTCCTCTCTCTCGTGGTTCACGACCGCTGTCCCTCTGATTTTGGTGCTGTCTATAACAGCAGTCAAAGACGCCAGCGACGACATAGTAAGCTTTAAATATGACAATTTAACCCAGCACTTAAACACAACAACTAATGAGGAAACACACCTGATACTGGGACAGAATGTGACTTCCTGGATAAAAAAATTGAATTTAATCTCATTTATTTTCAATTTGTTCCATGACATCTGAGTAGAACAGACACAGGAGCGACAAGCAAGTGAACAACCGCATGGTGCACGTCCTCATCGATGGAGAGTAAGATGCATATTCAATAATGTATAGATTATAATTATACATAATAATACAAATAATAACAATAATGCACAGCTGAGAATGAGTTTTCATCCTTAAAAGCTCATATTCTGGGATATTTCTTCTGTGATTTCATGTTATCTTTCATGCTATCTTGTCAGACTAAAAAAAGAAAAATGGATGAACGTGCAGGTTGGAGACATAATCAAACTGGAGAATAATCAGTTTGTCACAGTAAGTATGGACATGATTGTTAACTCCGTGTTCATTATGGTGTTGCATAGCATTATGCTGATCTATTTACGTTGATGCTTTCAGTGATAACAGCTAGAATAAGTCAAAGCTCCCACAAGTGATTTTTATCTCATCTTCAACCCATTTAGGCAGATCTTATGTTGTTGTCCAGCAGCGAGCCTCTCAACCTGGTCTACGTAGAAACAGCTGAGTTAGATGGGTGAGTGTGTGTGTGTGTGTGTGTGTGTGTGTGTGTGTGTGTGTGTGTGTGTGTGTGTGTGTGTGTGTGTGTGTGTGTGTGTGTGTGTGTGTGTGTGAGTGTGCGTGCATGGCTTAAGGCTGATGTCTCACACTATCTTCCATCCTTCTCATGTCCTCTTGGTGTGCCACAGTGAGACCAATCTGAAGGTGAAGCAGGCTCTGACCGTAACCGGGGATATGGGGGACAGCACTGACGCACTTGCACACTTCAACGGTAAACATCTGGAATATAAATCCTAAAAAATGAAACCAAGAATTGTCAGAAGCCCAATCTGGTTTATTGCCAAGTAGGTGTGGGTTCACATACAATCAATTTGCTTTGGTGTCAATAGCGCATGCATGAAAGCAATGAAAGGAATGAAGTTGTACAAAAGCTATTTTAAAAACTACAAAAAACAAATTAGATATAAAAAATACTTTTTTTCCATAAATATACAAAGAAGGTAAACTAAGAATATGAAATATGAAAAAATATCGGTAGTATATCAGAATTAAAATTGGGTAGCAATCTTGATGGGAACATATTTAAGTGAATTTTGATTCTAATCGAAGTTTGCTGAATTTGGTTTGTAAAACTTTTGTATTAGAACTGAATCTAAGAATTTATTGATATTTGTTGTTTTCAAACCTCTCAGGATGGAGTCAAATACCATCTTTTCCTAATGAATGGCTCCAATATGATATATAATTATGACTAGCTTGATTTTTGATATCAGTTTTTTTCTTTAATCTTGCAAATTAATAATAACAGTTCATTTCTATGTTTTCAATGTAACACTTGGGGTTGCATGTTTGTATGAGAGGTGCCATGTAAATCAATGCAGTTATTCATAGATTTCCACACTATTAGCACAGGTGTTTCAGTTTACAACTCCCCGTATTTCCACACTATTAGCACAGGTGTTTCAGTTTATAACGCCCCGTATTTCCACACTATTAGCACAGGTGTTTCAGTTTATAACTCCCCGTAATTCCACACGATACTTGGACAGTTAAATTGCATGTGTTGCTGACACTTGCCTCGTTCTCTCTCAGGTGAAGTCCGATGTGAGCCTCCCAACAACCGACTGGATAAATTCAAAGGAACCCTAACGCTGGACGGACAGACCTACTCTCTGGACAACGACAAGGTGCTGCTCAGAGGATGCACGCTGAGGAACACCGAGTGGTGCTTCGGTCTGGTCATCTTTGGAGGTAAGTCGATCCTCAAATCTGCTAAAGTTTAATGCTAATGTAGTCCAAAAAAATGCACGAGAACAGGCACGAGATTTCGTTTGCACCGCTCATGTCTGCAGGGGCCAGCAGAGGGCGCTAATGCTACACACAACAGACTAGGTCAAATTCAGATGATGTATTTAAAAGAACAAAAATACGAAATAATACATAAAATAAGGGTAAATAGAGCAATGAATATGTAATAAATACTATTTACAAAGATAAAGGCACATTATGGTATGTTATAAAATAACACAGCTTTAGCTTCAAGCTATTATCTTTGGCATAACATAAGCTAATTGCTACCAATTTACCAAAGGACCGACCTGTATTCAGTTAGCATTATATAAGTTAAATGTGGGGCTTTGGACTTTTGAAAAGTCATTTTGGTGAGTCATTTTAACCACCAGTCTAGTCAACTGAGTAAATTATGCAAAAGTGTTGTGCCTGAACGACAGGCAAAACATCACAGGGTTTGATAACAAATATTAAAAACATAAGAGGAAGAGGTACTGCCTCAAATGAAACAAACTAAACTGAAATTACATGGCATTTGTCATAACAGGCCAACATTCATTTGTGAGGAAGTATATGAGTGAAGTTTAAGTAAACGTTACATTAAATGTTAATGGCATATTAAGAGTTTCTGAAGTGGATTTTCGCTTACATGATTTTCAAATCATCTAAAAAAGTTGAATGTTTCCAGGTCCAGACACCAAGCTGATGCAGAACAGTGGAAAGACAACATTCAAACGCACAAGCATCGATCACCTGATGAATGTCCTTGTGTTGTCTGTGAGTTTCATGTCCATGAACACTGCCACTCTTACACACGATTGTTCATTTTACAGTAAATATGTTATACATTTAGCTCACACCTGAGTGCTGACCTTTTCTAAGGGTTTCCGAGTTAGATCCTTTTGACAAACAGTTGCAATAACTATTTTAAAAAACTACTGGGAGAAAACTTGCTTGCTTTGTTTCAGTTAATGTAAGTCAATTGATGTCAATGTGTACTGTCTTGAATCCATCAGATCTTTGGTTTCCTGGCGTCCATGTGCACCGTTCTGGCCATTGGCAATGCAATCTGGGAGGTGAAGGAGGGCTCTGTGTTCACGGTTTTCCTCCCTCGTAATCAGGGGGCCAGTGCTGCCCTCTCATCTTTCCTGTCCTTCTGGTCCTACGTCATCATCCTCAACACGGTGGTGCCCATTTCGCTCTACGTCAGGTACGTACAACTAAAGTTATTGTGACAAAATCAATCAGAGTTTTACACTTATCCCTTTTTGTTTCGACATCAGTGTGGAGATCATCCGCCTGGGGAACAGCTTCTACATAGACTGGGACAGGAAGATGTATTACCCAAAGAATGACACCCCCGCCCATGCAAGGACTACCACCCTCAACGAGGAGCTGGGTCAGATCAAATACATCTTCAGCGACAAGACTGGAACTCTGACCCAGAACATCATGGCTTTCAACAAGTGCTCCATCAACGGGAAAGCTTACGGTGAGCTGCTCCATTAATGAAAAGTGTTATAACAGAGTGTTGCAGCAATGAGTCCTTTATGTGGGAATGAGTTTGGATGATAATAAGGTCTCTTTTATTCAGGGGAGCTGTTTGACTTTTCTGGACAAAGAGTGGAAATAACTGAGGTGAGAGGAGAATACTGATACACAGCAGCTTTATATATGTGTAAATAACGTCCCTCCAGCTCTTTAGTTTCTCTTGTCTGGATCTTTTCTTTCTGCAGAAGACAGAGAAAGTGGACTTCACCTGGAACAAGCTGGCTGATCCAAAGTTCTTATTTCACGACCACAGTCTGCTGGAGACGGTGAAAGAGGGGAACCCAGAGGCTCATGCCTTCTTTCGCTTGCTGGCTCTGTGCCACACAGTCATGCCCGAGGAGAAGACAGAGGGTAAGCGACCTCTAGTGGCACGGCTCTGTTACTACACAGCTGCGTTTCTATTCTGTCTGGTGATTATATGTGTGCAGATAAAAGGCAAAAGTGAAATATATAAATACATAAAAATGAAAACATAAAACATGTTAAAAAAAGTAGCAGTATTTATTTATTTTTAAAAGTAAACGGACATATAAGATATTGATTAAGAGTACATTGTTAATAAATTCATATAGAGATACTCCTATAAGATACAGATCCCTTCTGTTTTTTTACTTAACCATTTACCAGGTTGAGTTTCAGATAGATATCAATGCCAACATGCCCTCTTGTGAACCCGGTGGAAGACAGCAATTCAATCCGACTACATAAATCCTCACATTATCATTTTCTTTATATTCTTCCTCTCCTCTCAGGGGAGCTGTACTATCAGGCTCAGTCTCCTGATGAGGGCGCTCTGGTGACGGCAGCGAGGAACTTCGGCTTTGTGTTCCGCTCACGCACACCGGAGAGCATCACGGCCATGGAGATGGGAAAACAAGTCACTTATGAACTCCTGGCTGTTCTTGACTTCAATAACGTGCGGAAGAGGATGTCGGTCATAGGTGAGAGAAATCAGTGGAACAATGGTTTTGTTTTTCTGTGTTTGCCAAACATTGCTGCTTGAAGGAGATACCTTATGGTGCATTCAAGGATTCAAGGATGATGATTGTTCAAAAGTGACCGTTTTTTTTTTACATTATACATATTTTCTTTAGTAACTTTAAAATAACATACAGTAATAAACACATTGAGATGGTGAACACCCACCTTTAACATAAAATATTCTGGAACAACCCATTTTAAAAGTAGTAACAATAACTAAAATGTTTTAAAGTAAATTAATACATAAAATAAAAAAACATATATATAGTGTTGTACATATTTTTTACAAGGGTTTGTCATTGTATTTATTATTTTAATGAATCAATTTCTGCCTGATCTCTTTCCTGGAATTGCTTAAAAGTGTTACTTTCTAAGATGTTTCTCAAAATTCATGCAATCCCTAAAGAAAGTGATCCTGACAGAGATGTATAATGACTCCTCACTAAGTTCTTCTGAAATGATTTCCAGTGCGTAACCCCGAAGGCAAGTTGACTCTATACTGCAAAGGAGCAGACACCATCATCTATGAAAGACTGCACCCATCCTGCAACAAGCTGAAGGAGGACACCACGGCACATCTCAACGTGAGCGATACAGTTAGATTTATGTGATGTGTTTCAACTCTCAGCAATTGTCATTTTTTAAATTTGAACTGTTCTGATCTGAAACAGGAGTATGCAGGGGACGGCCTCCGGACTCTGGTCCTGGCCTACAAAGATCTGGATGAGGAATACATGGATAAGTGGAGACAGCGCCACCATGACGCCAGCACCGCCATGGACGGCCGAGAGGAGATGCTCGATGAACTTTATGAAGAGATAGAGAAAGACATGCAGGTTAGTCTGGACTGGCTTATATAAAGACAATCGTACAGCATGACATCAACCATGCAGATTTATCACTTAAGCTGTTAAAGACAAATTATAAAACTGCTTGAAAAGTCTGGAAATACTTTTAACAAACACTAATGGAAAAATAAATGTGGAAATATTGTTGCTTTTTGCACACAGGATGATACAAAGTAATTCCTTTTTGTGTTAACACCCCATACCCTGTGGTTTATAGCTGTTGGGAGCCACAGCTGTAGAGGACAAGCTGCAGGACGGCGTGCCACAGACCATAGAGCAACTGGCTAAAGCTGACATCAAAATCTGGGTGTTGACTGGGGATAAACAGGGTGAGTGTGTCAAACTATATTTTCCCAAACAAATCCCATATCCAATATGCAGTATTTTTAAGTGAACACATTTGTATGTTCATTCACTTTTCATTGAGTTTAGTCAATCTCTAAGTGTTCATATGACCGACCTGTGTCATATGTCACTGAACCAGTCATGCGGTAGACATGTTTGGCAGATTAATTGAATCCCAGTCATTTTCCATATTGATGTTTCGAAACAGAGACGGCGGAGAACATCGGGTATTCCTGCAACATGCTGAGAGAGGAGATGAAGGAGATTTTTGTTGTGGCGGCCAATACGGCTGAAGGAGTCAGAGAGGAACTGGTGTAAGTTACGCCACACTAATAACCACACACGGGGTCTGCTCATCAGAGGCTGAGGCCGTTCTTAAATCAAAACATGTATAAAACACAGTTTGAAGCTTTTAGATTTTTTACTTTTTTGGTATATTCAAATCATAATACTTCTTTATCCCAGAGGAAATGGGTTTTGGTGGATAAATATAAAAATATCACATAAAAGAAATGAGTTAAGGGATGTTTATATGACCATAAGAATTTAAAGTAAGAATATGCAGTAAAAACGAAATAGCATAAAGATATTTATATGAACATAGGAAGTTAAATACAAATATCCAATAAAAGATATAAAATATAATGAAAATATGTATATACACAGATATAATTCAATAAAATAGTTAGGAAAATGACAAAATATACAGTGATGTTTTAGTATTTAAGAGGTATTAGTATTACTAATATGCACTTAGCACTTGGTAGCTGTAAATGACAATGGTTTGATTATTGTTGCCAAGTACTTTTTGCAGGTTACTATTGTGTGTATCCCAAATACATTACTCTGAAAAAAGTTACAATTCATACAAATGTCAGAGCTTTATTTTAACTCTCCCTTTTGTCTCCATCTCCTCCTGTTTTCAGGAATGCAAGAAGAAAAATGTGTCCAGAAGCGTCGGACGAGCCGTCTGTGATCCCGTCTCGCGCGGGTCTGTTCTGGCTCCAGAAGATAGAGAGGGTGGAGGATGAGAAGGTGGACGGGGTTTACGGCCTGATTATAAACGGACACAGTCTGGTAAGAAAGTACATTTTTATTCGTGTACACTTTTGCTAAAAATATCAGCTATCCAAAAAGAAGTCCTGCTGGAAATTTTTGTTTTTGTTTGTTTTTCATAAATTATTTGTAATCTCTGTTTGATTTGATCATGTGGGTATTTTGGACACTGTTGCAGAAAGCTACAATATTTAAAATAAAAGTCCTTTTTAAATACTTTGTCGTTTATTGATAGTTTGCTGTTTGAATGTTATAAATGCTTCTGGAAAAATAAAATGAAGGATTAAGTGTCCTGTATTCCTTTACAGTGTGGAGAGGACTTATGTATGGTGTCTAGTCGAAGTGTTTTGAGGGGTTGTTTAGGGTTGTGTTTAAGGGTTAAACCTGACCTGTTAGCTGACCCGTTGTTCCCTTTGCTCCTCAGGCCTTTGCTCTGGAGAAGGACCTGCATCTGGAGCTGCTGAGGACGGCATGTATGTGTCAGACGGTGATCTGCTGCAGGGTCACCCCCCTGCAGAAGGCCCAGGTGGTTCAGCTGGTGAAGAAATACAAGCAGGCCGTCACTCTGGCCATCGGGGACGGGGCCAACGACGTCAGCATGATCAAGGGTTAGCTCTCTCAACTCAGACACTAAAGAGTGGTGCTCGAATGAGTCCCTAAAACCTCAAAATAAGTCAGCAATTTTCCAAAGAGCAACAGAAAAATCCCATTGGTTTTTGTAGATGGAGCCCTTGCAAATGCCATCTCCCAGATGGGTCTTAAAAAGTCATCATCACTGCACCACTCAATTGAGCTTTTGTAAAACTAACTAGCTAGTAAATATGTACTGTTACTTCTTATTTAAATGTCTGTTTCTTCCTTTCCTGTCTGTCCATCAGCCGCTCACATCGGCGTAGGTATCAGTGGTCAGGAGGGCATGCAGGCGGTCCTCTCCAGCGACTACTCCTTCGCCCAGTTCCGTTACCTGCAGCGCCTGCTGTTGGTGCACGGCCGATGGTCCTACCTGCGCATGTGCAAGTTCCTACAGTACTTCTTTTACAAGAACTTCACCTTCACCTTCGTCCATTTCTGGTACGCCTTCTTCTGCGGCTTTTCTGCGCAGGTGAGGGACACAGATTAGAATTGTCTTTTTTCTTTTAACAAACTGTCCTCTTGTGGTGTTTACATTAGTATATTTAACTTCATTAAAACTGTATTTACATGTTTATCTTGTTCACAGACAGTGTATGACGAGTGGTTCATCACCCTGTATAACCTGGTGTACACAGCACTTCCTGTCCTTGGCATGAGCCTCTTTGACCAGGTATGCACGAAGGAGAAATGAATCATAAATTTGAATAAAATAGCTCAAATCCAAAATGTAATTTGTTCAAATCATATTTGTTATCTTTTCTCTCTGACGCTGTGTTTGTGCAGGATGTGAACGACCGCTGGAGCTTCCAGTACCCTCAGCTGTACACTCCGGGCCAGCTGAACCTGTACTTCAGTAAGAAAGCGTTTGTGCTCTGCATGCTGCACAGCTGCTACAGCTCCCTCATCCTGTTCTTCATCCCGTGGGCCGCCATGTACGACACGGTGCGAGACGACGGCAAGGACATCGCCGACTATCAGTCCTTCGCTCTGTTGGCGCAGACCTGCCTGCTGATCGTGATGAACGTGCAGGTGAGGAGAACACTTCCTGAAAATATAATTCTCTAATATTATTTAAAAAAACATATATTTCCCAGAAAAGAATTGGAAATATTAACAATAAATTTGCACATTTTTGAGAGAAAAAAATAAAGTTTAACTTGAATTCTGGAAATTACATTTTGTTCTATATTATTTACTTTATTTGTATATTATTTAACCTACAATGAAAGTGTCCTCACTGTGGGACATAAAAAGACTTCTGATTCTAAAATTAGAGTATCAAAATTCTATAAATACTGACAACACGACCTTTATGGGGAAGGTTACCTTTTATTCATAATCACCCGCCCTTTGAACACACATAAAAAATAAATAAATAGATGGGGAAATAAATATGTACACAAGAAACATAAATACAAATAATGTTTGCTTTTTTTCCAGCTGTGTCTCGACACATTTTACTGGACGGCAGTGAATCAGTTCTTTGTTTGGGGCAGCCTGGCCGCCTACTTTGCCATCACACTCACCATGTACAGCAACGGCATGTTCCTCATCTTCACCTCCTACTTCCCCTTCATCGGTGAGTACACTCCGCTCAGGTATGCAGACAGATTGTTGCCCAGGTTTTCCAGATATGAGTCTTCTGAAACAGCAATGCAATATGTATATGGTAATGTCTTATAAAAGGCCAATCGATTATATACCAATGTTAATTATTTGTCATGTCGTCCACTTTTTTGTGAGCATTTCAATGATGGACACTTACAACTGATATAATATGATTGTGTTGTGAAATAAAAAAGCCTTTTACTATGTGATTCTGTCTGGTTTTGATCAACTCCAGGCACAGCAAGGAACTCCCTGAGTCAGCCCAACGTGTGGCTCACCATCTTCCTGACGTCGCTCCTCTGTATTCTGCCTGTGGTGGCTTTCCGCTTCATTGTCATTCAGCTCCGGCCCACCATCAACGACAAGGTGAGGAAAATAAAGACCTTTTCGAACATTAAGGCACAAAATACAGATATGGACCTGAACAGGAGCAGAACAGGGCCCTTAAAATATAATTTATTGATCCAATGTTGGGAATTTCTTTCGTTAAAGCAGCAAGTAAAAAATGGGTGTGCACATAAATGAAAATTTCCCAAATTGGGATCAATAAAGTACTTCTATCTAAAATAAATAAACAGTAAATATGTTAAAAACTGAAATATACACAATACAAAAACATATGGACTGAGTTAGAATTAACTATAATAGACTATCCTACTCCAGTCTCCATTTAAGTCTCGTCCCTCTCTCTCTCTCTAGGTGAGACACAAGGTGCGTAAGGAGGCTCTGCCGGCTCCCACACCCCGCCGCCTGCCCACCCGACGTATCAGCACCCGTGGCTCCAGCTACGCCTTCTCCCACGCCCAGGGCTACGGAGACCTGGTGACGTCCCGGCGGTTCCTGATGAAGCTGCCCCTGAGGAGCCGCCCCGTCATGTTCTCCCAGACGGACTCTCCTCTGGCTCAGAACCAGCCGCAGCACTACCGCACCATCACAGAGGAGCCGGAGGAGGCTCAGAGCCCGTAGACTGAAGGTAGAACGCTTTCGTCTGGAAAAACAGGGTAAAGCTCAACATCTGGATCGTATCCGGGGAACTTTCACACTTGACTTTGAGTTTTTTGTAAGGTACGAATGTTGATATCGCTGTGAACCTGTGGAACTTGGCAGCACGAACGACCCGAAAGGACCACATTTCAGCTCTTGCAGGTTTTAGCTAACACTGTTAATGCAAAAACACTTCGGTCTACATTATTCATGAGCATTTTTCAAAGCATACCAGAGGGTTTGGTGCTTATTTTCTTCCTTACAGATAAACATTGGTGTCAATTCATTTTATTACAACAAGAAACAACAGAAAATCAAGTTGTGTAAACGAAAATAGATTAAATCCTCGTATTGACCGCCTTAAATGTCAGGTTTTTTACTCTTTTGTACACCTGTATAAGGATGTTTGGGAACAGCTGACTTTCAGAAGTCCACACTTCCTTTACCGCACCAAAAAGGAGAGTTTTTAATATAAATTGAACCGTGCCTCCCATGCCCAGCTGCCTGTTCAATCACTGTGTATTTGACGAAAAATCTCAAGCATGATTTAACACTGTAGGGAATAACTAAAACGCTTATGGTAAGCTTTGGGAAATGACCAGAAATACTGTGTATAGCTACTTAATGGGCTAAAACTTGCTAAATGAGATTAGCTTTGTGTCATGGTGTGTGGATTTTTTTGTGTAAAGGTTGCCACTACCTGATCTGGTGAAGCCGGACCCCCACAGTGCCTGCAACATGAAGATACCTTTTGTAACGTTCTATTTGTTTTCCCTGAAGTGAATTTACCCAGGGTGTCATTCTGAGAAAGGATAAGAGTGTCATTTCTGTTAAGATCTGTTGTTTACCTTCTGATTTACATGTTTGTTAAACCGTGTTGTTATTTCTCTCTGCTCTGTTTTAATAACCTGTCTGTTCATGTCATATTTCTGTCGCCTCCGAAGAGATTAGGTACCGCAGTATTCCCTAAGTACAGCCAGGGGTCAGTGTGGACCTGATACCACTAAAATAAAGGTACAGTGATGGTTGAAGTGTCAAAAAGGAACAGTGAAAGCCCAAGCACTCGGCATATATTTACTCATAAAATCGTTTTTTTAAGTCCAGCCACATATTCTGTGTTTTTATTTTTACATTTCCGTCGTTTAAGTCTCCTGTGGGCCACATCGGAGAAGATTTGATCATCCAAAAGTCTCCACATGGTAGGTTATTGACGTACAAAACAAATAAGATCAAGAAATGAACTATATGGGTGATGTTTTTTATATATAAAGTTATTTTTTTAACAGACTTTTTACCTTAAACAGGATCATTATGGGATTGTGATAATGCTTCTTAGAATTCAAACTAGGCATGTGTATTATAGATCGATTGATAGAAACATGCATACAGTGCAAGCCTTTCCACAGACAGCAGCGTCTGCATAAAGTTCAACAATGATTATTGTAAATATTTGATCACCTTCCCAAAAGCCTCCAGCCTTCAGATTTTTTTTTCTCCATTATGTATGCAGCTGTGTCCATTTTTATCTCTCTCTGCCCGTCTCTCTCACGCTGTCTTTTATACTATCCATACAGTACATAGATCCTGTACATCTGCAGACACACACACACACACACACACACACACACACACACACACACACACACACACACACACACAGTACTGCAGTGTCTTCCACGAACGCCAGCAATGACATCATAAATGGAGGGCTGTCCCAGTATGGCTAGGTACCAAAAAGGCTCTTCTGATCCACAAGAAAAAATACATAATTCACAGTTTATGTCTTCCTGCATAAATGTGCATAACATATCCAAAGATTAATGACAGATTTTAGCACAAAGATGATCACATTTCTAAAAACATCCTTGGATTTATTTAAATATACATATATAGTTTGCTTTACGAAACAAACGGAAACATAAATATGTAACAGGTCATTGCTTTGTTAGGAAATGTCCAACATATTCAAGAAAAACATTTAACTCCTTAAATAAATCTTTCACAATTTGATAAACTGATTTTATAATACCATTGGAAGCCAAACATTTTGAAAATCAAATCTCAAAACACGAATATGGACAGAATTCAACATTCACTTGACATGATATCCCTGATTGCCAGATTTATTCAGCGTACAGGTTAAACAATGAAACTCAAACAGCCGCCTTCTGCTCCAGTTTAACCCTTGCCCCTCCCCTTATGGCGGTGCAGCAGTCAGCAGACTCCAGTGAAGGTCACTGCATGATCCCACAGTATGGAACAGGAATGATTTATAAATAAACTGCCTGTGTGACACACCCAAGCCACAACCGGGGACTTATTTTATTACGTAACAACCCGAGATAGTGTTTCCGATTAACCGGAATAAATTGTTTAATTTTAATCACCATTTTCTATTTATTACAACTTAAATTCTGGGCCATATCTTTGAAATAAAAAGTGACTCTGATGAAGTCTCACAGCTAAAAATAAGCTCTGACATTTATTGTCACAAAAAGGCAGTCTGATTTGATACAGAAATCGATCAATCAGGGGCAAATTCCAAGCAAATGTAAGATTTAGAGTTAGATTTAGAGTGCGATGTTGGGGTAAAGACACACGATGGTACATGTGAACACCGACACACACTGTGACATTATCGTAAAAGCCGCCGGGGTCAAAGTTCAAGTGGAAAGCTCCTGTAAGAGGAGACTGCTTCAAAAAGAATTTCACACGAGGCTTTCCAACTCGAGTTAGATGATCTTCACTGTGTATCAGTATACCAGGCAACAAACCACTGTGCTGCATTTAGACAACGAGGATGACTTCCTGCCATATTTCCATCTCGATTGGTCTGGATATTCATCGTCCCCAGAAGATTTTCTTTACTATCTCTTTTTTTTTAAACATACACAAGAGGTAAAGGTAAATTAGAATCATAAAAACATGTTACTTGAAGAATATCTATTTCACAAAAAAGTATTCCTTTTTTTTTTTTGGGCTGCAGTAGAGCTCAGATATAACACCCCCCTGTCCCCACGTGAAGGACCCAGGTTCGTATCTGGCCTGGGACCATTTACCGTGTGCCATCCCCTCTGTCTCCTTTCAACACTGTCACTTCCCTCTAGTAGCCAGATGGTTACAGATTGAGGCGATAATGCCTCCGTTAAAGAAATTATGTTTATTTATTTTTTGTCAGAAGAAGTACGGGAAAAAAATATGCTTCATGAAACTTGGTACATCTGAATCACAGGCCCGAATGAGTCTTCACTTTCTTTAACGTTGCAGCCTCTCTGGTCATTCAGGCATCTTAAATGATTAAGTGTTAACTTTTGGATGGACAATGGACCCCCTAGCACATGATTAGCTATCCCAGTGAGACACAGTGACAGCTGAATAACCATTATAGAGTGTTGATTTGAAGACTTTGTCAACTCAAAGACAACCTGACTCAGCATTGGAAGGCCGAGCGATGACCAGTGTTAAGACTTGAGCCTTAACAGAGATCAAACATGGGTCCAGTGGTGGCTTAACTGTTTAGATGTTGGACAAACCCTGTGTGTGTGTCCGAAAGTCTACGTGAGATAGCAGGAGACACACAAGAGAGAGTTATCTATAAGTAGAGTGTAAGAGTGGTGTCACTTGTAAGCCTTGTGTCTAAATTAAGGATTACCTTCAACCTTAGAAAGTGCACACGCTCCCTACTGCCGCGTTAGCACCAGTGAGGGGAGTGTGTTGCATTTACACGCCAAAAAGTCCTCACACATGACCCAGGAGAATGCATTGAAATGACTTCTGCTGGCTCTTTACAAAGGATTTTTATCACAGATCTTATCCAAGTTTTGTCTGGTCAGCTGCACACCAATTGAACATATTGACATCAGTGTAAACAGAACCTCTATATAACATCATGTGTTGTTACATTTGGATCTCTGCAATAGTGCAAACAGGCAAAAGTTCCCTGAACTCTTGTTTTCAAATAGAAAAGATCCAAGACATCACATGACTTGCACCTCGCAGTTGACCCTGTTTGAAGTGGGGCAGATGAGTCCAAGAGGCCTTGTTTGGTTAAAACGTGCCTGGTGTTTATCACGCAAACTTTGAGGGTCAATAGGCTCCCTAAATAATTGTTCTTTTTGGATAGTTGGGCTTTTCCAAATGTGTACAACTGCTGGGATCACATTTCACATGTATATGTATATGAAGAACACGCACAGTGGCAGGTCGAAATGATGGCGTTGTCATAATAACCTTCACACAGAACACAAATATTCTACAGCAAAGGTAAAGCGGGGAAAAAGCGTACATTCTCTTCAGAATAGGTTTCATGAAGGAATATAAGGGATGCATAAACATCAATCAGAGGCTCTTTTGAACCGTGACATTAGCAAAGATACCATATTATACATACATATAATATACACCATACTCATTTAATACTGTATAACTGTTAACCACAGGAAACTCAATCTCTATATTTTACGCTAAACAATAATTTATCTATGTCTAAAGTCCTTAAAGCCTTCTTGTTAGTTGTCAATTTTTTGTGAATCTTTTAATTTCAGACTGATTACTTTCTATGGCTTACTCTAAACTGTTCTATTTGCCAGATTGCCAGTGAACTATCTCTCTTTCTTCCCATAATGCCTCTCCCCTCCCTCTCCCAGCACTGCTTTCGTTTGGTTTCATCCCCTGAAATAACCTCCCGCTTCCCTGCAGTGCAGATTAATCATTTACGGGACCGGCGAAACATTGCATTTGTACATGCGTACTTTCGTTGGCTGGAAGATGAAGAGCACCCCTCTTTTCAGATGCAGTGAAGTCACCTTCAGCAAGGAGCTGAGTGGAGCTGACAAGCTGGCAGGAAAAAGCGCCTGCTAATGATGCTTTCTCTATGTGAGCCACCTCTGAGCCAGCTGGACTCAGAACAAGGTCACCAGCTCGGCTTTTGGTCTGAATCACAGAAATCTAAGTAGGCATTAGTTAAAATATTGAATCGGTCTCAGGCTGTTTGTTTGTTGCAACAACAGTAAATGATTCACAAGAATTTAGAGAGCAACAGCACACCATTTGTACATGTCGATGCCTGGTTGAGAAATAATTGAGTGGACCTGCTGTAAGCAATTTTAAAATAATCATTTGGAATGGAGATGTGCAAATCTGTCTTCACAAATGGATTACAGCAGCCCTTATCTGTGTGTAAAATAAACATATATATATTAGCTTAAACACAAATGTTGACTAGATTAAAAGGTTCATAGAATATAACATAAACACTAGAATATAAAACGTAAGAATTGATCAACCTAACTTCAATGCAGATTTCCTCTCATGCTTAGGTAATAATACATTTCAACTTCAATTAACTCCGAAAAATGAACTGGTATAATAAACACATATTCCCAGATTTGACAGCCTTGTAACATTTGTTTATTTGGTAGCAAACTCTTCCTCAACAACATTCAAACGAAGCATTATCTCCACAGTATTGCATAACAAGATATTTGCTTAAAACTGACATGATTTTTGATAGAAGTCTACTTATACATGACCAAAAAGTGACTGTATTAAGAAAATACACCCTAAGGATTTCAATAAACTAAGAAAATGATCACTTTCAAAAGAAAGACACTGTTGTGTATTATAACACGTTAATAGAAAAATCATGTTTAAAAGGCACATTGATAGAACAACAATGGGACAGTCGTACATGCACACAGTCCCAGGAGATAAAGGAAGCATCAACTATATCACAGTTAAGTGGCAAACACATTATAATACCTGATGTAACACCAGTATACAATATACATGTATTGCTGTCTTTATTGCTGTAGTAAAAGTGAACCATGTGCATTTATTCTCATACATTGTTGGGGAGTACTTAAGCAGCATAAGGACAGTATAATAAAGTCTCCATTTACATTAGTCAAACACTTGCATTAAGTAGACCTTTTTAAAGAGGTGCAATTTGCATAATCACAGATACTGCCACGGAAAAAAGGAAAACGTCTTATGAAATGCTTCTGTATTTTTATGGCAATTTTCAAAGTTGCCTCAAAGATGATTTAATCACTGTCTAGTTCAAAGGAATCCTCTAAGACAAATCCCATTACATAAATCATTTATGTGTGGAAAATGTTCAGGTTAAAACACACAGATTAAATCAAGTTGTAAAACCATAACGATGAATATACGTTAACATATAACCTCTCTGGTTCCGCATCCACAACCAATACTGAACATGCCCTTGCCAATAATTTTCGAAACCTCGCCTTTTATACGAGTCCCCAACATTGGTGCACCAGCAGATCATCTCCATAGCCCGTGTCAAGATGGCGGTTGCTGCATTCCTCCCAGCGACACACCTCTCCCTTGTCCACCACCACGAACTTCCACTGCACGTGACTCTCCGCGGGCAGGCTGACCACCATGGCCCAATGCCCGTCCTTGGCTCTCTCAAGCGGGATGAATTCCTTCCAATTCCCCAACTCCTGCTGGTTCCCCGTGACAGCCACCGTCTGGTTTGGTGATTGCGTGATAAAATGGAGGCGGAAGGTCACGCTAACAGTCTGGGGCATGGGCTGGACCGCCACAACCTTCTTGTTATTTTCCGTGTTATCGTCAACAAGGGAGAGAGCGCTGGTTTGTTGGACGTCAGTAGAAGGTGGGATTTCTGTTGGATACACACAACTGGTGTCTGTTGCAGCCAAGCTGTTTATGCTTTCTTCAGTGGGAAGCTGGTTGGTTTGTGTAAGGTCTTGAGGAATGGATAAAGCAGAAAGATTCATCCAGGGAAGAGCTCGGTAGTTACCTTCCATGATCCATTCATTATGGTCCATGGTTGCCTCCATGATACTAATTTCAGTCTTTTCATAGTCCTCTTCTTCCTCCTTCTCTGCTTTTGCTTCCTCTTTCTTCTCAACACTTACTCCTGCCATCTTATCTTTAACGTCTACAACCTCTACAACTTTCACATCCAACTGTTTTTCAACAAAGCTAGTAACACTTATTGCAATCTCTGCCGCAAACTGATCTATAGCTCTGTGGTAACTGTCCTCGATCTCATGGCCAAACATGTCCTCGTTAACTGCTGATGATTCATAATCAGTCCAACTTGTTTGTGGACTGTGGGGTTGCTGGGTGTGATGTGAAGGGAAAGGTATGAACACCATTCCTGCCATATCGTCTTTAATGACGGATATGGCTGCATCATCAGCAAAGACGATGTTTTGAGCCTCCATCTGTCCGTCAGACTTTAGATAACAATCCATCATCGGAAGCACTGCATGTTCAAAAATCACGTCAAAGTCGTGCCCAGCATCAGGGCTGACCGCCATGCTTGAAATTCCACTCTCTTCACCAGCACTGCCAACCAATGATGGGTCATTATCCCTCACTTCAAATTGCTCGAAAGATGGCAAGCGAATTTGACAAATAGGAGGATTATTGTCCTCAGTCATGACGGGAGCAGCACCAGTGGTATCTTCAGGAACTCTTTGTAGGTCACTTTGCAGGTCTTGGGGGGAAAATAACATTTCAGGATGGGATGATTCCATAGGCGTTATTAGTGAAGTGTGAGTAGAATTTTCACAAGCAGGGGCATCAATGTCAGTTTTAACCGTTGCTTCGTCCAGAGTTACATTATTTTCCATGTCGTCACTTTGTTGGTCTTGGGAGGAAGACAACATGTCAGGACAAGACATATCTTCTGACATTAATAGTGCGGTGCAGCTAGCATCAGGGTCATCGACTCTTGTCTCTTCAGAAGTTCCATTTTCTTCCACATGGTCATCTCGATCTTCTTGGCAAAGGGGTTGCAGGTGAACAGACGATATTTCTTCAACAATTACAGAACCAGTTTCATTTTCAATTGTGTCCGGATCAGCAGCCTTGTGAAGAACTTCTGGGGTAGCAATGTTATCAGCATCACAAGCAACTACGTCAGGCTCATCAGAAACACTTGCCTCATCCAAAGCTTCATTCCTTATCATCTGAACATTTTCTTCGTCTTCGTAGCAAGACTGAACATGAGTTTCATACACTTGGTCGTTGCAATCTTCAGTCAACACCACAGCTGTACCGTTCTGGATGTTTTCAGGCTGATTTTCTGTCTCATGTGGCGACATGTGAGGACAAAGGATGGTAAAATCAGTGTCTTCGTCAAGAGATGACGCTGTTTTATCTTCTCTCTGTTGACAATCTGATGACAAGCCGATGAAATCTTCAGTGCCTGAGATTTGAGCGTTTGCATCAGTTGTCATACCTGACGGACTGTCATTGTGACTATCATCCTTTAAACACTCCTTCTCTGCCTCCTCACATCCATTTGTCTTTCCCTCATCCGGAGAGAAGTGAATATCAGCGGAATAACTATGACAATCAATAGTTTCTGGTTCCTCTTCAAACTCCTCATCTTTGTCATAACAAACACAAGGAACGGATACATCTTCCATGTGAATGACAGGCTCCTCAGAATCCTCCACGTCGTTTATGGTTTTATTATCTTGCAGACGGCCTTCATCCCTGTTTTCACTCATATGACTGGTTTGTTCGAAGCAAATCGGAATGCTGAAAGCACACAGAATGTTGTCCCCCTCTTCTCTGGTTTGCTTGTCAGAAACATCCTCATCTGTGGTCAGATCCTCATCCTCCTGGCATTCTGATTTCAACACCTAGACACATGAAGTGAAAGTTAATATCTTCAGGTCTAACTTTGCCAGACAGTAGATAAAAGTACACACAAGACAGACTAACTGCCGGTGGTTGATCTCCTGCTCTGTACGTATATTGATATACTGAAGTATAAGGAAAATGGATCTGTAGATGAGAGGCAAATATTCCAACTGGGTTAGTGTTCCAAATCCTAAGTTGTTCTGACAAATGGGAAATATACTTATTTGCTTTCTTGCCAAGCGTTGGATGAAAGTATAAATACTAGTTTCATACTTGAGCTCATCAAAGTATTGTATTGAACTGTGAGTTTGTTTGTGTTATTTGCTATTATGGCTGCTTACCTTCTCTTCCTCCTCATGGTTCTCATCATTAATAGTCTTGTGTGGGCAGCTCTCATTATCATGGGACTCTTCACACACATCCTGGTAGTCAACAGCATCCTCCAGCACCAATTCAGCCTCCGTGTGAGTACCACTTTGCTGGCTCTTATTGACCTCTTCTGCATACGCCTCTACTACTTGGTAAGAGTCCCACACAACTGCCTCTTCCTCTGCGTCATCTGAAGTTTGGTGCTTGCTGTCTGGTACTTGGATCTCACTCTTGAGAGGGGGGTATGGTGGAGATGTATTTTCAGCAGTAGCAGCACGACGGTGCCTGACTTTGAGGTCAGTCTGAATTAGACCAACACCCTCCTTCATGTCTGATAAGCCGTCATCATTCACACCTACAAAAGGATATAGGAGAAAAAATATACACTAAGAACTTTTATAACATATTTAACTTGATTTTGTAATAATTTCTAGGCTCTACTTGTTTTAATTTATGTCTGACTTTATTAAATAAATCAGAATAGACTACTTGAAAGTGGTGAACGCTAGATAGATGTTTTCAGTTGTAACCTTTGATAAGTGTCTCAACTGGTTAACAAAAAACTGTCTTGTTTTTCTTCACCTTTGTACCCTTTTATGAAATGAAAACACAGCAAACGATCTAATCACAGGGTAAGTAATCAATGCTATCAGCAACAACAGCTTATTTGACCTGCCCCAAATCTCTTTTGTGTACCCTTATTACTCAATTTTTGATTCTGCGATTTGTGTGTCTATAGATGATAAATTAGAATTAGGTAATGATCAAAGGTCATTCAGAAAAATGTCCAGTGTGATTAAATATATTAAAGCGTGTTTACTTTAGTTTAATAGATAACAATGCATTCAATATTTAGAGCTTATGACATTTTTGGGCTTTTTTAAAAACTAATATGGAAAGCATACAGTAGTTGCTCCAACAGCGGGATTGCTTACTGTAGCAATTTAATAAAAAGTACATTATTTCCTTTGTGGATTTTGAGGTGTAGAAGAATAAATTGCAAGGAAATACGTAAGCAAAGTAAAGGTAGCTCACATTTATAAAGAGTTGCATGTCATAATGTTATAAAAGGTAAAAGTAGCGACTGTAACCTTAGCAGAACTTCAATTGAGTAGAAAGTAGCGTGGAAATACCTTACAAAGTAGTCAATGTTTTCATCACTGCCAACATTTATAAACATTAATCTACTTTTGTAATTAAATATATCTGTTCATAATGGATATATAAACCTATGAAACTTTTACTGATGAAGTTGATAATAGCTATAATAGTAATGTTATGGTGACTTACAGTCTCATTCCTGTAACCTAACTCACAATATATTAATAGTAACCTGTGATGTACCCTTTCAAAATGTATGGTGCCCTTATTATATGATATTTCAAGATTCAAAGGTTTAATTGTCATATGCACAAAAACTACTGGTCATGTTTTGGCAATGCAAAGGCCCCTCCAACAATTCCTCATACATATACAGTATGTAAAAACAATACAAACACTGCAAATAAATAGAAATATAACACTGCAAGACATGTTGTAAGCATTCCTCAACACTATCCTCATTCTTATTATTCCGCTATGTGTGGATCTGTACCTGTTGACTCCACACAGCTGCGGTCTTCCCCCGGGCTCTGCTCCTGGATCACCGCTGCGTCTCTCTCCTCCCCGGGGCTTTTGCCATCACCGTCTGCGGCCGGGGCCTTCCTCCTCTTCCCCCTCACGGTCCGGTAGATGACGAACCCCGCCAGCATGGACACCATAGCTATCACAGCCAGAGCCACAGCGGGACCGTGCCGCCCGATCATGCAGAAGAGAGACGCCAGGTCCATGCGTCTCTCCACGCCCACGGTGTTACCGTTTTTCAGTGGCATTATGGCGATCTGTGGTGAGAATAACAGCCCGAGAGTGTGTGTATGTGCGTATGCAGGCCTGATTGATCGGCTGCGGGCTGTTGCTCTATCCTGTACGTTGTTCCAGTGTAGTGACCTCTCGTTGCTGCAGAGTTGCACACGGTGCAGGTGCGAGCTGCTGATTGGCTGGGTGAATCACGGGGATTCGGCATTCATTCATAAAACGGGAAAGGAGCTGTTTATGCAGCCTGTCACACAACCCCAGTGAGTGTATGCAGTGAAACCCCAGAGAGAAATTCTGATGACAAACCGTCTCTAAATAATGAATAGGATTTGCCCCTTCAAAGGATAGGTTATTTTTACACCTTCACTCAGGGGTTTGTGTTTGTGCACAGTTTATTATTTAAAATATGTTTTCATTTGTAATTGTATGTATTGACTTGGTTTGTCCATAGCCTATACATGTACTTTGCTCAAAATACAAACCTTATCTCTTTATAGGCAGTATAAGTGAAACAAACATAAATTATACATTAATAATGAATACAAATAATATTGATAATAATAATGACAATAAATAACTATACTCGAAATCAAATCAAATAAATACTTTTCTCTAGCCCCAATATCCAAGCTGAGATGTATGATAGAAACCTTTCATGAACCACACAGGAAAGATCCAGACATCAGCTGACTCACAGCTCTCCTAAGTGGAGAGATGGAGTAATAGCAGGAACGTTCCTGAACACTCTGGATCTCCTCCTGTTAGAATATAAAAACTGGGACAGTCCTATTCCAGAAACAGAAAGAAACACAGAAGAAGACGCACGACTACAACAGACCGAAAGTGCTCTGTCGGTTTTTTTATCAAATTGCATTTATATTTGCAAGAATTTTAGGAACATTTTGGTCCTTGTTTCTTTACTACTGATTGGAAATGTAAGACTTGCTGTTTAAGATTGATTGTGAATTGAACGGATAATCATATCAACACATAAAACATTAAGCTTTATTGCTCATATCTTATGCCAAGGGATAGAAGTCTGAAACTGAAATACCCGGACACTCAATCGTTTTTTTCAATTTCTTTGGGACATTGCAAAAATGTCCTCACCCCAGACAATGGCACAGATATATCAGGCTTGAACAAAGTCAAATAAGAAACAGTATCAGCTGATCAAGGTATATCAGTTATGCTAAACCTCTGTAATGAGTTGTGATTTATCCTGTGTTTCGGTTTAGCTGACATGTGATTGACAGTCCTCTTGATTGTCAGCAGCTGCTGCTCATTAACACAGATTGCTCTCAGCTGTGTAAGATCAGCTTTTAAAAGCCTGCCACAGCCATCGCTCTGCTTCTGTGCCTCACTTTGACACTGGCTTCCAGTGGGTGAACACCTTCAGTTCACCCTATCTCAGCATTCGGTACTAATGGCAGGCAACAACTTCATGAAGCATTTCTAGGGACTTCTTTTTAGCAGTAGTGGGAGGGGGGGCGACATTTTGTATGAATATCCACCGAAGGCCTGTACAGGTCCCGGATGATATTCATGCATTGTTCCTCGTTAACAGGATGGCCGGTAGAGATTTGGATTGTGACAGTTTTCCAGCAAAAGTCATTTACAAAATGGTTCATTTCTCAAGGCAGTGTGCACACAAAACCACAGGTTGGTTGAAGTGTAAAATAAGCAGTTATGATCTCTAGACCATGTCATTTCTGACATATAGGCTTGGGAGGAACTGTTAACAATTAAAAACAACTCCATACATTTCAAAAAAGCAAGTTTGGGAATTGAGGGGAACATTTTGCAAGGATATTGACCGACGGCCTGTATAGGTCCGGAATGATATTCCTGCATTGTTCCTCACAAATGCTAACAGGATGGCAGGTAGATGGTTGGATTGTGGCGGCAACGACATGGAGTTTAGTGAGGATGAAGAGAGAATGAGTGGGAAGAGGTCCAGAGATATGGGTCGAGAGAAATGGGTTTGTAACCTTTATGGTGGGAGTGATGAATGCAACAGCTGAAGTGAAGTCTAAAATGGAAATAATTCAAATAATTGTCAAAACAGGGGTATCTTGAAGAGAGTGTTGAAATGACTGGAGGTTAAAGACACGCTACACTGTGATAAACTGTGCCAGCCATAACCTGGTTATCAGTAAGGTCATGTGGTGTCTTCAGGTCTGTCTCCTATCAGGCCCCAGATACTGCAACAAAGTGTCTAAGCTAATAATCCTGTAGCAATCATTGATCAAATCACAGCCTTAGCTTGGTCACAGTGCTGTTGGGGCATTTGTTGACGGGTGCTGGTTGATTTATTATAATTTGTATTATAATTTTTTGCCAGAATGAGCAAATGTATACATTGGCTGAACCTACATGTTACATGGTACAGATGCCATCTGGTGGCCGCAATGAGTATAACATAACAAACACTTGAAAAAACAACAATTACACTTTTTAGAAAATATATTATTGTTTTTTCGCAAACATTTTTCCTTCTACTGTCAACAGAAGAGAAAATATTTTGCAGAACATTTTCCAGCCCAAACCCAAGAAGTGCCGCCCTGTAAACATTCTCATTCTACCGCAAAACAGTAACACATTTAAGGCAATAAATGGACACAGGAGTAACATAATCTTCATTCATAATGATGAAATACATACTGTACACATCTGCCTTGTGGGGAAAATATAAAAGGGATTTAATTTTGATAAGTTATTGACTGCCTCATCCTGCACATCCTGGATGGCTGAGTGTGCTATTCACTAGCATAAGTTTTCACTGCATGGGATGGCTTTACTCAACTTGACTTGCCCACTGTTACCGAGTCATAAAATGAGGAAATAGAAATCTTAGGTTTGATTCGATAACATGGCAAAAAGACTATCCCACTCTGCTGGCAATATTCCATTCCAACTTGTTTTAGCAACACTGTATATGCAATAAAATGACCAAGCACAAATTATTCTCCAATATTCTAGAAGTTACATCTGTATTTAAAAACACTGTTAGACTACTTTCCGCCACAAGAGGTCAGGAGTTCTCAGGTCAAATGTAACAATGTCAAAACCGCAATCAGCTTAACAGTCTGAAGTCTTTCATTTCCAGCTGTCTTGTGTAAATGTCATCTGGACACTGAGCCATGTATAAGAATTAAAGGCTCAATTAGCAGCTGAAAGCCCAGCCACCCTCAGTGACGCTCCCTGTCATGGGTGGGAATGTTTGAACACTTGAGAAACTGTGCACTGTTTGTACCTTCTTTTGTTACAGACCTAAGCTAGGTTATAAGCTTAACCCTGTCAGATCTGTTGCTGTAAAAAGCTCTCTGACCTGATATAACCAGAATGTATTTCTTTTTTCCAACCACATTCCCACTTCTTCAAACCTGTTCATGGCCATGTTTCCTCCTCTCTTGACTCTGGACTCCGCCTCCATCCCCTTCCCCCCTTCCCCCCTTCCTCCCTTCCTCCCCACCTGCTTCAAATTGTCCCCGTTTCCATTTTCACTCTGTTTGTCTAGCCATTACCTGCCTGTAAACTGATTTCTCCAATAAATCATTCCACACAATCACTTCTTTTAACTACTGTGCTTCAGAAAATTACTTTTTCTTCAGTGTACTTTAAATAGAGTACCAGCATTGCAACCACATTGTGTTACAAGCTGGCTCCTTGCAACACAATAAAGGAAAGTTTCAACAAAAGTTGCCCAAAACAATAATTTTTTTATAACCTCAAAATAGGTCACAGATAACAACATGTAAACTGAGGAGTGTTGGTATGGTGCACTGGGCATGGCAGCCGAGGTCGTGGGACCATGCTTCCCAGAATTTGCCAGGCCCTCACTGATCTGACAGAACACCACCACAACATGCACACCCTAGTTAAACTGCTGCCCGACAACGCACGTGCAAAACTACTGCATTGCCCATCTGAGCCTGTCCATGATCTCTAAACTGTTGGACGGAAGTTGCACCTACAGACAAACCGAAAAGGAGGTTCATCTCTCTGATTTGAGGAACTAGCTGCCCCGTATACAACCCTCCACTCTTCTCCGAGGCATTCTGAACTCCTCCAGCATGAGCCAGGGGGGATCAAGAAGAAGACATGGCTTGTTGGTTGGGGTAGGATTCTCCCATCGGGTACGAGAGGTCCTGGTCATACCGGACGAGCCCCCATTTGTTACAAGCTAGCTCCTTCTTGCAACAAAAGAAAAGGAAGTTTCAACTAAAGTTTCCCAAAACAATAATTTATTTATAACCGCAAAACAACATGCAAACTGAGGAGTGCTGGTTTTGTGGGGTTTTGTGCGCATTGCTGCCTCCCACCGGTGGAGTAACACAATCATTATTTTCCACTTGAGATCTATATATTTCGATATAGACCTGTGGTCTTGAGAAAATTAATTATTTCCTTTGCTCTCTCTTTTTCAGATTCCCCATCACCAAAAAGTGTTCACATTGAAAAGGTTTCAATTCCAAGATTATTAAGTTTGATAAAAAGCTTTCTCCTTTCCTTGACATACAATGGACCGTTTATTAAGACATGTTTGACAGTCTCCAGGACTCCAGTGTTCACATTTTCCATCTATGTGTTTTCCCGGAAGCATGAACCTGTTTGCTAATCCGCATTGTCCCAGCTTCTGTCTTGTTAGTTTGATGTCATCCTCTTGTTGCCCGGACTTATTGAGGATTGGATATTTTAGAAATGTCTTCCTTTCCTGTCTCTGTCCCATTGTTGTTGCCACTGTTGATTTTATTCTTTCTTTTATGATGGTGCGACACGCCATCCTTCCAAATGATATCTGTACATCTAAGCTGTATCGGTCTAAACTAGCTTCAGCTGCCTTAATCGGTCTCCTCATTACCCTCAATCCCTACATGTGCTGGCAGCCGAGAGCGTGGGACTGCTCTGTAGCCCTCTTAAATAAGCCGGAGCCAGGTGCCAGAGGTGAGTCTCATCTCTCCTGATGATAGGACCTGACTTCATCTCCGGACTCTCTGAAAGGAGGGCTGAAATGAAACAGTCCGATAAGCAACAATGGCTCATTGGTTGAATAGAATCTATAAATGCAATTCAATCCTCCTGGTACCCAAGTCATTCTTCATCACCAATTTAAAAATATTCATAAACAATATTTGCTAACACTGTACAATGACACATTATTAATGACCTCTCCCACCCTTCCCCCCTCCCACTATGTTGTTTACAAGTTAATGTCAGCTATTACCACGGGTGGTTGGGCTCTCTCTGGCTCCCGTCTGGCTGTCAGGGCTTTTCTTACCCAAGAATAGACAGATTGTCATGTAAACGTGGCAGCAAAGGGGCGGAGGAGGGAGAAAAACGACTTTAGGGACCTACTCAGCTTTTGTTTTATTTTCTATTTGTGGAAAGTGCTGTCTGGATACTTATTCCCTAGATCTTTAAATATCAGACGCTGCCCTTCTGTCCTCGCTTCATCCCTCCATACCTTGCAGTTTGCCTTTAAAGGTCTCCTTTTATGCTATATTTGAACAATATATTGTAGGGCAATATCTAAACAAAACTTGTCTGTGAAGTGTTTTGCCCACATTTCCGATATGACGTCACATCGGCAGCAAATCTGGATCAGCTCGTTTGTACGCCCGTTTTGTTGGAAAGGAGGAAAAGAGAGGGTTGTGTTTCATGACACTTTGTGAGTCACCTTACACACCAGGGACACATATGTATGTATAAATGACATCAAAAAGGGCATTTTGCACAATAGGGGACCTTTAAATACTTTCATCTCCCATCATCTGCTTTATTATTGCCTCCTTTCAGTCTTCACTTCCGTCGTCCCATCATATTCTCCTTTCTCCTCTCTTATCTGTAAGGTTTGGTGTTACCGTGACGTCGTCGTTACTCCCTATCCTTTTGCTTTCATCTCCTCACTTCTCCTGCAAGATGCGGAGATCCAGCAACACATGGGAACATTTACCGACTGTTTTATTTCCTCTTTCCTCCAGGCCCATTTTCCTTTGCATCCCATCCCCCTATCAACCATCTCCTAAAAATCTTTCTCTTCACCTCCTTTCCTCTCTTTCCCTTACACTCATTTCCCCGTTGTCTCAGACACTTCAAATGACTTTTAATCAACAGGGTGTGTTTGAAGCTGAAGAATTTTATTGCCTTAACCAAAGCCCAATGAGTCAGTCTTGTGTGTGGTGGCTGTCTGTGTCTGTTTATGTTCAAAGTGATGTTGGACAAATGCAATATGGTGCCTTACCGAATGTTAAGCATTGTTCCAACAAATGATATAAGCATTGCACACTTTAAAGCTTCAACTTGTCAAACACTTATTATTTAATGACTAATTCAAATGAAAATGTATGTCTCAGTAAAGTTTTCTTTGGTGATGCATTAACATATGTTGGATTTTGCCAGTATTCATGGGCATGTCCAGTTTGGATTTTCTTTTTAGGGACCGTCCATTATTCAGGCCCAATAGTTCAAAGAATGTCCCATGGACTTGGAGCCTTTTTGTTCAAAAGCCCATTATCTGTCTCTGATTGGCCAGGAATTGTTGTCTTTTTTTGATTGATTTGGTAAGTCTCTTGGATAAAAACTATGTTAAGAAAAGCGACTGTCAATCAAATGCGGGACATCGTCTCAATTTGTGGGACGTGAGATAAATAATAAAATTGCTGTTCAGTCCAGCACAAAGCGAGGACACCTGGTCACCCCATTTATCAGCAATATAAACCCTCGTTGTATCTGGCTCTCAGAAACAACTTACGGTGCACATAATAAGAACAACGTTGGAGCTGTATAATGATGTATTTACTCAGTGTCTGCCCATTTGGATTAACATTACAGCAGTTACATGAAATATTTTCCTCTCTTACTTATTGTGGGAACGTGTTATATTCAGCAAAAGGTCAAATATTTTTATAAATTACACTCACAAAGAACGGCTTCTGTAGCACAGGCGCACACGTGCACGCACCAACACATATTTCCTGTGTGACTTTGAGGGTCTCTGGTATTTGAACAGATGTGGTCAGACTGAGCGTGCCTAGATCTCCCCCCCTGACCCAAACGTGCACTTCCTGCTCCGAAAGCTAACACCCAGAGAGAACAATCGCAGTCTGTACCCTCCAAACACATGCACACACAAACACTGTGCGTAAAGGGTCAGCATGTAAAGCCGTAAACACACATAAAAACACATGCTCACAGATACTTCTAGGAATGGACTTTTACACACACTCTTACAAAGCAGTAGGTGTGTGTTGTTTTCAAATTAGGTTCAGGTGAGAGTGAACCACTGTTTTAAAGGCATCTCCACCTTATATGTTTATATGAGTAAGCTCATTTAATTGGATTATACAGCCTCTGTGATGGTTAACATGCCATTCTGGGATACCAAAATTCAATTTGGCATAGCTATTAGAAGACTGGTAGTGTACTCTTAATCGTTTAGTATGCTTCATCAACTAAATGTGGCAACACAATCCAGTTCACTGGTGGGATTCGCAGAGTGCTTTCTCTGTATGAATCGAGACATAAAGAAAATAAAAGCTGAGGTTGAAGTGTGAGGGAGTGAAAACAGACAACTGGAGAAAATTGAAAAACACTAGAAAAAAGAAACCAGAATTTCTTTGAACGACGGACGAAAGGAGAGAGAATCGTGTGTCATAAATTAAAGAGGACATGTGATAATTTACAGGCTGATATTTGTATTTTGCGCCTCTACTGTGACATGTTCCATGCTTTAATGTTCAAAAAGGTCTTTATCCTTCTCATCCTGTCTGTGCTGCAGCACCTCTTTTCACCCTCTGTCTGAAACCAGAGCCCAGTCTGCCCTGATTGGTTGGTTGGGCGACTCTGTTGTGATTGGGTTGGAGCGCTAGCCAAAAGAAGCGACAGTGATGTCACTATGTTAAGGAAGTAAACAAAGGAGTCCGATGGAGGTGTTTTCATGAGTATGTAGGAAAGATACTTGCTCTGGCAGACCAGTTACATGCACAAAAACCCTACAGGAAAGGGAAAACCCCAAAAAGCACAATAGGGCCTCTTTAAAGATAAATCATTCTGAGGGGAAACAAGGGACCAGAATTTGAATTAATAAAGACAAATTAAACCAAAGCAAACTAGAAGGGCATTCAGAGAGCTCAGACCTCAGCCGGAGCCATTTCCATAAGTGAAAAATGTGTTTGCATTCGGACATCTTCCAAAATGTAATATGTTGTTCCTTGGCCCATGTTACAGCTCAACAGCAAGTCCATGAGAATATGGCAGTATATGAATGAACAAAAAGAACATGAGTAAGAGGAAAAGAAACAGACGAAAACAGTGAGCAGGAGAAACAGACAAAGAGGTCATGAACTGTGAGCTGATTTCTTTGCCAGTTAAGCAGAGTGGAAAACTAGAGCCAGTTCAGGGGGACAGATTAACATCACACACGGACAGACAAATAAATGAAACTAATGTTTTGGTCTGTGCTTTAATGGGATCTGAATTACTACTCATCAGGCATGGATTAATAACTTTAGATTTAAAAGTATATTTCCAATGCGGTTTCACTGGTTGGCAATTTAGCAAAGGGGTATTACACAACACAAACATACCGAATAACACTGCAGTTCGAGAAAAATTCAAACTCATAAATCAGCTTTAATTTTAAATGGATCAGATTCTGGCTTGAAACAGAATAGGAATGAAGTGTGGCCACAAACTGGCATCCAGGGGCCAGTTCTATCAAAACAGTTTCTCTAACCTAGTAGCAGAGGGATTAACTTCATGTCTGAAGGCTCTAGCAAGCCCATAAAAAGATTTACATTAACTGTTCGCCAGGCAAATGTGTTGCCCAAGAAAAACCTCTCACACACAGACAGTGAAAGTACTTCCAGCAGCAGAAAATGTAGAAGAATAGACAGACAGCAATAGAAGCTTTTAAAGGTGCACCTTGGCGTTCTGTAAAGAAAGATTTAAACTATTGGATGGATTGGAATCAAAGTAATTAAAGACAGAGTTCCCCAGAGGATGAATTGTAATGACATGATCACATCAAAACCTTTTTGCTCAATCTAATATTGAGTTTACGTACTCATTACTGATGTGATGCTCTTGAACGTAGCTCAAGGCCTGACTCCTCCCGCAACCACTCCCCTCATTAGAGCTGTGTATAAAATGCACCTGTTGGCCTTCTGTTCCTTCCTTTGACGCTGTCATGGTTGGTTGTACAGGTAGGCTGCCTATCTTATAATACGAACCATTGTCCTGTCTGCACATCAGTAGTGTACCAAAACCTCCTTCCTGTGGTGAGTAGGAACAGAACAAGAATTTAGGTTCACCTGCTGCTGCTTGTGTCTCTATGTTGCTTGTTTTGAATAATTTTACATTTGGTTCTTTGCCTTTAATCTTTAGCTTGTGTCTTGCTTTGTATTCTACCCCAGTTTGTAGTGTTTAAACCGACTGGGATCTTTTCGTGTAACCTTGTTTCAGTTTGTTTTCATTTTAGTGGAGCTGAGGGCGAGTCATTGGGGGGGCTAGTTACCCTCACTGTTTGCTCTGGTGAAGAGCACTCGGGAGCATGAGTGAGTGATCTGCTTGGTCTGACTGCACCTGGTAGGTATTTGGTAGCACCCTAGTTTCACGTAAAGTAGCCATGCCAACCCATTAACTGGCCTCAGCTTACCTTTGTTTTGGTTTCTGTTCTTGCACTGACTTTTAATACTACATTTCAACTGTTTGTTAAACATACCATAATAAAGATCATTTTAAGTTTTGTTTTTTTATAACCAATATATATTTTTATTTTATCTTTATCTGCAGCATTATTTCCCTTTTTCTTTGTAACATTTAATAAAAATTACTTTACTTTGAACAGCCCCTCAGTTAACGAACCTATGTTAATGACATTAACATAGTGCAAGAGAGAAGCTGATTCTCACAGACAAATAGTGCGTGTGTGTGTATGTGAAAGACAGACCATCATGACATCACTATTTCCACAGGAAATCATGTTTCCAAAACCCTGGTTTTCCACTCTGAAACCTACCTCATACACAACTCACTTTTCCCTCTCTTTGTCTCTGTCCCACACACGATACTGAATGGTGGCAGCCGTGAACCTAATCAGTTTAATTATGACTTCTTGTTTTTGTTCCCACCAGTAGAAAGGGTGAGGTAATATCGTTTTTGCGTACATGGATGATGTTTCAACCAAATCTTTTTTTTTTTACAAGTTGGCTGTTATTTTGCTTTGTCCAAGTTACAATTGGTTGCGATAACATTGTACTCAACAAAGCAAATGCCGTGATCTGGGTAATATGAGACGACAGAGTTTAAATACACACTAGAGCTTTAAATATGTTATTTGAGCTCTATAAGCACTGGTCTACATAACTCACACAATCAAACATACATTTATAACATAACGCTGAAGCAAGGGTCCTCCTGCTTGGATCTTGATGTGCGTCTATTCGTGCTATTATGGTACTGGAACTTCGAGCAGCCAAAAAAACATACACAGAGACGCTCATTGGTCTTAGCATTCACTTTTTGAAAGCCTTAAGCTGTTTAATGCGAACCATGCCATTAAATAATGTTTTTAATTGAAAGCCCTACAGAAAATGCAATGCTACGCCCAAATTGTTAAAGCTAACGTTAAGAAACATTTCCTCCCTTTTTTTGGATTTGTGCAGTTGAATCCCTCATACTTTGGGTTATTTTCCTACCCTCTCTTGCGTACATACATAACCATTTTGCCTTTAAGCAAGTGGTAGTTTTAATAACATAAAGAATGGATGTTGATAGCTACCTAGCTGCTAGCTAACAAATAAACGTGTGCATTAAAGTTCATTTAAGTCCTGGACTGATGGCTATCCTTGCTAAACAGCACATATTAGCCTTTGCAAACCAAAAAACACACAGTATCTTTCTCCAATGCTGAATGTGCAGTGAGGATCTGTCAATGTAGTGGAGTTGTATCGAGGGAAAGTTTAAGAGGGGAAACGGCCACATCTTACTCTCTTCTCCCTCTCCTCGTTGTGTTTGCTTTGGCGCAAATGCATGTTTTTAAAAGGATCTCTTAGCATGACTCAATTTTTTCTTGTGACTAGAAGTCAAGAATATGTATCCCATTTGTCTGCTCATTGCTTTTGTTTTTTCTTACAATTTACTTTTCTCTTTATTTGTATAACTCTTGCTGCCTTTGTATCTCTTCTCTCAACACAGGTATAATTGTATAACTCCCTGAACACATTTTAATGGTAATGCACACAATGTCAATAGTATGCAATAACTTGCAGTATATTTTCTCAAGAAATACTGTACATTCCATAGTTTGGACCACTGTTATTTTCTTTACGTGCACAAATGTAAAATGGAATAGTCCAGCAGTAATTGCCTTACAAAAATAAGGGAAACACAATTGTGAAAATGCTTGAATGAGTTCCTCTTGAATACATACACACATTCTTATCGCTCAGCAGCAAACATACAAACGCAAACCTTCATAATCTAAGCAAACAAGCACATGCGCAAAAACTAAAATGGAGCAGTAAACGGGGATTTTCCTCTGTAAATAATGATGTGCATTAACCTATTGTGGTACCCAACTGTTTGGGTAAAATGGACATCCAGCCCAAACACTGAACGTTGTTGAAAACTTACATTTTAACAACCTTATGTGACTTTCTGTGTTTTCTATCCTTCAAGTCCCCCTGCTTTCTGGTAATATAATCCAAAGCCTGTACAGGAGACCCACTTAAAGATGTTTCTAAAACAATATTGCAAGTTTAATACACTGATTTAAAATATTATGTACAACAAGATACAGCAACATATTGGCAGCCTCTTATAACACCCCTGCGAGCAACTTAAATTAAAGGAATACACTGTTTTAGATGAATTCCAAATGAAACATCACATTAACTACAGGAAGTGGCCAATTCAAGATAACATATCTCCAATGAACAATCTGTCAGTGATGCATTTTATGTGTTGTACTTTCCCTTTCTGTATTGAGAATACAGCCTCAAACAAAGGCAATTTTGCAAGCCTTGTCTTGAAACAGTACTTTTTCTTTCTGTTGTGGAAGCCATGCTGGCATGGTGTGAGTGTTTTTCCACAGCAAGGTGAAGTTGTTTACCTTGATGACGTGCTGGAGGGCTTCTTGTAATAAAACCTCAGTAAGTGCTTGTCACCGACAAACCATGAACATTTCTGTTTGAGCAATTCTTCTCTAGGAATTTCAAAATAGATCAACTGATAAAATAGTACCGGATATCCATTTTTTTCAGTTCTTCAAAAGCCACTAACCTCTCAATGAAACTGTCAGTGCCTCCACTTTGTCAGCAGGTAAAGTCGTTGACTTGCCTCGAAGAGTGTCAAAGAAACAGCCTCACATGACCTTGTGACACACAAACACAGAGACATATGTTCTCTCTTTGATTCTCTCTCCGTCACTCAAACTTTCCCTTTCTTTCTCTCGCACACAAGAATGAATGACGTTCTCATGGCTGCTTTGACGGTGGGTGATCTGCTGTTTGACCTCTTGTTGAAGTTGGGTGCTAAATGTCACCACTTTGATGTAAAAAAGGACAACTGCCTCCTGTGTGTGTCACACATTCTTAACATGCCCCAAAGATTGTCGCACAGTTACAAACATGCCCCCTCCCATGTCAACCATATGTTAGGACAAACCCCAAATGCCCAATTCCAGAAAAAAATAGACTTACAGATAAAAAATGCTTGCTTACTGGAGATCATTTTTTGTAAAATTGTTTTGCTTACAGAATATAAATGAGCCCTTTCAATAAATCATAGATAAATATTCATAATATGTTTTAAGCTTTTAGATTTTTGGCGACATGGCTGTATTTTTTTACATTTTAAAAATGGATGCATCAAATCTTTTCTGTTAATGTGATTTTCTTTAGATTTTTAATGTGCATCATCTGACTTCAAATAATACAAAACTAATATAGCTTATCTCTTACCTCATCCCCATCCTATATTTCTCAAACATCATCCCATCTATTTTTTATCTTATTTAAACCATCCTATTTTATTTGTATCACTCATTCTAATCCAATATGATTATATATTTTGTGTTTTTGAGGGGTACCTGGGTCCCACTCGCAGAGATGGAGCAGCAAGTCGATTGGCTGACACTGAGCGTAGTGCACCTGTTGGATTGTATGCTTTGACCAAGGCTTGGATGTAGGAAGGGGCTGATCCTTTCACAGCACGGTAGGCCAGTACCGGTGTCTTGAAGCTGAATCTGGCAGCCAGTGTAGGGAGCGAAGGAGTTTGTGTATGGTGGGAGAACTTGGGGAGGTTGAAGACCAGTCGGGCTGCAGTATTCTGAATCATCTGTAGAGGTCGGCTGGCGTATATGTAAAAGCTTCTCTTGAATCAATGGATGCTAACCAGTAGCTCTAGGTTCACTTTATACAATATATTAACGAACTCAGAGAAGCCTTTAAAGAAATGGAATGTCTGGATATCTGTTATAAGTGACAAGCGGGACTGAACTAAAGAGAGCTGAAATGTGACTTTGTTGAAACAGACAAGGGCTTCTTTTACCTCTATGGGCAGGGACCATTTCCTCTCCCCCCTTTCCCACCCTTCCTCCCTCCATTTCTCTTTTTTAGGGTCTTTATATATTTCCTCTCCTTCCTCCCTTTTGCCATCTGTGTCTTGCTTGCTCTCCTTCTCCGTGTGACACATCTCCCACTTGCTGACTCTCTTTTTTGGGGGATTCTGGCAAAAGAACTGACAATATGTGTTTAATCCACAGGTCCTTTATGTGTGTGCGTTTGTGTGCATGTGTGTGTTAGCCAGAGGTCCTGTGGTTGCTGTGACTTCAAAGCTGAAACCAGAGTCTCTCAGCAGTATGCCTATAAATCACACTAACCGTACTGAAGGGGAAAACATACACGTATACACCACCACAACATAGAGAGATATGAAAATGAGAGACTAGGCAATAAAAAAAGAAACAAGTAATACAAATATTGACAGGTAAAGATAGAAGACTTGGAAAGACAGGAAGAAAAGAGAGGATCAAAGTTGAATAAAATGAAATAAAGACAAGATATTGGAAAGAAATGTTGCGTAAAAGCAGAAATGAGCCAGTCTTTCATTGAGTTTACCATAGAATAAACAGGGTGTTGCCAGTCAAGCCCTTTAGTGAATTTATTTTTATAACTACATTCTTTCTGCTGTTGTACATCCAACTATGCAGTCAAATAATTTCCCTTGTGTACAGTAACCAAATACTTAATCTAATGTCTGCACTGGGTTTTGTTTTTCCATTTGTTGGATTTAGTTTTTTTTGTCAATGAAAGGTGATTCAACTGCATGTTTTTCACAGCGACGCCCGACAGCACTATGTATGGTTATCAGATGTTGAGCCGCTGTGATATGCTTTCTATGAACATATCATGCTGCTCATTAAAACAGCCAGCATGAAAACTTTACAGATAAGAAAATCAAGCAAACCCAAAACCTAAACTAGATAGTGAACGGAATAGAGTTAGGAATCTCTGTCGGTATTAAATTCTTACACAGGGGAAAAAGCCTTCCTATTGAATTCAAATCTTTCCGTTGTATCTCAACTTTTGCAGGTTTTAGGGTCACGCCTCAAGTTGTAAAGCCCTTCGAGATAACCTCTGTGACCTTTGCCCTGAAGGCCCGGACTGACTTGCAATAATCCAGTCTCGTGGAAGTGTAGGAACAATTGTTGAGCTAGAAATTAGCTGCCGTGACACACTGTAGTTGTCACTAACAACCATTTAATAGGTTTTCCAAATAGTATATTGGGCCATTCTGCCCTGCGACCCCGCCTGAGGGCACACAGCTTCAGCGTAGCATCTGGTTTGGCAGCCTTTCCCTTTTCACTCTGATGGATGAAGTTCAAACTTGTTCTTTTAGAGTTGTAGATAAGAGACAGGTCTGTTTTTTTTATTAGGTGTATAAAAAGAGACATGGACACAGAAGTTAATCAGGTGTTGACCAGACCTTGACTCTTCTTTTCCAAAACAATAATTAGATCTAAATCTTTATTTGTACTTCATAAAACACATTTGGGAAGAGTCAACACCACGGCACTTGCCTCTGAAGTATACTTTAACTAAAAAGGAAGAACTTTGTCAAGGCAGTTTCCAAAAGTGATGCCAAAAATGTATCCACCTTGTAATTGGAATCCACTCCAACATTGAATGGGTTCTTCCTTGGCCCTTGCTTAACCCTTCCATAAATGTTCATGAAAATAGGACCCGTAGTTTTTCCATAATCATTCTGACAAACCAACCAAGACAACCGAAAACGTGACTTCCATGGCAGAGGTAATTAACAAACGAACTAGCATATTCCAGTGGATATTATTCAATTCCGAACAACCAAACTTGGGATTTTGTTTGGACAACCTTGTGTTGGACTTGTGCAAACTGACAGACCTCCAGCTGCTGCTGTGGCTCAAACATGCAGTTTTTAGAGTTGATTGTCTCTAACGTGGGGTTTTAAGGGCTGATTTTCTTCACACAATGCCTGAGAACTGCATCAGTCAGCACAGCGTCACAATGGGTGGTATATTCACATCCTCCCTTCAGCCATTAAAACAAATAGCTCTTTATCCAAGAATGTGTGTTTGAGCCTACGGGGAAGACTGTGAGTCTGCATGACAGCAGAAATGAATTGGGTTTACCTTTTTCGTGCCTTTTGGTGTGACTGCTTACATGTGTATACTCTCCGACAGCTGTTATTGAAACCAGAATTTGTAGGGATCTTTGTCCGGAGTTGATCGGTTGTACCGTTCTGGAGATATGACACATTGGGAGCACTGCAATTCCTTTGTCGATGTAGTCTTTGTCTGATTGCTACTAGCTGACTAGTTACATGCAATCATAGAATCCCTTTTTCAATAAACGCCTGGATCATGTCAATTCCTTGCTGCGACTGTTGACGTGAACCTGTTATTGTTTCTTGCCGGCACCTTGAAGGTTTATTTTGTACCTCCTCCTGAATCTGTCTTTGTATATGTGTCCATATTATCAATTCTGGCATTCGGATTATTTATGTGCTTATTTCCTTTAGCTTTTTTATTTGACATCTATTGCGCTTGTGTCTGTCTTGGGAGAAGGATCCATCTTGTGTGTCCCTCCCTGAGGTTTCTTCCATTTTTTCCTATTAATTATGGAGTTCATTTGGGAGTTTTTCCTAACTTGTATATTTACAGCATTGGGTGTATCACGTGCAGATTCATATAAATATCATTGTGGTAGACTACTGTATATTCAGATGCAGGCACAAAATATATGTGTAGCAGATAAATCGGTTCTACTTAAAAAGTAGATGGAGAGATGACAGCATAAGAGAGAGAGGTGGTGGAAGTGCAGGAAAAAGAAAGTGGCATTGAAGAAAAATAACCAAAACAGAAAGAGCAGAGAAAGTGAGCATGAGAGTGAACAGTGTGTGAGGGTTACCACAGCCATGCCTCGAGTGGTTTGTTTACATGGTACCACACCACCAGGCTTTAAACCACAGACATGGAGCTGCTCAGTGTGTGTGTGCGTGGAGCTGTGTGCATGTGTATTCTCAGTAACTGAAACACCGACCGCATGCTTGCCTGTGGTGAGAGATTCAATACGTTTCAATATGTAACCTGTGATTTTACCATGCTAACTTAGCTTCAATGGAACCTTCGACTAATTTTGTTACAAAGACAGGTGAAATCCGAATCTAAATCTGTTAAACAGCTGTGTCGATTCGCATTGGATTATGAATTCCCTTACTGTTTTGTGATTCTTTCCACTACCTCAGCAAACACTAAGCTAACATTGTTTTACCGCACACAGCAGGACAGATGTTATTATGTTTTACAATTGTCAAGAATTACAATCATGTTCTTGATGAATCAGTTGCAGCTCTGCCAGTCTGAGACTGATTCTATTTCCAATTTTGCTTTGTTTGTGGGCAAGTTACTTTCAGAAAAATGTCGGAAATCGCAGATGAAGACCAATGATGTCTAATTTCGAGAAAATGATTTGATCCTCTACTAATTCATTAACTTGAGTCGCTTCTGCATGACATTGTTCGAGCAAGATGGTTGTCGTTAAGTCTCTATAGCAATCGTCTGTATCTATCGTGAGGAAAGTCGTATTGGGTGATGAATGCATTGTGAATCGTTGCACTGTAATGTAAAACATGTAACTCAAGCTGTAGCAATCTCACTCTGTTGGGAGTTTGTTCCAATATTTGAAAATGTTGATGGGCAACAGATTATGCTGTAATTTGAGATGATTTTTAATTTAACAAAAAATTCTGGTCAGTTTACTTTTTATTCCCTAGATTTTTGTAGGGTAAGAAGAGAGCCAAAGAAAATTGAGACCGGGGAGATCTCATGAAAAGCAGAGGGAGAAAGAGTTGTAGGGAAGGGAGGGATTGGAAAGAGAAACACAAGTGGCGTGCAGAAAGAGCCGGGCACGGGTGCAAGGAAAGGTTATGAGAGGAATGAGGTAGTGAGAAATTTTGAAAAAATGAGTGGGAAAATATAAAAGAGTAAGGTTAGTTGGCAGGAAAGGGTGGGGGAGAAAAGAGTGAAACCAGATAGAGAGAGAGGCAGGAAGGAAAAGGAGGGTAAGCTAAAAAATGAAATGCCAGTAAAAGTGAAGGAGAAAGAGAGAGGGAAGAATAAAGTGAAAAAAGGGAGGGATAGAGATGTAGGTACTGACTGGAGGGGAGGGAGAAGTGGGGGATGGACACAGAAGAAGGTAGAGGTGGGGGGTTCTTCAGCTGCTTTTCCGAGGAAAGTAATTGGTTCCTTATGTGAAGCTGAGCTTAGTTCTCCAAATAAAAGGCCTTTCTGTCAGCTGTAATGGCTTTTCCATGATGCACTAGCTCCAGTGGGGGCTACATTAGCATCCTAGCATAGCTCACAACCTGCTTTGAATTAAAAGGTAAGCGAATAAATACAAATGTTCCAACTGTGATGGGCTGATTTGCATCAAAGGTCATGGACAGCTTTTAAAGAGAATTTCTCGGCAACAATCCAATTTAATCTATTGCGGGCCAGATACAAATCTGACTTTACAACTACAGCCCGTAGGCTAGCACAGTACAGAGTGGGAAGATTTAACAAATACATTAACATATCTTCAGATAACTAATGAACAGCCCTGATAACACCAGATAATGGGTGGATGTTACCTGGTGAACAAACTGTAAGTTTTGTCTGGTATAACGTCACAATACCTCACACCAAAAATGCAAGAAAAAAAAGCACTTATGGGAGTCGTTTTGCTAAGCAAGATACAAAGATTGATATTACGCTCTTATATTTATAGGTAACACATGAAGCTTAAGACAGCTAGAAAGCTTGAAAGCTAATATAATATAACAAACAAATGTAGAACTGTGCTGATGTGCTGATGCAGGTCCAAAGCAAGAGGAAAAAGATCAAATGCATCTACAATACTGGGGATATGTTTCATAGTCAAGCATCCAAGACAGACATACACACACACACACACACACACACACACACACACACACACACACACACACAGCAGTGCACTTACGAGTATGAGCCATTACAAATGCCAGACCTCAGAGACTCAGTAACAAGCAGCATGTGTGTGTGTTACTTGCCTGACTTTGTTTGCTTACCTGGATGCATGACAGCATGTATTTGTGTGTGTGCATACACACATTTTTCACATGATGGGTAAGGCCCCTAAAGCTAACTGACACATTTATATCTGGCTTTTTTTTAAATCCTCATAAACAGAAGGAAAAAAAGAGAATTTTCTCTTTTAAAGTTTGGGGTAAATTGTAAAGTACTGTGGGAGTTTATATGCTATTAAACATGAAAACAAGCAACAGAGCTACAAAATATCATAGCTAGCTACATTGTCTCTACTGACATATTGTGTTAGTTGACGTAGTTGTGCCATTAAATAGCACTGGGCCACTGGGTCGAATAAAGTTCTCTTCAATTTTTTGCAGAAACATTACATAAATGGTTCGAAGAGAATGGGGACTGGAAATGGTGAAACAAAACATGGCCGGTAACCTGTTAGTTAGTAGTTTGAACATAGCATTAGCTGGTGGTCTGTGTTGCTGTTTCATAGACATTGCTTACAGGAAAGTCTGTAAGCTGGTTTTCAAGAGTGCATTACAAGAAGAATACTTTATCAATGATGAAGACATTGACAGGGAAGCCATTACCATGTTTCATCACCTGAGTAAAGGAAGTCACCATGACTAATCTGTCATCTCTATGTCATAACTCTCTCCTCTTTGGCAATAACAGAGAGAGATGAGAGATGAGATACTGCCCGGAAGACACACACACACACACACACACACACACACACACACACAGTTATACAGTCCGAGTTACTGTCATCGTGTGCATCTGCTCTGTGTAATGTAGACCGTCTGATAGCAATCATGACAATAACATCTGAGTCATTGAAGCAAAGTGCATTTACTAAATTTGGCTGAAGGGATTTTGTTTACTTCTGGCATCTGTTTGTGCGACCAAGTAAAGAAGGTTGTTTAGTCATGCGTTTTTACACATTTAGTGTACTTATCACGTAAGGGGCAAAAGGGTCGAGCAAACCTTTATCAATCATCCATTTTGTTTTCCAAGTACCCAAATAATAAAGTGCAGCAGAAAATGCATATTGCTTAATTCGCTTTGGTAAAAAAAAAAAAGAATTTGTTACTCATTTTTATTTTCATACTGTCCAACTGTGTTTTTACTAGAGCGCCAATTGGTGATCCAATCGCCAGCCATCTATTTTTCTTTCCATTCATTTGTTTTGTCTGGTGCTTTCTTTAAAAGACTGCCTCATTGTTGTTGTGTTATAGTCAAATGGATGCTCTCCATATCCAAACTGATTGTATCTACATCAAAGATAGCTCATAATCACCTCCTTTCATGCAACCACCAAGAGTTTTGTTTACTTTGTGATGTAATTCATCTCTCCGCCCCCGGACTGTTTATGTAGCCTTTTCTCTCCTCCCCCCACCTTCTACTTTCTTCTTCCATTTCCTCTATTTCACCCAACCTAACCCCTTGCTCTCTTTTAGTTTCTGGCTTCACTACTGAAATTTCACTCTCCTTTGAAACCCCTGTGCCTCCCCCCCCCCTCCCTAGCTGCTGACAATGTGACCAAACTTCTTAACTAGTTCAGTCTAATATAATTCTCTGATCATCTAATTCTTCCTCAATACCAAACTAGTGGGGTTTATTGTCAGGGGGATTATTTCCTGCCTCTAAATGCTTTGAAATCTAAGTAGGATTTTGTAATGGGACATATGGCTGCAGCTCATGCTTAAGAAGAGAAACTTTGTGTGCCTGAATTCAAAGTATCAACCCTCCCTTATCTACATTACTAAATGTCACATGAAGTCAGACTTAAAGGACAGTGTGACGTTATACAAAGTTTTTATCACACAGTTTGCATAAGGCAAATACAACATAGGTCTTGGCTAACCCCTAACCCTAATGTGGTCCATTATTGTAATGTATGATGTTGAACCGGTATAATGTTTACTATATCCACCATGTTAGCTTTTCATGTTCACATGCTGTCATTTTCACAACACAAGGGTTACGCTGAACCTGATAGGAATTGTCCTTCATTTTGCAGGTTTTGGTTAAAAAACTAAAAGTATTTTACCTGATGATGGTGTGAGATGAAAAGCATGTTGCTAACATATAGTATTATACTTTGCCCTTTTGTACACCATATCAAAGTCAAGTCAAAGTCAACTTTATCTTTAGTATCTCTGAGTGTTGTACAAACAGGGAGACGGAAATGGCCTTTCCTAACTTCCCAAATATAAAAAAATATAAAATAAGAACACAATTATTTAAAAAATGGCAAAACACTAAATATATAAAGAAATAGCAGTCTGGCAGACCTAAAAAGCAGATGAATGAGAATTAATGAAATTGAACAGTGCAAATAGTGCAATATCTACATGTAGTGCAATAAGTGTTCATAGCAGTTTGTAGAGAACTACTTTGTACGAGATAGTGTTAATCCTTGGGTTGTGGAGAAAGCAGATGACAATGTCCAGGCCTCAAGCCTTGAAGTATTTGAGATATACACAGTTTTGCAATCTCTGCTCTTCCATACAATAACATTGGTTAGTTTTCTTTGAACACTTCAGTAAATGCTTACAGAAGGTTTGTGGGTGTGACGCAATGTGGTTGCTTACTAAACTACCTAGTGATGAAGAATCAGTTGAGGTTGAACAATTTGAATTACTAAGTGACTTTGATGGCTCTTGTGTCTCCTGTCAGAACGTTGTTGCTGGCTTTAACTGTTTTGCTGTCATCATCTCTGATACTTAAGGAAGTCTGGAGGATAAGGATTGGTTTGTTTTGCTTTGCTGCTTGACACCACGGTGCTCTGTCGTACTTGGGTTAGGATTTTACGCTTTTTGTTGTGCTTTATGTTGTGCTTTATGTTGCTTCTTTTGAGGACGGAGGCTTCGACTATCTTCAAAGTAAGGAAATGTTTTATGATCATCACAAAATGAACAACTATACAACTTCCTGCACCCATGTAAACCCGAGTCTCCACTTATACACTAGGTAGGATGCTTCTTTGGCCCACCTAGAGTTGTTTGCTTTTCCTGTGGGACACCAAGATTTATATTTGGCCTGTTAGACTAGTGTTAAATAGAGGACCTTCTATCACAACCAGAGTACAGATGCAGCACAGTGGTCATGCAAGTATTTTGACAAACATCTGTAAGCAAACAAATGTACCCACTGCTGGCTTGTGTGTTTCCACGCACACGTTTCCCATCGTCTAAATATGACAGACACTATAAGCGACTGTAAACTTCATGGTGTCCTAAGTAATTTAACATGTCCTGTTTTTCCTTCTTTGTCTCCGGATCAATATGCTTTGCTTTCCATCTTGAAGGGCAATGAAGAAACCGCAAGGATGTATTGGAAATAGTTACTATGAAAAACACTGTAGGTGGCAGTGAAACCAAACCAAACCAAATTTCGGGGGTTGTTACTGAGTTTTGAGGGCTATACCTTCCCTCTGTTACTTGTCAGACTACGCATTGAACACCGTCCAGTCATGGTTTACAGTCTTTAGAGACTGTCCTCTCCATAACTTATTAATGCCTGTAACAACATGCTTCTGATGAAATTTATAGTGGCCTTGACAATTATGGCTTTATTCTTTCAGGAGCATACAATCAACTAACCCTATGTAGGCCCGCAAAGAACGTCACCATCTTGTTTCGTTGTAGTTTCCGTAATCTTTACCAGGTAGTTTTTGTATCTGACGCCAACCAAACCTTATATTGTTGTGGCTGATTAACAGGGTGATTTTTTAATCATTTTTACTCAAGTTACCACTACATTTTGACGAGACAGTAGTATCCTGCAGACATAAATATAATGAATACTCTGAGAAAGTCCTATTCGATGTGCCGATCATGGTCAGAGATGCATGAATGCAGTTGGATTTAAGGGATGTGTCAACGACCGGATTTACACTTTACAGTTTAAAACCACTACAATGGCCTGTTCACATTTGGTTTATAAAATGTCATACATGTAACGATTTCATAAAGATGACATTCACAGGTTCATACACGTAGCCTAACCTTAAGATAATCACAGCGCAGAAGACATAGAAAAGCAGCAAAATCTCTTAATTTGAAGCTAGTGTTTAATGTTAGTGTCACTTCGAATTGACTAATTGTCTCAGCTCTGCAAGGGAAAACAAAAAACAAATTGTTTGATTAAGCTTATTTTTTTGGGGCAATAATTGACATATAGAATTGCAGTTCCAGGACAAATGAGAAAATGTTTTATTCCTCTCTGTATCGTAACGTTAACACCTCATTTTATTCCACAGTCGAGGCGGTTGGTTAACTACAAACACCTCTTTAAGTGTTCACAGATGGTGTAGAGTTGGCAGACATAACTGTCCTCACCAAATACTTTCTCATAACCTGAGAACTTCATAGGTTCAAACTTTATTTGGACACCAGCACCGGCAGACAGGAGGAAATATTTCCAGTACATTATGTGGAGGGTTAATTGGTAAGGAATACAAAATGTCTTTGAGTCCCAAAGTGTCAGTCTCACACTCTCTTTTTCTCTCTGCTTCCATCCACTCCTCTCCCCCTTCCTGTCTCTCTTAACAAGTTACTGAAAAAAATGTGTTTCCAATTAGGCACTGAGGGGAAAAAGAAGAACTAGAAAATGACTTGATAAAAGGGCATTTATACATCATGAAATATGCCTTTCTAACAAGACTAGTGGGGCAAAGTTCGAATTTATTAATACAATACACCCTTTTCACATAAAGGCTTACCTGTCTTCAGTGTGAAGATACAAACTAATTTACACATTTCAGGGAAAGTCTGGCGTTTCATCGATTTGCAGTGAAATACAAATTACCTACAAATGTCAACCAACTTTCAATTCAACTTTTTATCTAAATACATTTTTTTGCAGTGTTTGTGTGCAAGCATGTGTGTTTGTGACGTCACGCTCAAGGAAAGGTCCTCTCCTGCAGAGTGTGTGTGGCAGTCGCTCCGTCGGAGGAACAGAAAGCTTGGCTGAGCCGCCGCGCCAGCGCAGAGAGGCACGGAGACGCAGCTGAGAGCATCAAAGCGACTTCATCTGCAAACATATCAATAATACTACTTTTATTTTTAAACAGGGACACACCTGCAGGGGGGGAAAAAAAACTATCAGAGGAGTTATTGCTTTGCTGCACGGACATAAAATGAAAGGGTTACCTGGCTTTATTTTGGATTTGGAGTCTTTTATTATTACACCGCCACGACTTTGACACGAGAGTTGCCCAGTCTTTGGAGTTGTCTGTTGGACGAATCTGAAGGCACCCCGAATACAACTGCCAGGAACTGCTCAGGGAGTAAACTCAGACACCAACCTACTGTTCTCATTGGAAAGGAACACACAGTAAGTATTCCATCTCACGACCTGCATAATGAATGAACCCTTATACATTTGCTCCATATGTGATTTTTCCCCTCCCTTTGGCGTTTTGAAGGCACGCACGGATAGGGACATCTTTGGATAATCAAAGTATACCTGCCACGTAGACGCGGCTACAGATCGTTCGGTTGTGATAAAGGTTTGATGGCATTAACAGATGCGTAAAATCTGCTGTGCGCACCGTTACTTCGCTCGGTTGTGCGCACATAGGGGTCGTGAACGGGGTACTCTGCTGGTATGAGATGACTTGTTGCGCCAGAGCTAGAGTCTTTATCCAACTCGGGGATAAGAACAACATTTGTGGAAGGGAGTGAGAGGGGGGGAGAAAGAAGCGGGCGTTGAGTCTGGGAGTACAAGTTTGACATCTGTCTTGATTTTCCACGCTGATCTTTCAGTAAGACAATGTGTTTGGAATGTTCTTGTTCTTCCCAAATGTAACCCCCTTTTTTTTTAAAATACAAAACAAAAACAAGTTATTCATTCAGCAGTTTTCCCTTCAACAATTAATACTTAAGTTGTCAGTGTCAGCACTTAGGTGTAATTGCTAAAACATGGCATGGAGGCCGGCAGCAGATTGATGGTCCTCAAACATTTCTTGTGGTGTTGGCATCTTCCCAAAGTATACGCCTTGGTGCTGTCTACTGCCGGCAGGAGTCAATACACCATACTGTGTCCTGGACTCAAGCCTTAAAACACACCACCAATTTAAAGGACCAATTTGACTCCTTACTTAACTGAAAAGCTACGAGACATTTGCAGAACCGATGATGTGTTTTGGCCCTGCAACTAAAGCAAGATCAGAAATGTTATATGCATGATAAGGCAGACAGGAAATGTCAATCTTTCTCACCAATTTGTGGTATGATAAAAATGCAAACACGAAGCCTACTGCAAATATATACAGACAAAAGTCTTAAGCAGCTACAATATTTCACCCTAATGATCATTACGGCATCTTGTTCTGGTTCTGGCCAGGTGCTTCCTGTCGCTGTCAAATAAGTAGAGACATGAAAACCCAATGCTAAGAGTTACGATTTTATTCATGAAGAGCATTATGTAAAGCTTATTATTTACAGAACATAGCCACATGCATCGCTTCAAAGTGTGTGGTGTAAATGAATTAAAGCTGTGCATCTTGGAGTCCCGACGTGACTCTGAGGGACACATTTTTTAACACTTTAACTGACCCAAAGTAGAATATCTTAACAGACTGCTGGCCAGGCTGCTGTGTTTTTCTGTCCCATAGAGAAGACTTTCTAATCTCTCTGGAGAAACTTGACATTTCACATAAAACAGGTCAGTTCAGAAATGTTCTGTTTAACAAATCTAGTGGCTCAATGGTTCTGAAATATGTTTGTATTTGCCACCTTCAGAGGTGGGATATGATACTTTTGACACTTCTTGACCTTTCGCTCTAGATCCAGGCCAAGATTGTGTTAAATGTTGTGCCCCCTTGGGTTTGCTTCAGCCCAACCCTCTAGCCAAAATGTCCATTTGTACTCAAACCCATTTTTTTACAGGAGAGATAAGAACTTACTGAGTGCTTAAATGATCCCCTGAAAATATGAAATGGGGCATACAGATGGTATACAAGTAAATGTTGGTTAAAGTTCCTATCGGTCTTTATACACCATGGCTATTTAGCGTTTTAAGTGTCAAAGACATCTGTATTAAAAAAAAAAATGCAACATTTACCAAAAATAGCAAAACTACAATAAAAAAAGTATATCTCGCAACTTTGGGGCTTACATGAGCTTTAATTTACTGCGGCTTTTAATCCTTTAAGTCCATGTTTACCAAAAACAAATGGCAGGATTATCGTGAAATGTGCTCTGAATGGTCATTATCTTTAATGGCTTCTACTTTTCACCCACATTTCCACATGCACCAAAGACCCAGAAATGTGAGCTCATCAGTTTTATAAAACGGATTGTGAAGGTCTACTGTCAAAGAATGAACAAAGCCATATGCTCCCTGTGTGTCTGCCCTTTTGATTTAACCTAATTAATACTGACAGGCTCAAATGGTACTTGTTTGTGTGTGTCTGGGAGTGTATATGCGAGAACACTGTTTACCTCCCACCCACTGCCACGAGCCTCAGGGGGTCTTTGATGGTATAGTGGCGTGTGAGAAGCATTCACACTTCTGTAGATAGATTAGGTTGGTCTCCTTCAAGCTGTTTTAATTATAGAATCCACATTCTCAGAACTTATGATACTTTGCAACACTTTCCTGGTTGAAATATGGATAGTATTGAACTGTTCATCCTTCCATCCCATCTCCTTTTGGATAACACAACTAGAACATATGATCTCCACAATGTTAAGCCTTGGGCTGAAAATAGGACATTTAACCTTTCCTCTTTAGAGTGGACATGAAGGATTATTATTACTTCTAATTGTGAAATTCCTACAGCCCTCTTGGTGTCCTGACCTATGGATTATTGAACCAAGGCCAGATTTGTTGAATACAGATCTAAGTTCATGGTTTAGTCATTGTTACTCATTTTTTGAAATCACCTGAAGCAAATGCGTGTCTGCACATTTTAAAATGAAAATATTTTCAAGTGGATACATCTTTTCACATGTATGCGATTTGACTAAGATGTCAAATGAGCTCCTTTCTTAGCAAAAAAGTACAACACACAATATACTGGTATTCTTTTAGTATACTCCAGCATTGTACCACAAGCAAAGCAGGTGGTTAGAACATTAGGAGAAAACAGATAGCCGAGGTAACAGTTTAAAGTTGTACATTTTAATAATTGTTGATGAGTCTGATGACCTGTTTTTTTTTATTTCATAGCAATGTGTAAGTACAAAATGTTAGCTTAAAAAATGCGCAAATAGCACATAAAAAGATTGTGAAAAGGCAACGCTACAGAAAATACTTGTAGTAATTGACTAGCCTTGGCCCGGGAGGTGATATTGAGCCACTTAGTTCCTGTCTGCTTTCTGTCCAACAGGACAAAGACACAATAGCTGACATATGTACTTGTCAATATAACATCAAATGTGCGTTTATTAGATTACTGTCCTTCCAGTGGGTTGGTCTCCTTGCCACAGGGAGAGGGAATTGAAGGAGCTGCTTTTCTCCAGTCTGCCACTTTACACAAACTGTACATCCCCAAGTTAGTGGCACAAACAAAGAGATGGCTAACACAAATTACAGGCCAAAGGAAAAGGCATAAAACAATTGTCTAATTTCTTTTGATGACGTGTCTATTGGTAAAAGTATCGCTATTGTTTAATTGCCTACATTCTAAAAATCTAAAAACGTTTAATGTATTCGACATCCATTTTTATTTATCTTTAAGACTTTTCAGTTGATAAACTGTCACCAGCACTCGAGTATGGGGACAGGATAATTTGAAAAGAGCTCAGTAGTTTCCTCAGTTACCATGGAAGCAGAACACACTATTAGTCATTAGAGCTCTGGTTGTTAGATTTGGCGGCTTGATAGATTTGACAGGATTACTAAAACACACTCTTCCCAAAGTTATTCTACGACTTGTGAGATGCTGAAAAAACTGCAAAGGGATAAGCTGATGCTTCTGACTTATGACCTTCTTGCTCAAACTAAACAAAACCCCCACCGCAAAGACATTTCGTCTCCCCTGAAGATGACTGTTTTATGTTTCCCTGCATGAGCTCTGACATCCGTCAAAAGAAAGTGTCCTTGAAACATCTGTGTTGTGATTACTGAAGGCACAATCCTCCTCCCCCTCGTCTCAAGGTCCTGCATTCCACCCATTCTTACTCTCAAACGTCCAGATTGTTTCCACATTCATGCAGGTAACAGAGTCACAATTTGTAAGTCATTGTGGCAGAAATGAAATTTCCTTCAATGCTTTGTGAGCAGGGAAATTATTCAAACAAGAGTTCTAACCGGTTTAAGAAATCACACATACAACACCTAGTAACACGATTTGAAGTGCATTTATACCTGTCATTGTGGATCTTTACAGTAAAACCATTGCCTTTTTATCTTCCATTACGGTGCCAATCTTTTTCGGTCTCTTTCTGTGAAAACCTGTGATCAGCCCACTGCTTCTTCTTGAACTGCTGATCACATGTCCCAAGTGGGATAAACCACTGTACATGTTTCCACTTTGCTTTGTTCCTGATCACACATGTTGATGTAACACCTCTGTGTGGTCAAAGTTACCTTATGTTAAGCTGACCTCCTCATTGGAGTGTGTTATCAAGCTTATTACGGCCACTTGGCAGGCAAAAAGAGAAGCTGTGTTAAAAAAAAAATCATCACTTATTTGTTAAAGTATGAAGACAGCTGGAAACGTGTAGTCGTGGTATGGCACATCATGATAAAGTACTGGGGACTGTTATTTTTTTCAGTTTTAGCAGCACCATTTCATTCTCATCTTAGCTAATGTAAAACTAAAGCTGTGGTTTTGACAGGAAGCGGTCCTTTTCTGTTCAGTGACACTGCTGCCATTGTATGAGATTAACACAAAAAGAAGGCAGTTTAGAATAGCTGTCATTGTTGACACGGTTTCCATCCTAACAGAAACCACTGTAAGATAGCATGTTTGGTGGTATAATGCTATTTTTTGATCATGTGTTCTAGTGGTTGCCTAACCTTGTATCTCCCCTGCCATATGAAAACTGGTGTTGAAAACTTCCATCAGAAATTATGTCTTCTTATGTGTCATCCTGAGAGAATGTCCAGAAAAGTTGTTCTACAAGCCAGAAAAACTAACAGCTAGTTAGCAAGCTAGCCACCCTCGGCTATCACATATTGCCTTTTACCTCCCCTGTCACATGCTACAAGGTATTGAAATCGACCATCAAAAATAACCATGGTAAATCATAAGAGAATGTGTTTTTAGAAAAGCCAAAATGCCAACTGCCAGATAGATGGCAAAGTAGCTAGTATGGTAACTTTACAGCCTGCATTGGCATTTCACCTACTCCAAAGCAGATTGGCATATCAAAACATATTAAGATTAAAATCTCATGGAAGTTAGTAACAAGGATGTCGGTCACTGGTCAGTGTTTGTGTGTTGTTGATATTGATCACTTCTCATCAGCTGCTGGTCATGCGAGGAGCTATAGTCAGACTGCGATGTTTAAACTCTCGCACAAACCGCGATTACCCAAGTCCAGAGGCTTGTGCTGGTGGGCACAGGACTGCATTAGCTTGCCTGATGTCTTGATCCTCTTTTGTGTGTACATTTCTGCTGTATTTGAGGGCGGTTACAATCTTGTGTATTATTAGTCATGCTAAATGCAGAAAGAGGAACCAAAATCAGCACAAATGAGGAAATTATATTTCAAACCCAGCTCTTTCTCAAGAATATGGTGGATGTTTCTTTGACATGTATCTAATGTACTCCTTTTGTCACTTTGAGATACATGTCAAGGTTCAGACTTGTTGACTCATGTGTAATATTTTTAGCACTGAAATCGTCACACATACTTTGTCATGTTGGCATTCTCAAAGTGAAACAATGACTGCAAGATCACAATGCTGATTGTCTTTTTGTATTTTACAGTGTTTCATATCAAGTTTACATAGTTGTATTTATTTAAAATAACAGGTGAAGTGGGCAATTCTGTAGTTATCGAGTCAATGATGGTTAGGTAGCCATATGCTGTCAAATCCACAAGAAAAACACCAAACAAATAAAAAGGGAAAAGGGTTTTTTTTGTGTCAATTGTTGAAAACACGCAGATGTCATAATTCATACGCTACTTCCTGTGGTGCAGCGATCTGCCAAAAACCCCAAATAAGAGGCAGTGCATACATTTCCTGCTATAATTCTGCCTATAAATAGAAACAACTAAAACACATAATGCATGAGCAGTGCTGTCAACCCTTTACCAAATATGGTGAAATGGGATTTGACTCTTGGCTTTGGCAGATATTTACCTTTTTTTTTTTTTTAGAATAACTACTAATGACAAAGCAAACACATATACAAATGACATAAAATCAACTGTATCTCTACATTTCTCAATTACAAAAGTATTCAATACGATTTTTGACCTCTGGTGAGGCAAAACAGATTCTCAGACGTCTTTTTAAAAGTGAATCTGCACAGACTTCAGGCCCTGACAATGTCCACCTTTCAGAACTACAACAACCTGAAGGCAAGCAGCCAAGTAAAACACAGCAGTGTCCTGAAAGTCTCTGAATGGCTCAGCCAACAGCATATAACTTTTTTGGAGAGACCTGAGGATGGCAGCTCACAAAGGCTCCCCATTCAGTCTGACAGAGCATAAAAGGATTTTGAGATGCTTATGTAGACTTACCTAAGAAGCTTTATGGCCAAATGTTGTTGCTTTGTCTTAGGGTTTACTGTGTGTATACAAATTGTTAACTCATCCAACTCCTCTACAGTATACCTTTTTATTCCCTTTTTTCTCCTTCTTTGCTTTTGTGAATCACTCGGTAGCTGCTATTTTCAAGTGCAAAGTAAAGACAAGCCTTCACTCTGGTCTCCATGTACAGTTACACTTAGGTCAAGTGACTCCTTTGGTGGTTCAAGAACATTCCACTACTTGTTCATAGACTCTCATTAGTCTTCTTGTTTACCTTTTTTAAAAATCCTACCCTGCGGCTTTGGGCATGTAGAAAATATGTATGAAAGGACCTCGAGTAACCTTAAAGCTTAGCGTTAGCAGATTTACCTTAAAAAAGATGATTTGCCAGGTAGATAATTTTGGTTTGTTGTGTCTGTCTATCAGCAGGATTTTGGAAAAACTACTGGACCAATTAGCATGAGAATTGGTTGAAGGGTGTATCATGGGTCAAGGCAGAGCATAATAAAAATGTGAACAACTCCGACTGACGTGAGTTATACACGGATACTTTTTCATGAACATTGAAAGATTACGCATTTGGCCTTGATGGACATCTGCACTCTCCAACTGCCCTAACCTTAATGCAAGCATTAATGATCTTTACAGGCGTCACTCCAGAGCAATTAATGGAAGAATTTTAAGAACGCTTTTGAGTCAAACCCTGAAATCTCTGCAGACCGCACTGACGCAATGCCTTATTGCATCTGAACTACAGTGATGTAATCTGAAGAATCTGTCTCCAATAGTGTGATTTCATTAGAGGATCACTGAACACACCCAACAATAAACTGCAGAGAAACCCAACACATATGGCAGAGGCTGTTTATCTGGAAGCACTCATTGTTAAATATTTGCACAACTTTCTTTATCCTAACGAAACCAACACATCTCTGACGCAGAAAGATACAACGTAGAACTTTGATGCCTTTGGAGTGATAAGTATTTCCTTATGTTGGAAACAAGTGGAGCTAAAGTGTGTCAAAGTGGAGCACACAGCATGTGTTTGGGTCATAGAGCTTATGCTTATTTTGCTCTTAACTGCATTTCTCAGAACTTCTCAAGGATTATTCTCGTACGTATATATTTTCCCCAATAGTGCCATTAACCTGCATGAGGAAAACATGTGGAACAGATCATAGCAGAAAGACCTTAAAGTAAAGAAGCTGATTAACAAATGAAAGGGTGTGTTGTGTTATATGCTGCTCTGCAGATAAAAACCCATGAGTTGGATTTAAGTTGTCACCAGTCTTTCCCAAGCTGATGATCCCTGGGAGACTTTATAGCCAAATTAAAAAATCCTTTTAGATATTATTTATGATTCTGGCTGTTATTTAGAAATAAAACATTGCTAAGGGTGGCTTTGGACAAACCACAAGCCACTGTGAAAGCCACTCAGCCTGTCTCTGCGGAGCTGTGTGCAATTTAGCATGTTAACTCCTACTCCCTGCGGAATAAAACATTATTTTGTGAGAGTACATCGCAGACTAAATGATTCAGAAGGGGCTTCTGTTGGTCTTGTGTTAAAATACTGCTTCTTCCATCAGATGTTGTGTGGTCTAGTGAATATAATTGGAAGTGTGTAACTTTTTCAGTACTAGCTGTCCAGTTCCAATATGTTATTTTTTCCTTTTTTTTACAACACAAGTCTTTGTTGGTCTGATCACAAGTGGACAGCACAAGTACCCCAGTTGACACCTGGCATTGAAATGCGTCTCAACATGCTTTTTGCTCTTTATGCAAATTAACAAAGTTGTGGATTTGACAACTTATTTGCCTTTTGCGTCCTTGTTGGGGATGCATCAGGTCACAAAAAGATCGTCTTTTACATTCACATGTAAATGACCTGCATTTAAATAGCACTTTTCCATTCTTTACAACCTGTCAGAGCACTTTACATTATACAATTTAGCATTCACAACCATTCATACAGAGGCAGAGGCTGCCATACAAGGTGCCATTTGCTCAGGGAAACTTACATTCACATACTGTTGACAATGCCATCGGGAGCAGCTTGTGATTTCCCAAGGAAACATTGACATGTTGACCTTGATCAAGCTCCCAACTTTCTGATTGGTAGACAACCACACTACTTCACATCCACAGTGTTTAGCTTTTTATTAAGATTGGAATGCCCAAGCATTTTAAAGGAATTGTACACAGGGTAAAATACATGTGAAATGGGGCCTTTTTTATAAGACTATAGCATTGCAAAACGTAGAATGTGAGTCATCGCATTAACTGTCTGAGCATGTGTCAGTTTGGGGCTTTGTGTGCTGAGTTGGAAGGGCTTAAGTGGTTGAAGTGGTATCACCCACTGACGAGCTGTGAATCAGCCCGTCACGGCTGCAGTCACACATGACTCAACACCAACTCTCAATCCGGGCCTTGTGCTGAGCTCTGCCACTCTGCAGCAACTGTTTGAGACTATGTGCGAGTGTCAGGCTCTGTGGTTAGTGTGCACTCGGCCATGATGTCGAAGAGAAAGTTACAGTATGAAAGCCTGTGTGTGCGCGAGGGTTTCTGTGTGTATTCTGGGTTGCAGAAGTCCTGTTACTCTGCTTTCAGGGGTGGGGGTACAGAAACAATGGGCACATTGTGTGGAGGGTTGGCAGAGAGGAGAGGGGGAAGGTTGGGGAGGAGGAGGGGTGAGGAGGAGACGGGAGAAGAAAACTGAGGAAAAGAGGTGAAAGAAGATGAGTTGAAGGGAGGGAAGAGAAGTTAAGGGGAGAAAGTAAAGCTGAAAGAAAAGGGGAGAAGAACTGAGTAAAAGAGGAAGTGTGGAAAAAATATAATAGTGCGTCGGAAGTTTGAACTGTAACTGCCACTGAAGTTGGAATTTCTATTTGGAAAGTTGAGAGAGCCTTTACTGATCCCATCTTTAAAATGGAGCATGGAGAGAGAGAAAGCTATAGTGATATAATGTTTATGAGCACATCTTTCCTATTTTTCGTGTCATTAGATCAGTCCTACATACTATTCAACTTCTATCCTTGGACATGTCGACATAATGTGTTGTTCATCATCATATGTAATCAACTGTTTTTGCTAACAGGGCTAATGTTGTTTGTTTAACTTGTCACTCTAACACTGTTTAGCGTCATTTCCTGCCATGAGTATTTCTGATTTCCAAAGAAAATGTAGTGCACCTTAAAGAGAGAGAGAAAAAAGACCAAGAGGGATGAGGAGGAGCAAATATGGAAAGTGAAGGGAAACAAGGAAAGCAAAAGAGTTTGGAGAAGTGTTGAGATGCAAGGATTTTGGATGAAATAGTGAAAGAGGAAAAGGAAGGTAAAGGAGAGAAATAAGGAAATTACCCGGGAAAGATGATGGAGTAAGGCAGTAAGCAAAGAAAAATGGAGGGAGAGAAAGAAATGGGAAAGCAAACCCAAGGAAGAGAATGATAGTTGTTGGTAAGAAAGACAAGTGAAGGCCAATTATATTATTGAAAAAGGGGAGAGGAGATGAAAGTATAACAGATTTCTTTTTGCCAGGAAGTGGGTAATTAATCATCTCAGAAAACTAAATGGTTTGTTATACCAAAAGTAGGTTGCAGCCCTGCCTCGTCCAAACAAACGGGTCGTACTTTACCACGTCCCGAAAATTTTAAAACTTGCCATTTGTAGGATGTTTAAGATAACTCACTATATGGTAGCCAGTCTTTGTCAGCAACCTTCCAGTCGAAGTAACATTTAAAATATGGTGGATAGTCTTTTGCTTATAAGAAAACACATGCATGGATGTACAATAGCAACTGGACACTGTAAATCGAAGTACAGGCCCTAAAAACGTAAGCAGTTTTACTCTATAGCAGAGTTTACAGACAGTTGGCAAGTCTTCAGTAAAGAGACTTTATCACTCTCAGATGTATCCTCCTTCCCTCATAACTCATTCACATGAAAGTCTGGCGTGATAAATGCTGCACAGCTGAACTTTGCAATTTGGGTGATTTATTTCTAGCACCAAATATAGTTTTATGGTCATTAAGAAACATCATCACAATTATTCAATGTGATAACTTATGTATGACTCTTAGATGCTTCGTGACTTTTTATGGAAATGAGTTCCTACAGTGCTAGAGACCACAGAACCTTTGTCTGAACTTAAACACCCAAATGAGCTTCATATGATCATAGTTCTTCTCAGTTCCAAGGCCAGAAGATTAATTCTGTTCTCCAGAAAAGAGGAAAATCACCATAATTCAGTATGAAAGCCTGAAACACAAATACGTGTTCTCTGCTACAGACTAAACTTTCGCTCTGCATAGGAATAACATGTCAAACATGAAGTTCAGTGGGGTTCCCCTTAAAGCTGTATTCCTCTCAGGACTGTATTAACAATAGCAAGTAGAAGGTGGGATGATGGATAGTTGAGAAACTCGGAGCGGACTTAGGTTTATTTTCTGTCTGGAGTTTATTCAACTTGTGACTGTTCCCAGACAGTTTATCACAGTACAGGTTAGACCAATGATGACAAAGATAAACCTTAATGGGGCTCATTATTGAACTAATGATGCCATCGGAAAGTCGCTATCAACTGTAAGGAATCTTAGTTACCAGGAAACAGGAAGACAAAACGTTTTTGGCCATACCGACTTTGTCATTGTCACAACTATTCAGTGCAGATTCCTTTGAAAAGGCAAGAATTAGTATGTTTCGTTAGCTAAACTTGCTAATCCATTACATCTCTTAAAACCGAAAGGAGTTCACATGACATGAAGCCATCCAATTGTGTTCAGTCCAGCTCTACTAAACTTAAAATGTCAAGTTTGGACAAAAGATCCACCCTGAATGGATTTCATAAGATTTCTGTAAAATGGTGGTTGAGTTGTTTTGATCAATTATGTCCAATAGCATCCAATAAAGCAGCATTTATTAATTATATTATCCATTTCAGTTTGCAAAGGAATAACCAGGATTTGTTTGGCTTGAGCAGCAAGAAGTTTGGTTCTCAGAAGTACTGCATTTTCATAATACATTACAAAAATATTGAATAAACCATAAATTAATCTTCTGGTTAATTTGGGGTTCTGTCCCAAGAAGACATACTCTTGAAGTTAACCAGACATTTATTATTGTATTTCATTAGATGTCACTATGTGAATGTACATTTATCATGCTAATGTGATGACATTAGTAAATATATATATTTTCTTATCAACGCTTATCTTTTAATATGAAACATCTTGTCATTACTTTTTGGGCCATATGGTCCAACACTAGATTAAATAGATGAGGTGAAAAACCTTAAAACATTTAATAGAGGTGTAGTTATATCTTAAGTAGAGCATTGAGAAGTGTGTGTTTTCTTCATTTCACACAAAAGATGAAGTGTGTATGATTGTAACAGCATAAGAGAGACTACAATAATGGAGTGTGTGTGTGTGTGTTAATTAGGCCCATGTTTTGAATATACGGATGCAGCCCTGGTACTTGAGTTATGACCTCACTTGTAAGGATTCCAGGGTGGTCCTTTCATAGCCTGTTAAACATGAACACGCGCACACACACACACACACACACACACACACACACACACACACACACACACACACACACACACACACACACACACACACACACACACACACACACACACACACACACACACACACACACACACACACACACACACACACACACACACACACACACACACACACACACAAAACATACTTTCTTCTCTCTCTCCGCACAGCCAGACTTCATCACACTTTACTAACAAGCATGAAGAGAGTGTGTCGACACACAGTTGAGCACAGGGAGCATTTTGTTCTCTGTCTTTAACACCTGGGGTTCAACACATTGTACTTACACACTGCTGTGTAAGTACAAGTACATACTGCTCTCCTTTCCCGCTACACACACACACACACACACACACACACACACACACACACACACACACACATACACACACACTCTCTCTCTCTAAATGCTTCAATAACTTTGTCGTTTAAAGTTTCTCTTTTAAACTCCACATTTACACACCCAGGAGCAGGAACACAAAACAATCTAAAATCCCCTCTTTCTGTGTCCTCTTTCTTGCTCAATTTTTCCCCATTTACAACACCCACCCACCGGCTGTTGCAAACACACACACACACACACACACACACACACACACACACACACACACACACACACACACACACACACACACACACACACACACAATACATGCACAATGACAGGATCTTTCTCTGCAGGCTCCAAGGGTCTGATGAATATATTGGGAATGTGTACTGAGAGGCCATTGACACTTCCTCCACTTTCTAGTACTGATGACTAGCCCCAGGCATCTAATGCCCCGGTGACTGCTCCCTCCAGACATGTACTGGCCATAAACCTCAGATGACAAACAGAATAAATGGGCTTTCATCTGTGGTGGTTATTGTCGTCGAGACTGCCTCATTGTGGATCTATCCTGCATTAGTGCTGCTGCTGTCACTCAGCTGCTCCTTTCAATGCTTCTTAATGGTTGGCTTTCTGTGGGCATAAGTAATGATGATAAACCACAAAATGACATGGATGTTTGATAATGCCATTTGTGAGGTAATAAAATCCCAGCACAGATGCCAAAGGGAAAGCATAAATCCAGCACAAACAGGAAAAGACTGATTTCTGTGCACCATCACAAGTTTAGCTTTTAGCTCATTGACCTGAGCTTCTTCCTGACCCCGTCATCAAACACTTGCATATGAGAGCATATAGTGTCCGTTTAGATTGAATCTTTTAAGTACTTTCCTTAAAGGATAGCTTAAACATTTTTTATAGTCTATCTTAAAACAATACACACATTTTTACATTGAAACCGTATTGAGGTGCTGTAATTCCGCCTGTTTTAAATTGACATTAAATAATACGTTTGACTTGTTGTAAGCACAAATATAACTGTTTAAATGAAATACATAGACTAAACTTGAATGTACTGAAGAAAGGTTACCATATTAAAATGATACCCAGCCAATATTTATTGTTTGACTGTGAAACCAGTGAGCAGAAACATCCGGCTTGTCTGGTGCAGTTCAGTAAGAGCAATAATGTAATAAAGCTAATAAAATGTACCGCTGCTTTTTCAGTGAATGAAATAACATCTTACATCCACTCCAAGCAAACATGGCTGCAGATGGAGTCCCTTATTGGCCTGCCTCAGGAAATTGGACATATAAACAGAACCCAGAAGACGGTTTATTTAATTGATTAGGACTTCCTTTTTCAATACTGTTATTGGTGCACTGCCATGCCTAATACACACCCGTTTTAGTACAAAGATGTTGTGCTCTGCCAACATTCTGAGCCAGTCGATTGTATAGACCACGGAAATGTTGCTTTTTTAAATTAGATTATGATTCTTAAAAGATGGGATACATTTTGAATTTAAAGCATTGGGGTTCTATGGAACAGAACCATGTCATCACGTACTTAAATGATATGCAATAACTCATAATTTTGGTTCATTTCTTGTATATCATAGCTATCAAAATAGTATATATCCAATGAGATTAAGAGCTCCTCTGCAGTTGAGTTTGGAAAATACTTTTGGCAAACTCCATAGCTTTCAACACATTTCCCAGGAGTACCCTTTATTTTTCATGCTTGTGTTTGAGAGGTGAAGGTTGTGATAGTTTTTCCAACATTACAAATGAGTCCAATAGGGGAAAATCCTTCATGTTTGTAGGTATTTTTTTTGCTGTTATTTTCTGCTGTGTCACTGCAGAAAGGAAATAGGGCTTCGATACATTTGGATGGTTTTATTCGAAGGTGAATTGGGAGAGGATGCCACAAAAGCAAAGTACTTTAATGCAGGATTGTTTTCCTTATTCCGTTGACCCCTTACCCTCTTCTCTTGCTTTGTCTCTGTCTTACACACACACACACACACACACATACACATACACATACTCTAGCCCTGGGGTTATGTTTCTGGTTTTGAGTTGGACTGAAGCTTATTACACACACACACACACACACACACACACACACACACACACACACACACACACACACACACACACACACACACACACACACACACACACACACACACACACATGTTCCTGTGAGCATTGTTTATGTGTGTGTGAGTTGGCTCTAAGTGTCATGTTTTCACTTATTTTTCTTAGTTTTTGATGCACTTTTTTTGTATGAACACTTGTAAAACTCTACCAGATGGAAGAAACAGACTCATATCACACTAGGGTTTATTCACACAGCAAACATATAAACACAGAAGCAGACACACAGACCTGCACAAGCAGACACACAACCCTTGTGTAGTGACAACTTATAATGTGGAGTCTAAATCCAAAGGGGATTTTTATTTTTCCATGTTTCAGGATCCGGCTTAGGTCCACATGTTTTCCTAAAGCGCTGCTTTGTGCTGACTGTTATGAAAGAGGAATCTAGGCTATGCATTTTCCAAGCCTGTATGGGTTGACTCATTCGTGACCGAATCATAAATTGGACATGTGAAAAATGAACTCCGAGGCCATTCTGATAAATGTGCAGATTGTTGTTATGTCATACATCCATGCAAATACTTATTTAATATACGATTTTCAAGTATCTTTACAGTATCATACTCTACATATTACTGCTATTGGATGTTTTAAGTGATGATTCCTAGAGTTTCCTAGAGAATCCTAGTAGAATTCACAGAAAATCGCTAAATTCTTCGTAACATATCTAATATAATTTCTCCTTTCAGAACCACTGCCACCATGGAGGACGAACAGTGCTACTACAACGAGACCATCGCCTTCTTCTACAACCGCAGTGGCAAGTACCTCGCGACTGACTGGAACACCGTAAGCAAGCTAGTGATGGGCCTGGGCATCACCGTGTGCATCTTCATCATGCTAGCCAACCTTCTGGTGATGATCGCCATCTACGTCAACAGAAGATTTCACTTCCCCATCTACTACCTGATGGCCAACCTGGCAGCTGCTGACTTCTTCGCCGGACTGGCCTACTTCTACCTAATGTTCAACACGGGACCCAACACGAGGCGTCTGACTGTGTCAACGTGGCTGCTGCGGCAGGGCTTGATCGATACCAGCCTTACGGCGTCTGTCGCCAACCTGCTCGCCATCGCCATCGAGCGCCACATCACCGTGTTCCGCATGCAGCTACACACGCGCATGAGTAACCGCCGTGTGGTGGTGGTGATTGTCATAATATGGACAATGTCTATAGTCATGGGGGCCATCCCTAGCTTGGGCTGGAACTGTATCTGTAGTCTTAAGTCTTGTTCCAACATGGCGCCGCTTTACAGCAACTCCTACCTTATCTTCTGGGCGGTGTTTAACCTTGTGACTTTTGTTGTTATGGTGACGCTATACGCCCACATCTTTGTCTATGTGCGCCAGAGGACCATGAGGATGTCGCGGCACAGCTCCGGACAACGACGCAACCGAGACACCATGATGTCTCTGCTGAAGACCGTGGCGATTGTGTTGGGTAAGAAATAGCTATGTGTTCATTTTCTTTCTTTCTGTCCGTCTTTTCAACTATCTTTGCCTCCGTCTTTATATCTATCAATCACTGCATATCCACTGCATGGTATGAGATTGCTCTGCTCAACTTGTTCTTTTTGGTGTTCCATTCGTAAAAGTTGTGGTTCTTTCTTTTGGTCCTTTCTTGTTTGAGGTTTCAAGCAACACTGGCAATCAATGATTGGTTCGAGACAATCTTCAATACCACTACAGGGGACAAGCTATCGTCAATAGTGACAATGTTTGTAATTATCAACCTCAGGAATAAACGTTGTGTTGTGACTCAGTGTAGATGTTTCTCCGTTTGGTTGAGGCCTAAATGAATCACCAAGTGTGCGTAAAAGATGATCTCAAAAACTTTACGTGGAGTCACAGAAGCTGAGAATCCTGCTACATTGTGGGGTTACTATCAGCAATGGAAATCAAAACAAAAAGGACTTAGAAATAGAAGTGATTGGTCGAAATGAAATAATGTATGTAGCTCAAGCTATCTAGGCTGCTATTAAATGATCGCCCAATAATCCATGCATTTATTTCGATCTTGCCACCCCTACTTTGTACATCTGGTACTATAACTCTGTAGCAGTGAATGCCACATTTGAAGTCATCAGCAGCATCAGAACAATGGATCTGTTGATGTGTCTGTCTGTGAGGCTTTATCATTCAGCACGAGCACAGTGTCTGCCTAGCACCGCTGTTAGCTTCAAATACATCATCTCTGCCTACCCTTACGTGTTATGTTAATGTCCCCTGCTTGTGCATGAGTAAGTTGTGTACAACTGTTGGGCTGTTCAGTGCAACATGAATATGATCTCATAAAACCATTACATATTGCAATTTTATAGATGTTGTTTGTGGAATATAAACATTGTACAAGGTCAAGCAAGTTCAATCTACAAACCAGGTTTAGTCTCTTTGTGGATGGTGAACGTTCAAAATACTGATTTCATAGTTAGTTTGAATACAAAAACAATGACAGTGGTTTTCTCTACTTGTTGCCTTAAGCTAGATCACTTTCTTCATTTCCTGTTAAGTCAATGAAAGTAGAGATTGAACAGATTTTCACTTCTGCAAATGTGTGGGAACATTTTTCAAGGAAGATTTTGAGTATCATTAGAAAGGAACCTGCTGATCATCAATATCAGCCTGCCTTGTAATGCCTTTTACCACATGACTGAGTGTATTGAACCCTCTGATGAATATCATCAGCGTTCACTGATTCAAAATCATGATCTTAGATGTGACATCTGACCATGACTACCTTTGTTATCAAGTTATCACCTTGCCAGAGGTTTTACGTTTTAACTGAACGTATGCAACAGTTAGTTGTTATTATCAAACGTATTCTCACGGCTAACGGATAACTAGTAAAAACCGATTCACACCAAAGCAATTTCTTTAAGAAATTCAATAAATACAATTGTGACGACCCTTTCTCTCTCGACTTATATACGGTGGCACATCTTTAACCAGCAACATCTTTAACCAGTAACAATAAACTACTTAAGTAGACTGAAATTTAGCTCAAATAGTTTATACACATTTTTTTTTCAATGCAACAAGTGTTTGCTGTGCTTATGCCACGAGCCCAGACAGGAGAACTGTGGGTCATATTTGAACTTTTAATTGTATTTTTCAATGCTACTTAAATGAGATGTATTGCCCAGAATTTTAAAGTAGTTAATTTTTTTAGTCACTTAAACTGGATTTGATAAAAACTAATAAGAACATTTTTACAAAAGACTAAATGGTGACTAAATAAAATAATGTGTTAAAATAAGTAACAGTAATTGACACCAGCTTTTGGCTCACGAGGGGATTTTTTATGATCCCAGATTGTCTATTTGTGTCAAGAATTGTGAAATCAACATATGTGAACAATTAATACAAATCTAAACGAGCGGTTGGCAAATATAGCGCAACACCGGTAAAATGTATTAACAGTCAACAGCATAACTACTTCAGGGAAAAATATAGTCAACACCGAACTAAATTATGATCTGAAATGATCTTTCAATACTACTCTAAGGTTCATTCGGGTTTGCTTACACCGTGACATAGCTCTTTTCTGATGAAGCAGAGCCTGTTTTATTTTCAAGCTGCGCTGTGTGTGCAGTCTGACAGTTTTATGTCGGAGCGTTCAGTGGAGTGACTGTATGTTTCCCACTCTGCAAGTCTCTAGGCCTCTTCAGTGCTATGTAATAAATATAGCCGTTGCTGTTTTTCTACAGTATAGAAGAGTAGTACACTAACTCAGTTTTGTGTAAAGTAAGTGAATTGTGGGAAAAGCACTTCTTGCTGCCTGGAAGCAGGATATGTTGGTCCTAGACAAAACATACCAAAGGATTCTATGTGATTTTTCTCCTATGTGCGGTGTTATTTCATCCTGTTGTCTTTACTCCAGAGTTAATTCATAGCAGTGGTCAGGACAATGTGCTCTGCAGCCTGCAGTATGTAGAAAACTGGAGGACATAAATATTCTGCTGCTGTAGAGGTGCTTTGTTTGTTTCTACTTATTTAATCACCTTATGGTATATAAGCAGACATAACAAGGCCACTATAGCCAAAAATAATACGGCTCTTTCAGACTAGCAATAAAATGTCCAAAATAAGGTTGATTTTAATTGAGTTTTTCTGATTGAAAGAACTTTCCAAAATTCTCTCTGTGCAAACTGACTCTAACATGTCAACACAATGAAACAAGACATGTGAACCTGGCCTCATCCAATGCTTGGATTCTGTTCCCCAAATATTAAATAAAGCAAGGCCTTATTTGCATATTTTAACATACAAGTTCAACAAGCGAAATCATTTTTTCCTGAGTTAATTACAGGTAATTCAGATCACCTGTTGGCTCCTAATTAGTGATTGACAGCAGCTGGGTGCATTGCTCTCTCGGCTAATCAGAGTGTGACTCCGCCCTTAATGAAGAATTTTCTTGAGGTATTCTGCTCCTACACCCATTTAATGCAGACTTCGATCCAGCACATAATGTCAGCCAGAAAGTCTGCTCTTTACGCAGCAAAGCAAACTTAAAATGCTTTCGCTCTGTCTTAACTTTTCTAATTGAGAGAGGTTTTGAAGTTTCTGAAACCTAGCTGGAACCAATTTTTAAAGGCATTTTAGTATATGAGGTTACGCCTTCCTTACGATAACTTATGAGGCAATATTTCTTTGCAAAGGCACTTTTAGATTCATCAGGTTTCTTCCGGATTTTAGCTGGAATCTGTTGAATCAGCACTGCCAAAAGCATGACTGGATGTCTTTCATTGGAAGTTGTTGTGTGATGAATTAAAATCAACTGTATGAGTCATCTAAAACACTATTCTCCCTAAAAAGTAAAACACAGAGAACCTATTAATGGCAACATGTTCCAAATGCTGGTAAATTACTTCATCCTTAAACAACATGGGATTCCTCGGAAATTAAACAAAATACACCCTATCTCTGGAGTTGCTCAATCTCAGGTTGTGCCAGTAAAAGACAGGCCTGCATTCAATGACGTCAGTCAAAGCTTTTAATTTACAAAAGCTTTACTTTATCTGGAAATATACTTATAAATTGAAGGTTTTTATGTAAACAAAAGCTACTCTGCAACAAACTGAAACAATGTGAAATCAAATTCAACCATTTTTTTTTTTTAAATCAACTAACTAAGAAAGTCTGTAGGATTACCGAAAAAGCAGCCCCATTTTTTTTAAACTTAGTCGAAGGGTATTTGAATGGGAAAGGATTAACTTCCTAAAAAAAGTAATTCAGAAAATCATGGGGTGGATACACAATTTTTTTTTGTCAACTTTGTTAACATTGCATCAGAAGGACTGTCAACAAAATAAAAATCCCTTTTCCGTAATAGCTCAAAATATATTGTTTGCTTAGGCTGAGTTTCAAAGGCATGTTTAGTGATTGTATGCCTTTGGTCTGAGAAGTTTTACATTTGTCATGACAGTTTCACATATCTCAGAAATTAAGTTGATCAGTATTGTTTATCATTCCTAAACAAATCAAATCTGTTTCTTTTTACTGATGCCAAAATCTTACTGGGAAAGTAAGTCTTCTGAGCAAGGGTGTGATGTGTTTTGGTTCAGCCTGGAATCCACTGCTGTTTCTGAGTGAGGTCATTCTTAGGAGGATAGAAAATAAATGTTTTATTTGTACTGACAGAGGGGAGTTAGTTCTTGGTTTAATTGGATGTATGGTACAGTGATTTATTTGCATCTCTTGTAAATGTTTGTCTCATCAGAGTTCAAACTATCATTGTATACTGGGTTTGATTATGTGCGACTTTTTTATGGGACGTTCAGCTTCTTGATGAGAAAGTGAACCAAACAGCAATCCCCTGTCCAGTATGCCATCTGCTGAACAGATGATGATAAGTGCTCCCCTGCTGCCTGCTGTCCTCTCCACTTGTTCTTCTCAGGATACTGTAAAACCAGCCATGGGTGATTTCTCCTCAGAAGGACAGGATGGGATGGAAAGTTGGTTGCATGCAATTGGGCACATGTTTGCAACCGCGTAGAATCTCTCACAATCACACAAACCCCTAGGCACAAGAGAGAAAAGTGGGACATGAGATTGACTCCATTCACATAAACTCTGATACTTACTATGGGAAAACAAAACCAATATGTGGTGTGAGCTTGTTTTGCAAAGAAAAGAGAGACAGGGACACATGTGGAAATAGCTTTAAAACACACATACAAGCAAAAAGTTATTCCCATGCCTTGGAAGTCACCCTGTGGATTGTTGTATCACTAGTACTGCTATGGAGCACAGGAATGAAGGAGCATATCCATGGTTGTATAAAGAGAACTGGATACAGTGATGGAGGCGGGACCCCATTAATTCCCATTAAAGTTTTTCTATGGCGAATGAAGCCAAAATGGCCTGACTCTGGAGAGCAACAGTATATATAAAGCGTGCACACTTGCGTTTTGTTTAAGCCCCGCTTCCTCTCTGCAGTGTCCAGGCTGGATGTGGCTTTTAGCGCATTTTACAACTTTAAGACCCAAATGATGAAGTGCTATCAACGTGTTTGTACTGGATAGCTCATTTGATGAAATAAAAAAAAATCCTTGTATGTGTAAACGTACCTGGTAATAAACTTGATCCTGATTCTGATTTACAGACGCCTCTTTACTAACGTAAGTCAATTGGAGAAAGTATTTTTCGGCCCAATGACTGACACATAAGTTGTAGTACCGCCGTGTTGGCCACCACAACACTTTGTCTTCGGTGTCTAAATATTTCACACACTTCCACCTTCTTGCTTGGCTGAAATCTTCAATATAATCTATTGACTAAAACTTCTTTAATAACGAGTTTTCTGACAGAGATGGGACCATATGGCGCTCAACTTGATGAGGTTCGCTAAATATGATTTGAAAACTAACAAGAATGTTTGTCATTGGACCTAAAACTAAAAAAAAAACCTGAGAGAATCACTATGACATTCAACCAACAGTTCTTCTCTGCTGAAAACAGAAGTTTGAATGACACCAACAGAGATTCCCTTCATCACTCTTCACTGAGTCAACAAATTAACCATGACCCTTTGTGTGTCAGGTGTTGGCTTCTCTGAATGATCCGATTATCTTAAAGCCCCTGGTGTTGTATGCGCTCGCATCGTCAGACAGAGTGGAGCGCCAAGACATACCATAGTCAAAGCACATGCACACAGATGCCATATCACTGACTTACGTTTGTTTCTCACAATGTACTGTATAACCAATCAATGTTCCTCCCAAGAAGTCATATTTCTTTGTCAACAAATGCCTTTCTCTCTGTAATTTTTTTTAATGCATGTGTGCCTTCTGGTTGGCTGGGACCAGAACCAATCAGAGTTGACAATGTCACCTGTTTTCTGTGTTTTCGGCATGTGTGTGTTTGCAAAGCGCCTAATGCAAGAAATTGGCACACAATGGCGACATCTGCTTCCTAATAGATATGGACTGGAAGAATTTGTTTTGGGACAGAAAAATTGAGGCAATTCTAATTTGAAAACATCTGTGTTCACAGCCCCCAAGAAACAGAATCTGGTGGCATTAATAAGCTAGAAGAAGAATAAAAGAAGTTGTTACCACACACAGTTGCATAGGATCCGACTGGTATCGTTTAAAACACTTCAAAGACCAAAGTGTGGTTTTAAATCCGATGCAGTTTGCACAAATTTGACTCAGAATTTGGTGGTGAACAATCTGGATTTTGTCTTTGAAACAACAGAATATTACAGTGCCAGAGTGTCTTGTTTATATATTTGACTTTGTGTATTTTTATTTCCCAAAGAGCGAAAAAAGTAGGAAGTAAGTTGGATATACAGTAAGTGAGTCCTTGCTGCTGACCAGAAACTCTTCCGATATATCAAGCAAGGTTGTGTTAGAGCAGAAAAGCTTCATTATTGCCATTACAAAGACCTTACTTTACTGTCAAAAGCGCATTTCCCCGAATCATTAGGACATTGTGACACCATCAGCTGACCCCATCACTATATGCACCACAACCCTCTTTATCAATTATTTGAAATGGGACAGATTTATCGAATCTCCAAAGAGTGTGTGGTTGTGTGCGGATTTAAGTGGTGTGGGAAAGATGATACAGAAAAAAACAAATCCCTATGCGGACAATGAGGAAGCTCCCAGGCAATTTCTGAAATATAAATATTGTTTTTTTACTTCAGCGGTATCATAGTCATGACCACAGATGGTGTCTGGGATAGGGACTGGATAAAGAGATGAACAGACATGGGCTAAAGAGGAAGACCGGTTGTAGAGAAAGCTTGACAAACAAAAGTCAACATGGAGTAAGTGACAAGACCCAAAGAAAATAGGGAAAATGTATGCAGGACATGTAAAAAATGAATGGATAGGGAAACAGAGGGAGGATGGAGACAGGAAACCAGCAAGAGACAGAACGAGACAAACAGAAGAATGAGAGCAGTAATTTAATCTCGGGTGTTTATTCATTTTTATGTTCCTGAAAGACTTGCACATTAGTGGAAAACTAAGCCGACATGAAGACATTCGAGAAACAATAGGAAGGCAAGAATATCCCATTTTTGAAGCTTGATAATGACTTAAGTGTGTTGCCACATGTGGGATTCATCAAAACCCAGAAGTGTGAGACACAGCCTTACAAGGATCAGTGACTTCATGAGCAGTACCAAGTTACATTTGACACTTTATATACTGAAATATTGACGTTACTGCTGACAACTTTCCATCTATCTTTCTGTTCTAATCATTACATCAAGACGAGAGGGTCGTTTTTGTGTGTAAAGTAAAAAGTTATTGAGTTAAAACAGAACACGTGGCTCGGAGAGGAGGTCAGGATGAAGGATTAGGTTTACCAAGCAAATGACGTAGACACGTAGTAGGTGACGTCAGTCTACTACCAACAGTCAACCCCTGTTGTGTTTTACCATGACCACTATGTTTCTCTTACCTTAACAAAGTACAGATTTGATTTACCCAAGCACGCATAGGCAAACAGGACTTGTTGAAGAAACTACATGTTGGAGCTTGGCCAATCGGGGCGTGTCTTCTATTGATTTTATCATATGTGATCAAGAGGAGTTCATCAGTTGTCTTCCACTCAAACTCATTATAGGAGAAAAACGGGCAATTGTTGCACCCAATACCGTTATCCATTCCCTACACCTAAAGCAGATAATGGAATCAGCGTCAGTTCATTTGAGGGGACAATCCTTGTCGTACCTCTTGAAAAATGCATTTTTAAGACCCAACAGTGTAGTCCTTGGAAACAGTTCCACCCAATCCCTTAACCTCATTTCGACCAGGGTGCACACTATCTCACAAATCCAGATTTGTCTTTATTCAACATTCTGAACTTGTCAGTTACGGACGTTTATTCAGGAAAACTGGTCGTCAATCTTTAATATCCTACATGAACAGTAAACACTGTCTTAAGTTTGTGAATCCAAACAAACACATGATTCATGTTTCATTGAAATGTCATCCCGATAATAAAATAATTGTTATGTCCAGTTAAAGTATTAAACATGCAAAAACCAACAGCGTGGTCCTAAAAGCCAGTAGGCCTCATATTTAAGTAACTATGTACGTGTGACTCAGAGCAGCTGACATGCTGCTGTAGACAATATGTCAGTAACGCTGAAGAACGACGTCATTAACCTCATGATTTCTTTCTGGAAGAAACATGAACCCTCACACATTAGAGAGAATCCTCTCTTAACAACAAAAGCCTTGTTAGTTTCAGAAACTGATCCACATTTACTAATCTTAAGGAGAAATTAGACATAGAAATACCCATATTATTGGTCATAATAGGCTTACGATGTACTGGTAATATTGCTGGGATGGACCTGTGAGTGCTTTTGACACCATCCAAATGTTTTCACATCATTTTTGAGTGCTCTTCCATCTTTTCATGCCCTTTGTAATTATGTAAGTGTGTGTTTGCGTGTGTTTGTGTCTGCACATGTCAGTGTTTATCTGTGTCTACGCTCCGTTTTTGTCTAAGTGTGTGTTTGTGGGAGTTTGGAGTTTATCGTCATAGTCTGTTCTCCATTATGTCCTTACTTGTGTTCCCTTAGCCCTATGTTTCCTCTCTTCAAGTTGATACTTTTTGCTGGGAAAAGACAAAACAAAGGTTGACAGTTAGGAACGATAAAAAAAAGTACTCATTGAAGGCCACATAATCAGTTTTGAGTGTCTTGAGTGTGGATGAAGATAAACCTTTAAATGTCACAATGGTCTTAATCCAGGACTTGGAGAAATAACTCATGATTATTGCATTTGTGTTCTTATCAATGGTTTCTGCTTAGTACCCATTGGTTTATGTAATTTACAAATGTTTTATTAAGGCATTAATATCAAATAATAATTATTGGATATTTTAGAGCAATTTTTTTTTCGTGGCTTTTCTCTTGTTTTTAGCATGGGTTTGACTATTTGCACATGGCACAGCACATGCCTTTATGTAGTGTTAAGGGGTGTTGCCTATGCTAATAATCAACAGCCGCCTGCTTCCAATTTATGGTAGTACACTGGGATAAAAGTACATTTGAATGATTTAGACATTTGGTCCATTTGGACTATGCCTTTCTTATATTATAGAATTGAACAATTAAAGGTAAGATAATGTTGCTGCATTAGACCCTTTGTGTTCTTTTTGTCTAACCCCTGACTTTTTTCTGGAAAGTGTCAAAGAAGTTTTCCTTAAATTCCAAGTCTTTCCAGGTCTGACGCTTATTTACTTTTCTCCACTGACTTTCCATTTCTCCAGTCTCATTCATGTGGCACTTTCGAGAAGTGACACAACAAATGGATTGACTTTGGCCAACATATGTATTTGTTTCTTCTGTAAACGATAACTCAGTTTCATCCTCTGTGGCAGTAACACTGCTCTTTGTGGCCTCGGTGAACCACTCCACATATTTTTGGGCAGAGTAAAGCGGCAGTTTTGAGATGAAGGGTGTAACGTGAGCAACCATATACCCCTGGCTTTACAGAGGAAATGAAAGAATCCAAGGGTTAAACCTCCCAGGTCATAGCTTCACACATAGACAACGTTTTTCTTCCTCTCAGGCAGGGCAAACATCCTGTAAATATGCATGTTTCACAATCCATTTGAAACACAACAGAACCACTGTTGAAGTAAAGGGTTGTTGGGAATGTAGACAAGTATTTAGTTGCTATATAGTTATGATTATTGCTTCTCTTGGACAAGAATAAGGCTTGTGGTTGGGTTTGGTTCCATGACTATATCATGTTTCCATCATCACTATCACAAGGGTTTCTAAAAGGCAGGAAACATGGTTCAATAATACACTCATAAAGTTGGTTTTGGTATTGTTTTTTGTGCAGAGTCTTTTCCTGTTGCTGTTTCACTAAGAGACAACTATCTCAGATAGTTTCTCCGCTGGACTGCAAACTGTTTGAGGAATTTATCTAACTCTGGAGAGTCTGGCTGCATAGCTGGGAAGTGAGGTCAAGCCTTCGCTGCAGCTGCCGCCTGCAAAACACTAACAGATAGCAGGCATGCCTGTCAATATTGTGTCTCGCGCTCTCCCACTTTCTGTCTCCACTTGACTTATTTCCCATCAAGACTTTTAGTTTTACTGTCTCGAGAGTGTAATGTCCTACAGTTGTCTTAAAGTTGTGACAAATAGCATCTGTTGACTGACTTCGCAATACTTAACCTGGACATTCATTAGTAATGAATCAGTGACCCCCTTCGACTCTGCTTACACACTTCAACCACTCAGATAAATGATGATGGGTAGTACTTTCCCAAATGAGGTTAGAAGGTTGTAGATGCGGTGATGGAGTGCTGGAGATCTGGTCAGTCATTTGTTTCTGTAGTTGTTGCACTTTAAGGGAGGGAAATAACTTGGTTTACATTTTAATTCAGTTTTAAAATTGTACTGTTTTAAACATATTTCTAAAGTACTTCTGACATTGGGCTTTTATTTTGAAAGGTTCCTGGTAATATCGGTCTTTTAAGCCCTAAAAGTGATAGATTCTTATTGAGCTACAGTGATAGTATACTGTATATACATTATGCTAACACTCAAGTGATACAGTATTTTATTAAATGAGAATAAACCTTGTCAAAATTGCACTAAAATATCGAAAGTCATATAATAGATTTTTTTTCTGCAAGTAAATAATACATCATTTTTAAAAATGAACACCAGCACTTTTTTCTTTTAAAAACTACTTTTATTTTAGTTGTTTCTTACTTTACTTTTACAATCCGTTTAAATTATTCATATCATAATGGTTAGTACTGCATTTAAGTACATTTAGAAAATGAAATACCGTCCTTTTAGTGGTATATCTGAAACCACAGTAACAAGGAATGTAATAGTACTGCACATTAACAGAACTCTGTACTCAAGAAGTATTATTAAAAAGTTTTGTATGTGGTTATAGAGAGACATGGGTGTAGACTGATGGTGCGGTTTTTAAGTGATGGCGATGTGGTTGCAGTGTGTTTATCTTGTTTCTAAAGGATCAACAGTGGCTATGTCCTCATCTGCACCATACTGTATCAGGATGTGTTGTCATACAAATGTCCCTCTGTGCCAGATATAGTTTCTGCATTTTAATGCTTCTGAAAGACAAGCAGTTATCAGCTTGATTCAAACATGCAGCATGATGAGTCGTACATTTAAAGGCGAAAAAAGGTATCCAGGATTAGAATAGGTAAGAACTTGCGCTTAATGGTTAATGAGTAATAGTTACTTGCGTGCGAAGCCGAGCCATGACACATCACACAGGTCAAAAAGGCTAACTATACAAACATTCTAGCATGTTTCTGCCACTTCAAGGCTTTTGTATTTAATGTGGATGACTTGCACATTTAAATGATAGGAAAACGAGGATCAATGAGGGTTGCATCATGAGGAAAAAATATGATTGTTAGCAAATGCTTTTACTTTTATAAAAACAGATATTGAAGTGCATTATTGATTTCTGAAAAATGTAGACGATATAATTTCAAACTATTTTATTGAACGTTTGGTTTTAAAAAAAGACTTAAAATATAGGGATGTTTTGATACAGTTTATCATGGCCCAGTACCAATTTTAAACCCCTTTCCCCTTTGCGTTTTGTCTCCTCAGGTGCGTTCATCGTCTGTTGGACCCCCGGCCTCGTAATCCTCCTCCTCGACGTCTTTTGCGCCAACTGCAACGTCCTCACCTACGAAAAGTTCTTCCTGCTTCTCGCCGAGTTCAACTCAGCCATGAACCCCATCATCTACTCGTACCGTGACAAGGAGATGAGTGCCACCTTCAGGCAGATCCTGTGCTGTCAGCGGCAGGAGAACGTCAATGGCACAGTGGCTGAGGGATCTGACCGCTCGGCGTCGTCCGTCAACCACACGGTGCTGAGCGGCAGTTCGCACCCCCACCATCACCACCGGAACCACAACAACGAACACTCGGTGGTATAAAGAAGCACTGGGGATGGCGGCGATTAATCAAAGGGGTTAATCTTATTTAGAAAAACTGACTGAAAGAAGGTAAAGGGCAGCATGGGAAGGTCTAGAAGGACTTCGTATGAACTCAAGACGGTAACGTGATAGGTGGAGGAGAGTTAATGAAGACCTGGATGATATCACAATGAAGAAAAGGGCAATTACGAAGAAAGAAGATAAGACTTTAATGCTGTGGGGAGAAAGAAAAAGTGTGGGGTCTAATCTTTGAGGCTGTTAGTATTTTTTTGTTTAGATGTTATTTTCTATTTGTTTTAAGTCTGTTGATAAGGACAACGCTGATATGAACTATTTAAAAGTAATCTGTGAAATGAAGGTAATGCCAGTAATCTAATCTTCTCTAACTGTGTATCCTGTAGCCTTATGTTTTAGACTTTATTCCCCCCCTTGATCCCCATTTTTAAATTCCATTAGACATGTTCCGTACAAACAGCACGACACCACTGTCAGAGTTTCCTTCACATCCTTTTACGGATTCAGTTTGGGTCTGAACCCTTTCTTTTTCTTCTTATGTTTTTCGGAGAAAGCTTTTCAAATGTTGGGAAATTCAAACCAACACAGTTTTGTGATCATAACGTTTAACTGAATGTACATTTTGCAACTTCACCTTTTTTTTGATGAACATTTGGAATGTTAAGGTTGGTTTCTAGATACATTTCCATTAAAGGAAAGTTAAAACAGTTTTGGAACGTCCTGCTGATTCTGCTAAAAAAAAGATATATCAACACATGCTCAACAAGTTCAGCAATTTACAAAATGTCCATGAGGGATTGTTTACAGAGCCACTACTCATTACTTATCTTCTAATGAAAGTGACCTTACAACCTAAATACGTTGAGGACTCAAATTCTACTGATCTTCTTGTCCTACTATTGCTTTGGTGAATCAGGTTTATTCCTTTTATTCCAATTTAAATAAACAAGGGGTCCAGAATATGTCATTTATTCCCTCTAAGGAGTTAGAGACAAGTTGTTCCAGGGATCTAACCAAAAATGGAAGGAGGATGTTTGTGGATTTTAGAGCAGTGTTATGTGGAGACAAGGTGAAGGTCATTTCTGGTGAGCATTAACAGACTTCAGATCGTGACATGAAATGTGCTGAGCTGTCTGACTTGCATGGTTTTATCAAGGGTCTCTGTGTCCGTGAGGCTGACTGAGGAAATAGTTTGGGGTGGGGGGGGGGGGTTAAGTGAATGTTAGAAGCAGTGTTTATGTTTAATTGCCCTCTGGTGGAATGGGAAGGATCTGTGAAACTGAAAATGTATGTAAATGTTCAACAAAGTTAATCGTGACAAGATCGGCCATTCCATCTTTATAGCATGAACTGGAAGATACAATGGATGTTGATGGATGTATGCCTGCACAAATTATTAGTTTGTTAATCAATTTTGCCACCGATTATGCAGTAGTAGCCAGTTTTACTGAAAACACTAACCTCCAAAGGCATTCCATATTGTAGTTACATTTCAGTCTGGTGGACTCACCCACAAAATAACCAACAAATAGCATTGTCTTTCATGGCGCCACACTGCAAGCACATTAACCATTTTACAGTTTAAACTAATGGCCTATCACGTTGACTTAGACTGTACAAATGGAAATGGACCAGTGAGTGGTCAATGAGAAATCGACCTTACTTACCACAATTGTTTTTATTACGTTAGTCAACATTTCTCTAAAGTGTGAATGGTCTCAATTGCTAGTTTAGAGTCTTCTTGATTTAATTTGACTTTGTAAATGATAGTCCCATTTAGGGTGAAAGAGACAGGGGCTTCTTTAGAGGGTCGTTACATTGTGATAGACACGTTTCTTCCATGGCAATCAAACAGGATAAAGGCATTGCAAAGCACTTCTGCTTCCAAAAACCAAGATGGCGATGGCCAAATGCATAGTTCAGAAACTATTGGTGACGCCACAGAGTCTATTTCTACTTCTTTTATGCAGTCTTTGATCAGAGTTCACCATGAGCGTTAATCAGATTTACTTACGACCCGAGAAGTTCATTTTAAGTATTCAACTATGAAAATATCTTTACTATTAAACAGAACCTCAATTTCACGCACACATGTCTTGCTGAAACAGTGTTATCGGTGATATGAAGTAATACAAATGTCCATCTATATATGATGTTTTATTTATGTCATTATGAGATAGTCGGGAGAGTCACCATGTCACCTGAGATGTTTATTATCAGTGTCCCTCTGCACGGCACATGGCATCTTATTGGGTAATTAAGTTGGCACATATTTTAGATTGGACTCGTCTTGTTTACCCTCACAACTTAAGGAAATGTTTACCATCCCAAGACATTAAGTATTTTACGCAGGAGTACTGACAACAATAAGGTATCCCAGTTTACTCTTAGGGCCAATGCGGTTTTAAATGGTGATATCTTATTAGAGTATGCTGATGCTATGACGTTCACTGTTAAAAATCACCAGCTGAATGTTTTGCTGTGACTTGCATGAAAATGCATTTTGGCCAAAAAACACAGACGAAGCTCCAAACAACCTGACAGAAAAGTGAGCATCACAGCCAAAAACAGTCAAAGGTTTTCCAGGAAGCAAGATGTTTGTCGGGGTCTCTTCAGCAGCATTGCTTAGATTAGGTCAGCTGGAAGTTTTGCCTTTCAAATCTGGCCCAAATGCTTTCTTTTTTTAACGGGTTCCTCGTCAAGAGTTTAGGTTGTATTTTAGTTCCGCGAATCCTGGGTGTGAAGTGGATTCCTGTCTCCTTGTAAATAATTGTTTGAGTGTTTTTCGCCATGCTCTAGAAAAGTTCTAAGGAAACATTATTAGATATTTACTTATCGGACAATTAATTCCTTGAGAAATGCCTTTGAGTTTGCCCAACCTTAACTTCACAACAGGCCTCACAAGAATTGGCAGTGCAGCAGTACCAAGCCAACCCGGTTTTTCAACCCAAATTCAGGTTGTATAGCAAACCAACAAAACCTTCTTTCTATTTTCTTGTTTACTAGTGTCTCACTCTTTTTACACCTTTGTAAGTTTGTGTGTACAGTATGTATGTATATAAAATATATTATCCAGAGTTAATCACCAAAGGGAAAGTGTTTTTCTGTTTGTAAATTTAAGTGTGTTATAATCTGTCCAAATGTACTGTAGGATTTTGGTTTTTTTATGTCATGAACTTTGTTTTTATTGTGACCCTTAACAATGCATTTCCTGTTGACACTATTACAATTATTAACATGTTTGTGAATCCAGATACAGGGATATAAATGTGTGCAGTGCCTTCCAGTTGTCCTCCAACATTAACTAAACACCAAAGGAGTATTTTACCGCCCTCTCTGGTTGAAAGTAGTTGTTGCACCTGTAACCACGCCCAACATTGATGTCATAGTGTCCCTTAAACTTTAGTCACACAATTGCCTCATAGTACAATAAATGTGAATGTGAATCTTAAAACAATATTTCCCTTTTGCTGAATGTTGGATGCGTATTTTTTGGAGGATAATTAAATAACAAAATACAGCTTCAAATTATAACTGAGAAGGATTTCATCCAACAATAGTAGGTTAACATTGTAACTTGTTTATGGGGACACTAATTGAGGCTTAAATTAAATGTATCTATTTTGTCTTTTCATTTAACAAGCAGGTGTTGTCAATATATTACCAAAAAAGTGTTCATCCCAAAGTGTATACATTGAATGATTTAGAATATGAAGAGCCATGGCCGATCTTCCTAACGTAGGGTCTGAAACATTTTATTCTTACAACATTGTGGTGAAAATTTGCCAAGCCTTGAATCTAAAAAATCATGTTCAAGTAGGTTTGTTAAAAGTAATCCTGAAACAGATGTTAATGTAATGTCCATACTATCTATACTGTACTGTCCACTATCAATGAATGTCCAAAGTCATAGTGTTGATGTCAAAGCAACAATAAAAACATGAGAAATGTTGATGTGGTGGTGGTTTTTTTTATTGTCAAATCAGGCCTTTCTGACATCACATATTGAAGTGTTTCTTAGGGATTTTACTTAAAAATCAGTGATTGTCAAACCTGTGCGCCAAAGCTTTCCATTTGGCGCACAGGAAAAATTCTTGATTCAAGAAATATGACTCTCTCCAGGTGCAGCTCTTAGGATAAGCTATTCTTGGCAAGTTTTACAAGATACATTTTAGCGTTTTGACCAGGAAGATTTTGGCAGTTTTTCTGTAGCATCTGTAGTTTGTGTAGCACAGCTGCACTGTAGCATTCTAATCGGCTAGCCCGATAAGTGGACCTCATTTGGCATTGATTTCATACTGTAGGTTGATGTTTTACAATAGTAGTCAGATACATGTTTTAATACACTTTAAACATTTGAAATATGACCGAAACATCCAAAAGATATAATCAAAAGAGTAGAATTAAATCGAAATGGACAATGACTCCTAAACGCTAACTTAAGCTAGCTGTGCAGAGCTAAACACTTGCTGCATAGCTGGTTTAAATTATTACTGAGACCTCAATAGATTAACAGTGCATCCATCCCTCAGTGTGTCTGCTTAGAACAGTTCTTACCCTTGGACTAATGCATTGAATGACTCCTGCCTTACATGTTTACCTCTGTTATCCACCAGTGTTTTTGTCTCTTTGACATCCGAAAAGTTAGTAACAGGCAAATAGTAGGACACACCACTAACCCAGACTGATAATGTACGCTTCATGACATAATCTAAAAACCTTGAGGCTGTTCACACATTCTGTACAGCTTTGACTGTCAGCAGATATAACCACATGTTTAAATGCTGTAATAAAACACATTTATTCATCCTTGGGGTTCTTAAATTGCTTTTGACTGTAGGAGGATAAACACTGACAGTTGTACTCATTTTATGAAAACAAATCATTAGAAAGTAATGACTTTATATTGCAATAACAAATGTAATGGGACGAAAAGCAGACCCTGCACAACATGCAGTTCTGCACTACACAACAGTGGTATGTGTGTATGTTTAATGCTACTGTAAGTGTGGCCACTATGTGTCATGTGTCAGATGAAGCCAGCAACAGCCCTAGCAACAACAGACAAATGTTTTTCTAGGGAAGAATGTTCTCTCTGTGTGTGTGTGTGTGTGTGTGTAACGCTCTGCTATGGTTGTTGTTCCACAGCTGTAGAGCGCTAGCCTCCAGTTGATATGTCTCCCTACTTCCTGTTGCTCCCTGAATGGACCAATCAGAGCCAGTGCGACTGCAAGGGAAGTTCCTCTGGACTATCGCTGAATGAGGGGGATGTCACATCTTTGTCACAATGTCAATAAAGACACTTTCCATGGCTCCCAGCATGGTGCGCTGACTGACAAATACATCCCCTGGGTCAAATCCCCGACTGCATGTGTGGCAGATAGGTTAAAGCTATGACGTGTGGAAAAGTCCGAAAGACATTTGAAGCAGAGTTGCTAACATGCCAAGACATCCAGGAATTGCAGCAGATCTGTTGAAACATTCAGACAATTTCAAAACATGAATCACTTCCAGCTTCCTTTGAGACTATATTGAATTCCTGCCCTGGAAAAGATGTACTGAACCAAAGGAGATTATCATGACAAAACAGGAAGTCATTTTTCACGCCAGTATAAATCTCCTGTCCACGAACATTGAGAGCTGCTATTGCAAGTTGGCAGGAAAGTTAGAAAGTCCATTCAGATAAATCTCTTGTTTACAAAGAGGACAGGCTGCTAATTTGCTGTGAATGGGTGTTTCGTCCCAAGTATCTGCAGCTGGTTTTAGGATGGATTTTAAAAAAGACAGAGCAAATGGATTCTGGAGGAAGGAACTGACTGCAAGTAGTGATAAGAGACAGTGGCGATGGAGAAGGAGGAAAGAAAGGACATGGACAAATAGAACAGAGAGCAAGAAGAGAAGGCGAAATGAGGGAGAATTGTGGATCAAGCCTGAAAAATCTGACATCATTTAGGAGGGTACGTGTGTTTAGGTTTTCTGTAACTCACAGAAGAGCAGCTTGGTCCCATACAATACAACAGCATTCTAAATTGTCCATCACAAATGACTTTATTTTTGAAGTAACGGATATACGTTTCTCATCGTTCCCAGTAAGTCAGAGAAAAGAGGAAGTTAAGGGTAATTGGTTGGGTGATAATTAATGATGAATTCACTTATAAACTCATTCCCGGTATCATATTGGTATTGCTATATCAATGAACGTGGCCCTACTTGGCATTGGATCTAAGGCATTGGTGGATGTAAATCTAGTTTTTGTTAAACAATTAAGGAAGAAAATCATGAGGGATAAAAAAAGAACTGAAAGGAAGGAGTAAATATGGAGCAGACAGAGAAATCAGTGGGAGGAGAATAAGTGAGGAGAGGGAAGAACACAGTGGGAAGTGGGAGTGAAGACAGTCTGATCCACAGTTTAGCTCAAGGAGAAGAGGGATGACCAGTTCAAGGCCAAACTCCACACTGCCTACTTTAAACAGTTTACATTGGGCATCCCACAAACACTTCCTCCAGAAAAACTTGCACAAGCACACACGCTGGGGAAGCACATTCACAACAATGTTCTCAGAAAGAAACACAAACGCTCATTGTAAAAAAGACTCACATATGGCCAACCTGTTTTTTTTTCTCCTTCATGATCCCTCTGGTGGGGAGTATTAACACTGCAGCATCCATGTGGGTGGGGGGCTGTTTTGAAACATTGGTTAGGAGAGGCTTGTGATTCAATAAATTGAGAAAAAGACGTATACAAAGAAGGAGGAGCTTTTAAGGTCTTGCCCTCTGTGTGTTCCAGTTGTAATATTTACATTTCCCATTTCGTAATAAAACAGTGTTAACTCAATTTAAAAATAACAAATGTTACAGTTACTTTCAATATGGATTATTTGCAGATGTTTCTCGTTTTACAGTATGGATTGATTATTTGGTCTGATCAAAATTGTGATAAATGCCGTCACAATAAAACATAATTTAAAATGATACAACATTTTTTAAATCTCTATATATTTGTAATATTCTTCGGCTTTAAAATAGAAAATGATCAATATTGTTTCCAATTATTTCTTTTTTATAATCTTTTGTTTTGTTTGCAAAAATCTTAATTAGTAAATTAACTAAAGCTGTCAAATAATTGCAGTGCAGTCGAAATGTTAAATAATAATAATGTTGAAATGTTAAATTTCCAGCTGATATTTAGCGGAATTAAAGTAGAAATTAGCATTAAAAGAAAAGACTCAAAGTTGTTCTTAAATAGTTGTGTAAATGTACCTAGTTACGTTCCACGACTGTAAATGAGTGCGTGTTAAGGCCTTAGTGCCCTTCCAATAATACTGAGGTTCTTTAAGGACATGTGTCATTTGCTGTGGGTACTTCTGTCTTTGTTGGTTTGTTTTACTGCCGTTCCACGCTCTTACCATGAAGCCACACTGGACCCACCAGCCTAGGTGCGTCTGCTACCTCCCATTTAGTTTCTATGAGGTGTAGCATTTTAGCTGAGCATGGCGGGCTGACGTATGGGCATTTGTTGTCTCAACATGATGCATTTTAGTGATTTTAGGCATGTTGTATTGAATTATCTGAAGTAGTATGGCACGCTAACATTTCTTCATCTTTATCCAGCTGTTTTTCTTCGTAGAGGGGTTTTGCTCAGGTAAGATGATTTTCCACATACTTCTGTGATAAGTCTTGTAACCATTGAGGATGCATGCTCTCTTGTGTAAAACACATTTGGTATTTTCCAGTATTCAAAAGCAAATGAGTTTATTTGCAAGCAATACATTTGAACATCATACTTTATAAACCTGCATCATTATGTAATGTAACACATATCCAAAATGGTTCATTCAGACATCATTTAAGTTATCTGAAAAGCATTTCAAGTTGACAAGATAAAATGTTTCTGTGATTAATGTCTTGATTAAAGAAAAACAAAAACCAGCTTTGAGTAATCCACATGACAAACACTGATGACACGACAGATGTTTGCAATTCAGTCCTAATATACTTAACACTAACTTAATTTAAAACTGTTGAAATGACACCAGAGATCAAAATTACATCCCAAAGAGAGTTTTCTATCTTTTTAGGAACCAATGAAAGATTTAAACTGTAATTACGAGGTTATTTTAGAACTTCGACGACACTTTGCTCATTCTTCACTTCAACTATTTTTAGACACTATAATACATTAAGTAATAAAGTATTTCGCGAAATTAAACAAATCTCTTCATGACAGACTCGTGGGCTTGATGATGACGCACGTTTGAAGAATTCATTAATGAGCTTCAGACTATTTTTACCAATGCTGCTGCAATCTACTCGTTAGGACACACTCTGTGTGTCAAAGAAAGAAAAATGAACACAAAAAAAAGACAAAGATCAGAACAACAATGAAAATGCCCAAAAATGGAATAGCATCTTTTCTATAAAAAACAATCAACAGCAATGGTTTAAAGTGATTGTGTGCCACTGTGGAATTTACTATAGATGACAATAACAACAACGGTGTTTTAAACGTAGTTACTACAGTATGAGACAGGACAGGTACTGAACCTGTCCTGTCTCATTCACTGTCTTAACCTAATGTTGAGTCAGTCCATTCGTAACAGTTCAAAATAAAGAGGGATAAAAAAAAAAAACAAGCAGTCATGCAATAAATGAAGCATAGTGTTTGAGTGGATACAAATCTTATGGCTGTATCTGCATGATATAGTGGCTACAAGTCTTCAAAAGTGAAGGCTTTGGGGTTCAGGTTTGCGATGTGTCCACACCAAACGTGAAGCAAATGTTTCCCATTGCACAACTACATACAAAGTCAATGCAAACGAATGACTCAAATGTTGAATATCTGAATTGCTTTGTGTCAAAAAAGAAGATAAACGTCTTAATAAAAACATCTCTGGCGCGTCTGGCCCAGGTAACACAAAAACACACACGCTGATGCTTTCAAACCCGCCCATTTGCTTTACATTTGGTATCTGGTCTGTTCATCTTACATGGTTTAGAAATAAAACAGACCGGTGTGATGGATGTCGGCTGGTGAATTTTCAGCATTGAGAAACCTGCGACATTCCTTCCTATGTAGAGTCATTTAGCTAGAGTCCTTATGGCAGTGTCCGCGGTTTGAACTACAACTGCGGACCTGTCCTCTTTTCTCCCTTTCCTCTCTTATAAAAAAAGGAAAAAAAGAAATCGGGCAAAGAAAATGACTGACATCACTTTACTGTTTGAGTATTCTTTGTATGCTTGGGCTCAGTGCCAGTGTTCCTTTAACATGTGTTTTTAGGCAGCATCTTTACATGAGTCAACGTGCCCGGGGACAGAAAAAATGGGGAAACGTCCACCTGTTAGCAGTCAGGCTCTGTGTCAGCATTATTGCTTTGTGTGGCTAGATGCATACGCTCCAGTATCCGGTGAATGCTGCAGAAGCTGGGCCTATCTGACGGGTGTGTGCTCCAACAGAGCCTCATCAGATTGTACAGCTCCATAGGACAGTTCTCAGGACAGCCAAGGATGTGACCGTCCCTCACGTAGTAGATAACCTCCTCATGACCCATGCCGTAGTAAGGCTGCATCCCATTGGAGAAAATCTCCCATAGCACTACGCCATAGGCCCACACGTCCGATTCAGTGGTGTAGCGATTATAGAAAATAGATTCAGGGGGCATCCAGCGAATCGGGATGGCGTCATTCTCGTTGGCTTTGTAGTAATCAGCCGAGTAGATGTTTCTGGACAGGCCAAAGTCAGCGATCTTCACCACCATTTCCTCCCCAACCAGGCAGTTCCGGGTGGCGAGGTCACGATGCACGAATTTGCGCTCCGAGAGGTATGCCATTCCTGCGGCGATCTGCTTGGATATCAAAAACTGCTCATCACAGGTGAGAAGTCCCGCCTCCAGCTCAGAGGAGAAACTGCGTCCCGATAGGCTGGCGCGGCTCAGGGTGCGCACCGATTGGCATGGAGATCGGCGACGCAGGAACTCATTGAGGTCGCCATGGGCCATGTACTCGAACATCAGACACATGGGTTTACCCACTGCGCACACACCTGGGGGACAAAGCATGGATCATGATATAAAATCCTCTAAGGTTTGAGGGTACAAACACAAAAATTCAACCACATGAACACATCTGTGACATCATTAAAAAAACGCTGAGTATAAAGTGTGTTTATCTTCAGTATCATACAGTAAGTTCATTCCCTGTAGAAGGTAAATAAATATTCGGCCTAGACATAAACACAGACGACTGTGATGTGCACAAATAAACTCTTACGCATAGACGATGTACAGTCTTACATAAATAATCCAGTCATGTAAACACAGTGTGTTTCTAAATTAACCTTATGTTCTTCTGGAGCTGTCTGTGTTGTGGGGAACGACGGGTAATTAAAAGAGGATTTCTATAATTGGGAGTGTCCTAGAGTGGCAGCACCTCGTGGTCATCTCAGATGTAATTATGATACAAAGAACTTAAGAGAAGTTTCTGGACGTGTTTGCACTCCTGATGTGGAAAAAACATTTTTAGATTCCTCATTCCTGAACAACTCATTCTGACAATTCCTTAAGGTGTGTCTGCATGACCAATGAATCAATGCACAACAAAACAAGGACAGAAATGAGGCCCCTAACGGTTACATCGGAGAATATTCGAGCATGGCATGTCCAAATGAATTCTATTTATTTACTACTTGTTTACTTTAACTCCATAAAAGAGTTGCTGTCTACCTGTTTATTTATTCATTGCTGTTTATGCTGTAAGGGCTTAAAGGAATTCGTGCACACACTGTTAAGGCTGTGCAGAGCGCCAGCAGCCCTGCAGAAGTTGTAGACGCGTCATTTAGTGTGACTTGGCCTTCATCAGATTGTGAGTACTTTATGGCTCTGTAGGACATTTCAAAACAAACTACCAGGTCTGCAGACAAGGAAAGCAATCTGGAAAAGCAGCTTTACATTGGAAAAATACAACATCATGTTGTTTCAGATTTTTGGAGTTGTTTGAGTCTCTTTTTGGTCATTGAGTGTCTCTTTTGTTTTTACTACTACCAAATGTTTTGGTTTTTCTGAAGAAATTTCATCTGTTATTGTTTTTCCCCTTTTCCTGTAGTCGTTTTTGGACTGTTTGTGCTTTGTAATGACTCATTTCAGTCTTTCTTTGTCTCTTTGTAGTCATCTCATGGTCATATTCTGTCTCTTGTATCGTTTTTTGTCGTTTTAATTCTCTTTGTAGTCTCCTTGTAGTCATTTTGTGTTGCTTTTGGGGAAATTTTGAGTCTCTTTCGTCACATTGTTGTATGTCCTTTTAAAATTGTTTTCCAGTAAGTCATGTTGTCTCTTTCCAGCTGTTTTGCATCTGTTTGCAGTTTGTTTTGTTAGATCATTCACGATCCCTTCCCTAGTTTAGTTTAGTTTCTAACTATAATACTTTGTCCTCTAACAGATATGCAGAACACAAACTGCAACTACAGCATGCTCGCAGTTAACCTTTGGAGACAAGAGGAGGCTTGGGGGTCATGCCCAGTTAGTTCAAGTCTTGTGGGTCACAGATCGGGGACTGTTCCCCAGAGAACCAGCTCTGATTACTGCTCCCTTGGGTGTGTGTGTGTGTGTGTGTGTGTGTGTGTGTGTGTGTGTGTGTGTGTGTGTGTGTGTGTGTGTGTGTGTGTGTGTGTGTGTGTGTGTGTGTGTGTGTGTGTGTGGCTGTACGCACAAAGGTCTGAAAATCAACAGTAGCAGCTGAAGGTCAGTAGCTGGCTCAAAATGCTTTTCTCCATCGCTAAATATACAGAACGCAGAGGCCCCATCCTGCACATGCGACAACATAATGACAGGCAGACATATGGCATCTCTAATTCTGACACAAGCAAGTTATGGATGATATTATTTTGCACATGATTTGCGATGTATTATTAGTCCAGGGGGTAATTAGAGGTTAATTTGATCAACTCTGATTTCATGTGCAGCAGAGACTTTAGCACTCTGAAAACAAGATACTATTGTTTGATATAATCTAAAAAATAATAGATGTGGATTTTCTTCTATTCTACCATCACTGGAGCCATAAAATGGACCAAAGTCAACAAACCTCTTTCAGCACAGCGGATGATCTATGGCCCTGTTTACTCAGTGTCGGATAGTGTGTTGTATCTCTAAATGTCTTCCTGGAAGTATATTTAGATGAGAGCAGTTTGTATTAGATTAGATGGACTGTATTAATGATACACTTTAAAAGAGGACATTTGTTTCACTCCGGCCAAGTTAGAGTTAGAGTTAAGGCTCTTGTTTCCTGGCAAACAGTCCTATCCTTATCTCTAGCACGTTATATAGCAATACAGCAAAACAGATCTGAGGACAAAGACTTCATTCAGAAGAATTACAGTGTGTGATTGGCTGCTAATTAAGTATTGAGAGCAGCTGGGTGTATTCCTCTCAGCCAATCAGAGTCTAACTCCGCCCTTTTCATAGGTTTTAATAGGTGTGGAGAACTGCACACCTAAGGCACTCTTAGGATTGTTCTTCAACGTAGTGCAAACCTCATGTTAGCATGTACTGTCAGCAAGAAACTCTGCTCTCTTGGCCTTTTGAAGCCTACTTTTCTTTTCTTTTTTTGAAAAACTGTGTACACATTACCTTTCTCCAAGATTTTATTCTTAATTCTACTGATAAATAATCATTACAATATATATTTCTGTCATATTTGAAAATGATGCTTCCCAATAACATTGAATTCGTACAACATTGTGACACTTCAAATGTATTTGGTTGAGGCAGAGATGGCCTTTTTTTAATCATTTTGTTTTTGTACTTTTCTCTTTCAAGCGAGCAAACACACTGGTTCAACAACCAGCTGTGAGTGAGTATTGGCCTTTACACGCACAAACACACTTACCTAGAAGTCGAACAATGTTTGGATGGTCAAACTGAGCCATCAGCGCTGCCTCTCGCTGGAAGTCATTCTGCATGTCAGCTGAGGCTTCCTCCTTCAGCATCTTCACAGCCACCATTGTGAAAGACTCCATTGGCAGCAGGCCTGGTGCTCTGCAACACACACACGCACAAATATATTCAGACACTTAGTCATAAACAGTCCTGTGTTTTTGTGCTTTTGTGTATAATATGTGTATATATAAATATATATATATGGATATGTCTGTGTAAAAAAGACATTGTTCGTGAAAAAACAAGCAGTCTAGCAAAACACCGTAACTGCTTATGTGCAGGCACTGCAGATGTCAATCACTTGGAGGGAAACACATGCACACACACACTTCCTGTGTTGGATCACTAGAGGGGCAAACTAAAGTCAACACGTTTTTTCTCAGTGTGGATTTATATATAGTTTTCACACACACACACACACACACACACACACACACACACACACACACACACACACACACACACACACACAAAGTTATGTATTCCTCTGGTATATTTAGGTCTCTGAGTACATTGTTGCATGTGTGTGTGTGTGTGTGTGTGTGTGTGTGTGTGTGTGTGTGTGTCAATTTATGCATGAATATTCACCACCACATGTGCTGCCTGTGTTTTTATGTTAATCTATACTCATTTAGTGCATATATTTGCAGGACATAGTCTGTATTCACACATTCATGCCTGTTTTTGGTCATGCATGCAGGTATGAGTGTATTTATGTGTGTGTTTGTGACTTAGTCAGTTGGCATGTGAGTGTGTATTATGTTCTCAGGGGTGTCCATATATTGCACCATTCCAGTTCTCATTAAGGGATTACCAGCAAGCATCAAGGACATCTCCCAGATCTGGATGGCTACAATCTGGTGCTACTGTGGAAATGCCATCAACTAGTAGAATACTGTGCTACGCTTAGCCTGTACTATTATTTACCCCCAATATATATATAGCTTCAGACACCAACATAAAGCCTAAAATATAGATTTGGGTGTGCAAGAAGTTGATTTATGACATTTAAAAAAATGCAACTACTGTATGACCCAGGTCTGGTATTTAGTCTGATCATAGGGATTAGTTGGACACATTTGCGCCTGCTGTGAACAGTGTCACGGTGGAGTGAAATTGAAACCTGTAGCAGCTCTCCTTGTGACTTTATAAGTGATGCAGCAGTTCTCTGAAAGAGCAGTGGCCATGTTAAGACACTCTTACTAACTCACTCTGTCCGAATCCTGTCTGAAGCTTTCTCTTACTGTGCCTGAGACAAATCCACTACATCATGTAAGCCCCCTGGCATGACATGGCAATATTACAAATGTGTCTAACATATGTTTATTGCAAAAAAATATTCCATTTCAGAGTGGAAGGCTCTGCAACTTCTCCGTTTTCATTGTTTAACTCTGATGCTTTTCTTCTCCTTTGAATTTCCAATTGAATCGCTATATAGACAACATCTGTTACCCCACTGCCTCCCCCCTCACCTGGCCTGGAAAACCCGTCCGAAGGCTCCTTCTCCAATATCCCTAACATATTGAATGTTATTTCGAGGATACTCAAGGGCCAGAAGCTTTGAGTTCAGCAGTAGGGGAACCCGCTGGTACATGGGGTTGGGGTGTAGTCGATCAAGCAGGAGCTCTGATGGAAGAGCGCTCAAGGTCGGGGTCTCAATCGCCCTGTTGAGAGATAGAGGGAGTGAGAAATAAAAAAACAAAGGCTCAAGGTCAAATTGAGGACTGTGTATTGTTCAATGCTTTGTAATGTTTAAGGTATCAACCAAAAAAAACTGTGAATCCTGTGAAGTTTTTGAACCTGTGAAGTTTTTGAACTTTACAGGATGGGTATGAAATGCTCTCTATTGTTAGGTATCATAATACCTCAAAGGTATAGCATACTGGTACGTAGCCTTCACGCTTCGTCTTTATCATACCTCTTCCGGTTTCTCCACTGCTTCCTTTGTCTGCGGCAGGCGAGGATGCTAATGATAAGGAAGACCGAAGCTGCAAGTGCAGTCAAGATGATGACGATGACGGACATGGAGTAAGCTGGAGAAGATACTGTGGTCGTGAGAGGGAGACGAGGAGTCTGAAGGGGGGATTGTGACTCTGGAGTCATCTCTAAGAAATATATAAAGAATCTTGATTAACAAAAACATTGCCATTTGTTGGTGGACTGGTGGATTAGTACATAGATATATGGTAGTGGCTAATTGGGAAGATCCTATAGGATTTTTTTGAATGGTGTGTTTTTTGTAAGAAAAAGGACGGCAGAAGACTGACCTGATGCTATGATTGTCTCCCCACAATGTGGCACAGCACAGTACTCCCAGCGTATGTTGGGATTTGAGGTGTAACACCAGGGCTTCTCGCTGATTCCTCCCGGGTTCCTGCAGTAGTTATGTGAGCTCTTCAACTCTGGAATCACATCCACAGACAGGCGATGCTGATGGGGAACCTTCAGGAAGATAGATTTTTAAAAATATGGAGAAAATCAACCCAGAAGAATAAAGTGAATTTAATTTAATAAGAGCTTTGTTGAACTCATCTAAAAAAAAACAACTATGGGAATGTAGAAGTAGTAATACAGGGAACAAGGACCCTTTCACTTCATGTTGTTTAAGAAGTTTACCGTTGCTTCTTTTTACTTCCTGCAGTGCTAAAGAAAGAACATCTGTGATCCAGCCTGTGCCTCCAGAGAAACCAAACTTGTCTTGAGGGTTCAGTCTTATCATTAAATGTATAGCTGTAAGTTTTTCCTAGAAGAGCTATTGAAGGCAGATTTTCCACGGAGTGAGTTTTAACTTTTCCAAGAAATGTCTGACTCAAAACCTTAAATGGCAAATCCAATTCGAATAATTGTAATACACTCATCAAGGCCCTGTTTAAGGTCTACAGCAAGGTTACAGTTAAATGACTACAGAGTGTTTAAAATGATCTAAAGTAAGGGACATCAGAGTTTGAGTATTTGTTTCCGCAATATAAGACTGCCAACTCAAATACAAAACATCTGGTGTCGTTGTGTTTCATGAGCTTTAGTCATCAAAGAGCAATGGTCCAACCTGTCCCTTAGGGTATGAAGATATGAGCTTAAGCTGCTGGATTCAACACATGTGCTGCTGTACAGTAGATGTGTTTGTAAAGCAAACTTCCCACATGGTACACTTCCTACTGGTGCCAGGAATGTATATTTAACCAGAATGGCATGATAGGTAATTTGTCACAGCCTTCCGAAAAAATCCATATAGGCATTTCGTGATCAGAACATAGTCAGTAGGATACATAGTTTTTCCGTAGCGTCAGAAACTACTTAGTTAGTTTTAACCATTTGGTGTAGGTTGAGAACTGTTAAAATGATTCAAATAAGCTTTAATTAAGTGTTTGTAGGAGATGGGATGTGGACAGCAGTCTTCCCTTTCCAGTCATCCACCAACCTTCTCATCAAAGTGGTTACGTGGCACTTGAGCAATGTCACACTACCTGAGCCTTTGCTCAATCGGGAGTCATTATTCTAACAACCATAAGTGGTCACTTAAAAAGAAGAACATGGTTATTTATCATGCTTCCCTCCCAACAAAGAGAGGTTGAAACTTTGTCAAATGTTTAAGAAAACTAAATGTAGTCATCTTGTATCATGTTTACATTAACATATGGAATTAATGCTCCAGTTCAAGATGAGACATAGTGTGCCTTTCAATCAACATTCCTGCCGACTTTCTCAATGACTCAGGAAAAATAAGGAAAGTTCTCATTGTGCTTTATACACACTACAGCCTACACGTGTGTTGAGTATGTGCTTGACGTAAATGGGATTTTACTATGGAGGATAATATATGACCTGTGGGAACTTTAGAGTTTTGGGTTCATTTCCTGCAAGACTCATATGCACAGAATATTTTATATTCTCTATAAAAAATATTTGCTTAGAAACATCTGCTCTGTGATGTGCAAAATGTAAATGATTACCTTGGACGGAGCCATCGCTGGATAATGTTGCTTTTAGAAAAAAAACGACACTGACCGTACGAGATATTAGGAACAGCTGCTTCTCCTGTGACTCTAATGGACCACGTATAGGCATGTGACAGCTAACCTTAACTATAAATCCACCATTATATCAATATGGAGCATCATGGATCAAAGATTATTCATCCAAAATAAATGTTTTGAATAATGTTGAAAGTTGGAGATATTCCTGTTGAAGGTTTTTCCTTTAGATTTTTTTGTCTGCATTTTCCTGTGTTTGGAAATTTACAAAGTGCTAGGTTCCCACCAGGGCCGGCAAAAGATAAACGTGATAATAACCCATTTAATGCAAATTTGTCTGTATGGGTCTACCAAATAGATAATTTCAGCTTGAGGGAAAAACAAAATGAAAATGGTGCAATCAGCTTCTCATTTCCCTCTAGGAGAACTGTTCTGCAAGACATTATCCCATTCATGCTATTATGATACTTGCAACAGGAAATGAAGGCTTTGATGCTGGCCAGGAAGTTAAGCATAATCATGAAAATAAACCGATCATGTTTAAAAGCCTACTTTTTAATTTAAATTTGGCCACCAACCCATATCATATCACACAATTCCCTAATGTTGCTGGAAGCAACACATGCTACGTTCTTGCTGATCTCACTCTATCAGCTCATAAGGGTTACATCCTGACTTTAACGTAAACCAGAAGTGTCCAAACCTTTTTAATAGACATTACTCTTTCAAAGGACACTTTTCTAAACAAGGTTTTGTCCAGTAAAATGACAACTCTCACTTGCTAATTTTGGCAGCAAGCTAGCAACTAGTTAAGCTAACGTTGGCTAACATGTCTTGGGCAATTTTTCAATCCGGCCTGTTTGAAATGGAGACTCCTGTCAACACTTCACAGTAGATATTCATGAATGAGTCATGAATTGGACTTGTGATCCCTAAGGGATGATTCAGAATGAAAAATGTATCAAAATAATTTACTACAATAATTTGTAGGAATCATACTCCTATTTTTCAGTACCATGTGTTCTACTGTGCAAATGGTTTACTGTGTAGGGATACAAATAGTTAAATGTATTTGTGAAATAAAAGTGTACCCAAAAAAGGTTTGGAGTTAAAGAAAGGACAAAGAGAGAATTATGAATCGCATTAGCGAGCAAACCTTCTCGATATCACACATATGTCTGTGAGCAGTGTGACATGTCAGAGTGTGTGTGTGGTACTGATGGAGTCTCTGCAGCATATGCGTGTGAAAGCTAATTGCTTCCAGAGGCAGGATGTGACATGATGAGCCCCTCCCTCTCTGCTGACCTGGCACACACACACACACACACACACACACACACACACACACACACACACACACACACACACACACACACACACACACACACACACACACACACACACACACACACACACACACACACACACACACACACACACACACACACTGCACAGGAGAGTAGTAACAGCTCACCCTCAAAGACTCTCTCTCTCTCTCGCAAAGCCATAAAAACATAAACAGGCTTTTTTGGCCAAGGGGAGTGTGTGTGTGTGTGTGTGTGTGTGTGTGTGTGTGTGTGTGTGTGTGTGTGTGTGTGTGTGTGTGCATGTGTGTGTGTGTGTGTGTGTGGGGGGGGGGGGTGCGTGCGTGCGTGTGTTTGCACTTCTGTGTCTTTTTCTGTTTCTGGTTAGAGGTCAGGAATGTTTGATTTAAAACTGAACTTCCACACACAAAATATGAGTCAAACTTTAGTTCGACTCCTGGATTAAAAAACACAGGTATTCGTTTTGGAGACGTCCTTGCTATGAATGAAGGTTATCAACTCTGTTTGTATCTGCACCGCATATTGAAGTTCAACGCATTTTGTAGTAATGCGTACACACACACACATACACACAAGAAACACATTACCTGTTGGCTCCATGACTGACACGGTATCCCAGACCTTGTCACATTCACGCTGCCTTGGTAGAAACGCCCTCTGTCGTTGTAGCATGTTGCTGTTGAACAGGAAAACAGATGGGATTTAATATGATTTCACAGTAACTGTTTAGTAAATTAGGAATTAAATGAAGCAAATATATTTGTGTCTACACTTACCTGTAACTTGATCTTTCTTGATGTCTGTAATGTAGAAAAGAATAGAAGTCAATCTTAAGTGCAGTTTAATTAAAAATATATCATGGAGAAATCAGTATAGCGCTGAAGGTAAATTCAGTGCATTTAATATTGTATTACTACGGTGGCCCTGAAGTGCAAGTCAAAACAACATTTCACAAAACACGACATTTCACAAAACACAATGACCTTTCAAAAAACACTACAACATTTCACAAAACACTACTCTCTGTCCAATCACAAACAAAGAGTTTTCCCTAAAGAAATACACTTTCCCTAATTTTTGAAACGTTGAAGTGTTTTTTTGAAATGTCGTTGTGTTTTGTGAAATGTTGTTTTGACTTGCACTTCAGGGCCACGGTATATTACAGAGTGTCATGATCCTTGTTTCGTTTGTGTTTCCTGTTTTATTTTGAAATGTTTTCCCTTTTGTGTCATGCTAAGTTTCACACCCTGTCTGAGTTTCCCTCCTTTCCCTGATTGTGTCATTGTGTTCACCTGTTGCCCCTGTGTTTCTCCTCCCCTCTCCAGCTGTGTGTGGTCTTCTGATTAGCCTTGCGTATTTAGTCTTGGTTCCCCTTTTGTCTCTTGTTTGGTAGTCGTCGTTTCCTAGCTGATCTTGTACATGTTACCTGCCTGTTCCTGCCCGTCCGTCTGTCTGCTCCTGTTCCCGGTGTCCCTGTGTCCCCTGGTTACTGTTGGTGAGGTTTTTCTTTTGGTTGAAACAGCTTTAATTTAAATACAGCTCGCCTTTTGTTTGGACCCATACTTGCCTCCCTTTTGTTTTACTGCACTTGGGTCCTGTTTCCCCAACCCCTTGACACAGAGCAAACATACACAATACCATGGCTCTGATAAAGCCTATACCGCACACACACACACTAGCCTGCAGCTGTATGTATTGGCTTGGCTGCTCAGACCCTCTTAATGACCTCATAAGTATCAGTGACCTGCAGTCAAGCAGGCCCAGCTTTATTTGGCTGAAAGCAAATGCAACCAGACAACTCCTGCTTTTTCTTTTCACAACGCTTCATTTCCTTAAAGATGTAATGCTGAATTTGCTGTGCTCAAGCTGTTTCTGCAGTACAGGTTCAACAAATGTTATATCTGGCAGATTCTAGCAGAACAATGAAAAGAATGAACGTAAGCGGAGGTAATGTTTTGATCTTGATTTCAGTGTGTTAGTTACCATCTCCCACGGCAAGATACAAGAGTCCTTCTTTTGTACTGCATTGTGTCTGCTGTATACAAACCTATTCATGACTGTTTCTTGAGTTTGATTTTGATTTAGGGAAAATGCATGTTTGGCGGATTTCACATGTAGTAGTGCTATGATCTTGTAAGCAGAAAGTCTGGGCATTGGAAATTGGCCAAAGTCTTCCCCTTGTTAGAGTATGTGCATTTTGAAAACAAACACTACTGAAAATGATGTTAGCGAGGGATATCTTACCTATAAAAGGAACATGTGTACAGGCATCAGGGTCTGTGTGCAGACTTGGTAAAGCCTGACAGTTGGGCAGAAGTGAACTGGGAGAGTGTGACCCGGGGACGGAGCTGAAGAAGCCTGGCTGGACTGAACTGCTGCTCTCTAGCACATACCACTCCTTATGGCAGTACAGCTCCTTCACCGCCAGGCAGTGTTCTCTGTTTCATAAAGGAAGAAAATACATGTGGATGCTGCTCTCTTCCTTTCCTATAGAGTGTTGTAGTAATGTGTCCAAAACTCGAATGTCTGAAGCTTTTATGTGTTATATAAACGGTGGATGCTACCAAGCAACTAAATAGGACCACTAAACGTCATCACACCGAACATTAGCCACCTTTAGTTTACCGATGGTGACGCGGAGCCATGCGGCCGTCCTGTCGTTCGTTCATAGCATTACATTAGCTTTTAATTTCTGGCCAGTGCAATAACGCTTCAAATATCACAAAACTGTGTTAATATTTTCTTCAGTATTCCGGAAACAAAAAATATTACACTATCAGATCAACACAAAAAGAAGCATGGTCTACCTGCAGACAGGTTTAGGCGCTGGTCCTAACCCTGATGGGTTGCAGTCGGGGAAGGAGGAGTGGCAGAGCAGCGAATGCACCGCTGGACTACACAGCATGCTGAGTCCTTCCAAATCCGTCCACCAGCTCTGAACCAGGTACTCCTGCATGTCCTCCGGGTCGGAGAGGGATGAATTGAAGAAAACCAGCAGATCATCTTGCAGTATGTTGCGGCACACATCTCCACGATACGCACTGCAGTAGCCCGCAACGCCCTTGTAGAGTCTATGATGAAGACATACAATTATCATACTTGGTCTACAAAAAACAAATTGAAACCACAATGCTTCCAATAACAAATTATGAATTCATATTCTTGTCAGGCACAATATATTCTAAAGCTGAACATTTATAGTAATGTATAGCTAATTGGAAGGTCTTGTCTGGCTATAGCAAAGTTTCAGGTTTTATTTCTTGTTTGGGGGATACTAAACGACAATCCTTCATTATCTAAATCCCTTATAGATTCTGACTATTGGTCCTCGGGGCAATCATTCTCTCACTTTTTCAGCTGACCAAAAGTCAGAGCTGTGTGCATTTGCCAAACAAAAAGAAAAGGTCTACATCTTTCAACATCTCTAAAATAATCCAGATGTTAATAGAAAAAGGTTGTAGAAGGGTTGTAGGAAATTACATCATGTCTGTCTGTTTGACTTCCTTGCTGCCTTTAGATTGAACAGATCAGTCATGGATAAATAAGCCTGACTTTCTCACTTATTTTGTTCCTATTCTTTGTTTGCAACTCCATCTACCTGCTAGTTTTCCAGCTCTTATGTCTGTTTGTCTTCCGGCATGAACACAAATCCCCATTTCTTTCTGTCTGCCTCACATCCACAGTCTCTCTGTTTATCTGACAGCCCTCACTCCAGTTGTCTCCCTGCCTGCTCTTGCACCGCAACACTTACAAACTCCAGATGTCACCTCCTTGGTTGTTAAACCATTAAACTCAAATCTGATCTGTAAATCTATCAACCGCACCAACTCACTATACCATGTCCTCCTTCTCTTTACTTTCTCTCTGTTCATACATTCTACAGTGTATATGGTCCATATGTGGTCTTGGATGTACATCTAAAGATTCAAAGGCTTTAGTGTCATATGCTCTATATCTACAGTGTAGTCATTGGTAATGAAAACCCCAAGTCTCAGGCTCTTCCAACAGTGCAGAAAACAATATACTTAAGACAATAAAAGAAAAAGAAAAGGGAAAAATGTAGCCGTTACGCCTGATCCTCTGTCTATGACCTATAATCCACTGTCTCTTTCTTCAATCTTACCTCAGAAAATCTCAACAGGACACAAGGCCAACATTTCCATTTACTCTCTTTCTCCTGTCTCTCTATCTTTATCTTCCTCGGTCTCTTTCTGCAGTTACATAGTCCAGATGTGGGATTTGGGGGTGTGCTGTGGTTCAGCAAAGTTCAAATTCAGCTCACACCGTATGGGTGACTGACGGGCCACGATGCAGTTTATTGCCAGAGCTAAAATGTGTATTGTCTTCAGCTGACAGGCAATGTTCTATGTCGTTTTTATGAAACACATGGTTTGGCTGGACTCTCTCACTTGACTAGCACTTTGACTACATAGTAAATAAAAAAAGAGGACATTGAGAGTATTTCTAAAAAGAAAAGCACATTTCTCTTACCTCCACTCTATGGGGAAGTGGCAATATCCGGAAGACGTTGGTTGGAGACACACAAGTAGGAGGAAATGGGTGAAGAGTGTAGGAAAAAAGGCACAAATGAGTTTCTGTAGGAAGAGAAAACCAACCATTGTGCTTCTCTTACGAAGACATAACTATCTGTGAGGATGGAAAGGGACAACCAGGTGTGGAGGGACAGTGTGTGTGGTCAGGGAACAAGGCATGTGTGGGTGTTTGTTTTAGAGGACTGGGGTCATGGGGGGGCGAGTGTATCTGAAGTAGCAACCAAATGGGGAGGACAGCAAACAGCTGAAGCTAAACCAATTTAAATGACAGCTAAGATAACCCAAGACAAAGCAGAAACAACCCCCTGACACACGAGCGTAAGAGCTACCAGTGTCTATGACTGTCATTTTGGAGTGGAATGGAGATGAAAAAGAGTGGGTACCTGCGACAGTGACTTTAGCAGTTGCCTTGACAGTGTTTGCTCCAGAGTTGTGTCTGTTTGCGGCCACACATGTAAACAGGGCCGGCTTATTCACGGTCACTTTGAGAACAGACAGGATCACCTCTCCTATCAAAGTCTCTTCGACCGATGCACCTGAGATCTACATAAAGCAAATAAATTGAGATAATAGAAGAACCAGGTCATCATGCAAAGACAAATATACCCCAAAATTGGTCATAATATAACATAAAAAAGTATGCCCTCTCGCATTAATTGCCCCATACATTTGTATCAGTCCACTAGGGGGCAGCAGAACAGCCTAAAATCACAACATTGACGTACATATATATTTTTGTAATACATTTTTGGGCAACCAGAGAAGGGGGAGACAGAGGGGAAGACACACAGCACATGGCCTTGGGCCGGATTCAAACCCTTCGGGACCAACTCAGCTATACGGCATCCATATTGACAGTCTATATTAACAGTGTAAAGCTTTCATGGCAAACATGTTATGAAAAAGTTTCTTATTTGGTGTTGTGTTATATGGCCACTTCATACATTTAGGATTAATATCCAGTGTATTTTTTGAGTTGTTCAATTTGATTCCCACTAACACTTCGGTATTGAGTTGAGGACAGATAATAAAATTAGAATGAAATTAAAATTGCTGGTTTAATGTCTACAGTGTTCATACACTAAGTATATCACAGACTCACGGGTGTTGAGCTATTAAATTGAGTGTCCACAGAACACTATGTGTCTGGCATTAATATAACCACTTGTGAACATCTCAAACATTTAAATATTCCCTGGCATTTAGACCGGACAAATGTAACTACATAAAATGTCTTGGTTGTTTTTAGTCTCTGTATCGACACACAACGCCTGTATATATATTTATATATATCTATATATATATACATCATGTCAGTGTGTAGTGTTTGTGAGTGTGGGTGCTGATGTGTGACGTGTCTATATTTAAAATTGTGTATGACACTGCTTGTTTTTGGGACGAGCTTGATCCAGCCCCGCTGAAATTAATGACCTTAACAATGTGCCAGGAAAGCAGCTCACACAGTCATTTAAACACACACTTTATTTACAAGTATTATGGGCTTGTAATCACAGTGTAGTTAGCACCCAAGAACTATTAAATACCCAGACGTTATGCAGTGTATGTCTGCCCGCAATGGAACACATTATAGATGTCTGCTTTCTTGTTTGTTGGATTGCAAAAAAAGTCCTGTTTAACATTCTTTAGAAGGTCAAGAATGTAATTTCAACTATGAAAACTCCAATTTTAATAGAGCTGTTTTTCATTTTCGGTCTGATATGTTAACTTTTCTCTTGACTCCAGTTTACAGGAAGTCGACAACTAACTGTCCTGGTGTTTAAAGAAAAAACAAGAATCAAAAAAACGAAAAACACTTGGCACGAGTTGAGAGTAATGTCTTCTCCTGATGTCCCTGATGTTGTTTCAACTGCAAGGGGGGGTTAAAACTAAGCCATTGTAATGACTCACATGTTAGACCATAATCACTGGATGAATAAACTTAGCACGCTTCTTGGCAATTAGACAATTGGCACTCTGGGGGACAAATCTGTTACAGTTATGTTGCTTGTTTAAAAAATGTTATCAGCAGGTTCATGTATTCTGTGTCTCCTACTGTTGTTCATCTTTTTATTACCTCAATAATAAATCTGCTCTCTGTAACAGATGTTAATTCCACATAGACCACCTTACAGATGGCTGTAGGTCCATCATGCCAGATTTTTGCAGCAGTTAACACAAACCATTCAACTCCCTAAGACCCCACTGGCTCCTTTTGAAAAGGCAATCCAATTAAAGCCGATAACACTGTGTAGTATTAAGTAGAACGCAATCTTTTCAAGCCTCTGTAAACATAAAGAAAGTTGCTTCTTTGCTATGCTTAACCGTTATGTTGATCAAGACACGTCGACAGCTGTGATAACATTACCGAAAACACTACAGTTGGCATGCAAAGCTGTACAGCAACGAGTCCTCACATTGTACCTGAATGATAGAATAGATCGTTTGCCAATTACATATAAAACGACATCTGTAAATGTTGCGCAATCGAAAAATAGCAAATTGAAATACAACTACTGGCTATCTTAAGGAAAAGATGACTGAGTTCAAAAAAGTGCTTTTTTAACAAGTTGGTGTAGGTATGTTAATTAGGAGACATGAGTAAGTTAATCCATGTTAAAAAGTGCAATGTTCTTTCACATACGGATATGAACAGTGGTCCCCACAGTTAAAGCTATTTGTTTGTTGGACCGGTCCATCTTCCCTGACCTTTTTCCTATGTGGACTTTGTTGTTCTTCATATGTCACCTGACTTCCTCCTTTGCTCCTGTCGCCACCAGGGGTCGAAATATATTGATTGCACTCAGGACTTACTCTGTGTTTTTGGAGGGAGTGGTTAGCTCAAAAGACAACAACATAATTTAGCTTCAACCTCTTAAGAAAGGAGGGTGTTGCTTCTGTAGACTGCAATCAATCCTTAAGACCTAATGGTGATGTGTAGCTAGCTGCAGCAGCAATGCAGTTCTGTATGTCTGACAGTATAAATCGATCCACTGCAGGAACATTATTGAAGTTATGCATGATAGCTAGCAAATGTTTTTTTTCTTGAGCCCTGTGTCGATTATTTGGTCTTTGGATTGCTATCTAACTTGGTTTTGACAAAATTGACAATGCTACCGAGTAGGTTCAGGATCTATGCTATTTGAAAATGAAGGCTTTTTGTTCAATTTTATGTGAGTATTGTATTGGACTGCAATGCATGTTCGGTTTTCCAGACCATCTGCACTGTTATTGTCAGTGATTTCCCATTATGTAAGACCTTTCTGGCTGACAATGTGTCACAATGTCAGCTACGTGATAAAAATGTCTCTGACGCTGGCTGTGGTAAATGACATTTGAGCCAACACAACCATTGTAAAGGAGACAACAATATTCCCAGTGAGATCGCAAGCATTTATGAGAGTCTGAGGACTGGGCATAGCCACAACGAATAGAGCTCCCACAATGAGTCTTGTTTTATGAGGTTTAGAGGCTTTATGACCCTGATAGGGATAAATATGTAGATTTACAATGGATTCAGCTACAACACAGCCTCAGTCAAGGAACATCTTGAAACCCATGTGGGGCAACCCCCACAAAAATGCGATTTTACACAACACACTGAACCGGAACACTCACAGTATTCCCATTTTCGAGCCAGGTGATGGTCGGGATCGGATTTCCTGTGGCGTTACATTCCAGGGAAATCTGGCTGCCATAGGCTACTCGCTTCTCCTTAGGAACCCGCAGGATTCGTGCTGGAGCTAAACACATGTAGACACAATCTCACATACATATATCGCAACCAAACATCTATATTCCTCCGGCTCAACGTACATACTGTGTAAGACGTAGAGAGTGAAGCAAGGTTAAAATACATACCCTGGACCTCTATGGTGACAGGCTTTGAAAAGGCCAAACCAAAGCTATTCCTGGCCACGCAGCGATACTGTCCTGCATCCTGCTTCTGGATGTTATGGATCTTCAATCCACCGTAGTCAAGAACGGTAACACGGTCACTGATCTGGGAGAGATGAGACAGTTTTTGAACTATTTTCAAAGTAAGTACTGTAATACTGTGGGACCCTAGAAACCAAGTCAAGAAGAGGGTTTTCAGAATCCTTTATGGTAATATACAGTATATATAGTCTACAGTATATATAGAATTAAAAAAAGAAGCATACTTTGATAATCTCATCGTCTTTGAGCCATGTGACATCTGGTTTGGGGTTGCCGAGGGTAACACAGGGCAGCACTGCTTTGGAGTCTACCAATAGGGTAACATTGGTAGGATGGCGTTTGATCTGTGGCTCTGTTGGAAAGAACAAAAGATACAGTGGTTCAGCCTTTTGTCTCAATGCTACTGTGATTGGAATATGAATATATAGATCCTGAAAAAAAGACAGACATACTCATCTTGAGCTGCAGAGCTCCACAGCTTTTGGCTGCCTCTCCAATGCCGTTACTGGCGATGCAGCAGTACTCTCCATTGTCTGTGTCTCTTACACGAGGAATGCTTAGCATCTGCCCATGCTCCCTTGTAATGTACCGGGTGTCATAGTACCTGGTATGACAAAAAGGAGTGCATGAAGGGAAGTTTATATTAAGAATTATTTTTTAAATCATCCAATATATACAAATCCATGCTGTGTATGTAATGTAACTACAATACCAACACAGCTATACTTAAAACACACTTTTTAAAATATTAGTAGTGTGATGGTCAGCATTAGCAGCTAGCGTTACTAGCATTTTACTGACTAATGGAATATGTCAGCCTTGCAATAAGCTCTGAGTGCTACAGATATTTGATACATTTTGTCCAGTGTTAGCCAAAAGTGGCTAATGTGGACATCATCAACATTAAAAATGACGTTATTGTCAGCATTTTGCTGGGCAACAAGTCAGCTCATCTCACCGGCATTTTGCATTTAACTATAGCCTTGTGATTGCCAAAGTAAGTAGCTAAAGGTGCAGCCATAATGGGAAAGAGCACCTAACGAAAAGACATCACAGTATTTCTCACAATATTAGATACGTTTCTAAATGCTGTAGGTTTGAGCTTACATTATTGGTTGGTTATTCTTGGTCCAAGTGATCTCAGCAGGGGGACGGGACTCCACCTCACAGATGAAGGTGGCATTGTGATCCAGAAGTATGTCCACTGTCTCCAATAAGGTGATGATACGAGGTGCTAGGTGTGAAACAAATTAAAAGAAAAGATGTTTGTTACAAAATAAGAAATGTATTGTCATGTTTGTGAATAAAGGGACTTGTCAAATACAAATTAGCAACACTTTCATATCTTTTGAATCACACAAACAAATGTGTGTGCACTGCAGTATTTGAGCTGAATCACATAGCAGATGAATATATATACTGAACAGCGAATTATCTGAAAAACAAAATGACTAATGCACAACGTTTTGTAGCATTGAAGATGGGTTATAAAATTGACAATGTTGTTGCTTTACAGTACATTACAGTCTTACTCAGGGAAGTGTACACAGCTGCATCTTTTCAGCCAAATGTTTTTGGCCTTTTTGGCATTCTTATTTTAGATTGAGTCATCTGTACCGGTTACTTAAGACTGTTGATCAATGCTGGGACCACCAGATCAGAGGTTATCAGCCTTGTTGCAGAAGAAGGATGGCCTTGAGGAGACGAAAAGTCTGTTTTTTGGGGGGGATTTTGCTAAATTATATAAAGTAAGAAGAAAGAGGAGAACAAGATAAATATTTGGGAGATGTTATGATGACGGTAAAGAAAGACTTCTTGAGGTTTAGCTTTATTTTCATTTTAATTTGGCTAGAAAAACAACATTTGAATACAAGTTCCAAGGATTGACTCTCTCCCTGCACTAACCTTCTCATTTTCACAGATGGTCTTTGTTAAAAAATAAGTGGGCTTTTTATAAGTAAGAAGAACTGGGTGTTCTTTATGATATAAACCAGGTGAATCCAGATTAAAGATGTGAGCTTTATTAATTCATATTGTCAAGGAGTTGTATGAAAAAAGAGAAGAGGGATTATTTTGAGGGGTCAACTCAGTATTAGTTAGGTGGTCTGATGTGTATTTATTTTCAACTCAGGGGGGATTTATTGAAGAGGGGAAAATGAGGGGGAGTAAAAACAAAGAAAAGCCCTGTTCAAAAGGAACTAGATGGAGAAAGATAGTAGCAGCACAGTGGCAGAAACTGTTTATACTGTATGTGGATCGAGATCAAAGACATCAGGCTTGTTTTAAACTTTCTTTGAACTGGGAAGGAACGATCAGAGAAGTGGAGAAGGAATAGAGAAGAAAAGAGGAAAGGATTAAGGTTTAGAGGACATTATGCTTGTTGTGTCTGTTGTGAAACAAAGATTTCACAATAACAAAGCTGGAAAAGTTGGCCAACGTCCACACCCCCAACTTCAGGCCACTGCTGCTGTTTGACTGATGAATAGATCACGGATCCCGAAACCGTGCTTTCTCCTTAAGCAATGTGAAACATCTCATTTCAGTACATGCTTTGTTGGTCCTTGGCTGAAATGTTCCTGGCGTGATGTTGTTTCCTGTTTTATTTTGAAATCATTTCTCTTTGTCTTGTCTGGTTTTAACTTCCTGTGTTTTTGTTTTTCTTGCCTGTGTGATTGTATGATTGTGTTCACTTTCTGCCTTTGTGTTTTTTCCTGTCCACTCCAGCAGTGAGTATTACTCTTGTGTGTATACGCCTGTGTCTCCTTTTGTTTTTTGTCGGTTTGTCGTCTATGTTCCTGTCTGGTTCTGATGTGTGGTGTATTTCGTCCCTGCCTGATTCCAAGTGTTCCTGCTCGTGTAGGTGCCCTTGTTCCCACACCCGGTCTGTACTCACTTCAGTTTTTTGTTCACGTTTTTTTTTATCTGGTTCCCCTCGTTTTTTTGTGTTAAACTGTCCTTTTCATCAGTTTTTCTGAATTCAAAGCCCAAGTTTTTGTTATCTACTCCCTCTTTTTCTGCGTTTTGGTCCAACCTTCCTGCCAAAACCATGACAGGAATATCTCATAGACAATTGGATCAATTGTTATCTAGTTATTTGTAAAAAGCAATGTTCCACAGGAGATGAATCCCCAATGACCTTTGTTCCACCAACAGCTTAACATTTTTTGTATGAAATGTCTTTAAAATGACTGCATGAATGGCTATGACATTTTATAAAGATACATGTGTCCCAGCCTTCTGTAGAGCCTTTAACTTATAACATCCAGTGAAATCCATCCATTTGTTGTTTGCTTTGATTTACACTTCATCCTCTACGTTATTTTTCACCCTGACCAAAACAATCGTAAATCTCCCTGATTTAATCATGCAGACCAGATACTTGTTTGTTATACTTGATTCTATCAAGTGGTCAAAGAAGACAAACAAAAAGTATAGTTTTGTTCTCACACAGAAAACCCCATTAACTTATCATTTAATTGGTCTTAATTCATCCTGAAGCACATTTTATAGTATTGACTGGCACCATAAAACCATTTCTAACGTGGGTAATCATAAATGGATTTAGCTAATGCTGTCAACACTTTATTAAAAACCTAACACTTGAAAGGTTTCTCATTAACTAGACCCATGTGACTTAATGCGGCCTTTACATCTTTCTTTGGTGTGACACATTAATAATGATTAACACCCATTTTATTTGTTTGTTCACATAAAATTTTACTGAAATCAACAAGCTAATAAAAGCGCGGTCAGCCCAGGAAAGCACATTAAAGTGAACTATTATGTTTCAAACAACTCAGCTTTGCTAAACAACCCAAGCCTCAAAACCACAACAGATCAAAAAATAATAGTAAAAGTAAAGTCATAATTCAGTTTCACTCGACTTGTCAATACAGAGTTGCTTAATATTCATTTGCAGTCGCCTGTTGTAAAAATGTGGTTGATTGAGTCACGGAGGATTACACTTATTTTCAGTCTTCAAGATTTTAAATGGTTGCTATTAGGTATGGGCAACAACATTAGGGTTAGGGTTAGGAAAAAGATCATGGTTTGGCATTACAAAATGGAAATGGAAATATTTAACTATTGACATAATGTCATATAGCTCAGCGATTTAGTTTCATGTTGACATAAAGTGTCAGTTAAAATACTTAAACTTTGAGTTCAAACTCGGGAAAAAGTCCTGTGTTTGATTGGCGAATCCACCCTAGGTCTGTTGCTCTTAGATTCCAACAATTATGCGAGTGGACTAACATTGTTGATGGATGAAAAGGATTAAACCGATGCCTTAAGGTGCCTTTTGAGTTGGCATAAAGACGCAGAGGCCTACTTCTCGAATGGCGGTATGTGACGCCTTTTGAGCGTGAGCAGGCTCAACAGGTTGATGAATTTTCTCACTTGTAAGCACAATTTATTACTGACAGGATGCCTAAAGCATTTTGGCCCATCACGAAGATGCCATCCAAATTCATTTCAGCCTTGTCATCACTGACTGACAACGCAAATCACACGTCGTTTGCCAGGCCCGGCCCTGCACCATGGCAACCCAATCCCAGCTACAATACTTCCCTGAATGAATGTCACACAATCTACACCACCTGTTTCTCTGAGCCAATCTTCTGTATGTACTCACAAAACATGTATTGTATGTCAATAGCCTGCTCTGGATGCCGGTGCATGTGACTGTAAAAGTTGTGCCAGCATTTGATACGGTGCCCATCTCACATGTCCTGAAATCCCAAGGCCGAACCTACTGCCTCCAAGTCTTTGCGTTCAATGAACTGTCCATTTTTCTTTTTTTACTGAAGGGGTTTTTACAAATACATGTAAAACCACTAAGGTTTAATAAAGTGTACAAGTTCTTCTACGCATAAAAGTATACAAAATGCATCATGTTTGTGTACAGTATTGCTGTGGTGGTGGTGCTGGTGAATCGGTTCCTAAACACATTTACAACAGCCTGCTCAGGGGATATGCCAGAGTGTAGGAAGGATGTAGATTTAGTCGCATTTACACTGCGAAGACTTATAAACACCTTCTCCTTTTCCCTACAGGATGTGGTAGAAAATAGCTGATCTCACAGCGACATGTGTTGAAACTCAATATTTGTTTTTCTTGACAGAAAAAAGTAGAGTGAGAATAGAAGATGCTCAGCAAGATACTTATCTTTCCTCACCTATCCATTGTTGACAGTGTTGATTTTTGTCTTTCTGAGTCCTTTGTATTTCAACACATTTAAAGGTAAGATCATGCAAAACACATATATGTTTTATCCTTGTCCTTTTTTCATATTCCCGTTTTAATGTCTGTATGGTAAATACCTTTAATGTAGACTACCAAGCACACATCATCTTATAAACCTCTATGAAGGGAAAACTGTTATACAGAATCAACATGTGTTTTTTTTTTTACAATATCCTGAGACACTTTTGATTACTTCTGCTAAGAAAGACAGTTTTAAAAGCTTTCTTCATTAAAGCATTTAAAAGCCTATTATACGTACCTCTCTGCATCCCCTCAGTTGAGGTGACCAGAACCAGCAGAAAGACTGAAATGGTGTCCACAACTTTCATCTTGGCTCTCGAAAGGTCCGTCCTTTTGACATGTACACAGAATAGGCCCGGTGGTTAGATTCCCATGGCAGGTCAGGAGACGTTCTCTCTTGGTGTTTTCCTTCACTGTGTGCGTCTGCGTGTGTCTTATCCAGGGACAGCCATGAGCTCTGTGCTCAACAAGGACCAGTTCAGTCACTGTGTGTGCATGTGTGTGTGTGTGTAAGTGTGTGTGTGTGAGATTGACGGTGGCAGCTGCTAGCTGTCCTCATGTACAGTCACTTAGGTTTTGTAGCTTTGCTCAAAGCTCCAAAGGCTCCAGTGCTGGAGAGCTATCCTCATCCACAGTGATCAACAACAGGGTTTATTCATGGAGCAACACAACAAACTGCGTTCAAGGTTCCGCTTTTTAGTGCCCTGTCCCAAGTCATAGGACATATTTATGTCAGTGACGCTACAGAAATAGAAATCAAAAGGAAGAAACAGCTCTTATTGCTTTGACTAAATTGAATACAAACACAGTGTGTCGTGTGTTGATGAAAAGTAAAAGTTGCAAAGATACAGAACTTAATCTTATATAGGACAAAGGTGACAAACAAACATAAAAGCAGCAAAGAATTTACTGTACACGACACTATACTGTTACTGGTTTTGTCTCAGTTTGAAGTCTGATATGCAGATTGACAATATAAACAGTACATGTAACATAGGGTAGGGTTAGGGGGGTATACATTATACTCTTTTCTACAAACAAATGCACAGTCATCTTCAAACTCACCACTTGACATGTATTTACTGTCACATTTTGACATATGCACAAGTCCAGGAGGCAGCCTTTGTGTCCACCTGTTGCCTGCCAGCCTGTATGTCCTGTGTTATTTTAGGAAAGGAATGGCATTTCAGTTCATTTACTTCTCATCCGTTCTGCTTTGAATGGCGTCAACTATTGTACTCCCCCAGCAGGCAAAGTAACATTTTGTTGTTAAGGAAAAACTGTAGTACAGATCTTTAAAAACTGACAATATGATTTATCTGTTGCTTTTTAAACGTGGTAGTTGGCTGCATTTTTGTGACTCGTTTCATATTCAAGACAACAGCCTACTGTTTCTTTTGATGGTCATTTTATTTATAAAAAAAAAAAAAGAGGAATGACAAGAGATGTAAAAAAGAGCCATTAAATGTCCACATTTTGATTCTATCTCTATCCTTTTATCCCTTTTATAGTGTGCTTGTGTTTAACTCTGACTTATTCTCTTTTCAGGCCTTATAACAACATACAGCTCTGGGGAAAAAAAAGTCTCAATCTCTACATGTATATCAGCCATTCCAGTGTCTGTTGAATTCCAACACAGAGAAATGTTGTCAGTAGTTTATAGAATACAAGAAATAAACAATTTAACTCAAAGACATACCTATAAATAGTAAAACCAAAGAAACTGGTAATGTTTGTGGTCTCTTAATTTTTACCAGAGCCGATATACAAAATAACTATTAGCAGTTAACTCACACTGCACGCCACTAGGTGATGCTGTTATGCAGGGCATAGGATTTTCCCCTTCAAGGTTTTATTTGTCATATGCACAGCATATACAACGTATATTTTGGCAATGAAAATCTTATATCCCTTCCAATAAAGCCAACATATTGCTGTAAAGCGTCTTTGAGTAAGTGCTTATCGATAATAATACATCACTTCTTACTTATTGAGGAAATGTTCTATTATTAAATTGAATCTGCAAACTAGTGACTAAAGGTAATACATAAATATGTACAATACTTGCCTTTGAATTGAAGCAGTGGAAGTATAAGTGGATTAATGTGGAAATACTCCACTAAGGTACCTCAATTAATCCACAGTACATGATTAAATGTACCCCGCCAACACCAAAGAAAAAACACATTTCATTGTCAAACTACCAAGTGTAAGGGAATACTGACTCAGCAGTTCAATTGTGGAACTCCTCTGGCTCCCTCTGCTGACATATAAAACACCCAACCGTAAACTAAGGTTAAACCTTTTCATAAATGATTTAGTTGAGCAAATTGGACACTGCTTGTGTTGCATTCCTGGATCGACTGTTGCAACGTGTTTGCATTGCATGCATTCAGTCGTTTTTATTTATTTATGTGAAGCATTGAATTAATGTTTGATAACAGTTGCAAACAGCTGTTTTTCTCTGAGAGAGCATAAACACTTAGGCATGGTTACACTTAAAGACCATGGCATTTTTAATAACACCATGAAAAACTTTTACTTTTAGATCTTTCAAAGCTGCTGCCTCCGGGTTCAGAAAATAACCATGCTTTGAGGTTAGATTATATGTTAGGAACAATCTCTGCCCATTTCCCCTTTAACAAGCTACTAGAGTCCCATTTTGTTCCACTGAAGCTGCTCCGTAATCCACATTCTGTCCCAGTTAGGAAAGAAAGAGAAAAAAAGTTGAGCAGATCCATTTTTTAAGATCTTATTTCTTCACTTTAAAAATGTAATTAAACAAACTCTAAATGTCCAGCAGGATTATGGTTGCATATTTAAAAACATGTTGAATATTGGAAATTGAGACAAAACAAACATGCAACAAAACTACTTTCCTTAAAGTAAAGGAACGAGCACTGTTCCCTGTGGTACTCCATGTCGGATATAATTGACTAAATACAGGGAAGATATTGTCATCTGAATATACTTAGTGTCAGCCAGCTTTCCTGGAGCCCCACTTGGTAATGCTAGCTACACCTGTCCGGGTTTGGCAACCTTGAGTGTTTGCTCTTTAACAAACCATGAGCAACATGACTATGGTGCCTTTGTTGGAACCCATATATTATGTCTCTATAATGTTTGTTCTCAGCAAACTCTCCTGGATTATTGTTCTCTTTATTCTACTTTATGAATACACAACTGTCATCCTGTATGACCAGCTGCATGATATCAATATTTCACCAATGACCTCCCAGATTCAGCTTTTACAGTCATAGTCTAGGTACTAGCATTTCTAGATTTCCATTGATTTTGTGTAGGGTATATAAAGTGTTCTAGTCCTTAACTTGAGTTATTTATTGTATTTGTTTACAATCAAATGTCTGAAAATACATCATTGTTGTTTTTTATATACTGGACATTACAACCTATTTGTTCACCTTTGGGTATGAACATAATAGGTAATTTTCTTTACATTTGTATGTTCAGTTTTGCCTTCCTTGTTTAGGCATATCTGTTTTAGTTAGTGTGACTAGCACCATTTGAAAGTGGTGTCAAACTCATTGCATGTAAACATACATGGTAAAAAATGCTGACTCAGATATTCATTAGGTCAAACATTTAACATTTGCTAACAACTTCAAGCTTTAAAAACCCTTAAAGAAATGGTTTGCTTCCACACTCTCAGTCTCTCTCTCTCTCACACACACACACACACACACACACACACACACACACACACACACACACACACACACACACACACACACACACACACACACACACACACAAGCACAGCAGGCGAGTCATATCTGGTGTCAGTCCGCCCCTCCTTCTCAACACTGTCTCAACCTGTCTTGCAATAATTAACCAGCTGCTGCAGTGTGCTCCACAACCTCACCTCCGACCACATGCACTGTACTCTGGACCTATGACAAACACAAACTCACCACACACACACACACACACACACACACACACACACACACACACACACACACACACACACGCGCAAAGAAGGTTTAAAACCTCAAACATGGAGTGAATCAGCTTAATTTGTTTCGAGACTGTAGGACTGTACAGGTAGGAGTGAATGTTTGTTTGATCATTTGTTATTCCATGCTTCTCATGTGATTACCTATGGAAGTTAAAAAGCAAAAAGCTGCTGTGTTAAGCTAACAATAGCATAAACTAATACAGAATTTATTTGAATGAGACTGAATTGTAATGGGTGATTAAACTAATATACTTTAGTGTGTGTTGTACTATGTGTTTAACCAACAGCTAACTTGTCTTTCATTGTCAACTTGCAAGCGTTTATGTCACAGTTCATATAACCTAAAGTTTCTGGGTTTCAATTGTATTAATACATGTTTTACAGCTCAGTTAAAGTCTGCTGCACTTTCATAGACACAGAAGATGTATTGCTTAAACACTTGCTGTAAACATGTGTTAACTTAATCAGTGTAAGGCAGTAAATGCATTTCAATAAACTAAAACAAAACCAAAAAAGAGATTGTGATCCCACAGGGGAAACTGTGCTAGGATAACATCATATTTAGTTTGACTACAATACTAAAGGAGAAAGGAGTGTAAAGGTGAGGCAGAGAGAGGGGGAGTGGCCTACAGGAAGGCAATAAAGGGAGAAAACGGGTGTGTCATGGTTTGCTTTGGCTTTTTATCCCCCTGCCAATATCTTTTCTTTGTTACTCCTTGTATCACTTAAACCGATAATACATGTGTATGAATAACAAAGTCTTTCCATTTTAAGTCACTCAAATAAACAACAGTTGTGTATTTCCCTGACTGTCCTGTTTTGTGAGATTCCTTGGATGCCTGGAGCAGTTCCTTTTGAGTTAATACTGAAATAGCTGCTGCATATAGAACAATACCTCTTTTGGAGGTATGAACTCTCATAGATTATTGACTTTGTAATGTTTTCAACTTTTGAGTAGCTCTCCTTTTTTATTTTTATGATCAGCCTTGACTTTAAACTCCATGTGATTCACAAATCACACACTCATGCAGTTTGGATGCCTTTGCTCCTGCATGTTGAGGCTTGTGAGACACAGAGCTTGCATGAGCTCAAGTGAGACATGTTTTACCAAAAAACTGAAATGTATCCTCTCCACTACTTCTTCTTCTACTACATTTTTCTGTACATTTATGAAACACCTTTTCTATGAAAGTATATCATGCCCCAGGTAAAGTTTGTTAATTCTCAAACACACCTTGAAGACATTGGGTGCAACTACGGGTTTAATCGTGCCAAAGAGCAGCTCTAAAGCCATACATGGCAATTGAGTGCTGTGATCTAGAGTTCTGCACCTTGCCAGGTAGACATAGGTCCTCTTACATTTTGTTTGTGCTGGTATAAAATGGTCCCTGTGTATGACATTGAACCGTTAATCAGAGCGGTGAGTGCTTGTGCTGCTGATGACAACTGCTAAATACCTGAGATATTTACATAGCAGCGAACAGGCTCAGACAGAGAGCTGGAAATAATGAAAGAAGGGGAGCAATAGGACTATAGTATTAATTCAGAAGAAAGAAATAAGGCTCAAAAGAAGAGAAGCCACGTGGAAACTTCCAGCAGGCTCTGCACATATACTTCTGTGACCAAAGGATAAACAAATGGTCTGCTCTACACTGTCATCACTGGTTGCTGGGTGGAGTACTGTTATTAAATCTCTCGGAGAAGGCACAAAAAAAAAGAAAGTGAAAGAGTTAAGGCACGGCACGAGCGAGAGAGGGATAAATATAACACAGAAACTTCCGAGAGAGGGAGAGGAAAAAAAGATATTTAAAGCACAGAGGAGAAAGGGACAAAGAGACTGAGTCGAAGAGAGCTTTTGTTTGTCATGTTAGAGACGGTAAGACTAAAATGATGTGTCAAAAATTAACTAAGTGTTGGTTTTACAAGTGCAGTGTTGTTCGTATTCTGTGTAATTCGTTCTCTATAATGCTGCTAATGTGGCTTCATTCAGGAAGTACCATTCAACAAGTTGCCAGTGTTAACTACTGCTCCGAGCTCTAGAGTTATCCATGTCTGCACAAGCTGTTGCTATGAATAATTGGTTCTTTTATGGGTGCTTTTTTCTCTGTTGGCAGTAACCAGAGATGAACAAAGCACATCTTCTCCCAGTGATCCATGCAGGGGACGGGAGGACTCTGTCCAGGTGGGGCACTGCTTAAACTCTGCTGAATTTTAGCTGAAAGTACCCCAGGATGTGGTACATGTAGACACTATCAAGCTTAACCACCTGGGATTCATGAATTAATTCATTGAAAATCTGATTCAGCTAAAGATTAAAACAAGGACAAGCAGAACATACAAAACTTTTACCATTTTTAAACATTTGTGTGGAAGCCCTGACAGGCATTTGAGAATCAAAAACCCTTATTTTTATTTCCGCATTAAAGGTACAATGTTCATATATTGTGTGATGGCAGGTTATGTACACCTTATGTTTTGAGGACATAGAAAAATTGAAATTCACCTGGAAAAAAACTTCTGGTTGTATTTATGACATGGGGCAGTGTTGCACTTCTGCCTCTTGTGGCCAGAATGAGTATTACACCAACAATGACAAAGAAAAATGTATATTACTGCAAGTTAGAAAAGCTAACCTGCAAACCTTTTTTTACTCCCTGTACATACATATGTTCATAGAGAACAACAACATGTTGTCACACCTTATCTCGAGTCATAAACAAAGACAAAATAATTATTTAGGTTGATGTAGATGTGTGTGCAAAAGTTAGTGGAATAAATATGCAATGATGAATGCCCCAAAAAAATGAGCAGTTGTGTATGCGGTGTGTTAAGATTTGTATTGACAGTAATGCTGAAAAATGGAGTGTATTCAATCTAAAAAATCTATCATTTCCAGACATAGTGGATGTCAGTATTATTTAAAGATTGCTGCTGCTGTGTTTATTCCAGAGCAGAGTTTCACTCACTACTAAACACCTACAACTGCTTTCTCAAGGACCACACTCAACTCCACCTCAGTTACTCACTGGTATGTTAAAATATTACATTTCTTCATCTCTTCTCCTTGTCAGACCTTTTATTATTTGTCAGAACTTGTCCCAGATGTATCGCATGTCTTAAGGGCTCTTATTTAAAACCAATTCAATAGCTGCCTTTAACGTTTGGCTCATCATAAGGTGTAGTGTTATTGAATGTATTAAAGTAATTATACACCATGCAGGTGTTTGTGGGTCTGTGTGTGTAACAGGATGGTGATGGAGAGGTGGTGGTGGAAGGGTTCCTGAATATCTCCTGGGGAGTACGGAGACCCATCCGTCTGAAGATACAGGACGAGAAACAGATGCTGCCCTTCGTTCCTCTGATCTCACTCGGGCCCTTCAGCCCAGTCAGCCCCATCGGAGACAAGAGGTGCCTTTCAGCTTTTGTGTTCATTAGCATTAGAAAAATAAGTTATTTTGGGAGATTATCTTCTTCTTGCTGATGGACTCATCTCAATAACATTTGTGTCATGCTGAATTGACTAGTTACAACCAGGCAATGATAATAATGTGGGCGGTTGTGCTTCATAGAGCGTCTTCTTTTAGACTAGAGGAAAGAAGAACATCCAAAATATACATTTGGGAGTTTATTTTACTTTCTTTGTCCATTGAAACTATACACGTAGTTTTGTTTAAAATTTGCAAAGCATTTGTCCTTGTTAAACACACAAAAAAGTGGGCTTTTAAACAGATACACAGCAGTGTGAATGGGTTAGGGTTAGGGTTAGTATGAATTTGTACTTACATTCAATTTGGATCAGTTTTAAGTCTCTGAGATGATTCCTCCCTTCTCTGTATTTTTGCAGGGGTATGTCTCGATGGGGAGAATATTCGGACCTTCACCAGATGGATGAGATGTCTGAAACACCACTGGACACAGTCGTCATCAAACCTTTGCCAGGTTGTTTTTAATTTCCTCCCATATCCCAGCCTGGGATGTTTTAATTGTGTTATCCCTAACCCTAACCTTATTAAGTAAAAGTACAAAAGTAACATTAAGTTAATCCTTTCAGGTATTATACAAAGTAATCAAACGTCATTGTTAATTTTATGTATTTATCTCCATGTTGTGTCTCACAGAATAAGTCAACAGTGTTATATGTTTGGGTTCTTTACACCAAATGTAGAATATGACACACTTTCTGTTTGTGTAAACTCTAAAGGCCCTGCTGTGTATGAGACGACCACTCTGCGTCCCGTGAGGCAGAGGAGCTGCGACCTGGAGGCAGAGTCCAACCTGATCCGCTGTATGAGTGACGCCTCATTGGTGAAGAGGAGGAGGGGGAGGGGGAAGTCAGCAGCACAAAGAGAGCAAGAAAGACAACACCGCTTTTCCATTAATGGACACTTCTATAACTATAAGGTAGCTTTCTGCCCAACATCATCCCTTTTTCGTCAATGCTGTTTCTATGTAACTTCCCTCTACCCTCTTTTTCCCCCCCATCTTCTACAGACCGCCATCTTTACTCCATCCTTTGGCACTCCTACCAAAGTTCGTATCTCAAGCAAGATGAACACAAACCAGGTTATTGAACAGCTGCTACACAAGTTCAAGGTGAGCTTTTGTTCTTCAAATCGTGTGAGTAAAGGCACTTGTGTTATATCTGGTTTTAACTCAATTCTTCTTAAATGGATATTTGTTGGATTAAACCCTAAATACAAAAACGATTTAAATGTATTTGACTGTTAATAAAATGAATAATTATGCAGCACTGTTTGGCTATGTTAGTTGTAATGATTAGGTTAGCTTTTTTTACTCTAGTTTTTGAATGTTTTCTAAAGGTTGCGTATGTGGTGTCAAGTGGGTGAAGATGTTTCTTCATTTGCATGTGTTATGGCACATTTGGGTTTTTTGTTTGAATAGTTTTTGAAACTGCAGCAAATTTCTCCTAATGGAAGTGTTTTGTTCGCACCTGTAGGCCACCGTATTAAAGCTCCTTGAGACACATTTCTAAACTGGGATATTGGGTATTACACATTTCTTATCCATTAATTATGGATTGCACTTCCTTACACACCTATTTTTTTATTTTGAGAAAAAAATCTTATATGGGCTCTTTAACAAAGTTACTATACTATATTTTTAAGAACAAAATATATATTATAAATATTTAAAACACACAAATAACATACTGCAACGGGATGTAATTTACTAAAAAGGGAATACTCAACTTTAACATGTGAAAGCAGGGATTGGTTATTAATATTGATATTTTTCAACAGATAGAGAACGACCCTCAGGAGTTTGCCCTATACTGTGTTCATCAGAGTGGAGGTAAGGCTTTTCACACAGTAAATTAAACAATCAGAAGATAGAAGACAGCAAAAATGCTTCACTGATGTTGTGTGTCCAGAAAAGAGGAAGCTCAGTGACAGAGACCAGCCCCTGTGGGAGCGCATACTGCAGGGACCCTCTGACGACATTATGAAGATTTTCTTGATCGACATGGACGAGCAGGAAGTCAGCAATGCTGTGAGTTGTCTAGTAGTAGTAGAAGTAGTAGAGACCAGGCCAGTACACTTTAAGCATATTTATAATAAAAGGACCCTGCATACATGTGTTCTGGTGCAGCTTCATCTGAGTTTACAGACATGCAACAATTTAAATGTATTCATCCATCTTCGATTGTCAATAGGCTTTGCATGTATAATAAAAGAGACTTATACATGAAAAACATATAATATTTTAAATGAAAATCAAGGTTTGTTATACATTAGTTGGAGATTCAAATAATTTCATTTATTTAATCATGCAAATATAGATGTCCCTCTGTCCCGGGATAATTATTATTAGTGTGAGAGCAAAGATACTTATTCGCTATTTGACAGTTCTTATTTGACAAGCTTATTTTTTTCCTTTCAGGTAGCACAGTATCTGAACCTGGAGCTTCCTATCTTGGAGCAGGTTCTACTGAAACTCAGAGAGGAGGAGAACAGAGAGATACAGAGAGTTGTAAACAAGTGAGTATGCGACTGTGATCTTTGAATTGAAGTACTTTCCTCAGAGGACGCCATTCACTTCAGTGAGGATTGAGTGTAAGATGACTGACAATGAAATCTGTTAGGAAGGTCAAGGAAAATGTAACATTTTTGGTCTTAGAGATGTTTGATGCATAAGCTACAGAAGCCCTGAGAGGCAAGTGAAAAAAATAACAAGTGTCTATATTGTTTCCTCATAGACCATACATGGTTTTAAGTGTTTGGAAAAACCTCTGTAGTTACACTGCTATGGCAGGTGATGGCGCCATTATTCTAAATTAACTTATTTGCTTCATACTTGTTGTCTTTGTGTATTTACATGTGTTCTTTTTTGTTCGTGTGTTTCTCAGGTACCACAAACAGCATAGACTCCTGTCCCATGTACTGACCCGTAAGATGTCACCTCACATTGAGACCAGCGTGTGACAATTGCAAACACAAGGCCTTTCATGCATCACAGCACCACGAAAGAGTAGCTTTGTTGAACTTTACAGCAACATGGCTGTAGATGCAAAAAAAAAGTACGAATGTGAAACAAAATGGTGAGTATTTAGTAAAATACCACCTATCTGACACACTGACAGAAACAGTTGTTCTAATGAGTTATGTCATTTTAGTATGTCAGGTGATCTTTATTTCTCTTTTTTTTTAAATAAGTTCACGATGAAATTGTAAATGCTGCTGTAAATAATTGTAAATCAGTGTCGTCTGTTAATAAATATAAGATGTGGGACCAAAAGGACCTCTTTTGTGTGTTTCTGCTCTTTGTTTATCAAGAATGAAAAAGGATTCCTCTTATTAAGAAATAAAAAAAAACATCAAGAAATAAATAAACACAAAATAAATAATGAAATAAAACAAGTTAAAATTAAGTAAATAAGAAAACCATTAACATTTTGAAGGGATAGTCCATATACAGTATGGTTACATTTCAAAGTGTAACCTGGTCTTCAAGGACGTCAAATAGATCTTTAACTTTTTAAAGTAACTTTGTCATTTTGTTGTAAGGGAAAAATGCACATTTTCCACACACATAAAGACAAAACAAGACATAAGACTTCATACAGAAATAGGGGGAAGTATAACAGGCATGACTCTATTCTCAATAGTACATCCAACATGGTAGCAGTACATATAGTATAAAAGTAAAGCTATGTAATGTAACAATAAAATGTAGTAAAAAAGTGTCCTTTAATAAACATGCTGCAATTTCTTCTTTCAGCTTTAAACAGATCAGAACAAACCCAGCTTTTCCTCTGTCTAACAGCTGTTTGCAGTTTCCTCCTGATTTTCCAAACTTGGCTGCTCACCTGTTTCTCATTCCCTCATTAGGCCCTTGTATATAAGCCACCCAGCAGACACTTTCTGCCAGTGTCTCTTGTGTCTCCACAGCTCTCAAGCCTCAGGTTTTTGGTTGAGATCGAACAGTCTTTGATCTCTTGGGAAGCTTTCTCACAGTACTTAAGTGGCAGTCATGATGTGGCAGCCATCTCTAGATTGTAGAAAAGGAGCTTCAATCCTTCACAGAAGCAAAGGGGATAATGCAGCCCCACAAGTCTTTGTTGCCATAACACTTAAAGTGATTCACCATGTGTCTTTTTCACGGAAACAACCGATTGTGACCGTTAAACGTAGATCATGTAAGTTACGGGGCTTCTCAAACATTTTCCATCTTGTGCCATGTCTTGCCAAAGTGCATGCGTGTTTTATTATGTCAACAGTATATTAAAACCAAAAGGCAAACTATGAATCATTTCATATTTGCTCATCATTTTCTTCGTTTACACATTTACAAAGTACACATGGGGCGAAGTATCTACATCGAGTTTGTAGTCCTTCTAATGAAAATTGTATATTGTTGTATCAGACGCGTATCAATAACATCCTCTGGTGCGTCATAAATATGTTGCCCAGTGTAAGTGCAGTTGGAGTCTCTTAAAACTACGGCCGTCTTCTCCTAAGTCCCTACACATGTTTTTCTGAGGTTAAGGAAAAGTGGATTGGAAATTTGCGTTTGCTTGCCTGGCTGTTTTCGGGTTTGCCTGCTTGCCTGATCCCTTGTGAACATGATCCTTCTGTCGACTTTTCATGATCTCCAAGCGACCAGTATAGCTCAATTTACCATATTTGATTGTCCCTGATATAGCGTTTGAGTCCAAATCCCCCTGGGACACATTCTGTGCAGCTAAACTTTATAACCAGATATATCAGGTTTAGTGTTGGAAGTCAAATGCATCTACAAGGATTTTAAAAAGACATTTTGATTATTTCCAGTTGATCTAATGGAGCCTGCATACAGAGTTGTCTATGTAAACCAGAAGACTGCTTACAAGTGGAAACCATCCTAATGGTTAAATAATGGTTTGGTGATGAGTGAGCGGTGGTGCCCGGGCTGTTTAGTGGCAAATACGTTCTTAAGGCCTGCCAGCCCACCAGACAGCCTCACATTACGCAGTGCTGAGTTTAATTTTCCTCTGCCTTGATGAATGACCAAATGAGATAAATGGTAGCTGGTTGTTTTATTAGAGGATAAAGTTTCCATGTGATGTTCTTACTTAGTACGCCTTAAGAAATGGAAAGAGTGTGGCATGGCTTTACTACTGTAGGTGGCTGTAGAGGAGTTTTACAGATGTTGGTTTTGTGATCCTATCTCAAAAGAAGGTTTAGTCTCAATGCCAGGAGAGTACATTTATTTTACATTTTTACTGAAATATTTAGTAACGGCTTGCCCTGTTCTGAAGAAATGCCCTAAACTGACTTTTATAAGCCCTTTTTTTATTTAAGTACTTTATATGTAGCTGTCAGCAGAATGACAATGGTTATCTGAGAACACACATAATGCTCGCGTATTATGCAGCTTATTGCCTCCTTATTTGCTTTGTTTCTATTGGACAGAACAAACCCTGTTAAAGCTGTAATTCCAACACAAAGACATTTGAAACCTTTGGGTGTCGACATTATATACTGTCTGATTGCATTTTACTTTGTGTTCACAGTGGATTTTGGTCTTTTTCTAACTGTCAACATTTCATACAAAGACTTTCTGCATCATGAGTTATTTCTGATCAAGAAATCCATCTCATACATGTATGCATGTAAATACTTATTTCACATATGGAGTTTTACCCAAAGTCTTTTCTGCTTCCGGCTGGAGCTTATCCTTCCGTTTGTTCAGGGGTCAATGTATTGATTTTGCAGTAAGTCTGGTTCAGAATCCTCCCTTTATCAGGTGTATAAAAGCAAGACTGTCACATTAGTGGTGAAGCTTCTTCGTCTGAACCAATTTCAACATGGACGTGTGTCTTTTCTCAGTCGTCTTAGCCCTGCTGCTAGGTCTTTCAGCTCAAGACAATTCTCTGGTAAGACACACTGGATACAGGTCTCTATAACTGTTGTACTTTTTTTCTAATGTCTAAATTCATTTAAGTTAAAGTAAAAAATTATTGTTTTTTTTAAATATTGCAGAAGGCCGAAATTTGGTATTGAAGTCAAGTGTTTTTTTATGGCTGTGTGTGAATTCATGTGTATGTATAAATGTCAAAATATGACTTATTTTCTACTGCTTATTGTCACTTTGTGTCTCTACAGGTACGACCACATAAAGAAGGTAACTGATTCCTCCACCACAGGCGTTTACCAAATGTTATTGCACAGTTGGTAGCAATGTCTGGTAACTGGGTCTTCTATTTTTAGGTTTGAAGACCACGGAACCTTATCTTTTAGACATTTCATCAAGAATTCTGGAGTCAAATAAAGGTACAGTTGATTTATTCAACACAGTGGCCTTGAATCATGCTTTTGTCAGTGCCAAACAATTGATGCATCTTTTCACTATGCTACTGTATTGTCTTGTCCAGCCATCAGCCATAATCTGGTAGAAGGTGACGTGGCTGTTTCAAAGAAGAGGAATGCCATGAAATGCTGGAACGGCTCGTGCAAATGGCCAAAATCCTTCAATGGACTCGTTGAAGTGCCCTACATCCTCAGCGATTACTTCTGTAAGGACTTAGGAAATCATTCAAGACAATTCCAATCAGTTTAAGCTCAATCATATAATATTTGGGAAGCTTTTGTTGATCTTCAAAACATAGAAAGGAAGTGAACATGACCTTTTCCCACAAGAATAAACTGACATTATTCTTGTTTCATTACAGATGGCGGTGAAAAGGCCTCCATTAAGACAGCCATGGACACTTTCCACAAGAAAACCTGCGTACGGTTTGTTCCTCGTCGTGACCAATCCGATTACCTCAGCATTGAGAGTGAAATGGGGTAAGTAGCGATGATTGTGAGTGTGATGAATACACTTGTCTGCCAGGATTCAAACCTTCTGTCTCCTCATCTTTGACTGGCCCGTAGGTGCTGGTCTACCATAGGCAGAGAGGGAGGGCAGCAGGTGGTCTCTCTGTCTGTGTATGGCTGTCTTGATCGTGGGACCGTTCAGCACGAGCTCCTCCACGCACTCGGCTTTCACCATGAGCACACAAGGAGCGACAGGGACCGGTACGTACGGATCAACTGGAAAAATATTCCATCAGGTAAGACCTAATGACCAAAGCAGCTACACAGTTGGCAACTAAATCAGAAGTTATTCAAATAGAAATTACAACATGAGTCTTGTGTGGTTTGCTTTTATTTTTATTGCCGCTCCTTATTGTTTAACTTTTCAAATTCTTATTTCTCTTCCCTTTTTTTTAAAATGTTTTGTGAAAAGTATTACTATAATCTCTTGAAAAAATGCCAAAATGTTTTGTCCCACAGCAAGTGTCAACAACTTCAACAAAATGAACACTAACAACTTGAACACGCCTTACGACTATTCCTCTGTTATGCATTATGGAAGGTAATGTCTCTTTCTGTCCTTATTAATTGTCAATAATCTATTAGTTGTTTCATGTTCTCAGTCCTCTGCAAACATTCAAAGCTGTATTTTTTATTTATTTTTTACATTTGAGGATGCAACAAGATGTCAATACAACACTGACATATTATCACCACGGTGTAACCCTGTTTCCCTAAAATACATAAGGGTTAAAGAGAGACTTTAACCAGGAGACCGGTGATCCTGTGTGAAAGGCAATGTCGTATGCACATAGTTTTGTAACCACTTGTTATTAGTTTCGTTTAATGGCACAATGTTTTAAAACTGAATCAGTTACCTAGGAAAAACTGCATATCCCTAAATTGAAAGAGCAGTTTTACTGTAACAGATTGTCATTTTGAGGTGACGGGGTGGAGAGTGAAGCAGAATTACAGATAATTCGCTCTGTAAATTGCGGATTAAAAAGGGACCAATTCTTTCCCAAAAATCCTTTTGACGTTTTCGCAAAAATATTCCAGCATTTCTATTTCCCATTGTTTCTTTTCTTCTGTAGAACTTTCTTTGCATCAGCATTTGGAGCGGACACCATCACTCCCATTCCAGATTCCTCTGTGCCAATTGGACAGAGGAATGGCATGTCATATATTGATATCGTCAGGATCAATAAATTATACGAATGCAGTGAGTATAACAATCCTTAAAGATACAGCATAACCCACAGTTTTTCCTTAAATATTTCAAATTGATCTTTTTAAGGCTTTTTTGCCAGACAACCAATCTCATTCAAGCTAAAATCATGCATGCCGTTTATGATTTATTTTTTTAATCGTGACGTTTTAGTTATAACGGGGAGATTTAAATTTTTATATTTTGGGAACAGAGTTATGCTTCGTAGTCACAATGCATGATGAAAGTCTGCTCAGTAATTTGTTTGTGTCTTCATTTCAGATGTATAAAAGCGACAACCATGCCTTCATGAAATATCCCCCCAAAAAAGAATCAATGAATGATATGCATGTATTGTTGATGAACTCAAACCAAATGAATGAAAACTGTGACCTCATGAACATGCACCCTGTTTTACCTGTTGTCTATAACATCTTTAATTCACAATTCATTTATTACATCTCTTATTTTGAAGCACACTGATCAAGGGCACTCTTAAATAAAACCAAACCAAGTCAACCGTCTTACAAACTAGTTTTATTGAGACTGATGTGTCATTGTTACTCTACATGGACCCACATCGAGCGCTTTAATCAACAGTTATTCAGAAAAATAGTCAACATTGTATCAAAATACAACAAGGTAGTCAAAGCTACAAAGAACCCAACTATTTAAAAAATCCTGTTAAGCCTGTTCCTTAGGCTTAACTTTGCTGCACTTGTGTGACTGCAGGTCATGTTTGTTGTTGCGGGGGTTGAATGTCACCACAAAGTGGCACTTCAGACGCTGTGGAGAGGGGGAAAAAAACAAAACTATTAAATAGGATTTGGGAAATCTCCAAAATCTAACTTAATGTAGAGGGCAAAAGGTCATTTGCGTCTTACAAGAGGTCTTCTTTACAAGGCATTACTCTCACTTAAAAGAAATGTACCTTTTTTGCCACACTGCAGTTCTTCAAGTCGTGGTTTTCAGACTTCGCGCACTTGGTTTTTACCAGGACTGCATCAATCTTAAAGTTGATCACATTGGTCACCTAATAACATGAAAGGACAGAATTATTAGATGGTAAGAAACTGCAATGGGATTAAATCATGACACCAATTTGTGTTGAATAGGGTTTCACTCACCTGAGACTGAGCGGCGGAGATGGAGTCTACTTTGAACAGCTTCTTTTTCGCAACTTTTGAGTTGAACACGGTCAAAGCGTGTTCAGTTGCATACTTAACCTCATCGGACTCAGGATTCCTTTCAAACCAGCCGCCAAGGAGAGGCACTTTTTCTAGGAGGGAATCAAACACACACAGGTTAATTAGTAAGTGGAACGTATGTTTATGATCATATGCTGACTCCAATCAGTCAGTGTTATTATGATTCGATGTGCTCCATTTGTGAGCACATCGAAATCCAAATGAGCTGTTTCAGTCCAGAACAGCACTCAAAGGCTCGGAAATTTTAAATGGACCAAAGCCTGGATTCAGCCAGTTCTCTTACTCTGGAAAACTGTCTTGACTATTCTGCCAAACCAGGCCTAAATGATCAGGCCAAGAATACAAAGAAGGTTTTGTCTAAGGTTAGGGTTTAGGCAAAATTGAGATAATGGTTGCAGCTTTTATACCTTGGGTGGTCCAAACAATCAAAATGATGCTTGTTCTGTTTTTGTTTTACACAGATTTGATCCACACCACACACTGGTGAAGCTTCAGGGGTTCAACGTCACTTGGTCAGACCACAACTTAAATACAGACTGGATCAATACCACACCTTCTCAATTTAAACGTTTTAGCATTGCAACTGTGAGCATGTTAGCCTGCTGATGTCACCAGGCTGATGTCACCATCAACACTGTGCCCTTCTTCATTGCAGATAATTGGTGACATCATCTAAATATGTGGTTTTATAAGGTTCAAGCCTATTCTAAGAAGTGACAAAGTATTGCGTGAAATCCGTTTTTTCAGCCATCTATCAGATGCTGAATGTTCCATCCCTAAACTAATAAGCTCTGAGGTTCATTATGTATTGAAGTTCAACAATACATCAAAGTTGGGTGTGTTCAAGAGTGCAACAGACAACAACAAACATTGAACAGATCACTGTAAATATTGTATTATCTCATCTGACACTGACATACACCCATCTCTGCTCTGGTATTGTTAATTTAAACTAACAATCTTTGTTTTCTATGTGGAACAAATCTGCTCTAATCATCAGTGTTTTAATCAGGATTTAAAATCCATTTAGTCAAAACAATTGCTTCTTCATTTGGATGTTTTTTCAATAGATACATTAAAGGTTGCCTTTTCTCAATCACAGTTCGGCAAAGATACAAAAGGACTACGTGACTCTTTTTTGTTTGCACTGTCGAGAGAGGAACTTGCAAATACACCGATGGTTCTCTAAGCGCTCTTCGTCTGCTCAGGTGAAAACTATCCAAATATTAAAAAGACAAATACATCTGATTGACAGAGAGCTGTGACACTGTTTACACAAAGAAAAAGTTGGTAAACCTTTCAAGTAAAGGCGTGGACTGGCCGTCCGTACAAGGTGTCATTGTCGGACAATACACTAGAAAGGACAACATCACTTTCAGTCCGCGCTGTTTGCGTCCAATGTCAAGTCAAGTTTAAATTATGTAACACCATGCTTATTTTAAGCCAAACCATGATTTGTCACTTCATTTACCCAAGTATATTATTTGCCTAAACATAGCCCAGTTGCATTTTGTTTAATTTACAATGTCTGAAACTGCAACCTTAATCCTGAACATTTAAATGAGAAAGCAGTTCTGCCGAATTGCAACTGTACAGGCAGTAAGCTGCATCTTAAATACTTAACCTTTAACCATACATATCTATAGATAGACAGACATCTAAAATAAATGAACATAGACATATTTTTAATCCCACTGAGCATTTACAGTGTAGGAATCTAAACCAATCAGATCGTTTTTTCCTGCTCAGTTAAACCCTTTTACTAACAGCAGCCACACATTTGATTACTTTCGTTGCCATGATTGATTATTTTTCTCTCCAAACCAAGCTCCTTTTTGCCAATGTAAGCAATATCTGAACAATGACGACTTTCTTTTACCGCTGGCAAAACCAGAGCTTCTGACTCACTATATGCAGCCAGAGAGTCACTGTCTGAGTGGATGAATGTTACTTGTTTTTCCAGTACACCATGTACTGTACTCGTGCCCTTCTTGTTTGTCGCAATGTTCAGATGGCATCGTACCAGCTGATGGGAATACAGTAGCTCACTTCCTTGCATGAGTTGTTGCCCATATTATTTATTTTGTCCAATAGTGTATAATATTTATATTTGATTTTCAGATTTCTTAGTAAATTTGGTTATTTGTATCAATTCATTGTACTTCAAATGATCTAAGAGCACACGCAGTTCAAAAGCTAGAGTCTACACATATTTTGTTTGGCTGGTTTCTAGATTGTTGGTCATGGTAGTGACTCAGAAGGTCGTGCTGCTATCATCATTGCATATTTGTAACTTTAAACTGTCCTTTGTGTCTTACAGGCACTGTCAGTTTAGATGTGATTAAATTACTGTCAAAGAGCAGATTCATGTTTATATGATAACATGTAAAAATGTCTTGAGTGGAGAAATGTAAGTACACAAATAATGAGAAGCACAAAAACAAAGACTTAAAGGCTGAAAACTGACACCAAGCTTTGCTATGTGTTTGCTAGGTTGACATCCAGGTGGACTTCCTACGCTTCTCCACAACCTGAAGCTCTTACTGGAATGGATTTAAGTGGCATTTCCTTGCCAAAAGCATTTCTTTGTTGCATATATTTACATAATCAATACGAGCATTAATCCTAACCCTTAGTCTTTGCGATTCTATTAATGTTATATAATACAAGCAAATTGACACTTTATTATACTTGCTTTATTTGATTCGATTGGCTTAAACTTTATGTATAATAACAGTTATTATTTAAGACTAATCTACGTAATGATATTGACACAGTTATATAGGGAAGTTGTAGACTGCCTCCTTGAATCTTGCTGAAAGTCTGCTTCCTGTTTCATGTAAACACTCAAATTAGATACCATTTAAAGGAAAGATCAAGCAACAAAGCCTGTCAACTCAGAGACATGAATAACATTGTTAAAGTAGGTCAGTTTATTCTCTTTGTTATCATATGTTTTATCTCACTTGCCTCATCCATGTCATATTTCATATCCATGTCAGTACTTACTAGTTGTGACGGCTTCATCCACAGGCACATCTCCCAGACACAGATGGAGAGCTGACAGACATATGAACACAGCCAACGGGAACGACATCTTCTTTAAATAAAAAAAAAACACACACACAACCAAGTGTGCTGGGCTCCTCGCAAGGGAAAACTGGTGGAAGTTCCACAAAAAGGCTCCAGGTGAGCTGGATACTCGCAGATGTCCTACAGTGTTTAGATCCACAGAAAAAGCAGAAACAAAGAAAAAGAAAGAGATGTCAGAAATTATTATTGAATTTGCAATAGAAAGAAGAAGAAAATTAAACTGCTGCAAAGAGAGAAACAACATAAAAACACTTAACATTTTGATATAGAAAACATAGGACTTTACCTAGTGAATGCTGGAGGAACAATGAGCCAGACTGAGAGAAATAGGGAGTGTTGTCGTCAGGGAATGGTAGCGGCTGTTCAGCATTTAAGCTGCGATATGTTTAACAAGCCGGTGAAGACCACACCCACCATCTGCCTGGCAATGACGTCATGTAGGGATTTAACAACCATCAGCGGCTTTGGTGTGTGTGAGATAGACCGGGCACAGTCAATAGGAGTCAGCTGTGTGCCATTGTGCTTTACTGTTTGCATTCATGTGTGTTATGTGGGTGTGTAGCCTGCAAGTGTGATTTGTCAGTATGTGAGTTTGAGCATGTGCATTCTTTCTGTTTCTTTACAAGAGTGAGCAGGGCACTCTGGTGCACCGGGTTTCTCCTGTTGGCAGGCACTGAGTCACAGTGCAAACTGTGGCACACAGCAGAACCACATTACAAATCCTTCTAGAAACATCAACATTCTGTCCAGAACATTTGTTATCATGTGATAAAGGGTTTTACTGTTTGGTTAGAATCATCAACTTGGAGTCATCATTAAAGACACAACAATACATAGTCCGATACAACAAAACTGCATGCTGTGTGAAATCTCTTTTACTCTTTTACCATTGCTAAACAAACCTACTTGGCGACATAATCACTTAATTTGAAAAGAATAACCTTCGGGTTAAATAAGGGACTGCTTATTTTATAACTTAAGTTACAAAAGGGAAGTAGCCTACGTCTATCAAATATCTTATGCAAATTGACTTGCATTCAAAGTTGACTTTTCATACAGTAGCCTACAACCAAAAGCAAAGGCAATCTTTGAGAAAACTGGAGCGGTGGTTGACATTCGAGTACGTTACTTCATTCATGTGTTTCGGCATATTTCAGTTTTTATATTTGCATCGTTTGTTGAAATGTAGCCCTTTTCTTCTTAGTGTTCTGGTCCGTTGTGGCCAGTTTTCCCCTGCCAGCCACCATGGAGAGAAAGCCACTTCACACGTTTAACCACCAAACACTGGTCCATTGCCAGCACTAAAAGAAGTGTTTGGGCCCCTAGAGGGCAGCCACTTTCAGAGTGAGCAACTTCTTAACAGTCAAATGACCGTAATGAATACAGTGTAAAATAAGTAGCAGAATAAAGCATATTTTTTCCAACAACCTGATGATACACTGCGATTTTGTGTGTGCTATTTGAGGGGGAGGTAGTCAAACTAACTTTTATAAGTAAATGTCACTGTATTTATTTTGTTTTTCTAATTCTGATGAAAGATTCCACTCTCTCAGGTTTCAGTTTCAAGTCTTGACTGTGTGTATTGTTAGTACCATGAATATGTTGTTTGTGGGCAATTTGGCAGAATCAAAAACTTGTACTTTGAATAGGCTCACTTCCATTACTTTTTATCCATGGGAGAAAGTTATACTCATTAGTTGAATAGTTAGGGCTTCCTGTTCAATAGCATAGTGCTACAAAACACCAATTAATAGAATGTTTCAATGAGCTCAAAGGTTATAAACAGCATATAAGCATACTATACACTCAAATGTGAACACAAATAGTCACATATATTTTATTTAGATGACCTCAAATAAGTTTATTTTACTTTTTGTTTTGACTCCTGTATGTAATGAGCAGGGCTCCCAGCAGAGGGAAGCAACACCATGTCACATAATGCAACAGGTGGTTGAGGAGGCTAAATTGCATTAAGACTTTAATTGATAAGAGAGAGAAGAAGTTTGAATAGGAAAAGAGCAAATTAAGAGAAGTCAATTTCAAAGTTAAAGGATTTTTGGAAGTGACACTGTTTTCATAGATAAGTGATGCAGAATTTAAATGTAACATAAAGAGAGATAGAAAAATGATTTACAAAAAACCCTTGACAGCTCTGAGAGATGTAATAAAAATAAAGAACAAGCACATGGGATCAGACAGACAGTGTTGACTCATACAGGGGCAGATGGACAAGCACATAGACTCAGAGCCAGACAAATAAATGCAGTCAGAAAGAGAAAGATGGATGGGCAGTCAGAAAACAAGGAGCAGATTCAGTTCTGTCAACAAACCAAAAAACCGCATCCTAAAAATTATACAAGATCTAAATGAACGCTTATCTGACATAACCAAAATAAATGTTTCACTTCTTTAAGAGAATATACAAATATGTAAATGACGTGTCACAAAATTCTCTGGTTGGTTGGTTGGTTGGTATTTACTGTTCCTAATGAGACTTTCAGGTCAGAGGCAGTAAGGGGGCTGCTGGATTGGCTAAAAATAGACATCCCCCTTTCTTACAAAATAATTGACGTCAGTGTTGCTTGTCACATGAGTTGGTTTGACAACATTCACATTTTTCTTTAATATTGTTTTTGTCCAGTCTATGTAGGTCAAAGGTCAATTTGACACATAATTTGTCTAGGAGGGAGTAAACAGCCTCTAGGTCATTTTCATGTGCATTATTATGGCCTAACAGCATTTCTTTCTATGGTCAACACTTGTATCTCTTCAGCAATATAGGAATCAAACTGTCAAATCAGCACTGTGATTTCAATAGATTTTTCTAATCTATTATGGTAAAATTCTGGCTACCATAGAAACCAGTTTTCTTATGTGCTAAGAATTGCCCTTTTGTAATGTGATAACATGTTTAAGGGGTTTAATATGTTGATATACATACAGATTTTATAGGTATTTGTTTTCTCATATCAATCTGTAACTCTAATGTACTGTATGTTCGGTATGAAGGCAAGTTACTGAATCTTTAACAGCTGTGTAAAATCCGGATAATATGTATAACAATGTGCATGCATGAATGCATAAATAGGGCTGTTACAGTATAAAATGGGTTAAGAATTTATAAGGCACCCCTGTACAATGCAAACCAATATGACTACAATAGAACCATACCTTTTTGACGCCTAAACGCCTTTGTGTGTTGATGTTGCATCAGATAGGTGCGAGGCTGTATTGTTGCATCTGACTGTTACATTGACTGATGTGTTTTCCCAGCGATTCAAGGAGGAGGATAAAAGGTCAGTGCTTTGGATAATGAGATGCTCTTGCCATGCAATTTGTTGTATGCGAAAGCATAAATCACTGGAACCATTAATGGGTTTAATGTGTTCCTGTACTCATCACATAACAGGTAAGCTACAAAACAAATACATAAATCAGGGTGCTGTCTCATAGAGTAGAATTAACAATTTGGCTGGATAAATATAGCAAATGGACTAGCTTATTGATTTAAAAAGAGCAAGATATTTAAAGCCCACTCAAATATTGTTGGTTGGAACAAGGTGGTCGAGGAAAACAATAAAACCAAAACATTTTTTTTATTTAGAATTGTACAAAAAAGAATGTAAAATAATATGTAAATCAGTGGAGAACCCACTGCCTGTATACAGTTGTATCAAAATGTCATTGATGACTAATTTCACCATTAACAAAGACAAAGACATTTATATATATATATTTATTTTGGCAGTTTACCAACCAACAACACCTTGCTGAAAATTCCCATGAAAACTGATGCTGCGGGAGGCCTTGTGTTATTCTCTGCCACATTCCTCAGACCTCAGACCTGGGATCAGTGCTGACAGCTCAGCCTCTATAATCCCTTTACAGTTACGACCCGCCCACTTAACCGGATGATTGACAGCCGGCTGCTCCAACCAGGCGGCGGCAGACATGTCTGGCCTCCTTCCTCCCCTCCTCCTGCTGCCTGTCCGACTTTGTTGCTCTCGTGCCCCTCTGTAGTCCGTCCCTGGGAGCCGAAGAACAACTCGACAAAGTCCCAACTATGGAAGGCGACAACATAATAATGCCTGTTTGACTCGGGGAGATTTTCCAAGGTAAGTTTGTTGTTTTTGAACTGGTTATAGGGGTTGAGGGAATTAGCGGCTAGGAAGCTGCGCGTGTGTGGTGCGAAAGTTTACCCGCCTCACTCCCCGGGACAGGAGGGAACAGAGGGAAGTTTACTCCAATGTTATTCAATGGGGATGTGTCAGGCTGTTAGCCTACATGTTGGTCTCTTTTTAGATTCTTTGGCACGATAACACTTGTGATATTACATGTTTTTATTATATGGTTTATTGTACCACAATGTCCCATCACCTAATGGCATTATTCTATAATGTATTGTATTTTTATGTTGGATAATTATGACATAAACTGGGGTTTGTTTTTCTAAGTTGTGGATTACAACAGCTGTGCTTTTTTTTGTCTAAATGCATTTTTTATTGAACGTTCAAGGACGATAGTTGCAACCATAAAAGCATATTATTTCTGGAATTTTCATTATTTTTATATAATATTTTTTGTTGATTTATAGAGGTAATGGGTTTGTAAAAACGTATGATTTGATATACTTATATCCTCTGTGTTATTTGGTGGCAAGTGTGGTTTCTGAGCTGTATTTTTTATAAACATGCAACACTGTTTATTTTTTTCAAGAGAAATCTTAACCCATCACAGTACTGCTGTTGCTGTGGCTTTTGTGGACTTGTTTTCTTCTACACAGCACTGAAACACACTGTGCAGTGTAAGGACTAAGCGTTGAAAATAGTGAGTCACCCAAAAGCACTTGTTGACGTGATAAACAACATTAGACTTCATCCTGCTCTTTATTTTTGTCTATTTAGATATACAATTACGGATCCGGGGCAGCAGTAAAGGTTAATGCTGCGAGTCCACAGTTAGAAACATTATACTGCACAGACACACATACAGAGAAAGAGAGACAGCGACAGCGGGACGGGGTTTCTTTACAGATGTGCATTCCTCCAGCCAGTGGAGGGATGAAGCCTTTAAATAGAGTTCAACAGGAATGCAAACAGACCAAGCAGAAAGATGAAGCCTGGGGGTGTCTCAGGAGTATGAGAGGGAAGGTAGAAAAAGGCAGAAAGACTAGGCGGCATCCAATTTGGATCCAATTTACCCTAATTTATTTGTCTTTTTCAAGTGTTACCCCATTTTAAGCCAAATGTAGGTCAAAGTTCGTAATCTAAATAAAGATGCAACCCTTGTCGAGGTTAAAGACAGCAAGACAGTCAAGGTTACAGTAATGTATACTTCTCTTGCAAAATATTTGTACAGCAATTACTCACCCCGTGTTAACCTTGAATTCTTAATGTAAACAATGTGGTTTTTGCACACGCTTCCACAGCGAACAAACAATAAGAAGTTGTGATTAATTGAATAATGTGGTGGCTGCGTTTTATAAGAGCAGCGCATGCATTTCTTTGCTAAACTGAACTAACAACAACAATTTGAATAAAGAGTCTTACGCCAGTTGTACATGCACGTCCGGCATTTTTAAAATAGGAACATTTTTAGAGAAGATGTAGGTGTTTTGGGGGTAGTAAGCACATAACTGGGTACATTTGTACTTGGATTAGACTGCAGAATGAATATGAGAGTTGGAAAGTGTCTTACTGTTGTTAAAAGTGGCTCACATTTACCTATGGCATGCGACGACAACAACACCTTTTTCTTTTAGAATTCAAGGCAATGGATTGATTGACATTCAAATGCTGATTTTGTGAGGGAAATGTTCCTTTAAGTTTCACGAGGAGGTTCAAATATGAACGCTATATACTGTAACATTGCACATTGTGTATTTAGCGGGAGGATTTGAACCTTTCCCAGAAATCAGTGATGTTCTTTTCAGTGTACACTTGTTCTTATCAACCAGGCAGGTCTGTGTTGCCTCAAGGCGAGGATACAGAAAAACACGTAGCAGCAAATGAGATTCTCATGCATTGAAATATTTCATTTTGAGCCATCATTTGGTTGTTTTATTGACTGTTTTATCTCTCCTTGTAAAGTGTGACATTTGGGTGCCTTGCAAGGAGCCTTAACCAAGTATTATTGTCATCATCAGTTGGGCTGTGATCATGTATGAAAGCCGAGCTGAGGTAGTGATTATCTGGTTTGTAGGTGTATCAGGTTGCATCCATTCATGTCTAACTCAGTTTTGATTAAAGATGAATTATTCATTCTTTGGCACCTATAACTGACACAAGATCAACATGTTTGATCTTGTGTCAGTTACGCTGTTATACCTTGCTACTTAAAATTTGGACAGCAGAGGGGATTTCTGGATTAGATAGGATTAAGTATGTTGGAATAAATTCAGAAGTTGCGTAAGGTGTCTTTGTTAGTGCACAGGATTCTCGATCAGGGATTGGATCTTCAGAGTTTGCCTTCTTTTGGATTGGACCACAAAAAGCTGTATTGACAAATTGTCACTTTTGTAGGCAACTAGCTTGTCTCTGTTTTTTGTTTGAGAGATTAAAGGGTTCACACTTACAGACTGTTGTTTGTTGGCTGTCTGTTGACCACTTGGAGCTAATTTACTCCCAACACTCCCATATGGCAGCAAAACAGAGACAGAAGGACTTTAGACAGTGTTGCATTGTTAATCTGTGCCATGTTTTCAGTGGTCCCCAGTTTATCGCTGTCTACTTCCACTCCATTCAGCCTATTTTCCTTAGCTAATTTGAAAGAAAACACTGTAGAACATCAGCTCTCCCACTCTCTCGACCACTTCACCAGTGTGAAGGAAAACATACCCAGAGTAAGAAAAACAAGAGCCACCAGTCACCTTACTGTTTGCCTTTGGGAAGCTGGCCTAACCATGGATTCCCAAGTCTTCTGTCTCTATAAAAGGAAACCTGGAGTGTATTTTTGCTTTTCAAACACTGTGACCGAAAAACCTGTGAAAAGATTGTTATGAGCTGGGTGAACAAATGTACTCTTTGGACTCAGGGACTTCAGGGATATCCAAAAAAGAAAGGGAAATCCATGGTGCTCATATTTCCCAGAATAGTTTAATATCTTAATCCGAACATGGCTGACACATTACACATTGTGACGCCTTTGTAAGCCTGTGAAGATGTAAGACATAATATAAAATACTGCTATGTAATAAAAAGAAAACCCGTAAAGGCTTGAAGGCAACATATGTATTTAGTTTGGCTTTATGTAGTCATGTTAACTGTAGTGTAGCCAAGGGGAAGGCTCATACTCACATTCTGAGATGAGCCCTGAAATGACGTGTGCCAAGTTTTGATTAAAAACCTTTTGCTGAAGAATGCATTGAATTTACCTGAAGTTCCAAGTGTAGGAGTCTTTCATAAGAAGTATTATCATCTGAATGTTCAGGGAGAAAAGACGCGGCATAATGTCACAGAACTACTTTAATCAAATACTGTTCTTAGATACAGTTTTGAAGTATACTTGTGCTTTACATAAGTATTAACATGTATTGCTTCTTTATACTTAAAATCCGCTTCATTAAAGAGGGGAATATCATGCTTTTTATCGCACCTACATTTATTTGACACTCATCGTAAGTATTTACTTGTATTGGAGGTACTTAAAATTGGTTACAGATTGATAAATGAAAACATTGAAATGCTCTTAATTGATAAAAAGAGAATAATATTCTATAATAATACAATACTGTGAAAAGTGTCTTTCTGCATCTATGGTACTTTTACTTTTCATACATTAAGTACATTTAGATGATACATCTTAGTACTAGTGACATTTTCAATAGGATTCTTACTTGTAATGAAGGATTTTCAGACTGCTTTAGTTTCAGTAAAGGATTGCTTTTTCCACCACACCACTGTCAGACACAGGGGTTTGATTCACCGCTCCAACAGTGTTGCATTAAAATCCTCACATCTGTTCCACGTTGAACTAAACATTTTTTGCAGTTTAAGACTACAAACGTACACCTATTAACTCCATCTTTACTTCAGTCCATTTTGAAGAACGTCTCCATCCAGTCAAACTTACCTCGGGACACCTCATTCTAGTTAGAGAAAGGCACTGTGATTCAGCTGGCCTTGGGCTCGGCTTGAATCCCTGCAGACAGCTCTCACTGGCACTCCGATCCCTGCACTAGCTCCGGCCAAAAACCACATACACACAAATATGCACAGGCTCCACTTAGACCTTCACACGGACTCATGCATGCACATATACACGCCTGCATAGACATAAATTCATACGACCCACTACTTCTGTGCGTACACCAGCCCCTTAATCACATGTGCACAGAGCTAAACTCAGTCCAAGCCTCGGTGCTCTCTTTCGCCACACTCATATTTCACTAGTCACACACAGAGGGCCCGCGGCAATCAACTTTAAATTAGAGAGAAAGCTGCTCCAAGAACTCGAATGGCGCTTGCCAGGTCTGAGGCCGCACTGTTCTTGGTGTGTGCTTTTGTGTGTGTGTGTGTGTGTGTGTGTGTGTGTGTGAGACACAGAGAGCGAGCACTTGATATTAAACCAACTCTGAGGGGCCAAGATTGGGGTATTCCTTCTCCTCTGCGCTGCCGTTCATGCAATTTATCCCCACTCGTACTTACCAAGAGTTATTCTGTGAGAAACAGCAATTTCTTCACAACCTGCTTTGTTCATTTCTTGTGCTACTATGATTATCTGATAGTTAAATCAGATCCAAACCGCATAGGTCGAGCCACTTAAGTAGGGCTTGGCGTTGTGGCTTGGTGCTTTGACTTCTTTTTAGATCATGTGAACAATTAGGACAGTGATGGTGAAAGTGTAACATTTGCTGGACAGGAAGGGTTACTCCTTGCCCAGATAAAACTTATGCCAGTGCCTACTCTGCAAAAAAAAACAAAAAACCTCCCTGTATGATGGGAGAGTGATGGTTGGATATAATGGCAGCTCTGCACAGAAACTTAATACTTGCTTCTTGATGTTTGGGGACTGATGCCAAACATCTGAAGTTCGCTGCATCTGTTTTAAATCGAACTGATTTGCCAGCAGACATTTCTTTTGAGTCTGAAAATAATCTTAAAATCAGCCTCATATGGCCTGCTCTGAGATTACATTGGATAACCTCTCAATGTAAGACTGTTGAAGGACATTGGATCATCAAGTAATTCAAGAAAGATACATGAGAATAGTTTCATTTGTAAAACACACATAATGACAACCTTACAAAACAGCTGTTTCAGATGAATATTCAAAACAAAACGGTTCCAGAGCTTGATCAAGCTTTATTGTGAGTGATACCAAACAGAAAACAGAAAGATGGATGTGTGTTTAAGATTTCCATAACTTTACAACCCCTCTGTGGCTGTAATGTTGTGTTTGGTAAGAAGAGTTTCGGGCCAAATGAATGCATCATATCTGTTAATGATTTGCCTAGATAGAGAGTGTTGCATTGTTGTGGAAGGTGTGTCTATGTTCCCTTGTTTTGCATTTGATTTGTGTATTTAACTTGAAGTGCCATCTCAGCAACAGCAATTAAAGAAGCTGCAGGAGTGTGACGTCTCAGACTGCACTTACGTAACGGATCCAATATTAAACAGGATGAGCACCAAGCAGTGTTTAGTTTCCCGTGCCCGCGTAGAGCCATTGTCTACTTTAGTAGTACTAGTCAAGGTAAACTTCCTACATTCTTTTCCATTCAATATTGTTAGATGACAAGGTATAACACTTAGCCTTTCATAGCACCTTTGAGGTATTAGTTTACATTTAAAGAAGAGAGGACATTAGATTAGTGCTGGGAGATACAAGGAGTTACAATATATCTTTCCAAATACTTTGATATTTTGGCGGTATCGTAGGATCGACTTTTGGTACTTTCACAATATATTCACACACTGACATTTTAAATGAATTATAATCAGTCATTTGGATATAATAGAAAGTAGAACAACAAGAGTTGTCTGATTTTTTCACATTGCGCAAACACAGCCTTTAAAACCAGGAATAATTTCAATATGTAGCACTTTAATAGAGGTTGGCTTCTTTAAAGCTAATATACAGTACTTGATTCCACGGAGTGCTTTAGATGTAAAAACGTGAGCTTAATGAATTGGATATACTAACATCAGGGTTTTGTCTAAACCGGGTAGCAGGGGATAGATGTCCGGTGGGTCGGCCGGTGGACGAGTGGTAGACAGCTGGCTCACATTAATCTGTGATTTCTGAATTAGATTGTTTTTTTTTACTGTCCTTCTTTCTGTAGAACAAGTAAAGAAACCGTAACTGTGAATTTATTTGTTGTTTGAGGTGCAATTATGACAATTTGAAGACGTGAAGAAAGGATTATTTTTTGCTTCGCTCTAATGCATCATTTTCACCGGAAAGTGGGCGGGCCATCATTATTTTCACCATTAAGTGACATTAGCGCCTTCTTACAGTGTTTTTCCAGAAAAACCCCAGAACACCATAGCACAATCTTTAAAACCTAACATGATATCCAGTCTCATATCACAATATGGATGTTATACCGATATGTTGCCTATACCTACATTAGATACAGTATAATGATAGTTAAGGAGAGATTATTCGGAATACCACTGTCTAAGTTACTTGTTACTTGTGTACTTTTACAATGGCCTGTTTGATGTTGGTACTATACGCTTATCACTGGTTGGGGTGAATAACCTGAACAAGGCTCAACTTTTCTGCCAAAGAAAATGAATACTCAGAACTCTCCAGGAAATATACCTTAGAGAATGACCTTCTTTCTCATGCAAACGTGATTTTGATCCTCTGGACCTAAACCGGCTTCCATTGCAAGAATAATAACTTTTTATTTGGTCCCAGAGGACAGCACTTTTGACATATTGCGGCAATCCTGCCAGTGTAAACAACATCTCGTAGCTTAGCCGTATGTTCTGTGCAGCGCAGTGTTGACCGTGAAAACACAGCTAACTGGGGAGATTATTAGAGCTTGGCAGAATATTAGTCTGTGCTGGGAAAACACTCTACTGATTTGCTTTGGTATAAAACTCAGCCTCCAAATCATGAGTGGTTACCTGCCAAACCAGCGTGAAAAAATACTGCGGATTGATTTACAAGCTGCTGTGGCAAACATCTAGCAGCATCTTGGCTTCTGAGTGTTGACTCCCACCGTGCAGGTGTTCATATTTACCGTCACTGCTCAACCTGAAAATGTTCTGTTTGTGAACCAGATGTCCGACATGAAATTAGAGCAGTTCGTCAGCTGAGCACATAGACCCACCGCCATCTAGCTGTTCACATAGGTTCCTTTTTATACAGACTCGCTTATACCGGCTCAGTTGGGTTTGATTTACAGATGAAGTGAGTGAAAGTTGGTGTGAAATAAGGTTTTTGCTCGGTGTCCACATATATCAATATTGTATTTTGAAGCTAGAAATCCTCTTAGATAGAGTTTGGTTATTATATCCACAATATCTGGGATTATTTATTAAAAATATCATTGTTTTAATTGTGAAATGGTCAACCTGTTGTCAATGATGTCCTTTATATTGCCTATACCTAAATTAAATGGTTGAATTGTAAAATCTCTTTCAGATTGGTGGATTTCTTGAAGTGCATACAGTGGGGAGAACAAGTATGTGATACACTGCCGATCTTGCAGGTTTTCCCACTTACAAAGCATGTAGAAGTCTGTCATTTTTATCATAGGTACTCTTCAACTGTGAGAGACGGAATCTCAAACAAAAATCCAGAAAATCCCATTGTATGATTTTTAAGTAATTAATTTGCATTTTATTGCATGACATAAGTATTTGATCACCTACCAACCAGTAAGAATTCCGGCTCTCACAGACCTGTTAGTGTTTCTTTAAGAAGCCCTCCTGTTCTCCACTCATTACTTGTATTAACTGCACCTGTTTGAACTTGTTACCTGTATAAAAGAGACCTCTCCACACACTCAATCAAACAAACTCCAACCTCTCCACAATGGCCAAGACCAGCTGTGTAAGGACATCAGGGATACAATTGTAGACCTGCACAAGGCTGGGATGGGCTACAGGACAATAGGCAAGCAGCTTGGTGAGAAGGCAACAACTGTTGGCGCAATTATTAGAAAATGGAAGAAGTCCAAGATGACGATCAATCTCCCTCGGTCTGGGGCTCCATGCAAGATCTCCCCTCGTGGGGCATCAATGATCATGAGGAAGGTGAGGGATCAGCCCTGAACTACACGGCAGGACCTGGTCAATAACCTGAAGAGAGCTGGGACCACAGTCTCAAAGAAAACCATTAGTAACTCACTATGGCGTCATGGATTAAAATCCTGCAGTGCACGCAAGGTCCCCCTGCTCAAGCCAGCGCATGTCCTGGCCCATCTGAAGTTTACCAATGACCATCTGGATGATCCAGAGGAGGAATGGGAGAAGGTCATGTGGTCTGATGAGACAAAAATAGAGCTTTTTGGTCTAAACTCCACTCGCCGTGTTTGGTGGAAGTACCTATGATAAAAATGACAGACTTCTACATGCTTTGTAAGTGGGAGAACCTGCAAAATCGGCAGTGTATCAAATACTTGTTCTCCCCACTGTATCTCTGCTTATTGGTAAACTTTCATACTAGGGACACAGTGGGCTGGAAACAGCAAGCGGTAACCCCAGAAGTGTGACTCGTAGGCAGCTGGTGCCAGGTTTGGACAGGCTGAATCACGTCTGTCCAGACTCTAAAGACATTAGCGATGCTTGCTTGGAGCCATAAGAGCTACAGTGTGGATGTCACTGAGGAAGAGAATGTGCCCCAATTATGGTTCTAGTGGTTGAAAAAGGACATTTCCTGGTGTGAATAATGTATAATTCTTTGTGTATAGTCATCTAAAATTACACTCCTCCTCTGTGTGTGTGCCAGCCGTTTCCATGGTAGAAGTCATTTGTATTTTAAAGCCTTTGCCTCCACTGCAGGGAAGAATCAGTTTTGAATATGCAGGCCTTTGCAGACCATATAAATCATTTATCTTGATTATAATTTGCATCGGTAGGCAAATGAAGTGATGCGTGTATCCTTTGCAGATACAATTTTTCTTTTTTTTATACAGTTTAAAACAATGAACTGATTGATCAAGATATTATTTTGATGTTGAATACACATTTTTTAAATCTGTTTTCCAGCCAAAATGGTCCTTATTATAATATGAAGATTCAACTTTATTGTCATTGCACAGAGTACAAGTACTAGGACAACGAAATGTGGTCTCTGCATTTGACCCATCCTAGTGTTAGGAGCAGTGGGCTGCCTTTATGTACGGCGCCCGGGGAGCAGTGTAGGTAACCAGTGTCTTGCTCAGGGACACCACGGTGGCACTTGGTCTTTCGGGGACTTGAACTGGTGACCTTCCAGTTCCCAGGCCAAGCCCCTATGGACTTCGCCATCACCGCCCTCAATATGTCGAGGTTCTTGAACGCTACAACGAGAGGTTTTTGTTCATCGCAAATGATAACACATTTCAGGTTTTTGGTTCTTCTCTTGGACTCAATTGGTATTTTCTTTCCCGTATTTGCGATAATATGATCAGTTATGAAAATAATAGCCAGATTAATCAATTGCAATATGATCCTTAAATTGCGCATCTTTCTTAGAATACGTCATTTATAGATGTTACACTCATTATACAGCCAGGGAAACAAACTAAGAGACCACTTCACAATCTTTGTATTATATTCTATAAACTACTGACGACATGTCTCTGTGTTGGAATTCAACAGACACTGGAATGGCTGCCATACATGTAGAGATACATATTTTACAAACATGTGGACTGGTCTCTTACTTTTCTCCGGAGCTGTGTATATATTTGTTGTTGTTGTCCTGTACTCCTGCTTCTCCTCCACAAAGACATAAATAAAACAATCTTGCTTATTGTTACTTGCTTGGATGTCTGAGCTGTGCTGTGTAAATCATTTCTGGGAAAAGACGTTTGTTTGTGTCACCTTTTTAGTTTCTCTTTAACACCTGAACGTATCATCACGTCACGGCCCACATTAGGCAGTTTTAACTGTGCGTGAACTTGAAACCTCCAGTGCACTCAACTTCTATACAGCGGTGCCAACACTAAAAGTAGGAATCTAAAGTAGAAGGGAGAGGATTAAAGATGGCTGACACAAACTAAAAACACTACTATAAACTTGTTTTATTTGCTCTGAACAAGAGTTTCAGCTTAGTGCCTAAAAAGTAACGGTGGGTGGTCTAGTTTTTTACAGGCAAACCTTTGTTAGAAAATGTCACCACTCATCACTTTGGGTAAATGCACCATCTAAATACCTGAGAGTGTGTGTCGTTCAGTGGACTGTTTCAGAGGTGCTGGTCGCGTTTCTATTTTTACCGGACTGATGAATAATTGATTGACTTGTCCGTTTCAATTATGTGACAGTCGGTTATGATGTAACAAAATGTCTCAGGAGAAGCAAAAACCTGTGTGTGTGTGATGACATAGTTCTGTTGGAATGTCTTTGAAAGATAAGTATGAACCTGCTTTTAACACACATCTTCTCTATTTTCCATCGGTTCTTCCTTCAGGCTTCGTCTCCCCTTTGTCAACTGTTCACCTCCCCTGCTGCTCCTCCCTGCTCAGACGTCTTTCGTATTTCACTTGCTGTCTGTCTCACTGTATGTCTTCTACCCTGCTCGTCCTCCCTCCTTCCTTCTGCAGTGTTTGTTGTCTTCATGGAGTGTTAACAGTCCTAAAGGAGAATAAATGGGTGTTATCGAGCATGGTGAACATATCTGATTTGGCAGGCAGGTGACAGACATACATAAGATTGAAGCCAAGACTACACTAACAATGTTCCTAAGTGCATGTTCACACTGCAGCTTAAAGTGTCTGTTTTCTAAAGAGGAAGGAGGGATTTAAAAAGATATCAATCTGTGCGGAGACAAACAAAGATTCATTGATTTGTAAGAGAATGACAAATCCGAAGGCAATGAATGAATATGAAATGGGATTAAATATAATCGATCAATCTGAATGCAAATGCCATTGTTCGCCAGTTCATGTACTGTTTAATTATTAATAAATCTATGTTATATCATTCTTATTTAAAAAAAAGTTGCATTAGGCAGATCATTATAAGAAAAGTGTAGTTTCGGTTCATTAATGTACATTTGAAGTAGATTTTTAGATGTTCTTGGAAATGTTTGGACTAGTGCAACAGCTGCAGATGCTCTACAGCGGCTGTTACGATAAATGCTCTGCACTTTCAAAAACGATGCTTATAAAACCTCTTCTACAACTTTATGTGCAGCATTTAGTAAACATTGACCAGCTTTACGAAACACTGCAAATAATATGATGCAAGAACAAAGAGGGGACACTTAAAGGACCCGTGTGTTTGTTGACGTTCATGGATGATTCCGTTTGCACCTGTCGGCCTCCATATAAATGACCTTTTTTCTCATCAAGACATGTCACTGTCATGATTTACTAAATGATCAGTCAATAATGTGCTTAACTGCTTACAAATGTTCTGAGGTATCACATTTCTTTTGTATGAATGGTAGAGCAGAGTTGGCTAAATATGGCATTATCTGACGACGGCAGTTTGTTGGAACATTTTTGCTGAACTGTGTGTTTTTTGAAGAGAGGTTTATTGCCGGTGTTAAGGTTGGTTTGCAATGAGTCAGGCAGTGTTGGCATCAATGCATTTCAGAAACACAGCTCAGTGCTTAAAAAAAAAACGATAGACCTGAAACTCTATCCTGTTGGATTGACGGATATGACAAAATATCCTCAGTATTTGTTTCGTTTCGCCCAATGCGCTGTCAAACACATTGACGTTGTTAGGAGTTGTCACTCAAGACCCATTGCAGCGTGATATTGTTTTTAATATACAGACTTCTTCATTCAACCATGCAAGCAGTATTTTCCCTCCAACTTTTGGATGCGGCTGCCACACATTTAAAGGACCAATTATCCTTTTGCAAATAGAGCTACCATACCAACAAATGAGAATATCAAATCATATGCCTCATTAGAAAATAGCAGAGGAAACGTGCTTCTGTGTTGTGTGTTTGATGAGCATGTTTGATGACAATATTTGACAATGGTTAGCGAAACGATTTTTAATTAGAGGGTTTTCCCTGGGTCAATAGTGAAAGCCTAACACTGCAGAGGGAGATAGCAACGGCATTGGGATAGGCATGTCTCACCTAGGAAATCTGTAAGTGCGTTCCCTTCCATGTGATTTTATGAACATAGGCTACACATCGTAAAGCAGTTTTGACACTTATCCGAGATGTAGAATTGTTCTATGGACTAAAAAAACAAGCAAGAAATGGACTTTTCCTTCACTGAAAGGTGTTGCCGCAGAATAAATAGATCTGTTAGAGTTCTAAAAAGACTGTTACCGTTCTTAAAAGTAATTCCATAAAAAACGAGATTCAGTGTCCACATTTCAACATGTTTTGCTTAATTTGACCGATTTGAAATTCAAGGAGTTTATTTTATTTTAGCACTTTCAAGTGCACTTGAACTCAGTGAAAAAGTGTTGATTTTGCGTTGACTCCACGTCACTGTGACCCCATCCCTCCCACTGTCATGAACGTAATATCCCAGAGGCAGAAATTCTAGATTAAAGAATGTAATTAATTAAAAGTATTTGCTGATAAATGCTGTTTTTAAGCTTTTTCGGCACTAGAATTCAACTTCTTTTTGGGGGATAGTTTACTTTATTTAGATTTTCTACAGGTATTTTATTTGTCTGAAATAAGCAAATAAATGCGCAAATCTACCTAAGAAAACAAAGACCATAATATTATGAAATAAATGTTTATATAAGTTCAGCAATTCTGTGACTCTTGTTTGTATTTATTAGTTGTTGCTTTTTATGAAATGCAAATAAACAAACTAACACAACGCTATATTGGCATCGAAGATCTACCTCTCTGCTATCTAAATATGAGATCTGAAACTGAAAAAAAGCTTTTTCATATCAAGTTATCCAAACATCCACATCATGACGTAACAGCCTGTTAATATTGTCTTTAATTGACCCTCTTAGTGAATCCATTTGAAAGCTGAAAAGCTATGGCACACAACTTGTTTATTTATAGATAATCCCAGTGTGTACTCTATTAACACATTGTATTTGTCGGTCATGGAGTAAAACGTTGCTACTTTGACAGACTTTTACTCTGGAAATATCCCTCCCCTCTCCCTTTGATGTCTAACAAGCTTCTTAATCTTACTCCTGGTTCACTCAAGCGATAAACCAACACACACACACACGAGACACGTACACACAAACACAGAGCGTCCCAAAGTCAACAAACTTTGAAACCAAATCATGGCGGCGCACTGTAAATCAGCGCTCTATCTGCCTCGCTATCGGAGTCTTAACTGGTTGTGTAGTCGGCTGTTTGTGAGCCCAGTCTGCGTCTGATGAGGGCTCTATCCCGATCTGTCACACATTTATTCCAAAAGCAACAAGGCTATAGAATGCGTGGCATCCTGCTGCCAGCGAATAACACCCACAGTAATGAGATTGTTGATGACTACTTCTTGCAGAGGCCGCCTTTCTCTCGATTAAAGTCTAACAAAAAGTACTTGGGCTTCAAACGGACACATAAATAGTCTGTTTGCTCCACTTTCTTCCACGACTTGGGCTGCACAATTACTCCAGATTTCATCCTGATCACCATATGGACGAGTGAAATATACAAATTGAAATAAGTGCATTTTTATGTAAATGTGTGAAAATATTATTCAGATTTAAGTACTGTGGTGCCATAAATCAGGCCCGGAGTGCAAACGGTTTTCTGCAGACTGAATGAAAAATCCTTGTTTGGTACAGGTCCTCTTGAAGAATTACACCACGATCAATTATATGTATTTTTTGGGGATAAAACCGTCTAATATCGCGAATCGAATCGCAATATCAGTCAAAATAATCGGTAATTCCCTCCAAATTGTGCTACCCTATAGCTTAACAGGAAAGATCCTACAGGTCATCCCTGTGCATGTGTGTGTGTGTGTGTGTGTGTGTGTGTGTGTGTGTGTGTGTGTGTGTGTGTGTGTGTGATTTGCCTCAGCCTTTTCGTACGGTGTATGCGGGCTGTTTGATTTTCTGCCTGATCTTTTTGACTTGATACCGTCAAGTAGAATTAGAATAAGCCTGGCACAAAAACCGAGCCTGTTTTCCAGTGCAAGTGTACATCTTGTGAGGCAGTTTTGTGATTGGATGTTGGAAGGATATTTCACATTCACAAAGAATACTGATACAGATGTTTCTCCAGTTGTGACCCTACTGATTTGTCCAGATTTATGCATATTTCAGCCCACTGAAAAATTCTTCTTTCCAAATGTTTTTCCATTTTATTCCCTTGGTGATCCTTTTGGTTTTCTTGGGGTGTTTCTTTTCTACCCCCCTCTTGCTCTCTATTTCTATTCCAATGCTGAATCTATAATGAATAACACATGAGCAAATCCCCCATGGTGATGGTTTGAATGATGGGTTTAGAAGACAAAAACTAACTTGGAGCAAATAACTCCCTGTGATGATGCAAGATCATCGTGCGAGAGAGAAACGTTTTTACGTCACAGCTCAAGGTTAAAGACGGGGGATATTCCTCAGGATCTCATCTTTTTCTCAAGTCTTTTGTTTCCATTTGGTTTGGATTTGCTTCTTTTGGTCGGAAAATCACTTACTTTTTTTACGGAGCTCCGAATAAATAGGGGATGGATGTCCGGTGGGTCTATAGGTAGACAAGTGGCAGGAACTGAAACTGTGATTTCTGAACAAGACAGTTTATTTTTCTCTCCTTTTTTATGTATATTCGGGATTTATTTGTTGTTTGATGTGCAATATATGACTCAGCTCATGAAGAAACTATTATTTTCTGCTTAGCTCTAATGAATTATTCAGCCGGAAAGTGGGCGGGGCTGTAATTTTGGCGGGAAGTGACGTTAGGGTGTTGTGCTTGAGAATCTTGTCTTCCTTATTAAATCAAATCATTGTTTTGTTCATACATCTTAGTTATCAGTGAACCTATAAAAAGCATCTCTTCCTGTCCTGCTATTTTTCATTGAAAGGAATTGAGTTAGAACATCCTATAATGTAAAGGATTGAGTGGGGCCTTATAAACATTTAGCTAATGAGCTAATTAGTTGTGTTTATGTAAATGCGTGACTAGCGGGACAGGCATCTACTCAAATGTGGATCACATTTAGATCCTTCAGTATCTCTGCTTCTTTTTTTCTCCTCTGTCTCATGTGCAGCTGCATTTTTGAACAGAGAGTCAGACGGTAGTAATTAAGAAAGTATGTCTTTCTCATTTTTATGTCTTTCAGGACGGATTTATCCTCTTCTTTGGAGTGTGTAGTGACTGGAAGTTGAACTAACTGTCTAACTAGTGTAGTTGAAGTACCATTGAGGCTCATGAATCAGTTGCTTTCACACTTTCTGCCTCTTTTTCTCCGACAATTTCTCACATTTTTGGTATTTCTCTTCTCTCTCTAAATCTCACAGTTATTTTATTTTATTTTATGTTGATCTATCCCCCCCCCCACACTTTCTGTATCTCCATTCTGTTACCTTGTAGACTGTCTACCTCTCTCTCAACATGTTAGGACACTCAGTCAGTCAGCCTGTAGTAATGGAGAAAGCGCAGAGTTCCCAGCAGAGTGACTCACTACTCTAGCGAACAGGGGCCGTGTGTGTGTGTGTGTGTGTGTGTGTGTGTGTGTGTGTGTGTGTGTGTGTGTGTGTGTGTGTGTGTGTGTGTGTGTGTGTGTGTGTGTGTGTGTGTGTGTGTGTGTGTGTGTGTGTGGGTGGGTGGGTGGGTGGGTGGGTGGGTGGGTGGGTGGGTGTGTGTGTGTGGGTGGGTGGGGGGGTGGGGGTGTGTGTGTGTGTGTGTGTGTGTGTGTGTGTGTGTGTGTGTGTGTGTGTGTGTGTGTATGCCCTTACATGTTTGTGTAATTTGGGTGTATAGGCTTCCCATGTTTCCCTCCTGCTGCACACATGGCCAAAGCTCTTTGCCGGCTCTATTAAAGGTCATCTGCCGGTGAAAGTCAAACAAACATGAACTCGGGCACAAACAAACAAACTCCCATCTAATAGGAGGAAGAAGATTTAGACTTTAACTACCGCTTTGTGATGGTGCATCTTCGCTCTTTTTTCAATCTGTCACTTCATGTTTTAGCTACACCATGCCACTTGTTATTTTGAAGTGTCGTCTAACTACTCAAAAATCTTTGTCTTTGCACATTTTGAAATAGATTGAGTTCTCTGCCTCTGTGTCCATGGAAATATGGATACCAAGGAAAGAGATATTAATAGCAGCGCTTACTGATAACAGACTTTTGAACATGAACTTTATCATTTTTACTTTGTAAAAGAAAAAACTGAAAACATCTTTGTTAGCATTAATACATTGAGTTAAAAAAAACAGAAAAAAGCTTTAAAAATTAAGCTTTAGATTTCTGTCCTCCTATTTTATTAACACCTTTATTTATTTTTGTGGAAATGGTTGCAAATACAGTTTTCCTTTTTTATGAAGCTGCTTTTTTTTTTTTTTAAAGTATAGGGTCAGGGTTTGCCTTTTGTTTAGGTGACGTATGTGTGATACTGAGTAGAAAATCTAAGCATATGATCTATTAGAAAGGGCCTTTGTATGGGTGTTTATCTGTGTACCATGTGTGTGTTCTGATTTGACAGAGTTACGACACTCAAAATAAGTGAGATTTTCTTGCATCAATCAGGTTTCGAAAGTGAAATGTGTTTTTGTTTTGGCACGGCAGGCCCCAACTGGGATGCTCTGCGTTCTAATCAATATATCGTATTGTAATGACACTGTGTCAACGTGAACAAATCTCCTAAAGACGAGTCTGTTTATCAAACGTTCACGCGTGTATTCATGCATGTGTGTTGTGCAGCGTTGCATAAAACAGAAATCTTCAACTATCTGCTTCATGTCTGTATAATTGCTCCCAGCAGTAGTGTGGCGCCAGTCGAATGTACGGCACACACACACACACACACACACACACACACACACACACACACACACACACACACACACACACACACACACACACACACACACACACACACACACCACCCAGAAATACACAAGCTCATAACTCACACAGCAGATCATCAGAGTATGGCAGAGCAGAACTGGGCAGAGTTTTATTGGCCGGATTATTGACTTGGAACTAGTTTTAGCACAGCTATCATCAGCTGTATGCATCTGAGTGTTTGTGTGTGTGTATTGATGCATTTTATATATTTGTCTTGTCAGGCTCGTACAATAAGCCATCAACTGACCCATGCCTGATCATTCTACTGCGGTTAGATAGAGCTATTTGTTTGGTTCAGACAGAAAGTACATGTTTTACAGATCAGTTCCACTTTACTTACCTAAATATGAGTAATTTCATCTAAGGGACCCAAAAAAACTCCGCTCTCTGGTGATTGGTTGGCTTTGCATTGCTAGTAATTGATGGCCAAGCAAAGATGTGTGTGTATGTGTGTGTGTTTCTCTGTGTAAGGCCTTGTTGGATAACACAGAGCAGATGTGGGCGGGTACGTGGGTGTATGTTTAAAGAGCTTGTCATTGGCTCACACAGAACAGATGCTTGTTGAACCATCATCCTCCTACCAGGAGTATTGATTCGAACTGTTCTGCTTCACTTCTTAGAATCACAATATAGGAACACACACACGTGATCACACACTCACTGGTAGATGCATGGACCTAATGTTTAGGTCAGTATTAATGACGGGGAATCTTAACTGGGACATTATCGCTCGGAATTTTCCAAACCACAGTCATAAAGTGCTGCGGTTTACGGTAATATTCCGGTGCTGCCAGCTGACTCCAGTTGAACGTCGTCCAAACAGTTAAGCGCAGTTAAACACATGAGATCACATGTTCCATTTGATTTTGTTTGTGGAAAAAAGATTGCATTTGTCACCTTTTGGTTCATTAGGTTTACTTAACAAGAAAACCAGTTTGTAAACAAGGTTCACCACAACTTTTACTCTCTGTAGCTGGTTTGGTTCACAATTGTATTCCTAATGAACTGCAATGCTGTATGGAAAAGATGAGCAGCCAACCCACGCTAGTCCGATTAATGGCGTTGTACAGCTAGCCTCTTCTGTTTGGTGAATGCCAAAGAAAAACCAGAGCTGGAAGAGTCTGCCCTCACTAACATCCTCTTTTTAGAAGCATCATGACTGCTATGTTGAATCACTTTGCCAGGGGGCCACTTTTGCAAGATGAGGGGCCAGTTAATTAAGCCCAGATCACTCTCTAGGGTTCTTGAAAGTCTTCCCCTCCCCTCTCCTTCCTCTATTAGTCTATGCTGATGCTCATCTGGCACATAATTTAAACCAAAAGTACGAATAAAAGCTTGTAAGATGCATTTTCATTTAAATACGGATAAACGTGGTATTTTAAGTGTTACATTTGTGCCAAAAAAGGTCCATTCGATGATCTGTAACTTACATATTCATAGTTTTTTTCCCGATTTGGTGCATAAAATGAAGAATATTATTTGAAAGATAAGCCTATTGAAAATTACAGGAATGGTTTGATTTATTAGTTCATCTCAGAGATGTCTAGATTGAGAGATTCAAGAAAACATTTTTCATTTAGAATGATAGCCTGGCTCGACACACAATGTCAAATGTGTGTGTTTGGTGTTAAAAGTTGAGGCATAAGTCATTTGTCCAAGCACTTTCTGGCTCCCGAAGATAGACCTGCAAACCGTGATACTTACAGAACCATGTGGCATGTCTCTTGCTACACCGTCCCTTGAGGAAGGTTTGCCATGACTTAGTTTTTTCAGCTAAGAAGTAGTCCAGTAAAAACATCTGTTTGGCCGATCTGTTTTTGGTGCTAAGGCTCTCTTGAAAGGTTGCCTGAGAGCCACCAAGCTGGGACAACATGTCCCACCTCATAGAAGTGATTTTTAAAGCAGATTTTATGAAGCCACTTACAAATGAAAGTTGGACATGTCAGTGGAAACACAAAAAAAACCCTTCTCTTAAGTTCATAGAAATGACATCAGATCTGGAGATCAAACCTTGCTCTATAATCAGTGAAAAGACCAATTCTGACCTCTACTCACTTCCCAGAATGTGAACTGTGCTTAAAGTGCCTTACTCTCATTCACGATTCATCAATTAATTTAAGTGTTATTGCACATATTTGATGAAATGGGCAGTACTGCTGAATTGCGAGGATGCTTTTACATGACTAGATGTTTCAAGTTGAAGCGGTAGTTCTTTGATCATTGGGACAGGGAGTTGTATTCTTAAGACCAAAATAGTTTCTAAATGTTATTTTTCTAGTTTTATTTGCATACAAACTTTACTTTGTGCTTAATATAGAAGAAGCACTTCTTTCATTGGCTAGTTTGCTATTTCCTCAGGAGATTTAATTACCCATCCTGTGTGACTTTCCCAGTGTAAAACTATTTTGGAGCTCCCAGAGCTTCTCTAGATTTTCCTTTTTCGGTATAACTAGTTCTTTAAACAAGAGACAAAGGGTTCTATTCCTGGCCGTGGTTTGTATTAGCTCATGGTGGTGTTTACTATGGCACTGTCTGCCAGCAAAGAGTGCTATTTTTTTTCAAACCCTACTTAGCACTGTTATATAAAAACACCTGCTGCATGCATGATTGAAACTCGTCTGTGGGTGGGATTAACTTTTATAGTATTGCACATTTTATTTAACTCTTTCTCCATCATCATCATGTAGAGTATCTTTCAGTTTGGGATAGCTCTTTAATAACTCACCAGTTTCCTACGAAAGACAGAGGAAGTACCGGACAAAATGCATGATCAAGCTTGACTTTAGTTGGTCATCAGTTGTCATCTACCAGTCGGACTTCTGTTCTCCATTCATTTCCAGCCAGTTTAAGGGCTGCAATTGAGTTTTTGTATTCAAATGTGGCAAAACAATGCTTCGAAACTGCAATAAGTAGCATATCGTGACAATTGAGACATTTGACCCAGTGAATATTTGTCATTTTCTTGATAAATGACTGAAGTGATTCAACTCAATTGGTGTTAATTAATATAACTGGGGATTAACAATTCTTTACAAGCTTTATTTACTCATCAAACAAATATATTTGAATTAAACACACTATGAAAACTGCCAACAACACCATACAATTACGTAAACCACTCCAGCCAAAGTCAGTATTGAGTACGCCATAATAAAGTTATTCAAAGTGTGAAATGGCAGTAGGATTATCATGATCTTCACCTGAATACCACAAACCTATTGAGTCAAAGATCTAACACAATGGTTGTCTTTTGTACTTCCATTAATATTGTGACCTGCAGTTCTATCAAAATTGTGTCGAAGTAACTATGTTGAAAATGTACAAACAGTCAAGATATCATATTTCCTCAAATTTGGGGTAAGTTGCATATTTTTACTGTCTTCATAGACTGAGAAAGAAATACCAAAAGGGTTAAAAAAAAAATAGTTATGTTGATAACGTGCCTCTTGTGTATGTAATTGATCCGTCACCAAACTGGTAATATATTGTGAAACCAGCAGCGTATCAATTGCAGAACTGTCAAAATGTGATGCCTGTGGTGTGTGTGTGTGTGTGTGTGTGTGTGTGCGTGAGCGCGAGCGCGAGCGCGCGTGCGTGCGTGGCACGTGTTGCTCTGCGTGATGTGTTTACAGTCTTCACATTTTCTGTCCTACGTATACACACTGTACACACTGTACACACTGTACACACATCCAACCGTACACACGGGGGTATAGCTTACAGGTTGAGGGACATGTGTTTTAATGTGAGTGGAAATGTGTGTTTTAAGTTCAGCCTTCACCCCATTATGCATCTCAGCGTGTTTGTTTATGTGAGGTTGGCTTCAGTACTGCAAAAGTGTGTGTAAGTGTGTGTGTGATAAATGTGTGTGAATAGCTGGCATATGGTAGCCATCTTGCCCTGGCGGCAGAGCTGGAGGAAATTCCAGCGTTGGATAGCTAAGGCCCAGATACTGCTGACACACACACACACACACACACACACACACACACACACACACACACACACACACACACACACACACACACACACACACACACACACACACGCACACACGCACTTGCACACACAGGTTTTTCATATTTTTCCGTTCAAAAGGTCTCACAAGTTGTATTGTGCTTTCAGTAGCTCTAGCCAACAGCTAATTAGCATCTTCTGATTGCTTAACACAATGACTTATAAAGTAGTGTCACTCTTGCTGTCTCTCTCTCTCCCTCCGTCTCACACACATACGCAAACACACTCAGGCCTTGGTCTGTGAATTTGCTCGGTGCTATCTCTTTGCACACATGGCAGCCATTACTTCTTGTGTGTTTAGGCTAGGGCAAAATTTGGAAGTAAGCTTGGCAGTTGGACCAGCAGCCTCACAGATATATTGTACTGGCTGTTCAGACTTTCTAGTCTTCTCGGTTTTAGTTCTAGTTAAAGCAGGTGATTTTTATTTGAAGTAAAATAAAAACCTGTAGGTTGGCACCTGTTTGACAAACATTTTTCTCCCAGTTATCGCTGTGTGGCTGTATATCATCCCTGGCCAGATGTTTCCAGAACTGATTTGGCTTCCTCGCAGATTCTCGATCCTCTTTAATCTTTTTCTTATCCTCATCGAATTCTTCCACTTCAACTGTTTCTTTATCTCGCGTGCACTGAAGACCTGCTCACATAAGATAACTTTGATTTAAATACCTTTCTCTGCCACTGTCTGCCTGATGCTAATAACATTTATCTTCCTCTCTGTATGTCTTGCATGCTTTTTTGGCCACTTAACCATTAGCTTTTGCTGAGATATATCTTGGGTCTGTCTTTCTGGTTTCAATGTTGCCTCATGTGCCCAGCTAGCATTAACCAACCAAATGTAAGAATTCAAAAAATAAACTAAAAGCTTCATTTTCAAAGCGTCAGACTGGAATTCCTCCATTTATAAACACATGTGGCTAAATGATGAATGTGAGTGAATGAGGAAAACATATTTGACATTAATTCATATTTGACTTGACATCTGATAATGAGATTTATCCTTGACAATTTTTTCAATATCCTCGTGTAATATCTAGGGCTGTGCAATTTAATCGATCCTGCGATATATATCGATATTTTGTTTCCCGAGAAAGTATCGATATTTCAGCCGCGAGTATCGATACATTAAGTCCCATTCAAATCCCCCGTGTTCCGCGTGGCACTCTGCTCACTGCCCATTACGTCTGCCAGCCGCTAGTGTCGCTGTAGAGCATTTCTAGATACACAGATCTAGTGTGTCTTCTTCTCGCGGTGAGTGCGAAGCGGTTCAGGAGAATGGCGGCTGACATTAACCCAGCATCTCCGCGCTTAAAAGCAGATGTGTGGGAGCACTTTGGGTTTAAAACTATTGCAGTTTGCAAGCTGTGTCACACAAACGTGAAATACTCTGGAAATACCACTAACCTACGAACCCACCTACAACTTCACCACCCGGACAAGGTAATGCTAACTGAGGAACTCAAGAAGCTGCGGCCACCTGCTGCACCTTTTAATTCTCCATTGTCCATTGTGATACTGCACTTTATGTACTTATGTTTCAAAGGCTTGTAAGCTACAGTTTGCACTGTTTCAATAAATGAAACAAATTTTCTCACCACATATTTTGATTCATTTTGTCCAGCATTTGCAAGCTGTAGACTCTCTGTCTAGTCAGAGCCATATATTGTGTAATTGATGCTTTCAGTTGAATTAATTCAATCCAAGTCAATGGAACACTCACCAAAGATGTCACCAAAATCACACTGTCCCTTTAAAATCTTTCAGAAAATGATGTTAGTGTATCGAATTATATCGAATCGTATCGAATCGTATTGTGAGCTGAATATCGTGTATCGTATCGTATCGTGAGATTAGTGTATCGCTACAGCCCTAGTAATATCTTTGTTTTATTGTGTGTTTCGCCAATCTTTGCTCCACCTCTCATGTGTTAACAACCTTCTCATGAGACGATAAGCATTTGGTCAGAAGCAGGCGCTAAGTATAATGCTGAAATTGAAATATCTCAAAGAAGGAAAGGGACAAAGTGCCGGAAATTGGTTTTCAGTTAGGTCAACAATCTGTGAAAGAGATAGAAAGATAATGAAAGACAGAAACACTGGGTGGGCTATGTTCCTCTCACATCATTTCTGTGGATTATAATACAATTCAAACACATATTCCTCCACACTTGTTTACCTACAGGATGATTCAGGTAATGGGAAGAAATAAAGGGAGAACGTGAACGTGCTAAGATCAAAACTCCACCTGTTCGAATTCCTTAATATTGGGTTGTAATCACAGTAGGTTGCTTATATCATTTGAGGACTGCATGCAGTTTAATCCTCACAAAAATGTACAACTGCTCATTTGAAAGAAGGCAGACTGATCTGTTTAAATTCCGTTTCCAGTTCGAAAAACCGACTAAGAGGCAAAAGAAGACACGCACAAATCTTGCACAGAGCTTCAAATATGGAAATGCATCACAAACACTGGCACACATGTCCGTCAGCAGTGTTGTTCTCGCCCCCCCGAAAGGTCAGACTGACGGGAGTGTGCAGTGGTTGCCGTGGTGACCTGGCTAAACACCAGAGCCATTGTAACTCGCACCCACCATCCCGGCTCCATGTGCTGTTGGTTTAGTACACTGAGTCCACAGTCTCACACACACACACACACACACACACACACACACACACACACACACACACACACACACACACGTCACACACACACACACTCACACTCACACTCACACACACACACACACACAGACTTAGCTAAGCCCTCAATTAGTTAGTTATAACTAAGTACCCACAATGACACACACACACACACACACACACACACACACACACACACACACACACACACACACACACACACACACACTGATGAGCAAATTGTCCAGGCTAAATTATAGATAAGTCTTTGTTAATCTTTAATTTGCGAACTATAATGACCTTTCCTCATGAGCAGGACATCCTGTAATAAATGATGTTATATCACTGGACAGCAAAACAGTGTGCGTGCGTGCGTGCGTGCGTGCGTGTGTGTGTGCTTAAAGAGACAGCCTGAATAAAAGGAAACTTTAGATGTTTTTGTATATGTACAGCTCCGTAACAAATTTAAAAGACCACTCCAAATGTTTCTTAAATCTTTAACAAAGATTTGGCAGCCATTCCAGTGTCTGCTGAACACAGAGACAAATGGTCAGTAGTTTATAGAATACAATAAAAAAATAACTCAAAGACATACCTGTAAATAATAAAGCAAGAAAAAAAAGCCTGTTTTTCTGCTTTTTTATCACCGAATTCCATTTCTGCCCATCTGTTTGTTTCACCCTGTGTTTAAGCCCACCCTCCCCCCCTCCGTCTTCTGCTCCCCGCCTCCTTCACTATTTTCCCTTTTCTCCGTCTTTCTCCCCCTCTCATTGTCTTGCTCCGTCTCTTGTAAAGCTGAATGTGCAGTTGCATGCCGGAGTGTGAGTGACTCATGTGCCACCACAGAGGACTGGTTAGAAGAGTGGATTACTCAGTGAGCTCACACCTCATTTTACTACACAGTCCTTTTTAAATCCGCTTCTAAATAGCACATGGAAAAATCAATCACTTCTTCTTTCCTCACTGGCCCTGTTTCCGATTGTTCCCTTTCCCAGTGCTTCTCTACTCAGCTATTGTTTGACTTCTGTGAGGATAATTTCACCTCTCGACCTCGTAATTTTTTTTAAAGGAATGTTTTTTCACTCAGGAATTTCTGTTTCTACAATTACTTTTAATTGCTCCGGTTGTGGTTACTGCTGTGGAAGTCTACTTATGCAGCAGCAATTTTATATTCAAGTAAAGTGTGTAGTTGGGTCTCCACTGTTGTTTTGAATCCCTATGTGGGAATACGGATGCACACGGGGACAATATCCATGGCTACATTCCCCCTGTCTATTCTGGTTGTTGCTGGAAGAGTTACAGAAGAAAGGTGACTGGTTGGGGGTGAGTCACAGAATAGGCTTGCGATTACACAAACACTCACTTGCAGACAACCTATGGAAAGAAAGGGTGTTGAAATCGGAGAAGTTTGCAGTGGTCCTTGTCATTATTAGTTTACTTTTGTCAGCAGCTATAATGTGTACTTTATAGTTTATTTTTCATACTAGTGAGGGTACACTTTCAGTTTCTACCTAACCCTGAGGGTACAGTGGTACTACGGGCATGTTTACACTGGATGAAAGTGCGGTTTTTCACATTTAGCTTCAGAAGGACCTCATGCAGCTGCTGAGAAAAGTGGTTTGTGGTAATATCAGGCTCGTACAGATCCCAGTATGCTTCCAGAGGGAGCATCTACATACATCGATAGTGCGTCAACTCTGTCTTTACTGTTTTTTGAAGAGGGTTCCTTTAATGTTCTGTGGAAAACTGACGTGTTCGGAGTCCTGATTTGAACTTAGCAAAGTAAATGAAATCATTGCTTTTCTTATTATTTACCATCAATGAATTTGCGGTGAAATGTATTCCCAGGAATGACACTCGGCAAGATGAACGACAACTTTGTTTCTGTCCTGATTTTTTTCTCCTCATCTCTCAAATCTCCCAAAAGTTCGGTCTTATAGATCAGACATAAAACAAAAGCATCACCGTAGACTGCTGCGCACATATTCAAACTTTTAATTTGTGATCTTGCATTGAGTGTTTAGATACAAATGAGTGTTTATACTTGTGTTTCCGGCTTTGTTGACCTGGTGACGAAATGGGTCGCAGTCTTGCAGGATACAATAACTAATAGCTCCTGTAAATAAAGTCCACAGGCTGGTTGTAGGCACAGGAAGTCATGGCCTCCCGTGGAAGATCCTGACAGCCATGGTGGTGTGTTCCCAACAGTTGCATTTACTGGATCTGAATTATTAACATCCCTGGATTGGTTTTTCTTTGGCTGTTAAACTCATTTTGGGCTGATATATGATTAGAAGAAGTTGAAACATGGCCCGTCTACTTGTGATTACTCCATTTTCTCATTCAACATGCCTATCATACTTACCAAGAACAGACCAACTATTCAAACTATTAGAAAAGGCACTTATGAAGCACGAAATGACACTGGAGTATAAACAAGAACAGGTTGCTTGGATTTGGTTGGACAGATTAACACTCTGTTCCCGAGCGTTGTTCTCAAGTGTTAGGGGAAGCAAAATAGGAGACCTTCGTGGAAATATGTGTACCGGACCTTCTACTGTGTGGCATTAGTGATGGAAAATAAAGAGAGCCACTGCAGGAAGCCACAGGCAAGGGAGGGAGAAAACAGACATTTAAAGATGGTGAGGGGGAGGTAGAGATAAGAGAGAGCAAATTGATCGAATGGAAAGATGACACAGGAGTGAAGCAAAGGTTCAGGGAGATGCCGCCCCACATTCTCTCATCTCTAGTTACTCTGAGGGAACCAGGAAAGGGAAGAGGGTAAACCATTATAAAGTCTGACATACATATGTTTACTGAACCTTGAACGTCTCGACCTTAGAGGGATTGAAAACAGAAGCCAAGGACTGTCCTGCAGACTAGACTGAGGAGAAAACAACTCTGTCAATGTCTGAAAAAAAGTAAGCGAAACCGGCTGAAAGTGGTGGACAGAAAGGAAAAGCGTCCTTTGGGTGTACGGTGAGGGCTAGACTTTGGAGACAAGAATTTAAATCAATATTCCCTTAACCCATTTTAAATCCCATGGACAAATATTTACTGCTTATTCACAAGAGAGGGCAGAAACAGAGTTAGTTACCTCTGTGCTAAAGGGCCAAGAATATCAACATATAGTTCAGCCTGGGCCTCCTTTTTTTTTCGAGCTCAATCATCATAAACCAAATATGTTGAAAGGAAGCAACAACAGTGTAGTTTATCTTTATTCTGAAAACTTTATTAATCCTTTTAACCGTGACAATGGTTGCGTATACCACAACCACATCTTCCGTTTTACCTTTCAAAATAAAAGCCCTAGACATATTTTCCGCATACATGTTTACCAGTGGGATCTTAGAATTACCCAGAGCATTTTGCTGAAATGAAATTCAATAACAGCTTATGGGAGCTTAGGCTCTTCAACAATTTACCCCAGACAGACTGCCAGACGCTGATCTGGGTTAATTTGATCCCAGTGGTTGGTCCTCTGCCTGCACAAAAACAATTTGAATTGTTTTGAACCGGTGCCAGTTTTTGTCAGCACGATACCATATTTGTTTGCTCCTTCTGGGCAGTTTGATTGGAGTGTGAGGTTTTTGTCTAAATACTATGTCTGTGTAAATTAAAACAAATTGACCAAGCCTGGGTTTTAAGGTACAGAATGTACTGAATGTACAGAAGCTTAGGAAAGCGTGAAGGGAGGACTGGACAGAGGAAGAGGAATGTAAGCAAGCGAGGGAGACGATAGTGCGATTTGGATTTGCTGAGTGAAGCTGCCGTGCAGTAGTGGTGAATGTAACACTGTCCTGCTACATCATAGGCCAAATCCAGGTCCTCTAAAAAGCTTTAAAGATCTTGGAACACATTTTTTTAATTTATTTCTCAAGTGCTCAGTTTTATTCATCAGTTTTTCAGGCAAACACTCATGAATTAATGAATTTCACCACCTCCTTTTCCATCGATCAATCTGCAGTGCTGGATGTCCGTTTAGCTCGTAAATTGTTTAATTGTGTTGTGAAAGCCAAGCCAGGGTGACCAGATTGACAAATGGCGTGTTTATAAATTGGCCATGATACATTTTCCACGGTCTTTAAGTTGTTAATGGTGTGTTTTATTGAGTGGGATCAAACTTTTAGCCATGAACTGCACTGCTGGATAAGTAATATGAAACATAGCTGAGCCAATGTAGGTGGGTATGAAGAAATACCTAGATGTATAAAACTGTTTGTATACGGTTGCTCTGTCTTGCATTTGAGATAATCTGTGTTTATAAAGTTCAAACTTGTATTTTACTAGCTCAAATATTGAAAAACGTCTTTATTTCTCATAATGTCGTTCCCTCAGTCTGAAACCAATTTTGTGAGTTTCAACAACATTGCTTTGCTTGGCAACAACTTGGCTCTGTGTTTACTTTCTCTCAGCTGGTGACGTTCACATGCACTACAACTGGATATAAACCAGGACACATTTCAAATATAACATGTAAAAAAATTCAAATCTGTCAAAAATGTTGCATAAATGCTGCGGAAAAAAAGCAACTTCGTAATCTCGCTTTAAATCTATTATCTGCAGCTAATTTTGGTAATTTTTGGAGATTGCTTACATTTTCCACATGTCTTTGTTACCAATTATCCTCACCTTTTTTTATTTACCACGGCTGTCAAACTGTCACTCTTATTATTTCACCATCAACAACAGCAACATGTTTATGACTCACCAAACATGTTGTCGTCATTGTTTGGATGTTGGCAGCCTCACACGACTTGGATCAGCCAAACCTCACACCTTGTTCCCCCCCGATGAAAAGTTAATTATATTTATTCTGTGCTTTAAACAAAGACAATCTGTTTGGCATCTGGAGGTTGCAGGTTTCATTTCACAGCCAGTGAAGTGAATCATCTTCATCAATCTTTGAAGTTCTAGTTTATTTGTGCAGCCCGGTATCACACACAGCTGTCATCTGATAGCCATTTCATAGCCATTAAGAAGGCACAAGTTTCCTACAGCATTCATAAAGTGAAAATGATTTGAGACCAAGAAAACAACACTTTTTTTCATGTTTTTTGAAAATGTCTTACTTTCAAAGCAAGTACAATTTAAAAGCAACTCCTTAGGATTTATGTCTTTGTTTATTTGAAGTGTCCTCCATCCTATTGTGGCGCAAGACATCTTTGTTCCATCCTTTAACTAGCTGTCGCTCACTTTTTATCATATTTCTGAGGTCCAGTTGCATCCTCAGCTAATGAAACTCACAGCTAACTTTTCTTTGAGACTCTCTCTGACCACCAGAGAAGCCATAAACCCTCACACTGCAGTAATGTGCTGCATGCCTTAGTGTCAGTCTTTGGATTAGTTAGTCTTGGGTTTTTATCTGCCGCTCCATACACCGCTAGGTCTCCAAAACGGTCTAGAAAATCATTTTCTGTCAGCACATTTTGCGTACAAATTGTTATCTGTAAAAAAAGTCAATGTGATGCAACACGGACGGACATGAAGAGGGGCAGGCAGTCTGTTGGGGTTTAGCGTGGGCACCAGATCATCATCAGATGGTCATTGTTTTATGTCCCCCCCAAAAATAACCAAATACATTGTCTGGACAAACCCCAAAACTTCTCCAGTGCGCCACACTATGGCAACGCCTTTGCTCTGACACCTCTCCTAATCAGAATCAGAATACTTTAAGATAAGATAAGATAGGTTAAGATTCAACTTTATTGTCATTGCACAGAGTACAAGTACTAGTACAACGAAATGCGGTCTCTGCATTTGACCCATCCTAGTGTTAGGAGCAGTGGGCTGCCATTATGTACGGCGCCCGGGGAGCAGTGTAGGTAACCAGTGTCTTGCTCAGGGACACCACGGTGGCACTAGGTCTTTTCGGGGACTTGAACTGGTGACCTTCCAGTTCCCAGGCCAACCCCTATGGACTTCGCCACCACCGCCCTTTATTCGTCCCACAGAGGCGAAATTTTGAAGGTCTCTGCATTTGACCCATCTTAGTGTGAGGAGCAGTGGGCAGCCATGTGTACCCCGCCGGGGAGCAGTGTAGGGAATGGTACCTTGCACTGGGACATCTCGGTAGCACTTGGTCTTTCGGGGACTTTAACCAGTGACCTTCCAGTTCCCAGGCCAAATCCCTACGGACTTCGCCTCCGCCCTCCGGTAATGCATACGTTTGTTATGTACTGTATGTTTATCATTAGAAGGGAATTTCTTATGGGGCAGTTATAAAGTCTAGTCTTTCTCTTCTGAAAGGTAAAAACATAGTTTTGCAGTTCTTTTGTCCAAGGAAGGGAACCAAAATACAGGTCTTCAGCTCCCGAAAAAAGAGAACTTCTAATCCCATTGAGCAAAATTGTTAACACCTGTTAAAAATAAACTACAAATAGTATCACATTGTGTTGATTTTCCTTTAAATCTAGCAGCATAAATACTTAAATAAGGCAAACTATCTTCAAAAAATGTAACCGTATTCAGATTTGAAATGAAATTGAAGCAACAGACAAACAGACTGAACTTTTTCCACACCTCCACAGTGCGTTAATCACCTGAACGCCTGATCTGATGTGAACGCAGTCCAAAAACCTCGACCTTTCAGAACATCAGACATCCAACACTTGATGTTTGATGAACCACACCTACTGAATATATGAAAGAGCAGCGACGTAAGGCAACGTCACTGTGATTCACAGCCTTCCAACTCACCGCTGCTCCCACCTCTTTCTCTTTGTGCCGCAGAGCTCTGTTTGACATTGAAAGAAATAAAAGCAGCGAGTTCTCTTCGCTTTGTGCCGACTTCATCAGTTATTCAACCCACAGAAAATGTCCCATTTCTTAAAAACACGACATTGAACCGTTCGACAGACGAAGCAGAATAATAAACACCAACCAACACGCACTTTCAAAGGAAATATTGGAGTGACTTAAAAACACACACCTTTGTAAATCGTATTTGTTGTTGGATTTCTAGTTGATCTTTTACCATTCTTTTCGGTCTTTCTCTGTCACTGTGAATAGGTTACTCAGTATTTTTTTCAGATCCCCAATCCATCATGCGTCATTCGAATACAAAATTGAGTTTCAGAAACTTTGTAGATATTTGTAAACCTATTCCAAAGTGTCAAACTTTATCGACCATCTATTGGTACCATGTGATTGCTATTTTGTTGCACTTATGTGGGGCTTTAGGTCATGTCGTTTTCTCTACATCAGCGGTGCCTTATCAATGTGGCGGGACCACATTGATAAGGCACCTGATGGGTCGGTTTTGGTAAAAAAACAAACATCCACAGCTAAAACTATAAAGTGTGTAAGTAAGGGATAATTTGCAGCGAGGCGGTCATTATGGGGAAAAGAACACCCGAAAGGCTGATCAGGGAGCCCGACGCGAAACCATCTCTTGCTCCTGGCTGAGCCTACATGCTGCATTTACAGCATTTGTTTAGGCCTATTCATTTAATGCACTTGTTTTGATGTTTGGGTTGTTGCTGCACCATCACTACATCTGCTGCGTGTAACATATGTGCAGTTGTTATGTTTAAGAATGAATTTCTCAATTTCTGAATGAAATCGTTATTAATTTGCCTACTGCAGACAGCCCCTCCCTTTTTAGTTTCTTGTTTCTGTTGGTTACTGATGGGCAGCTCCTTTGATAAATGAAATAAAAAGTCATTTGAGAACTTTATTTAGCCCTGTATTGTTTGTGGTTGAATGTGGGCTGTGGACATTTGAGTCGAAAAAGGTTGGGAACCGCTGCTCTACATATCTGTGCCAAAAATGATTGTAAACCCACATGATGCATTAGCAAAAACATAGTTCTTTGGTATTGCTTGTGTACCTACAGGTCAGTCTCCGTTTTATGACATAACATCCTATTTGAAGAGGAAAAGGACCTCACCAAAGGCGTAACAATAGCCTCTTTATGGCCGTTTAGTCTCGCACGTTTGCAGCGGAGGTGCCATTAACAGTGTTGATGGGTTTATCACACACAGCTCTATGAAGAGAACACCAGAGATAAGATAAGATAAGCGTGTTTGTTTTTGTGACTTTGGACTTTAGCAGCTCACAAACACATACACCATGTTGTCTCTCACACTTTGTCACATTCACAGACTGCTGTAAATGTCCCGTGGGGGTAAAAATATCAGCAGCCTCACATCACACGTCCATAACTCCATGGCATTTATTTTTGATTTTGATATGCCTTTACGTACAGGAAAGTGCATTCTGTCTAACTGAATACGCTACAGCATACATGTTATTTACGGACTGTGTCCTGCACTCAGGAAGACATTTATGATGTATTTGAACTATTTAATGACGTCTGCCTATCTGCACATACAGTGTAATATCGGGCAAAATGCCTTGTTCCTCTGTCTATTTATATATTATTAATAGAAATACAAATGGCCAGTGAAATCAGTTCATTTATAACGTAATAAAGTAAAGCATTTGTATAATGCCTTCCAGTTCATGCCTTTTATAGGAATCTTCCTATAGTAAATTAGCTGTAGCTCTATGCGGTGTATAGTGGTAATTAGCATACATCTGCCAACACGCTAAACTAAACAAACCATAGACATGTTTAACAGAACTGATTACACGGGCCCTATTCTTCTTCTTGGGGTTTTCCCTTTCCTGTAGTGTGTTATAGGTTTTTGTGCATGTAAATGGTCTGCAAAGGCAAAAATCCCAATGTTAACCCCCCCTCACGCTTGAAACGCCTCCATTGGACTCCTCTGTTTACTTCTTTCTGTGTCTTAACGACCTCCCTATGTAACTTTGGCGCTTCTATTGACTTGTGCTTCAACACATTGTACGTGATGGGCTAAGGGGCGGGACATTTCAGACCAATCTCTAAGCACTTGATCAATCACAACAGAACCAACCAATCAGAGCAGATCTGGTTTCAGTGCATGTCACACAAAATACAAATATGAACCTGACAATGAGCAACATAGGGCCCCTTTGAATGTTATTGAAATGATATAAAGTCTATAACATGTATGATTACAGTACTTACAACCTGACTTTACTTTTAATCATTTTACAAATCTCCCCTTTTGTCTATTCTACAGTCACATCATTTTACAGTCTGCACATCTTGGTTAAATTAAATAGAAGTCGTGTTGAGGGTTGATTTATGAGACAAAGCTAAAACTGGAACTCCAGCCCAAATAGAACCAAAACTTTACACTTCCCAGAATATCAGGGTAGAGTAAAGCCAATGGAAACAAAAAATCCTTTCCAACATCATTTACTTCTCTTTTTTTTGGTAGAAATGCGTTCTTCATTTTGAGAAAAAGACTTCCACTTACGATGTCAGTGGCGGAAAAAATGGGCGACCAGTTGTCTACACCATTGTCTTTGCATTTTATTTCGACTTTATGTGACATGTAATTTGCAATAATAAGTAACAGTCAGACGGTCTGATTTGGTAAATTATAATCGGCAACTTGTTACCAAACTATTTTAACATTGCTATGTATTCGAGAGCAAAAGAAAGGAGACATTTCTTTCTGTTTTCCTAAGTATTTTTCCGTTTATATCCATTTACTTGTACAAAATGTGCTCCAAATGATGATAATGATGTTGTCGATCTCACTGCCAAAGCTTTTAGGCTTGAAAATAACTCCTCTAATCATTACCTCCCCCTTTCCTCCCTCTTCCTTTCTCCCTCTAGATGCCAGGCCTTTTGTCCAGCCCTGTGTGTCTGACAGTCATCTGGTTTTTATCTTGGTCGCTGCGTCCCATTCGAGCACAGATTCAACCTGATGAAGGTAATGCATGCACACCGAGCAGAAAGCCATTTTCCCAAGGACGTATTCAAAACACACACACACGCATAGAGAAACACACGTGCTGTTAGGGATCAGGCGCGGATTCCTTTTGGGGAACTATTTTGGGCACTTATCTTAACTCTAAGTACTTGTGGGACCTAAAGCTACTGCTGAAGAAAGGAGGGAGGAAACACATAGAAAATGTCATCAATCCTGGCAGATTCTTTTGTTTAACCACATCATTGTTGTTTCACGGTTCCAATTTAAATGTAAACCTTGTACTCTGCAAACAATAATCCCATTGTTAGGAGAATTATTCTCAGCTCTTGAGAGATCTGTCTGGCATTCAAATCTCTCTCTCTGAAGAGGTTCAGTGTTTCCCTCTTTGTTTTAAACACTCTTCATTCCTGCATTATTTTTATCTCTGTAACAATGACGACCGTCACCCTTGGCCCCCAAGGTTAAAAATGTCAGAATTTTCCCTTCACATTAATGTTACCCTACTGGGGCTCCAGAGTCCTTTTTTTTTATTGTTTAGAAAGTACTGAGTTTCGTCCAGCTTGCACTTTCTGTGTCCACCCTGCATTCAGTTCTCAATGTCAGGAGAAACCTTGCAACCATCCTGTGTGAATAAAAGTGTGTGGTTTTGTGCGACTGTGGGTGTGTTTGTGTGTGTGTGTGTGTGTGTGTGTGTGTGTGTGTGTGTGTGTGTGTGTGTGTGTGTGTGTGTATGTGCACATGTCTGGGCCCTCTTGCCAGAGGCAGAATCAGATATGAGTGGAACGCTGCGGGTTTGGGGAATAATGTACTTCACTGCCAATAAAACATGAATACACACATTCAGACCAGCCAACACTTTGCACTGCACTGAGGCCCCAGGTAGCACACACTCTCACAGAAACACAGGGAGGGGAATGTGTGTGCGTGTGTGTGTGCGTGCGTGCGAGCGTGCGTGCGTGTGTGTAATTGTTTGAAACGGAGATAGAAGGAAAGATTTGCACAGGGCTAAATAATAACAAAAAGAGACAGAGGAAGATCATATACAGCCCCGGAAAAAATGAAGGGACCACTTCAGCATTATCATTTCCTCTTGTTTTGTTATTTATAGGTATGTCTTTGAGTTCAATTATTATTATTATTTTTGTATTCTATAAACTACTGACAATTTTTCTCTGTGTTGGGATTCAACAGATACTGGAATGGCTGCCATACATGTAGAGATAAAAAAGAAATGTTTGGAGTGGTCTCTTAATTTTTTCTGGAGCTGTATTTTATTTTAAATTTAAGAAATAATTCCTTTATTTTTACATTTGACCCTTCAACCACAATAATTGATAAATTATTTTTATTAAACTTGCAATTTGTAAGCAAAGTTGCCAAACTGCAAGGGCCATAGATAACAGTCTTCTTGACAAACAACAGAAATGAATGTTTTAGCAGCTATTGTGTATTTCAAAAGTTATTATTAAAACTGTTGCTGGTTCCCTCTTTTGGATTCTTAATAGAGATTTTGTCCGATTCCGATTTCCTTTCTTCTTAAGATCCATTTTTGAGAACATACAAAAACACTTTTACTTATATTCAATGAAAATCTAATTGTATGTTCATGCATATCAGAGAAAGTATTATGTTATACTGTTTAGATTTGTTTGTATATTGGTTTACATACAATAGTATCTGAATCTGTATTTATTTGAATAAATTCAAAGTCATCTTCCTGCCCGCCCCACATTTACTGACAGCAGAGGGAGAGAACCCACGTCGCTCAGCATGAACGTAAAACCACCATGTAAACTTGACCCAAAAATTGGGTAAAATTGCCAAAAATAAGATAAATGGCAAACTGCTTGGTTTCAATCGGCAAAATGAGCAAACCAAAACTCAGTCGCCCATAAATAACTGCTGTCTTTATAGCTCAGTTTTATTAGCCATGCCTTGTGTTACATATAACAAATTGTTTCCAATACACACCGCAGAAGAATGAACAGCTTATTTAGAAGAAAAAACCTCTCAGTAGGTTTCATTGTCCTCCTTTCTTTCCGTATCCTCCGCTGAAACACACAAATGTAGCCACAAAATCACAGTGGAGCACTTTGCTGCTCTTTCCCCAGCTGTTTCATTTTGCACAGCCACTAAAATAACAGAAGAAAGGCCAGAAGAGCAAGCGCTAGGTGTGAGTGAAAACCAAGTATTGAAAAGGCCTTCAGTGCAGCCTCCAACTTGAGTACAACAACATTTAAGATTAACTTAGTAGGTCCCTGAAGGGCACATGAGGTTTTTTCAATTGGGAACATAAATAAACCAATACAGCAAATTAAGAAAAAACAACCTCTCCAAAAAGCTCCATGTGTCTGGTGTGAAGTGAGAAAAAAAGTCACATTTTTAAGAACCAAATGAATGTTTTAGGCTGTAATCCTTCGTGACCTCAAGATATGTTTGTTTTTTTTAAAATTAAGAAGAAAAACAGAAGTGGGACAAATAGTTTGTTACTTAGGAGGCCAGCAGGGAGCGTGAATGCTTGAGTGATCGAGGTTGATTGAGAGCATTAATAAAGGTGTGTGCATGGCAGACTGGCAGTCAAAGCAATGTTTTTCCACTCTACATCTACTGTAAATGCCAGCTTTTATATTAAGGAGCCAAGCTAAACACACACACACTCACACACGCTGCAGATAGAATATCAACCTGGCAAATTACTACAGTCACGGCAAATATTTGCTCAGGTATACACTGCACTGAGTATTGCAGCATATCAACACTGCCTTCCAATTTGCATCATGTCAAATTTACACTTTAGCAGCTTCTATATCATCCTTTTGGCACAAATGGACGTTGTATTGAATAAATCAAGCGCTCCCCCGCACCAAACTGACCTTACATTGCCTCTGATTTTACAGTAAGTACATTAGATTGCTGCTAATTTAGTTGTAATTACAATTGTGAGTAGCCATGTAGCTATAGGTGTGATGGGTCATGTCTTAGTTCCTGAAGAAATATCTAAATCACGGTATTGTGAACACCATAAAGTACATTTTACTCTCCCAGATCATATAAGGGTGGAGACAGAACGCCCAGAAATGGACATCGCTCAAACGCAACCCATGGAACGAAAGATATTTGCATGGCTAGATACCACAAGCAAAAATGATGTCTGCTGTGTCAGTAACTACCAACCTGCTGCCAGATCGGCACAGCTAATCCAATCCGTGTTAGAAAACATCTATTGTATCACAATATTTAGTTTTTTGATTACATTACATTACCTTTCATTTGGCTGACGTTTTAACTTACATTAAGTGCAAAAATCATAGAGAATCAAACTCCGAAAATCAAGGAAATTGCTGAAGTTCAAGCAAGTCATACTAGTGTTTTGCTGGTGAATTTGAAGACCTAAGCTAACATTTTTTTTATTGAGTTAGCTTAGAAACCACACTCTTGTAATGGTTTCTCAAAAACACTTAATCATCTTAAAATTGTAATAATTTAACAGCCATGATCAGTCAAAAAAACAAACATATTTTAAGTAGATTTCCTAATATTACATTTAAAAGAACACAATAGATCTCATTGCTTACAGAATCACAATATATCTCAATGTGTTAAATCCCTTGTGTCATGATGCGTAATCAGAAATCCTTAGTCTCACAGCGGGGACATTTACAATATAAATATCATGGTGTATTTCCAATACACAGGCCTCACAAAGTCAAAGGTTGCTCCATATGTGGGGGTGGGAAATGTGTCTTGCCTCTGCATTTATATTGACATTTGGAAGATCTGAGCACTGTGTTTTTTGTGCAGTCCTCCAAAGCCCATAGCACGCAAGTCAGATATTCAGTTTGGACGTTGTGAGGAGGCAGAGGATGGTGTATTCTTTACTAATACACAATTTGTCTTTTTGTCAGCAATCACATTAAGCAGCTCAACGTCGGCCAAATTTGTTTTATTTCTCAGTGGGATAAGCACCAGCAACTTAACACATTAAGTAGGATACTGCTTAACTGCTTCTCGCTCTATTATTGAAGCGTTCCTGAATTGGATTTGCTGAGTAATATTTCTTCAATAGTGATAATAAATCTAACACTGTAGCCTCCTCAAGCTGTGTGCCAGAGCCTCCTCGGCCTGCAGGATCCTGAGCCTTGTATGGTCATGTTGTTGTGCTACTGCTGGCTCTACTGTAAATGGTGTCTCTAACTCACGTTGAAACAGTCAATGACACGGTATGTCAGATTTTGCAGTGTGCACACGCTGTAAGCCAGACGACCGAGGGCTTTAATACTTTATGCGATGTCTTGGTTTACAGTGTCGGGTGTGCGGTATGCGCCCTTGCAGTCCAATGTGACACTGGCATGCAGGAAGTCACAAATCAGGTAAGAAAGAAAACAATTTCCTTGTTTGAATAAGAGTTGGGCTTCATTGTCTTTGAAGGACAAAGAGATCTTTCTGGCCCGGTCATATGGGAGTTCAACGCTTATTCTTCAATAAGCCAACAAAACAACAATTGTGAAGCTCAGCCTGTCAGGACAGCATTTTGTTGAAAATAAGCAGCTACATGTTTTACATTCAAGTAATCAAAATAACAAACTTATCATTAAAGTTGCTTTGATACCCATTGAAGCAGACACATGAATTGAAAGCATTCGAAAGGCATCTCGCTGCATTCATATTCTCTATCATGCATTCAGTTTTCTAGCTTTACTAAACTTCCTTAAGATAACTCACAGAAAAACTCTTCCATTTCAATGGTGGCCTGAAAGTCAATATGTTTGTTTTCAAAGCAAAGAAGATACATTATCGTAACACAAAGGCTTTAACTTTGCCTGCATAGCTAAATCAGGTGCAATATGGGTACATTATCTGATTTGAGAGGGAGCCAATGGAGCCAATCTTTTTACAGAAAAGAAAAGTCCATAAACTACTTGCACAAATAAGACGGTACACGTAAAACACAAGTTGTTGTGGGTTGTCAGAAGTACATTGTTCTAAAACCCCTTAGTCTACAAGGCAAATTCAAGTTCTGACTCAATGAAGAACCAATGTAGTCACAGCAGGTTAGTGTCGATGGTGTATTTAAAGAAATCACAGCTTTTAAATCCCCACAAACTCGATATAGTAAAATTAACCGAAGTACTATCATACTATCACGCCGTCGAATGTAGACGCGGTCAAAAAAAAATGTTCACCCCACGCCTGTAGACTTTCATTGTCTTACCGTCCTAATCTTTTGGGCCTGCGCACTAGAGTAATGAACATAAACCTTTCCACAGTCTATACACAAAAACGATATGATTATAATTCATAATTTAAATGACATTCAGAGAACATTTCCCATATACAATAGCATGCCCAAATGGCTCATACAGAAGTGGATGGTCAGCCAATCTAAAACAGGTAATCGATCCAGCTGTAGCCGTAGTCTCACACTTTATTTCCTCACATTTCATTTAGCCAACTCTGTCATCCAATGGGAATTACAATAGGTGCAATCAACCATGAAGATACACACACAAATCTTGCTACTATATTATCTTAAAATTAGGCAGACCTTTAAGTGCTACGAACAGAAGTATGAATCTCTTCATTTTTTACTTGCCATTCAGAACAGGTTGATATAATGTGCAATGGGTCATTGTTGTCCAGTACTTATTAGATTGATACGTATTTACTTTTGACTGTACTTTTAGTCTTTTCATGGTTTCCTTACGCACGATATGACCAGCTGTTTCTTTTAAATGAAAGTTATGATACGCAGACTTGTGTGTTTATACGACAAGGCTTACTGTCCTCACAGGTATAAAAACTAGTTATAAATAGGTGTATTGTTTTCCCGCCCAGGACACCTGTGGTTTGGCATCACAACAACAGCGCCGTGTTGCCGTGGCACAAACTGACATCAGATGGAACGTTAGTCCTGCTGCACGTCGACCTATCAACGCAAGGCAACTACAGCTGCTATGACAATGGCGGGCTCCTCCTCCACTCTGTCAAACTCAGGCTGGGCCGTAAGTGTTGTGACTTGTCCTGGCTCTCAGCGCCTAATTTAGGAGTTATTACTTTTTTAACAGCTTTGCCAACATGGGACTTTAGCTTAGAAAAATGTTTACATCCCTTAAGTCTTTAAATATTTTAGTTTAAAAGCCTAAAATATTGGTTCTAGGCCTCTAGGTTTCTCTTTCATCTCTATATTTCTCCTCCTTTTTAAAGAAATTAGTTTATTTTCTCAACGTTTTTATAAATGATGGCCTTCCGTCTTCTACTCTAGATCCTATTTCAACGCTGCTGATCAGAACAGCGCTACTGCTCCTCAGAGGAAGGGGGTCTTATCAGCCGTCAAATAGACAAAGCCCTCCACTTCCTGTAACTGTCTCAAACAGGAAGCGTTTCCCTAAGTGGCTTTCCTTTTGAGAGACGGACAGTTTTCCATGGTGCTGTCCAAGCCTCCTCTCTCTGATATATTTTGGTTCATGATAAGGACACCAGAGCATAGAGCACTTTTTTGAAGACAGGACAGACAAATATTTAAAATATAACACCAGTAAACTCTGCCTCTGTTTGATTCTTGTTTCCCAGACCGCCCCGGTTCGCTTAGCATTTCATGTCGATTGCCCAATCACATGCGTGTACGCTGCTCCTGGGTGGAATCAGTGAAGACCTTCCTGCCTGCCCAGTACAACGCCATCCTCTGGATAGAGTGAGTTACTACGAGTCAAACAGCAATGCCCAAGGTCACTCTCTGAATGGACTGTGAACAAACTAAATATAGTGCGTGTGCCACAGAGTTGCATTTTGAATGAAGTGCATTTACTGCGAGTCGTGGCACTCAGTGGAAAATGTTAACCACAACACATTACATCTCTCTTTTTTCTCTTCGTTTCCAGAATACACTTAATGAAAAACATCCCCTAAACATTTTTTGGTTACTACTAACTACTCACCCTGGGTAGAACTCTTGAAAAAAAACAGTTCCTCAAGAGTTAAAAGAACTGGTAATATTGTCGATGAAATCAAGTAAATTGCAGCCATGTTTAACCAAGAAACACAATAAATTAAAACATCCATTTATAAACTCTCACCCTGCAGCTTCATCTATCCCCCCTAACCCTCAACACATTCATTTATATTGGAATCCATTGATGTTTTTTTTTTATTGGTTGAGATATACTTAAAAATCTACCATTTTGTTTTCAAGGTCGGGTCGGGAGTCAAAGACGTGCGTGGTGGACGTCGCTCAAAAGCACTGTGATATCGATCATCCTTCCTACTGGAGCTCCAGCCAAACCCTGAGCGTCCAGGAGACCAACGCCCTCGGGTCTGAGACAACATATGTCAGGTTGCCTTTCGATAAGCTATGTAAGATCTCTTTAAAGCCGCATAAACACACGATTGTATATCTCTGAAGCACTTAAGTGACATTTTTGTACCCTTAAGGAACCTTTATAATCAATGTGATAAACTGTGGCCGTAGTGTTCAGCAGTACGGTCTGTCCCTGGATATTCAATGAGCATCTGCAATTATCCTTGGTTGTCCCATTTACTTGCGTGGGGTATAGACAGACAGTTGTAGCTTCATTTAAAAAAAGAGCGTGCAGGCACAACTCGACTTTATAAATAGAGTTATATAAACTATATAAAGGATGTAACGCTCTGACCCATCATGGAATATTTGCTGTTGTTCTTCTTGTGTATCTTTTAGTGTTTTTGCGGAAACACAACAGTGACAGGCGTTCAATAGTGTCGGCTTTATTTTTATTTGCATTTTAAGAAATGATTTACAAAGCATACATAACAAAATCAACATAGATAGATACACACGGCGGGCTCCTCCTCCACTCTCTCAAACTCAGGCTGGGCCGTATGTGTTGTTGTGTTGCAGCTCTGCTGTACTTTTAGGCTCCCACCATGGGTCTTTGAATATGTTAGCCTAAAAGCCTATAAAAAAACAAAACTATATGAAGGATCTAAAGCTCTGACCCATCATGGATTATTTTCTGTTCTTCTCGTGTATCTTGGATACTGGATATTAAGACTGCTTTATCCAGGCGGCTCTGTTCTTCCTTTCTTTATCAGTTTTAGCAAATCCTTTTCAGGTTCCCTGAGCATAATGCTGCTGCCACAAGGACAGGAAATAAATACAGCATGTGCAATGCTGTTTAGAAAAAGTATATTTCATTAAAACCCCCGTCAAAGACAACACACAAAAAAAAAAGTAAAGCTTAAAAATATAACAAAAGGATGAGCCAAACGAAAGATGTATTCATACACACACACATACACACACACAACTAGTGCTGCACATATTTTCCACTTGTTTTTTTTAATGGCTTTTGTGACCTTTCCGTTTTGTTCCTCATATAATGACCTCTATTATCTTGCTTTGCGTGGGATGTTCTGGTTGCTCTCGAGGAGACACATTCACTGCCTCTTTTAGTCTTTATAGAGCCCATTGAATAATGCCCAAGGATTTTCACAACCTCTGCAGACTTTCTGTCCCAGTGGTGTGAACACACTTTAGTGCGTGGGACAACACTCAGAGGATTAATGGATAGTCTCTACGAAATATGCATAGAGAAAAGGGTTGTTTACAAGTTGATTCTCTAGGCATTTCCCAAAGCTGTGAAGATAGATCATTCATATTTATTCCTACCTGTTGTTGCTGCAGTTTGATTTGTTCCATTCTGTCATGTTTTACTCTTGGTTCCTTTTAACCAACCATAGACTAAATCTTACTTCCTGTCTTCCTCTGCAGTGAAACCAAACCCTCCACGGTCAGTGTTGGTGACTGCGATAGAAGGCTATCCAAAGAAGTTGAACATCTCGTGGGAACTTCCCTCCTCCTGGCTGCTGCATGAGGCTTTCCCCCTCCTGTTTCATATCAGATACAGGCCGCAGGGCTCCTTATACTGGTCCGAGGTCAGTGAGCATTACTTTTCATCCTGATTTGCATCCTGTCAGAAATGCACACTGTATACTTTATTAAAGGGAAGGAAATTGTAGTTTCTTAAATTATACTAGCAGTTGAAACTATCTTTATTTCCTTCACTGTGATTGGTCCAAACTTTTTAATTATATAGGGGCCCTGTGATGCTTTTGGGGGTTGTCCCTGTCCTGTAGTGTGTTGTTTAGGTTTTTGGGAATGGTCTGCAAAGAAAAAAATCAAAGTTCACACCATAGGTAGTTTCTGTCCCACACACTCCCTCCCCCTGCCTGAAACACCTTGATTATAGTCCTTTTTTCTGTCTTCCGTTACATAGTGACTATATAACACTCAGCTGACCAATCAGAGCAGACTGCGCTCTGGTTTCAGACGGAGGGTAAAAGGAGGTGCTGCAGCACAGGCGGATTGAGGAAAATAAAGACCGTTTTTTAACATTAAAGCATGCAAACATGTCACAGTAGAGGCACAATATGTAAAATATGAACCTGAAAACGGTCATAATGTGTGAGGTGAGTGTTCGTCTATTGTCACTGTTCAATCAGAACCCATAAAAAGGGCCAAAACAATGCTACGTTCTGTCTCTTTCTCCATCTTTTAGGTTTTTTCTGAGCAGAGTCCTGTCGTGATATTTGACGCCCTGGCCGGTTACGTCCACCAAGTCCAGATCTGTGCCCGGGACGAGGTGAACAATGAGAGCATGTGGAGCGATTGGACGGCCGTTACTCTTGGCATGCCATGGGAAGGTAAAAAGAAATCGCAAAATGTCCTTTTAATTCATTTTTTTTCTCAAGCTCATTTAAAAGTGGTCTATAGTCAGTAGGGATTTGGTTTGTGAACTGAAGGGTCGCCGATCAGCAAAAAAAAGGGAGTGTGGACTGGTAGCTGGAGTGGTGCCAGTTCCCCTCCTGGTCACTGCACATTATTCAGATCTAATCTCTAGAGGTCCTAATCGTGTGTGAATGTGTTGATTTATAAAGGGCATCTCATCTTATTAGTTAAAACATAATTAATTAATTATGACCTAAACGCAAACTAATCTATTTTGCTAACTTATGCTTTAATTATTCATAATTTCAGTCGATTGCATTTGTTTCTAAGCGTGCTTCTAGCTTTCTCACATGTGTTTGCCTTGCCATTGTTTATTAAACTTTTCTAACATCTTGGGATAGTAAAAAGGACATTTTTCACTCATTTCTAAGGACCAATGTATATTAAATCTAAAATAATGAACTGTAGCAGTATTTGTTTCACAAAGGACTTACACGTTATAAAATCAGGTGAGGCCAGGGGTGTCCTCACTATGCCTGGCAATAAAGCAAATAAAACAAACTGCCAGAGAAGGGAGGGCAGCAAAACAGAGATACGATGTGGTGCCAATGAGAAGACATTTGGGCTATTTTTCAATGACTGAAGGCATGATGAAGAAAACTGATTCCTACATCGAGCAATTTCCCACTCATAACATCCTTAGAAATCATCTGTGTGTGTGTGTGTGTGTGTGTGTGTGTGTGTGTGTGTGTGTGTGTGTGTGTGTGTGTGTGTGTGTGTGTGTGTGTGTGTGTGTGTGTGTGTGTGTGTGTGTGTGTGTGTGTGTGTGTCTCCACCCCAGAACCTGCAGAGGTGTTCCTGCCAGAGGACCCTTTTCATGAAGATTTCTTTCCCAGCCTTACAACAATGGAAACCTCCACTACAAAAACAGACGGTAAGTCGTTCTAAATGATCATTACGATGCTATATTTGGGATATTTATATCCACTGTATGTGTTTTATAGCTGCACTACTTCTTGTAGACTTTGACACTGAAATGAAATGCACCCACTAAACCAGTGGTTCTCAACTGGTCAAGCCTCAGGACCCATTTTTTCCTTCGTCAATCAATCACGACCCTAAGTTTCGAACCACTGCATATATATACTGTATATATACATGCCATGCAAGGCAGATTATATCCCTTCACAGAACTAAAGTATGCTTTTAAAAAAGATTAAACTGGTGATGGTCATCCCGTTTTCTGGAATCAGAATTGAACTTCACGAAATACAAATGGAAAATATGTTTTGTATTAAAACAGATTTGGAGCCAATCCTAGAAACTCACCACATGTGAAAAATGTGACATGTTGAAAACCCAACCCCTGAGATCTTTTGAAATACCACCATGTAAACTATGCATTCGGGTTCACTCTTGAGAAGAAAAGAAATACATCTGTTATTACCCAGCATATTTAAGAATATTTAAGGCCATTTATCTTTTGTTACTTTGTCCTGCCAGCTGAAGCTGCTGCTCCTCACAGAGGGAAGAGAGAGAGAGGAGAGCGGCTGTGTAGATTACTTTAAGTTGTGGATAAGGGTAGATAGCCCCCATGGTTCTGTGGGTCAAAATCAAAGACAGCCTACACAGTTTAAATGACATGGATACATAAAGCGTAGTTCTACCGCAAAGTCATTCTCCGTGGGGACTTGCAGCAACATGCCGTAATCTTGATTCTGATTGGCCAGAAGACTCGAGAAGAATCAGCAAAGATGTTTTACTGAGAAGATGATCACTACCTGACAGCCGTTTTCAAAACCGTTTCTGTTCTCTGTGACATCCAGTCAAACCGCTACTGTACTAGAAATTCCGGCCTTCAAAATAAAGGTTTGACTTTTTTTCCGCAATTCTTTTTTTTCTCCTCTCAACTTTTTATTTTCTGCGACCCACTCAAAATGTGTCCTCGACCCACTTTTGGGTCGCGACCCACCAGTTGAGAACCACTGCACTAAAATATTCAAAAAGGAAAACATCCATTATGTTCTTAAAGTGAATTCACTACAACAGTCAAGTTGATCTAACTGTTGGGTTTGATATGTAATCTATGAGCCACAGCGAGTCAAACAGCAGGCTAGTATCTTTTTCCCCCTTTCTTTGAACCCTGTCACTCATTACTGCTGCAACAGGCCAGTATTTACCCTTGTTATACTCCAGATAGAGCAGTACCGGTGCCTGCCTTCATCACCAAATGACACATAACTGCAGTAAATTGTTCCTGCAGGGTGTTCTGTTCTCTACAGACTGATCCCTGGATGAAAACTCAAGTACAGCTCACACACATGCACGGCTAAAATATACACATGCAGGAAACACACAACAAGCATGTACAAGGATAGAAATAGACACAGTTTTCGCTGAAGATGCTCTGCTGTGACCCAGATGTCTTCTTTGTGTGTCATTTGCAGATGTGCTCATAAATCCTTGTGTGTTTTTTGCACATTTTATCGTTAATGTGTGGCTGTGCAGTTTTTTCCGTCTTCGTTGTGTGTGTGAACGAGAGTTGTTTACTCCTCTCAGTGCGATAAATGCATGTTTGTGTGAACACTACATTATGGCACATTTTAAAATGAACTTCTCACCAGGGAGTAATTAAACCTAGGAACACACATATACTGCAATTTTTCACTCGGAGGCAAACAAACAGGGAGCGTGAAAAAAAAGACGACATTTTTTCGCATTTTGATTTCAGACAAAAACCAAGACATGAGTGGACCGCATCTTATCAGACTCAATCCTATTTTGCCATCCTATTCCTTTGGGAAATGTTTTATTTGAACTGTTGTTTTCAATGATAGGAGTATGATTGAACTCTAATAAACTCCTTACGATGTCACAGCATAATCCTGTGTTTCAGCTACAATATGTATATACATCCTGTTGTCCTCCTGGTGTCCAATACATTCACAGACATGAATGAAAAGGAAAATGCTGTTCTCTTCTACTTCTTTTCAAAACAAAACAGATAAAACATATACATACACATACACATACACTGCTGCGGGTGTAGAGAATAAAGTTATTTTTTCACAATTCCAGTTATAGAAACAGTTTAGATGAGGGGTTTAAGAGACTGTAAATGTGGGATTAGGGATCTTAAAAAAGGCTTTTAGAGGCCCTTTAGGGGTTTTCCCCTTTCCTGGAGTGTTTTGTATAGGTTTGTGTGCATGTACATGGTCTACAAAGGCTACATTTTATGAGAGGACGAGAAAAATAAAGACCTTTTTGACCATTAAAGCATGTAAACATGTCAGAGTAGAGTCACAAAATACAAATATGAGCCGGATAATGAGCTTAATATGGCCTCTTTAAAAAAGGCCCTTTAAAAGCTGTAGGAACCATGTCTTAGATTTATTCGTCCTGAATTTTACTGTAACATTCCTTCTTTGAGTGAGCTCTCCTCCTTTTACTCTTTCTCTTTCTCTGCATCCCGCTCTTGTTTTGCTGACCCCCCCCCCCCTGTTTTTTTTCTCTCCCATTCAGACTCTTTGAGTCCTGAGGACGAAGGTAATGTTGGTTTGGTGATCCTGCTGGTTTTGTTCTCCGTGGTCATCCTCACCACCGTCCTTTCCCTCATCTTTGTCGTGTGGTAAGACCCACACACACACACACACATATCCCACATCCACAGGCCACAGTTGTGTGGTCTTACTCTACTTCTTTGTATGTGTATGACACTTTTTTTGTCTCCTTTAATTTATTTTTGTATATTTCTAGGGTGAGGCAGAGGCGGCGTAACCACGTGACCAAACAGGAACTCTCCTCCATGCTCAAGATGAAGTCCATGCCAATCTAATGTGAGACACTGATCATTTTCAAACTCTATTTTTGTGTTTTGTCTCGAGTTTTGGCATTTTGTGACACTCATCTCTTAGTGTGTGAATATGTTCGGTTGTCATCGTACTGCCACACACTGCGGCTTATGTTCTCAGTTTAGCTTGTTTGGCAGATCGCTTCGGAGCACTGGATGGCAGTCTCTGCGGTGGAGCTAATTAAATCCTAATTAAGTGTCACTTTCAGATTTATTATAGTGCCACGAGATGCCCTCACATGGGCGTCACTGCAGTGAGAAAGAGAAGCTCTGCCTCAGTAAGAACTCAGGATTCAAAGAGCTGCTATAAAACATTCAGTCCAACCTTCAGATAGCCAGCCAACATGTGATTATAACCCTAACACACACACACACACACACACACACACACACACACACACACACACACACACACACTCACACACACACCTTCACACACACAGATTATAACCCTGAAAGCCTGCATATCTTTCATTCCGCTCTGTTATTTAACTCTGAACTGTCAAGGCAGTGCTTAATTATGTTATGGTTTATGCATGTTTTTAAAGTTCCCTTTTCCTCTCTTTCACGTCTCTCTTATATTTTTTATCTAAACCTCTAATTTTTCTTTGTACCTCAATTTATTTTCGGATTAATTGACCTCTCTCTCCCTCTCTCTTCTCAGGTTGGTTTCAACCATCGTCTCCTTGTCAGCCTATTCCAGGGCTCCAATGGAAGAGTCAGCGCCTGCCTTTACCGCCGCAGCAAGCTGATGGTCCGTCTTGAACTACATTAACCACAATGCATCAGCCAGGATCCAAAAAAGGACATGGATGAACCCAAAACTTTGTGGAGCAGGGTAAAGCTACACAGTAAGATGACTGAAGGGATAACATTTCCCTGGACATATTCAGAGGTCACACTACCCATAATGCATCAGCTGAGTCCTTATCAACAGGACAGGGAAAACAGACCCTCAGGACATTTGATTTCACCCACCACCATTGCTGCTTCAGGTGACTGACCCCTCCCACACTTTTTGAGAGGAGCCATGTTTCTGAACTCTTTAAGCAACATGCAACGACAGGAAGTGCAGCTGCCGAAAAAAGGAGAACATAGGGGGGTTTTTTTCAGGGAAGGGGGAGATTTTTTTTTTCTGGGACAACTTTTCTTTCTTCCACCAACCAGGACTCCTCACACTCTTTCATTTTTTGTTTCGTGAGAAGAGATAAATCTGTTATGACATCGACCGACTCAATGCTGTGAAGGAAGCGTAACTGCCAGTGTGTGTATCTGATGCCAAAGCAGCAGATCGGGGCATTAAAGGTCCTCACCTGAGGGATGGACATGAGGATGATATCCGGGGTGGGGGGGGTGGGGGGGGGTTTGCTTGTCCAGACTTCATTTCATTTATGACAAGTAACTACAGTATATGTTGCATGATTGTTTTATTGCCTCCACAGGTGATCTTTTGTTATACCTCTTTCTGTCCATCCACCGTTATTGAATGTGTGAATAGAAGACACAGATGGGGTTAAGAGAAGAAATTCTGGCCTTCACAAACCACCAGCATCATGACATCACTCAGATATGTAGCTAGATAGAATATATTTAAAGACAATGAATATCCAGCAGTCCTTTCTGGCTGCATTCACAGGATACACAATTTTCTCTTTGCTTGGGCGCATGGCCTCCAGTAAACAGTCAGTTAAGTTTCATTTCTACGGTTCCAACACTACAAAGAGCTGATTGGATGGGTGTCGAAATGTCAGCGGTAACTAGGTCTAGAGTTAAAGAACTTTGGGCGCAAATTTGAGCGGTTTGCGATGCCGATGGTAGCCATTCCACCTAGTCGGGTGGAACTGCTTTCTCTATAGAAACACAGTCGTTCAGCCGCTTGTCATTTGAATCCACCTTTAGAAAATCCATGACAACAAGCTGGTTCATTTATTGGCGGGAAAAATGTATTAAGCACTTTGTTTTGCATCACACTAATTGGAGAAACCAAAACACAGCTAGCTTTGAAATGGGTTCTTTCACACGGTGATTGGGCTCCCAGTCTCTCGCCACCCTTGGAACGTTACTTAGGAAACATCGAGTGGCATTATGGTCTTTGGATTTGAATTATCGGCTTCACCAAGTAGTCAGTTCACTCATAACAGTTTATGTAGCTAAATTAGATCTTTTTTTTAGGAGATGAACATGATGAACTGACAAGAGCAACTCTCACTAACTGAACTTGTGTCGGCTCACCAATTTGAGGTAAATGAATAATTGCTTCCCACGCGAAAAGTCCCAAATACATCCACAGTAGTCAGCGGGTTCAGTTTGGAACCTCTGTACCCCGTCTGCACCAGACAGAAGGTACAGGCTCTCACAAAAAACATGCATTTATTTCTCTCGTTGTCCTTTGTTTTTATTTGATCTAAAGCTGATTCATTGATTGGTTGAACGATAAACTGACGGAAACAAAAGCCGAACTTTCCCCTGTTTGACGACTGTGTGTTCTCCCAGGCTAGCTCCACATATTATGCATGGATCCAGTTGAAGCTCTTTTTTTTTGTATATTATTGTATATCACACTTTTAAAAAATACATTTCATGTATGTTATTATAAATGATGATTATATGTAGAGAAAAAAAAACATTATCAAGGGAGGTTTCACAGACATGGTTTACCTCAGTCTTTAGGGGCGTTGTAACGGACAAATTAGCCGACCTGTTTGAGCGTTTTACTGAAAACAACATTTGATTTGGTTTGGAAATAATCTCAAATAAATACATCTTCCTCATGACACTAAATATTTAGTCAATTCTTCATATTAGGTTGTTTTGGAGGCTAGAAATGGTCATGTAAAATCCCAAAAGAGGAGACAGAAAAACCTTAATATTTTAATTAAATGACTGAGATAAACAATGTCTGGAGAAGCTTCCCAACATTGTGTATTTGTGTCTTTGTCCCCAGTTATATGAAGCTGTGTTACTGTACCATTACTGTATGGACAATGTGTTTACTGTCATCCGTGTCTTCACTTTAATGTTCAGTCATTTCTGTCACGTCAATTACCTTTAAGACACTTTTCTCTCTGGCTAACCCAGTGGCAACTTTCACAAACCATTCTAAATGTTTATTTGACATGTGATCAAATTCTAAACAACAGAAGCTTTCAGTTTGTGTGAAAACAGTTTTACACTTTAGGGGTATTAACAACAAAACTATTCTCAATCACACCTGTAATTTATCCTTTCAAATTGGGTTTGAAAAACGTTACAATGTAAAGAATGAAGAAATGCAAGTGTTTGTCTTTTCAACCAACATTAAGTCGCCAACCATTTCCTCCAATCTCTATGACTTCTGTTACCTGGATCTGTAATAGATTTTCCCCCATGCTTTTCCAAGCCTTAAAGGTCTGGTTAACATGAGATCAACTCAACACTTTACATGCTATTAGGAGAGCCATTTAAAACATAGAATAGCTATTTTTCACAGGTAAACAAAACAGGACAACAACAAGAATGTAACTCTATTCACAATGCATTTTTAATACACGTTACTGCTTCAAATTTGATAAACCATCCTGTTGATTGAATTTGATTCGGGTCGTGTGCAGTACTCTGTCAATCCTGTATTTCCGGTTCAGATGAATCTATTTTCTGGCTGTGGTGTGTGACTCTCGATTGCCACCTTTCTGTTTCCCTCTTGTGGTGTTTTCTCAGTGTTTTGTGCTCTTTCTATTTCTCTCTGTATGTGATGACAGATGGAGCCTTGGTTTTAGTTCTTAAATTACGCTCAGGCATCCATTCTCAGATGTACATAGTGTTTTTTTCTATATGTGTACGACAGATTTCACCATAAGCTGTTATTTCTTCCTTTCTTTGTATATGTCTGTGAAATAAATACTATTTTATCACACTTTTAGCCCTTTGGGGTTATCTTCTGTGTATTCATTTTTGCAAGTGTCCCAAACATTTAACATATTGGACAACTGCAATTATTCTAAAGCGATGAACTAGTGTTTGAAGGGTTTAAAAATCTCTTTCTCACGCCCTTGGTACTGGGCCAGTTTCCCCTGAAGCCGGCTGTTTAGAGTCTATTTTAGTAAGCGGCCATTGTCTGATTGTGACAGTGTCTGAAGTATCTCAAATGTTTAAACCGACCTTTGTTGTCTTTATGAAAGACTCTTTTAAGATCTAACTGGAATTGAGTTGCCTGGCTCCACTTCCCATATGCAAACATGTTGTCATGCATTCTGTCTTGTGTGGTTGTGGAAAACATGTTCGGTATCCAGTTGAGGCTGAAGACAAGAGAAATATGTGCCATTTTTATTATCTTCAAGCAGTGGAATTGCAACCCCTGACTCAGACCAACTGCTTCCTTCCTGCTGTATTTAGGATGTTCCCAATTAGCAGAAACAGCTCAGCACAATAGCTCTACATATTCGCCACCACATGCTCCTACAGCCCTGATAAGTGCCTTCATGTAGCTCTTACAGCTGCACTCATTGTGGTCACGTGTAGAAATGACAAAAATATATGATTTTATATATGATTATGCCATTTGCACCCAGGCGTCCGAAGCTAACAATGCTATTTCTAACAATGCTATTTGCACCCGGGTGTCCGTATGACACGCCCGCGTAGCCTTGCCGGGTCATTTTATGCGTGTAAAAGCACATTTTCGCTCGTGAGTAGCTTGTTTTGCGCGCTCGAATATTGCCCCGTTTCTGGCTCCATATCTATCAATCTATTCAGCAACAACATATTCACAGAAACACACAAATGTCATAGCATAGTGCCATAAAAAATACTGTTCAAAACTTCCGTAATATTTAATCAAAAGCTTGAATAGACTAGGGTTCAATAACCGTGTCATAGTATAGTTAGTCACAAAGAAATCATAATACATGTGTAATTCGTATACATAGTGTCATAATGTGGAACCTCGATAAAAACCATCCATGTTTTGCTATGCTTTAACAAATAATCTTATATTCCAGTAAATAAAAGCATCACAAGTTTACCAAACCTATATTGATTCACAAACACAGAATGTATACATAGGATATAATTTATTGAGAAAAAAATGACACTACATTAAAACTATCATGACTATCTATCTATACTTTGGTCCTATTGAAACCTTTGCCATACAAACACATTCAACACATGTAAAAATATCATTTGAAACAAAAAATAAATTAAATTGTGCAAAATTCAACTCAATATTGCATAAACAAAGTTTAACATTTGAACATGAGCAGCAAATAATATTTAAAATTACACTGGCAATTAGAGCGGGATGGCAACCACAAAGTTCCCTTTTCTTTCTGAAATTCAGCACATTTTTTTATTTTCTGTGCAATTCTCAACCTTTAACACCAGATGTATTGAAGCTCACTGCAGCCACCTAGTGGACAGAAAGCATCACTGCGACCTTACGTCACCAGCAGCTCCACAAAAAAACTAATAACTCAAATGGAAACAAAAAAAATTAAAAGTGATTAAGCATAAGTTCCACTCGGTTCCAATTCAAAAAGATAGCAGCCCCCCCATCCCTTTTACAATGAAAATGACATTCAAATAACTTGATAAGTTCCTAAAAGTCACTAAATCCACTCACACATATTATGCACCATGTATAAAACACTAAGGAATGAAAGTAAAGCAGTGTAATGATTCCTACCTCTAAATGTTGTTTGTCTTGTACATGATACATACTTGAAATAAATGTCCTTTTTCAACTCATGGCTTCACCACTATATGTCAGCATGTATTGTATCAATCATTTCATCACAGTAGCAAAACCAAAACTGCAGTAGAACAATATACAGAAAGTGAATGCACCATTTTTTATCACTTAATATTTCCTAATTCAACAAGTCATATAAAGACATTACTGGCGTTTTGAACAAACCGTTCCCTTGAATGTTTAAAACTTTAAAAATATGAATCCAGCACATCTCCGGGTCCCTTAGCCTTTCTGTGATAGATGTGAAATAGAGACGTCATACAGCCATGACAGTATACACTACATAAGAGACATTTCATTGCTTAGCTTTTGTGCAACAATTGAGCCAAATCAAAAAACTTAACTGAAATTGTAAATGAAAATCGGTTGCGAGGCAGAGAGTGGCCAAAATATAAATCTTACAGCATCTCGAATACAGTACCTCTCAAAAGCTGAATTCTTCTCAATCCCCAAGTTGTTTTACCACACAGCATGAGAGCCAATCCACATTTTGACACGTAAGACCAACAGAAATAAGCTTTGTTTTCTTCAGTTAGAGGCCACACTTAATCAGGGCTATAACACATCCTGAACCACCGCCGACATGGTTAGCACGGAAACGGTGCGGTTATTTATGAGTGGACGTTATCCGAGCAGTAGAGGCAGAGCCATGAGGCCAGAGATGAATCATGTGCCTGGTCCTTTAAAACTCACGTACAACACAAGGTTCACTACTATGGCTGATTCATTTTAAAAGCACAGTGGGAGAACATACTCAGGGTGAGAGTGACACTGATAACAATGTGTAAGTGTGTCGGGGGGGGGGGTTTGAACTTTGGTTGACTTTTCCTTGAGTGTTCCTTCTTAGGACAGGACGTGATTCAGGGTCCTGTGTTGGGAAGATGACCAGAGAGCGTCTCGCCTCTGCAAACGATGACAAATCTTTAAAGGGTCGCTCCGTGAGCATTTAGCACAGGTATAGGACGCAGGTATCAGCAGTAGAATCCATACTGGGCACTCACTTTTTTCCCAGAAGCCAATTATTACCCATGACTCCAATGAGAACCCATATTTTGTTGTTCTAGTGACAGTTTTCTCATCCTTATCGGAGAAAAAAAAAGTGATTCTGCGCCAACATTTCTCTCATTTAAGCTGAAAAAATAAGTTCATCCTTCAAATGTTTTTCTCCAGTAATTTCGAATATCTAAAAGTCGTCTCAGAGAACATTATCCCCACCAGATCAGCTATCGATGTGTAGTCGACGTCTACACATCGATAGCCACCCCGTGTTTGGTGGATATCACGTCCCTGGTCCCTGTCAGATACATGAGCACAGAACACAGGTGGGGCAGCGTTGCCGTGGTGCTGACGTACAGCCAGTAGGGTAGCGGGGCCGTGTTGCCGAACGGGCACACCCACAGGCCGTGGCGCACGGCGTCCCGGACGTGGTGAGTCGCCATTGAGATGAAGAGCATCCACGGCAGGGAGCACCAGGCGTCTTTGAGGCGTCCGATCCACATGAGGAAGCGCAGCGAGAGGCAGAGGACGGGGATGATGGAGGAGCAGTGGAGGGGAGGACGATGAGGGAGGGAGACAGCGGCCTGGAGGAAAAGTGAGGGAGGGAGTTATCCCAAAGTAGTTCTGGATGTACTTCAGCAAAAATACATTACAATATTGTTGTACTGCTAGCCCTTCAGACTATTTAGTTTCAAAAATAAAGTAATTAGTATTTTCATACAAAATCCTACTATACTAAGTTGAAGCTCTTATTTAATCGAAATATAAAAAGTAATGCTATACTTTATTGTAAAAAAAGTAGCATAAAATTATACATTCTCCAAAATTCCTATGAATTATATTGCACGCTTTGCAAATGTGTGATGTTATGTATGTGTCCAGTCTTCAGAGCCGTCAGGAGCGTGCAGGTCTACCTTGAGTGAGAGGGATCCAGCCATATAGAAGTGGTCCAGGTCTATGATGGAGGCCAGCAGACCGGCCAGCAGCACCTCGTACACATCACTCTTTTTCCTCAGTCCAATAACCACCGCCCACGACCACAGCCCCACCAATCCGTGCGTGGCGTTGTCCAGGGCGGCGCGCAGCCACAGGTGGTTCTGGATGACGGACAGCTGGAGGCCGTGATCCGCCACCACGCAGAACATGCCGAGTCCCGCCGACGCCAGCAGGGAGGCGGAGCTGAAGGTCTGAAGGAGTGCCTGAGCCTTCTCCGTCTCCACGGCCAGGCTCAGAGGGAGCGGGGCGCCGTCTCCTCCGAGGCCTTCCCCCAGCAGCGGGGCCGAGTCCAGCTTGGAGTAGAATCCTTGCATATTGACTGATGGCTGTGTGGGCCAATCGTCACTGAAGGTCAGCAGGAGTCAGGTAGCCTGGGGAGGAGAGACAGGAGAGGGGAAATGAATGGGGCGAAGAACAGAGGGATACATATTTGTTTACAGATGCATACACGGGTACACATAACAAATTGACTCTAATGTGCGTGAATTAGCCTAAAATCCTATGAATAAAACATCGTACTAACTGTGCTTGGTACACAAATCCATAAAAATGTCTCTATATATGCGGCTCCAACTATTATTCATGGTGTCTCTTCAATCAGTATAAATAGATATAAAAACAAGCATTTTAGCACAACAAATGGCTAAATAAAATGCAAAACAAAACACCCTAAGCAGCAGCAGCCCTAGTCTGGAGGACTGCCCTTTTTGTTTCTAATAAACGTCAATGCCAGGGGGGGAAAGTAAACAAGTACGTTTATTCAAGCATTGCACTCAAGTACTTTTTGACATATTTGTACTGTACGTGAGTATTTCCATTTAATGCTGGTTTATCTACTTTTTACTCAACTAAATATATGTAACACAGTCACCGTTACTTTGAACATGACTGTACTACTAACCTGTACAGTATCTTAAGCCTACACCTTTCACTTTGACAAACTAGGATACCAAAGCGCTCTAACATGTATGAAACGGGATAATGTAATAACCAGAATAATATAAGACGGCATAACAAGCTATTTAAAGTGCATTTGCTCAATACTTCTGCACTTCATAGTGTTCTGGAACGGGTTATGTTGTGGCATTTCACTTGCAGTACTTTAAGTACATTTTATATTTTTGAACTTTTACTCAAGTAACATGTTGAAACCAGGACATTTACTTGTAGAGAAGTAATATAAGATTATAGTATTTGTACTTGTACTTGTAGAGTACTTTTAGTCCATAGTATTTGTACTTGTACTTGTAGAGTACTTTAAGTCCATAGTGTTTGTACTTGTACTTGTAGAGGAGTACTATAAGCCCATATTATTTGTACTTTTACTTGTAGAGGAGTATTATCAGACCATAGTATTTGTACTTGTACTTTTACTTGAGTATAGGATCTGAGTACCTCTTCCAACACTGGTTAATGAACAACAAGAACAAACCCCCTGAGACAACATCCTCTGGTTCCTTCCCATCCAGACACAGCGTGTTCATCTGAGAGACATGTCGTGTCTTTAAACCCAGAGGGAACACGGAAATAGGTCTCCGTCTCTCATGCAATACAGTGAAATGTAGGACAGCTCCAACCAGCAGTCTCTCTGAGTGCATCTGCAGGCTGCAGTCTCTCGCATTTGAAAAAAAAAGGACATTTTCGAACGCGATGCCCCTCAGTATGAATGTTTAATTAGCTAGCTAGTTATTTTAGTCACCTGCTGTTAGCAACCGGTGTCGTCAGGATGCCAATAAAGATATTTCACTTTGTATTCATCTGGCGTTCACAAGTCGTGGAGAAATAAAGACATGTTGTATAACCTTTTCTTACAGAGCGACAATAACATCCATCACGATGACAGTAGGTGGGAGCTAACCGGCTAACAGTGACAGAGAGATGCTGCTTTGTGTAGGCGGCATCCAGCTGTCACGATTAGATCTGCTATATAGTGAAATACACAACATGGCATCGTTCTTTTTACTATTAAAACGTGTGATTTTATTGTTTTTTAAGTGATTTCAATGTTTTGAGGTCATTTTTATCAGCGGGTTGATAATTATAACGTTACTCACCCCATGCCCTGCATTGGTTATCCGACCGGTCCTCCAGGCTTCACTCTTCTTCTGTGGTGTTTGTGTTAGCAGGCTTACGAGGAGGTCTCGCATTAATGCCACCTCGTGGTCATGAGTTGAACAGCAAATGGGGAAATGATCTATTGTTTTATTTCTTATTAAGACATTTCAGAGAGTATGATGAATTTAACTGGATTAAAAGTAGCATGTGTGATAAAAAAAAACAAAACAACATAAATGGTGAAAAGAATTGACTGTTTATGTGTTAGACATTCGTAATAGCATCAGTGCTACGTTTAATAATCTGACATAACTATTATATGTGTTATTTGTCTGACCTGTAAGTGTTACCTTTTAAACGTTTTTCATCTTCATTGTGAAGTATTTCCCAAAAATGTATTTGAGAACTTGTGTTTTTGTAACGGCAGAATAAAAGGAGCAAGGCATTTACAAAGATAGAGGCTGCAGTTTCTCAGGGCACCACTAGAGGGTGGAAGAGACCACAGAATGAAACCCAATGACTGGGCAATAAACACTGTAACTATCTTACTGTAACCGGAGAGGGACATTTCTGAACAATGTCGAAAAGCTGACGCTACACTGCTTTGCTAGCCTTCAAAGTTATATAAAAAAAAAGACATGGAATATTTTAAAGTATAAAGTATTCTCTTTAGCAGTTTCAGGATCACCAAAATGCTCGAATCCAATAACATGACTGACCAATATATGCCCAAACAAATGGTTGTGTCTTAAATGAGTATTTCTATTTCATGAATATGAAATAATCCTAATATTAAAACATTGAGTGAAAGATATTACTGGCTCAAACTTTCACTACTGATGTAAAATCCAATGTTGTGTCTAATAAAGATGTAAAATCATCTCAGTTTAATCTCTTGTTGTTTTTATTGAAAAAGGATGTTCTCATTAGGGAGCTTTTTAGAAATTCAAATGCAATCAGTGGTTGGATTTTTCTCCATTAAAGCTAGGTGTCCTTTGACGTTGTATTCAGTGATGGGGAAATATTTGGCATTTTGGTCCGTTCTCTACAAGATAGAGAAGATCAATGCAATCACGAGAATCACTACAATTTAGAGAATGAATAACAGCTTGGACACCAATGTCCTTAAAGTAAATGCTGTGAATGGCACCATGACATTATCTCATATTGTGGCACTGACTTAAATTCCCAATAATCTACTATGTGTTTTGTTGTGTTAAAGCCTGACAAGCAATTGGTGGAACAGGTCAGTAATTGGTTGATTCGAGAGGCACACATCATCAGTATTCTACGAGCACACCGCAGGATGTCTGCCAAAAGGTTTTTTATTTTGTATTAGCAGTCCTTTCAGGTCTTATTTTAAATGAGAGGTGATGGAAAATACAAGAAGAGACTGACAATTTGCCTGTAATATACTTTAACACTGGTGAATATTTACTAATGCAGCATGACATACTGACACTCTGCTCCACCTATCGCTCATGCACCGAGCAAAGAGACTGGAGCATCTTGATGGTGGACTTAATTGATTTGCAGGCCACATGAGGACAGAGGAGATATGAAATTAGAGAAGTGGGATATACCATGCATCTGAATTATTCAGCACCATGGAGACAGGCAGAGAAAGAGAGAGAGGCACAGAGAGAGAGAGGCACACAGAGAGAGAGAGAGAGAGAGAGAGAGAGAGAGAGAGAGAGAGAGAGAGAGGGCGAGAGAGACTGTAAAGGTTTCAGCACCACAGACAGCGCACAGGGAGGGGACAGTTTCTCTGCAGCCCTCCTGTGGCCAAACACAGGATAACAAATAAAAAACAACCCCTAGAAGTACATTTATTTAAATAATAATAACATTTTAAATGTTAACCTTTTTCATTGCATCCTTTTTTAAATAAAACTCATGGAAAGCTAATACTAAGACAAAAGCCTCAAGTATTTAATGAAGTATGAACTAAGGGCATGATGTTAGACACATATATTTACACTAATACCGGTCTGAAAGTGCCAATCAAAATGTAACATCATCATGTTTTTAAAGGTACATTAATGGCTGAGATGTTGCTTGCATCGCCTTATAGAGTAGCCACTGATACATTTCAAACAGAGGTAGCTAAGTGTTGGAATAATCAAAATCATATATCTCATCAGTGTGTGTGGCAACTAAGAACTATGTTTCAACAGATTTTGGAAAAGCAAATAACACACACTTGAAATAAACAAGAGCACAAGTTTAACAAAGCAAGCCAAACCTGTTAATGTAATGCGTTGGTATTTCCAGGAACACCTTAACCAAAAGAGAGAGGTAGCAGGGACCCCTTGCTTTGTCTTAAAATGTACATATTAAAACGTACAATGGCATAATGTAAATTTCCCTTCTGTGGGACGATTACTGGTTCCTTCTAATTCTGAAACAGGCCTGCAATAATGTAAAGGGTGGCCTGAATTTCCATTAACATACATTTTTATGGTGCTCCCAATACAAAGCTATATAAATCATAATGACTAGCCGTAGCTATCTAGTTCCAGCCACACAGTAATCTAGCATAAATAAGCTGGGAGGTGGCACAATGATTCATGGCTAACAATTAATTTCCGTTTAAATAAAATTGTTTTTAGGATTAAACAAATATATCTTCTCAAAGCCCACGAGTAAATGTATATGCAGCTTTAAAACTGTGTGAGACAACTCTCTAGGAAAAGCAGAAGCATTAGAACATGGAGTGAAAGTATATATGCGTTGATCCACTGTGAATGGAGGTTCAAACACTGAGGGAAAGACACACAGAGCAAACAGTGATGGAGAGCGAAGATAGAGAGACAGCGAGTGGAGTGTTTAAAGAGGCGGGGGCCGGATTGAGAGAGAGGGTAGATCGTGTCATTCAGCCGGTTATCAGTGAAAGGTCAAGCTGGTCATTAGAGTAGAGCGAGGCTGTTGGAACTGACAGGCTCTGAATGGCATTTCCACACACACACGCACACACATGGACACAAACATGGAGGCACACCCTCTTTCCTATATAGAGGATAATGTGGGAGCATGTTGTAATATATCCAGTCAAGCCCCTATGATGCTTTTTATTAGCCATACAAGTAAAGACGTTTTTTTTCCCCACAAGACAAAGGACAAGAAGGACAACGGCAAGACTTGTCCTCACTAGTCTTACGTCGAGGTCTCCTTATCCCCCTTGTTCATGTCATGCCCTGTCATTGTAAATATTAATTGGGTTCTCATCGACACGGGACGGGCAAGTACAAGCAAGGAGAGAGCAATGAATGCAATGCCCACAGCTGCAGATACACTCCTGTCTGCACACAGAGGACTCCAGCTGACAGCTGTTAGATGGTGTATTGATTTGTCCTCGCGCTCCATGTCAGCCTGCCAAGACTTGTCAGAATATTGAAAGAAAGAGAGCTTGAGAGAAGGAAGAGAGACCATGAGGCAGATTGAGGAGGGAGGGAGGCACTGAGAGCGGGAGCTAAAGGTCAAAAGGAGAGTTTGGAACAACCGTATACCTCCTTTGTTCTCATTTCCTAGTGTAATGTGTAAGGCTGAATGTTGGCACTGTATTCATTTGAGAAAGTAAACTGCCTGGATCTGAACAAGAGGATTACAGATAAGGTAAGAAATACAAGCAGTTAGAGGATCACCAGCTCCAAAACAAAACCCCCTTAAGCCTAAATGATTTGGGTGAGGGTCAAAAACACAATTGGTTGATAGGAAGACTGATAACACCTTACCTAGTACTTTTGTGGTGACATGGTATCCTTACAGCAAGACATAATGGCCTAAACTACATAAATATGTTGAGGTATTTTTCATTAAGGTCTAGAAAGATCATTACATATCCAAGAGACACACAAAGAGTACCATCATGCTGCCATCACATACGCTCCATTCCTCTTTTTCAGGCCATAATTCCCAGGAATTCTTACTGCATTTGGTTGTATTTTGAAACTGTATTAGATCAATCGACTAAATACAGTTAACAATACAAATCCAAACTCATTTTGCAGTGTGAAAGACATGCATGCTTTTCTGGCTTTCCTGACCCACAATTCTCTGCAGAGCGGAAGATGCATCACATCGATTGGAGGCTAGATCTGAGGGAGACGATGTGATGGATGTATGACCATGAGGGTCAAAGTTCAAGGCGCAATGTAATGATGCATGCAATACATACAGTACAGGATAAGTACTTTTTAGAGCCAGCTGCAGTATGTACTAAAAGTGAAAGGTATGCAGTGTTACTTATGCTTACATTTATCATAGTTTGACACTTTAAATGCTAATGAGCTGCTGCTGGCCACGCCCCTCTGAGAGGTGATTGGTTTAAAAAAAAAAAAACACACCGGTGCTCTGGAGGAGATTCAGGCGATAAGGTGGGCAGGTGTTACCCTGGTTGGGTAGTGGCTTATGGTTGCCCAACCCAAACAACTGTTGTGATGTCCAGCGGTGAAAGTAACTAAGTAGATTTACTCAAGCACTGCACTTAAGTACACTTTAGAAGTATTTCACTTGAGTATTGAAATGTGTTGCTACTTTGCATTTCGACTCCACTGCAATTCAGAGATAAATGGTGTACTTTTACTGCACTACATTTATACTACAATACTTTTACTTGAGTATCATTTTAATGCAGGACTTTTACTTGTAACAGAGTATTCTTACACTTTGGTACTTCTACTTACTCAAGTACAAGATCTGAATACTTCTGGTGATGTCACAATGTGGCCAAATGATCAGCTCATATCCAGACAGGTTTTGAAATAGGTGGATCAGGAGAAAAAGAGGGAGAATCTTTTTTTCCTGAAACATTTACTTTGCATAATAGGTGACCTTTAAAGGACTGATGTAAAAGGAAATCAATGGTTAAGTGTCAAGCTAACACGTGGAAGTTAAGAAAGGCATGAAACCAAACCAAAAGGGAGAAAAACCTACTCTGCAAGGTCACAGGTATTGATTTGAAATAGTTGAAATGAAGCAGTGTTTTTCTAAGGCAGAATGTGGGAAGGAAGACATGTATCATCATCATCCGATGGAAATATAGTTATGTTTTTAAAAATGATTGCCTTTTTGGCCCTCCATTGACACCTGACCTGCATCCTGCTTTGTCAGGAGATGATACTCTGGATCTCACCCTGAAATAACAGCAGCCATGACATGCTGCATTCACGGTACATCGGTGCAGAAGGAGAAATGAGTGTGAGGCCAGCGTGTCATCATTCATTGTGAAATGGTCACATTTAATGGTTGAAACCTGTCATTGTATATACATCTATAAAAAAGACCCCAGGTACAGGTTACGACATTCTACTGCTAATACATACATTATTATTATTATTAAATAATAAACTTTTTGTTCAATGTTAAAGTTACATATCATAGTTTACAAAATAGGATCAAGGAGAATTAAGCCATTATGAATGTCTGAGAAAAAGAAAAACTAAAATCCTATATGTGTCTTGGTATTATTTGTCCATAAGATAAAAAAATACAATAAAACACACCAATATTCCTTTTTGAATAACATAATATTAACTGGTGATATTGGCTACTGCGAAAAAGACTTTAATGTTTGCCAGGATTTAGAAAGCAAACTGTATTGTATTTTACAGCACAGAGCAGAATGACAAACCAACTAAGCTCGTATAAACGCCGTCCAACTGAAACACGTGTGTGGCCGAAGATTTGTTCAGTCTCAGATCCACTTTATTTATTTTTTTACAATCCAGGTCCTCTTTGCCAGTCGCTGAAAGCAGGGTGTAAAGCTAATTGTCTAAATACGCCACGCTACGGTTACCGAATTCTTCAAAGTGTTAGTCAGCGTATCGGAATACAACGTCTCGCTCCGTCAGCTTGATTCAGTCGTTGGCAGAGTCTGATTGAGTGTCTGCTTTGTTTTGAAATGGTGTTTTTACATAAACGGGACGGGGGGTTTCTTCGGACTCGTCCCAAGTAGCGTTTAAGTCGGACATCAATCGCGTATCTTTCCCAGGTTTTGAACCCACGATGAAGGCAGACACAGGCTTCAGGAAGCTCAGTGAGTTGTTTGGGAACCATTATGTCAAGTGAGGGTGGAGGTGGGAGGTTGTAGGTGGGGGGAGGGGGGGGCTGGGGTGGGGTTGAAGTAGAGTCTTTGGCATGATGATTTAGCTGTATGGGGACTGCTACGGTGCTATACACACAAACACACGCACGAATGCTTTATATATGTGTGTGTTTGTCTGTACGGTGCTGCAATTAGAGAAAAAAAGAGATGAAAATGGATTCATGATGAATAAAAAAAAAAGAGGAGATTTTTTGAGGAGTTGTTTTTCTTGCTCTGAATTCCCAAACCGAGTCTGCTGTGGCCCGTCAAAGCCACCAGGGGGAAATATAAGACTGTGTATGCTGATATCGCTGCTGCTGCTGCTGCTGTTGATGAAGCCGCTCTCAAAAGTTCCTCTGAAAAATTTCTTTGTCACCATTTATCAAAAAACGCTCAGTGGCATTATCATCGTCTGGTTTCATGTCTAAGTAATCTCGGTGAGTAACTGCGTGATGGACAGAAATGATCAATGCACTGAATCCTTGAAACATGTGCAAAATAGAAAAAAAGACACGCCTCCTCCTCCTCTTCCGCCTCCCCTTCCGCTTCTTGTTTTTCCTCCCACTCCTCCCGTCAGGAATTAGGACATTCACATCTGGGGAAAGAGACACAGGCACATTCACTGGCGTAAAGTATACCCCCGCAGCCCCCGCGAGGCGGGGGGGCCCCGGCCCCCCTCATATGAGAACGGGCCCCCTACCTCTATACCCCAAAGCGGCCGCCGACAGCATGTTAGATTTCTACTAGAGCGGCCGCGGCCGGCCGCATTTTGAAAGACACTACAATGTAGTGTCTTTTTACTGGGGCCCCCCACTTGGCGGTGGGGGGCCCCAGTCTAAGTACCTGCAGGGGGGCCCCAAGTGCTTGTGTTACGCCAGTGGGCACATTATCAAACAAATCAACTTATGTGATGTTTTACAATCAGAATTTGAATCTGAATTTAGTTTAGAAGGCAAATCCCACGGCGCTTTGAGATGTGTCGCTCATGTCCCGCCCCTTAGCCTATCACGTAAAATGAGTACTTGACACTGCTGTTGTAAAAAAAATAATTTCCCAATTTTGGGATAAATAAAGTACATATCTATCTAAAACCTAATTAACAAACTACAGGAAATGGAAAACCAAATCATATAGGGCCCACTTTAATCTGAAAAAATACTAAATTCCAGGTACACAGGAAATACATCAACTACTGTTGCACTAGGACAGGAAGTGGATAACACTTTTGTTTCCCCCCAGTAGCTTTACCTAGTTATGAAGAGAATAAATGGAAGTTATTTGAAGGAAAATGGAACAATCAAAGTAACTATCGACTACAAAAAGCAAGGTGTTCTGTGATGTTGATGTTTGCTCAGAGGAAAAATGGAAAGCCGCCCAAATTAAAATACCACTGAGAAACGTAGAGGGGTAGATGTGTGTTTGCACCACGCAAGAAGCTCATAGACATGTCTATTTAGGCCTTAACTCTGTATTGTTTTTGCTAAATCTTAACATGTAAAGTAGATGGTGTCTTTATCTGTCAGATAAATGTAGAGGATTAAAAAGGAGAGTATACCCTCTGAACGGCAGATGAGTAGAAAATAAAGCAGCTTTGGCCTGCATCATAAAACAATAATACTGCGTGTAAACACCAGTATACCTCGTTGGACTCACTGTAGTAAAGGGTATGTGTGGAAATTGGCATAATTGTGCCATATTCATCCAACTGAACCTGGCTCATCCTGCACTGGCTCGCCCAACAGCAGATGTTCAGGGGGGGGAGGCAACCATGGAAACGTCATTTGGTTAAAGTGTTATTACAGGGCTGCTGTTTGGCAATAATGTGCAAAAATCACTACTTGTTTGCACACCTTTCACAGTGAGTGTTGCTGTGATGCAGGACTTTGAGCTTTTCAGCATTCATAGTCTACATCTTCTAGAGTCGTACCATCGCTGCAGGATTTACTCAGTAAAGGTGTGAAATTTATGAAATGGGACAGCTTCGGATTGGATTTTTTACCTCAATCACTTCAGGGGGTTGTGCTGAAATGAAGAGAAACGCCCCGCTGGGTCATAAAACAAACTCACTCAATCGTTGTTGCTCTTGTTCAATTAAACACTGTGCACTTGAGTTCAATAGACTTGCCAATATACGACTGAATGACTGAGTTCGTGATCAATTCAATGATGAGGGGCTGTACACTCATTGCACAAAGTTGGTGTGTGTGTGTGAGTGTGTGTGCTCACCACATGAACAGCAGCAGCATTCCTAGCAGCAAAGGAGAGAAATATGTGAAGAGCCTGGCAGCGCTGCCCACTGGAGGCTCAGCCTTCTGTGGTGCGTTGGAGGACGGTATGGGGGAGGTCCTAGCTTCTGGAAGAAAACAGAAAACCCAATAAACCTAACGGAGTAGACTTTTTTAATGAGCTCCATAAAATCCTTACTTTCATTTTTCCTTTTGGTCATACAGTGTTGCACAATCGTTTTCGTTCCTACGGGGGGAAGCACCCAAAATGTCGTTTTGATGAATGGACACTGAAAGGCGCTCCTCACACCAGGAAGAAGCAAACAGAAAGGAAAATGCGGCGCCGAGTGGAATCAATTCTAATCTGCAAACACAATCAATATAGGACTTGTCAAGGCAGTTATGAAGTGAGCCGGACAAAAAAAGAAAAGAAAATCTCATTCATAGCGAAGCCGCAGGGAAACAGAAAGGGAGAGAGGGAGAGAGACGGAGCAAACCAGATAGACGGATAACATGTGGAGACGGAAATACGAAAGTGAGGACGAGGTAAAATCCCTGAGGGAGAGGAGGCAGTGAATGGAGGCTGATAAAGTTAAAAAAGAGGGAATGTGCTATTGTGGCAGCTAATATACTGCTGATAAGACACAGTGTTATGCAGACTTCCAATAAATACACATTTACACACCTGTAATATACTAGTAATGTAATATGAGTGAAAATCCCAGAACATTAAACTAATAATAATAATAATAATAATAATAATAATAATAATAATAATAATAATAATAATAATAATAATAAATCATAGTGAAATAAATAATCATAATAAAAAAATAAAAAAATCATAACAATAACCACAATAGTAATACATAATAATATTAAAATAAATAACAATACTAATACTACTACTACTACTACTAATAATAATAATAATAATAATAATAATTTTTAAAAATTAAGAAAAAAAGAACAATAATAATAATAATAAAATCAAACAATACAATAATACTCATAATAATACTAATAATAATAATAATAAAACAAAATTAAGAAAAAAAGAACAATAATAATAATAATAATAATCCTAATAATAATAATAATAATAATAATAATAATAATAATAATAATAATAATAATAATAATAATAATAATAATAATAATAATACGGATTGGAAACAACAGATAAATAATAATACAAATAATAACCACAAAGTAGAAAAAGTGAGGGTTGAAAAAACATATACAAATACATAAGAATAAGAATCATTTTTAGAATAATTTGAAGGATAGCTCCTTAAGTTGTAGCATTTCATTATTGAGGGGGTCCTAAAAATAATTCAAAGAAACAGTACAAAGTAACTTGTATATCTTTTGCCCATATGGGTATGTTGAAGTGTGTGAGGGCGCTACTTAAAAGCTTCTGGCAGCCGTAAATAAGCTGAAAATGTGCTTAAGCTGTCCTTAGTGCCTTAGTTTGGTTTAACATCGCTTGACAAATAAAAACATCACAGGGTTTAGTGCTTTATAAAACAGGGATATAGCTACAGCTGCCTCAGTAGATATTCACTCCACTGTTTGCAGACACATCTAGAACCGGCAGCACTTCTGTTACTGGAGAGTGAATATTATTTCCCTCTCCTTCTAATTAATGACCGTTGTGCAGTATGGTGTTGGAAGTCAGGAAGAAGCAGCCAGGTGTGAAATAGGCAGAGAAAGAGAAAGAGAGAGCACTAGGACACATTAAACATGTTCAGCAGCACACTGCATTACTGTACTGCCGGCAGAAAAACAATTTGCTTTGGAGTGGATGGAGGAACACAAAATTATGCAGACATAATGTGATGGAGGCGAGAAGACACAGTTATGGCTGCAGGTTGATGTAACAAGGCAGTTTAGGACAAGGAGACGAGACAGTGAGGGGGAGAGAAGAGTCAATGTACAACAGTGGGACAGAAAAACAGAAGGGAAGGGGCAGGGAGGCAGAGAAACAATCTTTTTCTTAATCGTCATTTTCGCTTAACTGGAGCGTCCTGGATAATCGCTAGTGTAGGTTCATCTTATTTATGGCAATTTTTATTACTTATTAACATTTTAACATTTACATTTCTGGACAAATTATGTTTTTTTTAAAAGTTAGTTTTGTGTGGTCAACAGCTGTACGCCCATGAGCGCCAACTGCGAGGAAAAGTTAGCCAATCAGAGCTGTAGAAAATAAAACACTATTAAACACAGAGGGAGAAATGCCATACTGCAAAAGTAAACTCATTGAACCTGATTTATTTTGAGATTCCTACAAATCCTTAATTTAAGCCTTCCATTGCGATACCTAAATGCACCCTGGGAGTTGTAGTTATTTGAGGCCTAATATGGTTTATGTTCACAGGCTTGCACCTTTGATTTTTTCTCATCAGATATCATATCGTTTATACTGCTATGGCATTTTTGTGATAATCTCTACATCATAATTTAAGGCTAACTCTTTCCATTGCACTTTTCAGCATTTTGCCTGAAATATTTAGACCAAATGTTTTATCTCAGCCAAGCATAGACAAATGATTTCCAATATTTCAAGAGTTTCTCAACTTTTTGCCCAGGTTCTTTTTATGGGCTAATTGAAAATGTGCATAAAAACAGGCAGACAAAACGCACCTGCAGTCTACGGATACATTCAGTTGAGATTTTTCCTTCAACAAACCTGATACCTGATATCAAATCTCACATTTTCTATTGTCTAATGTCAAATTATTGGCACAGTAAGTAATGGTTTTCCTATGAATTGGAGCCAATCTGCAGCAGAAGAGGACTTTAACATTCAGCCCTGGTGCTTTCTGCTTATTAAGCAGAAACGTAGCATTTAAAAATAGATCCGGACATGAAGGATATAAGAAGTGATATCTAGTGGTGCTAGACAGTGTCCAGTTTCTGTCTCACAGAGTGGGCGAGGCAGAAACCTATATCTTAGATAGTGGCAGCTCTAAGGATGGCTGCTACTTTTTAAAGCCTCAACTATATCTGCCTTTTTTACTTCCTGGAATGCGGTAGCCGAGCGATGCTCCAATCACTGAGGATGGGATTTCGAAAAAATGTGTCTGTCTGTCACTGGCTTTTGATGTAAAATGAGGTTGTTGATGCCAGGAAGCAGAACAGGCCCGTAAGTGCAACTCCCCATGAGGTACATGCGACCTGTTCTTGCTGATGCATGGACAGAGAAAAACAGGACCAGACCAACAAAAAAAAAGAAGGAGGAGGAAATGTGGCAGAGGCAAGACAGAGAGGAAATGGAAACCGTGTTTGGACTGAGAGCTACAAAATCAATAAGTCAGAGGAAGTGTGTTCATTTCCTATTCAACAGAGCAGCCCAGAAATATTGGGCAGTTTGTAGATGCTAACAAGCCAGGCAGCTGCAAAAGAAACTGAACTACATTTTGGGTGATTATCGCTCGAGGTGTGGAGAGGAAATTGAATATGATCCTTGATTCCCCAGTGATGCGTTTGCAATAAAATTGTCCAATTAGAGAGTGGGGTTATGTGTATTTTTGTTTTTATATATATAATACAAATGGGCAAAAACATAGGTAGCTTAAACACCAGAGGGATGAAAAAAAAGACATGAACAGTAGGAACTACAACCATCCGAGGATTCCTTTGAGAACAATGATTGATCAATAGATGGAGAACTGAGATGAAAAGACAGTAAAGAGAAAGAGAGACCTAGAAAAAAAGATAGAAGGAGAGAGAGAAGTGAAGCAGAGAAGCCCCAGCTGGATCGTGAAGAGGCATGAGGAGAATCCCAATAACCTCCTGTGCTTTCCTCCAGAACAAGCATAATACATTGTGTACCGAGTTTAATGTGTGTGTGTCATGAGAGGGAGGGTTGTACTGTGTGTAACACCACTTTAATGTGTGTTTTTGTGTTAGAGCATGCTCCTGTTTATGCTGTTTGAGTGTTTGTAGCGCCAGATCAGCATGGTCAGTGTGCAGCGCCACTCGTGACCAACAGGTGTCACTGTTGGACTGTTAAACTGGATGGGAGAAGAAGACAGGTAGACCTTACATGTTTCAAATTGGGTTTATAAGGTTTATCACTGTTTAGGATGTCTCTCCTCCCTTCTGCTTCATATTAGCCAGTGTTAAATAAAAGCCATTTTTCTGGGTTGAGACTCGAGTGACTTTATCGATTGGTGGACATGCAATGGTGTTGGTCAACAAAACGCTATCCCATGATACGTTAGGGGAATGCTTTGTTTGTGTGTAAGGTTTTTAGTTCTTGTATTTAAAATCACATTTGACACTTTGATAGCTCCTGAAATTAGGAGATGACTTTAAATACAAGATGGAAAAAAAACACAGATCAGGTAACATTTTTTTGGGTATAGTTTGAAGCCGAAAAACCTCAACCAATTAAGGGATTAGGACAGCATGTGTGTGGCATCTCAGGCAAATTAGGGCCACAAAAAAGCCCCATGGTTTGCAGTTTGTAAAGCCTGTATGAAAAATAAATAACTTTGCAGATTTTATGACGTACAGTTTTTTTTAAAGTCTTAGATTAGTGGCTTAAAAGGTTCACCACTGAGGTCGACAGGAAATTAAAACAAGCAATGTAATCTGCTCCAAGTTTCACAGTTTCTTGTTGCAATGATGTAGGACTATATGTAGGGTGGGGTTAAGTACACTGTGACATCAAAACAGGACGTGATTACAGGTGCAAAAACTAACCTTGCAACATTTTTCTGGTTTGTTGTTAAGTACTTTAACAACATGTGTTTTACAGCCTGATATGCAACTGGTGATTGGGTAGATTAACACATTCAGTGTTTATTTATTCAAATTGTATCCTTCCATTTGTACTTCACTATTTGCTATTCCAGCGAACTGGAAGATGGATGGTTTTGTTGTTTGGGGATCATTGGTGATGCACTTAAGGATTTCAATTTCAGAAGAGAGCAATCTTTTCCAACTAGATAATTCTAGTTTTCGTCCTTGTGTGAATGTGTGTCAGGGGAAACACCGGCTATAGTAATCTGTAATGCATTTGAGGTTATATGATAATTTCTAATGCAGAATTCAAATCTATAGAGTGTAGAGCTGTTACATTGTAAACAATGAGACAGTCTGGGGCTGCAGGAGGGACGTGAGCATTTTTTAAAAGATGGCACAGTTTCCCTGAGGCTGCGTACAGGCGCTCAGGTTGATGTGTGTCTGGAGGCTGCTTGATCTTGTAGCTTAAACTGTGATAAAAGTTCTAGGCTATCAAACGCTTATAGTCTGCTCAATTTAATGATAAAGAAAGTTATTAACAAAACTTAATTTCATACCTAACTGATTCGGGGAAATTTACTGCGTGACAGCCGTGGGCACAAAGAACAATGATGAAAACATTATAGGAATATTATCAGCATAATTGTTTCTTCACCTGATCAACTACAAGACTGATAAAAACCAGACAGCATTATAAGAATACTATTTCAATCTTCCTACATACTGTACATCACGTCTCGCAGTGTAAGCCCTTGGTAACTCTATCTCTTTTTGAGCTTACTTAAGTGAGGATATCATTAACTATTTATGACAAGCCATCTCAATATATCATACACTAGGTTGCTGTTAGAAACTTATTTGCATTTCCCCTTATTCTTATCTTTGCTCTACCCTAACGTGAACCTGGTAGCTACATTAGCATTCAGTAGCATCGCCACTTTTGTCCAGAGTGAAATACAGCTCAACAACTTTGTTCCCAGAGGAAGAATCATTAACTCCTCAAACACCACCAGCAGGTCACTTCTTACCAAGGTAATCTTTTTTTCCATTTTCTCTCGTGCCCCCGTGAGATTTACATTCATGATGCCTGCTGGGAAACATTGGTGTCCAATAATTAGGTTAATGACCAAATACCTGCATAGCTGACGTCATCCCCATTCTTATAATCAGCTGTACTTTGCGTTTATTCCTAACTAGCTAATGTTTGAATGCTAAATGCTAAATGAAGATGGTGAAACTGTTCAGCATCAGCTTACATGGTTGTAGTTTCTGGCTCTTGTTTGATTACCTTTTATGGAATCCTGACCTTTGACCCGGGTATTTTATGTATACAGAGGGTATTTTTATTCCTAAATTAAGACAGAGTGTGTTTGCGTAAAGTGGATTTGCTCAATCACCAAAAGCTCGACACAACGACTGGATTAGAAAAATAAATCATGATAGATTAAAGGTCCAGGCTTTAACTGAGGCCGTTACATACCGGTAGTATAGTCCACTTCAGTTGTGGAAGTGATCGGCAGAGGATCTTCAATCCAAGGAGTGGCATGGACGGCAACACTCCAGTCGCTCCATGTTCCGATCTCTGTGTCCTTGGCGGCCACCTGTTGAACAAAAGCATTTAGAAATGAGAAGCATCGAATAAAAGCTTGGATATCATTTGAAAAGTCTGTTTAATGCGTCAGTGTGGCAAGACGGGAGATGTTACCTGGATGATATATTCCTTCCCAGCATAGGCATCGGTGATGGTGTGGGAGGTGCTGTCAGACAGCTCCACCTGAAGAGCCAACAGAAGAGAGGAGGAGGTCAGGTTGGATCAGGTAAATGCACACTTTTCATAAAATGTAATTATATAGAAACAAAGCAAGCTGATTACTGAACTCCAAGTATCTCAACCTCTTATGGCTGCAGGATATGAAATGTTATGAATAATGAAAAGAGTTCTCATGATGTCCTCAGTAACTTTGGGCTGTGAGTCATAATTTATGTGCTCAGTATAGAAATGCTAGCCTGAGCCTTTAATGTTTAATGGTGGGTATATTCAGCGTGTACATTTTTATTCAGTGCTTATTTATTTACAACACACCTTTCATTATTATTTTTCTGCATAGGTCAAGTCAGTTGCTTTATCCGTTTATACTTGCAGTGTTTTTACATTTCACTGCTGAATTGATTGAACCTTGATGCCCACGCAGCCTCCACACGATACACATACCAACTCTCAGACAGGCTTGCAAAACACCAGTGGCATAATTGATGATAATCCCAGAGAGCTTTGGCATCAATGCCGGTTCATTTTATAACACAATGTAAAGCATGGCAACATTTGAAAGCCTTTTGTGCACACTTTAATTTAGAGAGCGCGACAGAGAGCGAACTAAATGTTTGAGTCACGGGAGCGCATGAGGGAATGATTTGCTGCCTCTCTGTAATTTATGGCTAGTTTTTTGTGTGTGCTGGTGTGTGTGCCTGTGTGTTTGTCTGTGTGTGTGTGTGTGTGTGTGTGTGTGTTTGTTTGCCTTCGGCCTGTGTCTAAAGGAAAAATAGGGAGTGCTGCTTTTTCTACTCCTGAACTCTTAAATGATTTAGTGACATGTCTGTTGCCTTTTGCAGTCCATCAGTGCAACAAGACACACACCTGCAGACACACAGACACAGACACAGACACAGACACAGACACACACACACACACACACACACACACACACACACACACACACACACACACACACACACACACACACACACACAGACACACAGGCACACAGGCACACACAGGCGCACACTAGGTGATTGAACATGAATCTAGAGCAGCAGGATCTCTGAAATACTAGAAATATAGTGCATCAACTTCACACATTGTTCATTTATTGTGTAGGCTGTTCTACATTTGTGTACTCAACTTGATTTATAAGCACTCATTAATGTATCAATGCTGGTAACACAGTTTGGAAGAGCAGATAAGGACATGACACACCAGGGTAAAAGTTCCAATAAAACCAACTTGTCCTTTTAATACTTTTGATATATTTAGGGCTGATCAGAACACTCTGTGATTTGATTAAACCCCCCGCTCCTCACCACTATATAATCTTTGCCAGCCACCAGCTGTAACAGAGCCTCCGATTGGAGTTTCCCTTTAGTTCTTGAGGATGTGCAAATCTAATGCTGATCTGACGAATAACCCCCTCGTACAACCCCTCTTTCGCGCTTCCGCTGTCTTCCTGTAATCTGTCTTAAAGTTGACCCCCCTCCCGCCCCCCACCAACACCCCCCTCCCTCTGTTTTGCCGGAAGTCCAGGCTTTATCAGCCTAACTGAGCGCTACATTTATAGGCTTAATTTCATTAGTGGAATGCAATGACAATGTCATCCGAGCAAGTGTGTGTGCGTTACATGTTCCTGTTGAGTGCTGTGTGTATGTGGGCATATACTTTAATGAATATAACGTGTACATGTGTGCGATAAGAGATGTTTGTCGAGCCTTTGAGGCTCAAACTGTTTATAGGATGTCTAAGAAGCGTAACCAACCATAGCTTCTATCAGCATTCCTTCCTGACTCTAATGTGTTTGTGTGTGTTTGCATACTAATGTCTATTCCGTAAAAGCTTGTGAAACTTCACCCACACATGTATATACATTAGTGCATGTGCCTTCATATTTTTTTGCATGTGTGCCTGGAACTAAACCAGTGTGGGAAAATATGTCTCCAAACATTTGTTTCTTTGCATGCACATGTTTACACTCATGGTAAGAGATGTCTGTTGCATTATTGTTAGCGTTGTAAGCTTTATCAGAACTGGTGTGTGTGTGTGTGTGTGTGTGTGTGTGTGTGTGTGTGTGTGTGTGTGTGTGTGTGTGTGTGTGTGTGTGTGTGTGTGTGTGTGTGTGTGTGTGTGTGTCTGCGCACATACATGTGAATATATACGTAAGATGTTTATATGTGGAAGAGTATATGGAGAAAACAGCTTGCAGATAAACACTTCCAGAGAGATGGATGAGTTGCTGCGTTGCCAAGTGGCTAAACAGGGAGCAGTGTTAGCAGCACTTAATATCACGTACTAGAGGGAGGGGGGAGGAACGGAGAATGCAGGATGGGAGATAGATAGGAGGACGAGAAGCATTTCGGAGAGGCTGCCAAACAACTCTGTCAGATCATTCACAATGCAAGACTGAGCCTGTGTGATGGGGCAGTGGTGATGGAGTGATGTATATTTACTTGTTGCTTGATGTGTGTGTGTGTGTGTTGATGCTTGACTTGTGTCAGTAGGGTTGATGTATTGTATACTAAGCTGTTTGGAGCTTTACAAAAGAAAGTGTGTTCAATTTTGCAAATGTGTATGTGTGACTCATTGACTCATCCACACACCATGACACAAAGGAATTGGCATAATACACAAACACATTGCCACTCCTAACACCCAAATATTTACCTCACCATAATCACGTCCCATTAACTTGGCGTAAATATACTGTATTCGCTTATTCCAAGATATAATATGATAATTATAATAATTAAGATTCTACCCAAATGGAATGACCACAAATTGGTCTATCTTTGAAGTAATGAACCCTTAATGTCCTCACTCTGGAGAAATATCCTCCTATCAGGCATAAACACCATATGTCTGTTCATTGTAAACAGCATATGTGAGCATGAATGTTTGAAGATAAACTGGAGAGCACCGAGATGTCAGCCTGGTAGCCTATTATTGCAGGAAATCCACAAGAGAGGCAGAACACCTGGGCTTTTTAAGTATTTGAACATGCATTATTATGCTAATTCATTGTATCTTGCTTCCTAAAGCTATTTAAATAGTTTTAAATTAAAAAAAACATCAACAAAAAAACAGAACATGAAGCAAATAAGGTGCAATTTTTAAACTTGAGTGTTTAATTGGTTAAAACCTGAACAAATATGATCAAATTTCACTAGCTACCTCCCTTTAGCTACAGCAACACCATTTCAAAAGTGATTTTGAATAATGAAACGTAACTCTAAAGCAGACACAATGTACCAATGCAGATACCAAAAGACTACCTTCAATTATGTTAACATTGCTGCACATGCTACCTAGCTAGCGAGCTAACTAGCAAGGCTGTGTTGTACGAGACAGTCTAAAGAATAGCAGCTAATATTAGCTATTTTCTGTTACTCACTTAACCGACACTAACTAGCTAACATTGCTAACACTGGCCCTATACTTTGATGCTGATTTAAAAAAAAAAAAGGTCACAGCCGCATTTAGCTAGTTAGCTAGCTTGGTAAATGGTATCAGTAGCCTTGTTAAGCGAAGTTAATACAATATGTTTTTAGAGAACTTTAGAAATTCCCTCACTATCTCTCTCTCACACACTTCCCAACTTAGTGCTGCACTATACACACACATGCACACACTTCTCAAGAGCCTCTTCACAAACCCAGACAATAAGAGGGGCAGGGAGAGGAGATGTGAACATTCCTCAGGGATTGCATAAGGAACTGTGAGAAAGAGAAGTGACCCTTTGCTTTTTCACACATGAAAATGTTTCCCTTCCTCTCCTTGTCTTTCCTCTGCTTTCCATTCTCCTCCCATTCCCTTTCTTGTCTCAGGCCCCCTCATAACTCCTTGTGTATATATAATGATAATCCATTTTGTACTTGCATTTACTGTTGAAAAAACATCCCATTACTTTTTTTCATACTGGGATCAATAAAGTGTAATCTCATCTTATTTCCTACAAATAAACATTTACTGTGATGTTGTTGGGGGAAAACATGAAGGACGGGCCTCCAGTCTACCCCTATGATACACATCAACAACAGGTCATACTGGGGGTTTAATACAATCACATTACATATCTTGCCTGTACTTGCTATGCTATACCATTGATGGACACATCTGCTATGGGATAAAGCACCCTACATGTAGGTCAGAGTAGGAGAGGAAATGAAATAAGCAGCACATTAGGAAGAGAAGAATAGACAACCAGTAGAATAGGGAAAATGAAGAGGATGGGAAAAGAGACAGTTGGAGGAAAATAAAAGAGGAGGAGACATGGAGAGAATTGGCGTCGGTGGTCAGATCTAATCCAGTGAGCATGTCTGTTGTCCTGGAAAGGAAACCCAATTATATGGCACTTCCACTGGCCCGATGGCACTCTGTGTGTGTATGTGTGTGCACTGAGAAGGTTGGTCTCATTAGGTTGACTGACAGCTCCCATTTTTCCACCAGACTCTCCTCCCATATGAGAACACACACACACAAAAAAACGCCAGGTCCAGGGGTAATTTCTTAGACAGTATTTCTCTCTTTGAAGCCCCGATCGCTATAGCAGCAATTACCGTAAAAGGAAGCTAACCCCCCCTCGAGCCAATCGAAAATCCCCAACTAGACCCTGTGCCCGTATACAGCGTGTGGCAGTTGCAACAACACGGCTGTGGAGGCGCCTCAACATTAACTGTAGTTTATGCTGTCATAGAGGCTTGTCAAACAGGAACAAGACATGAAAGCAGAATCTGAATCAAAATCCCCGTCTTCCTACATCCCCCTCTGTAACAATCAAAACAACACGCTCCAACAAACAAAAGGTTTTTCTTTGCTTAAAGTTATTTCAGAGGCATTTTCTGGAGATGGGTGTATAAACAAACAGAGCCGGTTGAGTATACACAATACAAATCTGAGAGAAGACCAAAAGAGTATGCAAATTTCCCTGGCAACATTCCCAGACTTACTTTACGTCTCGCTAAATTAAAATGCCAAGAGAACCATTTACTTAAATATCCTTCTAGCAAAAATCCAAAAATCATAATGGGTAAAAGGCCTCTCGCGGTTATTTAATGGAACTATCATATGATTTCAACAATATTCATTGTACATTTTCAAAGCAGATTACTTTTAAAATGCAGAACTTGTGTGGGAGACAAATACCATTCAAAAAAGTCCCAGCAGATTGAACTTAAGCCAAAGGATGAACAACATTCTAAATAATGATGAAGGGAAATGCCTCTTTTGCTTGGAACACCCTTGGTTCTAATTATGTTCAAAGTTGAGAAAGCTGACCCACAGTCCACCAAACATGGTCAATGTGTATGTTGCCTCTTCGGTTAGTCCATGAAGAACAGTCTCAGTAGCAGGGTCAGTGTTTTTTATGGTGTTATTTTCTCTCCTACGCTTTTCTCTCAGCCAACTGTAAGCAATTGATTTGATTAGCTCAATTGAGTAAAGCTAGAGCCGTATTAATTAGATGAGCTGTGCCTGCAGTCCATAGCTTTGATCGTTTGGGGAAAAAAACAAGTCTGTTAAGATAAGTGTTTGCTGTCATTCATTTATCAGAATGTGTTCACATGTGAACAACCAGCACCAAGTCACTGTTACCTCAGCAGCAGTTGATTAGACTTGGAGTTACTGCAGCACTTGGTGATGCTCACTATAGACAACGAAGGCGTGGAAGGGTCAGCTATAACCAAAGAATGGCACTGTAAATGGTCAGCAGACTTTAGTTGCAGTTCAACATGCAATTTAGGATAATTAAGCTCTGGAAGTTTGGAAGAAATTCCTTTTTCACTTGGCCGGTAGTAAGATACATTTCAAGGTTTCAAGGTTTCATTGGTCATATGCACAGAATATACAGCGTATATGAAACTCTTATATCCCATGCTCCTCCAACAACTCAACATACATGGTGCAAATAAGATAAATAAAATAGTGCAAAAAGAGAGAAGAATATTTACAATAACATCAATAAAGATTTGAGGATGTAAAATATATACATATGTGGAATACATTGAGAGTATTTAAACACTTTACACTGTTGAATGAGGAGGTATGGACAGATGCATATATTACGTATAACAGATGTATATGGCAGATATGTATAATATATAGATATGTGCACTATAAACAGACATGGCTAATTTATGTTAGAAATCATGTATTGGAATTAAGATGGACAGATTGTCTTTGGATTAATTTATTACACTTGGAGTTCTTATGACTGTATTTTTCGCCGGCTACTACTGAGCCCTTATTATGAAGCTGTGTTAACTTTACGTGCTGGGCAGAAAGTCTATCGCACGCAACATCTAATTGGCTGTTAAATCATAGGCTTTGTTGTCAGAAAATCTAACCCATAAGACATACAGCAATAGCATTAATTGTTAGAGTTGATGTAGCGTAATAGGATGACAAATAAAAGGATAAATTACACAAACTGGAATCCAATGGAAGCAGCTAGAGCGCAGCATTGCCTAATGTGCTGCTGAGCAAGCTCTCAGTGATTGCCTCTGCTCAACACTCTCTAAGGCGGCCTCCCTATTTCAATCTCTTGTCAGAAAGCCTCAAATTCAATCATCAGTCTTTTTACTCCAATCACCAGATGGACCCCCGTGTTACTGCCCACAGAATGATGCATGACAAAAGCAGAAGCTGACAGAACATGACGAGTGGTGAGACTGATGTTTGCAAGCTAAACTGAGGTCCTGCCATCGTGCCAGCTGCCAACGCTCAACACAAGTGTTAGCCTTCGGGCAAAAAACAAGTTTCACATTTGTAAAGAACACCTCAGAAACTGCAACATTTGAATACTCTTTTGGCATGTTAAAGACAACCAATAACGACATCTTTTCCTTGGCAGACAATTCCTCAGAGTGGGTAAAGTATTATTTTTTTTACTGCAGTAATTACCTGTAGATGATTGAAACCTGCTAAATTGAAAACATGCTACAAGGTAGGGCTTTGAGGAAGAGTTTTAGAATGATTTATTTGTGAGATTTGTTGGTGATTTCGACGCAGTGCTTCTAGTCCCTACAGTATAGTCAACATGATAAAGTGTTCTTCGCAGAGCTTCTCAACCCCAAATTGCTTTAGTAGGCATCTACAGTATTGAATTGTATGTAAGTCTCTTTGAATGAACGCCATTACAATAACATATAATGGAAAATTGAATGCCATGTGTCTCAGAACTGCAGAACAAAACGGTCAGATTGTAACAAGCTTTGGTGACCTTCATGTCTCATTTGCTGACTGCAGAGTTCATTTAATCCAAACTTTATTGACCATGACACACATTCCCCTCGCAGTGTATGTGTGTGTCTTGCAGCTCAAGTGTGTGTGTATGACAGCCTGAGGATTGACGTACAGAAATCAATAGAGGCAGTGGAGAGGGCCCTGGCCCCATTCATCTTCATCCACCCTTACAAAGCACACAGATAACACTGAGATATCCCAACTGCAATCTGGGAAACACACTGGATCAGAGAACTCTTTCTTTGATCGCTGACATGGATGATGCGTCTTTTTATAAGAGTGCTCAAGAGAAAAAACTGTCCATGTTTGCTTCTTTTTTTATTCATGTTCTTCTACTGCCTAAGCCAAAAGGGAAGTCAAAACAAAACCAACCTTATACTATGAGTAGGGGTTTAATACAATGAGAACAGAAATTGGATTCATATAAATGGATATAGAGCATATTTTTTATTAGATTCTGTAAAGGCAACAGACTCGATTCGCCCATTCCAGATCTACAGAATGTTTGTGTGTGTATGTAATGTAAGGAATACAAATGTAATGCATTTTGACAGCAGAGCCAAATGATGATAACTTTCACATTTGGCAGGACTGAAACTGTCCTGAGTGTGTGTGTGTGCATGTGTGCGTGCGTGTGTGTGTGTGTGCGTGTGTGTGTGTGTGTGTGTGTGTGTGTGTGTGTGTGTGTGTGAGAGACAGATTTGATAAATGATCTGTCCATGGCAGTGTCCTTTAGAAAGGATGTTTTTCCCCAAACAAGGTCTAAACATTTATCATGTGCACTCATATATACCAATGGATGGCTTGAAGGATGGATGGTTAGAAAGCTTGCCTAATGCATGGGAGGAAGGTTGGATGGATGGGTGAATGAGTGGATGGTTGGCTGATGGTGAAACCGTGGACTGCTGAGAGAGGAAAAAGTGGAAGGGATGGGGAGGTGAAAAGGTGAAATAAAAAAAAGTGAACAGGGAGGAATCAGAGCGACTGTTTTGCTTTCCTGACGTACAATGTCAAGTTATTCATTGTCAATCTCGGCATTTCCTTTGCCGTGATAATAATGTTACACACAAAAACACACAGTCCCATATGCACGTTATCTAACACACACACACACACACACACACACACACACACACACACACACACACACACACACACACACACACACACACACACACACACACACACACACACACACACACACACACACACACACACACACACAAACACACACACCCATGTAAAATGCACAAAATCTGACAAAAAGGAAGCATAAATGACACAGGCAAACACTCACAATCATATACAACCTATTTATGTGGTTTTATTTACACACACACTAACACAGACACACACAGACACACACACACACACACACACACACACACACACACACACACACACACACACACACACACACACACACACACACACACACACACACACACACACACACACACACACACACACACACACACACACACAGCTCCTGGCTCACTATTGATTCATCTAAGTGCTGGCAGGATGAGAGTGACTTTTGGCAAACATACAAAGACCATTATTACATGGATGAGAAAGAAAGTGAGGAGAAGAGTAAATAGGAAAGCAAAGCAGTATTGACACAAAGGTATGGGGAGAGACCAGAAGGGGGGGGGGGGGGGGGGGGGGGCAATGCAGCATGGCAAGCAGAAGGACAGAAGCGAAGGAAATGTGTTATGAATAAACAAATGAAAGGCTAAGCTGCGTTGACCAAGCGGACACAGATTAAAGGAATATTCCACCTCCCTTCATTCATTGTGCCGCTCTCTTTCAGCCTGTGAGCTTGCAATGCAGATTTACAGAGTGGGGCTCTGCATGTATTAAAAGAAAGTGTCATTTTTAAGTTTTTAAAGTTGGAAAATCTTGCAGCATAGCAGATTTATTTCGGTCTATTGCCAATATGAATGAGCTTTCGGTGCTCGAACAAGATTGGTGCATTACAATTTACAAAACAATGAAAGTGATTTTACAAAACTCTTGAAATGAGATCATAGGAAAATATTGAAATGATCTTCCTGCACAGGCAGACTGTTTTACTTTTTGGCAGACTTCTAGGACTCAGTAATGACTTTTTTGTTTTGTTTTGCACTGTGCTATTTGTGCCTCTGTAGAATGTCTGTTAGCCTAATATGGCTAATCTGGGACTGTGTGTGTTCTTCGCTTCCTCATGCATATGCGTGTCACCGCTCTTGGATAGCATTTGCATGCATATTAATCTTTGTAATTAGAGGCACACTATTGTGTACGTGAGCTTGTTTGTGTGCATCTGTGTACTTCATTTATATAAGCGTACCAGCCTTTAAGAGTGTATGTGCAAGGCGTATGCATTTCTGTCAGCATTTTGGTGTTCCATGCAGACAGTCTCATGCACAGAAACATCTGAGTTTCAGTGGAGTTCAGCGTCATCCCCGAAGGGCAATTACAGCACAACAGATGCAGCTTTCTTACCACGGAGAGAATATTGAGCAATCTGAAACTGTTCTTATCAAAGCTACTGGACCATTGCTTTAATTGCAGCGAGAGTTTGAGCTCACTGAAGGGAGCGCGAGGGTGGGAGGGAAAACATCACGAGGCCATGGGAAAACGGAACAATTCACTGAGCATTTTACAAGCCTACAGATTTCATGTGGGGAGTCTTTGTGTCTCAATTACAGATTATGACACTGACATAGTGTGATGTTATTTCAGGAGCTAGGGTCTACCATGTTATGTTTAAGAGTCTTTGAAACTGCGACCTAAAGGAAAGAAATCAGCGGCTGTATGGAGCTGATGATTAAGGTATTCCAAGGATCAAAGTAGCCTTTTTTTGCACTTAAGTGCAAAAGAGACGTGGTAGCATGAAGTGTTGCATCATTTGCTTTGCGTCAGTTGTAGCCTGTAGCACAATTGGAATGGATATTCTTCTGAATATTTGCACGCAGGAAATATAGCAGTATCATAATGAGTCAATGCATGCTCTCGTGAGCAATGATGTAAGTTAAGTGAAGATGCAATGATTGAAAATGTCCAGGGCAATTGCCATTTTTTAAACGAGTGCTTGGCCGTTTCCAATTCTCCTTATTTATAAGAAGTATATTAGACAGCATACAGAACATTGTTTTCAATTGTTCCCTGACGAAACATTCAAATGCAGTTTTATATTCATAATAAAACATTGACTATCAAATGACCTTACATATTCTCAAAAATTGTACCAAGTTAAAGGATCTTGAAGTTAAGAGTACATTTCAGTAGTTTTTCAGTTTGTTCCTCGACGGCACATTCTGGATTTGACACAAATTGCTAGTTTTTCTTCATTAATGCCAAATAATTTACACCAATAATATGACTTGTGAGGATGGTATATCTTTAAAAATCGACTATTGGACTCAGGGGTTTCGACCAATGGCCAATATATTGGTACATAATGTCAAGATGCCAGAATCAAAATGTTCTTGTATGGCTCTTTATATCTCGAAAAAAAAAATCTTATTGAACGCGCTAATGACTATATTAGCATGCTTGTTAACTATGCATTCCCTAAGCTAATCATATCAGGAACCAATACAAACAGTAAGAACCAATTAATTATAAAGGTTATTCCAGTTACCTAGAGGCATCTAATGGTATAATTGTGGGAAATGAAAGCTATCTTAAGCAGAGGAATCACAATTTCTCCCCCTGAAGGCTGAAGATTCCTTCCTCTCTCTTTTCCTCTTTTTCCCCCCTCTTGGTTTTATAGCATATTTGAGAAGTGTTTGTTATTCCTCTCTTTTGTCCCTTAAAACCATTCATCCATCTTCCTTTAACTTGAAACACCTTGAAACTGATAGCTTATAAACTTCTTTCAAAGCAGCCTTTAGCACTCCCTTTTCCTCCTCGTCTCCCATTCTTTCGACCATTTATCGTTCTATTTGAGGCTGACGTCTCTCCATAGTTTTAACTTTATCCTCTCTACACAATAATTTATCTTTTACCAACCAAACCCTTACTATCCACCATCCGATCTCTTTTTTAAATAATCAAATTATTCGATCTCAGGTTTATATGCCTATCCAACATTATATCTCAGTTTCCTCTTCTCAGTGCCATTCTTTGTCACCGAAAGTCTATCTCATTTCTATATACACTGCTTCCTCTCTTCACTATATCTACCACAGTCTGCTATCCATTTTCCTCCTTCTCTGATGTGCTCTATTCATCTCCACTTCAAAACTTTTCCACGCTTTTTTTTTTTTTCCTTCTGTCGGAATCTCCGTCACTGTAAGAATCCCCGTGCATCTTTCCTTCATTCCTCAAGAGGATGGATGGTTTCCTCTGAAGATCAATGTGATCACACCACCGCTTTCATTCCTGACTCAAAACACATTTCAAAACGTGAGAGGCGCACTCACCCAGCTCCGCTTCCTAACAACATTAAAAGGTACGTTTCTGAGCAAAGCTAAGCACTTCAATTAGTTTTCAACCTCTGAGGCTATAACTAATTAGTTTATAAGGGGCCAATAAACAGTGTATCTTGTTTGGCAACCTCATTTAACTCCACTTAATGATTTATGTCCAAGCGTGATAGCTTTAAACCAAGCAGTTTGTAATGGCAATCTGCAATAACGGCAGGAAAAAGCTGCCATAACCGGATACATATATACATTTCATGCTTATACAACAACTGGATATGCAGTGGTATGCTGGGTAATCAAGAGGGGGATTTATATATATATCTTTTTATACATATTTTTTTTGGCACTAGGGTTAGCCCGTGGGGATGAGAGTAATGGCAAGAAAGAAGAAAATAAATCTGTTAATCAGTGTAAATTGGCATCGAAAGTCTGACATTGTGTTCATGTTAGAAAACACTGGTAACCAGAACTTAATACAATTTGAAATGTTAGCTTGAATATTCACAAATCCAGAGCCGGTTCAGAGTTCACCCCCCCTCCGAAAACCACACTAAATGCTACAGAAATTACAACCGTGACGGTGGAGGCATTCATCAAAGAACACTGCGAGAAACCTGCGGTTTTTCAGCTGTCGACAACTGTATTTATGTAATTTCCAAATGATGTGTTCTTACCCAATCCAAATATTGACTTTCGCTTTTCCTACCTTTCAACGTTGTGCACCACTTCACACATTGATTGATTAGCGGTGAGGGCCGGGAGGGGAACTGAGAGTGTGTGTCACATTTAATCATTCATTTATACGGCAAAGATCTGACACATCATTATGAATGTCTTGATTTCGGCTGCCTGTGTGTGGATTTTAAAAGTATAAGTGTGTGTGTGGGACTTCAGGTCTGTGCTTTGATACATTATGTAGCTAGATTACTTTAGTGTATATCCAGGGCAATGTTTGGATAACTCACTTTAGTTTTTTTCTCCAATAATCATATGGTCTGTAACATGTCAGGAATAAATGCAAAATGTCTGTCACATGTTCTGAGATAAAGGCAACACATTTAGGTTAAATACTTGTTGTCCAGTGGTCCAGCAGTGGCTCAGTCAGTAGGGGCTTGGACTGGGAATCGTAGGGTCGCCAGTTCAAGTCCCCGAACAGACTTGAAATATGGAAAGTGGACTGCTACTTGGAGAGGTCCCAGTTCACCTCCTAGGCCCTGCTGTGGTGCCCTTGAGCAAGGCACCGGACACCTTCAATCCCCCCTCCCCCTTGCTCCCCGGGCGCTGCACAATAGCTGCCCACTGCTCCTAGTACTAGGATGGGTTAAATGCAGAGGACCAATTTCACTGTGTGTGCTCTGCTGTGTGCATGTATGTGACTAATAAAGAGGGTTTCATCCTCCGATTCTATTCTATCTATCTTCTATCTTGTTCTGAACACTCAATAACTGTCAATTAATTTGATGTGAAATACCATCAATCGGTGAAAAAATGTGAGCAGCAAGACCAACTGAATATTTCAATGAAATACTTCCACTACTACTTAAACCAATCATGTTAATTGCTGTAATTAATACTCTATTCATCACTGTGAAGGGCTTGAAAGCAGCGAAGTAAGAGGGACTATTAAAGCAAATATAATTGGAGGGTTTTCTCATCTCAGGTGCTTTCACATCTTTTAGTTCAGCTCTGTTTGAAGTGGGTGAAAACAACGCCAAGTGGTGCCCAATATGAATGTCTGGCAGAACAAATAAACTGGACAAATGACAAACATTACATACAAAAAAACCCATGAAAACTTCCTCGCAAAGGTTCAATCAAGAGAAAGTGAGCTTGAGAGGAAAGTTGGAAGGGATATAACAAATGGTGGAAATGTTAAAATAGTGTGGTAATGACAGAGACAGAGACATTGTTGAATGATACGCACAGGGCTGGAAAAAGTGATCTAAAAGTATGGTTTATAATTCATATGTGTGTTTTAATGTCAGTATGTAACCCAAGTTCTTGGAACAACACCTTCGCGCACCATTGATGGGCATGATAATAGCGCTTGCAATGTCAGACGTTTGCAGAGGGAGCTTTCATCCCAGGAATCCTATAGTGGACACATGTGCTTTTACTATAAGAAGCCCTGGGGGAACTGAGCCCACAAGAAAGACTCAGATACAGTAACATATACCAAAGAAGCTGAGCGATTATGTCTGTCTGACCAGGGATCAAACTCAAACAGCTACAGGTTGGCCCATTTGACTTCTAACTGTGCTCCGGGGCGTCTATCTGGACAAAGAGGTTCTTTATCCAGAAAGAAATCCCCATATTTCAATAGTTGAACAGAAAATTAAATATGAGAATCTATACTGCTTCAATAAAATTAGCCATTTCCCCTCTGAGAAATATTTTAGCGATGAGGTGAAACTCAATCTGCTGAGTGGAGGATAGCCAGACATTTTCTTCCGAGCTCCACTTCCAGAAAAGAAATGAGACATGCTCACAAGAGGTTTCCAAATGACCAAATAATGAATCATAATGTAACAGGTGGTTTTCAATGTTGACTTACAGCTTTCGGTAATGGAGTTATATGTGGATAAACACTCTTGACCTTTTTTTTTTGGATCATGGCTAAGTCATTACATGTGTCGGCCAGATTTTTCTTTTTTCAGGAAGAGTTAAGCTGTCATATGTGAGGAGTTTGCCTTTAACAAAGTGTGATTAATGTCCCTGTGTTCAGTTTTCACTGGAGTTCATCGGTCGAATCATAAATTGAAAAATGTAAGATTGTGCAAACTCTCCATTTCTAACACACACAACAAAGCTACTCACATGCTGCCACTGCTCTCTGATGAGTGGCCGGTATCGAAGGAAGTATTTCAGAGGGAAGTTGTCGATGTCAGGCCAGGTGGCGGGGCTGTGCCAGGAAACCTCCAACCTCCGGGCGTTGAAACGGATCGGGGTCGCCGTGACTCGCTCCGGGGGGTCTGGTTTAACTGCGGGTTGCATGAGAACACTTAGTCATTCGAAACCCCAACAATTGAACACATACAAATGTACACATGTCTTGCATAAGCGTTAAACTCCCAGTATTTCATTCTATGCTAAACTGTTGATGCTGCTTTCACAGTATTTTTATAGTTGATGTTTTCCAAAGTGAATATCTTTTTTTGTCTGGTTTTGATAGGAGGCAAATTGTTCAGTTCTGGAAATTCAGAAATACATGTTTTCGTCCATCTTTCAGTTCAAGCAGAGGTCGAGACAACTCGGGTCAGAGTTCAAAGAAATTTGAATTTTTGCCGCACCCTGTCTTCACCCGGTGCACAACGTACATCCAAGTTTTCTGCCGTAATGTGATTACGCCTCTAGGCTCGAGAATTCAAATATTTGACAGATAACCTTATTAGACACCAGGGACTTGGAGTTTGAATCATGAGTGAAAGACAAAATGAAGGGAAGGTCTCAAGAAAGATGCTATTGAGTTGCATGATGTAGACCACTCAACAGTACAAGACTCACCATTGTTTTTTAACCCTTAATCGTTATGAAGGTCACATATAAGAAGGTTTAGCTCTACTTCAAGGATTACTATCATTATCATTATTGCAGTATTCTCTTACGGTTACCATGTACTCTAATGGGAAATAGATTGTCAGAAGAAAGAAAGGAAGCAGTGAAGACAAAGATTGAAGCTGACAATGTTTAAAGGAACTGTATAGGAGGCAGAGGCGCCTTTCTGTTCCTGATGAAAAGGCACGTATAAATGTTATTTTTCTGAATACCTGTCAACTGAGAAAGACGCACAAACAGAGAAAATTCAATACGTTGGCTTTTCAGAAGATATTGAATGACCCAGTCTTTGTTGGATCCCACTCATTATGGGAACACAGTGGCCTGCCACTTCAGCTACAGGAGACCTTTTTCTCCCAGATGTATGACATTTCAATAGGGTATGGATAGCGGGGGTTACACACTGAATGGCCGATAACACACATAAAAGATATATAACTGGAGGGTGAAATCAAAAAGCACAAGAACATACACTGAGAAAGGCAGGTAAACAGACATAGAAAGAAGCAAATAGACAGGCATCTCTATTTGTATGACCTTCATGAAGTGAATGATTTAAAATATGAGAGAGCGATGGGGTTGACATGAGACAGATAAAAGCAGAGGGACGACTTTCTCCCTTGAGAAAGAGATGTTAATCGCATAGTAACCTTCTTCAAGTAAACGCGTATGAAAGATTAAATAGGCAAGGGAAGAAAGCAAGAGAAGAAAAGCACATGCAGGCAGAGTGAAACCAGTCAGTGGAGACATCTTTGTCCACATAAGCTTTGTCCAACAGTACACAACAAAAGGAAAGATGTGCAAGAATGGAACAAAGCAGAAAGAAATCTGTAAGGGAGGGGAGTCCCAAAGGCTCTGAAAGTATTCGGTCTGGAACCATAGAGTATGAACTTTGTGTTGCATGAGCAATGTACACATTGTTCTTCTGACAACCAGACCCTACTGTTAATACTAGAGCTGGAATGGAAGATGGAAAGGATATATAAGGATTTTAAGCTCCAGTGTTGGACTTCAAAACAAACGTCAAAGACATGTTCAACATTCACAACTGGAAGGGAACGGAAAAAGGCTGCATTCACACCAAATCAGGCGTTGCGGTGGTGTGCAAGTGGCACACAGCGATAAACCACTTTGTACTTTTCCATGGGGAGGTGGTACGGATCTGGATCAGCAGGTACTTGATAGGGAATCGCGGAGTGACTTCCAGTTGTGTTTCTTTACGTTTATTTTTGTTTCAATTTCATGGTTGGTGCTTTTTTTACCCACTTCCACAGCCTTAACAAATTTCCGATATTGAAATGAATCAGAGGACTGACATGTCTTGCAGAAAGGCCCGATGTTTTGTCAATTAACCCTTAAGGGGCTTGAAGAGCTAGATCATTAAACTTAAGATGTTGTAGGTAAGTAGACATACAGTAGAACATCTTCTGCAATCTCACAACAACTGATGAGTTGACAAAAAGGACACAATGCCATCAAGAGTGTACAGGAACTCTTGATATCGGGGGAAAGGTTAACCCAAGTAGTCAAATAGGATTCTTTTGTTGTGCGTGTCCATGCTTGGCCTGAAAAGGCCTATCTTTCCTCCCTTAACTCGACAAAACTGTTCCTCTTTCTTCTTTTAAGTCTCTGGTAGCAACAGTCCCTTCAGCCCATTCATTCTCTTTGCTGGTGATGCAAGTGAACAAGCATAGGGTACCACAAAAGTCAATTTTTTTCTGAACAGCTACTCGCAGGACCATTATCTTCACTGTTCACCGAAGTGGAACCAGAGAGCTGGGAACTGTGAGGCCATTTTAAAAAGAAAAAAAACATTGCTTAAAGGCTGTCCTTGGCTGTGACTGTGCAGCAGTAAAACAGACGAGATCTGCAATTTGGCATAAAGATGTACCACTGAATGCCTGAGTACATCCTCTGAGAACCTTATTATGAGGTTTCCACTCTAAAACCGTTAGTATGCATCATCTACTCCCTTAATGCATCCAGGTGTGACTGCATGATCTCCTTTCATGTAAATGGGCTTTTCAAAAACAAACAAGACAAAAAGAAGAAAGTGGATTCTGAGACTCGTTTCATGGCAGAACAGGTGTTGGATGACAACATCTAACAGAGCACTTCAGCAAATGGGAAATTAGGGAGAAGCAGTGCTTCCATCTGCATTGGAATCTTACAAAAATAGGTTCAAAGGAGTAACAAGTAACCACAAGGGTATAAAAAAACAGCCTCATCTTTTTTAGAAGATTGCTGCTGGGTAGGAACAACACATAAGCTCCCCCATACAAAATGCCGTAAGAGTCAACATCTTGAACTGTACTTATTTAGTAACAGCTGGGTAATGGTGGTCAGAGACACATCAAATCCAAGGTTGAAGCCTGAATGTAGGTGTTAAATGCGACTAAACTTTGTTTAAAGAGGAAAAAAAGTGTATGAATTAAAGTGCATACATGTACAGATGTGTTAAGTGCATTTTTAGCTTTCTAATTGAATCCCGAAACTCAGTAATTGCACAAAATCAACCACACATAATTTAATGACTACAAGCTGAATGTCATTAATTGAAATTGCTGCCGTCTTATTTTGTTCAAAGCTACACAGCAAAGAGAATACATATGAATTTGAACCAAGTTCTGTGTCAGGTTGTCTTTCTTTGTAAATAAATTATAGATTACAGTTGAAGTGCAGACTATGTTATCATATCTTGATACTACAGACTATGGGGGGGTGTCAGACCTTGCCAGCAATCCCTTAAAACCTTACTACAATGGGGGATACAAAACATCTGATCCTTAGCTTTTAGCGTTCAATCATTGTAAGCAGATATGAAGCCTGGGACTACGCTTGTGCCTATGGATGTTATGTTGGACATTGTATAGATAAGAAATTCCCTGTTGTGCAAGAAACAGTACGACTTGTTTTTCTGCTAATCTAATAAATAAAACACCTCTTCATAAATATGGCAAATGAACTCTGACAGCTTTAATTCAGCTCTACTGTAGTCATAACTGAATCTATGACCTCCCCTTGTGGAGAGAACGGTGTCGACTGGAATAATGAATGACCAAATATTACAACAAATCTATTTGCTTTTGCCTTGGTTAACAAGTCAGCTTATGCACCATTTTGTGTCTCTTTGTAGTTATTTTGTGTGTCTTTGAGGATGCTTTGTTTTTCCTTTAGAGTCATTTGATGTCTGCTTGTTCTTGCTTTGTGTTTCTTTATTTGCATGTTGTGTGTCTTTGTAGTTGTTTTATGTTCCTTTGTGGTCAATATGAAAGACTTCTGTTTTAAACATGTCTATCCCCTTGACATTTTGAAGGTGAATGACGGGCAGGGCTGGATCTTGGGGCCCTGTAACCGGATAGCCCAATATGTAATCCATATAAGTCCTAAACAGTCATCTCGTATTTTCATAAACAAATCTGAGTAAAGTTATACACATTTTAAACCAGCCGTTATTGACATCTTCACTTTTATTTAATGAACTCTCTATTTCCTGTCTAATCCTAAAACATCTTGTTCTCCTTTAACCTCCGCAGAGAATCCACATATTAAACCTGAATATAAACATTTCATATTCAGTATTAATTCAAAGGAGGAAAGTGACAGATGAGTTAATGGTGATGTTGAAAAGCCACTGCAGCTACATTCACCCTTTGAAATTATGTTAGAGTATACTCATTTTCTTCACAGCGAATGAATAATGTAGTACTTAATCATGGTTAGGTGGGCTCATGTCAGAGTGGACCGAAAAAACTAAAATCCATGCAAGAAAGGCTTTAACTATGGACGACTTTACACTTAAAGAAGATCAATTATCCTATGATCATCTTGACACAAGAAAGCTTTAAGTTATCGTTTGATGAGTCTGGAGCTTCCTCTAGGGGTTCTCTTTGCAATTGTACCCACACACACACACACACACACACACACACACACACACACACGCACGCGCACGCGCAATCTCATCTCATCTAATTTCGTCCCAGCTTTGGTCGGATGAACAAGGACAGTTGAGAATCATCTTACTCCCACTCACAATTCAGAAGTGCACCAGGAAGCATGAAATTGTTTTATTTATTTACGATCTGCCTCGTTGTCCCCTATAATGAATGTGGCTTACAACCTAGAATGGCGTGAGAACGACTTTTAACAATGCAGGAACAAGGAGGAGATGAGGGGAGGGGGAGATAGACAGGAGGGGTGAGAGGAGGCGAAAAACAATGTGAGAAACTTAAGAAAGTTTGGTAAAAAAGTAAAGACGACAAAGACGGCAGAAATACATCCGCTGTAATTTCAACAGTTTGATTACTGTTTGCTTTCTTACTGTAAATCTATTTGCACAATGCTGATTTCATTCAATTGTAAAGCAGCTGTTTTATCAGTTCTACTTTAACAAAAAGCACTTATTCATAAAGAGAAGAAGGAATATAGCTGTAGCCTGTAAGGACCACACACAGTATACCTCTACAGCAAGGTTGCAACACACAAATTATTTGTTAGCTAGATGCAACTTAACTAAAAGATATAGACAAGGAGCGCCTGGTTAGTCGAGTGGTTACAGCACATGTGGGACCATGTTCCATGTCATTCCCCTTTTCCATATTTCTTAGATGTAATCTGTTAAAATTAAAGTGATGAAATGCCCAGAAAATGATCAAATAAGTAGACATTTCATTCTTTTAAACAAGCTAACTTAAAGACATTAATTAGACAGTGATTACACTGTGGATGGAGGATATTTGTCACCCAAAACGGGCATTTTTACATTTATCTGAAAAGCTTTGGCCTGGGGGACAGAGGGAAAAAAATAAGTACAAAGTCACACGAAGGGCATGTGGGAATAAAAGAGAAAGCAGAGGGAAAAGAAAGGAGCAGTGGGGTGTTTTGCTATCACCAATAGTTGAGGGATATTTCCTCAGCCAGGGCGCTAATCCGGCTAGCATTAGCATTTTCATGAGTCCTGTGTCCAGGGCTTGGCAGAGCATGTCACCGCCTCATTTGGTTACTTGTGTACACACGCACACACACAGACACACACACACACACACACACTCTTTTTCAATACCCCAACCCCGTCGATCGACACACTGCAGACAATCGCTCGTAGCCCCGTTGGTGTCTGTGTGTGTTTATGCGTCATGCACACCCATATCGCGCTCTGAGCAATACGACAGAGCCGGGGACTGCTGGCAGCACTTCCCCTTATCTTTCAAAGTACTTCTCATTCCTTCTTTAAAATGAATTTCTCCTCTTCACTGCTTTCCAGCCACAGTTGCTTATGAATTATAAGGGTCTTGCTTGTTATTATGTAGCCTTCTGCAGCCTGAGTGAACAAAACTTCATAATCCAAACTGCAATTCTTTAAAAACTACTTACCACAAGACGGTGGAGGCTGTCATTAAAAAAAAACAAAACAATGAATCAACTTAATTTGAACGCTTGATTCTCCCATTTAGTATGACTAAAATGTGCTTGTATTGCAGCTTGTGTTTGGCACTTGTAGTGAGAAACCAGACCTTTGATTTGTGGCTGTCACAACCCTCAATTAAAAAGTGTTTGCTGCACAAAAGGTTCAGAGGTAGTGTGTTTATTATCTAGCACCTTCAGTAATGACAGGGGTCCACAGTCAGTGGGTTTTTCGCTAATGGACTATACCATAAGTTGAAGCAAAAGCAAAACAAGCAGTGCACTTTCCTTCACATGGGTGACATTTAGTTGGCTATTGAAATTTCTACTTTTTTCCTGGCACTGAGCAGCACTGTGTGTGTGCGCACATCTCCGAAGGGAACCAGAAGTCAATGAAATCAGTCATCTGTGGTCAAACAAACGCATTATCATTGCTCAATGGTTGGCATCCTCCAAGAGCCGCCTCAACACTCTGCATCTTAGTCCTTATTTTGCATTGCCAAGTATTTGTCAATCTGTGTGGGAAAAGGATCTTAGATTTGTCCTTGCACTTTGCTCCCAAAAAGTGTTGTTTGGTAACTCTTAAGGAAAGTGAATATTTCTAAGATTGAAGTGTGAACCCTTTGAACCAAGCTCAGAAACTGAATCAAAGCCTTTAAAATCTACCCGGAAAATGAGCTTTTTGTTGGATTGAAGTGTTACAAACATCCAATACAGCACCACAATACAACATCTATCTTACCTATACTGGACTCCTCAAATGAAATGGTGGTGGAGAATTTCCCCAAGGCGTTGACTGCTGTCACGTTTACTTTGTACGGGAAGCTGGAGAAAACCTCGGGAAAACGAACACGACAGCGGTTCTTGTGGTCCGGATCTTGACATACCTCCAGTGATCGCTGGTTGTGTCTGGAGAGGAGAGGGAATTCAAAGGGTAATAGGAGAAACATTTAAAAAAGTAATGATGTGAGAGAGATGGATGGTTTATTTCTAAGATTTTAAAAGCTTGTAGGTTTTCATCTTGAAGGAAGCTTCATACAATTTGGTGTGGAAATAGATCAAGTTTTAAGAAGTGTGGGTGTTCTCCATCAAAGGTGTAAACAGATTAGAACTAAAACTAGAGGACTCTGAGAACTGCTTTACAGACCAGGACAGGACATTAGTCTGGAATACAGCCAGTATGAACGTTAGTTTTCATACAATTCTTAGTTAGTTTTTAGGCTTAAATGTGCCAAGGTCTAAGGAAATTGGCACATTTAGGCCTGAATAAATTCTTATTGGACTAACACTCCTTTGTCTTTCATTATATAAACAGGTTTGGACTGCTTTAGTTTTGGGAGATGATACCGGTCATATGGATAGTTTTGTAAAGTTCTCCGATACTCACTACGCTACGGTCATGTGACTCGCAACGTTTTCTAATACTCACTGACTCGCATCACAATAAAGGTCACAAGGCACACATTGGGACACTATTGATAATGATTATTACATACTTAAATGAATGTTATTATGTGAAGTTTTAACTTACACTTTCACATAAAATAGGATAATATTGAACCATTTTGTTCTAATTCTGGATCCCTGACACAAGTGTGATTACAGTCTTCTCTTTATTAAGTCATCGGTGTTCTTTTGAGGTAAAAAAGAACATAAATTGCTGTTCAGTAAAATGTGGAGCTGAATGGCTGACCTGCTCGTTATTATTCCAACGTAATTATGTTGGTGTTACAATATTAACGAAGGCAAAATCCACCAGCTCTGGCGTGAGCTGTGGGACTCTGTGATCTATGAATATCAAAGAGAAGCTGACGGAGTGAGCGTGAGACTATACTGAGTCTCCATCCACACATTTGGAGTGAATATCTGAGGTCTACCTACACTAAATCCTCCCTGGATGTGGGAGAGAGGTGTTTAACTACAGAGTGAAACCAACAATATATTACTTCTCTTATAAAACCCGACTTCTTATTTGAAAATGATCTTTTTCATTGGCCGTTTTGGTGTTTTAATATAAAGCTTTTCCTCTAAACCCGTTTTTTTTTTTTCAAGCCAAAGGCCCCTTTAGCTAAAATAAAAGATGGAGCAGGGACCCCCTGCTACTTTTAAATGAAATTAAGTTGCATAATTAACTAGGCCTATCATAATGTGTAGGGAAACCTTAAGCATTGCGTGATAACATACTTTTTTATGGTGCTTAGAAAAGTAAGCCATTAAAATAAAAGCTAACTAGCATAACAGACTATTAGCATAGGTAAGCTAACTCACGTGATTGCAAGAGGACAATGGTTGAATTAAATACTGTTATTTTTTAAGAATAGGCTAATTGGTCTTTGCTTTTGTTTTTTTCAACATATTACAGGTTTGTTAAATGAAAAACTTTGAACACATTATCCTGCGATTGTTTATTTTCTACTCTTTAAATGTAGTGTTTTTCCGTGGGGTTTTAAAATGAAAAACGTTTAGTACCTATTCTCCCTAAAACATTTCAAAAGTCTCAAGGATCATTTTAATGTACTAAACATATTATATGTTTGTCACACCTTTGGTCACCCTCATTTTGTTCGTCAGATTGAGATTGCTGTATTCTTAAACCGTATCCTTTTTTTTGGGTCGGTACAATGCTATGTTGACCGATTGAAACCATAACAGAAATAATAACTTGGGTTATCCTTCAAATAAATCACTTTAATTAAGCTAGTTATCATCATAGAGATATATATCGAGACATATGTTGTACATGTAAATCTACACAAAGACAGGAATCCAATGCACTTACTGTACGTCCACTTCGAAGGTGGTGGGGATGTACGTGGGGTGGAGCTGGTGCCAGCTGCAGTAGAAGCCCTTGGGGTAGGTGTTGGACCGACAGGTGACTGTGGGCTCCCGAGGGGGAACTACAGAGAGGAGAAAAAAAAGAGGGAGGGGAGGACAGTTAACTAACACGTACAGCAGAGCATAATTGAGAAGAGATATACGAAGACAAGCAGACATGTATCAGAGTAATGCAGAACACATGCATCAAATCAAAGAGCTGTGGCTAATTACACATTTCCTTTTTGAATTATTTATTTTTCATCAAAAAAATCATCAAGAACATCCAAGCTAGTCACGATAATTAAGTTCTGGTTATGTTTTGTTAGACATACATTTCATTTGTTTGTGTTGTGATTGCCTGTATGCTCTGGGTTTCTGTTTTTTAATGTCTATTAATTATTAAAAAACAGAAACTATTGAAAGATTCAAAGACGGGCTGGAATTTAAGCAGTGTGAACCTAAGGGGGAACATATTTCAAATGGTCAGAATTTACCTATAATTTGCAGGGAGTATTTGGCATCTAACAAAGTAATATTGAAGTATTTGTGACCGCAATTTCTGTCATGATTCAATCTAATTTAAATGATTTGGGCAAAATGAAAATGATTAAAGCAGAACAGATCTGGGGAAAAACCGAGGAGACAAGAGGTACACTGGGAAGGAGGGAGGGAGGGAGGTTAGATGGTGCGTTGAGAAAGAAAGGATATTGGAGTGGTAGAGCAAAAGAAGAATAAAACAGTGTGGCCCGAAAAAGTGATGTTACACCAACTGTGGCCTCCTCCAAGATTAGGGTCTTTTGTTCGCTGCTAGTCAACCGCACACCCGTCTACCACTCCCTTTTTCTCCCCACACCACCTCACGTTCTACCCTGGTTATCTCTGCTGCATCTGACAGACAGTGAGTGTACAGTGTTGCATCCCACAATGTGTACATGTCATTTTTTAACTTATAAATCTTTTTTCAAATCTTTTCCTTTATTTTTCTAAATTGCAGTTTTGTCTTTTAGACATTGCTTCATTGGTTGCTACAGTATAACACTTTATATAGGGAACTGGCATTGGACTTCCATGATTAAATATTGGATGTTGGCCAGTGAGTAATATATACTCCTGATATGATTGGTTGACTGATAACAGCTATTCACATAATTTAATCTTCATTTATAGTCAGTAATGTACACCACCGTTGAATGGGTGGGGTGGGTCATCCTTTCTTTAAGAGCCACAAACCCATTCAGTGTGGACATGGGTACTAAAACTGCTGCTCTTTAGAGCGGGATTTGTCTCCCCTGTGGGAAAAATGATAGCTCCCAATGTTTTTTGCAGAAATGGGTGTCCATGGCGGACAGGAAAAAAGGTGAAAATCATTCAGAACAATGTACCAATGAGGAGTCTTTACCGGCTCTAAGCAGCATGGATATACACATCAAGCTATATCAGTTCTTTAAGTACTTTTGAGTTTACCTAGATATATATAACCCCTGAAAACTGAGTAATGCTCAGTATGATATGAAGTATAGTTTAAAATTGGTTTTCTGAATGTTCTTTCATAAATGGCTTGATTGTTGACCGAGATGAAATCATACATTTGTCAGGATGGTGTAATCGCACCGTGGTAATTGGCCAAACAAATTCAATCTAACAGAAAGTTTGATGTGTATAAAAACATATTGGCCCCAAATTGGAAACAACTGATAAGAAAAAAGCAAAAGTAGTACTATGGTGAATTAGGGCCAACAATGAAATACAGAGCCAGAGGAGCGGGGTTATATTCTCCCAAAAAATGTTATTTTCTGAAAGTAAAGAGGTACATTTACAAGAAAACACGTGAATATATTTGAGTTTTTCACGATAATATGACTGCACTCTTGAAAGTGCTTTTCTGAGAACATTCCCCCCTCCTCAAGCTCTTCATTTATTATTTTTTATCACATTATGGCCTTTGAATGCCATCCTAAAAACCCTTACTTAGTAGAAGCATTTTAATACCTATAGTGCTTCCGGAGTGCATAATGACTACTAATAAACTCCTATCGTTTTGCAAAGAAAAAAGACATTCATTGAAAGAAATACATTACTTTGGTTCACAAGATGAGCAGCCTTGGTTTTACCATCACTTTGATTTGAACATCACATACAGTACGTGATCTAATGGGTTAACCCTTTACGTCACAATAACCAACCGTCTAAACTTAGGCTGGATTAGCATGACCAGGAGTTTAGACAGCTGGTTCGTTAAAAGCATTTCGTGACGAAAATAAGTAAGAGTAGGAACAGTGGAGGAAAACAGCATGAAAGGAAAAGTAATACCTCAGAACTGAGAGGGAGTTACAAAGAGCCGATGAACAATTATTCTGCAATAACACATTCAAGTATTACTATTGCAATGTGTTTTCTTCCTGTAGCTCCAGAAAAATAGCCCATGACCCATGATCACTAATGCTTTTTGAGGTTATTAATTTGCAGCCAGTTTCAGAGGCACTCAGTTTTTTTTTTGTAAAGATTTAAGTAAGTGTTTCCTTTCCTTTGTTGACCTCTGCCAGCCTTTCCTTGATGCTGACATTTCCCTCTCGATCATTAATCCTTGTTCTTGATGAAAACCACAACTACAAATGTTAGTTTTCGTTGCCAATGCCTTGATAAATGTCTCTCGCATGGTACCAGCATCCTGTTTAATTATTTTGCAATTGTGATATCAAAACATCTTGGGAACACCCCTCAAGGTGTATTAATCCAAACACGCACAAGCACACACGCACTAAAGCACGAGGTAGGCTGCCTTGGGTTCATTTCAGAGTCACACACACAATCCAGCTGTGTTTAAGCAGTCACCACGGTAACTAATTAGCCTGTCAATAACGTCAACGATGAGGTGCCAGGGACGACGTCCAATCACACTCAATTAATCACACAGACTAATTGGGGCCATCTCGATCAATTGACTCATCATCTGAGCGCTTCAGTCAAAGTCACGCACGCACGCACACACACACACACACACACACACACACACACACACACACACACACACACACACACACACACACACACACACACACACACACACACACACACACACACACACACACACACACACACACACACACACACACACACACACACACACCCACACACCAGGGCTGCAGGTATTCCTATCAGCTCTGTGGCCATAATCAATCAAACCAGCTTGGTAAAAATCTGAATGATAAACACGATTGCAGAGAGAAAAAAGCGGTAGGCAAGAGAAAGAAAAGGGAGGAGAAGTGAAGAGGATGAGCACGAGGTGTGTGTTCACAGCAGCCATGTTTGGAGAGGTTTATTTGCCCTCTGGAGTATTTGACCCTTTAATTTAGTTCATTTTGCCAAGCCTGAGCGGTGTCAATCAAACCGCCGCTGAGGCTCCTGTCGGATCGGTTCATACTGTAGGGCTCCCCCGAGGGGACGAGGTGTGTGAGGTTTGTTAGCGAGTGAGAACGTGATCTGCACCGTCAATACTAAATGACCCCCATAACACAAGGGGTTTATGTGCACAGCAAGACAGGTGTTGACATCTAAATGGCGGCTGTATATCATGGTTTAAGAAGCCCAGCGTAAAAAAGATTGAAGTTGGTCAATTTTGCCCAGTAAAACTACTCGGATGTCTATTTTATTTATCACTTATAGATGTAAATAAACAGAAAAATGTGAATTTATTCAGAGCAAGTCATGTGATAGTATGACCTTGTGTAAGGAAAACATCTCAAAGTCCTCTGATACAGTTTATCAGTACACCTTTTTACTTTGAGATCTACTTCCTACAAAAACTGTTTAAAAAAATCTGCTTATCATTACAAATACTATTTTATAATATGTTTTGGTTTGTCATTAACCTGTTAGAAGTGACACAACTTATGTACAATTTATTTTTGTAAGTCAACATAAATAATAACATGGTATCAATTACACTTAAAATAAAATGCTCTCCTATAATTCCCTCTGTCTAGTTAAGTCAGCATTTGGTGAGTGTTCACTTAACTTTTAAGCCACATTTTTGCGTTTGTTTTTCTTTTTATTTCAATGCAATTATAAGAATTCAGTCATAAAATAAATAGACAACAAACTTAGCTGTTCGTTTACTGGCAATGTGTGATATGACGGAGGGAAACAGGACCAACAAAAGTGACATGTATTCAAAATTGACCGAAAAGGAGACAACAAGCATTCTTTCATCAAACTACGAATGTGCCCTTGACAAACTTAAGACATGCAGCAATGAAAACAGAGGGTTTAAACAAAGGAAGAATGAATATCAAATAAGGTGAAACCCAAATTGTAATTAAAACAACATAGTGCATGTTTTCTTTTATTGGTTTACCAACCTACTTCTATCAGTGACCCACTCAGGATGCCGCTCATGAATACACGCTATTTGAATCAGAGCGCTTTCATCATCTGGTTTGAATTGCTGAACAATGAATGTGGTTTTGAAGGAGCTCTTTGATAGCCTCATAAAACACACAGGTTACTTTCAAATGGTAATAGGTCAGAGACTCACTTTACTGTAGACTGTGGCTCATAAATCATAATGAGGCCGACCAAAAATGAGGAATAAAGAGACACCCTTTCTTTTAAGTTTGAATCTCTAGAAATTGCATTTAAAAAACAACGTAATGGCGACACAAATGAATCCACACGAGCTATGGTTCGCCACCTGGCTTTAAGGCAGGAACATTTATTAAGTTTATCTCTTTGGGGTTTTTTAGTCACATATTTAAAACAGGATTTTTTAGCGAATGCTGCCAAATGTATATCACAGCCAGGATGTAATGTCAGTCTTTAGGGACTCATTCTTTCTCAATAGATTGATATTAATTATATTTCTTAATTTATACTCCCTATAAGCCACTTTCTCTTCTCCAGTCCCACCATTCTCAACCTGTCACACAACAACTCTGGGTCTTGCAGAAGAGGATCTTAGTCACAGGAGGGCGCGCGCACACACACACACACACAATCACACACAGACACACACACAAATGTGATGAGGGACAATGACATCCAGTGGCCTGGTTGCTAGGCTGCATACGCTGTAGTAATTGCTATTTGCTTGTGTTAGTAGCCTCCCTGTTGCTTTGTGTGTGTTTGTCCGTTTGCATCCCTATGTGTGCGCTCCCATTCACGTGTTTGTAGTAGATTCTCTTGCTATGACAACAAGGATGAATGCCTTTTCTTTACATTCTTTTTAAAATGATTTAAATGCAATCCGGCTTATGGTGCTCAAACAGTCTTTGGCGTTGACACATTGCACTAGAGTATTTTGCCCAAGAACACTGCCCAAGACCCTCCGATCGGTACAACCAATGGTGGAAAACTCCTGAACCACATTTTCCCCAAAACTCAACATTACAAATGTCCCTTTGTCAAAATCCTAACTCGTTCTTAACTTTTATGGAATCAATTGAACCAACCACAATCCGTGCTGAACACGTTTAAGTTTCCAAGAAACAAACCAAGGGACCGCCAACAAATCCATCCCTCCATCCGTCAGAGACATTTTGGGTTCAGTATCTTGCCTAAGAATACTCTGCCATGTTGACTTCAAGGGCCAGGAATGGTCCCAGTGACAACCTCTGAATGGTAACCCAACCATCGTTAGACTGCTCCTGAGCCACATTGGCACAACAACTAAAAACTGCAACTGTCCCTGAGACATCATCTTTCATGAAATCAATTTAACCAAGCACAATCTGTGCTGAACACAGCTAAGAATTACAAACCAATCGTCAACCGCCAACAAATCCGTCCATCCATCTATCAGTCTGTCTATCTATCATGCTCATCTCACTTGGTTTCAAAATCACGTTTTTCATATTAGAGATCCTACTGGAAAGATCTGGATCCTCTTGGTACCTCGCAGAGTGGCATAACTCTTTTAGGCAGATGGCTTTGGTCTCCGTTGGACTCGTCCCTGGCAACGCTGGGGCTCGCTGTATTTTAGATTAGCTGAGTCATGTGTCATGGGAGAAAGAAGTAATGTAAATAAAACTGGAGGACAAAGTCAAAGAGAGACAGAAACGGAGACGCTGTGGTGCCTTTTTGTCCAGACCAGCTGACGTGGCTAACGGTAATGTAATTGTGGTGTAATATTTTTTACCCAGCTCTCTAAAGCCATCCAACAAGCCCAAACGCACATGTGATAAAGTGCCTTTGTATGTGTGTGTGTGTATGTGTGTGTGTGTGTGTGTGTAGGACTGTGAATATGCAATTTTATGTATATGTAATTGAATTGGGAAGTGCATACATTTGAAAAGTATGTCTGAGAGCCAATTTATGATCTGAAGAGTGCCTTTAATCCATTACCATACGCTTTTGTTTCCTTTGTAGTAGCTTAGCTTTGCTTGCACGTCATTTTAGATACATCTTTGAAAACGTTTGGATCTCCAGACGCGTCTCAGAGACGTGACAAACCATTGGATCGGGATATATTTGTGCAACTCTCTCACTATAACGTTCTCACCCAAATACAATTGTGGATTACAGTCCTGTTAAACACGTATTGAATGTTTCACATTGTAAGAAAACAAAATAAAAAAAACATTCAAAACACTTGGTTAGATTTAATGGGGTGAAGCCTGCGAGCTAGTTCAGGCAGTCAACTCGAGCACCAATGATACATTCGCGCATAACACCCCTCGTCACACTTGCAAACAACCAAACATAGTCTCTTAATCTGGTGCTGTATTTAGGCTGTTGGATCCGCCTACCTCTGCCTCGCTAATGCTGCTGCCGCTACTACTGCTGTTTCCACGCTGCTAATGTGTTCACCTCGCTGCTGCGTTCACGTTTGCGATGCTCGCCTGCCCCACCACCACCCCAGCTTCCTCCCCAGCTTCCATCTGTAGGCTTGGGGGATAGTTATCTTATGATCACTCAATGTTCTATGTTAATATGTGGAACGATGTGGCCCGAGCCTAGACGCCAAACTCAAACTATATACTGTTTGTAATAAACACATTAATGAAACACGTGATTTGTCTGACTGAAATACAATACTATGGTTTGGCTTAGTCAATAAAGTAATGGATGTACATTTTAAGTTGACTTTTAATTTCAGAATTGTGGGTAAAAGTCATGTGTTGGTTTGACCCAGCACTAAGCAGAGACCCTTCGAATGCTGAATTAAAATAGGTCTTCCTTACGACCAAAACTTAATTAACAATGCCGTTTAGTTTTATGGGAACATTTCTTTAGATTAATAGGCTGATTTGTGAGTTGGTTTGCCCTTTATCTCAATGGTATTTGATTATAAAGAACTTCCAGTCTTATTTACACAATCACTGAGACAAATTGACTAGCAGCATAATCATTGAAAGCCATGCAAACCCAGTAGTCTTTTCTCTCCTTTATTTCTTGTTCACATTTCTTCTGTAGCTATTTTCTTCTCAACTGCCCATCCTCGCTCTTTTGCATTTGTATCAAATAGCCACTGCTCTCTGAACACGGGAGCAGTGAGTGCACACACACACACACACACACACACACACACACACACACACACACACACACACACACACACACACACACACACACACACACACACACACACACACACACACACACACACACACACACACACACACACACACACACACACACACACACAAAACAATGATGCCCCGGCATTCCAGGAATGTCTCTGGGCCAATTGGAAACAGCCGTGTGTGAGAGATGAATGAATTAAAGGAGGATGGATACCTTATGAGAGCATCAGGAGTTGATGAGTTAGAGACAAAGGTGAAAGGAACCACAAAAAAAGATAAAAGAGTTGAGGTATATTATTTATGTATGTCATTGAAACCAAAAGAAATACGGCCAAATGTATAAAGATGAGATCCAAACTGTAATAAAACAGGGTTATTCCTAAAAAAAGAGGTATGAAAGGAAAGGTTGTTGAAAGGTTTGCTTTGACCTCTGCTGCCTTCGTGGTCAGACACAGGAAGACGACCATTATACCTGGACACTTAGATCACCCCCCCCCCCCCCCTCCCCCAAGGCCTGTCTTTCACTCTCTCACGCACAAATGCTCACTTAACCACCTGACATCACAAATCTTTCTCAAAGCTCGGGAATAACAGCTCCCGTTTCACAGAAAATAAAACAAGATTGCCCGAGCGGCTTCACACCTCTAAACACGATCTCACCTCGGTCACTTGTTCTGACTTTTCAACCTCTCCCCACCTTCCCTCTGCACGCAAAAAAACGCCTGATGTTTGGATTGAACTCAATACAATCTGTGCGTGAGGACATCTGAGTTTTGACCTGATGACACCACTTTGAATTGGACGTTTTTCCATTCCCAAACGATTATCCCATGCTGTCTTGTTCCTTTTTTTAATAAAAAACTTAGCCGCAGAGTCCAAACTGCAGCATGGGAATTTGTTTGTCTTTTAAGAGACGGCTATTATCTCTTTGCAGGAGAGCAAATTCTTTCACTGCCCAGTGCACCATCCCACTTGTCTCTCTGGCCCTTTTCCCATCTGAATCCCTGCAATTTTCAAACAAATTCTGATTATTATTCTGCTTGTTCTGCTTTTATCTGTACTCATAGAATATTCATAGTAGTGGCTAGTATGGTTTCACGTGCTAATGCAGGTTCGGAGGTGCTTTAAATAGAATAAGGCTGAACTAAAACTACATCCCTATGATTTAACTACTTCAAAAAACTATATGCATTTGCCAATCCTTATTAATATTGATATTTCTATGTGATCCAGTCCTCCTTGGTGTGCTTAACTTGCACCAGACCTCTGCAAAAAACTAGTAGCATTGAATCCAGAAGCTTACGAGAGGCCAGGCATTCCTTTCATGCTACTTCATTCTTCCCATATTTCATTATTATTTGCCTTGACAGCGCTAGTGAAGATTGCCAGGAAAGTTAAGAAGCGCAGTGCCACTCACGAGTGATTCATTCATTTAAATAGTAATCTTCATAGTGAAACTGGGAATTTCACTTTAAGCTGTAACCTCTCAAGCCTGCACCCTTCTTTAAACTGTTTCAATTCCTTTCTTTGTCACAGTAATTATGGACAATCGGATATTTTCAAAAGGACAAATAAAAGCAAGCAGAATAACGTTAGCATTTTTAGATAATGTTTCTCTGGTACATCACTGGTGGTCACTTTAGGATCCAGTGGTTTTTAACTCCCTCAGAACAGGGAGAAGACAAGTCTTATAGCAACAGGTCACACACAGAGCCACAATGGTATGAAGTCTAACATCCTGCCACACTGTAAGTAATACACGGTGACACTCAAATCCAAACGCATCAATACTCATCATCCTTTACTTTCAAAGTGGAAAATGGAGGGCAAGCCAATTATTTCACTTCGCTATTCTCTCGCTACATATGCGGTCATTTTGAGAGTAACTTTTTGTGTCAGGTGTCGAATCCTCAAATCTTTTGTCGCCCGTTTCTCTACTTTGTTGAAGAAACTACAGAGGTAAAAAAATAATAAATCCAGTAATTCATTTTTTGATCTAAGTTGTTTTTCTGTCCTGCCGTGAAACACCTTTACTAAGAAGGATTTGTGGGATGTCATGAAGCTCACTTTGTAGAGTAGGTGGCCCATGTAATGAACTTGAGCTCAGTCCCAGTGCCGAGGACTCCAGTATCCAGTATATATGATGTCCCGAAACAGGTGACAAAAAAAGAAAATTTGCAAGATGATTTTTCTTTGTTACGTTAAATGTTTTGTGAAGGTTTTTATCGAGCAGGATCATTGTAAATGTATAATAGGTTTTTTTCTTCATCCCCAACCATGTTACATGTAATGGATGACAACTATTTTATTAACTAATTGCCTCTCAGGGCTTCCGTGGCAACCACACACTTTTTTTCTGTACCACCTCGCTTACAAATACCACTAGGACTCTTACTGAAACAAAGGTCAGCTTAAAAGGGGAAAAACACAATGACTTTTAACGAGACACTTTAAGAAAGCTGTTGGTGAAGCCTTAATATAACGAGGGAAGCCACTGAGGTGGTCATAATGCTAGTTCACTAATGATACAAGAAATAGCCATTTTATCGCAGAAACTCCGGTCAGCACAACCAAGCAGTAGGTATCATGTTCCTGCAAAATTGAAATGTGAGTGTGTTAAAGCTGCTGAGTTGAGTTGTCTCTAATCTCCCTAAGAGCTAAAGTTCTGTGTCACCTTGGCAATAATAGCCTGATGCTCTTTCACTGCTGCGACAATTGCCTTCGCAGCTTCGTGTCCATGATGGTGAAATGAGGGACAATTTGGGATTGACCAATCAGAGGTGTCAGCTTGCCACATGCACCGGCAGCTAACTGCCATCACTCACAGAGGAAGAGAGTGAGAGGAGACAGGCAGGTACCACCCGAATCCCAAACGTCTGAATCCGAAACAGCTGACTCCTTTTAGATGTATCTGTCAGATTCAAAAGCGAGACAGAAAGATGGATAGACAGGAAGACGGAGAGATGGAATGATATCAAAAGTGTCTGGCCCGTAAAGCTCCAGGCCGTTATTGTGAATTCAGCCAGCTGCTTTTTGCTGTCTTTTTACATGCACCCTATTCTCTGTACGGAGTTATGAAAGGTGTCACGTTACTGTGGAGGCACAAAGGCTCCTCCCGCACAATGTGAAACCTTCAGGTTCACATGTCTACTGATAGAAAGGGCACACAGTCACTGCCTGAAAGCACAAGCACAATACACAACAGAAAGAGACAGTATTTTATGCAGTTGGGTACACCTCGGGGCTGTTGTAAAAGTTATTCTTGGCGGTACTGTAATGTTATTTCAGTCCTCCATACACCAGCTGTGCACTGGCGCCCGGTCAACCATGCTGGAAGATCTGAACTCCTTAGGACATCTCAACAGTATCTACAAGAATTAGCTCACACTAGAGCTGTTTACATGATGTATGTGTCGGTCACTGAGCTAATGATACTGTGTGGCAGTAACTCATTACTCTGTTAGGGGGAAAGGCCGCATGCTTGGAGAGATTAGGGCTGAGTACACATCCAAACTAATTTTGGATTTGGCATGGTTCATTTGGACGGACTCAACCTGGATTTACAGGGGAAGCTCGAGTGTTTGCCTAACCGGGTTCAAAGAATATTACCTCTGTCAAAGGCATTTTCCTAGATAAGGGAAGGCGGTATTCAATATGATACTTTTTAGTAGTCTTATATCATTAGAAAGCACTCAAACAAGAAACAAAGCTTGTTCATGTCCTCCAATGGAAATTCAAACTTTACCCAGACCTCAATTGTAATCGTCAAATAATAGAACAAATGTGACTGTTTTTCATTTGAATTCAGCAGCTCTGTTTCCTGTGCACCACGCCAGGAAATAGAGAACAACATAATCCTGATAAACTCAACTACAAAAACAAGTTTGGGTTGAGTAAATATGAAAGTAGCTGAGACACAAACACAATTTCTCCCCCCTATTACAAGGACAGCATCCTTTGTATGTGGGTGTCACACGTTAGAGGTATTTAGTACTTTCACAAACCAGACTTTATCAATTAATTGACCAAATAGACTGACTAAACTCAATCCTTGTTTTCACTTAAGCAGTTCAGAATCAGACACAATCAGTAGCTTTTCAGGGAGCATCTGTCCTCTCTGGTGGCTCAATTAAGCAGCAACGTTATCTGTTGGTTTGCAACAGGATAACAGCAACTTCCCGTGTTAAGTTTGTTTTTACTGATCCATCCACGGTATGATGGCAACTAGAGGCATAGCTATTAACCCTAACCCTAACCCTAAATACTATGTGCATTGGCTTGGTTTAATAACAACCTTTTTCCAAATAAACTAATTAAATGACAAATCTGTTGTTGCAGATGCTGAAACTTTTCCATTCAGTCTTTTTTAAATTCAGCTCAGAGTAGAATGACCTGGTCACTGCGCATAAAAGAAGTGATTTATTGCTTGTCAACAAGAAAATGACACCGAGAAGAATAAAGGATGCAACCCATCAAATATGTCGTAAAGTGTCCTTCCGTAACGATTCAAAAAGCAGATAGCGCATTCATAAAATTAAATTCCCCTCGCCCTTGAGACAAAATGTCCTTAACTTTTCCAGTCCTGAAGGCAAGAACAGGCCAGAGGAAGAGCTTAATTGAAGCTATAAAGCAAATAGGAGTCCATCTACATGTTTAAATGGAGAAACAGACGTGATGTCATTCCCTCAGCAGCCTTTTGGCACAGGCAAAACCACAACAGGATGCTCTTATCACACCTCTCGTCATTCCTCTGAGGCCTGTTTGGATTCAACAGAAAAGAAAAGCAAACACACAAGCCGAGGCTTCAGATTAGAGATATATATATATATATATATATATTTATTTTTTTAAGGTCCTCTCTCTTCCCCTTCTTTTATTCCTCTCCTACTTCAGCCAACTCTGCCTCCTGAGGTTGATTTTATGATATAAAAACATTGGGGAGAGATCTAAGTAAAAACACCAGCCTTATTAGAAAATAGGAGTTTTTTTCCCCCTTATTCCCTGAAGGATTCAGTCTATGATGAAGTAAACTTTGTTGAAACTAACACATTCATTGCTTGTACACTAACAGATTAAAGTAGTATCAGTGTGTGGTAATAAATAAGCACAGATTCAAAGTTAAAACATAGATTAAGCCACTGACATGTTTTCTCACCATTTATCTCCTTTCGACCCATGTTGGTTGTATCTTTTGTCGATATCTGCCTCTATACTTGACACAGATTGCCTCAATTATTTAGATTCAGGCATTGCATTCTGTTCACTCCCTTTGAGTAGCAATGGCAAGACCTTTTCAGTTTTATTATGCACTTATAAAGGTTGTATACATTTAGCTGGAAGTCAACGACAGATGCCACATCTCTGACACAGAATTCTTTTTCAAGCCAAAATGCTACGTAAATCCCATACAGATCAACATTGGAAAACCTGGAGGCGGGGGAGAGTTCTCTGCATCTAATCAGGCCTTCACTCTCTTTACATGTCCCTTTCTTTGCCTACTCCCTAATCAACTATCTCTTTCACTCTCCCCCCTTTCCCTTATTCTGTGGTGGGTTCAAATCATGGGTATCCACCAATTTCAACCTCAACCCATAACCTATCATTAGCTGATTATAAACCGCTATATGCACATGGCGCCTCAACGTTATTACAGGGCTTTGACATTACCTCTCATTATATTTTATCAACTGTTTTTAATGGTCTAAATGTATGCGTGGTTGTGTGTAAGTGTGTGTGTGTGTGTGTGTGTGTGTGTGTGTGTGTGTGTGTGTGTGTGTGTGTGTGTGTGTGTGTGTGTGTGTATGTATGTGTCATCTTTAACATATTTTTGGTAATAGAACATCTTCTTAGTTTACAGAGCAAAGTGGACACCACAGGGGAATCAAAACAAGAAGCGCAAGGCAGGCAGACGGTGAGGGAGACGTGGAGGTGGTGGTGGTGGGGGGAGTGAGGGGTGAGGGGGGGTCAGAGATTAAAAGCAAGGAACAGAGCTAAAAAAGAAAGTGAGTGGGCAAGAGAGAGAAAAAGAGGATAAATGACACTCATTGTTCCTTCCTCTTGCTGTCAGTTCTCAGTAATGCTAATCATTAGGGCTAATCTGACAGGATGGTACACACACACACACACACACACACACACACACACACACACACACACACACACACACACAAACACAGACACACACAAACGCACCATGTCCCCTTGCCCCCGTGTTGCATTCCAGTGCCCAGTGTCAATGAGAGCGAACCGCCACATTACATGGGTGTTTGTTCTCTTTGTACGCTCGCCTGCAATGCTATCAGGACTAGGGGGAGTGTGTGTGTGTGTGTGTGTGTGTGTGTGTGTGTGTGTGTGTGTGTGTGTGTGTGTGTGTGTGTGTGTGTACATTCGGAACAAGTAGCCTTTTAAAAAAAAAGTTTTAAAGAAGACTAAGATTGATTTCGACTGAAAGGACATTTCTGATGAGGTCACATGGTGTTGAAACAGATTTTTTATGGACTTATAAAACACATTTTGCCAGCTTTAGCGATGGTGTCCTTCTGTTGCCATGCGGAAACAACAGCTGCCTTTATTCCATCATGAGAATTTGATTGAAAGCAGACTGAAAGAAAAATGTTGCTCCACTTTGGGGCCTTTTTTTTTATGAAAGAGTCTGAGATTTGGAGCACATTTTTCATTCGGAGATGTATTGTCATACTTCTTTATATTTGCCATAAAATATTTTTCTTTTATGGTTGGTAAAGATGCATCTGACTTTTATTTTGAATGATACTGGGCTGTGCTCCATGGCCTTTTTTCCTGGACTATCAGTAGGTTTTCCTCTGGCCTTGAAGGGGTGCTCTTGGTGCAGTGTTTAGGTTTTTAAAGCAAATACATTAAGGAAGGATTTAGTCCTGTAACTACACTTAACACTAGTTCTTACAAGAGGATATGTAATGCTAATTTTCAGGTTCATATTTGCAATTTTGCCTCTGGATTGACATGTCTCCATGCCTTAATGTTCAAAAAGCTCTTTATTGTTCTCATACTGCCTGTGTTGCAGTACCTCTTTTCACCCTTTGTCTGAACACAGAGCCCAGTCTGCACTGATTGGCTTGTTGGCCGGCTCTGTTGTTGATTGATCTAGCCTATAAAAGCTTAAGTGTAACATAGTGATGTCAAAATAAAACAGAGGAGTCCAATGGAGGCATTTCAAGGGAGTGTGTGAGAGAGGAACTTTGGGATTTTAGCCTTTGCAAACCATTTACATGCAAAAAAACCTATATAACAGACTACCGGAAAGAGAAACCCCCAAAAAGCATTAAAGGGCCACTTTAACACTTGTTCTTTGATGTATTCTGCATGCAGCAACAGGAAGTCCACACAATACAGCCTTGTTAAATCTCAGTGTCCTATTTTCTTTAAAAAGTAAACATAAACAAAACAAAAAATCTTAGAAGTCTCCACAGTTCTAGGTGTTTTTCACTTTCAGTAAAAGTTGAGAAGGGCCACACATTCTAAGGCTTAAGTGGGATGCAGAATTGTTAAATGAGTATATGCGAGTGCATGTGTGTGTGTGTGTGTGTGTGTGTGTGTGTGTGTGTGTGTGTGTGTGTGTGTGTGTGTGTGTGTGTGTGTGTGTCCTGCGGGAAAAGAGGGATCTAGGTTTAGAATAGGTAACAGAGGAATGTAATTGAGCTGAAAATTGAAAAGCAGAGCCGTGGCAGAGCCAAGATGCTGTGCGCGGACGAGTGTGTGTGTACACGTAAGAGTGTGTGATTTGCAGGTATGCTTTGGAATGTGTGTCTATGTGTACCCGTGTTTGTTTGTGTTTTGAAACCAGAGTGGGATGCCAGTGTAATCCTTGCACAGCCGGACCCCCAAGGATAACAGAATTTACTGCTGTGTGGGTGAGCCACACAGGCATGCATATGAGAGTATAACACACACACACACACACACACACACACACACACACACACACACACACACACACACACACACACACACACACACACACACACACACACACACACACACACACACACACACTACCTGAGAGTGTAAAGAAGAGTGGAGGATGAGAGCCTGCTGAGTCGTGCTCTCCTTCTCCAGAGAAACACTCGCTTGGAAAATTGGAAAGAGCTTTTCTGTCTCCTCTGGGCATCACTCATGATGCTTCATTTTACACGGTAAATACATAATACACTTTGAGGAGGAATAGGGGATAAATGCTGGTACTGTCAAGTATAAAACGTTTTTTTAACTTAACTAACTTCATGCTATATAACTGATGGTCATTTAAAATAAATATGAGGTCTGGTTTAATATCCTTAACACAGGTGTTATTAAGGACACAATGGAGAGGAAGTGAGGTCACCAAAAGGTAGATTTGCTCAAGTCCTACACTTAACTACTATTTTGACATACGTGTACTATATTGGATACTTTATTGGAGTAGAATCATTTGATGCTGCTTTATTTTTATACTATGAGATAATATTTACTGTTTTAATTTCAGTGTACCCAGTATTTTACAGAATGTCTAACATTTGCGCCACTTTGACAAACTAGATCACTAAAATACACTTTCAAGTATGTGTAAGTAATTTACCATTCCATATACTCAGTGGTTTTGATACTTTTGAATTTAGTTTGACTTGTAATGGAATTTGTAAATGAATGAAGCTTGAAAGCTTCTTTTATTAACAATACGATACCTGCTATCTGTCTCTTCAGACAATCGGATCCTAAAAGGCACTTGCTGCTTTGAGAACTCTGCTGAAGTACAGAGTAGGTGAAATTGGCGTGAACTGCTGTCTTCAACAGTGTCTTTGATACTGAGGAGTTTCTGAAGCCATTAATGTTTTAAATGCAGTACATGTAGGGGCTTTTAAATGAGGATGTTCACATTGGTGTAACAACTCAAGCCGTGGTTCTATGACGCTACTTAACGAGAGTCAGTCTTTCTTTCTTTCCATTGGCACATTTTGTGGGTGGTACCTGAGTTTTTGTTTTTTTTTTGGTCCAAATTTGGTTGATGTTCTAACAAGCAAAGCTGATGCCAGAAGGTGGAGTAAAAGCACTGCCGACCAATGATTGGTCAGGGAGAATTGCCGCAAGCGCGCCATTGGAAATCCTACACATAAGAACCAATTTCTCAATAGCCAATCTAACATTAATAGCATTTTTTAAAATCACTTTACCCGGATTTTAGAAATGTCATTCTCTAAGTCGTACAATTTACTGAGTGCAGACATTACCTTATTTGGTTGCAGTAAGGATTTAGTGATTATTGCGTTCAAGATGATGTAGGCTCACAATCCTGCCTACTTTGAGTGGAAAACGAAATGGGGAAAAGGAACAGCACCAGTAGTAAGTTTAGTAAAGACAACCAAGCAGTGGAAAGACAGATTAAGTAAACACTAAATGTGTAACACCCACCATCAAAGAGACTCGATATAATGAGGTTTTGAGTACATTTTGTCACCGCTTGAAACTGATGTGTTTATTTGGTTTGGTATCATTCTACCAGGATGAGCCTTCACCAATTCTTGCATCCTCTTTTTGATCAATATGAAATAGAATCACTGAGGTTGTTTGACAATGGGGCAGGTGGTCCGCTCAGAGAAGTGTTTTTTCTTCCTATCTCTTCTCACAATGTCTCCTATCTTTGTGTGTATGTGTGTGTGTGTGTGTGTGTGTGTGGTCTACAGAGAGGGGTGTTTGACTGCCTGATAAGCGAGACACGCGGGCAGTGACAGCTTCATCCATCAGTGTGTCTGTCTGATGGACAGGCCTCCGTAGAGAGGTCAAACTCCACACGCATAAATGTGTGTGTGCGGTCAGACATAAATGTTCCTCTATTGGGACACACACAGTGACTCTGCCTTAGTCTGAATATTAATGCTCTGCTCCCTTCTGCTCTCCCCTGATTTTATATTTGATTTCTCTGCCTGTTCTTTTTCTTCTCTGTCTCTTCCCTAATATATCCCTTTGCCTGCCCTCTGCTACTTTTTCCTTTTCCTGTCATTGGACATCTCTTTGAGCTCACATTCCTCCTTTTCTATCATGCCTTTTACTTTTCATCTTTGGCTAGTTTTCCACCTTGTACTCTTTCCCCATCCTCTCTCACCTTGACATCAGGGGAAGAGAGGATGGGGGAAAACATGCAGAAATAGTTATCGCTTGCACCGCTGCCATGAACCATTTTTCATCCCTGACAACCTTGGGAACTTTCCTATATTCCTCCTTATCTATTCATTCAAATAAATGACAGCATCGGTATGTGACAACACGCATGCCAGCGCGGCGTAGAAAGAAGGATCGCTGTCACTCATGTCCCCGGAGGATCAAAATAGTTCCCCGACGGCAGAAGGGGAAGTGCTCCCTGGCAACAAGAGCAGTTAAAGGTAATGAAGAGGAAACTGACCCCTAATTTCAGGACAAATTGACCCCTAAATTAGTTTTTTATCTGTCTTTTGAATGCATTTTTCGTATTCACAGACAACTTTGTTATGGGAACATGAGGCATTCATGGAATAACGTCCTTGTCAACGTGATATTGAGATGAATGCCTTGGAGAAGCGCTGACACCTTGCTATCTGAGACTTAACTGATGGAGCTAGCAAACAATTGCTAATACTTCTTAAGTCATTAACTACAACAATTCAACACATGTTTGGTTATGTATTGGTTGATATATTGGACTTTTGTTACTTAAAATCTGTTTAATTTTGGTGACAGTATTCAGAGAAATAGTGAGTTACATTAGCACAACTAATATCTGGTACAGCTGAGAAGCCTTTTTGATGTAATCCTTAAACTCATTTTAATCCACTTCATATCTTGTATGTTAAGCATTTTCTACTTCTTCTAATTAATTCATCATGCTTAATCTATTACATTGTGGAAAGAAAGCAGGGTGTTGTAAAGAGTTTTACAAAAAAAAAAAGATTACATGAGATGATTATTCATTTATATGTAGTACATTGTAATCCACACAGTTTTACGTGTCAAACAAAACATTAATTTTGCAGAACAAAGTGTGAAATCCGTTGTTTGACAAGCAATGATTAAAATTCAGCTGTTGCACGGTTACAAGAAACAAGTTAGGGACCGGGACCAAAGAGAGATAGAAAGAAACTATGCATATTAAAGCTCCTATTGATTCTATTCAAGGACAGTTTAGATTAGCTCAAATCTAATCAACCTGTCTGGGTTGTTTGTCAACCATTCCTCATTTTTGCATTACTGAAAGTGTCATGATAGAATCATTTTTTTTTAAGCTGGCATGCTTAAAACATCTGAGATTTCGAAAGGGGAGAGACATTACCAACTTTCTGTTTGATGATGAGCTTTCATCAAATCAACTTTGGGCAACTGTTATCTGTGAGGTAGTGTGGTTACTCGGAAGGTTGTGGGTTCGATCCCATTAACTGCAGACAACATGTTGTCCTCACACACAAACATCATGTCCATATTTTATTGATTCAACAACTTTTAGAATTGGCTATTATCTGTTTATCTATCTAGCATGGCTGTACGGACACGTATCACTAGCATTAGGGTTAGGGTTTGGTACTAAAAAAAACATACATAAATAATGATTCTCAGGCTAGCTCTGAAACATAACCAGTGTTGTTTTGTCTATGTGTTTTTTGGAGTTTAATTGGGATGTTACGATACCCTTGAAAAGTCACAATATATGACTGTTTCACACAAATTACGCAATTTGACTTGATCAAGTGTCTTTATATCTCAAAATTGCCTTAATGAGGTTTGTGTAACACGCTCTGATGCAGATTCAACTGAAAACTGTGGTAAGCTGGATAATGCAAAAGATAAAGCAAATACAACAACGTCCCATTGTTCCCAACATGCACCTGTTGCTCTTTGCCCCATGTTTCTTTGCTCCACGCCTCCCTAGAAGCTTTTGAAAACCTGCTTCAAACAATGTGCATTTACTACATGTTTACAATTCATTTTCCAAAGAAAACAAAACTTTCCATCACAAGCAATTTACTGTTTTGCCATTTTCATGGGATTTTTCCTTTTATCATGATTTGACTTTTTCTCACTCATTCTCTATCCCCCCCCCCCCCCCCCCCCCCACCAATCCTCTCCCTTTCCTTCAGTCAGTCTCACATTCCAGGCAAGCTTGGCTTCTTTGTTCTGAATGACATCACAGACATAAGGCCATGACAGGCAAGACAGGAGGAATGCGGTGCGAGAGAGGGATAGAAACCATAAAAAGAGAGACGGGGCGAGAGCAGATGATGTGGGGAGAGAGAGAGAGTGTGTGTGAGGGAGTAAGAAAATGTGAAAGAAAAAGGGAAAACCAGAGAGAGCGGGAGAAAGAATTCCATTGATTCAGCAGGGCATGAATGGACTTCACAGAGGAGTCCCCGACCAACACACACACACACACACACACACACACACACAAGCCCTTCCACTCCCCTCCATCGCGGCCTCTCTCTCATCCCTCCGTCTATCCCCTCCTCCTCTGTTTGTACTCCTTTCATTAATCTCCTTTAGAGGAATCCAACAACACCCCCCCTCCTGAAACCTAGAAAGTTTCAATGCACAGGTTGCACTTTGTCATACAGTTTAGGAATCAACATTTCCCCATTACAGGCCTAGAACGAAGCAAGTAAAGGGAAAGTCCATCTGTTATTGATCTTAATCTTATTGTAGGACTGCCACCATCCATTGAAAGCAACAGATTAAAAATTGAGAGTCTGATTTCTTCCTGAGCTGATAAGTACTTTCTACACCAACCGTTTTTTTTTTTTACAATTTTAAGGCTAATTTCATAAGAAAAAAAAAAGTCGAATAGTTTAAAACTCCGCCATGGGTGCTTCAAAACTTAAGGAATAATAGGTGTGTCAAACCCATGATTCAGGTTGCCTCCAAAAGTAAATGAGTTTGTTCTAAGCCAATGCTGCACCCTTCCAACAAGTTTCATGAAAATCAGGCCAGTAGTTTACTGTTCTACCTTTGTTAAACAGACTTAAAAGAAAACAAGAAACCAAAATGGACCTTTTTGGAGGATATAGTCAGCAGAGTAGTTGATTGGCTGCTCCATCCAAAAGCAAGACAACAAATGTTCCTTCTGTATGCACTTAAAGTGAATGAGGTATAGGACATGTTATTGTTCTGCAATTCTAAAGAAATAATTGGTTGTATGATACTTCCATACTGAGCTGTCTTATTGTCTGATCATCATATCACTACCCATGCACAAGTTGCATGGTAACAGCACATATTTTTAAATAGTAAGACGTTAAGGAAACAAGCTTGTGGTAACGATCACACAACCTGTGTCAGATGTAATAATGTCTTGACTGACCTTTTGTACTTAACACATTGGTTGGTTTGACAGCAGAAGTTAAAATAGTTCTGTCAAACAACTATTACTATTTCATTCTCTCATTGTGCAGACATGCCTAATGTTGGTACCCTCACGCTCATAATTCTACCGACGTGATGCTGGTGCTTTTATACGAGACGCTGTGAGAAAACCTTACCATGAATCATAGCAAACCTAATAAATACTTCAACACAAAAAGTGTAAGTCCAAAGTTGCCATGGAGAGGTTCAATCCATTTAGTATTATAGTCTGTATGACGCAAACAACTTTGTTAGAAAGCACTTCCTGTTCTTAAATGAAAAAGATGAAAGAACGTGAACTGATCACACATCAAAGAAAGCTCATATCCATCCATCCATCCATCCATCCATCCATCCATCCATCCACCCATCCATCCATCCACCCATCCATCCATCCATCCATATATATATATATATATATATATATATGAGCAGATATTTAAATTGTATATTGCCTTAAAGTGCTTCATTTTATGCGGCCCTGCTACCTCCTTTACTCCGCCGTCATGAGGAATCATTTGGAAACAGCTGCGGTTATCAAGGAGGATGGCTGCAGGATATGGTGGCCTTCCACCGCGGTTTCATGGCGGAGAGTAGAAAAGTGGGATAGACGCAGGATGTGGGGACTCGTACAATGGCTAACGCTGCATGAAACTTTAACTTCTGACCACAAAATCACAAAAGACAGATTGCTTTCCTTCGGATATCACAGCACAGCCACATCAAAGGGGAAGTCTGTCGTTTCGGACGGAGGGAAAGAGAGGGGGAATTAAAGAGTAAGGCAGTCGGGGAATGACAGGCGAAACTGGAGCCTGGAGCAGCAACAGGCAGTTAGAGTAAGACAAAGTGAACGAGAGCGAAAGAACGGCGTCACGCACCAACCAACAGGCAGACTCTCATGGTGACAAATTCATTTGCCGTCAGATCAATAAGTCATTATCGCATTCAAAACAGAATCCTAGAAAAAAACAAACGTTGTAACACAAAAACAAACCGACCTGGAGCAGTCACTCAGAAATGCACAAACACACTCAAAGTTAAGAGTTTGAGATATCGAGTGGCTGGATGAACTTTTCCAAACCTCTCCGCTGACGCGACAAAATCTTTCACCCCATTAAAAACAGAAGAGCAGCCTCGGCTAAACTAATCATGGAGAATTCTGTCAAATGCAACAGCAGGGCACAGTGGTAAATAAGATAATGTGTGTGTGTGTGTGTGTGTGTGTGTTTTATGTGACCAGAGATGAGGACTACAAACCCATAGCAAGCGCACCATCTGGAGAGAAAATTAAGAACCAATCACGTCCATGAAATCCAGAATCAGCCGGAATAATCTAAACCAGATCCCCCTTCATTTTCCAATCAATAGCACTTCCAGGCCATAATAATTCATATAAAGGCCTAGGGTGACACTAAACAAAAGGCTTACAGGCACATCTGTCAGATGGCTTATTGACAACTGTTAATGCAATCAATAAAGAGGACAATAATTAGGCAGGAAACAACAATGACAATACCAATCTGTCACTCTGTTATTACATTAAACGTGCTAACTGTTTCCTTTGAATCAATGCTAACCATATGATGTTATGGGGGGTTGCAGCCTCTGGAGTATCTTCAAAGGGAATGTGAGTATTTCAAATCAGTTTCAAATGTTAAAATGTCCTCTATTAGTGCAGTAAAAGTAAACACAAGTCTCAGAATTGATGAGATGTACAAATGATGTTGAAGGAGCTTTTGTGGTTTCTCCAACTGCAAAGATTAGTTTCAGTTTTGAGTCTTTTTCATAATTTGCTCAGCTATTGAAGGTAGTTGTTCCAACAGTCAGCTACTGCTTTGTAAAAAAAAAAAAAAACTTAAAATTAACGATGATGTCAGGATTGATTCTAATCAGTGAAGAAAAAGTTGGAGGTAGACCAGGCGTACTAAAGATCACAGACCTAGAGCCTTTTTTTTACGGAAAAAAATACTTTAACAATTTGATGTTCACATCAGATCCATTTTCAAAGAGGTGCAGCAAATCAATCACTGCCACAAACACAAAGTCCTTCATTGAAAGATTGATCTTTATTTAAATGATGATAGTCATTTTTATTATGAAACCATTTTTAGGGGGGGGGGTTTCAGCTTCCCTATGATGTTTTTTGGGGCTCCATTCCTGTTGTCTGTTGTATATGTCTTGTGCATGTACATGGTCTGCAAAGGCTAAAATCCCAAAGTCCACCCCCCTGCCTGAAACGCTTCCAATGGACTTTGTTTACTTTCGTAACATAGTGACATCCCTACTAACATTTGCAGTTCTATTGGCTTGCGATCCAACATATTGTACGTCATTTTCTAAGGGTTGGGACATCTCTAAGCGGGTTGACCAATCACAACAGAGTCGGCCAGCAAATCAATCAGAGCAGACTGTGCTCTGGTTTCAGACAGAGGGTAAAAAGAGGCGGTATGAGAAAAATAAAGACCTTTTTGAACATTAAAGCATGGAGACATGTCACAGTAGAGGCACACAAAAAAATATGAACCTGAACATGAGCATAATAGGGCCTCTTTAAACACAAATTGCTTTTGAGGTAAAAACATCTAACCCAATTTCTAACAAATTGGTCTTTCTAAAAACAAAAAGAAAAGAATGCGATGACTGCTGGATATCCTGCAAATAGATACAAATCAAAAACACAATCGCTCTCTCACACCTGACTGATGGTTTGTTATGTTTCAGCTGACTCTTATCTGCATCAGGGCTTAGATGCAATAACAAGAACTGGTCACCTAGACAATCACTAATAGCCTCTTGCTGCTGCTTCGCTGCCTGCCTCTTAAAAAAACAGCTTTTCCATAATTCCCCCCCAAAAAATACAAAATCCACGTTTTCATTTCTGACTCACTTATTGCCTCTTTTTTTGTTAATTGCTTTGCTGCTCCCTCACCACCCCTGTGCTTTGTAAATGCCTTGAATCCACTCTCACTCTTGCTCTCATCCTCTCTTGCAATCGGCTGTCCTATCCTTTCCTCGAATACTCTCCCTCAATTTTCACTTTTCCATTTCATCTATCCCTTTGAGTCCCCTCTGTTTTCTTCTTCTCTTTCTCTCTCAGTGAAGAGGTCCAGCTGCTCCCTTTAGGGGAATTGAATTCAAAAACTAACTTCAACACATTCTTTAGAAAATACCTACTGTACACAGACGATCCGTGGGAGACAAGATCAAGAGGATGGATGGCCGGACGTTTGTTTTAGTTTATGGTTTGAAATATTTAATATTTGGTTTACAATAACGTTAAGTGGCCCGAGGGTGAGTTATGGTGCCGCGGTGGCTTTTCTGTTTGTTTTGTTGTTTATGGTTTTGAAATATTAATATTTTGTTGTAGACTAATAAGACTAAGTGGTCTGGGTGAATGAATTATGGTCTGTGCATCAGCGGCCTTATGAAGCTGTGAGAGCGTTTACATGCACACAAGCTCATGTCCCGCTAGAGGTCATGTGTGGGATGTACTGACTTTGTGTATGTGTCAATATGAGATACTACTATTTTTTTTAAAAGCTAAACCCTATCCGATCACAATATACGTTGTTTTAATAGTGTATTAACTTATCTTAAGGTACAAAGGAGTATCTGTCTTTTTTAATGATTCAAAGTGTTATATAAATTGTTTTGTACCATATTTATCCACTCCTGAGAGATGTTTACGAGGCATTTACAATTTAACTTCCCTCCTCCTGTGATAATTTAGAAAACAGCTTCTCTAATGAGCACAAGGCTACCACCCATATTATCCCACCAGTTGAACACGCATAAAAATAACAAAAAACACTTCTGAGGAAGGAAATGCTAAAAAGAGACTCCAGGGAACTCAAAATGGTCATAAACTGCTTGCCTCTTTTGGCACGTTTGAAGAGCATCTCAGGTTGAAGGAAACAACTCCATTTATGATGCTGGTGCTCTTCCTTAAAAAAAATCCCCTTGAAGCGCCAAACTGAGAGTCATTTTCAGTGTGCTCCAAAATGTTTTCAACAAATGGGGCTCTCTTAACCTATTTTTTTTTCCTTTGCTTTAATTTTTTTCAGGAACGGCAATTGTGAAACCCTTTCCTGGTTCATAAGTAAAACATATAAGATCAATGCAGTGTGAATAAAGTATGTCCAGTTTAGATCTCTGTGTTTCTCCAACATTTGCCCCGGGGCGAAGGTGAAGACCTTGCTATCCATGGACTTCACCACTTGAACCGTCTGTCGGCATCACAATCTGACAGTTTCAAATGAAATCTTCAACAAATGTAGACAACAAGCAGTCTAAAAATGGTAAAACTTCAAATGTTGTTGATCATTTTCTATTTTTCCATGCTCCTATGCTCTAAAAAAGGGATACCAATTTCCCTTCAATCCAAAACATGTCTCAAAGGTAACACTTGACAGACCGGATAGCATGATTTTATTTCAGTATATTACAACTTGTGAGATGATTTTGCATTTCAGTTTGAATCAATATGATTGTTGTTTGAGTTTGCATTCATAATTATGTTGGTGTGGACATACAGACGGCATGCATACCTTCCAGTCTGGGTGTGTGTGTGTGTGTGTGGTTAACGTCTATGGGGGGGGGGAGGGGGATTATAACTGGGTAGAATAATGTTTGTGTGATAATTAATGGGATTACCAGATTAGACAGGAGATTACGCCATGGCTGTCTCCATCCCTGCTCTATGTTTAGAGACAGAAAGATGAAAATGAGTACAGGACGACATGGAATGAGTTCATACAAAGGGGTGGGGGACAAATTACATAAATGTGAGAGTTATAAATACTTGTTTGGAATACTATTCCAATCGACCAAAACATTTCCTTGCATGGATATTTAAAGCTGCCAAGTACTGAAAGCTGGCCCGATTCTCTGGTCGATTCAGACTTTATTTCTTTGATCAAAAAGTTTCTAGCCTTAGAACTTACCAGCGTGGTAGTGATTTAGCCTCCGGGGGCAATGGCGAATACGTGAATATACAGATAATGGACAACAGGGCAAATACTTTCTCAACTATGTCCAGTTTACACAACAGTTAACAGTATATTTCTTAGCTAATGAAAGCTAAATCATCCCCAGAAGATAGCCGATGGGTTCTAGAAAGCCTTTCCCGCCAATACGTTTCACCCTTTGCTTTCTCCACGGATTGTTCCAACTAAAGCCTGCCCAACTGAGGTCAATACTACTGGAACTAGAACACAGAAAGCTTTCAATGCCAAACTCTACTCCTGTTGCCTCTACATCTTGCACTCCAGATATGTGTTTATTTAATTTCAATACATTTGGATTGAACCAGTATTTCAGACTATCCTTGCAAAGTTCTTGTAAGACTTCTTGTTCTTAGACAACATTAAATGTCTATAATACAAGACAGTTTGGTTGAAAAAGAACCTGATTATTCAGTATCACATTCTTGCTGTCATATCGTACAACAAGGATGGAAAGCTCTAATATGACACCATCACCAACCCATACCATTTAACTTCAAACATGTGCCGTGAGTTTCACATCTGGTGTGAACCCAGGGGGGACCTCAGTGCAGTTTGATTGAAGTGAAGCCCAGATCACTGTAAGGAGGTAGACATGAGACGAAGCTTTTTCTGCATTGCACCTGGCTTTAACAACACCTGTCAAACGTACCAAGCCTTCAATGCAAACAGGAAAAAAAAAAATGGAATAAGAAGTGTGGGTCTCAGAATTTGAATTCAACTAATCTGTATGTCCTTCCTTGTTGGCACACGTCATGGCCAACACATCCTGCAGGAAGTGTCCTTCGGTGTATTTTAATCATGCTAACCCTTCATTAGATTTATATTTCTGCACACTTTTGAGAAACAAAAACATATAACAGCATCCCTGGATTTGGAATATATATATATATATTGAGGTTCATGGTCTATACTCCTGTATCTGAACACTACCTGCTACCAATAACTACAAGTGGACATGCACACACACCTCCCTACGTGCACTCGGTACAGTATGTTCAATCATTTACGGACACAGTGGCAGGCTGGACAAGGCCATGGGCAGACTCAGCCAAGGCCACAGGTCTGCAGAGGTTTCTTGTCATAACAACACAACCTCCTGTCTGGTTTCACGCAGGATTTCCACAGCCAGGCCTTTTTTTTCATACAAATCATAGGCTGTGGTAGAGAAAAAAAAACATTTGTTCGTTTCCCATTCATCCCAGCGTTATAGAGGTTCTGAAATGCAGAGAATCCAGCCTTTGGTGGTTACATACGGATTTACATTAGTGGCTTCAAATAGCTTTTGAGTTCAGTTTGTCCACCTTGAGTTTTTTTTTACTTTGAAAGGATTAAACATTCAAAATGTAAAACGGGTGGCGCTCTTAAGCCAGATAAAATGTTTCCTGCACGGCTGCTTTGCAAAATGTCCACATGGGAGTGAAGGAGTGCACTAAGAGTGCCGACATATGTAATGATTTACTTTGAAATCATTGGTGGCGACATTAGTCATAATGCACTTGTTCCTCATTACAAACACATTAGTGTTCTTCTGGCAGGTCTGTGTCTGCTCTCCATTACACGGAAACTACTGAGAAGAGAAAAAGCTCATTGTTCTCAAGCCGCTAAAAAGGCATTGAGGGTATATTCACAGGGGTTTGATGTTCGTAATGTACTCTCGCAAAGCTCTAATCTGACGGTGAAAAAAGCTTTTCAAAAGAAGAAGAAACTTTTAGAGGAACAACAAATTTGAAAGCAAAAGTATGGAAGCAATTTTTTGCATATGTTGATACCTGCGTCATTTAAATCTTTGTTATTATCTTCCTCTCACTCCACATTATGGTTTGCATGCACTTCACTCGACATTGAAACATTCTGTGTTCCACTGTGTGTGTCCTCGTTAGTGCCGCTAGAGCTCAGTCTCTTGAACTTCAACAATAGTTGCTTGTCATTCTTCAGTGTTTCATGCCCTTCACATATATGATGTTGATCCACAAGGTTCAGTTTGCTGCAACATGGCATTCCCTACAGCTGAAGCAAAGTTAGGTTAAAGACTTTTTTTATTGCCAAAAGGAGTTTTATTAAAAACAAACTTTGAAGCACATTCATTATTTATGCTTAGGGACAATTTTGCAGCAACAACAAAGTGACATGTTGTCTGATCCAGTATCCTGATTTGCATGAGGTGAATTATTTAACACAATATGCCTATTATGCTCACTTTCAGGTTTCATAATTGTATTTTGTGCATCTACTGTGACAGGTTTACATCCTTCAATATTCAAAAAGTGCTTTAGTTTCCTCATACTGCCGGTGCTGCAGCACTTCTTTTCACCCTCTATTTGAAACCATAGCCCGATCTGCTCTTATTGGTAAGCTGTCCCGCCCCAGCCTATCATGTACAATGTGTTGGAGCGCAAGCCAATAGAGTCCACGAGAGGCGTAACCCCCCCCCCCCCCCCCCACCCCGCTGGAGGGAACTTTTGGACTTTAGCCTTTACAGACCATTTACATGCATACAAATCTTTAAAACATACTACAGAACAGGTAGCAATAGATTTTTAGAGGGCAAATGGGTTTTTAAGATCACAAAACAGAATTCTGTGCAAACATATGTCTACTGAAAACGGTGAAAAATGTAAAAAGAAAGAAAAATGACCGGTTCAAACAACCCAGCACACTTTCTTAACATCTATGTGTACTATGTGTGAGACACAGACACATTACTCTGTGTGTGTGTGTGTGTGTGTGTGTGTGTGTGTGTGTGTGTGTGTGTGTGTGTGTGTGTGTGTGTGTGTGTGTGTGTGTGTGTGTGTGTTTGAGTGTGTTTATGTGATTCAGAGTAGCAAAGGGCAGGCCACAGTGTTAGCTGGATGTGGATGGAATGTGACACGGCTAACCGCTGCGTGCTGTGGCACACAAATACGACGACGTCACCTGCGAAAGAACCGTTTCTCTGCTGTCTGTATACTCACACACACACACACACACACACACACACACACACACACTGCAGTAAGATCACAAAAACAATCTGCAAGCTGTGGAGAGCTCACGGTCAGAACTGTGCCACTGTTGATTGTGCGGTTACTTTGAAGGGCAATTTCATCTGGCTGATGGAAACGTGTGTGTGTGTGTGTGTGTGTGTGTGAGCAGGTGAGGGGAGCGTGTATTTTTTCAACACCGGGGGGGTCAACCACCTGGGGTGTCAGGGAATTATTTAACAAAATATGCCTGTGTAATTGTAGAAGTCTGCACACAGAGGCGTTCGTGTGCATTTGGAAGCGTTCTTTTTATCTGCATATCCTGCCAGTGCTCCTCTGTGAGGCTGTATGGGTCTGTGCATGTGTGTGTGTGTGTGTGTGTGTGTGTGTGTGTGTGTGTGTGTGTGTGTGTGTGTGTGTGTGTGTGTGTGTGTGTGTGTGTGTGTGTGTGTGTGTGTGTGTGTGTGTGTGTGTGGCATGTTGGCACAAGGCCCAAGTGAACAGAGGTCTTGTTAGTGTTTAAATGCCTTCTTGGATCTGACAGGACATGTGCAGGCATATAGGCATGCCAATGAGGTGTGTCTGTGAGATAGAGTGTTTTTGCATTTACTGCAGAGAGACGGAGGAAAACAGTCCATCATATACAAGTCTTACTGTTCCTTGTGAGTGCATGTGTGTGTGTGTGTGTGTGTGTGTGTGTGTGTGTGTGTGTGTGTGTGTGTGTGTGTGTGTGTGTGTGTGTGTGTGTGTGTGAGAGAGAGAAAGAAAAGCTTTTATATTTCAATATGCTTTCTCAAGATAGAGCAATATAACCAAATCAAGTTGTCTGACATTAAAATATAGTATTATTTCCCATCTGACTGTTATGAGATGTAATAAAAATTTCAAGGAGAGACAGACGCCGGTACATGTTGGAGACAAATGGAACTGACCCTTTATTATTAAATTTCATCTTTCTCTCCGACCAGTTATTTAAATACTTTATAACATGCAAGACAAATTAATTTTCTAATTCCTTTAATTTTTAAATAGTTTCCATGAAGGTTAAATTAGATTCTAGTTTGAAAAGTTAGCTTTTAATGATGTTAAGGTGCTGTATTTCTTTTTGAAAGGAGCACAGGTTGGTAAGAAGTGTGTTCTTTTTCGTGGAGGATGATTGAAAAATATAATTGCATTATCAAAACAACATTTGGGACTTCACACGCGCATTCAGAGTCATATTATGTAATTTTGGCACAGATGCAGGTGTCCTCTAGAATAACTGCGGCTCCCAATCACATAATGTTTCAATTTAATAAGAATTCCTCAACCAAAGGACGTTTTTGCATGCAACGGCGGGAGCGCAATTTCATTAGAAATAAGGTGATAGATTGAGTGTGACACCGACTGTATTGGGGGGAGATTGAGAGGTGAATTTTCCAATATCTGTCATCCAAAACTGTTTGTAAAAATATCCCTTTTCCTTGATTGCATCCCTGTGGTCGTCCGATGGCAGCCGAAATGGTATCCTCCATCTGCAACATTTAATTGCATGGATGGGGTCCATGTACTCGGAGCACCACGCACATGGCTCCTTCAGTTTTTGTATCTTGATTACGTTTGTACAAACTAGCACTTAAATTGTTGCAAAAAGGCAAGGGAATTGGTGTTTTCCATGCACCACAAATTGGTAAGTGTTTGTATAAGGTATTGCTTAAAGTTCACCAGTTGTAAAAAAAAAAAAAAGCAAAATATAAGTAGAAGTCTGGATTCTTACATTAGGAAACAGTCAGAGGCTCAGGTTACCACTCCACTAATTGGCCATGCTTCTAAACCAATCTCAGTTAAAAATACGTTGCAATGACCATTCTGCTTACACAATTAAAGATGATAATATTCCAACGGTCCTACTCAAGTTAGCCACTAACTTATGGCTACCATTTGCCCCTTGATTAGTGGCAAAGGGGTCTTGGAGTCGCACAATGACAACATGATATCATTGGTTTATTTTCTATTTTTGTCAAAATGATACATATATATTGTCATTCTGCAGTTTTTCTCAGCTTCTTTTTTTTTTTAAATTCCATTTAAAAAAGGAAAAATAAGACATCCTGTTCTATAAACACGGTTTTACACCAACTTGTGCTGTGTTTTTATGGCTGCACATCTATAAACAAATGACAGGATGGCTTTAGATGTTTCTATTCAAAGGTTCAATCCGTGACTCTGCATCACTTTACAGAAAACAGTGATGGATATAGAAAAAGAACAAGGACGGAGATAGAAAGAAAAAAGAAAGAAAAAAAGTTTGGCAATGGATATACAATCTCCAACAAATAGACCAGGGGGAGATAAGGGCCAGAGTGGAGTAAATCTACAGATGAGAGCAAAGGAAGAACAATGAGGGACACATAAATGCAAAATAGCAAAGAGGGCAGAGAAAACGCAGTGTGAAAAAAGCTGCAGGAAAGAAGTGAGAAAGGAAAGGGGGCATGGGAAAAAAGCAAAGACGGGGTTGAGAGAAAAGGAAGAGTGTTTGAGAGAGATTTATGTAGCGCTTGGGTGATGAAATCATGAATGACCCCCCGCCGCTGACTGTTCTTTGAGGGTGTGCGTCCCCACACACAAGCACACACGGAAACAGATTTGCAGACAAACAAATACAATGACACAAAAGTAAAGGCAGACACACACACACAGAACTTGAAATCCCATCTCAACCGACGTCCCGCGCTCCCATACTGTTCTCATGGTTTTTTTTGCCCGTCCCTCATGCATAGCTTCCTCCTCTCTTCCTGCTTTCCCTTCATTTTTTCTCTTTGTCGCGCCTCACACTAAACACAAGCTGACAGTCCGTGGCCGGAGAGGGCTAGAACCACACAGAAGGAAAGAAAGAGTGAATCAAAAAGAGCAGAGGGTAAGCAACCCCTCGACAAGGGGAATGAGAACGGGATTAAAATCAACTAGATTTTAGTAGGGGAATTAGGGCACCAAAGTGGGAGAATTCTGCAAAGTTCTTTAATGGTTTATAAAAGTTCTCGAACAGCGTGCTATTTAATTATACAGGGATAAATAAATGAAATGACAAGTGTTACTGCATATACAATTCAAAACGACGCCCACACAAACATGTAAAGGCTTTTTAACATGTTTGAATACAGGGATTTTCTCCCGTTGTGTCACAGTAGCATGAGTGATTAACTGTTAGCCGATAACAGCTGGTGAGTACAGTCAGTTCTTCAATTCAACCTAGAGCTGAAGGGTTTAGCCAAGGTTATGTGCACGTTTTTCCACATCAAATGGAAAAAAATTAAAACATCTAAATTAATTATTACTTTGGACTCATCTAAAAGTGTAATTTAATCCCAACATTGAAAATAATGACGTCAAGATGGCGGCAACAACAAAACACCAAACTTGAGTCTGGTGTACTCCACAAAACAATGGGTGACGTCACGGTGACTACATACACTTCTTATTCAAAGTCCAAGGTTAAAACAGGAAAGGGCATTCCCATAACTGTAGTCACAAAATTGTCACATGACTGTATCAAGTTGGTTGAAAGCAATAATATTAATTTGAAGCTATTTAAACATTATATTATTGCTATTAACTAACTTATACAGTTGTTGTGGAATCTATTGACCTAACACATTTAAGTGATGTCAGCATTACAGTTTTTTCAGTGTAGTCTAAATATCTTCTGAACCAATAACATTAGAAGCAACAAGGACAAAACCTAGGAGCCGACCCTGGAGTATCAAAGCTTCTCCAATCAAATAATACTGGATTTTAATCTTTTTTGCACCAGGATCTAAAAAAAATAAATGGTGGTCATTCTTCATTTTTATGTGACTTCTGACTGCAACAGGGATAAAAAAGGAGAACCAGCCAAGTGTAGTTGAGGTGACATCAAGATAAATCCACAGCAGCTACAAGGGAGTTTATAATTTTACACTGACTTTCAACAGAAATACAGCAAGACATCCATCATCATAGAGAAACAGAAACCAATTTCTCGACTGACAATGCATCAGTAGCAGCAGCAGTCACATCTAGCTTTTTGAATAAGAGACTCGCTTTTTTCTGTAGTGGAAGAACATCCTGTTGTATTGCTCGCCCCGCTTAAATATAAAGTCCTCTGCTAAATGGAATAAATGTGCACATTTTTGAAAAGGGCTTTTGGAGAGGCATTCTGGGAAGCATGTTAAGGATGCGTTCGTGAACAGAAAAGTCTGCTCTTTTCTGATAAGGGGCACAACGCTCAGCTAAGTGCCCAGTACATTACCTCGCTGCCACGTGGATGTGACTTTATGTAACAGATGGTATAATAAATTACAGACTGAATCAGAGGTAAAATTAGAGAGGAGCGAGGGAGAAAAAAAGGAGGAGTGATGCCCTATCAGAGGCTGAAGAGAGAGAGAGGGTGACATTCCTCTGATGCATCATGGGAGACCGCATGAGAAGCCGATGAGAAGCCGATAAAATCAGTGTTTTCTTAGACATCTGATGTCTTGGCCTCTTAAATGTTCAAGCGTTATTAGGATGTGTGTTTTTTTTGACAAGTGTTCTACAGCGGTGTGATGGGCCTCTTTTGATGTTGTGAACATTGACAGTTTTGAGGGTTTTGAAAAGAGACTTGACATTAATCAAAACGCTACCTGCTAATCTTGTTTGAGCATGTGGGCAGACATGTTGACAGCAATGTTTTAGCTATTAAATTAAGGGAAATAATAAAACAAGTAAAGTAGGTAATGAGCGTTTATGATTGAAAAAGTGAATAGTTCTTTCTTTACTGGGTTGAACATTTTAACAGATAAAGAGGACATAGAATGCCCACTTTTTGGTTTCATATGTATATATTTTGTGTCTCTACTGTGACATGTGTACATGCTTTAATGCTCAAAAAAAGGTCTTTCTTTTCTCATACTTCCTATGCTGCAGCACCTCTTTTCACCCTCTGTCTGAAACAAGAGCCCAGTCTTCTCTGATTGGTTAGCTGTCGGGCCCTCTTGTGATTGATCAACCGCTTAGCAATGTCCTATCCCCTTAGCCTATCATGTACATGTATCATGTGTTGGAGCGCTAGCCAATATAAGTGTTACGTAACAATCTCACTATGTAAGCCTTTGCAGACCACTGATACACATATAAAAAACATTACAGGAAAGGGAAACCCCCAAAAAGTCCATGATTTAGTAAAAACAAATGAAATGTTTTCTTGCTGTATTTCACGTTTTGCTGTAAAACCAGACCAGTACAAAGCACAAGATATATTGCACTATAAAAACAAGAACCATGTTTAATGTTCTATCTTTCGTTTGCACTGTTGCATTTTGAAAAATGAACAACAATGTTTGCCCATTTAAACCCAGCTAATTATTTCTCTGTGATCACAGGGGAGAAATAAATATGTGTATTAATGAAAAGTAAAGGGATGAAGATAAACCAAAAAGGGGTTGAAATAAATGTGAGGCTTATATTATGTGCAAAGTATTGCTGCCTTAAACCTCTCAAATCCTCTTATCAGACACACACAGAGGATAAAATAGCTCTTTATGATGCACAAACAACAGCCTGCCAGGTTAAAAATAATACACTGCCGTGGCTGTGAAGTTTAGTGAGCGTTTTTATCTTGTTCCCAGGCTTACCGGAGATATTTACACTTATTTTCCTGCAGGGTCAAATGTCTCAGCGACTGAATGAATCTTAGTTTGGTCTAGAAAGTATAAATGTAAGAAGTAAAACAAAGCAGTCAGTGAAGAAAGGCGGCCGTACTAGAACTAATAAGCTTCATTACTTACTTAATTAACTGGATTATAACCGTCAACGTTTTTCACTTTGTCTAAATGCCTGCTGTCCGATTTAATTGCAGTTCAGGCGATTACTTCTCACGGTCAATATGTAGGGAAATAATTTCAAAGTTTAATAAACGTCACCCACCATTTAATAAATTCAACACACATGCCAGGTTTTCTTTCATTGTGCCGTTATTGCTTGTCAGCCTTATTAAAAAGAAACAAGTCGATATTCCAGTAAGCATAAGCGCATTTTGAGGCCGAGTTATTTCAGGAATTCAAAGGATATGTTTTCTGCTTTGCTCATTATTTTGAGTTGATGACGGTAAACAAATTACTGAGGAAGCCATTTCAAGGTGTCTGAACCTTAATTACATTTTTAATAAACTCCCTGACATGCATGCCTATATATGTGAGCGTTTGTGGTCGGCAAATTAGCCCTTAGGAAAAGCATTTTTGCATGTGCTTTCGTTGAAGGGTCATTTGTGGACAGTAACACAGATGTAGTGGCGCACACACACACACACACACACACACACACACACGGATGGATGGCCAGATGCTACATGGGCCGTATCTGGTGAACTCTGAGACACATTGATATTGAAGCTTCTAATGGCCATCATTAATCACATGGTACTAAATCACTTTAGAGATAGAGTAGGAGGGGGGAAAGGGAGAGGGAGAGGGGGAGGGAGAAGGAGAGGGAGAGGGAGAGGGGAATAAAATGAGGAAATATGTCAGAAGAGCGTAGAAAGTGAAAATTAATCGTAGAAAGAGGTAAGTAAGAGAAATACGATGGCAGAAAATATATCCGGGGGTCGATACCTGACTATGATAACATCGATTTTAAAGTGCAAACATCCACACTTGTTTATTTTGTTAGCTCCTGTACTGACATGTTTGTGAAACCGGCTCAAAGAAGTACTGGTGGTGCTAACCCAGTTCTAGATGCCTTGTTAAAAATGAACGTGTTGTCCCCATCTACAGTTACTTCTCTTTGCACAGCTTAACATAGTTGTTCAGTTTTTTCCAGAGCACTCATGCTGATATTCCTCCACAGCCAAAAAAGTGCTCCATTGTTGTTGTTGTTGTTACGTTACATAATCATAATGCCAACATTGCCATAAATATAACACTCCTTATGGCTCATTTACAAGTTTACTGCTATTGCCATGACCTACAGTATTTGGAGGATGTAATGGAAGATAATGGAATAACATGCAATATAATTGTATAGGAAATAATATAATACAAACAGAATGGAAACGAGTACGATAAGAGTGCAACCATAGAGTATATGATGAAAGAGAAGACAACCAATTAGAACAGAACAATATACGATAGACAATAACACAGAATGGAAGATAATAAAACACAACTGAATCCAAAATAACAGAAAAGAACGGCATATAAAATAACCAAATGGAAGAGAGAGAGGAGTAATAACAGCACAAAACATAAAAGAATTATAGAAAATATAACAGAATAGAACTACACACAGAACCAAGCTATTTCAAATGTAGCAAGATAGAATATAACAGAACAGCATACAATAAAACAACATAAAAGAGAACAAACATAATAGAACCAAACAGATTAGGACAGAAAAAGTATATAATAGAACAAAATACTTTGGAATATATCAAAATAGAATAGAACCAAACAGTATAGAACAGACATGAAAAGCACAGATAAACAAGTGTGAGTCTCGCTGTCTTTCCTCCCTCCGGTTTGTGGTTGGCTGTTTGTGTGGCGAGACCAAAGGCAGCACCCATGTCATTAGCTGTGCAGATGTTCCAACACATCCCGTTTCTAAACAGTCAACAACACCGCGGAAAAACACTTCAGCCTTGAACGTGACCCAAAACCAAGAAAGCACACATCAGCAAGGCTGCCGTCAGAATGAGTAGCTTCACTGTGTGCGAGCGTGTGTGCGAGCACATCCCATAACCGCCGTGTGAAGGGTAAATGACTGGTTTTGATACTGCCGAGGGAAATTCCCCAGTCAGATTATACTCGGATCAATTTTCATGTGGGTTTAGGGATATTCAGACGTTGCTATGCATTTATCGTTGCTTGTGTCTGAGCGCACACAGAAGTATGCACATAACCACATAAACGACAACCAAACTATGAACACACAACACATTAAATGGATTACTTTCACCATGACAGTCAATGCACAATGTTTTGTTTTGTCATTGAAAATGGTTATCTCTTCGACCTCTTTCTCTAAAGAAAATCAATAAGCTAAGTAAACATGATTATCAAAAACTCAGCTTTTTAATTGCTCTGGCTTAAAGACAGAGATGGTTTGCATGTGGAACACGGAGAGATACTGTATAGCATTTGTTAAGTGCAAGTAAAGATTAATCCTTTAAGTTGGCAATCACCTGCTTTACATTTCCCATTAGCATTTCCCTCATTTAGCATGCGCTCTTCTTCAACAGAGTGACTTAGAATGAACATGCTGGCACATAGAGGCCAGGTAGGAAAACGGTTTTCCCTTTTAAAGACAAGAGCAAGGTCAGGTGCAGGGAGAAATGGATGGTAGGGGACCAGAACGTGAAGTGATTATTCAAGAGCTGGGTTTTACTTTCATGAGGAGGGACAGGGACCCGCTGTGTGGCAGGAGGGCTGTTCACCAGATGGAGACAAGAAGCTGAGAAGACGTGGAGCCATCACAATCGCTACAAGGAAGGGAGAGACAAGAGCATACAGGAGGCCCTGTAGCTTTGGTGCACTAAACGGGTGAATGATGGTATTCCTTCGACCAGTGTTTTCAGTTTGACACTAGAAGGCCAGCAGCAGCCAGTGCAGGGAGGGAGGGAGGGAGGGAGGTTGATAACATAGAGGTATTTTTAAGAGTCATAATGACGGACTTGCTGCCTTCATTTCGGGTTGAAACATTGCTGTCAAACTATTTCTTTCTCGTTTTGTTTGGTGTTGTAAATCAATGATGTGCCAAATTGACAGTATGCAATTTGTAGCAGCAAGTTTTTGGCTGACCCAAGCCCAAGCTCAGTGGAAATTTCACGCTGATACGCGCATGCTATGATCGGCATGTGTGGATTTTTGAAGAAGCAATTTCAGACGCCTAACAGATATACAACCAACAGGATATAAATATCTGGACCTGGCCACCAGTCCTATAGTTTGAGAGCTGTTTTGACAAGCAGCAACCACAGCAACAACCTTAAACCAAGGCACATAAGTGGTAGGTCACATTATCTGCAACGGAACATCAGCAAGCATGACTTTAAGACAGTCTCCTCGATGTGCACAAACAACGTGGATCCCTGGCTTCTTGCAGACATCTTTTTTTGAATAGTATTGCCAATTGTCTCGTGTCCATGTTGACTAATTTTATACACAACACACACATCTTTCTCAAGTGCAGCCATCTGATTACTTTGAGGTATCTAACAGTGTGTTAAATGAATACATTAAATGACGTTTTACTGTAACATAACTTTGGTGCAGTGTCCAAGTGCTGAACAAGAAGGAAAAGGAACTACCTTCGGGCCAAAAAAAGCATTTTCCAATAGATCAATTTCTATGAAATTGAGAGAAACCTCAAGAGGCAGAAAAAGGTAAAATATTCATCTATATTTGGAATTTCTGACCGTAAAGATTCAATATTTTGGGCCAAAGGCTACATGTTTTGGTTTGCACAGTGAGGAAGGGGTTCACCCTGGGTGAGCAAGCTTCCTTGAAAGTAATAGAATTTGCAAGATTGGAAAATAGTAGTCCGATTTCAAAAAGGCATCGATGCAGGCAACATTTGGGATGGGGAAATGATTAAAGTTGTCCGTAAATATAGAGGCTATACTCTATAACTATAAGTTTTAGGTTCAACTAAGTCGTGTTTATATTGAAATCATGTCTAAATTAAAATGTATGTCGCCAATGCAACACAGTCTAACCAATCATACCTCTTAGCTGACGTAGGTTCATTTAAATAATAACACAGAACAATTGCTGTGTTCCATGAAAGTCTGAATAGCCATTAACCCAAAGATCAAATGAATGATAACATCCTGCATTACATTAACCTGGTGCCTTCAGTCTATGCCACTGCAATGTAATCGAGTGAATTATGTTCCATTTACCCACAATGCCATTAATCCCAATCTATCTTTGCATCTGGATTCACTTCAAATAGCCCGTAATACCTTCCACCTCTAAGGCCAGAAGGGTAAGTGATGTTCTACAAAAAGCTTGATCCGCACATGTGTTTCAAAATCTGCACACATTGCCCTTGACGTTAATACAGGTCTGCGTTATGAATTTTATAATAGGGAAGTGCCTGGTTTCCTATATCCAGGAGGATTTCAGTAGATATGAAAAAATGTTGTCATGTAAAAACCTCCAATGAATAATTCATCTCCTTCAGAGTGCAATGGACAGCAGACATGGTCTCCCAGGAAATGTGTCTTGAGTCTGGGAAACAAGTTGAGATTGAATTCTGTAATGACACTAACGGCAAGATCTCATAAGCTGCTCTAATACCTTTTCTAAAAAGGGTGTTTGGTGCTGGAGGTGTTTGAAGTCTCCCCCGCAATTAACCTCGGGGTCACAGGATCGAGACAGTGAGGACAAAGCGGGCATTTTTCTGCACATGGCAGACCGTTAGCAACTATGCCTGATGGGCCTGAGGTGGATTTTTAACCCTATTTATGTCACTTATTTATTTGCTATTGACCTATTACAATTTTACAAATGCACAGTATGCACATCGTGGTCAAATCATATTCGCAAAGCAATTTCAGGAATGTCTGAGGTGTAGTCATCTTCAATGGAGGATAACATTTCAAAGTCGGATATAAAAGTCCTTTCATTTAGCTTCAAATGACACCTACAATTAGCTTTGATAACTGTTATGGAATTCTGTGAACACACACGGCCACATGCTCGAGTGTGTACACAGGGATCTTAGCTTTGAATGGATTAGTCCAAACAAGTGTGTCTGCCTAAAACAATCCTGAACATGGTGTGTTCATGTTCCTCATACATACTGTGTGTGTGTGTTCTGTCTGTTTTGTGTGTGTAAGAGAGAGGAAGTGCATGCCTCCCTGGGAGTGTTATGTATCTAATTGCTGTATGCTTTAATAATTTACATCCCCTTACGCTCTGATGCCCATCATTAAGAAATGAGGGAATTACCCCTCAGCTCTTGTGTGCACGCCTGAGTGTTGTTTGCATTTGTGGCACCTGTTTTGTATGTCTGAACGTATCACTGCATGCCTCTGCGTGTGTGTACGCTCGTGGATGTGTGTGTGTATGTGCAAGCATGGGGTGTGTGTTCTCCGAACCTCTTCCGACCATTACGGTAAGTGTACATTATTCATTGTGGCCTGCCAAGATCATTATCAACGGACAGTAAAGATGTACGGACGGAAATGAAAGGCTGGTTGGAGGAGGCATCAGGAGCATGTTTAGTGCTGTGAGATAAATCGTACAAAAGTTCACCTTTGGTCACCAACTCTAGCGTGAACATACTGTATGTCATCTCATTTCTTTGTGTCGAGCAACATGTTTAAAATGCTTATTTAAAATATACCATCTCGGTGTTTCATGGCATTGTATACTGTGTTTTTTCGCAGGGATTCCCAAAGTGTGGTGCGAGATGAAACATGTAATGGTGGTCTGGTGTAAAAATATAACACAGTGTTGTTTTTTAAGTGGGATTTTTCCATAGGCTACAAATAAAAAAACAGGAAAAATAAACATTTCCTTTGTAATCCCTTTTATTTTAAATCAAAAAACTATCATTTATTAGTTTTTGATAGAAACGTAGAAGAAAACAGCGGCTGTCTTCTTCTACGTTTCACTGTAGGCTAGGATATATGCGTGCCAACTCGTTTCATTCATTCTTTCAAATATGACTAACTGGCTGAAATCAGGGAAACTGCCAAGTGGCGATAAAACAAAGCTTTGTTGTGTTTTTTTGGGGGGTGCGTCAACCCGGTTGGGACGTAGAAGGGGGTGCGCCATTCTGTGTTATTGTCTATCGATTTAGAGTTTACTTGAAGCTTAAACTTAACCATGCTTGGAGGACTCCATTAGAGCGGATGGGATAAGTCAACTAATCCTTTAACAGAAAAATGTTGGCAACCAAATAATTGTCAAGGCAATTTTTTCTTGCAAAATTAACAATATTATACAGTATTGATTCCTTTTTGCTTTTCTCAGTTTGTACCTCAAAAAAGTGGATACGTTTCAGTTTTGGATGAGTTTGAGAAACTGTATTGGACATTGTGGAAATATCCTGATATTTTAGAGACCAAACTATCTATATACAAACAAAATAAAAACAATAATAAAAAGTTTGTGTAATTTCAGATCTGGCTACAAAGACTTATCATGAAAGTGTTGATGAAAAGAAAGCACATTCTACTGTATTATTTTGCATTCTATATTCAATTCTCCTTGCTTTTAATACAGTAACAAGCCATGGAGGAATTGGTACAACTCTATTGTGTCCGTAACTGTGGAACCATTTTCTAATTATTGTTAAGTAATTCCTGAAAATATTAGTAATTAAGTCTATTCTACCGATAAATCCTTTTCAATAGATACACTTACAAATAAAAATAGTAATGTATCTTCTAGTGTGAAATAAAATGTTGCAGTAACGGGAAATGTAGTTCACATGTACCCATCATTTTAGTAAGCGACTTTACGCAAATACTATAAAAAAGTGATGAATTACGAAGTCTAGTTCAGAAAGCAACACAAAAAAACAGCCAACCGTGTCAGGGCCAGAATAATGTCTCTGACAACAAACGATGCCTTTCATTTCTAAAAGCTATGGATCTACAATGCCAAAGGCTGCGTTGAGTCAATAACAATGTGAATAATGGAAAAAAAAAATGTCCACCTTAAATAACCTTAAGGTTCTGTAAATCAGAGCTAGCCGATTGTTTGGTTTCTCGTTTCATTTTTTGTTTTCCTTCGCTTGGCCTTTCAGATAAGCAATATTCTTGAATCATGCCATAGTAACGACTTGCACGCCCAGCGCAACAGTGCAACGTTATTAATAATTTGTTCTTCATTTCCCAACAGCATTTCCACGCCGTCAACTACCTCTCTGTTCATTGTAAGTCAGTACTATAAAACACCATTGGGACACTCTGCCTAAAGCAAAAGTGAATTAGGTTAATTATTACTTAATAAGCTTTATGGAGATAATGCAACGGTAGCACAGAGGCGATGCAGCGTTGTTTTTATTTAATGCTTCGGCTGAAGAAAACTTAAATATACAATGTGATGGTAATTATGAGACACAGATAAAGATGTTGTTGAAAGGCAAGAGATGTCCATAGAGAGCCCAAGCGCTAACAAATCCAATTTGTATTTCAAACCTGATCTTAAATGCTGAATATCCACAATGTAAACGGCAAACAAACAACACTGAATTGTGTGTGATTACGCAGAGTAAACATTTCTGGACATGATGATATTGCTTGTCACAGAAACAACTCAGGCAGACAAAATGAGTAGAGTAGTTTTGGGTTTTTTTTATACAGCACTGCCTTATTAGCATGGATGTTCAATACTCCTTTTGGTGAATTCCAACAGTAGGAACACATCAACGATGTCAAGAACAAACTACATTCTTTATTGGTTAATACTTGGCGTGATTAATTATAAAAGTCTCATCTGAAGGAAATGTTATTTTGCTGCTCAGGGAAGAAAAAAATGAAGCCCCCGGACTGATAAAACATGTTTTAATTTCCTTTGTTTTTGCATTTCCTACAAACTAAACTACTAAGCGATTGACTTTGAAAAGAAAAGGTTCGATATTTAGATACGAAAAAGTTTTGGGTGGCTAGCCAATAGAAGTGCAAGTGTAACATAGTGACCACTGTATTACAGAAGAAAACAAAGGAGCCCAATTGAGGTTTTTCAGGCGTGTGTGTGGGGAGGAAACTCCCTCTGGAGGCAACATTGGGAATTTAGCCTTTGCAGACCATTTACGTGCACTAAAACCAATACAACACACTACAGGAAAGACACAACTCCAAAAAGCACAATAGGCATTACATCTAAAAGCAGTTGAAGGAAGTAGCAGGGAGATAACAGACAGATGAGACTTATAAGAACAAAATAATATAAATACTAATCCTATTTGGTGGAGATAAAACATGTTAAATATACAAATAAATAAATTACGTAAGTTATGGCAAGTCATTTCATGGTGTATGGTTGCCAACTTAAAGAACATTACAGCTTGAAAATATTAGAGAATTTACAAAAATGCCCTCTAAATGTGTCATAGTTCCTTATTAGAGTGCATCATGCTGATATTTGTACCACAAGGCATATGGAGGCATTGTACAGGATGAAGAGTATCACAACATGAAGTGAATCAGGCAAAATGCCATGACATTCTGTAGGAAATTCGTAGTTGATGGGTGTATGTGTCATCAACATGAATGAAGAATGATGGCAGTGCTAGCTCCCTGTTAGTTAACATCACTCTTGTGTTGCCGAGTGTGAATGTTTTTTTTTGGTCCTGCACAAAAGAAAAAAAAAGATGAGATTCACACACTTATTCTCACAGAGACAAGGACTAGTTTCACACCTTTGATTAGTGACAGAGACTTTGGGGCGATACAGAGGGAGCCATTATTCATAGACACATTTTAAACTTGAAAAAGCTTTCTTGTAATTACGCTCCATCAAGTGCTGATTTTTGACACGTATTGTTCACTTATGATTCCTCAGAATGTGATAGAGGAAATGAAACTCTTCTGTCCCTGATTTAACGTCAAGTAAATCCCAGTTTTTCTCCATGAATGTGTGTACAAGCTGAAGAAAAGCATCTGTATCCATGTTTTATTCTCTATTAAACCCTTTGATCTTATCAGAAAAGCCACCTAACAGCTTATATAACCAACGCTGAATGAAAACCAATTCAAGGCTAACTGAATGCTTTTCACATGCAAATCAAAGTCAAAACGATAGAAGAATGTTTTTGCAGTTCCTGGAGGGGTTCAGTCTGTCAAAGATTCCCCATCACAGCAGCGCGGTATTTGATGCAGCTTCTGTGTGATTGGCCCTCCCAAATACTTAAAAGCTAACGAGTGAAAATTTAGGCGAGATGAGATGAGCAGGTACGCTTCATATTGTGGGGAAAAAAGAAACCCTCTAAAGGGATGATTTTAAACACTGCTGATGCCTGGATGATAGAAAAAAAAGGTGTGTGAAGTTGAAAGAGAGAAACGCAGTGTGAGAATGATGGAAAGAGGAAGTTAGAGGATGTATGCGCACACACACATACACACACACACACACACACACACACACACATATACGAGTCTTTAGATGTACAACTAGAAAAGTGCCAAAAACAGCTGGATGACTATAAAATAGATAATTAGACGTGTTATGAGCGTGTTTAACATGTGTGTCTTTGCGGATGTCTGCATGGGTGCATGTTGAAGCAAAAGCTTGCAAAAATAACTAGCAAGCTTGAGCCTTCATTGCAACACGCACGCACGCACGCACGCACGCACGCACGCACGCACACACACACACACACACCAAATACAGCCCACATTCTTGTCCGGCCAAGACCAACATCTCTGTGTTTTTCCACAATAAGAGAGGCTCATTCGACACAGGAGCTATGTTTGTGTGAGAGTCCTTTCATCTGCCCACCGCAACATGTGTGTGTGTGTGTGTGTGTGTGTGTGTGTGTGTGTGTGTGTGTGTGTGTGTGTGTGTGTGTGTGTGTGTGTGTGTGTGTGTGTGTGTGTGTGTGTGTCGGAACATCCAGAAGGCAGTGTTTGTTTATCCTAAAACACAAGCCTGAGTTCCTACTTCCCATATCCCTCTCCTTCACATCAAGCCTCTCAGCGCTTTTATGTTTTCTCTTTAAAAATGGGACACTTCCGGAAGGTATATTTCTCAAAAAAGTCATTGTTTTGATTGGAATTTTAGCGCCGGCCCGTCACTGTTTTTAAACCTCATGGGCTTGTAAACATATCTTTACATTGCAGCTGTCACATTCTTGCCTTCTACTGTATCTTCTCTCCTCTTTTTCTATCCCTCTATCGGCTTTTCTTTTCCCATGCCGCTGTTTTCTGTGGGTATATGGCTCCTTTGGGACCGTCACATTTAGCCACAGTCCGGGCTCACAGCTGCCTGCTCCCGAGAGAACGGACCAACAAGCTGCTGTAATTGAGACGTCTCCGGGAGGACAGCAGGGCGGCAGCTACGTACCAGTCCTCCAGTTCATATAAAACGCGATAATCCGTCATTTCGCAGAGAGAAATGTGGAACCTACTTCCTTCTACTGCAACAACAACTGTGAATAACTTTTAGTTTTTCATCCGATTTCCACTGATTGAACAGTGTTGTATTCATCTATATGACTAAACAGATGTACAACAGCCTCTACGGTCTATGTTCATGCTACTAGAGCTAATGCTGGGGATGCACAATATCGTTTAGCCTCGACGTTGGGATGTGTGAAAGCGCGAATGTCACACAGCAGGATAATTGGATGTTAGATAAGGTAATTTAAGTCAGATGTGTCATGTCACAACTTGTCTTATTCGAGAGGAAAACACACACAAGTGACATGTAATCTCTGCATATACAGCTAATCACAATGATTGTTCGTTCATTTTCCAAAGAGCAAGTCAATAACAAGTCTATAAAATTAGAAAAAAAGAGGAACATTTAGTCGTTAAAAAGTAACGGAGAGACATTTTTGTTGGCTTTAGAATGAACTATGTTAACCAAAAGCAGATCATTTGATGTCGGTTGAGAAAAGATATCATTATAGTATGTTGTGAAAAAATTCCTGCATTATGTCATGCATTTCTTAAGGTTATACAAATGCTTTTGGTCTGAAAACCAAGGCTTATTATTTGACGTTTCTTGGGCTCAAAACATTGCAAGATGTCTTCCTTTGTTCCTATTAGAGACGAGTAGCAGCAGAATATATTTTTGAAGCACATCTTAAGGGGCTAGCAGTCTGCCTGTATATTATTATCAGTTTAATAAGTCAGTGAGTGTGGGAAAAACAATCTCCTTTGGAAGCGCAGATGAGTTTGTCTGCATCAAATGAAAAAAGACTGAATAGACTAAAGTGGAGAAGTCTCTTTTATCCTGAAGCGTGAAATTATGTTAGGGCCTAGTCCATTACACACACACGCCAGGATATACAGGGGGGAACCTATAGTGGGCACACTTATGGAAGATGCATGTTGCAATCTACATATATACCAATACATGCACACATTTGGTTTTTAGCTCTGTTACTTTTCCTTTGTTTCTCTACATTTTATTTGATAACGCAGTAATGATAATATAGCAATTATAAATGACGTTTTCTAGAACTTTGGTAAAAAAGAACAGGCTGTGAATCTTTTATGAGATAAGGGAAAACAGTACTATTCTGTATATCTTAATACAATAAAAATACCTCTGTATGATACTCAATATTTGATGCAACACCTACTAAAGGGATGCTGTGGAATTTAAACATTTATAACACTGATACGTGAACATGCATTTTTGATGATGTTCCCTGCAAAGTGACACATCATATCTGAGAAGTTTCAGGATACCAGGTTATACAAGTCTGTTTGTTCTACCATGTCAGACAGGAAGCAGGTTTCTTACTTTACTGAATGACTGCAATGACTCAACACTGTGTCATTCAGATGTGTTAACTTTACAGTGATGCGTAAACAGTTTTATTGGATAATAGATACAGAGAACTCAGAATTGGCTTTCAAATATGAGATAAAATAAGAAGCAAAGGGAGAGACGGACCAAATGTGATTATTGACGAAAAAAAAGAGTAAATCATTATTCATATTTGGCCATATGCACTGACATCTTTTACTATCATTTTTTAACACGAGTTTATACACATTTTGCTCAGATACCTTTACTAATGTATAATGGAATATGATCAAGGGGAAAAATCTTCTTCTACTACACCTTTTACCATTTATCGTATACCGGGGGTCCATGAAATAAAGGACAGGTGACGTTACGATAATGACGTTACAATATTCCCGGCAAACAGATTTTATTTGTCATCTTTTTAACTGCAGGTGTTACGCAGAAGATACGCTCTGTATTTTTTGTTCTGTTAACTTAATATTTCTTTATTGTGTGACCCTTATATGAAGGCATTTAAAAAAAAGTGATTTTCTTAAGTTCTTTTTTCGTGCTCTTTCAAACAAACAGAACCTAAAGGATTATGAAACTGGTTAACTTTACAATGTAGAGAAAGTTTAGCTGCTTCTATCTCTGTTTGACATTTTGAATTGCTTGTCTACACTATGGGCAGTCGGCTCAGTGTCGCACAACACAACAAACTGGGACATTACGTTTACTGTTTAAAGAAGATAACACAGTGTGTGCTTTTTGCAGAATGTTGGTACATAACATCACACTGAACGGACGTGTGAGCGACGTGGGCAGTTGTTTACCCCTGAAAAACATTTGAATCTTTAGTGCGGGGCACATAAACACATATGTTCTCACATAAAGGTCCTGCGAGCATGTTTTTTTCATGGATCTCAGGCCATTCCTCAGTTGTTTGACGTCAGAGGAGCAAACTCCTTAACCTCACTGCTGGACACTGAGCCAGGGGAATACTTTCTGGTCAAAGTCTCTATTTTCCTTCGTCTCTCTTTGTGTCTCTCCCTTTTTTTTCTCATACACACACACAGGATCGTAAAAAGGGCAGAGACAGCCCAGAAATGTCTATTTCACTGGACACTAATCAAGAGGGAACAGGCCTTTACCTTCTTGGCACACACACTAAACCCACAGTGACAGGAAGCCACACACATATGCACACACAAAAATGCAGCTGCAACTCTTGGCATAAACAAAGACACACATCCACAAGAGGGAGAGTGACAAATTAATATGGAGCATTGACAAAAAAAAAAAGGCGCCTACAAGCAGAAACACCTACACACACACATTTTTGTTTTGCAGCGTATCAACTGGAGGGAAGCGGAGACAAGATAATAATACAGTTTCTACCGCTACCTCTGGAAGGGTAATTAGAGTGAGAAAGAACGAGGCAGAAAACCAGAAGAAAACACAATGAACCCTGGCTCTCTTCAAAATACACATCTTTCTTTTTAAACGAGGGTTTGATCAAAATGCACTTTCCGAATTAAAGACAATCAACACATTTATTGACTCAAAAGGACCTTTTTAATAATAATCTAGAGACAGATGATTATGGTGCTATAATGTTGGTACAGAGAAGAGAGGAGTAGTGTAGAGGGAGAATAGGAAAGACTTAAGGGCAGGTCAACTGTGATTGGATGGATAAAGGAGGAAGAGGAGGAGGAGGAGAATAATAAGAAGGTGTGGGATTAGTAAAAGCAAAGAAGGTTTAGGACAGCAACAGCGCACCCATTTTACACTGCCAATTACCAGATATGCTTCCTTGGTTTTGTTTCATGCAGAGCATTTGAGTGGAACGGAGCCGGAGCATTGCAAATTTAATTGGAGCAGGGAGCAGCATTTCAGGAGACTGGAAGTGATGCTCCAGCTGCTCAAGTTTAGCCGCTAAAAGTTTGCTCCAATTGGCTTCAAAGCCCCCGAAAAAAACAGAAAGAAACCTTGAGCCTCCTGTTTTTGACACGGATGTGTGTCCTTCCCGGAATTCTCCACTACGTTTTGATTATGCCGTTTTTATTTAACCCTAACTGTGTTGGTTCATCCCCCTTGGTTACAGCTGAGCCATTACCTCTCCAAAAGTAATAGGGTTTATATGTGTTAACGCAGTATGAAAAGCACCTATTTTCTCAAGAACAATTTCATCTTCTTTGCTAAATCCTCACAGAGATCCTGAATCCGGCTTCCTACCTGCACTATTTCCTGTGTTAGGCCATGCTTCAACTAAGCTCCTCTGTATCAAGCTGAGATTTATCTAACTCAGTTTCCCCCCTCTTCAGCTTTCTTCCCGGGGAGACTTTCACTACACCTAGCCAGCTTTATCTACAGGGCCCCTGTTATGAACTCTAGCTTCACACTGTTTGGAATTTGAAACTTTTTCTACTCTTTCTCAGCTCCCTGTGCTTTTACACGGAAGCTTGCATGTTCTCTGTAGCCTGTTTAAATCTTCTATAGTACTAATCAGATTTGGAAGAATATATCTTACATTAAAGTACTTTAGTTAATTGAAAAACACTTTTTTTATTTAATTTTTTGGGTCATAATCTTGCAAGACATGCATTGGGGCTTGGTCCCTATGCGAAGGACCCAGGTTCCAATGTCGACTGGGACCATTTCCCATATGTCATCCCCTCTGTCTACCCCCTTTGACACTTTGACTTAAGTAAAGGCACTGGTTGGATGGTCCCATTTCATAGGTTGTAAAATTGTTCTTCAGACTTGTAGCAACCAAATGGACTTTATGAAGAGGATTTGTTGTGAGCACCTAAACAACACGTTAATAGCCTTTTCTGAGTTGTATTTAGGAGTTCAAGGGGGGTTTGATGAGAATGTTCCCAGTCAGGAAGTATTCTTTTACTTATTTAAACACCACATGAAAGCGACACAAATGCCCCAACTTGAAATGTTAATGAAAAGGAAAAATAATGCCTGTTTCTGCCCCGTGGTTCAGATAAGCGCCAATATATTAATTCATTCTTCCCTGGCTGGTGTGACGCCTTTCCGACAAGTTTCATGAAAAATGGAACAGCAGTTCTGCTGTAATCCTACAAACCGAACCGAGAAAATGAACTCCTTGGCGGAAGAAATGGCAGAATCCAACAGCCTTATATTCTGTAACATCATTGCTTTTCTTGCAAAATGATACCTTCTGCTGGGATTTCTTCAAAATACCTCAACAAGTCAGAATGCAATGCATCCACAACATAACACCAATTGATCAGTATTGAGTACAACAATAGCTAAAGATTATCATCCATAATATTCATAGAGAACAGCACGAGCACCCAAGAGTGTAACATCCCAGTGGGAGGCTTTCCATAAAAGCATATACACTTAAGTACAGAGAAGAAAGAGACAAGCAGTGTTCAGAGTAATGGATCTTATGGGATGGACTAAAATACTATGGTATAAGAGGGTCAATGGAAGAGAAAGAAATGGATTGAGACAGAAACCAAGGGATTGGACCAGAACTGTAAGATATGAAGTGGGAACAGGTAGAGACAAGGGGGGGGTGGGTATCAATTATACATTGATGAGTAGTGGGTAGCAGCGATGGATGAACAAAGTTGTGGACGGATCTAATGGAAAATGATGTAAAAATACTGGACTCAAATCTTTAGAAAAGACTAACCTGACTGAGCTTCAAATCTTTGGCTGTACCTTAATGCGACACTCTACTTTGAATCCATAGACATTTTTTTTGGAAGCCTTGCTTTCGCCACACCATCTCCCTTTTTGAAACAGAAAGGGAAAACAATCTGTCCTGTCAGATTACTCCCGATATCCAACGGATACAAAGAGGCTGAAGCATGCACAGAATGACTGTTTTTTTTATTGTGTCAGGAGTTTCCCTCATGGATTCCCACTGACTTCTTAAAGCAGGACCCATTTTCCCATTTGTTATGGTTGTCTGGTACAATAAAGTGATGTGAGTTGCTGTTGTCTGGCAAATAGAGCAAAAAAGAGGGGAGAAATTGGACAATATGGAGCGGAAACAAAGAGGGGGAAAGAGGGAGAGAAATGCAGTGACAATGACTAAGGATGAATATTCATATATTTAGTACGACAACTGCGATACAGAAGATACATGGCAGAGAAATAAATTGGCAAATGTATGGTGGTTCAATTTACACTTAGCTTTAAAGTTCTCATGCAGTCCTGTAGACAAAGTGATGTTTCTGTTTATTGATTTCTAAAGGAAAGTATTATTCTCTTGAGGAGTCAGAGGTCACCAACAGTGCAGTTCCTCTGAAGCAGTAGAAAAAGTACAAGTGTTTCTCAAGGAAAAAAATCTTTAAAATGATTCATTGTCCAGATAGATGTTTTGGCACGCCTTGTCTTCTTCTGGATTGAAGTCAAAAAAAATCTGAAGGTGGCAGTACAGAAAATATCGAGACATTATTTCTGGGTTGTCATCAAGATTCAATTCCAAATTAAAAGCGTTCCCTGTTAGTATTTGTCGATCCCCTGGGTCTTACCTTCCGAGCATGCATTACAGTTTTAATTTCTCAATGTTCACAGCACAGCAGGCGGCTTCTCTATCTGACAGCCACGAGACCAGTGGGAAAAGCTCAGGTTGACATGCTGTTGAATTAAAATGTAAGGCCGTGTAAATCCTCAACGCACGTATTTCCTATTTATTATGATAGACCGAGTACTGGGACAAGCAACGGGAGTAATTAAAATGAAAGCTGAGTAGTTCTAGCGGAGCCCTTAAATGTGTGGGCCATATACTTCCTGGTTTGAACAGGAAGTCCCAGAGGAGATGGGGCTCTACGCGTTCAAACCTCCTTCATAGCGTTCTGTCTGCAAGGAGACAAGACAATTCCATTATCCAGCGATGTAGCACGGGTCCCCTGAGTGAGTGTGTGTGTGGGGATACACACTCAAACAAGCTGCCCACGGAAAGGAAATAGATACCAATTGGTGAGTGTGTGTCTGTGTGTGTTAGAGTGGAAGTAAGTTGCCTGAGGCTAAGAGATGCGCATCAATCTAACAAGAGAACTCACTCCTCCTTCAACTCATCCTCAGTGAGGCTGAAGGCGGTCAATCAGTGTGTGTGTGTGTGTGTGTGTGTGTGTGGGGGGGGGGGGGGGGGTTGTGTGCTGTTGGTCTTTAATAGGTTCTATTTGGGGTAAACATTTAATTTCACCCACTGAGCAGAAATTGGCTATCTAACTGATGGCTTTAATAGTGTGCCCGCTTTAATTATACTTTCATTTTATCAAGGTAAGGGTTAGGGCTATTAGGGAAAACTCCAGAGAGGGACCAAGTCCCTGTCCTCAAATAGAAGCTGTCCTAGTCTATGTGATGGCATCTTTTAGTTGATGCATATCTTTTTTTAATATAAATGCCAATGCAATCCCTGATTTTGCAACCCATAATAGACTATACAACATAGAGATTGTCGCTGTGATGTTATCCAAAGGTTTCTGAAAAGCAAACCTGAAGCTCAATGTGGTTTTATATAGAAATTAGATACAGAAATCAAAAGCATTTTTTTTTACTACAAGGCTGTAAACATGTTTGTTTTGAGGTTAAGTTGGGCATACTTACAAGGAAGTTGTTTATTTCTTTCAATACGTTTTGTTTTTGAGACAAATAACAAAAGACAAGGATCACGCATGTTGTCTAAACACAACTAAAACACTCGTCTAAAACTGCCAGAATTCAGATTCAAATTACTGACTCTCTCCTCAAAGAGGACAAAACATCTTAGCTAACTTTGTTTAAAGAAAGCTGTCTTTATATGGGATTTGGAAACGCTGCCATCATTCCCTAATACCCCAGAGTATGGCACATTTTCTGAAGGTAGACAAATGTATGTCCACTCATGCTGTACACCTATAATGTTGGTATTGATTACAGTATTCTATCGCAGTTTGGGTCAGATAGTTTGCCTTGCTTCTTTGTCAAGATCGAGAGCAATATTGAAGAAGTCCTAACAAGAAAGAAAATGAGATCCTGTTGGATGTTTGACCTTCTCAGTGAGGTTTATTTACTGAGGGTTTTCTGTGCTAACCACATGCAAACACACCTTAACAAAAGCCAAATGGACTAGTCCTCAATGTCCAACTCTTAGCCACAGCACTGACGGTTAAGACTTCTGTTATCCTTTGCAGAGTTAAGGAAAAGAGCCTTCGCCGCAGCACAGTTTACATAATGGCACCGCTGTGATTTGAGAGCGGCTCAGGCTGGATTTGTTTACAAGGATGAATCAATGCCAAACCTAGAGGAAGAAGCCCTTTCTTATGAGATGACTTATGGTATAAATTCATTACTAAACAGACGCCTCTCTTGCTTACAGTATAAATGTTTTCCTCATTATAGAGGTTGAAAATCTGGCCATTACAGTGATGGGAGTGATCTGTGTAGAGCGCCCCGTTTGTCCGATGAATAATCGGTCAAGGCTTTGGGGGAAAAACTGAGTGTTGTTCTTGTCAGCTTGCAGAATGACTGACTGGCTAATGGGCTCTAAAGATGGGAAGTGTATATAAATAGAGAAAACAATGTATTCTAACGTGCAATACAGAAACCATATGATGCAACCTTTGTTCCATCTAACATCACAGTTATTAAGAAATGACTTCACAGAAAGTGCGAGTTGTTAAAAACGACCCGCAAAATATACACTGTGACTATCAATTACTCATATTCTTCCAAGATGAACAAGGAATCCATAAACAAATCCAAATTTGGGGCCGAGCTAAACAACAGCCAAACTTTATCAAAAACATTTGGATTGTCCTGACTCACACAGACTGTTTATGGGGAAGTGTTTGGCAAAAATGCATGTGTTTGGGAAACATTGAGCATTGGACCGGATAATTGTGACTTGGATTGTATTGCACCGGTTCTGCAAGTGTTATAGTTTTGCTTTTTTTTATTTTGACTCTTTGTGCAGAGAGTGTTTTTCATTTTAGAGATATGTCAGAAAAATAACCTTGTCTTTAACAATTGAAGCTAAAACGTGGTCAATATGTCCTAACTCCGTGATTCAACTATCTGCTATTGGTCAGTACTATTGCTTCAGGTCTGCTAACTGTTCACTGGCAGGCTATGTGTCTTGCACACTGACTGTGTGACAGGTCAACAGAGTGACTGGCTGGATATATGACCGACTGCAGTTCATGTTGTGTTAGCTGTGAGGCTGAATAACTGGCCCATGTTGCGACGCTATAAATTGTTTAGCTGACGGCCATTGAAGATAGAAATACACAGACTGGACAAAGCCAGAAAAAGGGCAAGACTGCCATAAATTCCCTGTTGTGACAGGAAAGGAAAAGGATGCTGTATTTCACCAAAGACCATTCCCCGGTTTATGACCTCCTGCTTATTAAATTATAATGAACTCTTACTGTCAACGCTATTTCATATCTCCTGTATTTATCTCTCTCTGTCTATTGTTGTACATCACTTCTCTTTTAGCAGATAGTGTCTAAAGATGTAATCCAGTTCTGTGATACAAGGGTGTGCTGGTGTGGTGTCTGTGTTTATTATGCGTGTCCCTGAGTGCTTGCTTACAGATGGGTATTGACCTTCTTTTAAACACCATAGGGCATCAACATCCTGCCATGTGTGCGCATCGGCGTGCAAGTCGTTTTTCCTATCCATCAGCATATGCAAGCACACAATCTGAGATTCATGTGAATTTCTGGACTTTCTTTAAGGAACTGTAACTTTGGATGTATCCAAAGTGACATACAGAATATAAACACCCTGCATAGATGTTAAAATAATGCGAAAAGGAAGAGAAACAGACAGAATCAGAATACAAGTTAATGTACAGGCTTCTCGTGCTGACATTGTGATGACACACTCTTGGAAAAAGATCACAAAAAAGCCCTATTAGGCTGATGCGAAGGTGGCGCAAGCACACAAACGGGTTCGGGGTCATAGTATGACGTCCTCTGTTCTTAATGCAAACCAGTGTAAACACACAGCTAACATATGCCGCCATAAACTACAAGCCCAAACAAAAGAGGCGGAAAGAGTGAGACGGAAAGATGATACGGAGAGACAGGCACGGGCAAGAAATAAAGAATAAATGGATATATGAAAAGAACCGAAAGGGAAATAATAAAGGCTATATATAGAGGCCACAAAGAGACAGGGTTACATGGATGAAATTATAACAAAGTTTGAGGTACAAAGAGACAAAGGGGTGAAGGAGAAAAATGAAATAAGGCGGAGACAGATGGCTCGTTGCTGTTCTCCTGATAACACTTCTATCCGTGTAAAACATAACAAGCCCCGGGTGAACGCAATAAACACCGCATAAAATCAAACTATCATCATGATGCTAATCACAACAAGTGTACCCTGTCATGATGTCGTTATCGTTGTATGTGCGATACACTTTAACGTTTTGTGGGTGACAGTTAACATAATGAAGAAGCAGATAAAAATAGAGAGGAAGACAGAGAGAGGGAAAGACAAAAGACACAAAAGAGACGGAAATAGCCCGATACAGTGGGGAGGTGATGACAGATAAAAAGAAAAGGGGAGATTGTGATACGGAGAGACAAAGAGGGATAAATCTGTAGTTTAAATGCAGAATAAAAGTTGATGTTGCCCCAGTGTGTGCTTTGGCCATGAAAGTGCCAACTGATGTCAAGACAATTACACGCGCTGCGAGGCCGGGACGCTAAGGTGTCGTTCTGACCAACTTCTGATTGACCCCTAAAGAATGCTTACAGCGTCTATCTGTTTGTCTCCAACACACACACATTCACATTCAGACACACTGTTTGAACAGCATGGTGTCCTAAAACTATAGATTACATTATTCTACAAGGAAACTGCATTGTGCAATAAACTTCGAGAAAAACACAAAAATATGTTTTTATAAAAGATATTGAAGAATCAGTTGGCTAAACTCTTTTTGACCTACACAAATATTGTTTTCTAGCATCACTTTAACATTTCTACGGCGAAAATCTGCATTTTTTGTATGATGGCACAACCAGGTAACAACGCCCCTGCAGTTGCACGGGAATGCCATATTATAGGTAACGTTTTTCAAGGAAATTACCATATGTGAAAATATGCACTAGCTCACACACACAAACACAAAGAATATGCACCCCTCCATCTCTCTCACACACATGCGTTCTGCTCTGTTTATGCATTGCATCATTCACCCTGCTGACATAATCTAGCATAACATAAAACTCTCATTAATTCAGTATTATTTCAGCATTCAGTAATTCATCATTGGCGATTTATGATTAAGCAAACTGTCACACTACCATGCAGTCTCATTCATCAAACATTTGCATGGGAATGTTTAACTTTGGCCTGGAATGAAACCTTGATGGGGGGTGTGCTTTGCTCTCTATGGCTTCCGTTGACGAGTGGAAATCAGTCGCTTTGTCCTTCCGCGGCTTTGTTTTTTTGAGTTTCCTTTCCATTTACTGTGGTATCATTTAGACTCAGCTCAGATCAACCAATCTACCGCTCCCTGACACACACCGGAGGTAGATTTAATACAGTGTCAAAAATAAGGAATTTGGTATGGGCTCTGTTTTTTTTCAATGCCATGTGGAGGGATGATTTCTTTTCTCCTGCAGTGTATCAAAAAGTGTCACTTCTGGCGCCGTTTTGAAGTAGCCTGCCATGACCGTTGCCAAAGATCTAATTGCACTTGCTCGCAGCTGCAGCATGATTGCCGTGGAAATGAAATTGAAAATATTATCTGTTGCTTATATTAGCAACATACACAAACAGAGGGACATAGAAAGTATGTGAGGAAATAGAAGTACATCCAGGTTTTTCTACTACAATATGTATGTGTTTCAAACCTGATGTTGCTTCCCAATCCGTACTGGAAACCCGATTGGTTCTGCTCATGTGCAAATGTGCAGCTACTTCCTGTCACTGCTGTCATTTTATGGTGCTTTTGAAAATTTGAAAACCCTTGATCATTCAAATTTAAATGTATGTACTTTTTGTTTCAACGCATTTTGTTTCAAGGCACTTTGACTCGACTAGTTAAGTAAAATGCATAACATCGGAGCGTAACACTTCCTAACAATGACTAGAAAATGAGCTCACAATGGTTTTTCTGTGTGTTGATTTGTAATTTAAAAAGTAAATCCATGCATAATTTCCTGCTCAATACCATGTTTAACATTGGTCATTCTATTACAATTATGCTCAGGGTTGACTGTCATGTAAGAATCCCTATCATATCTCCAAACCATTATTATGCACATGCCCAGTGTATTAAACCATCATATCAGAATAATGGATCTCAAAGGACACTGCCCGCTGTGACATGCCGTTAAATTGATTCTCATTTATCTTTTTGTCTGAATATTAAAATGCAGTGCCATAACTGCAAAATGCCATTTTAATAACTAATCATTAGAGCTTGTCGGCGGCTCGCACTGTAAGGACTGCTACCATCACAATTCCCTACATGAAGGTGGACTTCTTTAGATAGAACAAATGTGTTATTTTAAATACTATCTGAATGCCTTTTTATATAATAGCGTTGTATTGTTCTTCGTCTCTATGTATACTTTGCTGTAACAACGCAAATGTCCCCTTTGTGGGATGAATAAAGGAATCCTGATTCTGAATTCAAGTTGTACATTCAGCCCTTCAAATATTATTACTGACTTAGAAATTGTAATTTGGCTGAAGGGGTTTTTCAGTGCGAGCGACAGCATTATGCACAAGTATATGGATGTGTATCAGGTTCCATAATTCAACATTACATGAATAAATATGAAATAAAACATATATGAATACATTGTTAAAAATATATGACGGGATAATGAATACAAAAATATGAATATAAATAATTGAAACTCAAAGCTTGATCTTGAAATGTATGTAATCCTACTTATTGCAATGTATTTTTTAAACAGCAACTTTTATGGGAATTTATAACCGTATTTTATTTGATCATATGAAATCCCCCTCTTTCAAAGGCCTTATAACACTTATACTGTATTTCCTGCCAGCTAATATTTTTCTAATCTCATTTTTAATGTCACCTTTGTATTTAATAACTTCACTTTTAATAATGTCACTTTTTATTTTGTAATCAATCTTTCATGTCACTTTTTCAAAATCTCTCTTTGCATATTACCTTTTATTCAATGATGAATAATGTGACTTTTTATCTCGTAATCTAACATTTAATGTCCCTTTTTATTTCATAATGTCACTTTAAAGGTCAGTTTTTATTTCCAAATGTCACTTTATTTATTTCTGGTCACTCTTAATGACACAAATGTGGTCCTCATCGTTTCACATTGCAGCCAATCACAAGCCCCCTGTCTCTAAAACCAGGAAGCTCAACAACTACAAGCAGATCAAGCCAGTTAGACATGTATGATTGACACAGTGGCAATGTAGGACCACTCCGGAGTCAGTGAGCAGCTGCCTGACGCACTGCCAGAAGTTAGAAAGTAAGTGGAAGAGAACCACCAGCAACAAAGCCAAAACAGAGCCATAACATAAGCATGGACATTAAGTGCATAACCACAACAGATATAGTTGCTAGTCCAGTTTATTTCTGTGTATTGCTTTTATTTTTCTTTATAAATTCACATATTTCTTTTGAAGCTACCGCATCACGCTCAGTTGCACCACATGTTTTTCTTTCTCATTTCTTTCCTGCTCACTCTTCTAACTGCTGCAATAACCCAGTTGCTCCTCAGGGAAGATTAAAGATTCATCACATCTTATTTGTAATAACGTTCGGCGGGCCATTGTCTGGCTACTTACTGCCGATGTGAAGGTAGATGGTGTCACGCCTCTCTCCGTGCGGGTTCTGGAAGCAGCTGTAGAGGCCGTTGTGTCCCAGGTCCACCTCGGTCAGCATCAGTCGGGGACCCTCTAGGTGGTGCTGGGCCTTCACGTCCGTCCCGTTCACCTTCCATGACACCGACGCGTCGTTGTCCAGGGAGCCGCATTGCATGGTGACATCACTGCCCATTCGCTCATACTGGTTCCTCGCAACTGGAGATACACAGAGGCAGAGATTTAGGTTAAATAATATAATTATATCGGCATGTACAACAAGCTAGATATTCTGTCTGGGGACGTCCCTAGGTGACAGTTATACTAGTCCCTCTAGCATAAAAGGAGAATAGTGTAAGAAAGTTATATTTTAACTAAATGTGTTTGGGTTATTCATTACTCTAACCTTAACCACATATCTGTAGTTGCAGTGAATGACCAATAGAAACATATTAACCATTTGTTGTACAACTCATAAAATACAATAACCTCAAACAACAGTTAGTTTAATATCTTTTCAAAAGTTATTACTCATTTTTTTGGGGGCATTGTACCACTTATGTTCAGACACGGGTCAAATGGTGGTTTCTACTGTACATGCATACACTCTTTAAAAAAGAATACTTCTATCTCGAAAGGAAACACCTTGGTTAGGTTGATGTTTGGGTTTGGTTAAAATGACTAGGGAGATGGCCAAGTTAACTGTGAAAGAGGTAAACATTTTGGGTTTCAAAAAAGTCTCAATTGGACGTTTGTTTTGTTTCACAGTTACGTGACAGTAAATCATAACGATGAAAGTGGTGTTACTTAGGTACAAACAATGTGGGACATTTAAACAAAAACATTTATATAACGCAAGATAAAATAAAATGTTATTTATAAATGAATAAAATAATGGATCACAATTACTTGGAATACACCAAAGCTGATTGCAAAGGATGTAGATGAACTACATAGCATTGCTTTAGGTAGCTAAAGCAACAAACTGTGCATGAATTTGGCTTTCGTAAACACCTCTGAGTTCAAAAATCACAATTTAACACTGAGCACAGAATGGGAAAAGAAAAGGTTTTCCTCCATGCAGTGAGCAAGATTTAGTTTCACCAGAGACAAAGAGGAGAGGCATGCAGAACAATGCTATTTTTCTTTCAAAACTGGAGAGTTTCCATTTTAGTCACTCCCTTCTCTGACTTGTGTTACCCGTGTTGCTTTTATCCTCAAATGAGCGACCTGGCTGCCAACACTGCTTTAGTCCCGGGGGTCACTAAAGTTGTGTGGACCGTGACCCTTGGGGGGTTAAGGGATATATGCGAGCCTGATTGGTGTTTTAGACAAGACACTGGGGTTAGTAGCCCCGCTCTGTTTACAAGTCCCACGGGGACACACCAAGTGTAGGCCTCAGATTAACACTTAAACACTGAGGATCAGCAGCACAACAAGAGACAACAATGAAATATTGATCCCCATCTTTGGAAAAGCTCTCGTCTACAAAGAAAAAAAAAAGTGCCCCTGAATCAGACGCTGTCGAGATCCCTGTGTTACTGTGACGTCTCACTCCCTGTCTTTTTTCGTGTTTCCCCTCCATCTTTTCACTCCCACTACAATGCCTCTGGTTTTTCTGTTTTCCGCCGGAGCTAGCTTCCTTCTCTGGATGTACCACAGCTGATACAGATGTCAAACGTAGTGTTTCATGTATATTTCATGTCCCAAAACGGAGCCATTTATTATTAATAGCACAAGATCCCCGTCCCCATTAACATTAACCTGACACTGTTTGTTCGCTCTATCTTCCTCTCTATCTGTCGCTCATCCTCCCCCACAACTTCCCCAGCACTTTCACCCTTCGCTCACCGTCTTTTATCCATGGGGTATATTTTTTTTATCTCTTCTTTTGTCTGTCCATCCCAGTTTTTTCTGCATGCCTGCTCACCCCATTTCACCGAGTCCAAATAATGTGCGTGCATAAGCATGGTGGTGGCAAGAAATGCCAATTTCCTTTGATCTCCCCCTCTGTTGAGTCACTTTGAATTGGATGTGTGACTTTATTTACATAAAAACTTATTTGCATCTCAGTTAAAAGAAAAAAAGTTTGGGACTTTGATGTTAGCTTTGCTGCTGGTGCACTTTCTTTTTTGTTACAACTAAGAAGAGAAAGTTTTCCGCATTATACTGGAGTTTCTGAGAGCATCATTATTCTATGGGGTATACTGTAGTTATAAAATCTACTAAATTATCAAAGGGAGAGACTGTATTATTAAAAACACATTTATTCAATCTGAAAAGGTCCCTGGCTTAATATTCCTCTCACGGTCTATAGTGGCATTAGGTTGTCTTAGGAAAGGGAAATCATGAAATTTTCCAGCTGCTGTCATCAGAAAGGAGTATTTACTGTCGGAAGGAGCATGCCCAAAGAATATTTTGCTGAAATGACCTTTTTGCAGCTTTTACCAGTGGAAGTCCTTGACTGTTGTACCTTCTCTCTTCTGCTGCCACATCCTATCCTCCTCATCTGCTCAGATTGCATCACTCTCTCTGTAAATCTCAGTCCTTTCCGATATCCATTCTTCTCTGTAGCCTTTGCTCCTTCTCCCTCTCGCTGTGTTTCGTTTCTGTCCTCTACCTTGAACTTCTTCTTTTATATCCCCAGTCGGATCAGAGATAACCTTCCTCTAACTGTATGAGCTCTCCCTTTGTGCTTGTTTCATAGTGTCTATTATAAATAATTACATCATAACGTACTGCAGTTTAGCATGGCAATAGTATTGCTGCAAGACGCTGCCATCAAAGTACTTGAATTCACAAATATGGACCCAACCACGCGTAAAACTGACAAACAAACTTTACAAACAGCTATTTCTTTATGCTTTGTGCACCCATAGCTTATTCATAATACAACAAACACATTGTATTTGTCTTGTTTTATGTATTATTGTAAATACTAGCTATTGTTTTTTACTTCTGCCACGTCTATGGCATTCAGCAACATACATAATAAACATTAGCTTTACATCCAGGAGCTACCCTCTATGATGTGCAATCACTTCCTGTTTCCTTCCATCTTTGCCTTTGTTTATCCTTCAGTAAACTATTTCCACTGTCTGCTTTTCCCTTGTTCTTGTTGTCCATTTCCCTCTCAACTCTCCCTCACCTATAGTACTCTCACTTCCGAAGCTTTAAGCATTCATCGGCAGTCAATCGCTGCTCTTGAGTATTCTGTACACACATGCAATGCAATGGAATCACAAGCAGCTACAGTTATGAGGACACTCATGTACTCACACACGTATGCACAGGCTCTCGCAGCAGCCTGCATAATGTCCTCATGCCTCATCAGCATACAGACTAGCAGGCCTAATAACCATAATGACATTCAGCTCAAGTGCTATCGATCTCTTGGTAATAGACAGGGCATTTTAAGCAGCGCTGGAACACTGTTATTCACTGGACAACGAGAATGAAAATCATCTATGTCCTTCACAACGCTAACAGTTCACTATTTGTACTCATTATTCTCCTTATTAATGCTGATGCCGACTGACAGGCCTTTGTGATTTAACTGATTATAATTCTCCTGGAGGAGTTATATTCACAAAGGTTTGTGCACTTTGTGGAGGCTCAATCAAGTGAGTTACACCAGTGATAAAATACCGCTTCATAAGAGAAAACAAACAATGACTGAAAACAGAATTGAGGTACATACATATCACTGCAACTGAACGTTTTCTAATGTGACTTTCAGAGTATTGAACTGGTTCAAAAGACAGCTTAATTATATAACATGACATTCATTTTGTATTCTAGTAAGAACTGAACAATTATTTTCATTAAGTAGATATGTCAGAAGGCTCAAAGGTTTCTGAAGCAGATTTTTCTAACCCCAAACCCTTTTTCTAAGATATTTTTTGGGGCTGGAGTGTGCCTTTACAAGAGACACAGTGTCGAAAGGGTGAAATAAAGGGATGACACAACCTGATGTTTTTTGCAGGTTTGAGAGTCGAACCAACTGAGCTATACGGCGGCATTTTTAGAGCAAGTTTTGATCAAAAATAACATTGTTTTGTATTTGAAAGGTTGAATTTATATTAATGGTTGTTTCATAAATGTGTCTGATCGTATCACGGCAGGTTTGTGTTATAAAAAGCAAGATTACTTCCAAACTTTCGGCTACACTAACATTGCGTAATTATAACATACCTGATATAGAAAAAGCATGCTGACAGAACCAGCTGTGGATCCATCCTGCATATAAAGTTCATACGAAACCAAATGAATTTAAATTTGTCTGTTTTTAGGTTTAGATAAAATGTCAAATCTGTCATATCTGAAACTTAGAATTTATAAAAGAAAATGTAGTAAAGGTTTTCGTTTAGAATATGTTTGAGTTGTATGCAGTTGTTTTACGACTTTGAAAAATAGTAGGGCACAATGGGGCTCGAGGGGTTACCAGTGAGATGCAACTATTTTCTCGCCATCACATGGAGGTGCAACGTTTTATTCATAGTAGGATTCTGCAAGGCACCGAGTGCGTTGTAGTTCTTATGCAGCCCTGTGGTGTTTTCCCAGAGCAGAACATTAGCATAAGGAGGTCATGTTGTGAGGTCACTGCTGTTAAGACCTGCAGGACCTTACAAGCACAGTTCACATATTCACACAAACCCGCGGGCAGTGAACTGCATGTATGGCTCCGTGGGCTATTTACTAAACTGACATGAAGGATGAACACACATAAGACTCTGCTCATACATAATGTAGATACATACAAAGTCCACAAGTCAGAAGTGAACATAAACACTCATGGGAATATGCACAATGTTGTATTAACCGTATACACACAATGAGAAACACAAATATGTGCACACACTCACAATAGTCCTTATTAAACATAATGCCGTACAACAACTTTTTGTTGGGTCAGATTCTTAGTCCATGTGTGTTCAACCTAACAGTGGAGGTCAACAAAAGAACATTTCTGATTGAGAAGTGGAAAACAATATTGGCAGTTGGTTGTAAAGAAAGAGAATAAGACTAACAAGGAAAGGAAAAGGTCACAATGGTAGTTTAAAAGTGGAAATTAAAGATGACAAATGCACATTTTCCAGGCTCATACTGTACATGTCGTTTGGCTTTCCACTGTAACTTGTTTACATGCTTTTTTAGTTTAAAAATCACATTATTTTTCCCATAATGTCCATCTGAATATAGCTGTATTCACACTCGGTGTCAAACGCTTCGTTTTAGTGCCTGTCTCTTTAAGGCCGGCAACCCTAAAAAAAACCCAGCTCTGATTGGCTTGCAAGAAAAACTGCAAGGCGTAGTTTTTAAAACCTGGGTGGAGATATTCAAATAGGGGGTGGTAGATTGTAATGATCCAGCATGCGACAAGAAAGGGAGCCAAATCTGAATAGCCTATTGAATCCCATGTTATCTGACCGAGGTAAACAAGAAAAAAGGGCTTGCGCTATCTTATTTCCTTCCATCTATGGGTTGGTAGGCACGCCAAATTGCCAGAGAGTGAGTTTGCCCTCTTTGTAAAAGCACAAAGAGATATTCGGTGAGGTACAGAAAAGAGCCAATGTAGTGTTTGCTTTACGTGACGGAAGGATGTATCTTAATTAACCGTAATTCAACCAGAAAGGTCATGTAAGGGCAAATGATGGTTGGCCGAGTGTCAGAGAGGATATTTGTCAGAAAAAGTGGCCCCACTGTTTGATTTGATTAAACACTGATGTGATTACTTGTTCAAACATCAAGAGCCATCGGGCATGACACCGTTTTACCTTTCTATTGCAGAAGCATTAAACCTCTACTCAAGATGGGAGGACATTGATTCAGAGAAGGGGATTATGTGAAGGCTTACTGGACTGCAAGTACATTGTTGTAGTGACTTAATGTCCTTCTCAAAATGTCAAATGAGAATAAGACAACAAGTTGCTTTAACCGCAGAATTAGCACTACGGAATACTCAGAGCTGTTCTTGTAATGGAGATGTGGATTGTTTTAAAAGGCACTGCAAATTATATGGGTTTTAGTTCATATTGATATATTTGGGAATGAAAGCAAATAGCCTACTTGGTGTTTGGAATGATGAAATGTCATCACTGGTTTCAGAAAATAGTTAATTGAATGTTAGACGAGTTGTAAAGCGGTAAATGGAATTGTAAAATAATTGCCGTTGGCTAATACCTGCACGCACAAGGCCTATTATTATGTCTTTGTAAAAGAGTATTTCACTGAGCCATCACAAGGTGAGTTCTCTAAACTCACATTGTCTTATGTAAGTTTATTATTTTACATTCTTTCTCACAAACAAGGATATGCTGCTACCTGCTAAAACATAATCCAGTTATTATCCAAATCTAGTTTTTATATAATTATTACAAAATTACTTGGACATTTCTCTAGTTGATATATTAATCTAATTTAAATAAATGCTCCGTAAACAAAGACAATACAGTAACTTTGTAAACTAAATTGTGATTTAATTGGTTTATTTAATAATTATTAAATGGTTGCATTGTATTAAATGCAACAACACTAAACAAAAAAATACACACAAATGAGAAAACAGCAATACATGAGGATTATATATCTGTCGCTGGCTAACCTGCTCTCTAAATATCCGTACTGGCAATTGGGAAAAAAACCATCTCCAACCACTATCTCAGGCTCCACAAGGTAATTCAAGAAATATCCCTCTGTAAGAGTAAAAGGTGGTTTAACTTCTTCATTAACATTCACGATCACGTTTTCCTAACGGGGACTACTGCACTGTCAACACCAGTGAATACTAAACTCAAACGGATATATTCAGAGACATATCTAGCATACACACACACGCACACGCACACACACACACACACCATCTCAACTACATTAGAAAATAGATGCATTTTGATTATGGACCATCTGTGTGAGCCTGTGTGTGTGTATGTATGCGTTTCAATTTACAGAATATATCTGACTCACATGTCGGGGATTGTGGCTCTATCATTCCGCATCTGCGACTTCACTCGGCTGTGTGTGTGTGTGTGTGTTTAAAGTGTGTGCTTGTGTGAATAACCAGCTGTAAGTTACGAGCCAACTCCACAAGAACCGCGTGAAATGAAATTGAAGTTCAACGCTGGCATCCTGATTTACCATCTCGAAAGTGTTCTATTCCCTGCGTTCCTGTGTTTGTGCGTGATAGCATGTGTGCTTGACAAAGTGTAGTTATCCGTGTGTGTGTGTGTGTGTGTGTGTGTGTGTGTGTGCGGGTAGCCCTCCTATTGGATTCATTGGCATGTGCATATCAGGCCGTGCCGCTTTCCAGCCGGGCTGTAACTCACTTTAACATTTATCAGCGAATCACATTTGTATGCCTAAGGGTAGCTGTGCCTTTTGAAAGTCCAACAGTAAAATATTGGATTGGCTAACACACAGAGATAGAGCCCAGGAGTATTATCAGTTTAGGTTGAGAAGATCAGATTTTTTCACTCTGGTGGCTGCACATGCTGATTCTGCCCGGGCCATCTATACTGACGCAGAGAAATACAATGCACACAGTTAAACACTGATTGGTAGAGCGGTGATTATCGATCTCATTTTCTGCAAAGAGAAACCTATTTTCTTCTACTGCGGTTTCACTTTAATTGAAAAGCTGAATTTAAGGGATTATTTTTTATCATAAAGGCCTAAAATAATATGTATTGTTAATGCATGACTACTTGAATGGACGGTTTTTATTTTAGATGTATGGCCACAACTTCTAATGCACTCTCACTTTGGGAAATAGATAGGAAAACATGCACAGTAGGCTCACAATGCACTACTCTGAACAGGGGTAGCTTCAAAACCCATTTTAACTAGTAAAAAACAAATCAATATCAGTTTATGTGTGCGCCATATTAAGAATATTTTCACTGCTATACTTTCTCATCAGAAAACCGTTTTTGTCGAGAAATAAAAGCAATTCAATCTATTTTTTAAAGCCCCCACACTATAGTTGACAAAAATGGTTGTTTTAACTAGCGAAACAGGGTTGCTCGTCTACTGTGTTTTTGTTTGTGTTGTTGTAAAACTTTGGCGAGTTCAAACTAAGTCTTTGTGAACACCAAAGTCCCAAAAAACAAACAAATCATCTAACCAATAGAGGTAGTCGTAAGCCAGAAAACTCTTGTGTTTTGTGAGGTGAAAATAGCAGTTTTTGTCAATGGAGTCTGGTGGCTTTAGACAAAGAAGACATAACAGCTTTTGTTTCCCGCCAAAAATGGTTAACTGTCGTCTGAGCTTCAGAACACCAACCACCAGGCAAACAATTGGCCGATATATTTCTCCTATCCTATTGTTTTTAATTTGAAAGCACAACATGCATTACCAAATCAATCCATCTGCTATATGTATTATTCAGGGTAGGTAGTAAGTAGAGGGCACTAACGATTTATGGGATCACACATGGGTTATTGGTGTATGATTGGGCTGTTGCTCAGGGCCTCTTATTCTCCATCTCTCCGTCAGCTTTCGGCCTTCACTCGTCTTTTCATTGTCTTCTGAGCACGGACACTCAGCTATCCAGATAAATCCACAATCATTTCAAATCATTATGCCACCCCCAAGCCACACATATATTACATAGTATTTCCACTCTTATTATTTCCTTGCGAATATTCTTCACATGCTGCTCAAAAACGTTGTTTGTCTTCAATGTGAATAGTAGCTCTGAAGCTGTATATAATACGAATATAAAGGCTTCAATGGTTGAGAAACAGGAGATTTTTTTCAAGACATAGTGTCAAACAAATTTAAAGCGCTTTTTTGACTGTTCACTTTATGAATGATTATTCAAAAGTCATGTGTTTGGCCCTACGGTCATTTAACATGCAATGACTGCAGAAATATTGGTGTTTATCCTTTCAAATAAGGAGATCAGCCTCTTTTTGATAGTAGTGAATTGAACTGAATGGTCTTTTTTGGCTTTGGACTGACAAATAAGACACTGTATGACATTGCCTTGGACTCTGAGAAACTGGGATGATCCTTTCCAATATTTTCTGACTTTTATCCCAAACAAAAAGTCAAGATTAAAATGACTGTTATTCGCAGCCTTCAAAAAGACTTCTGGGCAATATTGACGACTCAGAAAAGGCTTACGGAAATACAAAAAAAAGTCTTTGCAAAGGAAATTGTATTTTTTGAACCCAGAAGTTGCTATTGGCATTATTAGTACAAAAATGTATCAGAATACTTATGACTTACAGCCCGTAGTAATGGATGCTCATGTAATTTGCATTTTTGTGCACTGAGACGTAGAGGTCAACAAGTTGATATTCTTTATTTTCTTCCCCACCCTGTATTTCTGATCATTTTTTACACTCACACTTTTTCTTGCCTCTGTCAGCATGCGACAGAGCTGGTTAGGCTGGCTCCTCACATTATTTCCCATGCAGTATGACAGAGCATAAATGCTAAATCCGCCCCCCGCCGGCAATTTACAACAGAGATCAGATTAACTCCTGTATGACATAATAAGCATTGCAATACACTGCTTTTGACACTTCCAAGGCCGCGCGCGTACTAACCAACACAGATGCTCTGTAGATCCCGGTCCACGTGTAGTGTACACTCACACGCAGGGGCCACACAGGCGCCAAAAAACAAACACGCTTTGGATTGAAGTATGCACAAAAATACACACTTCTGCCCCCACCCACACACGCACACACTTCCTCTGCAAACATCTTGGAATTAAGTTATCACTTCATCCTCTGCTGTCTCTTTCCCATAGAGAGATTAACATTCACGCTCTCTTTCTCTGCCTCTCCTTTCATGTGAGGCAGCTGCAGCTGTGGAAGTGTGTGTGAATGTGTGTTTTCTGTGCATGAGTCAGGGCAACCGACGCTCAAATAAATCCACTTCCTGTTTCCTGACATCTTATTTTGGACCCGCCGCCACACATGTAGACAGTGTTGTGTGTCATCGCCCTCATCCTCTGGCTTGCAGAAGCCACTGGAGGAGATTTGTAGGCAACTGGGTTAATTGATACTTCACATTTTTAGATGTCTATGTTCTGTGAGCGTGGAAGCAAGAGAGATAAGGGGAGGATATAGGAGAAAGGAGTTATAGGAGAGAAAACGGGGACAGCGCAGGAGGGAGGAATAATTGTTGAGAGCGAGTAGGCCAGTTAATATTTTACAAGCCCCGGATTAGAGTGGTCATGAAATGAGGAATGGGAGATGGATTCCTGAGACTCGGCTACAGGGAGATGGAGAGAATAAGGAGCGGGACAGCTGGATAACACTGCTTTGATCAGAAACATCTGTAGGATTCCACGGCAGAGAGAGAGAGAGAGAAAAAACAGCGACTGGTGGGAGAGATGTGTGCATCCGGCTACATTTGTTTGTCTGGACAAAATTAGGGCGGACTCCCTATCTTTCGTTTCTTATCAGCTCAAGTATCTTCAGCTAAAAAGGGGTCTAGCACAGGGATTTGCATGTTGGAACCTAAACTACAAATAGATATTCATTGAGTTATTTTGAAGGAACAGATTGGTTAAAATGTTTTTCACCAACTGTTTGACCACTGCATATCCAAAACATGTTGCATGTAGTAGGAGAACACTGATGAGCAACCACAAAACACATTAGAGCTGCTGCAATTATGAAAATCACTGTTCAGTCAGTTATTCTGAGAACAATAGAGTTAACCATGTGGATTCGTAAATTGAGTAAATATTTAAGTGAATTGTTCGTATAGTTTCTTAGCCTCTCAGATATGGATATTTCCTGATTCCCCCTAAAATATCAAAACCACTTAAATATCTTGGCTTGGACTAAGAAGAATTACTACGAATTTGAGAAAGTTATTCTCTGAGGTTTTTTTTATGTGCAAACGATCAATTGATTTATAATGAAGATAATTTCCCAATCTCTGGATATTGTAAATGATTGTAAGTTTGAGCCATAATGTACATTTCCATCCAACCGTGACACATTTGGACGGTACAGGGAAAATTAAAATGCATGTATTATCTTTAATTATAATTTTCACCCTAAAATTGATATAAATATTATTCATCATTTAAAACCAAGCACAGTGTGTCCTACATACAAATACATATATATTGAATACAGTATTTGCGTAATACTGATGACCTTTTCCCAAACTCCCACACTGAATAGATTCCCACCCAGGCAGATGCTGGTTTCAGTTCCACCGTGTTAAAAGAGTTCTTCAGTTTAATGGTGGTAATCCATCATAGTGAACATCACAGCCCCATTACGTTCTGTCACGTCAGCAAAGAGCCAAATCTCAACTCCTAATTTACATTTTGTTGACCCACCATGAGGTTATTGAAGCCGTCTTAAGCCATACTGGCTATCTCAGCTCGCAGCAGACTGTAATCAGTGGAGAGAAATACAAGCCAAGGCGTCCACAGTGCTGAGATATGAATGGATAATCCACACCATAATTATGCTGGTGTATTTCCAAAGCCAAAAAGAAGATTTTTTAGAAGAAAATAAAAATGATATGAAGTGCAATATCAGTAGCAGAATCACAGCCCTTCGAAAGGGGATTTGAGATTGTTATTATCTGCTTTTATAATGAATCGTTATCTAATATATGACTCCCCTTTGGCGAGACTGTATAATAATGATAATCACACATAAGCCTGGAGAAACCTCCCTCGCAGTCCTAATCTTATTGTTTAATAACAGGGCTAACATTGCTCTAAGCCTTCCGCGAGAGCAACACTCTGAAGGTCATTGCTAATGCTACGCTGCTCATCTATTAAACCCAATGAAGGGAATACATAGAGAAGAGAAGAACAAAGAACAAGGAGATAGTGGGTGAAGAGAGAGGAAAGTAAAGGAGGATAGAGTAAAGGGCATATGAGAGGGGTCACCGAGGAAGTTAACAAGGGGATGAAAGAAAGTCTGAAATGATAAGTGGGTGAAATGGGAGATAAAGGGGGGGGAAAGAGATGGGGACGGAGAGAGAAATGATCGCCTTAATTAATGGACTGTAATATACGACAATATTCCAGGGTTCCAAGATAATATCGGCAGAAATTACAGCCTTCATCACGGGAACACTGTGCAAATATACGCTGACCTTGACCGAGGCGGTGGAGTGGCAAGGAAATATGAAACCTTGACAGGATCTAAATGTGTCTTGACCGCAATAAAAAGTTATGATAGCTCCAATTATGAAAGAAGCTGATGAAAAGGTTTTTATTTCTTCCTGATTAAAATCTGCTGCCATCACTGGTCTGGAATCCATACCAGAAGAACGCTTTGCATAAGTAATTTGGTCTGCCAAGTTGAATTTTAAACACTTGAGAAAGTCATTTGTATTTATTTGTAACTCAACTTACTTTGGACAATACTTTCTGGCTATTTTATAAGGAGGAAATATCAGTCGTATCTACATAAAAGGAGTATTTTGTTCTTTGAAACATGAATGAGAAATGTTCCTTAGCATGAACCCCAACTTATTATACTTCATCTTATTAATTAATTCCGGAAGACGTTCCAGCCCATAAAGAGCAGCCAAAATTAAGGATTTAGGGATGTTGAATGGGTGTCTTACACTCAAAATTAACCATAATGACATATGTCTGGCTTGTTCATTTGTTTCAGACAGTCAAACAATGGTATTAGTATATATCAAACGTTCTTAACATTGAATGGTTTGGGACCTCAATATACAGCAGGTCCGAAGCTGCTTTCAGTTTTTATGCACTGCACAAATGGAACAAACTTCCAGAAAACCGAAGGTCTTCACCCACCCGGAGTTCTTTTAAGTTGAGGCTAAAAACCTTTCTTTTTACAGCTGCTTACCCATAAATCATTTAACAAGTTGTATGCATACCCTTTTAGCAACACCTACTGTATTTGCAATGTTGATTGTAAACTATCCTGTATATCTTGTATGCATGTTTTTATGAATCTGTTTTTTCACTGTCTTTTTTTCTTCTTACATGTAAAGTACTTTGAACTGCCTCTGTGTCTGAACATGTACTATATAAATAAACGTCCCTTACCTTAACTGATCACTATGTAAGATAGCTAATGAATAAGTGAGTAGTGAGTATTTGTTGAATGATGGAAAATGTATCCTCCATGACTGCTACATATTGATATTCAGTTTGTACAGCAGGTCCATTTCTTTGCAAAGGGTGTAGTGATACATATATATATATTTTAAACATCATTTCAAATGAGTAATAATACTATGTGAAACACTGGGAAGTATATCACAAAATGGCACATATGTGCATGTGGAAAGCATATAAGTTATTTATTTCCTGCTGCTGAACCCCAGTGTGCAGTAGCTGCCATGGAGCCATCAATCAGCCGATGCTTGGATCAGCAATCAGCCTGGTTCCTCAAGCTGTTGCTACGACGGCTAAATGGAGCGCGAGCACGACTCAAACCACAGGACAGTAGAGCTTCCAATGTTTTTAGAGTTGATGATGAAAGGACCACCACTCCAGGCGGACTCGGGACTATTTCCCTGTAGGTGCAGAACAATACAAGGATGATTTTCTTTCCTCCGTGGCTGTGTGCTCTTGGTGTCGGCCGTGTGACTGTTTTCCAAGTACTGCTGGGTGCCGAGGGACCCTCACATGAGTAGGTCTGAAGCTGCAATCAATCATGTGTGACTGTAGAAATGTGGCAATACACACAGTGTTGGCAGTAACCGACACGCACTGAATCACAAACACACACCAACCAACGTGCATGTCCACCTGCTTTCTTTTTTATCTCTCGATGCAGGTACACAAAAAGCAAGGTGTGATGGGAAAAAGGAGCCTCACACATCCTCTCGCATTGGTAATCCAAGCAGCCAAGAAATCACAGATTACTACTCCCTCTCCCGAGCTTTGGCCGGCATGCTATGAAGGACTGGAGGGGGAAAAAAAAGGTGTAAAACAAATAACTTTTTCAGGGAGCCCCGGTGTGCACGCACTGAGATTTATTTGAACTGGAGCACAGCCGGCGGTGTTGTTTCTCCGTCCTTAATGCTCAAGTTTACTTTCCGTTTCACGCTCGTCATTTTTCAGAGGAAGAATAATGATGCCCAGCACAAGATTTGCCTCCAATAAAAATCATTATCAGGGAATTATTTTCCTTGACAATATGCTCACTCTTTCACGGTAGCTATCGTGGACAATCTTGACTTCAAAGAGCGGAGAGCAGTCCTTAAACTGCGTACGGTTGTTACGAGTTATAAGGGAATGTAGGTTAATCGATGCTGCAGGTTATAATGATGATTAGGTTACAATTTGAGAGGATGTTTGTGTAACATACGTCAACGGGTGAGCATGTATGTGTATGTTAGCAAGGACCTGCATTTTAAGCCTTTCACACGCACGCACACGCACAACTAGAAAAGAAAGCAGCATTAAGCCGTAGGCATTCACAGCCCAAACGCACGGTATGGAGAACGAGATGTCATGACACAGAATGTAGGTTTTTTAGCTTTCGAAATGTACGCAGTCTATCCATGAGTTCATGTTTATGCTGGCAAACTCCTTGAGAGAATAAAGGCTGAAATAAAAGTGTAGAAATGAGCAAAAAGCATCATTACATCTTAAGAAACATCTGTGACTACATACAGCAGTAGAAGTAACCAGTTTACCATAAAACTTACAATAAACTATGATGTTTTTCAACAGCCTAAGAGACTAACTCAGTATGCAGCATGACACTTTTCATTGTATTATAGAATAGCATCGTTCTGTCATATCATCTCAATGTTTTAGTGTGTTAATGTGTGCATGGTACTATGTACAAAGTACCTGATAAGATTGTGTGCAAGAGGTTAAACTACGCTTATTATACAAAGACATTTGACAAAATAGTACCCACAATAACTTAAGAGTACTTTGTTACGTTCAACCCCTACAGACTTGCAGTCCCAGTCACACATTAAACACACACAAACAGGTTTTCAGGAAATGGGTGATCTCTGCTTTTGCCTCAGTCCAGACGGGATTGAATCAATATGAATAATCTTCCTTTTGGCAAAGGGAATGGAAGTGTTACAATCTAAAGCCTGAACTCGGTTCCTCTTTACTGAAACACATTAGCATTTCTTTCTTTTTAATGAAAATATATATGGGAATTCATTCTAATATGCTCCCCTCAAGCTTTGAATACAAACCGTACTGCACATAAGGAAGCAACTTTGGCGTAACAGTGGAGAATAGACAGTCAATAACAAGCGGAAAGAACTGGCTGGAGTAGACAGCCAAAATCAATAGATTTTCTACCTTAATGTACCCAAAAGTCACTTGTTTCTTCAGCTTGCGTTATTCTTTTCTTTCCTTCTTTCTGTATTTCTGCCAGGCAGCTGGTTAGATATTGAACATAGGTCACAGCCGGTGCTGTCTTTGTTTAGAGATTTGGCAGAGAAGAGCTGAAGAAGCCAGGACCGATTAGCACCATCATCATTGTTGTAATTATTGGCCAAGAACTACAATTATATACATGTTAGGTTCTCTTTTGCAAATTAACCTTAATCCATATTCTCATTGTCCATGTGTGCGTTACACACACCTGCATGTCAGGGTTTGAACTAACGATTATTCAAATCATCGTTTCATCTGCAAATTGAGTTTAGACGTTTGATGGCTAAAATGTCATTAAATAAAATAAATGCACATGCCAGTTTCTCAAAGTCTAATTACCTGTCTTTAAAAGCCTTGTTTTTGACCATCCAAATACAAAGATGTCACGTGAATGTGGTATAGAACAGATAAAAAACAGGAAATCTCCACATTTGAGTGGCTGAAACAACGCTGATGCCACTGCATACACAAACCCAGAAGCCACAGACAGGACAGACGACTGAAACCATAAATATACAGAAATGTCAAAGCTGTAAGAACAGGACAACCATGTCAGAGTATGTTTTCACACATACACATAATGTCAAAATGTGCTGAGTTTATTAAGACTTTGGCCAATATACTTTCCTAGAAACACCAGCACACTCCACTGGCACACGTACTGTATGTGCAGTGACATGTTCTGTATGTGTGGATACATACACACACACACACACACACACACACACACACACACACACACACACACACACACACACACACACACACACACACACACACACACACACACACACACACACACACACACACACACACACACACACACACACACACACACAGGCCCTCTGCCCCTCTGCTTCAGCAGTAAGCCTGTCTGAAGTCTAGCTATAATGACATCCAGGTATGTTTGCTCTTCATTTTGCACGGCTCATCGCAGCTCCAAACAGGGTATCAGCACAGGGGGGGGGGGGTGTCTGGGTGAGTTTATGTGTGTGTGCATCAGATGTGTATATTTGTATTGCCAAAGAAATCACTGTGTCCTTGTGCACATCTGTATGCCAGTATCGGTGTTCACTGCAGCCGCTATATTTGTGTTTGTTCCGAAGTCTACGAGCTCATTTAACCCTAATGTGCATCAGTGTGTTCTCGTGTGTGTGTGTGTGTGTGTGTGTGTGTGTGTGTGTGTGTGTGTGTGTGTGTGTGTGTGTGTGTGTGTGTGTTTGAGAGCGGGCAGGGTTTTTGCCCACATGCGTAGACAGAGCCCTCTCCCCGGCTTGTTGACATTCCAGTAGCTCGGCCTCTCCGTCTGCTCCAAACTCTCCTCTGATTCAACACAGACCTGCCCGCTCCTATACACACACACACACACACATTTTCTACACCTTATTTCCCCGCTATCTTCCTATTGAAAGCACAAGTACGACGTGAGAGTACACGCTTGCCCTGTCCTCTATCAGCACAGATATGCATGTCGAGTTCATCCTTGAGTTTAAGGAGCAGAGTATGCAGTGTGTGTTGTTAATGACGCAGGTGACAGGATGTTTGCTATGACTGTGGCACATTGACGCCTTTTCTAAAGTTAAGTGTGTCTTTACAGAAGACATGACGTTATGCGTTGCAGTCACACGCAAGCATGGTACGGTCCGTCTCCCTTTCACTCTTTCACCTAGGATTTTTTCTCCAAAACTTGGCCGTTTTAGTTGCGATGCTTTGTCTTGTCCCATCATGGTTTTAATGGCTTTACCTAAAATAAAATTGAATTTCATCCTCCAAATGCAACATGGACATACAGGTTCATAAAAACTAATAGTATGAAATGTTGTGAGATACTGGCTATTAATCATGATTTTATCTCACAGAGAAAACAGTTTCCTCCAATACGAGATTGTATGGATACTTTGGACCTTAGAATCTTTGCCGATACCACAAGTCTCCTATGAAACTGTATTTCTTTTGTGTATCGATACACAATTCTCATGTTTAAGCTCTTTTGAATGTTTAGAAACAAGGTGTGCTTGGACGGTAATGGTGACACACAATCATGCCATGGGAATTTCAAAATAAAAGCACATATTCGAGATGGATTTGTATCCATGTTCTCCCTTGCCATCGTTCATCATTGAGTCTTTTTCTCATTATTGTACTATTAAACTCAGAGGTAGGCAATATAAATGTCCAATACATACAAAATGAATTCCCACACCTGGAAATCATCAAGAAATTGGAATTGTATTGGCCATTGTGTAAATGTCTGCTCATTGCTTATCCAGATCCATCGGGTGACCTTTAGAAAATGTGATTTAAGACAACACCACCTTCTCACCTGCCTAATCGAGGTGCTCAAAAGCCAGCGGAAAGCTTTTTCTCACTTATCTGAACATGGAAGGCATGAATGTACATGTCTTAAAGCCATAGGTGAAGACAGGAGCTTTCACGTCTCCTGTGCTTGTTGAAGGAAGGTGTATTATTCAACATTTCCATCCTCTTGAGCACACGAGACCACATATTTCACCTTTATGTTATTGACACCAGTGCTCCTGATGAAAGTCTGACTGTGAGTAATGAGGGTTTGCTTCCAAAAATGAAAGGAAAAAAGCCATTTTAAAAACATAACAATCTCAACTGAGTGAATTTCATGAAAGGAAGGACACATGAGCAGTCTATATGAAAAATGACAATACTTCAACAAATTGCATTTTAAGAAATATCAATTTCAAAGCAAACTTTTCTTTTTGGAATTCCTCCGTTGGCATGAAATGTTGTGGGTTTAATGGAGCTTTTGCTGCACTGAAAAATATGTCAAATGTCAAAGGAAAATTGCCAAATGCCTTTAGACATTTTTTAATGTAGCTATTATACCTGATAAGGCCCAGACGTCACGCCCTAAACTCAAGCAAAAAATATAACCAATTGTATAGAAGTCAATGAGAGAATGGTCCAAGTTCTATAACCTTAGAAACATTTTCTCAGAAGTTTATTTATAACAACCTATTGATCAGTTGTAAGTTATTGTCCCATTGAGAGTTAAATAGAGGGTTGAGCTGCGTATGCTTTTGGGCGGGGGCTACGTTGTGATAAGACAGGTTACTAACATGATGTAGTCCGGTCTTGGTGAAATGTGTGTTCTTTCAAACAACTTAAACCCTTTGTTAGTCTGTTAAAAGGTTAATTAAAGTACATTTGGTTGCCTACAATACCTCATTTGCATGGATTTGGTTGTGTTAACTCCATTCTCTAGCTTCCGGTGAACAACTAAACAAAGATTGTGACGGACAAAACCGTAGTCAACAAACCAATGGGTGACGGCACAGTGAACACATCCATTTCTTATGTAAGATATATAGCTTAAGAAATGCAGAGTTGGTACTGCAAAGGCAGCAGGATTGGTCATTTTTTTAGAGGGAGGTTATGGTTCTGCTTTTAAGGATAGTGGCTGAAGCAACCCATACACAGGCAGATCCTTTGTGTTCACTAATTGCTTCAATTTCACTCTTAAAGCGACCAGAGCTGTTACCTGGTGTGTAAATTGTACGTGTTCCACTGTTATAATGGCCATTGACAGTTAAGTGGGGCAGTAAGCACCGAGGCTGTGATTCATCTGAGGAATCTGACAAAAAGCATGCTGCTCAGTGTCAAGAAATCACACAGGAGAGCTGTTGCCTCGAAATGTCAAAGTGTCCCTAGGAAAGTGAATGCTGTGCTCCACCATCACGTCTGCTTTTGTATCTTTTCTATTATTGTATCTCAGGCGGATGTGAGTGTGCTTAACAGTCAGGGATTAAACCCGGTACCTTTCTCCTGCAGGACCCTGTGACCTTCTCAGAGAAGATGCATATATTGTTTGAGATGGAAAGAAAAGAGGATTAAAGAAGTGATAGCAGATGTAGTGCATGTTGATATGTGAGGAGACAGGGGATAGGAGCAGAAAAGCATGTTATGGCATTACAAAGTCTAAGCAGTTCTAACCAACATCTGCCGAAATGGCAATACACCAACCCAAAAAAAACACATTAATTGCTGATTGTATTGGACTGGGTGGAATTAAAAATCAAAACATGTGTTAACTGCTAATGTCTTAATTAATCATAAGCTAATAACTCCCATGTGCTCTCTGTAAAACACATTAAATAGAAAGAGAAATCATTGTTTATTGTTCATCAACATTACCTGGTTTAATCATCTTAAACCCTATAATTTCCTCTTTATTTTTTCTGTCATAAATCCTTGAATGTTCTAGTTTTTTTGCAATTTTTTTTTAAATAACATTACTTTCTTTCCCTGGGAAAAATATTTTACAAAAAATGTATTGGCTAAACGATTATTTCATAGACATTTACCATTTACCTCGTTCACTTTCGTCCTATAACATACATGTGCTATCTTGAAAAAACACCTGTGCACACACACACACTTCAGGGGGCAACAGTACTTGTGTCCAGTCCAAATTAAAATCCCGCTATATGCTCTCTTTATCATCACAAACGTATTGGGTCTCCTGTGTATGTGTGTGTGTGTGTGTGTGTGTGTGTGTGTGTGTGTGTGTGTGTGTGTGTGTGTGTGTGTGTGTGTGTGTGTGTGTGTGTGTGCGTGTGAGTGTGAGTGTGAGAGTGTGAGTGTGAGTGTGAGTCTGTGTGTGCAACAAACAGGGATAGGGTGGATTTCAGCTATGCTGGCTAGCAGTGATAAGAAGTCTAAATCCCCTACACATTCTCACATGGATGACCAAGTGTAGGGAGCTTCATCTACAGCAAATGAAGGTTCCTTCGAAGGACACAACAAAGGGCACGTGGAATAGAACACCAGGGACGTTTTTTATTTAATTTGGTACATTTCCTCCTCCCTCCGCTTTGATTCAAACATGCTTCACCAGACGTGTATAAATTGGGATTTGTGTTCCCGTATAGTAAACATGTTTGACTACAAACTAAATTATGTGAATGTGTCTTGGTATTAGTTTAGGATTAGAGTTAACCTTTCGGAAAAAGTGCTGAGAAGAGTGAGAAACAGGTGTGAAGCAATAGCAGGATGTGAGATATTGGGTAAGAAATTGTGTTGTTTCTTGTTGCCACTCGTACATAGACACAAACACACACTCTGGCAAGATTAGAAAAATGGAACAGCGCTACCTCAATTCATCACTGTCCTTGTGCCGTTTGGCTTGGCATATACATTTTTCTACAGTGTGAGTGTGTTTGTGTGCAGGAAAGAGGTGCCGAGAACTGCAGACAGAAGGTAATGCTACCTCTACCAGATTACCTGCATCTCTGTGTGTGAGCGAGAGAGCAGCTGTGATAAATATAGTACGTTACTGGTTTGACAGATCAGACTTCATGTTATCCAGCTAAAGAAATATGCCACACACACTCACTGTGCAGGCACGATGGAGTGTGTGGGTTTAGAATGTGATGCTACATGGTTCCAGCTAGCATTTCTGCATTAGATTGTTTTGAATGCCTTTATGCATTTTGTATCATGAATAGAATATTGATTTATTTTCTTTCTTTTTAACTATTTTTTTTAAAATGCCATGTAGAGACTTAAAGGATCTAGAGTTTTGTTAATTTTTTGGACATTTTTGATAATATGATGAGTGCCAATTTACTATTTACTGAAACAATACCTTTGACTAAATGAAAATCATTCAGTTGCATTAGTTTTATATTACTTATTATTTGCTTTAGTTGTGTTAGTAACCACCCCACTCTTTGCTATACTGAGACATCCCTTGGTCTCCATCTGGAGATATAACCCTGTTGCTTGTGTCTAAATGAGATACCCCATCATAATCCCATGGCTGGTCACCTACACTATGACAGGACATTACACTGCGTAATGGCCTGTTAGTCCTGGTGGATTATGCACTGTGGTGTCCCGGGGCAACACTTCAGCTGCATGTCTGACATTGACGGAGCAGGCTGGGCTTCTGTGTCTCGCTTAAGGGCCTTGTGCTTATTGTACAGAGCCATCCTGTTTTCTATTAACAATGGTACAAACTCCAAAACATTAGGATGCTTGCAAAAACCTGAGGCAAGAACAGCTCATTGGAATTTAAGAGCCTGTTTTAAGGTTTGAATTATTATTATGTCTTTGAGGTTTTAAACTATGACTTCTTATTAGGGCCATAGTTAAATGATAAATATAGACCCCAAATCAAGTGATGTGGTTACTTGACAAAAGTGGACACATTTGTTTTCTAGTAAATATGTGAATTCAATCTAGAAGATGTTGGATATTTACCTTACACATGTATTACCTCTTACATATTATCTCACATAATATCCAATTTTCCAAGAGTTGTTCTTAAAAGATGTCCCCCTCCTCCAGCTCTCTAAGTTACTTGTTATTACCAACAGTGGCCTCAATACATCATCGTAGCAAGACACTTTGACTTAGTGTGCTTATATAGTTAAATATGCTCATTCTTCCTGATATGTGTGGTGTTCTTATTATAATGACATATCATCACACGTGAAGCATGTTAAAAGCTGTCAGTACTTTAAAATGTTTATACAAATATTGACCGTTTTGGTTTGGTTGAGACTTGTTTGAGTGGATTATGTAGAAAAATGGGTTTAAAGAAAACATTCCAAGTGCAAAGAAGGACAAAAACAGAAAAAAATGTTTTGGTTTTGCTGGTGCACTAAGCTCTAATGACTACACATTCACAAACGCAGCGTTATGCACTGTGACGCATCAAGAAAGCTGCTCTGCAATGCTAATACTCCTCATGCAGCGACTCAAAGGCTCCCCAATGGACCTCAGCCAATGCACAGGCCCATAAAGTAATTATTTCTAGAAAACAAAATGAGTGTGCCTGTGTTTTTTTTTTTATGTACGTGCATTTCTTCTCCCATGGGAGGAGTTTCTTGTCACCGCCAGTATTCTTTAAGACCCGTGGACTTTCAATATCTCTGAGCTGTAGGCAATGTATTGTCAGCGTGATGGACAAGAAAGCTTCTGGAATTTGAATTTGAAAAGAGAGCAGGGAGGCTATTGTCCCCAGACAATACAGTATGAAGGTTTCGGGAGCTAATGGTTTTCCGTATGAATCCATTCCTACACAGGAAATCACACTTCTACCAAAAAGAGATAGGACTGTCCTTGTACAATGTCACAGATAATAAATAGACAAACACACATACGGTAAAAGACAGACATACACAACAATATGGACACACTTCTCCTCTGCTTTATTCCCTATCTGCCTCTCCTTCTACAAGGACACACCGCTCCTTCAGAGAAGTATTTTTTTTAAGTTCAGTCGCTTTGTTTCTTTGCTACACAGGTTTTGACTTAAAGTGTTGTTATATACCTAGAAACTTCCCTTTTCAAAAAAGTTTTCCAAAAAAGTAGAAAGTGACAGAGACTCAGGAACAAAGTGACAGCACAAGAGAAACCTTTCAGATTTCAGACTACACTAGGAAAAAACCATAATCCTGACAGAAGCCGAGCCCTCCAAGAAATGACAGATCGAATTCACTCCAGGTATTATTTCTTAAGCTGCATTCACATGATACGCAGAATAATATATCTGTGCTGACATTGCCGTTGTGTTTCTATGAAGGGCTCGTCAAAGTTCTAATTGTTTTAACTTCGACCTTGTTACCTTTCAACGTGCAACCAATCAGATAACAGCTGTATGTAGCGGCGCAAACTAGCAGGGGACGTAACAATTAAAAAGGTAACTAGGTAACTGAGCAGTGAGCACAGAGAAAACGTGTGTATCATGTAAATGCAGTTTAAGATTAGGTTAAATCTAACTCAAATAGATCCTTTAACATTTTCAAGATGGGCACAGTTAGGGTTACACTAACTTGCTAAAAGTCATGTGAACTACCTCAAGAGAACTGGACTGGTATTAAACTTTGTAAGGACCCCATGCTAGAGCAAATTCAACCAATGTTGTTTGTGTTAATGTTGCTGTTATATGAAAAATATGTTTCCCCAGCTTTAATACATCATACACAAAGTTATCTGCTCCACTTAAGAGTATTCCTATCTGAATACCCTGAGGCCGGGCTTCGTTTTTAATTCATCTTCTACTTTTGACAAGTGTTGCATGGACTTAATGCAACCATTTATATTCCGTCCAACAGCCCCTGTGAAGCCGCATCCTGTATATCTGTTATTATAAAGTCCTCTGCACCAGTTACTTTCGTACTAGTGTTGATATAAGATTTTGTATTGCTGTCTTTTTCTTTCTGTCATGACGTTTATTGTGCTGTTTTCATTCCAATCTTTTGCCAGCCACACTCAAATTGTTTTTCGTTGTTATTCTGTGCACTTGAGTTAAGAGGAATGACTTTAGCTGAAAGGAATGACAATAAAGTTGAGCTGCATTAAATGAAACTCGAGTTCAATGTGATAAATTGCAATCTCTCCCCCCCTGCCACTCTGTCCAAAGTGTTTCACGCTGAAGTTATTTCTCTCCACAATAGATCAAACTAAATGTGTATATTTAGAAGAGTTACCCCATTGAGGGGACCGAGACCCCTTTTAAGCCTGTGGTGATCCAGTTCCAGTGGCTTGGAACAAAGTTTTATTGCAAAGTAGCATTAGCCAAAAACTCTGCTCATGCTGGCTGGAATTACATTATGTTCCTGGAAACATCAACATATTGAACAGTCTATCAGGAGGAATTGGGGGAACTAGTGGGGTCTCAGTGAGTTTTAATGGCAAGAGAAAACACAACTTGAGATGTAATGGGTTGGATTCAACAAAATGGCTCTGGGAACAGAAAATCCATCTTGCAAATGGTCACTCAATTGAGTATAGGGGACATTCTGTTCATTTACAAATGAAATGTCTTTTTTAATGACTAAAATAAATTGATTTGTTCAGTTGATTTCTTTGAAAGTGCAGGCGGCTCTTTTGTTTCCAATAATCGACCCTGCCTTGTGCTGCTTTTCCCCTGCATGAAACACCAGTGAGCAACTAGACTTCCTTTTGTTTGGTTTTCCATCGGCAGATGTTTTCGACAGTATCAGATACTATATCTTTCAAAATCCCCAAAAGAAATATATTCTTTTGGAAAGTTATGACCATTTTGATGTGGTTTTTCATTAGCATAATGTGTGGGTAGTATTCTTGTTAGACATCTTATTGTCAGAAATTGTCAAGCATGACTAAACAACAACTCCACTATTACTTTATGTGAACATCAAGGGAGAACGGATAAAGCTATTTGTTCTCCCTTGAGTAAGGCTAAAGAATAAACACTTAATTTCATAGGCAGTGACTTTACATTAAAAAAATGAGCTGTCACATGACACTGAAGCTTACTGTGAAAGCAAAAGTGGAACTCAATAAAATAAATATGAATAGCTATATTTATGCATATAGCTACACAACTATATATATAGAAAGCATCCAAAAAGGCATCTCTATGTACATTCAGGAGGCCCTTTCATAGTATGGAAAGCAAAAGTGCTGAGCCTTCTGTTTGTTTGGCGCAGTAATTGGAATAACATTGAGTCTCAGAGCCAAACACAGTATGTTTGAACTGCCGCTTCCTCAGAAGTAATTACTTGATCTAAAATTCTTTATCTCCCTAAATATTTAGCTTTACTTGTATTTCCCTCTGCTACTGTAATGCCTGCACACATACACCTACCCGCATTAGCTGCACAACAGGGAAGTGGAAAGTTAATTAGGGCATTATGACAGCCACAAGAACCACACTCGCAACACTTGTGCAGAAGAAATAGAAAGCATGTCGGGGTCACACGTGTGTTAACCCACACACAACCACAAACAAGTGAGACTGTTAGGCAGATTATAAAACTACATATAACATAAACTAATATTTTAAGATAGGTTGAGAAACAGGTATGTCACACACACACACACACACACACACACACACACACACACACACACACACACACACACACACACACACACACACACACACACACACACACACACACACACACACACACACACACACACACACACACACACACACACACACTCATAGCACTGTTGTATGTTTAGAATTTCATTTACATGTTTGTGTGCTGTGAATAAAACTCTCAGCAACACAAATGTATTGTTCCATTTCTAAAATGCTAACTGCTGTCTGACCCTCAGGCCACCGCAGCACTCTGTTCACTATTTATTTGTCATTAAACACCAGCTGACTGTGACCTGTTGTAAGCCTCATTAGAATACACTTCCAATAATGACTCATATTAGGCAACTCTGTTTTCATCTTCAGAGTGTGTTTCAAAGACAGAACCGCAAGTGGACAGACAGAGCGACGTAAAGGAAAGAGGAAGAAAAAGGTGGCAAGTTGTCAGAGATCACTTTTGTTAAGTGGTGTTGATGAAAGTGAGGCGGGAAGGTATAAGGACACGGAGATGATGAAGACAGGCAGTGGAAAAAACATGTTCTTCATTCATGTTTGTTCTTGTGAACATGGCTCCTTTTCATCATTTGAGAGTCACATGACAAGGACACAGGCACAATGCAATGGGGAGTGATTTTGCAAGGGAACTGGATGAGTTGGTAATGTAACGGTTTTAATTCAGTTTTGGTCCCTTCAGATGACAGGATCTGTCAAACGCAATGGTGGCTTTGATTGTCTTGTTTAAAGACACCTTTAAAAGTGAAGGCACTGCTTTGGGTCAATGTCCTCTTTGGATAAGCTTTTAAGTTCTGTATTCAAGTGCTGAAGCGACAAGTCGGTCAGTTGTTTAATATTAGAACAAGCTAAACTGTTGATGTCAATGTAAAGTGTGTTTAGCTTTATCCATCAAGGAAAAAGAACCTTACTTGGAATCCCTTTTTATGAACTAAATGAGTTTGGAGAGCTGGTCAGGACATACATGCACATGTAAACAGTCGGCCTCAGACAGTGAGATGGGGAGATTCCATATCTTAGAATAAAGGACCGTGATTGGCTAGAAATGGGCCATTACCAGACAGATTGTATCAGACAGTCGGGAACCCTGCGTCTATGCTGGAGCAATTACTGACACTACTACTCACTACTAAACAATAATGGAATCCATGGATATTTGTGTCCTCATATCTCACAATTTGTCTTTGTCTATCGATCAGATGTACTATAAATGGCACATATTTAGGAGAGAGAATGCAAGCTGATTGACAAAAAGGATGCTTCTGTGTCCAAGTAGGGCCATATTTATTTATCATAGCAGCCTCTTTCTTGGACTCAGTTCCAGGTTGATAAAATATAAATATTTATCTGATGTAGCTCCAATTTAGTATTAATACCATGAGTAATTTTGTAGAGGCCAGTGATATAACCACCGTAATGAATGGCCTCACATTGAAGCAACTTGTTTGTATCACTTCTTAACACTTTAAACAGTACTCGTGCCAATCCAAGAACACAACACTCAGGAATGCCAACTACCCTATTTTTTTCTCCGTCTGTCTTTAATTGTTTCATCTGAAAACTTTTCCCACTGTTTCTCTTTCTCTTTTCCTTTAAATGTCGCAAGTATCTCTCTATTATTGCAACATCTTCCTCCTCTCCCTGCCGTCTCCCAAAGCCACTTACAGCGTATTGCATTAGCACTCGAAAAGATATAAACAATTGTTCTTTTGTCCCTCTCTTAAATACCTCTTTCCCAATCCAACAGCCTATCAGTTAAACATCCAGTACTGTAATCTAAGCGCCACTCCAAAGGCAACAATGTAACCTCCATATCAGTGTCAATCGGCCACTCTATCAGCTGCTGAATCTTCTCAGTGCGTCTGGAATCAGAAAGTCGGCCAACTAGTCACTCAATCTTCCCGCTTGGAGGTCCTCCAGAAGGGATACGATACTGTTACGCTGTGCAAACCAACAAGAACCTGTCAGCCCAATCAGCTGACTAAACATGTTGTCAACCATCGAGCCAGCCATCAGAGTAATCAGCTGGTGAGTCAAGTGGCTCTGGGTTGGGGTTGCATTGGTTTCCATAATGGCATTTATTTGGCTGGTGATCCTACTGGTAAACAAAGAGCAAATTCAATTAAAGTGCCTCCTTTATCTCATTATGTTACTTCAGTATGGATTGTTTTAGGCACAACAAACTGTATAAATAATAAAAGTAAAATTCTGTAATGTTGTTCACTTTATAAATGCAAAATTGTTACTTTCAGTTTAAAAGAGCTATAATTTGGCGAGAGAAAATACAATTACAAAGAAAAGCAAGTATTCTTAAAACCGGGAAACATGAATACAAAGTAGAAGAACATTACATCAAAGCCGTGACTGAATAGGATTAGTCGTGCTTCACTTCGCCTCCATGCCAGTCATCCAGTCAGTCTGACTGTAATCCATCTGCCAATCTGGTCAGTCAATCAATCGGTTGAGCTCCATCTTGAATTTAATACAGACAGCGTGCCAAACAGGGAACACTGATTACACTGAGTGCTACTCTGGATAATGAGTGCTATAGAGGTTACCCACCAGTACATACATGAAACAGTCTCTCTGCTTATTTACTTATCTACAGTAGTGTTTAGGTTTCATGAATAATTAATGACTTATAGTGGTCTAGATTTGTCTTTTTTTTTTGGCCAGCATGAAAAGTTATAGTCTAACATATCTTTGTGTTGTCATAAAGACGTTGTCCTACATGGCTTGTAATTACATTTTGCTCTACTTCTTATGTCTTATTATGGAAATCAAACAAACAAACCTGAATGAAGTAGTATGTAGTATGATACATACTACATTTCTGACACATGTAAAGACTAGGTGTCAAGGAGGGGGAATTACGACCCAAGTGCAGCACAAGGAGGTGGATTACCACGTTCAACAAAAGGAGAGCTTTTATTATAAAAAAAAAAAGCTGATAACAAAAATGCAAAGTTAGGGAAATCCAGGACATGAAAAAGCCTTGACTTGGTATGAAGGACGATGACTGAACAAGAGACAAAAGGGGAACTAAGATTAAGTACACAAGAGTAATCACAACACAACACACAGCTGGAGAGGGGAGGAGAAACACAGGGGCAACAGGTGAACACAATGACACAATCAGGCACAGGGCGGAAACGCAGACAGGAAGTGAAACTAAACATGAAACAACAGGGGAAAATATATACATATTTTTAAACAGACACAAAACAAGGATCATGGCACTATGGATAATGAGAGAAAAAGTACCAAATATGACCTAATAAGACAGTATTACATAAAAGTACATCTAATTATAGAAATCTACTAACTACTGTCTATTTAGATTTTTGAGTGCAGAAGCCATTACTGCTTATTGCGTCCGCCTGTAGGTGCACATGCAATTTAATTAGATTAGACTCGGCTGTCAAGCATGAAGGGAGGGGGTTAAAGAAATGCAAGTATTAATTTAATTTGAGCATTTAACATGACAAGGGTGTGGGTAAATAAGGCTACAGTGTAGCAAAGCGTACGCCCAGGCTTGTAGGAGAACTCATAGCACCATGTGTCGAACGCACAAGACATAAATACAGCTTTGACAGTTGTAATACCATGGAATTAGTGTGAGAGTTAACCTCCTACTCCCCCGCTGTCTCTTATTCGCTCCCTTTTGCCTCTGCCTCTCCTTTCCCCTCTCGCTTCTCCGTCCATACTAATTAGATGGCGCAGGTCTGAGGTGAAGATGCTCAGCAACAAACAAGAACATTTGGTGACGGCGGTGTATAGCGTCAGCGGCTGATGATGTCATGGCCGATAAATCTGCCGTTGACCACTTGGGTGATGGAGTGAGGGATGGGGAGGAGGGGAAGTGAAGGGTGAAAGAGATCCGGAGACAGGAAGTAATATAAAGAAATTAAAAGGAAGAAGGATGGTGGATATGAAGGAAAAGGAAGACAGAGATGTGGACAGTGAAGTAGAGGAAGAGAGAGATGGGAAGAAGGAGGGGAAACAGAGAGGCATATAAAATACGTAGTGGGTGAGAGGGTGGGAGAAAGATGGAGGGAATGATTATGAGTGGGAACGTTTGTCTCTCAATCAGGATATGGACTCCCATAAATAACTTGCTCTCTCTGTCAACAGCATGATGTCACCATGTGCACAAACACTGCAGGGCAAGATGGTGGTGGGGGCGAAGATGCCATAAAAAAATACAATAGGAAATTCACTAAAACTGAAAGAAAACAATCTCAATTGCACCAGATCTCCATCATCCTGTGTCTAATTCCCTCTTGTTTTCCTCGTCCCCAATGCTCATTGGTATTCATGTAGTGCTTGTTTTTAGTATTTACTGTGTAAGGCACCCTGTTAATGACATTGTATTGCTTTGGCGAGGACGCTCCGGTTTATCTCAGGATTTAAATGAGATAGAGGGAGAAGCACGCAGAGAGACAGATGAAGAAGGAATCAGGGGAAACGGAGAGACTATAAGAGATGCAAAGAGAGACAAAGTGAGATTAAGACGAATAGTGCGAAAAAATACAGGCTCATTTTGGCCATGTTTGTGATCAATCTTCAGGTTCTCGGTGCATGAGTGGATTCCCATTGTACGTAATGTGAGGGATTGTTTGGTGGCATAGAGTTATCTGGAAGAAACAGAGACATCAAGCGCAGCCGTGACGAATGTGTTTGGTTTAAATTTAGAATACCCTGTTTCTGTGTGACCGTGTTTACGTTTGAACATGTAGGGAATGTTTTTGTTTTCCTATAAGACACAATATAGTTTTGACATGTTCAAGGTTGGGTTTTAGCTTTTTAGTAAAAAAAAACATATTTTTTCTCTATTTCCGTTACCCTGCAATTGAGAGTTATAGACCAACTTTTGCCCAATGCATGATGGTGTACGAAAATAATGAATGGTGGATGAATTGATGGATGAAAAGATGGACGGACAGATGGATGGTTGTGGAATTTAATATCGACCCTTTGGGGCACATGATTGAAAAATTGGGTTCCCTCTCCACGCTTTTGTTGCAGATTCATTATGTTAAAACACCATTGCTTTAAAATGTGTAATTGCAGAGGCTGTTTTATGCATTCAAGCTGTAATTAAACATATTTTTGCTATAGTTTACAGTCTCTAAACAGGCTACACAATCAGCATTTTAATGAATATCTGATTACCCAAATACTGGAGTAGGTACGTATGTATTTCTCTGCTTTCTGTCTAATACTAATACAATCAAAAGGAAGTGAAAAATGGCTAGTTGATATTTCGCAACTTGCTTAAGGATCGATGAAACCTTTAAATATGTCAGGAAATGCTTGTAGACAGAGCAGTAGCACTCTTACCGTAATTTCCGGACTATTAAGCGCGCCTGAATATAAGCCGCACCCACTGAATTAAAAAAAAATATGTATTTTGTACATAAATAAGCCGCAGGTGCCTACCGGTATTTCCTTTCCCAAGTGCCAGATCGATCGCCTTCAACTTGAAAGCTGCATCATATGCATTTCTCCGTGTCTTTGCCATGATGAGGGTGACAAAATGACTACCGTAATCACAATGATGGGAAGTTTGAGCACGCTCGATTTACATCACATTATGTGACGGTGCTCAGTTTTTTGTCTGTTTTTTTTTCAAAATCCCATTTTGGCGGCATGAAGCTTGTGAAAGCGGGAAAAATCCATAAATTTGCCGCGTCATTGTATAAGCCGCGAGGTTCAACGCGTGGGAAAAAAGTAGCGGCTTACAGTCCGGAAATTACGGTAGTTTGTAACGGTTAGCTTTGAAGTTTATTTAGAAGCCAAAGCAATGCCTGTACATTAGGAAGACAGGCATCGTGTGTATGTACAGTATATACTATCAGAAAATCTGCTCTGAATATCTGACTGATACAGTATCAGCATTCCCCCTCCATGACTCCATTTGTCCCACGCTCTCTAAATGTAGTCTCTTCATCTGTCATCTATTCAGCATTCTCTCATGTATTTCCCCCGGATCTGTCTTGTGTCTTTCCCACCCACACAATATCCACCCCTTACCACATTTCTAACCACCTCATTGTCTATAATTCACCGGCAATCAAAAATCTGATTCATATTCAAGGAAGCTTGAATTGGCACGACCTCTGATTCTCAATTCCTTTCTCTCCGTGGGTTTATAGCTTTCAATTATTTTCTTTTTCCTCTGTTGTTTAAAGTGATCTTTCATTAAGGGTCTGTCGTTTCCTCTGCCAAGGCTTCTGTGCTAGCGTTTCCTTTTTCATTTGAGTCAAAATGAATCACATTAGAAACGCTGAATGGAAATGACACGTTCACTGAACTTTCCTTAGTTTAAGAAAAATGTGTTTTCTGCTGCCGCGGGAAAGTGTGGTTTCTGTAGAAATGATGCAATACTGGTGGAAACACACTTTAAATTACATATAGTGGCAATTGTCAATTAAATATCTGGCTAATTGTAGGTCCTAGAAGTAACTCGCTAACTGTTATTTAAATAAAGGCAAATTAACAAACCTAGATATAATTCATCAGCCAAAGAGGCTATGATTTCCGTTTTGGTTTGTTTGTTTGGCTGTATGTGACGAGTAGTACATGAAGTATTTACCAATGTTCATGAAACTTGGTGAAAGGGGGGAAGAATTGGCCAAGGGCAACCTATTGTGGAGGCAGATACACACCTCATTTTTATCACCTATAGAACAGCTTTGGCAGAGGTCTACCTGCTCCTATTCTAGTTTATTTGTTTGTTTTCTGGTTTTAAGAGAAACATAATTTGTAGGAGGATAAAAATCCAATTGCGAGAGACGGTAAAATATTTCCTTTCCTGAGCTGCAAATCAGCTGCAAATTATTTTCTTAAATGGTTATTAACTATTTCTGTAATTTCTGTTATATATATTAAGTTCCCTATATAGTGTATCAGCTATTGTTTTTTCATGTTGTGGTTATTGTCAGTTTGCTCTTGATTTATTGTGTTAAATTGTCATTATTAAAAATGCTCAGAACACAAAATGTATTGCTATTATTTTTAATATTACTTAATTCATACTTAATGTTTTATCATTCTTTAAATTCATATTTAAGAAAAACATTCACTTGACATAAAAGGAGAAACAAAAGCTTCCCCTATAATATTCATTTTTCAAAAGTGTATTTCTTCATGACCGTTGTTATCCAATACTCCTAATTTGTTTCCGATGATCTGTTGTCGTGTTTGCTTCTCCGTCTCTCCGCCCCATCTTGCTCCACCCTCTCGCGTGTCTGGCTCTCTTTCACCTCCCATCTGGTCCTCCCTCCGAGACAACATTGACTTCTGTGTACTCGGAGCTTGTATCTATTTGCCTCACTCAGTCTGAGGGTGATTTCTACCCGTGTTTCTTATTGTCTTTGTACGGCAATGCACTGCTGTCATTAATTATGAAGTCCCAAATGTATTTCCTATACACTCCGTGTCGCACACATTAGTACAAACGAAGACAGTGTGTGCCTTCCTTGGTAAGGGCCTTTTTGTACAAATTGAGTCAGACCTAACAAGAGAGACCATCCCTTTTCTATCCCACTGTATATAGACTATGTATGTGTGTGTGCATGCATTGCTGTCTGTGTGCTACGCGCTCTTTTTGCCAAGTGGGACATACCCTAGGGTAACCTGTCAATCAAACTAGCTAGCGATTTGTCAGTGAAACAAGGCACTTTCAAAGACAGGCACATGATATGTGTGTGGGTTGAATGTGTGTCGGTATATATGTATTTAAATACCTTCAACAATATTACTGATAGGCACATTATGACATATTGTGTATTGGCGTGTTTGTATGTTTGTGCATTTGGCAGCTGATTCGTATAGCAAGAAAAAGAAAGGAAAGTAATAGACTGTACCCCCCCCACACACACATACACACACAATTCTGCCCAAAGACAGACCTGACAGCTCTCTTTCTCTTATCCAAATTATGTATTCCTCCCTCTCTCCATATCTCTTATTCCCTTAAGTGTTGCCCTTTCACTGTTTTCTTTATTTCCTTTGTAATGCTCTCTACAATTCTGCTCTTTGGCACAATATAAAAATAGATAAGGAGGAGTAATCAGTCAGCTTAGGTTTAAGCAAGTATTCACAGTGAAGTCTGTAGGAAAAAGTTTACCTACATGTTTTAATTGCAGCACGGATGAGATCTCAAACACGAAAAATGAGTTAGCATTTTAGCCTATCCCTTGTTTCAAAGTCTATTATGATTTGAGAATGTGTTTTACGTTTGAAAGAAATAGGGTCTGTCCTAAACAAAAGGTTTAAATATTTTATCTTTGGTATACGACACGTCAGTAAATACTCCATTTGAATACTTTACATCTCTTAAAAATAGCAATGCTAACAGGTGGCTAAAGGAGGCTAACAAACATAGCTGTGTAGCCAAATGTTAGCTTTTTCTTCTTGCAATTGAGACAAAGCTTCAAATCATCAAAGTGGTGTACATATGTGAGGAATATATTGCTAAATATAACAAACTTCTCCTCCAAATAGCTTATTTCCTGCAGAAATATGAAATCCAATGGAAAAATGCCATTGGCTTACTGACAAGGGTTGCAGACCAAAATGTCAACTTTTGGGTTGGACTGCTAAAAAAATGTCCCTGAGGCACACCAGTATTCAAACAAATATGAGTAAACAAATAAAATAATAAATATAAACCCTTTTAAATGTATTCATTGATTCAGTAAATAACCTTTGTAGCCTACAATTATTTGAGAAAGAAGTAGCAGGGTTTTCATGTCCCAGTGCTTTAGCACACACTCTTTCCCATCTAGCATCAATTGTTATTCCTCCTGACTTTCATTCTCAATCTGTCTGTTTCCGTTTCCCTTGCATCCTTTTTCTATTTTCTCAATTTCACCCAGTCTTTATTCACTTTTCCATCTTTTGTTTGTCTTTCCATCTCCCTCTTTCACTTACCTTCAGCGCTGCATTCACCTAATCCCTAAAGACAACATTCCTATTTCCTAAGCCATTTCTGCCCTGTTTGTGCATGTGTGTGTGTGCTTGTGTGTGTGTATGACCCTCGTGACAGTGATGTGCGTCACTGGGTACTCTTTCTTTGGGTCAGCTGACTCAAAACAGCCCGAACTCATTGGCTTATGAGCCAAGGCCATTCTTCACTAAAAAGTCAAGTGACAAACTGACTCCCCTGGTAAACACACACGCGGTTTAATTTACGGTCATAAATCTTGTGTGAAGAGCAATCACTGCATTATCTTGGCTTTTTTAACGCTTCTTTTTTCACCCTCAATTGAAACACTTTCATGATCATCCATTGACCTGACTGGCTTCTTTGTTGGCAAATGTTTCCAAAATATTAGTACCTTGCAGCAATGGATGACAAGCTAATTTGTTCTGCTATTGTTTGGCTATTTGCACGCCTGGAAAAGTGAATCCCCCCAAGGCTTTTGCACAGGTACATTTCCACTTTTCTGCAACACCTCTGACCTCTCATTGAGTTACCACCTACTGGCTAAATGACAGAGCTAAATGACAGAGAAACACACTTTAAATCTTACCCTAACGCCAGCATTGGACTTTTAAATCACAGAAACAACCATGCAAGACAAGGAAAAACAAGTGTAACATTTGTTGTGCAACCACCTTAAGCCGCTGGCTTTGTAAGTGAATACATTAGATGTTAAAAAAGCAAAGTTTGAAATTAAAGCACAGAGAAGACAATTTAAGCACAAAGATTCCATTTTTGAGTTGAGGGTTATAAGAGCAGCAAAGTTTGATAAAAAAAGGAGCATAGAACAATACATCAGCCAGTTTTCGAGAAAAGACCACGGCAAACAAAACGATAAAGGAGGAGAGTAGGCCTGAACAGTATAATAAAGAAGAAGGTACTCACCGAGCTGACTGCGTCTCTGAGCATAGGCTACCACCACCGCGGCCAGAACTACACAGCACAACGATGTCACAAGGTTTGCCATCTGTAGACACACACAGAGCAAAGTCATCAGGGTGAGCGCGTGCGAGACGGAGAGCCGGCGAGCAAGTGTGTCCGCCTGACGTCCTGATTGACAGACAGACCCATAGACGCCTACACCAGCATGGAGGAGATGGAGAGATTGCTGCTTCCTGTCCTCTCTCTGTATCTCTCCTTTCACCGTTATGATCCCTTCTGGGCCTTGCTGCTATTCCTTTTCCTGCCAACTTGTCACACTCCCTTATTTCTTTACTTTTCTCTCACTGTTGTTATCCTCTTCACTGTCTAACCTCTCTCTCTCTCTTTCTCCTTCTGTTTATGTGTCTCTTTCTTTCTGTTCATCAGCCTAATGGGTCCATCCTCTCTGGGATGGGCTCTGGCCAGCAGCTCTTAAAGGTATAGCACACTGTAAACAAACACACAGCTTTCAAGAAGAACAGCATGCCATCAACTCATTGCTGCCTCCCATGAAAATATGTTTGAAATGTTAAATTGAAGTAGGAGATGCATGTGTATTAAAGTGTAGGTAAGACAGAGGGGGTGAAAGGTGTGCTTTCTCATACTTTTGTCTCCTCACAAGCTCCTTCTTTCTTTACTTTATTGCATTTGTTCCTCATTCAATTTGAAAAGGAATACTTCAACATCTTGCCAAATATATTTGTGTAAGAAATAAGAAGGTACATTATTTTCAAAGACCTTTTCAGACTGAAGAAAACTTTTCTTTTCAAAATAAAAGTCCAGCATTTTGTGAACCATTTTCTTGGCTTTCTTGTTGACATGAGAAAACCGACGCCACTCCAATGTCTCGGCAACTGGCTAACCTATCTTAGCAAAAAAGACAGGTTAGCCATGCACTGTCTTTAGCTAACTAAATCTACTTTACAGCTTAGCCAACGCTTACTTAGTAACTCCTCATGTGGTGTTTGTTTGATCCGTACAACCACATTTGAAAAAATAAACGTAATAGCCTCTTTCTGGCGTTAAATACCACATTTGTGTTGGTCCAACCCAGTTTCAAAACAACCAGCAGTAAGATTGATATGTACCAAAACAGACATGAAAGGTGCATCACTATTCCCAACTCTTGGCATGAAGGCAACAAGCCTTTCCCACAGATTAAACGTTTCTTGAATACAGAAAGTATGAAGTTTGTTGGCTAGTACATTTGTGTAGCATGTCTACACAAAGATACATGTTTGTGAGCACATGTTTTGGTTTCCTAATAAAACTAGAAAACAGTAAAACACATGCTGATTAACAAGCTTCAGACTTCATGAAAAACTACCTCTTACTTCCTCAGTTCCACTAGAAGGTCAGCTACAACATAAGTGCACCATGGGAGCACAAAGTGATTCACCATCGGGTCCAAGGACACTTCAGTAGTGTGGAAATCTGCCAACAAAGGGGCTTGAACCCAGATCCTTCCATTAAAGTCTGGCCTTTCCTTCGTCTCCTCTACTCCATCTGTAAGAGAACCAGCTGTCTCTCCTTTACCCGACAAAGGTTGTCTAAGGGTCTCCTCGCAGCTGAGTAAGGTGTGTGTGTCTGCATGTGTAGAACAGAGTGAGCGCTTCCAAACAGAGGCGAAGAGGGGAAAGTGAATTTCCTTGTTCTTTTTGAAGTAAGTCTCCAGCTGTTATAAACCGCTGTCATCTCCCATTACCTCTTGGTCTTTGTTTAGCTTCACAGTTTGCTTTTTTTCTGTATTCCTCCGACTCTTTTCCACTTTTGTTCTCCTGCCATATCACAGTCTTCCTCACTCTGTATCCTTGTGTCTTTTTCCCTAAGATGATGTTCTTCACGTCTCTCTTTGTAATGGTTGAACAAGAATACACCATGTTCAAACAACTGGGAAAGATGGGAACGTCTCTGCAAATATCGCTGAGGGACGTTCAAGAACATTAAAAAGCTTTTACAGTACCACTAAAATGTCAAAAGGCAATACAACTGTCAGAGATATGTAAGAACGAGAGAATGGACGACAAATCAAATCATGTTTAAAAAAAAAGGACCTAGCTCTTTTCTGAAAGTGCAAAACTTAAACATGTGAATTATTAATGTGTTAAACAATTCTGGGGTTTTGAAGTAACATAAAGTGAGTATGTTGCACAAACATCCACTGTCCGACAGGCATTTGCGATATTTAGATATACTTTTTTACGTCTTATTAACAAGACACCTGTATTTGAGAGACATGAGTATCACACAGCAGAGGTATACATACGAACAGGTAACCATAGATACTGATACAGTTTGTGCATTCTGCAGTCAGCTGTAATATTACAGTATGTCATGTCTACGTGTATCCGGAAAACAATATATGTAAATGAACAGGTGGGAGAGAAACTCCCTCTGGAAGGAACTTTGGGATTTCAGCCTTTGCAGACCACACACACACACACACACACACAGACACAAACAGACAGTATACAACACACTACAGGAAAGGGAAAACCCCAAAAAGAATAATAGGGCCTCATTAACTTGAAATTTAGGACTGCTACGAAACAAATGCCTTCATTGGTGTTTACTGATTCAGAAACACTAGATTATATCAGATGTATGTTAAGCAGAACAACAACTAATCATGAGAAGCAAACTATCTCTGAGGCATAAAAATAAACAATGGAGAATCAGTTTTCCACATCTCAGTTTTTATGCGCCTGATTGTTTGTATTGGGAAGTCTTTTTCTGACTTTTTAATATATTAAAGAGTGTTTTTGCACCTGTGATGTGATTGAGAGATACACCGAGTGTGTGCGCGCTTGTGTTTCTATTTGTATGAGTGAGTGATTGGCAGCTCATATGTATTTCATCTGAGCAGATATTGAGGAGAGTGACAGGGGGTGAAATTAAAATTGCATCCCTTGTCAGTCTCACAATCCCCATCTCTGCTCTTCAAGTGCTGGTTTCAAAGTCCAAATGATGTGTGTGCGTCTGTGTGTTTGGATGCATTTTGAATTATCTGGGTGTGTGTGTGTGTGTGTGTGTGTGTGTGTGTGCTTCAAACTGTGGGGGTATTTAGCCCGTCTATCAGTAGACAATACAGTTTTGATATGTGACAGCTTCAGATCGCTCATATAATGACAGCCCACAGGCGGTTAGCGCTGCAATCACACAAACTCAATACGAACCCTCCTCCCTCCTTCCATCCATCCAGCTCTCCCATTTGTTCCTTTCTTTTTCTTCTTCTTCCATATTTATTTATTCATTTGTTCTTGGAGGGGGTAAAGGGCTGAATAGGCGTGATTCTTTTTGGCTGCTTAATTAAAATATATAATTCATCGCTGCGTCAAATGATTTTTTGCCTCTGCGTCTTTTGTGGAGTCCGATTTGGGAACATTTGCATTTAAATTGGAAAGCCAGGAGGGAAATACACGAGGCGGGCCTGGGTGCATGTCCGTGTGTGTGAGAAAATAAAAGGCATCCTTCCTTCTCTGAAGGAAATGTACACTCTCCTTTTTTTGGTCTATTTTCTTTCACAACTGTGCAAAACCACAAGGATACATGAGTTTGGTCCAAGGGCTCCAAAGAACATCCAGTAATGCAAACTTGGACATGTTACCCTTGAAATAACAACTTTGTGCCCAATTGTAGTCATATGTTCAATGGGTTCATTTATTTCAAGTCCATTCTCCCAACATCAAACGGCCAAATTCCCCTGTGACGGCAAACTGTCTTAAATAGAATATGTCTGGTGAGAAAAAATAGTAAAAAGATCCTCTTGGGTAATAAATGAGATTTGATTTAAAGCTAGACTGGAGTATTTACAGCATTTTGGAACTTAACAATAGCTTTTAAATATATACAGAGCTAACAATAGATCAGTCGTAATCAGTATACTATATTTATCCCTGGGAAAATTGGGTTTTGTGACAATTGGTCTTTTTTTTTAAAATATTACGAACAGTTCAAAGAAATAAAAATAATTAAAAAATATATATCTAAACTGAAAAATATTAATAAATATTTTAAATAATTCAAAAATAAATAGATCATATAATATTAAAAGAAACAAAGAATATACAGTATTGAATATGTATATAAAAAAAAATAAACCTTAAATAATATAAAAAAAGTGTAAGCAATGAGAATATAGAATTCAATTAAATAAAGACACGTATATAAACATAATCATTTTAAGAAAATGTAAACAAAATGATGCAATGTAAACAATCGAGCTTAAATTGATTAAGTTGATTATGCCAACAACAATGTGGGTAGATGTTTCAAAGGGAGATCATGTAAGAAAAATGACTCCTGCTTAATAAACACTTTATTTAACTTGTAAAGGTTAGGGAACTATCTCATTCAGTAAGCCTTTTTACTGAATTGAGATTTATGGACAGGCAGTTATGTGATGCAGAGACAGTGGTGCATTATCCTGCTGGGACGTAATTGGAGGTTGACTGTTTTTATGATACTGAAAGCAGTGTGCCTGGCACCGTAGAGCACATTAAAAGTCTGTAAAATCACACGTTTCTCCGCCTGCTTGCGCTGTGTACTGACTCACAGCTTCACTACCCACCATCTGGGGGAATGGGCCGTGCATATAAACAGGAATGAGTTCTCTAATATGGCAGGCAATGAGGGTACGAAACAGGCACACGATTCCTGAAGCTTAAACATAGAGCGTCCTCAAGGAGTAGTCCCTTCAAATTTGAAAGTTTTTAAAGGCACACAGAGTCATGCCACTGTGATGTAAAACGATAGAGAATAATCAGAAGAACTTGCCAAGGACAAGGAGAAAGGGCGAGTAACTCCGGATACTTTCAGAGAAAATGTCATCATAATGAAAAGTAAGACCTTGAAAGTGTAAATGAAGGCATCCTGTCCAGGGGGTATCCTACATCCAAAGGATCCTCAGCGCAGATAGAAGACCCCTGTTCTGTGCAATACTCTATGAACTGACTCAATTTTGACACGTTCGTCCTACCTTGGGGCAATGATACACAGGCAACGCTTCTTTCCAAGGAAATCAAGACAAGCATTTTTGTCAGAAGGTGTTTTTTTTAAATTTACAGTAAGACTTCCTTCTAAACTAGACTTTGGCTGACAATGTTTCATTTAAAAAAAGGTTATTTGTGGTCCGCAACTTCTTTACAGTACTACATATATATGTTCACATGAATAAGTAAATCATATTTAATTGACACAAGCAGAAAATAAACCGCACATCATATATATATCTTTTTATTTTTGACCAAAAATGCAAACATTACATTTTTGGCAAACTGAGAATCCTAGAATATTAAATGTACAAATGATAAGGATATACATATGTTATAATAGGGGGAAAAACTACGGATATAGTAAAGAAATTTAGAAAAAAGTCTCTTTATTTTACTACAGGTGTATACAAATAAATAACATGTTTAATAAGAAGTAGCTGGAAAATATTCTGGAGCTTCTTCGTTATTAATGAATATAAGAATAAGACACTTGTTTTCTTATTTGGATATTAAAGACATTTTTTTAATTTGACCCCCAAAAACTTCCAAACTCAGAGCAATCCTTTTGTATTATATTCCGCTTGAGGAGATAATTAACATTTACCTCAGCCCCAAAAGCGCCAGTAGAGTGAATGTTAATTAGTTTACTGTGCTGTGACCCAGGCGGCCGTAATAAGAGGAAAACATGGGTTCTGGGCACCTCATCCATCAATAACTGTCCTGCAGATGATCCTTTTCGACCAAACACGTAATCATGCATAACTGTTGCCACTGAAACCTTTAATGTCACGCTCCCTATCCAATAATACAACTTCCTCATTGCCATAATGCTTCTCTCTTGCTTGCCAACTCTCATCAATCATGCAGGATTGCTGCAGATTAGCCACAAGCGCTGAGGTGATGGTGGTGGAGGCAGGCGAGGGTCGGCTGTGATAGTGTGGCCGCTGGCATTTCGGTTCCAACGCGCACACACACACACACACACACACACACACACACACACACACACACACACACACACACACACACACACACACACACACACACACACACACACACACACACACACACACACACACACACACACACACACACACACACACACACACACACACACACACACACACACACACAGTTTTGGTGCAGTGTGTTGAAAGCCGGATGGCTGTGACCTTTTTCAGTCGCTCCGGCTGTAATTGCTCGCTAAAGACGACGTGGAACGTGACTCATGAGGTAGCAAGGGTCGCACAAACATCCGTAAACACACACACACACACACACACACACACACACACACACACACACACACACACACACACACACACACACACACACACACACACACACACACACACACACACACACACACACACACACACACACACACACACACACACACACACACACACACACACACACACACACACACACGGATGACGCTACTTGGCTCCGAGTGATAAATTTGGCCATTGATCACATGTGACTGCTTTCAGCCGGCTGAGATTTAGGAGGTCTGAACACATCAGCGACTATGCATCATGAATCCTTTCAGGTAAAGGTCCCACATCACACAGCTGCAGATATCTAACCTGTGATAGATTTGCACAAGTAGCAAGAACACCAACTACCCCCCTCGTAGGGCAGTATTTTGCTTCTGGGCAAATACTGTGTTGGATAATCTACGGGCAGTACTCGAGCACAGACTTGAATTAGTGTTAAAGCCTAATATAATTAAACATGGCAGACTGGGTCGTTGACTTGGCTCGATGCCTAAACACTGCGAAGGCCTTATGTCAGGTAGCAAATCTCATACGAGTGCTGATGGTGGGTTTTTTTGTATCATGGATGTGTGTGTGTGTGTGTGTGTGTGTGTGTGTATATGTGTGTGTGTGTATATGTGTGTGTGTGTGTATATGTGTGTGTGTGAGAGTGTTTTTGTCTCCACCCAGCCATCTGGACCTCCTTGTGTGTGTAGAAGCAGATATAGGTGGTTGGAAAGCTCTGGAAAAACACCATGTTACCTCCAGCCCTCTCACCTCTGAACTCCATAAGTGTATCAAAGCTAAGAAAACAGAGCACTTTGTGTGTCCGTGAGTGTGTGTCAGTGAGTGTGTGAGTGTGTGTGTGTGTGTGTGTGTGTCAGCATTCTTAAGGCCAAAAAGGCTTTGAATGATGGGTGTAGACTCCCCTTTGTGAACAGGGAGCCTCCAGGAGCTGTGCAGCATGTGTGTGTGCGCGTGTGTGTGTGATGTACGGGCTGTGATGTGCCGAACAGAGGTGTTTTTTTGCAGGGTTAATCAGAAACAGAGTTGAGGGCTTGCCCACGGTGGATGAAACACACACACACACACACACACACACACACACACACACACACACACACACACACACACACACACACACACACACACACACACACACACACACACACACACACACACACACACACACACACACACACACACAGCTTTTCCTAATTCAATATCATCGACCTTAACATTCTGTTAGTAAACAACTAGTAACATTTTTAGCAGCAGGGTGCTACACGATGCCTTCTCTACCGATAACGTATTATTCCTATATTGAAAAGCAGGGTCCCGCAGAGTCAACCTCCTACAAGAAGCATCCTTGTGAACCGGCAAGGTGAAGAAAAACTGAGCAACCCAATCCAATGTATACCAATAAAAGCTTGTTAGGGTACAGCTCAAAAAGATTTAACCTGTGAATGTTTGGCATTTATTTAAATAAATGATCAGATTTTTTCTCAATTAAGTCTTCATACATTTTCTGATGAAGAAATAATGGACTATAACTTGTAAAAATTCCAACATTCTGGAGTGAAGAAGCCTTGAGATGTTATAGAGCATCAAACAGAGGAAAGGATTGGTCTACAGGGGTCTAGTACACTCACTTCTTTCCCACCCGCAGATATTTTTTCTCAAACTTTTATATTCTTTTCACCCCCGAGCAACACCGACGCAAAAGTCATCCTTTCTCAGACTTCACTCGGCTCCTTCTGGAGTCACAACGGGCTTCATATCAGCTTTGTTTCCCCGTGTGTAGTCCCAAAGACTTGCCAACAGACTTGATGTGTAAAATCAGTCCTTTCAATGGGGGCCCGTATTACTGAAATGAGTATCTCAGGGAATGAAGATCATACATTAGATGTCCTTACTTTAGAAGTGTCATGAATTCACCGTACCAAACAAGCCAAAGTACATCTCTATTGTTTCCGCCCTACGGCTCTGTTGCCATGGAAGTCATTCACAGAACGCATAATCAGAATTTGACTCTGTGAAACATCTACAAAGACTTCTGTGATCTGAATAATGAGCTCGGATGAAGGGTGTTATAGTCGACTAATTGCCTATTCCTCTGACCGCCGTGCAGGCATGACTGAAAATACTGAGGCATTTCTTTCTTCGGTAAATAAATAAATGTCAAGTATCCAGCAGGGTCCAGCCGGCTCTTGGCGTTCGCACAGGCAGGTTTTAACCCCCTCAGTCTGAGAGAATGTTCCTGCATCACTGTAGTGCAAATACACCGTGTGTATAGATGGTGGAAAACAAGTTTGCTGAGGATCAAATAGAGCCTTGATGGAGGAAACTGGGATTTAATATTCAGCTGGTGAAAAGGAAGGGTTTTAAATCCACTCCATAACACAATGAGTTATGATTTTCTGTGCTGCCCAAGGGATTTTGTCTTCAGTCCGAAGGTTTGCTTTCAAGAAAGCATTCAGATCTTGGATAGAGGAAGAGGTCTGAAAACCACCGAAAGAAAATATAACCTTGACGACAAAAAACCTCTTTTCTAAAGTTTAAAAATATGCTGTAGTAAAGACCTACTTAAAAAGTGTGAAGAGTGAACTGACAATATTACAATGGGTGCTTGCAATATCTTAGCACAAAATCCTCTGTTTTAAATGTATGGAAACATAAATAGAATGTTAAGAAAATAAAGTGTGTGTGCAAGCTTGAGGGTTTCCCTTAGTGTGTTGGAAACTAAAAACAGTATGTTTACTCAACCTGTTTGCCAAGCCTCTTTAGTAAATATAGAGGATACAGTAGCAGCATAGACCACGCACACACACACACACACACACACACACACAGAAATACTATCCGCCGGTGTTTACCACAGGAGGCTATTTGTAGATTTGATTCCTATCACCTTCATGTAGGTCTGTCTATTCGTTGGGTGGCCTAGCATTCACATGCATACATGTACTGCACACACACACACACACACACACACACACACACACACACACACACACACACACACACACACACACACACACACACACACACACACACATACACACACACACAACTGCTAGACACACAGAAGAACACACATACATGCACATTACGGGAAGCACAATAAAAAAAGTTGTGGATAAGATGCAGACAAATATGCACTTAACCTTAAACACACTGGTATATATATACACACCATTTAGGCCCGTACACACACACACACACACACACACACACACACACACACACACACACACACACACACACACACACACACACACACACACACCATATTGTAACTAAGCACATGCAGGGTAAGTTGGGTGGCCGAGGAACCTCAGGAACCAGATAAACACTCTAACTATATTGGAGCATTCACGTAAGTACACTTAAGTGTCTGTTGCCTCTTTCTGAGCAAATACAGGACAGAAATAGTCCTGTGTGTGTGTGTGTGTGTGTGTGTGTGTGTGTGTGTGTGTGTGTGTGTGTGTGTGTGTGTGTGTGTGTGTGTGTGTGTGTGTGTGTGTGTGTGTGTGTGTGTGTGTCTGTGTGTCTGTGTGTCTGTGTGTGTGTTTTAAAGGCACAACAAATGGCATCTGTGACTGCTTATCTACTTTTCAACAAAAAATGTGACTTTAATGTTGTTCTTTTTTTTTATGATAAAATAAAATAATCTACACAACACCAGAAATGACACATATCCATGACCATGTCTAAAAATGAGTATTATACGCATAAAACTTTTATTTAAACAGACCCTAGAAAACAGTATGTACTTGCTGATGCTGTTGATAGACCAACACTCGTGACATGTGACCAATCGGAAAGGGCTGTGGGCGGGGCATTGAGTCAAAAGTAATGACTTGTGAAAAAAGCATGGAGGCTGCATCAGATCCAAAGTTGCTAACTATTTAAAATGTGTTATACGATTCGTATATTCGTAGCATCAAACCAAGCTTCAAATTAGAATTGTGGGGAATATTTGCAGGCACCTGAATTAAAAAAAAACCTCCCTGTTCGATGGGTGATTAAATGCATGTCTTTACAAATGTAAAAACACTTTTACATTATTTTATCTAAAGCCAGATAACATTGTCAATTTGAGTAGAAGCGAATTACAGTGACTTGCTAAACACACTTTATCAAGGTGAATGCCAGTCTTGTCACTTCTACGTAGGATGTGAAAAAAAAAAAACGACACATCTTTAAAGTCATATGCTAGATCTGCGCCGAGGAATAAAACAAGTGAACTGCATGCACTAAAAACCTGCTGAGCACCCAGGAAGTCATCTTACATCACACTTATGTAGTCGCCCCAGGAAGAGTCATCGAATGCTGAGCAGCACTATTCTGGAGGACACTTAGTCATCGCTGACTTAACGCTGATGTCATTATCTAAACTCACTGTGTGTGTGTGTTATGGAGAGCCATTCATTATCTCGGTCAACTCTCTCACTCAGCCACATGCCCCGTAGGCAAGTCTGTCTCCGTCTTCTCCTATTTCCTGTCTCTCCCAGCGGCGCTATAATTCAACATTTTAACTTGAGCTGGCTGTCTCCTTCTCCTTCTCTTTCCACCTGCTGCTCTCCTATCTGTCACCCTCTCCGAGTTTCCTCACCCTTTCTATATTCACCTTGTGCGCTGTCACCTCTGTCATTCACTATCATTCTTCCCCAGGCCTTCCCTCTCCTCTCTCTTCCTCCCGTGTCCTCCAGTAAACGCTGACGACAGCATTTCCCATTTTTGCAAAGCGGAGAGAGCTGAGCTTCCCGGAGGAATCGCCGCGACAATGATACGCCGATGAGCAAGCAGGGACAGTGACAACCTCTGAATGAGAATCAGCTGCAGTGTGTAATGCCAAAGTTAATTTGTCATCATATGAAAGGACTGAAGCTGGTAAAGCACTGCTTAGAAATAGATATTTCGATTGTTTCTCAAATGAAAAATGAAGGCATATTAGCTGTCAGATGGGCCGAGGAAGGGTGGGGGATACAAATGAGTGACAGCTCCCTTTGTCCCATTTCAAACGTCTCCTTAACACCCTTGAACAAGGCACCTCCCTCTACCCTATGGCGGACAACAGTAAAGCTTTAATACATACTTTATATTTTCTTTCTTGATATATATTGCAATCTGTTTTTATTCTAAACATTTTTATTCGTTATTAGATATGTGTTGACGCACTACAGGATTACTATATTGCTTTTGTAGGTTCCTATTTGTATCTTGTGCTTCTATTGGGACATGTTTACATGCTTTAATGTTTGAAAAGGTCTTATTTTCCTCATACTGGCTGTGCTGCTAATTCTTCTTTCCACCCTCTGTCCGAAACCAGAGCCCAGTCTGCTCTGATTGATTAGCTGGCCGGCTCTGTTGGCATTGGTCCCACCTCCTAGCCTATTATGTACAATAGTTTGGAGCGCTGGCCAAACAAAGCTCAAAAGTTACATAGTGATGTCATTATGTTATGAAAGGAGTCCAATTGAGGCGTTTCAGGCAGGGGGGGGGTTGTTATGGGAGAAATTTGGGATTTTGGAACTTTGGGATTTGCGTCTTTTTTAGATCATTCATATGCACACACACCTAGATAACAGACTACATGAAACGGAAAACCTGAAAGTTCACAAAAGGGCCTCTTTAATTTTGTTCTACGGGCATTACCGTTAAAGAATTTCTACTCTAGCGACATGTCGTTTCCCAGTCGTTAATATGCACAGCAGCAAAAAGTCAAAGCGGTGCTAAAAGAGAAATGCACAGGCTGGGTCTACATTACCTGAATAAATAAAGGTTCAAATGTATATTTTAATTTCCCCTGAGGTGCTTTCTGAGTAATCATCAGAATTGTTATTATACTGCCAACATCGGTTTGACTCTTACGACCCATGATTGTAAGGAAAAAAAGACAATTATTTATTTGTTGTTATAGCTAGGTAAGTGGCTGTGTGATTGAGAACAAGAGGCTGTTTTCAGGTGGGGGGGAGTGAACAGGAACTGTGTAGGTGAACATTTGCTTAACTTGACTCATCGAGGTCTTGACACAGCCACGGGGATTTTTGTTCCCCATTTGTTTTCTCTTACACTCACACACAAACACACACTCATACCAATTTCATTGAGGCCTTTCATTGTTTATTAGTGATGCAATCAGTTATAAAGGTTTGGCCGCTGTACTCACACTTTCCATCCAACCTGGCTGCATCTAAATGACCTGCTTTGGGGGAAATTTCGTATCAACGGTGTTTCGAAAAATAGCGCCCACGCTTGTCAGAACAAAATGAACGGCAAACACAACAGAAGGGAGAGCGGTAGGGAGAAAGAGAAAAACTAAATATTAAGGAGAAATGAAGACGGAGATGAAGATAGACAAAAAGAAGATGAGGAAAATACTAAAATGTGAGAAGGGGGTGAAGAATTGTAAGTGAGTGGGAAAAAAACTATTGGAAGTCAAATGTACATAGACACACACAAATACAAACAGATTGATGGCATTGGTGCAGTTTATGTAACTGTGTTTATCTACCGTTTATCATGAACTCATTTAAGAACGCTATGCAACATCACTCAGACATTCAACATTCGAAAATGTTCTCATGCGGGATTTGGAAACTCTGGTCTCCCGCAACGCTCAGCCAAATATCTAAACCACTGAAAGAACTCCCGAACTACCCACACTGGATGAATAAACTTTAGAAAAAATAGCAGAATAAAATGTTCTTGAGTCCTGAATAGTGATCATAGCAGTGGGGTTGGGCTTTATCAGAGAGTTTTAACATCTGTGGTTGGGTTTTAATCACATGGAAATGTCAAAACAAGAAATTGAAAAACTAAAGATATTGTTGGGATCCTGGGGGTTTGTTCTGTTTTGTGCATCTCATTCCGAACCAACTAATAACGGTCACCCACCAGTGGGAAACATTTAATGACTCTGGAGCCGAGCCAAAACGATGTTATGCACTGTTGACTAGCAGAAAAACATGGGCGTGACTCGAGACATCAACCCATTATCAGACTGTGACATTAATCAGCGCACATGATGGCATGCACATTCGAAGGTTCAAGAGCAAGAGGAAACGTATTTACCCACTGAAAATGAGCTGAAGAGAGTAGAAAAAAAGCAATCGGAAGGATTCACATTTAGCCGCTTCTGAAACTGTGGTATTTGGTTTTACACGTATCTAGGGGGGGAACATCAAAGCCGATTTACATACGAGTACATATAGGATGTAAAAAGTGGGAGTTCCTGTTCTATGATGGATAATATAAATATTATTCAATATGGGTTCAAAGGGGCTTGTTTTTGCTTCTTGAAATAAACCAGTTGGTGTCTTTTCTTTTTTTACTGACTGTTAATGTGCACATTTTCAGGTTCTTATTTGTATTTTGTGCTTCTACTGTGACATGTCTCCATAGAGTTATATTCATAAAGGTCCTTATTTGTCTCATACTGCCTGTGCTGCGGCACCCTCTGTCTGAAACCAGAGTCTATTCCTCTCTGACTGGTTAGCTGGCCAGCCCTGTTGGTCAACTGCTAAGATATGTCCCGCCCCTTAGCCTATCAGTTACAATGCGTTGTTTGATTGGCTCCACAAAAAGATTCTGGCTCTATGACCGAGCGAGCAAACCCAGAACACGCTCATCTCAAAGCACATTGGACGTCATGAAGTTTTAATTTAAATATGAAACCTTTAATTGCCATAATTGTATTAAACTCTCCTTTCTGTCAGTTTACACCCAGAAACATCTTAACCAGCAAATAATATATCCAAAAATGCACGGCTTCATGAAATGTAATCCATATTTGCCTCTTAAGGTCTGTGTTAGTTGTGACGGCAGTTAATTACAAGCTGAGCATGGTTTGTCGAGGTGATGTTTGCATTTAATTAAAAAAAGATTAAAAGTATGAATCTATGAAGTCAAATTTTGAATACAGCAAAATTAATGAGTGACTGTTACACAGGTAAATAAGTTAAAGCCGTAAATGGCACCAGTGCTTGGGGTAACATCCCCACTCAACTCGATAAACAAAACAAAAAAAGCAAATAAAAAAACAAAGCAGGACACCAGCGAATGAAAGATGAGTTACAAGGTAATTTGACGGAGAAAATGGCAACATAAAAGGATGAATAATGGCCGAACAAAAGTAATCATGGCGTGTTGTTATCCCGCACAATGGGAGGAAAAACGTTCACTGGTGTACAGCAAAGTGCCTGTAATGGTTTTTATTGTTTGGAGGTGGCTCCGAAAAGAGGCGATGGCGAGATGGATGTTAATCAAAAACGCTCGCCACCTCTCAAAAACATTCAATTGAAACGTGTGGAGTGGAGGCATATGCTTTTTGGAGCTCCCATTTTAGTTTCTATTTCGCAGCCGCGTGAGATGACTGACAATCGCTGTCAGATTCCACTCCATTACTCGCACACTCAGACACGCACACATATACATCTATTGATTGCTAAACTCTGCAGCTTGTGGAGTGGAGCCAATGTGAAGTGGGCTATTGGGGGACGAGGTGAGAGCACACTACGAGCGCACGCGTTGAGGAACGGAGGGGCTATGCAAGGACGCATTCTGAGCACGTGTTTCTCGCTAACAGAGAAACGTGACACAAAGATTAAACCGAAGGCAATTGCACCTGCTTGCTGTTGTTCTCACTTTATTTGTCACCTGAGATGAGCTGCAGGGAGAGGACTTACTCGATTTAACTTCCCTCTGAGATGATTATTAGGTTCAAAGGATTGCTGTGAGAGCACTAACAAGACTTTCTCTTTGCTTTTTTTTATTGCAGTTGCTTGTATTGCTGGTGGTGTACAGTAAGACTCTAACCCTAATGTGCTGCTTTATTTATTGTAAGCTGCAGATAGATAAAAGTAAGCTTATGTTCATTAATGTAGAAAGAAGAGAGAGTAGGAGGAGAACAAATACATACTGTAGGAAAGGCGATTTGGAGAAAGATTAATGTCAATGTTCGGAAATAACATGTGGTTTATAAAAGTGTATGGGTTGTCCTTTTACATAATATACGGCGAGTAAATACCCCACTGGTTAATGTCTGGAACTTTTACTTGTCTTTAAAAAGGTGGTTGTTGCTAGCATTTGACTCAAACATACTGACGGCATTATGCTAAAAATGATTCAGCCTTTAGCTTAGCGTTGTTGATGTGAAGTGACCAGGATGTAGTTTGATTACAATATCCAATGGAATTATCCCATTGACTTTGTTCGAGGGAGCTTGTTGGCTAACAACCAACCTTATTCTTGCAACACTCAAAAGAGGAAGCTGATTTGAACTCTAAACACTTCACTTTCAGATATTTTTACACCTCATATATCACAAAAAAATGATTTAACCAGAAGACAGAATGCTCTAACCGTTATCCTCCTCCCATTTATACTTTGTCACCCTACCCTTGTCTACCTTTCTCTGTCCATCTACCTGTGATTTGCTGCCTCGGCAATGGAGAACTCTGGTTGCACAATGTGTGAAAATGAGACTGTATCGATCGGTCATGTGCCATGTGGAGTGAGTGGCTGTGTGCTTTTACGTGCATTTATGTCTGTGAGGGTCTGTGTGAGTTGCCCTCTATGTCAGTTTCAGCTAGAAAGTCTTCGACTGAGTGCATGTGAAAACACAAAGATAAGGTGAGGAAGATAATGACATCATTTAAAACCTGACACACACTGTTGTAATAAAGTTCTTTAAGCTTTAACCATTATTCCTTCATTTGACAATAAGCTGTTGTAAATGTGCAGTATAGTCTGATTAATTTAGAGGCATTCATTTTTCTTCAGACCTATGTGGTTCTGTTAATTAATCCTAATTGTATTTAAATGTAAAGATAATTCACTCAACCTTAATACAATGAATTAATAGCACAAAGTTAAACATGTGATGCAGATAAAGACAAATATAACTGTGAATAAAGGCATAACGAAGGCTATGAAGTAGGATTGTTTCCTACTTGCAACACATTTTACCAAATCATACACTTCACAATACAACAGCCTAGGAAATACAGTTTACGGCCCCAAAAAGGCCACAAATTGTGTTACTCACTCAAACGGTTTCCTGCTAAATCATTAGTCTTGCAACTGGTTTGCATTCCTGTCATTTTTGCCTGCTTGTCTGCCACCTCTCAGTGAACTTTGAATCAAACCTCTTCCGTCCGTACGTCTTCATTTGGCTGACCGTTCCTGGACCGTTGCTACTACTACTGAACTGTGACAAATCCCTGTACAGTCTACTGGCTAGACTGTCACTGTTTTACTTCCATATACAGTCACAGTGGAAAGAGGCCTTTTTTAAACCTTCAAGACATTTTCCTTTGATGATACAAGAGGGTGAGTTGCAGGGAAACGGGGGTAAATTCACACATTTGAAACTTTTTGGAGATTAATCTCATCTTCAGTAGAACTTGATTGGACAGTTTGATGCACTTACATAGTTCAATACTCCTCTCAGCTTCTTCCTGTCTCGTTTAATCTCATTCTTACAATCCTTCACATGTACTATTATGTGTTTAACATCCCATCTTCTCATTTGATTTTCTTCTCCCTCAATCTCATGCTTTATCCCTACCTTAACGGCTACCTGGTAATGTTTATCTACCTCTTTCATTTTGCTTTCTTCTCTTCTTTACGCCTCAGTTTTCCTCATCTTTCATTCCCAAGTGTGATCCATTGAACGTCCAGCAGCCCCTATTTCCCCTTTATCCTTCACTTCCTCCTCTTTCCTTTCTTCGTTCCTTCCACTCTCCAGCGCCCTCCCTCCATCATCTTCCCCTCTGCTTCCCTATTCCTCCCCCCCTTTCCTTTGTAAGATAATACATTTGCAGCCTGAGTGATCTATTGATTCCCTGAACCCTAGCGCCCTTCAGAAAGGTAATTTTTTTAAGGAGGAAAGAAGATTAGACCGAAACGCAGCACATTTCAAGGTGAAAGGGGCTCCCCCCGCTTTACCCATCAATGGAAACATCTCTCCTTTTTAAGAGGGTGATGTGTGATGGGCATGGATTCTCCATATGCTCTGGCATGCTATCGTATTTCCACACTAATGTGTTTATTCCCTCCTTCCACAGCATCTGTGAAGGGTTTGAACAAAGGAATGTAAGCCTAACAAAGATAAAGTTGGATGAAATTGCCATAATAATAGATTTTGCAGATTGGTGATGAATGTATTTGGGGATATTAGTGCTTTGGCTCATCAAAAAGATGTGGAAGAGATTCAATTCAAGGGTATGTATTGTAATGTCAGGCATTGCAACTTAATACAGTGTTCCTTTTGAATCACCAACACATCCTTCATCAGTTATGAAGATATATTACCCAAGGATGCATCACCTGCATAAAACAGCTTTCAAACTTTTGTAATTAATTTCATACACATACATTGGCTGTCCATATGTTAAGCTTATGTACAGTTGTTTGCAGTAGAGATAATCATCTGCATGTAATGAGATTAAAGTCTTCTTTAAAGGGTCCTGTTGGGGATTAATGGAATGCCACTTAATTCCTGTTATGACACTTTAAGTCCTCAATTTGTTGCGAAGCATTGAGCTACTTCTTAGCGCTCTCTTGATTCCCCAGAGGGACTCATTTAGTATTCAGATTTGATTCTGTTTTCCGGCACCAACATTTCACAGTGCAACATGCTGGAAGCTCTTTGTTTAACAGGAGACAGTTACCAATGCTACAGGATATCCATCATTTGAGGAGAAAACCTTGAAGCGATTTTGGCAATTCTGACCTTTTGATCCGTCCCCTGATAAGTGGATGGTGAGTCCTTTCCGACGTGCTCTCATTCCAGCGGTGACAGGAGACTAATGTGGGTCATCATCAATGATAATTGGCCATTGTTTTGTACTATAAAGATGACTATGACTGAGGACAGGGTATTATGATGTTCCATCAACTAAAGATTAGTTAATTTAAGGAAGAACTTTTGCATGAATCCATCCTAGACCTATTGTTTTTGTAAACAATTGATGGTCATTCTACCAATTTACTTATAAATTATATAAGCACAATTTAGTCTCTTATGTCCTAAAAAAGTCAACTTTAGTAAATTGAAACCTTCAGAGGATGGAAAGAACTTTTACACTTCAACATCATTTAAGTATAACTTAATAATGAACCTTTGAATTGCAATCTAGCTAATTTGTGTAAGTTTAGAAGGTTTTGAAGTGCTTCATTTTGATTTGTCGTGCAGATTGAGCATTGTATCAAACGTTAAATATCGTACACCCTGACAAGGTCATACAACATTTGGGGGATTCCAGTACATGACTCGACTTCATTATGTAAAGAGAGCCACATGTGTCATTCCTGAAAGTGGGTATTTCTCAGCTCGAGGAAATCCAAAAGTCTCATTATCCAAACATTTTGCTGAGATGTTCCTGCAGTTTTCCAGACAGCTTGACGAGAAAGAAGTCTGACTGGGCGAGATTACCTTTGGGCAATTGGGTCGAATGTGAAGTGTGGATTGGAAACTTTGCCGCAGACCAACTTAGGCTGATAAAATGGATTGTTACATTTGCATATGAAGCTTTAGTCTAGCTCTGAATGAGATTGGATTTTGCCAGGATCTATATCGTCTTTGAAAACCAGTTATGTGGTTAACTCTTGGAAGCTAGTAAGAGGGTACAGCAAATCATGAACATGTCATTTTTGCATAGATTGATAGTTGCCTTTACTCCTGCTAGGAGTCTAAAATAGTTTGGAGTTAGAGAGGCAAAGAGGAATGGAAGAGGAAAGCCAAAAGAGGATGACGGAGAAAAGAGGTCAGTCTAGGAAGAGAGTTGAGAGAAAGGAATAAAAAAGTAGAAAAATATAGCGAAGTAAATCAAAAGAAAGAATGGAGATAAAATATCTAGGAAAGGAAGTGTGGGTGACGAACAAGAGTAGGGGAATAATTTAGCATTCACATCAACAGATCTAATACCAAAGAGAGCGTATCCCTCATCCCCATCCATTATTTCTCTGCCTGTTTTTTTTTTTCTCATTTAGCCTCTTTTTACCTCTCTCTTGGGGAGGGGGATAAGTCTTTATCAAAACAAATGGATCTTTGCAAAACACTACACTTATCTGTAATCGCAGACGATCTGAGAAACTTTGATGTTGTCTGTCTAGGGCTCGATCACAACCATATTGGCTGACTGTCTTTCTACTTTCTAGTGAGCAGAGCTGAATTAAGCTCTTAGGTCGTATTTCATCTCGTACAATTTGACGTTTTCTTTAGCTGACCTTTTTTCTGACTTCTAAATCACATGTCATATTCCCTGTCTCTGTGTCTCCACATATCCTTTCTTCATTGCCGTTTAGTTTCCTTTCATCTCCTTTTACATTCCCCTACAGTGCATCACCCACCAAGCCCCCCGTAACAACCCCTCTGTGATGGATATAACTGCTTAGCTGCTCCATAAAAGGTGCTATAATGGATGTCATACCTCAACGATATTGTTGCCGAACGTCACTTCAACCATCTTTGCCACACGGTGAATGGAGTCATTTTAGCATGCATGTGTTGTGTTTGCCTATTTATGTGGAAAGGAAAGCACTATGTGGGGAACATTTCTTACCCCAGCAAATGAGAAAAACAGGCATGACAGTCAGTCTGACAGAGAGTCATGTTTTGCAAGAATAAGAGAGAAAGTAAAGAGTCAATTGAGTGAAATTGTAAAAGAAAATTGTGTTTAGATACTCATAGTGGTATGTAGACATGTGGATAGTTATGGTTCAATGTGAATGCACATGTGTTTAGGCTGTCAATTTATGATCCATCCCAAACAAAGGATTTCCAATACGTTTTTTTTCCTAAATATATATTATATATTTAGGGTTACTTTGGTTTTTTTTTTAGAAATAATAACGGTTACTTTTGGTGAGTAAATGAAGCTGGAAAAATCCAAAAAAGGAAAATGGTATAAAATACAAAGTTGAGAAACAGACAGGTGTGTTGATAGATGGGAATAACAGGAACAAAAGCACCAAAGAGAAACAAAAAAATACAAAACAAATACAGAAAGGAAAGGAAACAGACAGCAGGGCGAAGAATCACAAATAAAATGTCAAATGGAACAAAACAGAACAATATGGCTGACGGCGGGGCGAATGGATTTAGCAGATGGCTGATATTAATTAGCTACGGGATGAGATCGACAGTGCACCACTGGGCTCGGGTAAGTCACAATATGCTGATTCAATGCACATATTCACTTCTGCAAGGTCAATTAACTTGCTGTATGGGGTAGCAAAGCTAACACAAAACAGCATAGAAACTAAACTAGAGTTGAAACATGAAGAGAGAGTATGTTTAGATAGTGTATTGGAAGATCAAAACATGTGGTTGTAAGAGCTACCACTTTTAAAGCGTCCCATTTTTTGCTTGGCATTGAAATGGATTGCCCTATTCTCAATGTCAGAACCTACTACTGCTGCTTCTTTCCCGTTACTCAGGAAGGTGTTGCTTCTTTTCGATTGACAACACAACTCTGAGTCAAAGTGACAAGTCCAATCTCCTCTGGTTGAGTAGAACTCCCTATTTTAACAGCTTCAATCTCAGGCTCCAACTTTTAAATAGAGTGAGCACCCTGATGTGGTGTACCTCCAGCATGAAGATAGTTAATTCATTGTCTCATTTCACACCTATCTACTTTGAAAAAAAAGGGTTTTCTCTTACTTTTCTCCATTACACTCTCCCTTTATAATTCCTGAGGCATCCTCTTGTAAGCTTGCGCCAACCACCAGCCAGTCACTACTCAGCCAACTCTGTATTACTCCAATCAGATGCTTCTGTAACACTCCAACTTCTAAGAACAGCCAACCACCAATGCCAACATCGCAACACTATCAGTGGCAATATGGCCAAACAGGAAGTCTATGTACTTATGTAGAGTTTCCAGTTCAGCTAATATATTCTATATATTCTTTTTGAGGAAACTAATGTGGAAAAAAGCATGTTGCCATCATTTGAATTAAATTTAGGTTGAATAATTGGTAACGGTGTTGGCATCCTGATACACCACTTTAAAAGCATGTCAACCTGTTGTGTTTCTATGGATAAAAACATTAGATTTAATGCAAATTACTAAGTTTTAAATGTGCTACAAGGCCTATAATGTTAACTTAGAACCAAGCTAGGATAGCTGTTTCCTGCTGTTTCCGTTCCAGTTGTTTTGCTAAACTTAGTTAGCTTGCTGCTGGCGGTTGGCTTCCTATTCACAGACATGAGCTCCCATGTAGTTGCGATGCATTTTAATTGAACAAGCTAGTTACAGGGTCCCTTTAAATGATTATTTTATATTTCCCTTGGGAATTAGAAAATCCTCCATATGTAACAGGGCATGCTAAACTTTGTTTGTATGTGGCAGCTGCGTTTAGCAGCTTTGTGAGTTTAGCGGTCCAGTGGTCTGGGTCAAATTTCCTGTAATTGCTTAGTTGCCTTAAGGCGATACAACTCTTGCATGTTACACTCTCCTTGTGCACACTCTCTACCAAAAGCAGACAATACTGTAAATGAGAATTAATTATTTTTATTAGAGCACTAAATATATGAATATATGAGCAATACATGCCTCCTCTTATGAAACTGCCTATGGGTAGGTTGACAACATATTCATAACTCTTTGGGATGTCTTTATTTTGCAGTCACAAAGTTCACAGCTTTGCTCGGGGGAGCTAAATTGGCTCTCAGTGTTGTTACATATAGAGAGGTATTAACAAAGCTTGCTGAGATGGAGAGGATGAGATGGGGAGACAGACTGTGTACAAAGCGGCAAAAGGAAGAGTGAAAAAGGAAGGCGGAGGGAGAGTTGTTATTGTTATTAGTGTGAGGCAGAAGCAACTTGGCTTGACTGACAGAAAAGAGGCGACTATGCAATGCACAGGGAGAACATGGCCATTTCTTTGGCCCTTACTCATACTCCTCCTCCTCCGCTTTCACGGTAAGCGATAGGAGTTAGTTCCAAATCCCCGGGCATGCGGGCCGACGGGTGGATTAGCAGCCCCTGCTCTTCCGTCGTTCTCTCTGCTTGATTCTACCGAGGTTTTACACCCAGTGCAGGAGGCAGGGAGCAGGGGAGCTGATTTCATGGCGGCTTCTGTCGGATTAGACAGGAAGCTGGAGAGGGTTGCCAAGAGAGGTGGGGACACCTTTCACCCTTTCCGTCCCCAGTGTTTACGCTCCCCAAGTCTCTGGCTGTTCTTTGTTAGTCTGTGGCATCCTTTTTGTCTCAGCTGGCTTTGCTTGTCTCTATAAATCCCTCTGTTCTTCTTATTCTTCTCTTACTCTTATTATCTTTGGCTTTCCGACTCATGCTGTGCCTCCTTTTGTGTACTTCTGTAATTTAATTTGCTGGGTTGACTGTTTAAGTGCATGCCGATGTTAAGTATGTTATCGGTTAGTATTGGACACTCAATTCAAGCAATGGTATTTATTTTTTGGGGTGACCAACTATTTAACCATGGATCACCATCTTGACTACGACGTGGTGAAAGTGCACTTGCTCCAGTGAATCCACCCTGTACAAATAAAGGTCATAAATGTGTTGTGTTTTTTTACACTATTTAATAAACAAACCTAAATACTGTTTTTGAAAAAAGTAAACCGTTCATTTATTGGGGTTATCGAGCAGTTTTGTATATCTCTAATGATACCATTGCTAGCTAGCTAAATAACAGCAGAGATGATGCAACTGTTAACAGTGTACAACATTGCTGTGAAGCAATGCAATTATGCTTATGGAGACAAAGCATACCATCACACAAATGTATTATAAAGCATTTTTCTCCCCATTTTCTAACCTTGGGAAAACAGAACAATCCTCAGATGCCTCAACTGATGAGACAGTTTGAAGCCTTATCTTTCACATCTCACACAGTCTCTTACACACACACACACACACTCACAGACATGTATTTTCTCTGTCTACACACTCTTTATGAATCAGAGGAGTCTTGCCTGAGACCTTGTAAGCTGAAAATCTCCACTGGCGGGGCTGGATTTCACCTTTGGCTGACTTATTTTGTTCATATTCTAACTTCCCACACAAGGTTGGAAAATGTATTTGAGCACCATGAAGAGTAATATGATAGAAAGGTTTGGAACAGAAGAGCTGATTTGACGATCTTATATTTCGAATGAATAGCGCATAAATACTGAGCGACATGTTTAGCTGCGGGCTTAATCCCTGGATGTTTTATATTCATTCTTGGAAAGGAAACCATTACCTAAAGTGGATAATTTAGCATAGCTAGTGGATGGGCACGCCTGTAAACATTATTGATGTTGACAAGAGACTTCCATCGCCGCTGCTATTTAAATGTGCCGTGTATAATTTATTTTCAGTCCTTGCTTTCAAAAGTGAGTGGGTGTCATTTCTTTTCAAATGATATGTAATTTGAAAGAAAAAAACAATGCAGGAAATAACTCAACTGTCAAGTGTTTTTCTTCCTTCATGCCTGGGGACATATTTCAAGATCTACAGAACGTGTCTGCACTGTAATTGCTCTGATCCAAACTTGATGTGTGTCTGCAGCAATGTCAGAAAAGAAAAATCCATTTTTGTCGCTGGTTTATTTCAAAAGAACAATTATGAAAGACAATACCAGGAAATGTGTCGTGCACTATGTGGAAGTTGCTTTTGTACGATTGTCCTTCACTCAGTTCTGACTGTAATTGCAAATGTGTTATCTTTCTGTACATGTGTGAGTGTTAATTAACCTGGTGAAATTGTCTGGAGCCCATAGTACTTCCGAAATTAGATTCTGATTGTCATCTTTACATTTTCAAAGTACAATGTACGACCAAAAATGTATAAGTGAGAAATAGCGGGCAAATTACTCCTGCTCTAGATATATATCTTAAATAGATATTTTCTTTTAAATGATTATCCCTTTCTAAAGTATATTTCATCATATATTAGTAAGGAAACTCCGTGTTCTGATCTGCTGCTATTTCAATTTGCAGTTGATGCTTTTTACAGTTCATCAAAATGTCCATATATTAGATCCCACATGTTTGCCTGTAACCTTGATGAATTCAGGATCATGTTTATTCCACAGCAGAGCTGAAACAATGAGTTTATTGAACAAATAGTGAATAAACAGAGAAATAATCGACATCTTTTTGGATAATCATACAAGTTAGAAATGCCGTTTTCTAAATGTACTACTTTGCTCTTGTTTTATAGTAAACTGAATATGTTTGGGGCTATGGTCTTACATCAACTTAGAATTTAAGAAATTGGGAATGACCTTTGTTTTTGTTTTTTCTGGCATTGTGAAAAAACTTTATATGAAAATGTTAATTGAAAAATAATGGTCAGATGTATTAGTTATGAAACAAATTGTTAAATGCAGTCCTATTCCACAGCACTCATTAGTAACGCCATACAAACATACGTATACATGTTTTAGAGACAGATGTATTGCTTTGCAAACACTGGATTATGCCTGTAAGTCATTAAAATGCAAGCCAATGTTATGTTTACCTGGCATTAATCAGTGACCAGTCTTTATCTGTCCGTACCAGTACCTAGGTTTCTGTATCAATGATTGAAGGACGTAGAGCTCCAGCACTGCCAAAGACATTTAATGAAAAGGGTTTCAAAATCCTTTAACTTTGCTGCATATATCTTTTTTATCAAAATGACCTCATGGTCAAAGAATATGCTAGAACGCAGTTTCAGCACGACTGAAACAATTTAACCTCGGTGTCCCATTCACAGCTGTAAATTTGCAGAGCCCTGAAAACAGCTTTCTCTTGTTGATAAACACACACTTGTGTTTGGTTATGTTTAGTCATGATTTATTGCACATTCTCCACAAACAGGCAATCGAATGAGGGCGAAATATTGCAAACACTGTCAGGATTGTGTAAGACCCGACTCTCAAACACACATCACGTGTAAAAGTAAACACACACTCCCATTTTCATTTCACACACGCACTCATATGTACTTCTTAGAAAAACCCAAAACCCAAGCCAAAGTCAATGATGCCGAGCCGCTGGCAGCGAGCACAGGACAAAGGTAGAAAGAAAAAAATCAATACATGATACGAAATGCAGCACATACTGTATTTATCATGTGAACATATTTCTGACAAGCTACTACACATTACTGAGACGCATTGACTAAAACATTTGCATGCGTGTTAGAGTCTCAGTATGTCAATAAAAGCCATTAACGTCACAGAGGAGGACTGGGGTTACATGAGGTCACCGTCTGAAGTCAGTCGAGGGTCAATGTGCTTACTGCTGGAACGAAGATATGGCGATGAGTGATGATGGCGGGATTGGAAATGATTTGCTTTTGGCCCCGCCGTAGGTGTCAGGGTCAGTGTGCCGCCTAGCTGCTGTGTCGCTACAACGTAGGTGAGCTAAGGTCAAATCAATGCGGACAGCAGCTCATGGATGAAAATATTTATGGTTAGTTCTGTTGTAGTGAAGCTCTTAAGCAAAAATGTACAGTGTCCACACATTGACCTCTGACATAACACTTTCTGGCACTTTATGGCTTGTTTTGAAGGTCTTCATTTACATGGCACGTCAATTTTCAGTCCAAGCCCATTTCATTCTTTGCATATATGAAGCTTTAACACATTTCAATGTAAAGTTGAGTGTATATTTGGATACTTTTAATAACTATGGCTGCATGTAACCTTATTATTGCAGGTTGGGCTTTGCACTCAGTGATATAACACCAATTCCTAGATTTTGGATACCGTAAGAGTTTTATTCTCCTGGTTTTGAGGGCTGCAGCAGTAAAGTGTGTTATTATCTGCCTTTACTAGCTTTGTCATCCAAATGAATGCTGATTATTTATTGAATTCTCAATGTGTCAGCAATGGTAAAAGCTGCTTTCACATGAAACATAGGTGGTGAGTTGGTGCTGGCGTTGTGTTTTTGTCAAGTGGTGAAAGCTCTACATTGCGCTTTGTACTGCTAGAAATTGTCTCCAAGTGCTGCACTCAAAGTAAGAAATACTTCAAGTTCGACCGCCTTTACCGCTTACCTTTCAACACTTAACCAATCGGATAATAGCTGTAAGTAGTGGCGCAAGCTAGCAGAGGAGGTAACCATAGAGACCAAACTTAAGCTGTTTTCACCACAAGGCTCTGCGCCCAACGAAAAATATTGTGATTACTATTTTCTTCATACCACCGAGCTGTAAATGGAGGTTGTTGTTATAGAGCTCCAATTTATACAAATGGTTGTGCTCTATCTAGCTAAGTCTTCTCTATCTAAGAGAAGTCTTTTTGTATTGTTCTGTCTTTGTAACACGTGGTAATGCAGTTAGCAGCAAAGACTATTAACAGATGTATGTTTTGCTCGTGCTGTCACATGTTAGAAGACAAAAACAGAAAGAAAGTGATCAAATAATTGAGTTAAAGTTGGAGATATTGCTTGCCATGAATAGTGTTATTGTTAGTGTCCAAATCTCTGCCAATGAGCTTCACATTGAAAACACCCACCTTAAACTTTAGAATCTCACTGCTAACCATCCTTACATAAGACAACAGGCAAACATGTTGAATTTAATAAGGAAAAAAGGACTAAAACAGCACTGCAGTGAGTCACTTCGAGTGTTAATACACAAAAAGAAACGCCACAGAGAAACATCAGAGGGCAGGTTTTATGGGGATGCCATTGTGTGAACAAACTCACACACGGTCCCTTCTCTTAGCGAAATAATATTATTTCTTAGGGTCTCTGTGATGTGTGACTGTGATATATGTGTGACTGTGATATATGTGTGTGAGTGTGTGTGTGTGTGTGTGTGTGTGTGTGTGTGTGTGTGTGTGAGGGCTGAGGTAAGAGGCTCCTGTGCTGCGGAGTGAGACGGAGGGCATTAGTCAGATTTGACCAACAAAGAGGCAGTGAGCACACAGCCAGGGGATTAGAGCAACACCACAGACTTTCATTAGTCTGTGGAGAGGAAGAGGAAAACAAATAGCAACAGAGAGGTGGAAGAGAGAGAGACAATGGATTGCAAAGATATCAGGGGGGGTGGGTGGGGGGTTTCCATTAGTCGGGGGGTTGAGGGAGAAATGTAAAGATGGGAGGATGAGAGGTGAGATACAGAGACGTGGAAGCGGGAGGATACACTCCGCTACTGTATTAGCACCACGATACCGGGGGGCTTTCATTAAATAAGGGAGAGGGAGATGGATTGTTGGAGAGGGGGAAATAAGGAGGAGTGTGTGGGGACTAAAATAAATAAATCTGCCTGCATGAGAGGAGAAGAGGAAGTGGAAGAGGATTAATGAGATGAGGGGAAAAAGGGGGACAAAACACAACAACAAGTGGAGAAAGAATTAGAGTGGAAAGCCAAGAAGAGGAAGGGGAAATAAAAAGAAAGGGAGGGAAGACAGGCAGAACGGTGAAGGAGTTGGTGATGGTGGTGGGGGCGCTGTGGTGTAGAGCTACAAGTAGAGAGGATTAACCCCCCCCCAACACACGGACACAATCGGGGCCTGGGAACAGCGTCACTGTGCCAAACTAATTAGCTACCAACTCAACTACACATGAACTGCAGCATTTACAATGGACTCAGAGGAATGTATGTGCTTCTCTATCCATGTTGTTATGGGTTATTGTTTGTATGGCTTCGACGGCATGTGCATCAGCTTAAACTTCAATGAATCTGTGGCAAATTAAATGTATCCACACCGACAAGGCGATTGCTTTTCTTTGTCTTCTGATTTTCTTTCTCTCCTCCTGAAGTTATTGTCATTTTTATATCCCTATGCCCTTTACCTCAAAGCTGACTGAAGTATTTATTACTTTGGTTTATATTATTTGTCAAGCCTAGTTTTCAACCGCTGCAGCTCTCATGAAAGACGCAACTGAAATGTACGTGTACTTTTTTTGATTAATCAATCAATCGTCTAGTCAGTAAAACGTCAGATAAAAGGCAATGTATTGTTTTCCAAATATTGAAATGTTCAAATTGCTTTGTGTCAAGCCAACAGTACAAAACCACAACGTATTCTATTTTAAAAATGAAATGAATTGGCAACGAAATCTCCTAAAAATGATGATTATAATGTACTTTATTGAATTCCCAATTACATGTGGTGCAAGGGTAATTGCCGGCCTGGGTTTTGTTAACAGAAAGTGCTTTTAATGTGTTTTTGAGGGATTGAAGAGATACTTTTACCCTAGTGAGATCTGGGTTGTATTTATACTTCATTTGTAGTTGTATTACATTTTCCTAACCTTAACTAAGCGCTATAAAGAGGCCCTAATTTGCTTTTTGGGTTGTTCCCTTTCCTGTAGTGTGTTATATAGCTTCTTGTGAATGGAAATACTTTGCAAAGGCTAAAATCCCAAAGTTCCCTCCCATACAATCGACTCTGCCTGAACACCTTGATTTGAGTGCTTTGTTTACTTCTGTAACATAGTGACATCACTATGTAACAGTCTCAAATGCAACTCCAACGTCTCTAAGCAGTTCACCAATCACAACAGCGCCGGCCAGCTAGCCAATCAGAGCAGACTGTTTCAGACAGAGAGTAAAAAGAGGTACTGCAGCACAAACAGTTAGAGGGGGGAAAAGGCAGGTAAACAATTCCCATTTCGAGGCAGAAAATACCTGGAAATTAGCATAAAAGAGCCCCTTTAAGTATAACAAATAGTCATAATTCCACTGTTACCTGTATACGGTATTGCAAGATCAGAGATTACAGCTGAAAATGAATGTACACAATATCATTTAACTTTGATTTCAGAAATACGTTCAGCCAAAACATGTTTGCTACCTGCCAATAAACTAACATAATTACATTATGTAATAGAACTGTAATCCAGGTGCAAATGCATTTACTGTTACAAATTAGCTTTAGATGAACATTATTTCCATGAGACAGGGTTTAAAATACAAAGAGGCAGCAAACCTTATTCAAGCAGATGGAACCATCAAAGAGGCCTTTTTCTAGGCATTAATTCTTGGACGGCATATAGAAAGTTGAATCAGATCAAACCTAACGTGATTGTTGTTGAGTGAACCAAAGCTGCATACGTAGAAATACATCTCAGAAATGTGATCTGACAGTGGTGTCGCCTTTGGTTTCTTTACATTTGTTTTATTTTCCGAACATTTAGCTACCGCTTCTCAACCAAATTCAGTTATTTTTCTGACACGCCACATCTGCTTTTGATCTCAGCTAGCGACTTACATCAGTGGAAATCTAAAGCTGCAATTTTTAGATATGATCTGGGCAGAGTCTTTAAAGTAAAACAGTTTTAATGGATTAAGTGACCTTCGAATCAACATGCTCAATTGAAATGATGCACATATCGACTGACAGACACAGGAGACTTGAAAGGAGATACGTGTTTAAATGTTTAGAGGCCAAACCATCTGCATCCAGCATTGAGCATTACAATCTTATTACATCTAAAACACCAGCGTAAATATTGCAATAATATACATGTTATATATTATAGTATGATGTTCACATTTTACTGTTACATTTCAATGTGTATGTAAATATATATATATATATATATTTTGTTTGACTTCTTTTCCATTAAATGTGCCTTTTTAAATGTAATATTCTAACTTTTAATATGTATATAACATTTTCTTATTCTATTTTTTAACATTTATGCGGTTTTTTTCTGTCACAAATAAAAACCTTTCCTTATAAAAGTAAAGTAATCCGATTTTACGACATTAAAAGCATGGGGTTAAAATTGCCCTCAACATATATGTCTGAACAGTTTCTGAATCTTGCACACCAACCAGCCACTCTGCATGATTCCAAAACTCAACCAACACACAACAGCTAAAGTGTGGGAGTATTGAGGAACTCCAGGCGAAACAGCTTTGTCCTCTAGGAAAATGTCTCACTGGCTCTTCACTGAATTTTAGAGAAGGCATTGTGAAGTGTCAAAAAAACCTGTTTTAATTCAACTCAGTGGGGAGTGACAGTCGCCCACTGACAAGTCAAATATTTTCAAACTTTAAAGGAAGGAAATGTCACTTCTTTCTACCTCGACTTGTTTGAGCTGCAGTGACATAACTGTGAGTGTGTTTCTCTCAATTCTTAGATACACTGTCGCTCAACAACATAAACACCATTAAATTGGCATTCTGTTCACGGTTTCTCATTCCTTGAAACTTCTTGCTTTTGTACAACTGAATGCTGCTCTCTATACCTTTTTCATGTACGACATTGTAGCGTTTTTGGATAAAGTTAATATTAGTTCAGTGTTTTTTTCTTCGTGAGCACCAAGCATGCCGCTTGATTGTTGATTTAAGGATCTTTCCTTGATAGTTATTTCACGTATATTCTCCATATCTTTCTAAATGTTCTCCATATCTTTGCAATCTTCTATCCATTTGGTCTCGGGCAGTGGTTTTCCATTGAAGTTCAGGACGATCTTTGATGTTTTTGGTTTGATATCGACCTCATTATCACCAAAGGTGTGAACATAAAACATCGAGACATAGCATTGGGGCAGGATGAAAAAGTTAATTAACTAACCACTTTCATATTCAAGCATAGAATATTGACTCGCTCGTGCATGCAAGGACACTATGTAAAAATAAAAATGTTGTCCGACTTTAAGCCGCAAGTGTATAACAACAAAATTATATCTGCACAGTGTGACAGAAAGCTACCCAGGCCAGTGATGTACAGGACTGTTCTGTGGCCTTTAGTTGTGACGGTAAGCAATTTACGTAATCTCAATGGTTGTAAAACATATTAAATCCCGCAGCGTTTTCAGCAAATGTCACGAATAAAAAACAGCAAATGCTCCAGCTTTAGATTGTCGATCCCTCATGAAACGCACACAAAACATAAAACGGAAGCTGAAGCGTAGTGTAAACAATCGGATTCTGATACAACATAATGTTTCGAGTCTGTCTTCAAAGGAGTAACAGAGAGACATCTCTGATAAGTTAGTCATGAATGAATAAACCAATGACTTAATGGTCTTCACAACATTAAGAGCCATCCTCTGAGTTGATGACCTATTAACTTTGACAAAAAGTCCTCAGTTACGGAGTAAAGCTAATCCCGACAATCATCCATGCATGCGTTGCCAGGATGTTGCACAGAGCTAACAGCCCAACAGAACCAGCGCCAGAGCAGATGCTGTCTTTTGTGGCGTGCCATCAAAGAAAATTGTCCCCATTTGTCATAGTTTATTTTGCCTTTAATAAGCTTCTTTTTTATTTTTATTTCTTAACTAGCTGACACAATGTTTGCCATGGGACCAAAGTCAACCACGGCAAGATTATTATATTTAATGAACATCAATGGGAATAAAAATCATGTTTGCCAAGTTGTAGAATATGTTCCTGTTCCAAAATGTCGAGGCACGGTTTGCGTAATATCCCAACATTTGACTTCCAAATCCGATTTTAAAAAAGTCAATTATCACATTGAACTCAAAGCTAATTTAACAAAATATCATCCTTAATAGCGTGATAATTATGGAACTAATTACTTGGTAATTGTTTGTAGTGTTCACAAAGAATCATCAAGCAGTGAAAAATGGGATTTTAATTTGAAACTTGTGTTGTTTGTGTTGCTTTTTTCACCGTTGGGAATTGAGTATGGAGTGTTTGCGGCGCACCTTTCATCATCTGTGCATGTTCTCCAACGTAGTACTATACTAGCGTTTGGCTGGTGCTTTGAATGCACCGCCAGATGTTGTCTTTGTCATAATGTGTTTTTAATCACCATTCCTGAAGTCAGATGCCAGCAGGCAGCTTCCAATCCGATTTGCATCACTTGTTCCTCCTCATCTCTCCTTAACAGCTGAGAGGGCTGCGGGCATCAATCACTCTTAACTAGCTTAGCTGTCAAACATTTCCTACAACGACTTTGGGGACCCCACAGCCACTTGTGTGTAGTGGGCCGAACAGGACTTTACTTTCAGATACCCTCTTTTTTCCCCCAAAAAAAACATTTCAATTCCTCAAAATATCAAGGGAACAACTCTCGGGATGCGTGTTCACAAAGTGTCCGAGCAAGAGTCATGCCATGTTCTGAAATATTCACTATATTGACACATCGAGGACATGATGTTCACTTGGTTGGAAAGACAAAATGTGTTGTTCCCAACCTCAAGCAAATTTAGAAACCAAGGGCTGCCTTGAAACAAGTTTGGAAAGCAACATTTATTGAGGCGAAAAACACTCTGTAATGTCTCGGAAAATGGTAATATTTAATGCATGATTTGCACTAATTGCTTTACTTAATCTAAGCATGAGCTGACCCTGAAGGACCAGATATTTGAAAATGTACACATTCTACCACTAGCTACATATAGACACTTTTTTGCCTCTAATCAGATACCATTTTTTATGCTGTAAGTCTGGCCTTGATCCGGGTTGTTGGATTTGAGTGTTTTTTGCAAGTTCTAAAGCCTGTATTTTGTTGTCTAAGAGTCTATTATAGTCGTCAGGCCGTCTCTTTTGTCTTTTTTATCCTTTCATCTTTCAAACGAGACGTTAGCACTTCAAAGAGAAGCTACAGTGCTTCAATCAAAAGGCCTCATCATATCAAATCTCAGAAACGCACAACAGGCAGGAAAATAATGGACACCAACTTGGTGTGTGGAGAAGGAAAAAGGCAACACAAAGGTACTGTGTTAGTACTATACAGTACTGTAGGACAATAGTGCAGGGTTAACATTCACAAAGTATTTTTAAAAAATGGGATTTTTTAAAAATTGTGTAGAGATATTGACAAAGCAGGTAAAGTGAATACTTAAACACTTCAGTGTCAAGCACCATTCAGAACCAGGAAAAGACAACAGCCGTATTACGATGTCCAAAATTGAACATGTTTCTAGTCTCATATCACATTTATATGTATATATTGCCCAGCCACAGGATCAAACTTGAAAGCCAATTATAATATGTAGTTTTAACTGTTTAACTGTTATGATGCCATTTTACTCCTTCGGTGCCATACTTTCATTTGAGTATCAACATAATGCCGCAAGTGTTTGTTGCCCTTGACAGATTGTAGTCTGGTAAAAAGGCAGATGTTGTAATATTGACAAACATATGGCAGAAATCCATATTAAATTAAACCACAGAGACATTCAAATACAATTTACCTCCAAGGAAATCAACAGGCATCACACCCAAGGCACTAATAAGTAATCAACCAATGACAGGTACACCTTGAATGGTGAACACAAAGACGGAAAGTCCTGCGACTGAACTTCACACTCGCCACACTCCCAATGATTTTTGCATTCTAATCCAAATCCACTAAATGCGGTCCTTCATGGATTTCTTTCTCTTCAATCGATAATACCTACTGAAAAGATTGCAGTCAATCCAGTTTGCAGGTTTTCGATTCTCTTTAACAAGGAGCATCTTTTATTTTACTTTGAGGTTTTTCTACAAAGTAAAAACCAAAGTGGGAGTGTGTTTGTTCAATCGATCAACCGGGTCTACTGAAAATTGATCCGAAGCTTTGTGAAGGTATATTGAACTAGGCTTTACCTTTTGCTAATTATCACAGATGTACATGACACTTTTGAGAACAAAACCTTGCTATTGATTGGGAGTTAAATCTTTCGTCTCTTTTCACCGTGGGGTTTTGGTACACCTCTGATTTTGCAACAAATTATTTATTTGACATGAAATAGGACAACTCAACTTGTTACCATTCGCGGCCTTTTGTATTTGTCCTACACAAGTAGTGCCACTCATTCCGGTGCGAGGAACCAACATTCAACCAGAGCTGAATGTTAGTGAGAAAATGTATCATGAGTAGTTTTGAGAGGAGTCCACGTGTCTATGGCCAGGTGGTTCGGGGCTTTTCGGCAAAGGAGAGTACTTAGGAAACACTTAGGAGCTCTAGTGCTCTTGAAAACATCTTCCAAGAAGTTTCATTTCACTGTGAAAGAACCCCCCTCACCTTTTTCTCTTCCTCTCACCTTCTCGGTGGCTCTCTGGTCTCAGTGTCAAAGAGAAAGGTGAAATAAGTTATCTCCAACACCTTGTGCAGGCCTTGCCATCCTATCGTCCTCCTTACTCCTTTTACCCTTCCTTTCCTATCCTTTTAATGACGCTCATTTCTTTCTTTCAGCATGTTGCTATGGACCTGTTTGAGGCCCACGTTACTATTATTCTACGCGTTACCTGAAGGTTGTTCACATACACCAGGTTCCACCTTTCTTTATATCCGCTTATATTATCTTCTATATCATTTGGATTGTCTACATTGCTAATATAGTATTTTTTAATCCATAGACATGACATTACGCACGGTCTCTCCCGAACTTTATTCCATTTTCTGTAGTTGTTGTGGGGTTTCTTGGGAGTTTTCCCTTCTTACTGTGAGGATCCAAGGACAGAGGGTGTCTTATGTTGTACAGACTGCAATCCCCCCTAAGAGAATTGTGTAATGTGGTCTTTATAAATCTCTTTCAATGTATAAATGTGTTTGCACTTCCTTGTAAATGTATTGGTATAACTAAATAGACTCTTACTAAATAAAAATCTGCTAATCGGACTATACCTTCCTCCTCTCCTCTCTCATTTCTGCTTGCTTTTCTCTTCACCTTTTGGGCCTTCTCTGCTCAAATGTTCTCCTCTTCCTCCCTCCCCCCTCCTCTTCACTGCTGGCCTCTTCAAAGGTAAGAGGCCGTCGGCAGGACTTCAGTAGGAGAACCACACGACGATCAGACATGTCAGCACCTCCATCACACACACACACACACACGCGTCAGCACTTCAAGTGAGCGCGCACACGCAGACACTTGTCAGCACCTTGTACACGGACACGTACACACCAACAGGTCGGCGTGTCATTAGGGAGGTCCACATGGCTCGTATAAAAAGCTTGTCCAGCAGGAAGGGAAGAAAGAGGGGGGGAGTGAGGAAAGGGAAGGGGAGAGAAGAAAGCGTCAGAGCAAACAGAGAAGAAGAAGGAGGTGAAGATGGAATTGGCAAAGCGGCGAAGGAGGGAAGGACCCAGAGGAGTGAGTGAGAAGAGCAGGGATGTACAAAGCAGGCGAGTTCTGAGGATCCTCCAGAGGGTTAATCCATTCATCACTGATGCTGTGTGTGTGTGTGTGTGTGCGTGTGTGTGTGTGTGTGTGTGTGTGTGTGTGTGTGTGTGTGTGTGTGTGTGTGTGTGTGTGTGTGTGTGTGTGTGTGTGTGTTCAATAAATCACTTCCTCCTGTTCAGCCCTGTGCCTATTTTTACACCTTTCTAACATACAATCTACCAATTATTGCTTACTGTATGGTTTCCTTCCTCCTTTGATATCTTTCCTTTTTTCCATTATCCATTCCCTTTTTTTTACCTATATCATTTAATATATATTTAATATGTTGGTTTTAAACGTTATTTATTGCCCCAATGATCCAGGAACAATGGGAAAAATATTAAAATATAAGTTGATTGAGAAAAGGAAAGGAAGCTGAATTTGAATTAAGGGAATAAGATTAAGGAAGGATGGAGTCCTGACATAATAAGAGAGATGTGGTACCAAGAAACACAAACAGAAGAGTAGGAGAAAGCAAAGTCACCAGATACAAGCACACATCGAGAGACGAGAACTGGCCTTGAGAGTCGACGATATAGAGAAAGAGGGGGTGGTAGATCACAGGGAGACAAGAACTAAATGTAAGAGAGTGGAGTGCAGATAACACAAAGAGCAGAGAAAGGTTTGAGATCGAAAGAAAGAATGAAAAAAAGAGTCAGAGACAGTGTGGGGGAGAGAAGGGAGAAGAGAGGCTGAGAAGGAGAGTAGTCTATACTCGGATCAATGGATGGCCTGTCCTCTGCTGTGTCTGCATTTCCTCTGGCTCGCACAATAAGGCCCTCTCACTACACCGGGGAGAATGTGTATGTGTGTGTATATCAGTGTGTAAAAAGGAGGGAATGTCATTCCGAGAGAAAATGACCCCTTGGCTCTAGACTCTTTTCTTAATATTAGAGGTCAACGGTCGGTCTTCCGAGCCGATTTTCAATCGGCGGGTTTTTGTGCCGGACCCAGTGGAAGTGCATCTCATCTGTGCAGGGAGCCTTTATCTGTCAGTGTGAATGCCCAAAGGTTTTTATCTGCCGAGTGTGAGGGTGAGAGTGTTTGTCTATGTGTTAGCCCCGGCGATGTGGACTACACACAGTGTTCCTTGTACGAAACGCGACTAACGGATTTTGATATTTGTGAGATTATCTGTCAACCACTTTCGTTTTAAAAGGGAAAAATAGCATTGCAGGGTTTGAATAAAGTAAAATTCAAGGACTTTTAAAGCACATCAAAAGGTGAACAGAATGAATATTGTGGAGAATGATTGTATCCATTGAGAAGGATAAGTGCTCTTGGCCACTTATGCAGTTCTTGCACTTTCTCATTGAGACATCCAGAGACAGCAGCATTTGAAACCTTTGTTAAAAAACATTAAGAATGCTTCAAGGGGTTTATCTCAATTCAAACATTATCCTAACCTTGACAACAGCAATTAAAACTAACCTTTTTTTTCCATCGAACATTAAAGACTTTCTAAACACCCTGTTCCCAGAGCCTTCAGGATATCTTCAGATTACTTGTTTAGTCTGACCAACGGTCCTCAATGCTAAGTATTTAATCAATAATTGAGTTAATTGACTAACCATTTCCGTACTAATGGATGGCTTAATGGCTGTATGATGGCTGATGGCTGCACAGCTGAAGATAAAGTTCTCTGTTTTTTGTTTTTTTTTACCAGGGACGGCTCGATGAGCAACTGAAATCTCTGCACATTGTGTGAAAGGCTGGAAAAGAGGACGGGGTGTGTGAATTCATTATTAGCAAATGGGAATGCAGCATCAGCAGGTAGAAGTGTACGGCCTCGATAATGACACATCAGCTGCTTTTATCCTCCTCCTGCAGATTAACTGAACTAAATTGATTTGTGAGGGATGCTCAGCCGTTTGTTCATTACATCAAAATGATGCAGTTAGACCAAAGAGGTTCAATACAATCATACAATAAAGGTTGTTGTTGCTCGGACGAAGTGTGAATCAAGACATGCTAAGCTGCATTTCTGTAATATGTAGTCCAAAATGCACAATCTTGTCCAGCTTCTACATTTTATTCTTGATTATTTAATGTTTTTCTGGGTGTTGGCCTATTAGGGTTAGGAAACTCAGATTGGCATTTGGAACTGTTGTAGTTCAAACAGTGAATCACTGAAAAATGTATCACAATTAAGTGTCAGCACTATCTTTATAACTGGGAACAAAGATATTGAAAGGTGTTAGAAGGATTTTTCCACCAGCTTTCTGGGTTATGTATTATGAACAGCACCCTGTGGGTTGCAATATCAGGAATCATTCTATTATATCTAATTCTTGAAATTAGCTTCCCTGCTACCAATCAATTTTGTAGCGGTACAAAGCCGGATATCTCATTACGCCATGCTTAAATTGAAATTTACCGCCCCGCCACTGTTTAACCTCACTCAGGCCTTTAGCAACGATCAAGTTTATTTTTAGAGACAAGTGATTTGGCCGGCAGACAGACAGCAGACAGCTTCACCGGTTGTGAGGGCGCAATAACACCGGGCCACGGACCTGTACAAGGGTATCAGCTCACAAGGGTGTGTGATAGAGAGAGAAAGACAAAGAGAGATAGGGTGAGACAGCGGGTGATGAGGCGTGTGCATGTGTGTCCTCCAGCAGCCATGATGCATTAGTGTAACCTGATCCCCATCCTCCCCTGTGAGCCCTAACCTTGAGACAGACAGAGATGCAGGTTGCAGATACTCCGCCGTAAATGAGGCTGTTGCTCTTCATCACTGCATCTGTCTAATATTAGACAACCTAGTCCGTAAAAGTCATATTGCTATGCATCGTTTAGGGGTGATGGAGTTTGCTGCCATTAGTCATTTCCAGAGAAAATGAGGTTACTTTTTGTGTGTATTTCAGAATGAGGCACTGTGGTTGATTATTTTGTTATTATTTGTAAGAATGTTGCCAGAACACAGCAGTTGTGTAACTAAGCCTAAAAATAATTGTCAAAAACGGCCAATTTGGGCCAAATTATGGAAATAACCGACCAAAGAAAAACAAAAAAGAATGAAAATGTGAACAGATATTTGTTTTGGGAACCCTAAATTAGTCAGATAACCCTAAAAAAGTAGGCTTGTGGTACAACGCCCATAAATGTTGAAGTTCTTTAAAATGTGATCATGTTTAGGATGCAACTAGCCACTTCTATTCCATTCTTCACTTGAAATATTTGAATTTATATGATATTATAAATCCATTATCTGCATCAACACCAGTGTTATTTATAGTAGGCGTTACGACAAAGATTACCAGTGCAGCATAATCTAATAACCTGTTTATCTTGGACTTTATTCTACTGCATTGTTGGACACATTGATTAGCATCCAAAAAGTATTAAGTCAAGTTCTGTAGTAAAAGGATTAAACATCCTGGCGCTGCAAAGCAGATGTTTCATTACACCCTTTTGCTTCATTGTGAAAAACCGCGTTATGCCTCAGAGTCATTTCTTTCATTAAGGAACCTTGGTCATTATTGGCCCAACTATGACGAAACTCACAATTGAAATTCTTCATCTCGAATACATTTAATAATAATGGGGTAATATTGCCCATCTTATTCTCTTGCATTAAATAATACTATTCCCAGGGCCCATTAAGAAACTTAATCATCGGGGCTGCGGAAAGATAATTACAGCTGATGATATTCACAGATAAGTCAAAGACGATCACGTGATCTTTGTCACTACTTTCTTTCTTTTAGTTTTACTTTCTGGAGTTTCTTTAAGCCTCACGACTGATATCTTGGTTAAGAAGTGTTAAAGCACTGGGAATGCCGCAGTTGAAGAAAAAAAAAAAACGCATCAAAAGAAGAAAGAGCTGAAGATAGAAAGAGGTGAAACTGGAATTAAAAAGACAAAAAGGTATAAAAATAGACATGTGGGAAGCAGAGCGATAAATCATTTACAGACTAAGGTTATCAGCGTTTAAATATTCATTATGGGGTGTCAAGGCGAAGCTTTTAGATCTTGTGGGATACAGTTTCGTTTTTCTCATTTGATGTTTATGTTTGCTAAATTATGCATCAAAACCAATGGTATAAATACTCTTTGTTGTTTGTTTAGGGAGAAGCTCCTGCCAAAGATCGAGGTTTAAATCCCACTGGAGTCACCAAAATATAAAAGCGTATGAACTCAGGTCACTGCAATAAAACATGCATTAAACAGTAGATCTTCATACTGTATTGGATAGACAGGAAGCAAAATGAGTGCAGTCTGACATTTGACATATTAGGTCGGCTCACTGCATCACCATTGGCTACAACGTTCTTTATTAGGATCCCTGACATGTTGATGGACACATAGTCCATTAACCTGGGTCTACTTTATAAGAATCCTGTTAGAGGATGATTATTCTCTTTAATTTACCATTCACATTTCACTGCAGTTTATTGACCTGTTCAATGACATTTTAAGATGATATGCATATCTGTGTTTGTAGTGATGTTTTAAAGATAATTGCTATTTTGAGTTTCACTAAAAGTGATCAAAATGGAAAATAACAGGTTGACTTAAAATATAACATTGGCTTGTAAATGCAACGTATGTACCACAAAGAGGAAGGTCTACTTTGGGATTTAAGCCTTTGCAGACAATTTACGTGTACACAAACCTAATAAACACAATGCAGGAAAGGGAAAACACCCCAAAACTGACATCCACAGAAAAGTATGCAGTGCACATGACGTAAAGTGCTCAATCTTTTTTTTGTTGCATATCCACCCGCTGTAATTACCACCATTTCAAGTACTCTCCTCATAGCCGTTCACATTCCCTTTTCCTCACTTCCTTTCATTTTCTACTGTTTTCCATCTGCATTATTCTTTTTCCTCTAGCTCTCTGCCCCTTGTATCTCCTCCTCATCTAGTTTCCCTTCCCATCTCAATCTACATCTATCTTTTCTAATACCCATCCATCCTTTGTCTCTTCCTTATTCTCTTCTCCGCTTCACTCTTGCTTCTCTCTTTATCTATCTCTATATTACTCTCTCCCTCTCCACTCTCTGCTGGGTGTCTTATTCCCTCTCTCTCTGGGAGTAGCAGACCTCCTGACGGCTTAATATTGATCCTTCCATCTCCCTCTCGTTCTGTCTTGCACGCACACACATTGCACACATGCATGCATTAGGGTGACAAGATAAAAGGGTTTGTATGCCCCAAGGCGAAGCAAAACATGAGGCCAGAGGCTCTCAGCCTCTCGTACGCGTATCGAAAACAGAGACACTTAACAAACCCAAGGCCGTGAACAGGTTCCCATATCTGTGGAAGGAAGCGTCCGAAATCACCGTTAGATTTATGTACTACAACATTATTTTTATCTGCGGCTCGAGCTCGGCGTGAGACTCGTGAAACATTTGTCAGAGGGTTGCCTCAGTAAGCTTTAGGCAACCAGCGTGCTGTAGTGTCTGTGAAAGGAAATTTCCGGATAATAACGCTATTTATAATCTTCGCCTCGGGGGGGGGGGAATATTTGACTCGAACATGGAAGAAGTTCCTTGTTTTTCTGTAAAACATTGTTCCAGCAAAGCTGTCTTGGAGGTTGTGTTTATGGGGCAGTCTGTAATACATATGTAAATACATTTTGAAAAGGAGAAAGTTGAGACTCTGGTCTCTGTTTGATCAGCTGCCTTTATCCCCATTGTGTTCACTATAAGAGTTTGGTTCTGAAGCGCTCAAGTTGCAAAAAGACACAAAGATATCACAGGGTATTGAGGGTTAGGATTAAGATTTAAATCCAACAGGGACACAGACTATCATTGTTGGAATGCATCAGACACAATGATCAGCATCATTAGCAAGAAAGGAGTTTGTCAGTGGAAGTATATTTTCGGCTAATCTCTGTAAACCGATTCTGCATTGATATGAAACGTCTGAAATCAACGGCATCAGATTTGGGGTGTGGAAGCGTTTCTCAATTTGTAGTACCAACAGTTTTGGCCAATCAAGTTCGAGCTGAATTTGGTTGTGTGCTGGTAAACAGCCTGTGTTAAGAGCAAAAGACCAAGAACACATTGGGCGAAATGCAATCTCGAAACTACTTTGCTATTGTTGATGAACGATGATGAAGAATTTGCTTTAAATGTTCTTAAAAAACTGGCTACTTAGCCAACTTCTGCTCAAGCCTTGGGTCTCTAGTGGTGTTTTCACAGTATTGTCTTGGTCAAAACGTGTTAAACTAAGTTTACAAAAGACCAAAACAAATTTCACTTTCCTTTTCAGAAGTCCTATCTCAGAAATCAGTTTGCAAGCCTGTCTCTTTTTCCAGCTGGCATGCTCAGAATTCAGAGTATGAAGCTTTTGTCCAAGGCGCCTCACAGCAGTGTAGCGGCATACATTTCAGATGGGAATACAACTCCTCAACATGGCCATGTTAGTGCCATGCCCTATCCACTGCGCCCCCAAAGCTAACAAGAGGTTGTCAGGAATCGATACCTGGCATGAAAAACGATGTGACTTTCAGCTGCTGTGGCCACATCAATCACGCTATTACCATTAGCTCATCTCTCGACACTAACTTGGGCTTCTCTTGGCCGCCCCTCCCATCCTCTCTCCACTCCTATGTCACCATTTTCGCTATCCTCTTCCACTTCTCTCTATCTCTCCCCCCTCCCTCTCTCCCTGCCAGCTCAGCGGATGCCCCTTGTCACAGCTCCTATTTCAGCCTTCTGAAGTTTCCTAATTGATCGCAATTAGAGCCGTTACAGAGCAAAAGGGGGTGGGGGGCAGACAAACAGGGATGGGGAGAGAAAGTGTGTATGCGTGTGTGTGTGTGTGTGTGTGTGTGTGTGTGTGTGTGTGTGTGTGTGTGTGTGTGTGTCTGTGTGTGTGTGTGTGTGTGTGTGTGTGTGTGTGTGTGTGTGTGTGTGTGTGTGTGTGTGTGTGTGTGTGTGTGTGTGTGTGTGTGTGTGTGTGTGTGTGGGTGTGTGTGTGTGTGTGTGTGACACAGAGACGGAGAGAGATTAAAATCAATGAGTCTGTTTTGAGAGTGGTTATATTAGCAACTGGACTACATTTGACCACTGAGGTAATAAGGGGAGGGACAGGGAGACGGACAAAGAGAGACTCAGAGAGATAGGAAGTCACCGGAAGATGGACAAACAAAGCAGACTTCTGATGGGAGAGTTAAGGGACACTGAATAAAAGACTTCAAAAGGCACTGGATATAAGACACTTAACGAAGGGGGATCCTATTGGACCTTTTTCACAAGAGAAACAGCGTTAGAAATGTTATCAACAGAAGAGTTCTTAAACAATTGAATAAATAAAGTCAATGAATAAAAAGGGCAACAACTATTAAGTTCTCTCATTATCTCTGCCAGGCATAATGCCAGATATTGTAGTCGTGGTAATCTCTTTTGCAGCAGTTTATTTGGAATAATACTGGTACAATTGGCCTTATATTTGTTGTGCAGATTAAGGATTGTATGCCAAAGAACTTAACCCAAAAACAAATCTATTGAATGCTGATTTTAACTTTTTCTTTAACTGGCCAGAAGGGGTGGCAGGTGATCAACAACAACAGGGTCAAAGGTATTTCCAACATTCAGCTGGACTAAGAAATATTCTTAGCCTTTTTTTCTGGCTCAGAAACTCATTCATTTCATGTATATGGTTTGTTGAAACCATGTTAAGGACCAATCAGAATAGAGTTGGTGGGTGGGTAAAGGTTAATTATTGTCTCGATGCAGGCACAATATGATACTGTGTGCAGTTACTGCAACTGGTTGTTGAGTTATACATTCTGAATGAAAAATACAATCAAACTTCTTATCCATTGTCATTGAAAAACAACATTGTCGTTAAGTATTGTAAAACAAGTATTTTGAGGGTTACAAGCCAACTCTCAGTGTTTTACAACTTATTCAAAGATCAGTAGCAAGAAACTTCATCAGAACTTTCCAACTTGGTAGAGTGTTAATCCAAGAAGTCAGAGTAAGAGAAAAAGCAATGAAGGTGGAAGGACTCACAGGGAGAAAATAGAGATAGGGATGAGTTGGGATAAAATCAAGTGAGACAGAGTGACAAATTAACAGCCGGGAGTGAGAGAGACGGAGAGTGGAGGATTTGTAACAGAGAGATAGAGAGGCAGAATGACAAAGAGGAAGAATGACAATGGTGCCAAAGCTTCTTCCGTCCTCCTTGCAAACGTTCCTGATCTCCCTTTTTTCCACTCATTTAAATTCCTCTCCATTGTCATTACAATCCAGTCCTAACCCCCCACCGACTGGCAAATACACACACACACACAAATACACACACAAACACTGGTGGACATTAGAGTGCACATGCATTGACCTCCAGCAGTAACCGGGGCCATCCCAGGGAGCCGGGCTTGCTAATCCCTATCAATGGGCACACATGCACTCCCTCACAATGTTTGCTGGGGAGATAGGCTCAAGTTTCCCCCAGACTGCAGATGTCAATGTGACCCTAGCCTTGCTAACAAGGGGTGTGGAATAGCAAAGCAGCTTGTCACCAAGCATCCAGCGTCCTGTCAGAAACACGAGGCCAGGCAGGCCTTGTCAACACGTGTTGTGGATATGGCCCGGCCTTAATTCTATTCCTTCTCTCGCTATTCCCCGGTCAACAGTGCTTAAGAGCACAGTACATGTCAGCAATTGTATCTCACAGGGCTTTCAGTAGCATTAGCCTGCAAATGTCTTCAGAGCTGTCGAATGGCCGCAACACGGCTAGAAAATAATGTATTGTCAGCATGATCGGTACACAGCTGGGTTAATACAATTCCATGTCTTGCTCCTTGTCAGCGTTTCTAGGTCAGCGAGACGGCAACAGGCCCTGATCCTGATATTGCCTTGTCAACGTGCATAGCTACATGTGGACTGTCAACAAAAATTGTAAAAGAAGTGGGGTGAAATGATGCCTTCGTCTGCACAGTGTTGTATTATCCATCGCTGCCATGTCAGCAATGCCACTGGAACAATGCCATAACATTGACTGTCAGGAATAAAAAGCTGTAATGGCTTTAAAAGGAAGAAAATCAATCAAATAAAAGAATACAAATGTTTAAAACTAAATAGCATAGAAGACTACAGAAACATTATGTATTTTGCATAAACTTCTCAATTGCTCGGAGAAAATCAAGATCTTTTTGAGATCACACATAAAAAATGCAGACTAATTAAACAACGAAAACATATTTATAATGACAGACTATATAGACACAATTCAACTTGATTGAAATCCCTCGGATATACATTTCTAGGCAATTATCCATGGCCTGTTTTCATGTCATTTCCTTCAAAAATTGTCTATTTTAACATCCAAGCAAAGTCTTCCTGTGTCCAATGATCCCTAATTTAATCTATTAAACTGCTGTGGGGGGAAATTGAAAGGATATTAGATATTGCAAAAAGGAACCATAACAGATCCTGATTGTTGAAGTAATGAGTGGAAGTGGAAGAAGCTCTCAGCCTTTTCTACCCTAATGGATTCAATATTACCTTTTAGGTGACACAAAACACTGAGAACACACACACACACAAACACTACATGGGAGAGAGGAGAGAAACCGGAGGCAAAAACAACTGACTGACACACACGCAAACAGAGAAGACGACAAAAACAACTTGTCATATTTGTAAAAACTGAAAGTCAATTTCAAAGTCAATTTGTGCCAAACTGCTCTTGCAAAATAAATCAGGCACTGGTAGAGGGGACATTGTGGATAAATCAATGCCGTTATGATCTAGTTTAACCAAGTGTGTGTGTGTGTGTGTTGTGGCTGATTGAGAGCATAAGAGAGTAAGGCAGACTGACTTGTGTGAGTATGTTTCTGTGTATGTGTGTGTTAGTGTGTAAAGGTGATTCTGGCGACAAGGCGACACCCAAGGATCAAACGACACCGTCTCACATTACTTCCGCGCGTGCACACACCCACACACACACACCCACACCCACACCCACACCCACACACACACACACACACACACACACACACACACACACACACACACACAGTAACTCAAAGGCAGCAGATACATGCACTTTAAAGTGTTGATGACATGGTGATGCCTACTAAGCAATATTCAGACCAGCATGCCATCGGGACCAATTGCAGAAAGCAGAGACAAATTATATGTATGTCATCTTTACAAGTGCACCACATAACAGAGGCGTCTTTGAATGCACCGTAGCTTTGTACTGGGTTTAAATCTGTGTTTTTGGAGTCACTTCAGTAATTCACTCATGCCTCTATCGTCCAAAAAGTGGTAGAGTAGGCCCATGCACTAAAGAAATGACTCACTGCTTTTCCAACCAGGGTTATTCTTATTTTTGAGGTCAATAAATGCCCAATCAATAGGAAGGTGTTGTTTAGTAGTTGTTGAGTTCAGAGCTGGAAAACCGCTTAGCGTTGTGACAAAGTTAAAACAAATCCAATCCAATTTGGGGCTTTTAATTTCACTGTTATTAAGAGAGTTGACCAATTCATCTTTTACAACTTGTTTATAAAATGAAAAAAGAAAAACCGAGCAAAACTGGAATAGAAACATAATATTTATATATATTTCGCCAATAAGTGACACTAACATAACACTATATCTTTGGCTAAAAAGGATAAAAAACACATCTGCAGACTTTAGACTTGACTTTATGATCCAAACAGGTGACACGCTCACGCAGTGCCGCTTTATTTCTCTCAGAATACATCTGTGGGAGGCGAGGGGGTGGAGGAGAACTTGACATTTAAACTTTATAAAAGGTTACGGCCCACATTGTGCTAACATTTTTACTAGACGATCTCCAATTATTCGAAGAAAATAACATGTTACTTTGCATACCTTTGGCTCCGACTGATTTTATAGAGACCTTTTGAAGCCACAACATTGTTCTGTTTCTACACTGATGTCAACAGTTCCAGGGAAATTGTAAAAAATAAAATATGGAGGAAGACGTGCTGTCTGATTTTCATTGCTCGCAGCTGTGAGCCTGTAAAGTTCTTCTAACCTGCTTGCATCGTTCCTTTTGACAACTCAATGCCATAAATAAAAACGATACGACTCCAGTTGGTAGTGCCAAACACAGATGAACCACAGGAGAATACTTGAAAGTCAACGTAATCACCAGGTCACTGAACCTTCCTTGATATCCTACATTTTAACACAACGCTGCTCAAAGCAAACAAAAATAGTCTTAAAAAAGTACAACATTTATTACTTTTTAGGTTAAAAAAACAGATGCTATGACATCAAAGTTGAGCATGTGTCAACTCTTTGAGTGGTCCGATGACTTAGGTGAAGCACCAACCAATCAAACGTTTCTAGTCCGCCAATTCTCTGTTTTATTAAAAGAAATGGAAGCCCTTTTAGCCATTAGCCACTTCCAATGGGCGACTGAGCAGTTCAGAGGTGGCATTCTGCCGGGAATGCTTCTTGCTTATGCCCCTTGAAATGTAAATGTAGAGTAAAAAACAAAAAGACCTACCCCTCCTGGGTCTTTCTTCTCCACAATTGATTTAATGTGTTCCTCACTTCTTTGTGTACCATGATTATGGGACATGGCATATGCCTTTGCTGCGAGCCAAACGTCTCGACGGAGGAGAGTTAAATTATTGAACTTGGACTCGATTACAGTTCTGGCGAAAACACAATTGCGGAGTAATTATACTGCATTATACCTGGTTGTCAGCGGTAACCCTGAGGCGACTGCAGGCTGGTGTCCTCGGTTCAAATCCCCAAAGCTGGCATGAGGGTGGGGTGGGGGTCTGGCTGTGTGGAAAGCAAATGAGTAATAGCCTCCCCTCCCTCATCGACTGGAGGGAAGCTGCCCTGAAGCAAGGCCCTTAACCCCGTGATTTCTCCGGTGCAGCTGCTGAGTAAGCGACATTTTTGCATTTGCTGATTCTGGTATGCAAATATCATCCGTCATTCAGGGGCAAAAATAAATCTGTCAGGACCGGCTGCACTTTTTTTCTTTTTAAAGAGGTATTAAACCGTAGCTTCAGGAGTTAATAAAAGTGTGTTTACATGCTATGAGTGTTCAAAGCTTAGCGGCAGGCATGGGCTTCCCTGTATGTAACCTTATAGTCCTGAGCTGTCAGCATGAAGGCATGGCCGTGGCCTTCGTGGAATCTGGATATCTGTCTACGTGTGTGTCCACTCAGTCTGCGTATTTCCTGTACGTGTGTGTGTGTGTGTGTGTGTGTGCGTGTGTGTGTGTGTGTGTCCTTGCGCGCTAACATTTCTGAAGTTTCACCTATCTGACCGCCGTGTAGCTTGGCATTTCTGGACAGAGGAATTCTATACGCCTCCACGGAGTCCTTTCAACGCCCGCCACCACACACATCACACATCCTACTGCTGACACATGCATGTCACCACGGCAACCAGATACAGCCGAAGACATATTACTGACAGAGAAGCAGAGAGACCACCTTACCGGCGGGCCAGAGGTTTACAGCAGCTGTTACAAACACTTTTTGAATCATAAAATATCTAGAGATTTTCCAACTGTTTTTTTTTTCTCGAAATCATTGCCTGAAAGCAGTTCATTGGGATCTTCCTCACATATGCCAAACAGGTTCACAGTAATTCCGAGGCGCCTCGCACATGTGGCTCCCATTGTTGATTTGATCTCGTACAGAGTGCCGAGTACTGAAAACATCATCTTCAAAGTGTTTCATGTGATGGTAGAAGACGTTTACAAGGCAGCGCGGATTCACTGCTTTTGCGGTTGAGCAGGGAGAGACAAAAGGACCAGAGCAACGATTATGTCAATTTACACAGGAAATAAAATGAGTTTCACACAGCCCCTGCTTTCTGAGTCTTACTCAGCACAAAATAACAAAACAGCACATGAAGGCTAAGCAATTGGGATTTAATTTGAAGACATCGTACATTGTCTCATCAACTCACCTTGGACAGGACGAAACGTCAGCACGATCCTCCTCTTCAACCTGTCAACAAAGAAATACAGAGTAAGTCACTGTGTCCACAGAAAATGAGCAGGGAATCTCATGATCACTTGCATTTCATTCTGAGAAAACATCCAACAGTTGGTCATGAAAAAGGGGAGATTTCAAGTGACTTTTCTTTAGATTTGTAGACACGCTGGTTATGACCCCATAAAGGAAGCTAATCTACGCTGATATTGAGAATCCTAGAAACACCCTGGAGAGGTTGCCACGCTGGAAAGACCCTATTTGGAAAGATAATCCAATCATAGAATCCTAAAAACCCCTCTAGAGGTTGTAAAATGTACCATTTTTTTTGTTGTTGTTGTTGTTGCAAGCATGTACATTCTAATAAAGATCCTGTTTAGAGATTCTTCTCGATTAAGTTCTCCTCATACTCGCCTTTATTGTCTGGTAACTTCTCTTTGACGTCATGAGGGCAGGGAGAATAAATAATAACAAAGCAAATTACAACCGGCACTAAGGGAATACAACTGCCCCTTACAAAGCTACGTCATTTAGCCATTCTGGATATTATTGACATGTGTCTCTTTAAATGTTGCTGTCCAATGGACCCAGGGACAGTTCTTACATCAACCAAAGATGTGCAGGAAACTGATTTCATATTTAAATAAGACATTTTGACGTGGAAAAAAATAAAAAAGGTGGATTCAGCTTTGACAATTTCCCTAAGGCTCTGCTTTTTAGAAATCTGCCACAGTTGTTACGACCCCATAAAGAAAGCTAATCTATGATGATATTGAGATTCTTAAAACCCCCTAAAGGGAGTTGTGAAATTGACTTAGATTTTGTTGCAAGCATGTACAGTGTAATGGAAACACGGTAAAGAGATTTGCTCGTAAAGTTCTCCTCACTCTTGCTTCTCCAGGCTATCTCTTCTGCGATATTTCTTCAATTATTCCTATCATTCCACTATCTCTATCCCCACCTATTTTTTCCTTCCATAATGGTCTATTTAAATCGGGCAGGTTAAATCTGAACATGTGCTCGCCATAGGCAGTGCAGTGAAGCCTTATCTACTCTGTGCATTCGTCTCTCCCCTTCCTCCTCCACCGCTGCTTCTTCCCCATCTGGTTTCCATTCTCCCCACCTGCCCATCAGTGTGCAGGCAGAGACAGGTGAGCCTATTACACGCTTCTCACTCCGTCTACTACACACACACACTTCACGGTAACTTAGCACGCCACGCACATCAGCCAAAATCGGCTGCACTGTAAAACGGCTGTTACTGCAGCCACGTCACGCTCCTGATGAAGCAGTCTGGTGTCGCAAATTAAAAAAAGGGGCGAAAAACTCCAAAAAAGCAGAATGGAAGAGAACAGGACTATTTAATACCACATTTAAATGTCAGGTGTAATTAGGACAACCTTTACAAGAGGTAAGTGACTTAAAATCCACTTGGAAAGTATGGGTAATGCTGCATACAGATCTAACTCAAAGTGACAGTAATATATGAGGGGGGGGGGGGGTTTAACAAGGAGTCGATCAGTATCATTGCCGCTATTTTGGAGATTTTAGCAGAATCCTTTGTGCAACCCCCACTCACTACAATGACAGTTCAACGTTACTCTCAAGGAAACAGCCCATGTGTTATTAAACTGCACTCAATGATACAAAATGTTCTAAATGCTAACAGCGAAGCTGGGCGCAGAGACTTGCAGTGCTAACAGCCAGGTATGTTTCGTTTCTATGGTGACCTCCTCATGTTGACTTGCACCACTACATACGGCTGTTATCTGATTGTTTCAGTGTCGAAAGGTCAGCCTTTAAGCGCATTGCTCGGTGACAATTTAGAGCGACGTGCAACACTGAGGGAACTGCTTCCAATTACTGGGCTGGCACTGCTCTCTCCATAGAGACACACTGGTAACTCCAGTGCAGAGTTGTTTTACCACCGCTTTATATATGTTATATTCTGTTTTCTTAGTAAAACGAAATGTAAACCAACCAATCATAAATGGAAAGCAGTTAAAGAAGTAGATATACAAATCTTTCCCAAGTTCAGATTCCTTCTTGTAAATTCATTCATTTGTTCATTTGTCAATGGAAAACATCTTTCAATATGTTGGAATTGACTCAATTTCTTGACTTTTTTGGAAGAGAAAATAATATGATGGCTGCCCAAAAGTCTGGTTGAGATCCAATCAGATAATACATATTCCGGATTATATTTACCTATCCCTCGGGTCCTAAAAGTGATGATCGAGGGACCAAAAGACAACCCCTGTCAATTTACTACAGCAAGAAAAAGTAGAAAAAACCACAGCTCAATAGTTTTCAGAAGGCATATGAATGCTTTTCCTTCATAGTCTTGTTGTGTAATAATCACAGCAATCAGTTGCTTTTTAATCCCCACTTAAGACCCACTTGTGAACTTGCACGGACTGCAGTAAAGATAGTTCCCAGATATCATGTCTCCCAACACCACGATAAATCTGATCTTCAGTTACAGCTTTGTTTTGTAGTTGTCGCTGTTTTTAATGTAGAATCAGGGCAGCGCCTCTCGTTTCTCTGGAGACATGAGTGGCTGAAAGGCTATTTATTTGCAGAAAACCTGCTTGCTTGGTTGCTTGGCTGGAAGAGAGAAGAAGTAGGGGAAAATAAGAAGAAATGGTGCTGGTGGGAGAGATTTGCTGATGCTGCTGGCAGCAACGTTGCAGAACGTGCTATCATGTGAAACATCAGTTTTTGGGCGCTCATGCTCTCCCTCTTCATGTTCTTGTTTGTTCCTCCTCTATCTGACGCTCCCCTTGTCTCTCTAGCTCCTTTTTTCTTCCTCTTCACTTTACACTCCTCGCCTCTCCACACAGTCACACACACAGTCACACTACCCATTTCTCTCTCGCTTTTCCAGACCTTGACACCAGCTGTACTTTTCCAATTCAGCAGTTCTACAACTCTCTAAATGACACCATGTGATTTTATACCAGCTCAAAACACACACATAATATCGACACTAAACAAAAAAAGCACAGAAAAATAAACCTGAAACAAAACCAGAGCAAATCAGCAAAAACAAATCCCACTGGCCTTTACGCAGTTCCAGAAATGAAGCTTGAACATATTAGCATTAGGAGAATGGAAGAAAGAGATACCAAGTGGATAGGAAGAGAGTGCTCAATATACAGTGAGAAGGATTACACTCGATGAGATGTGAACAGCTAGAAAAGACTCTCGGAGATAATTACACACTCAGCGTGCGTCTTTTCAACACCTCCTAACAGCAGATCACCCCCAAATCCGTAGCCGCGGAATTCCAAACTCCATACTTATCATTAATTTTTAAGTAATATTCAATCATAACAGCGCAGCAGGGGTTGGGTGTTCACTTCAGTGAGCAGCACATCCTAGTAGAATTTGAAAATCATGGCCCTACATCCTGATTCAGGATACACACAGAGGAAGACAAGACAAAAGATTTAATGTCAGAAAACTGGAGTCAAGATTACAAATTCATTGAATGAGCCAAAAGTTAGTCAAGTTTAAACTTGTGTTGGTGCCCAGTAGTTGTTTACAATGCTTCACTGTATATACTGTTCATTATTCACTATACATATCCCTAAACTTATGTAAATATTAGAAACAGAAACAGAATACTTTACAGGCCCCGAATAAACAGGGGATGGATGTCTGGTCGGTCTGCTGGCGGACGAGTGGAAGGCAGCAGGCTTACACTGAAACTGTGATTTCTGAAATAGATCTTTTGTCTTCCTTTTTTCTGTAGAGGGAAGTAAAGAAACTGTAGATCTGGATGTATTTGTTGTCTGAGGAGCAATATATGACTTTGCAGCTTTAAGACATGAAGAAGCTATTATTTTCTGCTTCGTTCTAATGCATTATTTTTGCCGAAAAGTGGGCGGGGCACTAATTTTGGCCCAAAATGACGTTAGAGCACTTCTTTATTCTTCTGGATGCAAATATTTATTAAAACATACAAAGTTAAAGTAAGTTAATGTGCAACAAAAATAAGAAAGTAAGAAATTAAAGTAAAAATATGCATTATGTAAGAAGTATACTCTGCACCATCTTTTGCACCTGGTTAGATTGTACTGTTACTCTGTGCTATGAAAATACCATTGACTCTAATCTAAAGTGGTTTTGTTTACTAGTGACCAAAAGATGAGCAAACCATGGCTTACAAAAATGTCAGCTTGCAAGAACAAACCAAAAATAGACAGAAAATGAAAAGGTTACCAAAGCAAAGTCTCAACTATAAATCAATGGGCTAAAATGAGTCATAGGAGCCATTGAACTTTATACGGTACAAAATTCAATGCAAAATCCAGCCTACAGTCCCCAAAGACTGCCCTTCTGCTCTGTTTGCCTGCCTGTTCTGTTAAAGCCAGGGCTATTATTAGCAGGTGAGGGGATCAGGTTAAGAAGATGAAGGCTAAGAGAACATGGAGAGACAGAGATATTTCACCAGTAAGGGGGGGAATCCCCGCTGACAACAGGTTGACCTGCCAGTTTATTTTCAGACAATAAAATGAATTAACTACAAGCATCGCAGCACAGCGCGAGCTAATGGAGGAGAGGAAGTCTTAAATTAATAATTGATGATCTCGTTTTTTTTGTAAAAGTGCAGTTTTGTTTGAACGTGTCTCGAGATAAAAGGGAATATTACAGTATGTTGTGTTGCCGGCATCTAAAAGAACAAAGAGGACAGAGAAGAAAGATGCAAAAAGGGAGCAAGGAAAGGTACAATGAGAAACTTAAATCAATAAAAAAGCAAGCAAATGTAAAAGCTTAAAAGAGAGCTCTAAAGACAGCAAATATAAATAATCAGTCCCATCTTTGCCACTATTACTTCTTCAAGCGTATAGCTGTCTAGTCTGATGTAAAATCTGGAAAGTCGCAACAGCAGCTCATCTCCACGTTAGCATTTATAAATAATCACCTTATTTGGGGAGGCGGAGGGATATTTCAAAAAATATGTTGGAGAAAATGAAAACTGAAAACAAAAAACTCAGCGGTAGAGGTTAAGAAATCATACTCGGGGCAGAGACAGTTCAGAATATAAGCCTCATAATCTGCTTCATAACTGCCATCTGACATCACCGCAGCAGATGCTTCATCTTGGAGTCTGTTTTCTCCGCCTGTAATAATGTAATGGGTGGGGGTCTCTGTCATTCTCTAATGTAATGCAAACAGAGAGGACAAATGGACAACAGACATGGATGGTTTAGTACAGCCATGGAGAAGGGGAGGGAATGCAGCCAGCAAATCAGCTTGGATACAGATTTGTGACAATACTTTTTTTTATGTAAACGCAACGAAATAATGGGTGGATTTTATGTTTGAGGCCGGATCTGTCCTACGTGCATTTCACAATTACTGACGTGGTTTGTATGGCCTCCTCAGACGGGGAATGAGAGAAGTTTGATGTCACAAGTTGTAAAAATGTTTGTTGATGCTCAAAATCTGCAATAGCTTAGTTATTGCGTAGTATAGGCAGAACTTTTTGATCTAAAAAAATAACAATTTACATCCAGTTTAACATGGATTTGCCAGAGTAATGGCTAGATCATGCATAACCTGCCAGTTTGAAATGTAAAATTCAATCAGATTCAGTTCAAACATGTAATTATCTAACTTATTAAACAAGTCTTCACTTAGTTACATTAAGCAATGGTTCTTACTGTTCCTTTTATCCAATTGTACGTAACATAATTGAATGAATAACCCTGTTAAGTGTTTGTAAGACTCTGTGAGAAAGATGTATAAAGGAAACCCTTCAATTGCAATGTGCTTTTCTCTGTTTTTCTCAGACAGCAATAGGATTTATACATCCTGCTCAGAATGACACTCAGTAAAGGTCAAGAAGGGGGTCAACGATTTGTCACAGCCTAGGGCAATCACCTGTCACTATAACAGAATAGTCACACTAAGATACTGTCGTGCACACTTTAGAAAAATGATTTCTAGCTGCAAGAATGGGAAAAATATATATCTCCTTAACAGAACGAAAAAACACATTTGTTCTACACTTGACAAGAATGTAATTTTAACTTGATACTTGGCAGTCATGTAATGAAAACAACCTTCAATTTCACACAAGTGCAGAGAACACGACTGCAGGCTATTACTTATTATTTATAATTCCCAAAACGCACCTTTGTTCAATACTGAGTGACATTAAAACGATCAAATGTTGAGCACAAACTGTGTTTAAATCAGAGTAAAAAGGCAGAATTAGAAAATAATATGACAGAAGGAGGTGAGCTTTTGATGTTGGCTCTTAAATCAGAATGTTGGGATGATACTGCGTGATGTATTTTTCTTAAATAAGAAAGAAAGTCAAAGATGTCACCGTGGGCTTCTGTGAACCTCAGTATTAGATCCTCTGGAGGAAAATACGTTGAGAAAAAAAATCTTCATGAGGGTAGCAACAAACTTTAAATATGCCAAGCAAACTTCATGGCCAACTCTGAAGGAGTTCATCTAATGTCAGCACTCGACAGATCAGAAGTAGAATCAGAAAGCTTCTCTTATGCTAAGAAAGTCATGGGGGAAATATAAATGTCGAGCTACCGATGCTTGCTATTTGGAAATATTCATGATACATTTCATTTTACCCTGCAATACCATGTTTCTGTCAGAATACTGAACCACGATGGGCATCAATATAAACTATATACTATTATTTCAATGATTATTTTTTTGTGATGATTAACCCTAACCCTAACCCAATGTACTGATATACTAATGAGGTATAGCCATGTGTGTGTGTTGCAGGTCTAAAAGGTGGTTGTTGCCAGCAAATCAAGTGGAAAGGCAGAAAAATATTGGAAGCTACTAAGAAATAAGGCTTCCTTAAAAAGGTAGGACACAGAATAGCAAACAGAGAAAAATAATGAACCCTCAAGCCAGAGAGTAGGACAAAGAGAGGAGAGTGAAAGCCCAGAGGGATGCTCAGGAGATACTCACTCCTCTCATCATTGCATGCCTCCAACCTCTGCACCACGAGATGTAAATGCAGTGGAAGCGAAAATGCAGGCAAGAAAAGAGGGGGGGGGGGGAAACGAGGTAGGGAGGAAGAGAAAATGTAAGGTGGTGTTTTCTCCGCGGGCAGATTGATAACAACTGTCAGACTTGGTTTGAGATGGGAATGCAAGGGCAGCAGGAGAAAAAAGGGAGGTGATATGAGGTAAAAAGGAATTGAAAGGGTTTATTTATTAGATGAGAGAGGGAGGGTGGCTGACAGTTTGACAAAGATGGTCATATTTGTTAGGGGATGAGGATAGAGAAGGTACTGGGAGAGAGCCGAAGGGGGTGTGGGAGTTGGAGCTGGGGAGTAAAATGATCCCATTTGCCAAAGACAGTTGGCTTGAAATGAAAGTTAATGGGAAGGACGGAGAAAGAGTTCAAATGTTGGGGTGATCGACAGGAATGTACAAAGAAAAAAGGGATAGTCACACATTTAAAAGAGCTAAAACACCAGAAATGGCATCTGAAGAACTATTTGAAGAACTATTTAGCATTCAACTGGTAATTCGTAACAGAAAAATGAATATGGAAAATACTAAAGAAAAAAATGAATGGAAGGACAATGAGAAAGGTAGTTTTGCAAAGCCAGCCAACACATTTCACTTTGCTCATTAAGGTCTGGCACACAGCCAGACATTTGCTTGGGTCAGGGGTATCGGTAATGAGCCTATAAATGCAGGTGATTACATCAGCCTTAATGTCCATTGTGAGCTGGGCTGTGGTCCAATAGTTAAAACAATTACGCCCTTTGTCTTTCCTAACCCTTTCTTTGACCCCGATGCAGAACGTCTTGTGTTGCGCAGTTTTGTTTGCAAGTCTTAAAACAAAGCTACGTTATTTTGTGTGACTTCAAATATTGTTGCTGCAACACATTTGGTGAAGGATGGTATGGTTCCCTATGCTAAATGAGATAGGAAAGGAAGCATTAAAGCGCCTTCTATTAGCATTTAGAGAATTCAACCAGCTCTTATCATGGTTGCAACTCAAGATATTTCAGGGCGATCTCACTATGTTAAAAACTTTCCTCAGCAAATCAGCAATGGGGACCAATTTATATCTCTTTTTTTTAATCATCTCTTTTTAACTGATTTGATAATAAATCAGCTCTAGCTGGGTTGTTCATAGGTTTAACGTTGCATATTCAAATACAAAACCTCGTATTTTCTTCTTAAACATTTGTTATTGATCAGGCATAAACACCATTTTCCATATTTTTCAGATCTAAATGCATAGTTCTCTCTATCTTCCTCTTTAAAGGAGATGTAAATCAACACCCAAATGAAATGATATAAAGCGCTGCTTGGTGTTGTCACATTTTAAACCACTACCAACAGCATACCAATTGGCTCCGTTTGCTGCCGTCTGCCTCAGGGGATTGTCAGTGAATCATTCTGAGACTATCTGTGATTTAAGGCAGTATTACAAGGCTAAAGGGAGGGACTGACGGCGACAGTTTGTCGGGATAGCTTGACAAAAGAGTGACCTATACAATAACTGCCAGGTTGATAAAAAAAAAAAAGGCTCTCATGTTCACTGTCCTGGGAATAAATAACTGGATGAAAGTGTGGTTGGAAACTTGAATAGAGGAAGTGGGAAAGACATTGGAATTAGTGAGGTGTTCTGACAATCGCAATGTGGATCGCTACCTACTTTGGACTCTTTTGGAAAGCCAGCGATGAGGGGAAAAAGAAATACCATTTTTTAAAATGTGTAAAAAAGGGAATCAGCAGGATAGCAAAACTCTGTCAAAGTTGGCCATAGGTGGGACAGATTGATGGCAAGGCCAAGTGGAAAAATACCAAGAAAGATCTAAAAAGCAAGAGGGGAAAAAGAGAAGGAGGAAACAGGAGCAAAACTGGCCTAAAATGGGCTTAACTGCCTGTCAAAAGGCAGGAGGGGCCAAATCGAGGGATAGACTCGGAGGGGAGGGAAGGCAGACATGCAGAGACAGTGAAATGGAGTGAAATTGACATGAAAATGAGGGGATGCTTGGGGGAAAGCCAGCAGGCTGTGACACCTGAGGTTTGTGAGGTTTTAGGGTAGGGTTGGCTCAGCACGATAAGATAACTGCCACCTTATCTGTTGCCGTCAGACTGCTAACACACACAAATATACATGAACACATTGGCAAGTCGACACACGCAAACATACACACACTCGGTGTCTCTTGGTCAGGGGAAAGCAGAAATGGACAAGAACACTATTAGAGATTGGCAGACAGGTGTCGGGCGCGGTGTTGGGAACCCATTTCACAGGTGTGTGTGTGTGGTTTGTGCTACATCTGTGTGTGGGTTGTGCTCAGATGTGTGTGTGACATGGGAACTTAAATCTGTAATTGACATAGTTGAACATACTGGTTTAAACCAAGCCTGTTGTGCATTTGTTGGCCTGTCAATGTTTCATGTGCGCCAGTTGTGTCTACATCTTTCAATATTGTCTTATATTGTATATTCATGTCAGGATGTGTTGTAGGACACCCACTGAAGTTAGGAATTACACTCCGTTAAATTGTTTCACATCATTTTTATTATGTATAAGGCTAGTCCCATACTTCCGTTCCTTTTTTCTCTAAGTCATTTAGCCCTTAAGTTGTTAAAATAAGAAAGTACTTTGTATTTGTCAAGTATTTAATTCACAAAAAGGAAGGGAAAACACCTTACCGCTTTCCAGATATGAAATTACCTCTATCATGATAGAAGACTTTGGCCAGCCTCATCCTCATTTTATGTAATCAATATTTCAAAAGTGGGAGGAAGGCATGGCTGTAGATGGTAGGTGAAGCATAGACTTCGGAAAATGAGAAATGAAAGGGCGAGAGGCGGAGAGAATAAAAGGGCAAGAACATTATGGAAGAATAAAAGATATGAGAATAAGCTGGTGACCAAATTGCTGCATTCTGTTATGCATTCAAAAGAAAAAGGACATTAAAAAAAACTATTGAAAAAGGCCGGCGCCAAAACTCATTTTTTCCTACCTTGTCAGAATATTATAAACCAAAAACTGTACCCCTTAAGGGAATCAGTGTCGTTTAGAACCTCTATTATAAAACAAATCAACATCATGATCCACCATCATTACTTTGGCAGGGAGTCAGGGGCAGAGATTGGATTTTTATACCCCGCTTGCTTTGACGTGAAGGCTGCGAGAGCCAATCTAACGATTCAACGGTCATCTCTCCAGCCATAAATGTTAATTAACAGCCTCAGCTGCTGGACATTCATTTCCTGCTATGGCCCAAAGGGAGGGCTCATAAAAAATAGGGTGCATGTGGGCGTGTAACATGTGTGTGTGTGTGAGGATATAACCGCGTATATGTCTTCATGTGTGGGTTTGAAGGAGTGAATTTCTTGTTTGTGTGATCGAGGCATCATGTGTAACAATGTGTGAACGTCCAAGGACGCGCTGGAGATGAACACTGTCCCAAAGGCTCCTCTGTCCTTTCCTAATACAGTAATAAGCCGTCAGCGCAGACCATAACTAGATAGTCACAGCATGACGACGTAATAAAGCTTAACAAGGACAAAGTCAGGTTTATGTCACGGCATGGAGACATATAAGAGGTGTACTGGTACACTGTGACATCACAAAGGTCAGTTAAGGACGCACAAAGAGTAAAAATGAAGCTATGGAATTACATAACAGCTTAGTGTGGCCATTGCGTGGTGCAGGGATGACCTGATATGTGTTTCGCCCTCGATTAAATGCGATGAAAATGTTGCCATTGGATTTTGAAAATATTGCAAACAAAAACAAAACCTCTGTTGGAAAATGTATGACACCTACATGTTTTGTTGCAATTACCAGAAGACAATTGCTCTATCCGAACTACATGAACACCGCTAAGCTAAAGGCGGCTAATTTTCAGCCTGAAGACGTACTGTAATGGTCATGTTTGCCCACATTGACTAATGCCATTTTTATGACACATTGAAGCTTGAGACATTTACGAGTGGGGATTTACGGATACAATTTATGTCCGGAACAAACAAGTTAACATTAATTAAGCTTGTGAAAAATAAGACCTTATTTTATAAATCTAACTTAAAACCTTTAATAAATGCAAAGTCAATATACTAAATGTTCCCTGTTTTATATTGTCTTTTCACACTTTAGTCAGAAAATATGGCTAAATGTTTGGTAGAACTAGTAATGGTTCAATTTGAGAAGAAAATTGACTGAAATATTTGTTGGTTGCTGTTTTTTTTCCCTCTATTTTGCCAGACTTGTAACATGTTGCTTATAAATTCTCACATAGCGTATTAGTGTTACTGTTTTATCACAGTCTGCACCTGGCTAATGGCAGAATTGTCATCTCACACAACACAGAAAAATGAAAGCATTATTTTTAAGGGTTGAACTGCTCATGTTACCACCTGCTAGGGTAATTTTTAGTTGGCCGTATCCACACTTGTACTATTGTTTTTAAAAATCCAAGTGTTGTTTGGTGAAGCTGGCTAATTAATGGCGATGGAAACCAAACAAGGATCCGTGCCAGTGTTTGACCTGGCTGCGGAAAAACAGAGCTAATGGAGACGAGCCATAACTCTCCCTTTCCATCTCACTGTCGACGCCTCCCATCCTCCTCCCCCATCCATCAATCCATTTATCCATCCTGCCGCTCCTCTCTCTCCTCTTATCTATATAAATGTATTGTAGGACACAACCATCTCAGGGCGCGGTGTAGTATTCTGACCATGAAGATGTTTTACAGGCTACACCACCACCCCCCCCCCTTCTCTTTCTCCTCCTTCGAGCCCCCTTTCCCCAGACCGATAGGAGAAAAGCCCCCATGTTTGAGTCACGGTTCACCAGTTTCCAATTATGTGTTCACTGTAGGAGCCTGGTCAGAATATTTCATATAGACTCATGAGAGATAGATAGAAGAGACAGGTGGGAATAAAGGGAGGAGAGGAAAAACAGAAAGGCAACAAAAAGATGCAGATATATTAGAGAGGGGGGTAGAGAGTAGCTTACAGTATTTATAAATGCACAATGTATTATATATACATAATGTCAATGAATTACATTAGACAACAGTAACACAGTAAAGTATTCAAATGTAAAGTGTGGCCACTAAGTTATTCTCTTCTAGAATTCTCCGATTGCCGGATTTTCCGGAGGTCACGATATATAAGATAAGGTTGCTACCTGGAGAAGAAGTAGGACTAGAAAAACAAGCTATCAAAATGACCTTTATTGTCATGCTCCATGTTTCCCTGCTCATGCAAACATCTCCTCTCTGCTCCCCACATGGAAACAAATTCTCAAAGCCAGGATCTTGACAGCGTTGACTTAATGCTAGGTAGGATTGAAAACGTAGAATTCCGATCGAATGCAAAACTTTCAAAGCTGCATTATTTTTTAATCTAGCCACCTTTGAGATTAGCTGTATGTTCGGACTGCGAAACACAGCCCAAAAACAGCAAACTTTATTGGCTAATAAGCATGTATTTAGATGGAAGTGTGCTTCATAACTTCTTGCAAACCTCTCTTGTGGAACCCAACAACAGGGATGGGTTCAAGCGGATGGTGCAACAGAGATACGACAGTCCCACAGCTTCCCCCATTTCTTCCTTCTCTCTTCTTAACTCCCGTTTCCTCAGGTCAGCACTGTCAGGATTGTGCGGTCATTGGCACGCATTTCATTAATCCATCTGCGCACATTGCTTTGCCCAAATCCTAACCCAGGGTTTTTCTCACCAAACCAAGTAAGGTTAAAATGTCTCCAGACTGTGCCTTTTGGTAATTAAACAATAATTAGGAGGACTTCTCGACCTTGACAGGATAGTCAAATGTGCAACACACACACACACACACACACACACACACACACACACACACACACACACACACACACACACACACACACACACACACACACACACACACACACACACACACACACACACACACACACACACACACACACACACACACACACACACACACACACACACTTAAATGACTTGTGTCATTATCGTTGGTGTGTGGTTGCCAGCTGTAATATTTCCTGTGGTCATTAGACCATCTGGTGGCTTGACTCCTATCATATCTCTATCTCTGCCTGTCTATTTTCTCTGCATATTTGTATCACTTTTCTCTATGTTTGACTTTTCTCCTTTGTGTCCCTTTCATATACACGGTTGTATCTCTGCCATACTGTTTTTTTTTTTTTTTCTGTGTTATTTCCCCCTCAGTTTCATCCTCTAACAGCCTCTCACAGTCAGTTGCCCATGGCCACTTCATCCATCTCTCTGTAATGGAAACCCATTGATGTATGCAGCCATTTTGGTGCTCCAATACGTTAATTGGAGAGATCTGGAGACTCATTTATGGAGGGGGTCATCATCCCTTAAATTAAAGCTTCATCACTGCCGTAATTACGCTGGCGAGTGCAACAGAACCTAGCGGGTTTCATTGAAATGCTCAGGATTTACAAAGGCTGCTAAGAAGTCCTTGCATTTAAATCTCTTTTATTTATCTTTGTAAATTAGACGCAATAAAAAAATCTCAAGATTAAACGTCTTCTGTTTTCCAGCCTATAGAAAGGTTTTCAGGTGTTCTAATCACATGGCAGCTCTTACGCTGATGTATTGTAGTTTACTTTCCAATGTAGTTCATTCAATATGGAGCACAGTACATGGAGGACATATTAATAGAGTAAGAACAGAGGAATGATTGCAGGATTACCATTCGCCTCATGTCTCTACAGACAACTAGATGTTTAAAAAATGATATGTGCCGGGCAAAGTGACTCCTGTTACATATTCATTTGCCTTAGAGCTACGGCAAGCCATCCCAGTAACGGCGCGTGTAATGATGCCATCAATTTAATCATCCCAGGTAGATGTTGTAATGGGATCCAGTCCTATTTAATGTGCAGTTTCATGATTAACTGAGGTCTACATTCACTTGTGTGAAAAAAAAAACGCCTATTTAAAAGACAAATCAGGCAGCTTATCTTAGCAACATGGAAGCTGAGACCTAGCACTCATCAAATCTCGCTCTATCTCGACCTGAAGTGCAAGCTAAAAGCTTAATTTGCAATTTTTAACACTTAATGGTTTGTAAATGCAGCATAAGAGCAGTGGGTATAATTTAATTGAGCTGTAAAAGTTCCATTTGCAGAACATTTGACTAAGTTCTTAAGTTTATCAGGAAAAACATACTTTTCACAACAGAAATGTGTGCTAGTGCAGCATATCACAGCGGGTATAAACTTGTCAAGACAGAAAAAAGGCCTTTCTCTGCATTTCTATTTATATTCTTTAAATTTGCTTTTTCCAGCAAAAAAAATCTACACGTTACTGCAAAGGTAAAGCAGCATCTGTTTTTACCCGCCTGCTTAACCTTGTAGCATATGTTTTGCTGGTAGAAATCTTCAAATGCTGTATATAATGTGGTTTTTTTATTGATTCGTTAGCAAGATGGGTTGAATTGGCCCATATTTAATTTCTATATATATTACACTTCAATCAATCCAACGCGCCAGTATGCCTTCTAATGTGCCAAAAAGTCAAAAAGAGTCAAAAGAGCCCAAAATAACTGTAACAAAAACTTTTTTCTGAGGGAGAGTGCTTTCACAATTGAGACACTTGATACTGCAGTTTGTGATCAAGGAGACAGCCGATTGCTCACTTTCAAATATAGTGATTCCCAAAAAAAAAAGGGAAAAAAGATTGCACCATTACCATGGAAAGACACTATGTGTGTGAGTGTTTGCAACACAATACAGAGGGGCAATTTGTTGAGACTGCGGGCAGGAAAATTGTTCTTCCCTTTTTGCTTTTATCGCTAAAATCTATACCAAGCAGAAACGAGATTCTCCATTTACAGTCCATTCATCTCTGAGACAGCAGAGATAGAAGAATCAGGTCCGTCCACTTTTGCCACGTCTTAATACGACATATTGTCCATAGTTTGATTTATTTGATGAGATCAAGGGACTTGTTTTTGTTGAAGCGGCAGGTAAGGTAGCTAAGGTATGGTATGTTTATTTATATAGCACATTTTCAGAAACAGAGGCGATTCAAATTACGAAGCAGGGCAGAAAGCAGAGTATATAATAAAAAATATCCCTCTATGAGTTATTCAATGCCACCCTATTCGGTTAAAAACCTCCGATCTCTATTTAAAGTCTGAAGGTACAAAATGATCATGCACAGGGGCTGAAATTATAACAGAAAATGAAAAGTACAAGTACCCATACAGGTCACAACAGGATTTAGTTTGAGACTATATAATCATTTTTAAAGAGAAAATAATAAAAGTCAATATCAGAATCTAGTTTGACAGCAAATGTGGCAAAGCCAACAGGCAGTAGAGACATGTCGTTATTATGAAAAGCTTGCAAATGCTCAATTTATTTCTAATGCAACAGTGTATTTTCCATTGCAGTGCACAGCCAATCAAGACTTTACAGTCAAGCCGCCACAAAAGGTTATTTATACTCTATTATAATAGGTTTCGTCTCACAAGAGAGCGCCATTTCTGTGAAATGAAAGCCATTTCTGCTCAATAATCATCATCAGAGGGTTAGTAATGCCACACTTCCAGGCCTTGACTTTTTTTTTCCTTCTATTTAATCCAAGGGAAAGTCAACCGAGCACTTCTGTTTGGCAGCAAAAAGCTATAGCGAGTTCACAGGTTTAAACGCATTGACACAAGGGAACTCTGCGGAGGCCAATAAGGGTTAACTGCCTTGCTTACAGGCACCTTTGTGTTGAGAGAGAAGGGATTTCAAATTCAATAATAGAGTTCCCATTCAAACGAAGGCCAACAAAAATGTATTGTTTTCCCTTTGGCCAAATTCAGATCGCTTTTGTTTGAGTTTGATATTTCCTGTGTGGAAATAAAGTGTAATTAAACGGCTTTATTCCATATCAGTGGCATCACTAAAAGGCCTCTCGTGAACAGAGGGTTTAGCTTATTGTCATTTTTTTGTTATTGGAGAGAATTTCTAAAGGACATAAAGGGCCTGGTGTACGTCTCAGTGTGGATGCATGAATAATACATGCTACCTTGGCATTATAACAGTTTTAAATGACTCCAGCTGAATGTAACTGACATATTTTCTAAATTTTGAACAGTTTCGCCATACAGAAACACATCCTCTTCCCTTTGTGGCATATTTAGAGTACAATATATTCGTATTTAGAATATTAAAACAACAATATCCAGCTTGTCCTCCCCCCGTGTTCGAAGGAGATGGTCTGGACTCTTCATAATACAACTGTCAGTGCCTTATGGCAGGGAGTGCGCTGCTTTTAAAAGGGAATTAAAGGAGCTGATTTGATTGGCCGTGATTGATACCAGCCTCTCTCACACACACCCAGTGATAATGTATGTGCACTCCAGATGTGTTTCCAGAGATGACACAGGTATGTAGTACTCCTTCAATATTAAAAGACTATATCTCACATGTTCTTTTGTCAAATGAGATTAAGACTCATAAACTTAAGAATGTATCAGAGTAGAGTACGTTATGTCCATTTAAAACCAACTTTACATATGGTTAGATTGGATTGGAAGCTTCATCACAGTACATACACCCAACCCGTGTTAATTTGGGCACGCAGAAATAAGCTTGAAGGCATTTGTAATTACGATTTTAAAAAACAGCCGTTTCCCTCGAGCGCCAAATCACCACAAGTTGGGTTTTCTTCCTCCGGAAAGCCGTGACGCTAAATCCAGTTTAGAAGTTCCTACTACACGAGCGATTCTGAGTCAGAGCTCCAGAAACATGTTGGGGTACAATGTAAGCACAATCTGTGCACGCTGCTGCAGGCGGGGACTCTGCAGAGCCAGCTTGTGTTTCTAAGCTAATGTGTGTGCTGTATCGTGGGAAATGGTATTCCTAATGGGAGTGTCACAGCCCCGTGAGAATCCCTTATGCCCGTCTTTTGAACATAAAGCTTTCTAAAAGCCTCTCGCACATGAAAAACGATCCAGAGAGTTAAGTCAAGCACACCCCCGAGCACAAAGTGGGAATCATTGTCAGCAAGAAAATGTGTGCTTTTATTCCAATAATATTCATAATCCTCCCTGACTGAGTTTATCTGTAGTGTGTGAATATGTAAGTTATTTTTATACAACGCTATCGTGTGATGTACATCAAAAGGAAATAGCTAGGGACTTGGGTGCATTACCCATTTAATATGAGCAATGTCAACCAAGTGAAAGCAAATTGTGCGCAACGTTTCACTTTTATCATCACTGTTGATCTAAAAGGTCTTTTCTATTTCGATTTTGACACATTTCTTGTAGGGTAGCTTTTTATTGTTGACATTGTTTGCCAATCTTAGTCAAAAATATGATCTAAAAAAATTGAAGTGCTGATCCAGAACTGGTTTGTATCAGTTGAATTTATTCATGCGTTATGGCCAGGGATATTCCACAGTTTGTAACACTCTTCCAGGCAACGGACAATGTTGTCAAGAGGAAGGACAATGTGGTGACCATTTGAAGATAGGGAAATCGTACTTAGTCAATTAAAGCGTTAGCCGTAAGCTTCCCTCGCAGCCATTTATCAGTGAAATGAATTCACAGCTTAAGCCACTCTTGAACTCTGACTCAGCAGAATTCTCATATTTCATGCAGTTACATATACTTTCGAATTAAAACCTCAGCACTGAAGATTTGGGATTACTTCAAACTAATTAACACCTGACAGGATGGAGTGCACACCGAGGCCACTGCTTTAGGAATTATCCCTAAGTGGATGTTTTTCACTGCCAATGTGTAGTGGTGGGAAGTAACAAGGTAAATACAGTACTCGAGTATTTCCATTCAATGCTACTTCTTCTCCACTACTTTTAACAATGGATAAAATCTATTTTACTTCAGTATATTGATATCAAAGCTTTAGCCGTTTTCAGATTTGGAGTTTTCATAGAAAGACTTGTTAAACCTTTGAACATAATATATCTTTAGAGATTAAACCATGGGAATAACTGTTCGAGGTTAGTAAAGGTGAAAATGTTCAAATAAATGACCAACAGTTACGAAAGATTTTCCTAAACGTGAATAATTTGAGTAATCCAACCTTATCTGTCTGCAACGTTAAAATGCAAATTGATGCCACATTGTTACCAATCTATATACATTAGAATATCATATATGAAAGCCATTTTCCGGGATAGAGAACTTTTACTTTTGATACCTTAAGTACATTTAGCGTACTTAATAAGATGTAGATCGTAGGACTAGGAAATACTTATTGGATTTGACTAGTTTGACATTTATATATTGTACTTTTACTCGAGTACAGGGTCTGAATATGTAGTGGTAATGCAAAGAGGTTCAGTCATGTACCAATCTGTATCGTCAAAGTATATAATTAATACACACGTGTAAACATTCAACTATTTTTAAAACCTTAATTAGGCCAATTAGAGATGTATTCTGTGTTTGCACGATGCGAAAGCACTCATTTGATATATCGAACATTTTGAGTGGGATCAATCGAGAAAAAATGTCCACTGTGTAGCCATCGCTTTACTTCCCAACATACACACCCAGCATATGGTGTGTAACTACCATCTAAAATGAGGTTTTCCAGTCTTGACAACTCAATTTTCTGATTATTATAACATAATTGTGGTAGTTAATAGGCATTCTCAAATTTCATTTAGGTTTTTATGAGAAAAAAATGCTAGTTTGAGGCCATAATACTTCTAAGTAGGCAATTAAAACCAATTGCTTCTAGTAATGGAGAAATATGCTCGCTTATGATAAGTACCATATGGACTTTCTTTTCTACATTTGGGTCTTTTTGAGCTACCAGTCAATGGATTTAAGGGGGTCATGAATTACACCACAGAGGCACACATTTAAATGGAAATACCAGTGTGATACACTCATACCAAAGCACAGAGAAGTTCTATATAACACACACAAATGAAGCATGAAAGTAGACACGCACACACACGGACAGACAGATGTGGAAACGCACCCACACAGACACACGCAACCCGTCAAGTGGAGCATAACCGAAGGGCTTCAATATGGATTTCACACTTGAGCTAAACCTCCTTAACTTTCCTCAACAATATGGATGCCTCAAGCCATGTCAGTTCCCCCACTGCCACTACAAACATTCATTTTTTCTTTTCTGGTTTAGAAGGCTCCTTTTGGCACATTGTTTATGGAGGAAGGTCTGGGGAATATTTTAATGTTATTATGTGGTATTGTGTATCTGCTTTAATGGATTTAGACAGGATATGACATGACATACTTTTAGAAGCTACCTTCAAAAACCCACAATGTGGCAAAGTATGGACTAAGAGTCAACTGATCTTTTGTTTGTAGGAACATTTTCCTTTTCTTGTTGTAACAGTTGTAGGACAGAAATCCAAAATGGGTATTATAGGTACATAAAAGAGTCATTATAGAGTTTCAATTAAAATACTGAAGCATGACTACATCACAAATGAATTACGGCTCCGTGTAAAGACAATAGAGAAGCAATGAAATTCAAATAAAGCCAGCCAGACTTCTTTGAAAACCCCATTAGCGTGACACTAAATCTTCTCCAAGTAGGAAATGAAACACTGTTGGCTTTTGTGTTGTTTTGTCTTTTTACTTTCTCTGTCTTTCCCATTTGTACTCGCTCGCACAAACGCAACTCGATACTTCCCAGACTGCCAGAGACAGAATATGTGAGACCATATAATGTCCATGACCAATAATGCATCAGGAATGTGTTGTGGGGAAATCGAGGAATTTGTCATGGGGAGGGAAAACTGAACGTGTGGCAGGAAATTGACCGACTGTTCAACATGCCTTGGCAGTGAAATGTAATCCACATCCACTCGCACACATACAAGCACATGCGTGTTCTCACTGTTGAAACCTGTGAACAACAAGCATGACTTTTTACATAGTTTTTTATTAATTAATGCATATTGTTTTTAAATGTTTTTCTTCAAATTATTCTGTAATATTTACTATCTGTATTTTTTTTCTACAGAACATTTGTATTTATTTATTTTGGTTACTATTATATTGTCTGTGAACAGTATCATTAAGATAAGTATTTTATTTACTTTTGGTAGGGGGGATGCATTTGTTAATGTCTTTCGCTGGAAAACAAAATGTAAATAAATATATATATAAATATATATATATATTCATATTCAACATAAAGAAGATTCAAGATTCAAGAAGAAGATTCAACTTTATTGTCATTGCACAGAGTACAAGTACTAGGACAACGAAATGTGGTCTCTGCATTTGACCCATCCTAGTGTTAGGAGCAGTGGGCTGCCATTATGTACGGCGCCCGGGGAGCAGTGTAGGTAACCAGTGTCTTGCTCAGGGACACAACGGTGGCACTTGGTGACCTTCCAGTTCCCAGGCCAACCCCCTATGGACTTTGCCAAAAAAACATCCATTGAAATTATAATTTTCCTTTTTTTTAATTCCTTTTTATTGGACATTTATTCATTGGTATGTTTTTTTTTTTAATAATCTTGTTACATTGTGATCATTGTTATGTATTTATTAGGGGTATTTTAAATATACATGTTCTTTAAAATGTTATTTTTTTAATCATTACTTACTATTATTTTATATTTTTAACAGGGCATTTATTCATTGACTTATGAACTATAATAATGTCTGCGTCATTGCGACTATTGTTGTATTTTATTGTTAATTTTGTTTCCGATGGTTATACAGTTGTGTATGTCTATAGCTGGAAAAAGAAAAATGCCAATAAACATAATTCTCATAAAGTTGTACCGTCTCGTACTTTTACACAAGCATGCAAAATGTGCTGCCGGACATATGCAACGCCTTGCTGCCAAATGTTCTTTTCACACAACATTTGTCCACCTAATGATGTATTTACTATGATTTTTTAATTATCTTGTACAGCTCTCGGCCAGTTGATGGTGTGGCAGCCAGAGTTCAAGATCACAAGCATGTTTCAACTAAAAAAACATGCTGAACTCACACACACACACACACACACACACACACACACACACACACACACACAGTAACGACGTTATTAAAATTGGGGTGGATGAAACTAATTCCACTTGTGCCTGTCAGCGATGGCACCGCTGCAGGTGGCTGTTGCGAGTGATCATAGAGCCACAGATGGAGAACGTATGAAAGGTTGCATCTACAGGGAGAGGTAGCAGAAGGCTAGCATGACTGGCCGCCTCTGGGCTTCTCCGTGACGGGTCCATTGGTTTTCAAATGTGGCCTCTCCAGAAAAAACATAATGAACACAGCAGTGGCAGAAAAAAATAATCACTGGAAGGCTGTTGGGACCCAATTCAGCATTCTGTTTATAGTGAACTTTACTAAAAGCATGGCTATAAATGGAGATATTTCAAAGCTTCATGTTGCAAATTCGCCCAAAAGTATATATAGCTTTAAAGGATGTTGTGACTGAATTAAAAGAATACAGTGCTGTGAAAGAAAAATTGCAAAGGAGTAGAAAAAGTGACTCACCCTAAAATGAGCAGTAGCAAGATGGTAAGCTCTGACAGGACTGCAACCAATTACCCAAATGAAATGACAATTAGATAAAAATGGCAGGAAATAGAAGGCTGATAGCATTGGCCGTGGAATGACAAGGGAAAGAGATATGAATTAAAATACGTATCCCTAATGAGTGGGATCGCAGAGAAACAGATGGTGTGTTCAGCTGGTGTTTAGAGCAGGGCTTTTTATCCACCAGGCATCAAATTATTGGCCGAAGAACTGTGGCGCTTTATGCAGCCAGTTTACATGCTCTGTCCAGTTCTGTTTTTGCCAGGGTCGTTTCCATATTGACAGTGTTGGTTTGCTGGAGGACATTGATGCGAGGGAACCGGCCGCTGTAAGGTGACCTTTCAGATGATTTGATACGGGCGCTGTGAATGTAAAAGCGTTCCAGTTTTCTAATGCTGAAGCCGTGTTTGATAAAGGTATTGGAGGTTAATAATAGGCTGCTATCACAAATGTAAAAATCGAGTTAAAACACTTAACAAGTTACACATTGAAGGATGTTAGGTGTTTATAATGTCCATTCCGCTACCGTCAACCCAACTACATGCAATCTGTGAGATGTGTGTGAGTGTGTATGTATTTGTGTGTTGAGTTTATACAACTTCGCACAACAGGAAACAGAGAAAAAAGGAGAATGGAGAATGTACGCCACAAAAAACACACATTTGCTTTTTTTAAATAAAGCCTTAAGTCCCCAAGTTAGATGTAAAATATCAAGGATCTGATTGGTGTTTATCTGCTCTCTACATCTGTGCTTTTTGAGTGTAGTTTAAAAAACTGTTGAAAGAAGCTGAAGGGAGGATATTGGAATTCAGATGAAAAGAGAAAACAAAATTTATGACCATTGATGTCCTCTTCAAAACATATCTAATCAAAATAAAACGTCTCTCTGCAGAGGCAGACACATACAAAATACAAATACTAGCAAAAGCAGATTCATTCATCCAATCGGTCTAGGCTGAGCACATACAAATAGTTGAACACAAATATACGGTAATACCAACATATGGTGGATGTGCTTAAAAAAACACTGTATCAACAATACACGCACACACAAACCCACAGATAGAAGTCATTTAGATGTAGTACTTTGTACACCTTACAGATGAGGAACTATTTTAATCTCTGCCTCCAAGTCATAGACAGGTCAGTGTTATCTCAACACACACATGGAGGGTATTCAGGCTCTACCAGGGGAGAGATTGTGGGTTAATACTAATGATATCTTTACTCTGGCAAACTGCTCTCCGTGTGGGTAGATGACACAACTGTGTCATTGTGACACGCTGAATGTGACAAGGCGCATGTGCTCACTGATAATTGCAAACTGAGGATGTGTGTTTTGTTAAATGCTGTCGCTGCATTTAGTCAATGCCTTTGCATGCATTTGTGTGTGCCTCAGTGGTTTAGCGTGTGTGTGTGATATGTCTCCTTAGCCACAGGTGCAGAGAGATGCTGACACTGCTTACAGAGAGCCCAAGTGCAAGAGAATGAGTTTATTTATCCGTCCTTGTGTAGTTCTCACACACACAGACACACACACAGAAACTCAGACAGACAAACAAAACGGCCACACAGCTGACACACACCCGTACGAATACCAACAGGCCCGCAAACAGACAAATAAACATGCCTGTGCGCACACACGCACACACACACACACATCTGGGAGGAATATGGGACCTTAGGCACCTCGCCAAGGTAAACAGAGGAAATTGCCAGCCCTGACGTTTTTTTGGTGTGGAGCGAGGCTTCTCAAGGTGACAGCTTTCACTGGGTGTTTGCGGGAGATGTGGATTGGTTGCTGTCTAACAATCAACACGCTGTCTGTGTGTGACTGTTTGTGTGTAAGGTGGAACGAGCGCGCGTGTGTGTGTGTGACAGCTCTGCGTGTTTATGTGGGTGTCGGTGGTTGTGCTAGACAGGGTGGAACATTGTCTTTTGATTGCATCTGTTAACATATGCTGTTTCGTGCATGGTTTTCTCCCAAAAAAACAGACTTGCTAAAGGGACTATAGTGAAACAAGGAAGTTTGTTCAGAACAAAGACCCACATTGTTTCTTTCTTCTTTGGTTTGTTATTTGATGCATTGTTATTGTTTTATACAGCAGTAATGAGTCTGTAAATGAGGATTTGAGGATGTGCAAAAACTGATTTGTTATAGCAAACCAAGCTTTAACATTGAGCAGGGACACACTGATGAATATAATTGGCGTTGAAGATGCAAAACAAATCAAATTAAGAGAGGAATAAAGCTTCCTTTGCTGGTTCTCTTCAAAGCAGTACGCTCTCTGTTTTGTAGACTTTTGTATCTAAACTGAACGTGACAGTTAAATCCATTTCATTTGACCTTTTAAAGGAAAGTATTACCCAGTGTTGCCACTCAAATTTGGCCCTGTGTGTGTGTCTTTTTGTGCCATGTTATCTTAAGAGTCTCAGACTCCGGATGACACTCTTGTGAATGTATCCATGGTTGCTCCACATGTTGATTCACAGACTGATTATACCTCGATTCACTAGTTTTGTCGTTAATGTCATTGCCGTAATGAAGTGCATTTCTCCGTAAGTGAACGTGGGTGTTTTCCGCACTCTCGACCATACAATGCCAGTTTACAGAAGACACCTCAATCTGGTTTTGTGTCTGTTGATGGCACAAAGGAACATAAACCGGTTATGTAAATAATCCCCCGCCATTCATTCAGTGCCTGTCTGTCGGGCTCTGGTGTAGATGATGCCTCTGCTTTCATCTTTTGTGTGACATTGAATGAGTAAAAGAATAATGTGAATATTTTTGCACATGTGTTTGTGAGCAAACACTCAATACGGCAACAATGATTAACACAGATATTTTGAAACCTACGGAAGTGATGACTGTGAAATGAACAAATGATATTAAATACACATTTAAAAAGATAATGTGCAGACATACGTAAATGTTACCTTGATGTTAACGCACAAACCGATTGATCTGTTGAAGATACGATACCGTAAAATGAATTGACAGTCTTGTGCATACGTTTGAAACAATGTTTAACAGTCTCCCATGCAAATTTGTCTCCAAAATCTACTTTGCAAAGGTGTGCCATATTATATATTACACAGGCAATCAAATTAAGCATTTTAAAGTTGTTGTTTTTTTACGTAAAATCAACATGTTCTCAGAGAAACAAAAATAATAGTGTGAACCTGAAAATAAAGTTTATATCTCCCTTTTTTTATGAAAACCTGCAATGACTAATGAGAACAAACCAGTGACTTATTCTTTAACAGTATTAGACATATTGTTTCTGCTCTTTTTTGATTTTGTGCCTCAATCTGAGATGACTTTCTGGCTATTTTACAGAAAAAAAATATATGTTAAGAAGCCATTTGTTTGAGGCTTCTCCTTCACACACACTTAAAGTCAGTATCGCAACAATGTTTTTCTCAGGTAGCCTTGTTTTTCGGGCCCTGCTGTTTGCCCCATTATGTACACATGGATAATCCAACCCCCAGTGGACCTCCATGATGGAGCCAGAAGGCAATTTGTAATTTATATTAGAGGGGCTCAAACAGCTCTGTAGAATATATATGACAATGGAGTGGGAATATCTAGCATCAAGGTATTGGGTCGGAGCCACTTCTATAAAGTTAAACCCCCCCCCCCCGCTCATAATTCTGTCCTGTTTATTTTGCCTCCTGTCAATCGACCCCTTCCTTTTTTTTTTCTTCTGGCTAAATCCCCTGACAAAGTAACCCCCCTTGCCTTCCACACACTGTCTCTTTGATTCACCCCAAAAAAGGTCCACTCTCCCCTGTTTCCCCTTTTTCCTTCCCACTCTTTCAGTCTATTCCCCCTCCCTCCCTTCTCCTTCCTCACCCTCCCTCCCTCTCCCTGCAGTAGCCACCCAATAAAGGATGTTGTTAATATCATTAGGCAGACTTCCTCCGGCCCAGCACCCGGCCCACTCCCTTTCAGCCATAATCAGGCGTGCACACTAACTATCAAAGGAGACATCGCTAATAAACTACCACAGCGGAGCGGAAAAACACACACGTACACTCGGGTGAAGAAAAAATACTGTTGGTTAAGTGTGGGGAAATAGAAGTGTGCGAGTTGGATACGAGGGGATGGGTGGGGTTGCAATGGGGGGGCTGTTGGTGCGGGTTACCCAGACAACGCTAATAAAGTATACTCTAAGGGATAGCTCAGCCTAATGCAAATCTGCCACTTAAGTATACTAAATTAATTGGGGTTGAGGGACATGTACACAAGCAGACATAGCTAATAAATTGTACTCTGAGGAGGGGCAAATACTGTCAGTTTAGTTGGTTTAAATGGGGGGGGGGTTGACCGTGGCTTCCTGTTGCACTGCAGTAAGTTGCTGTCTTAAAAATGGGACTGCATATTGTCCGCTTGAAAGTGTTCTCTCTCCCGACAGCTGAATGCTACAGTGCATATATCACCGGTTAAACGCGGGCTCAAAGGAATAATGGTGCAAGACCATGAGCCAAAGGAGCCCTACATGTAAAGAAGAAGAACAAGAAGAAAAAGAGAGGGGGTGGGAGGACCTGCTAATAGAGCATGTTGCACAAAAAGCAGAGATTCTCGCGCAAGCAGAGGCAATTATCAGTCTGAATGAAAGGGGGAGGTGTCAAGTGTACAATAATTAATCATGTTTTTAATTGTAGAGACACAGATCCTAGTTAGAGAGAGAACATGTGGTTCAGAGCTTTGGTAGCGTTCTTTAAGCTCTGTGATTAAAAACAAAAAGAGTCACTTTTAACTCCAAATTAAATGTACTTCAAATAATCGGGCATCACCTTAGGCTTGTTAATAACCTGTCTGATCACCTGACTGCTTATTTCTTTACCCATCAAGTTCTTTGGCAATGACCTAAACTGTGAAAATAAGATCTGAGCCGTTTCAACACATAAATATGCTTTGATATCTAAAATCATCTGACATGTCTACAGTACTTGCAATATAAATAAGAAATGGCCTTGCATGAATTTATGGAAATATGAAATATGATGAGACAAAACAACCATAAACAATATTCATTAGCTAAAGACGCAAACCTTTAAGGCAAAATTAGAAAAAAGTGGGGGGTTCTGGAGATGAATACTACTGACATTGGTCAACAGGTGTATGTAAACCCTGGATAGATCGTAAATGGGTATATGGACTGTTTTTATACTGCAGGGGCTGCCATGCAAGGTGACACCTGTTCATGAAAGGTAACATGCCATCCCGAGCCTCGTCATTCCCATGGCATATATCAAAAAATAAAACAATAGGACAGTAGTTACTGAGTCCATAGGGACTTGGCTTGGAGAGTGGAATATCCCCGGTTCAAGTCCCAGATCAGACAAAGTACGTAGTGTGGACGGGTTTAAATGGCACCAAACACTACTCCCCAAGCGCTGTATAATACTAATACCAATGCAAAGACCAAATTCCACTGAGTATTTCTGAGTAAGAGGATTTCATTTAAATCTTCCATTTTCAAATCCAAGGCGGTATTAAATGCAGCATTGGCGGAGGTCTGCAATCTCTGCGTGCCATTTGAGATTTCATACAAAATATAGTATCATTTTAAATGTAAATTGTACCGCAGCAGCACAGCAACGCCTATGAACAGAAATAAGTCAAGCATTATCCTTCCTCTGGTTTGAACAACCAGTGGGACTTCCCAAACGCTATGTGGCCACTATTGAGCTCCCCTGCCATGCTTTATTTATTCCTTTCCCTCTGCACTGTAATGGAAATATAAAAGGGTGCATTGATTAGTGTTTAAGGATCAGGCTTTAATAGATTAAAAGCCCCCGGCTCTGAGAGGCACTCACTCTATCTCTCACACACACAAACTCACACACAACCACACGTGCATAGAGGCATGGTTATGTAAACGTCCCCGAGCAAATATATGGACTGATATGGAAAGAGACGGACATAAGGAGCTTCAGCCACTTGGGCATTTGATAGACACGGGCTGCGCAAACACACACATACACACACCAACCTACAGCCTGAAATGCCAGCGGCAGGGCCCAAAGCCTTTCAACAGCCGGCATATATTTGATATCTGAAATAAATAAATGTGTGTGAAAAATTCCCCAAAAATAATATAGATATCTGAATGTCATTATTACAAAGTGGGAACCCTAATGTTGATTTCCTGATTGATGGAAAATTCATCCATTTTTAAACACTTTGCATAATTAATAGCGCGTCTCGATCCCAGAACATCCTCCGCCCCCACGGGTGGGGATGTCAGGTCTCAATTTGAGTTTAAAAAAAGAAGTAAACATGAAAATAAATGAGGGTGGTTGTGTTGCAGAATCCCATTGCTGATGTACTGTGAGAGCAGACTGGAATATCAAATAGAGTGTAGCTGTGAGGGCAAAAAACAAGAATCCAATTTACTAACGTCTTCAGGTTATTTTGGTTTACGTGTGTTCCAGAAACGTCAGTTGACACTGCAAAGTTGATGTGTTATCTGCAAGGATGTCACATAACATTGTCTTGCCTGGACAACTGACATTTCGCATGCTTAAAAAAAAACAAATTCAATTTCATGTTGAGTACTACTGCCGCAGGAAATGTCTAACTTTTGAGGTTTGTGTCTTCCCCCTGCATTTGTCATTTGATCGCCTGCCTCTTTTTCCATTTGTATTCTCCGCGATGACCATTGTCACATCAACAAGCATCGTCTCCGCTCCAAACCAGTCCCCTTTCATTTCCTCTAATCTTTGGTCCCCATCCTCTTCCCTGACCTCAATCCTAAAGTGGCCATAATGGTTGTAGGCTTCCATGTGTTCACCTCTCTCGTTGTGTTTTGCCCTCGGTTTCCTCCTGTCTTCTCTTACTGCTCTAATCACTCTGTTGAAAGTCTTTCAGAAACCGCACATTTCCTGCCATCACCTCCACACCCTTCTGGTCCTCCTCTCCCATGTTTGACCACAATCGTGTTTGCCGTTAGCCTCCAGGTCTATCATTGCCTCCTTTCTATCTGCCACCTTTATTCTAGTCCCAATCCTGCCTGATGTAATCCTTCAGTAAAACTGCTGTCTGCTTCATCATTGAATCTACTTTCTTTTGCTCCTCGCCTTTGACCACAATTGCTTTTGTTCGGAGCCTCCTTCGAACCTCTCGAGTCGTCTTTCCGCTGTCTCTTTTAATCCCTCCCTCAACAAGTCACATACTGTCCTTTGTCCTGTCAGGGCTTCGATGTTTTGGTTGTCTATTCCGTCGCGGGTGAAAACGCTCTTCTGTTTTTTTTTTTAGAATCTACTTTTTCTGTCGCTTCTCCTGACCTCTGCGTCTTTCCTCTCCCTCAAGAATGACCACGATCTTGTCTACCATTAGCAACACAAAGCCTCTCCTTGTTGTCTCACTTATTCAGTTGCCAGCTTTCCTCTGATGTCCTGTTACTTTCCCTGACAGCCACGCGTCTCTCCGCTCGCCTCGTTTGACACCTTGTCAGGGGATGCATAAAACAAGCAACGTTTGGCAGCATGAACAAATAAACTGCACTCTCACACTTTGGAAATAAAATCTTCTTCTTCACTGGCAGTGATGTATAGCTTATTAGTTTGGGATAAATAGAAAAACTGCAGCATGACCAAAGGAGGGAAAGACAATGATTGTGACCACCACAAAAATAATTTCATTAATAAAACACAGGAAAAAAAATGTAAAGGATAAAGGATCAAAGACTATTGCTATTAAATGATACATGTACGGGTCAAACTATACTGTACATGCATTGTGCAGACATGTTTTATTACAAAGAGAAGGGGATGGCAAGAGAAATTGATTTAAGTACAGGCTAATTCACCTCCTTTGATACAGTTACAGGTGGGTGAGGTAAAGTCTGAGATGTTGGCAATTTCTGACCATTTGACAACGGCTTATTAGCGAAAAGTGAAAAACAGAATTGCTTTTCTTTGCTACATTTCTATTTCTCTGGTGTGACAAATAACTAGCCACAGGGGTAACATCTTGGGATGGAAAATTGTGAATGTCCCCAAAAAAGTAGGAGAACTACACATGGCGACCCTTATTTGCTTCATAAGGATATAATTTCCCAAATTGGGATCAATAAGGTGTATACTGTATCTATCCATCTATTTACTATCATCGTTTTCAACATTTACTGAGCAAGAAGTGCCTACATTTAATAATAATAAAAACACAAAGCTAGAGTTTGTGTCATTTATACTGAAGTATTAACAAACTTACAATATGTACCGAAAGATGGGAGGATACACATCCCACATCATGTACTTTCCCATGAACGTATTCTCTTACAAGCATCTTCCTGTTCTGCATGCTGTACTATATGGTCCTGTAGCCTGGAGGCATATTATAAGTTACTCTGCTTATCCACAAGATGCACTTCAACATACAGGGTGTGTGTCTAAGGAAGTTATATTCATATGTCAGAATGCAAAAGTGCGTGTGCGTGTTTCTAGCATGTATACAATTTAGATGAAGCTTGCTGCTGCTGTTCTAATGGCAATATAGAGCAGCGGAAAAAAAGAATAGACCTCTTTTTGTATTCTTTAAACTACTGACAATTTTTTCTCTGAATTCAACAGACACTGGAATAGCTGCCATACAGGTACAGATAAAGATTTAAGAAACATTTGGAGTGGTCTCTTAATTTTTTCCGGACCTGTATATATTTAGTAGGTTTGCCACTTACTGGAGGAGGCAGTTTTCGTGCGGGTGATGGGGTGATTGACGCATATTCCATTTCCTTCCTTTCATCTGTCGTTTACTTTGATCAAAAAGTTAGAGCAGTCAAACTGCTTTATTGCCTCCGCTGCAAGAATGCTACAGGGGCTGAACAGAGAGCTGTCTAAGGATGAAAACCCAGCGAAGGAGAGCAGATGCGCAAACAAGTTGACGCGCAAACTGACCCCGCTGGCACACGTGCAAGTTGACAAGCATGAAGGCAGATTGACAGAGTGGCTCACATGCAGAGAAACAAGGCGAAAAGACGGCAAAAGGAGCACAAATGGTTTTTGTTTTTTTAAAGAGCTTTTTTTAGGAACATTTCCCAGGTCCTGATGCAAAGTAAGAGGATATGTTATGGCATTTGAGACAGTTTTAACATCTGCATGTCCTCTGCATATAAAAAATGTACAAAGAGTTCCTTCGGATTACAGAAATAATTACACACAAGTCCCCCCCCCACCTCCCCTCTGAGATTGTCAAGCTCAGGGTGCAAAGAGGAAGACGTTGTAAAATCTCAAATGCTTGTGAGGCTGCCTTAATTGGGGCCAAATCTCAACAAAATCTTGTCATGTTCTCACACCCTCAGGTGCATTTAGATAAAAGCACACAGCAAGTGGCATAGCTAACTAAAAAGAGAGAGGGAAGACGGAGAAAAGGCGTGGGACCTGCTTCCTTCTACTCTTCGCTGCCGTTTGGAGAATGGCTGCGTTCAAAGATCTCGACATATATCATACACCTCTGATGCGTTCATGTACACACGCTTACACACTATCACATTATTATTTCTTCCCTTCCTTTCTCCTTCATAGTCTATTCTTCTGAACCTCTCCTAGGATAGAGTTTTAACAGTATTTCAAAATCCAGTGAGTCAGCTTATCAGATCTAAATCCTTTTGTATCCTTCAGTAAATCTAATTAGGTTCAGTTTTAATATACTTATGTATTTATAATCTTACAGTCATCTAAAAGGAATCAGAGGCAAACTGTAATCAGCTTTTGTCGATTGAGATATAAAAGTTGTTAGTGGCAGCGGAATTAAACTATTGCTGCAACCTGCAAATTACATTAGCAGCGTTAGGAATTAAATATTGATTAAATTATTCTGACAAGAGTGAACACAGGTTTAGCCTACTTTGTTCTTCACACCTTAAATTAGAGCCTTTTTTTTGGAGTTCAGAATTCAGAGCTATTTTGTTGACAAGCACAAATTGTTAAACTGGTGGAAAAAGTACTCAGGTCTTATACTTGAGTAAAAGTAGAAGTACTATGGTCTTAAAATATTCCATTCCAAGTAAAATCCTGAGTTGAAACTATTACTGAACACAAGTTAAATGCAAGCATGTTAAAATATTACTTAAGTAAATGTACTTTGTGTTATTGCACCACTGTGACTGTAAGACTCCAGATTTGGGATAGAGTGGTGGTTCATTTTCCAACCGTCTTTGGCTAGGTGTACGGACACCTGCTTGTAGAGCGCACCGGGAAAAGCCAAAATGGCAGCCAGTTGAAGTGAGTGATGTGTCTCGTTTCAAAAAGTGATAGCGATGGTCAATGCCAGTTAAAAAACAGAGCTAACTTTATCTGAAAACGCTTCAGGGCCAAACCTCAAAGTGCCCTCCAGAAATGCTCTCAATTTTCAAGGCAAAAACAAGTCTCTCCACCTCCTCCCTCTCAACACCAGCTTCCAATTTGTAGCCTTTGTGTAGTTACAGCAGTAAGATTCACGTCCCCCCCCCCCCCCCCCGCCCCCACCCACTTCCTTCTGCCCTACTCTGATCACGCCCGCACTTGGACATCTGTCCAAGGATGTTTACCCAGGCAGTAAGTATGTTAGGGGAAATATTATCCTAGTTTTACCTTACCTTTCTTCTGTCATAAACACCAGAAGTGGGAGAAGGAGAGGCAAGAGAAAAATGAAGGTAAGACCGGAGAGAGTAAAAGATGATGAGTGCGAAAGTGTGAAGAGACAGCAGAGGAGGCGGAAAAAGGGAGGGGGGAATTGAATTGGAGAGGAGAGGAGATATATTAGGGGATGAAAAAGGGGAAACTTGTGGGGAAAAAGTTCATTGTGGAAGAGAGTAGAGGAAAGAATAGAGGAGAGAAGATAAATTCAGAAGTATTTATAACACTTTAAAAAAAAGTCTTTAAGTGACAGTTAATCAACCCTGACATCCCTTCTCAATCATTTCGCACTCTACATCTCTGGAGAATCACTTTAAAATGTCACCCTGGTCCTTTTTTTCGGTCATCACGGGGGCCCTTAATAAGATATAAGTACCATACTGAATTTAAAGGACTTTATTTCTCAAGGTTAACACTTTTTTTTCAACCCCCTTAACCTGCTGAGAAATTCTTTCTTCTTCCAAAAATGTCTTTATAAGAAGCCGTAAAACTTTGGATTTCAGGGTCATTGTCCAAAAAGTCTAGACCACCTTCTTTATAGTCTATTGATCAATACACTGTTTACATGGATGCCTGTCTGCTGCTTGGCATGTGCACACACAGGCACACAGATGCTTACCAGGCAAACACATACACATCTCTTTTTTCTTTTCTCCACGTTATCTCTCTCTCTCTCCCTCTCTCTCTCACACAAACACACACACATTCAGGCCTCTTCCTGTCTGGTGTTGCTTCCAGTCTAAAACCAAACCATGTGTGGGAGCTATCCTGTGCTAAACTGTATGCCCTACTGGTGCGAGGTCCCTCGACTACGAAAAAAAAAAAGCTAGAAAGATATTTACTGGCCATCTCCCTGCTCTCCGTCTGTCTCTTTCTGTGGCTCTCTGTGGGCTTTTGACAGAAAATGTCTCTCCCCCGCTTGCCTGTCTTTCTTTTTCACTCTATTAGCCTGCCTGCTGTTATCTGCAGTTCTTATTCGTACCCCTTTCTCTTTCTGTCTGTCCGTCTGTCTGTCTTTCCCTCCCTTGAACTCTTTCTGTCAGCCCCCCCCCCTACCAAACCTCACATCACCCTCCCTCCCGCTCCGCTACCAACTAGGCATGAAAACGGTTGCTCCATTAGGAGTGCCTGGGCTAAGCCCGGTCTGACACACACTGCTTTGATCAGCCATGAGCTGGGCTAAACACCCCGCTAAACTCCCAGTCAGAGGAGGCGTGGGGGGTAGGGGTGGGGGGGGGTGAGTGAAAAGTAGCGAAAGTAAGCGCGAGATGAGACCACGGGAAGATCAAAACTCAAAAACGAGATGGAGATGGGGACACGGTAAAGAGGGGAAACGCACACACTGTAGAGAGCTGTCCCAGAGTGTACGTTACCCCCAGCTCTCTTTCATCACGTTTGTTTCTCACCACACAGTTTCCATTCTCTCGCCTTCACTCCCCGGTAGCCTCTAAAGTGCATCACTAACAAGCTCTGCAGGTGCATAACTCACAGGATGATGAGAGGAATGTGGAAACACGATCAGAACAGATGTCTGAAATATTGGAAAGTCCCGCCCAAAAAAATAAAACTTTCTCATAGACTTGGCTGTCCTGCACACATGTTGTCTACGAGTAAAAACATAAGACAGGAAAAGATAACCCCTAGAGAAAGAAGATATATAGACACCAGACCTCCATAACTGACAACAGTTAAAAAAAAGAATAGCTTTCCACCTTCAGGCAGGCAGATACTAAACCAGCAAAAGGACAAAAAGCGCCCGTCTTTTTCTCCCGAGGAGTGAAGAGAAAAGGGATTTCCGCTCAGTGCTAATCAATCAGGCCGTGATAATGGCTCCCATGCCTAGCTGTCGACTGGAGGGGTCAAGGCATCCCGTGACCCAGCGCCCAGGGCCCAGGGGCCAAAGCCCCTCTCAGAATAGCACCCCAGGACAGACTCCCCGGGCTAATTGTCCAAGCCAGTGTCAGCCTTTTCAATACCCCCCCCCCCCCCCCCAACCCTCCCCTCCTTCCACTTTCTCCTTCATTCCTCTCTCTTTCTTCTCCCCTTCCCTCCCCTCCTTAGCGATCCTCTCTCTTTCTATGCAGCTGAGGAATCCACTATGTATACCGGCATGTACCAGCGTGGGGGAGAGAGTGAGATAGAGAGTTGGATGAAAGAAAAAAAAAAGGGAGACAGGGAGAAATCAGAGGAAGCTGCCGGCAAAGTTAATGAAAAGAGGGGGACAGGAGAAGTGGGAGAAAGTGAGAAAGGATGATAAAAGAGAGATACAGAGACAGAAGAGATAAGGAGGAGGAAAGGCAACAAACTGTCCCCCTCTCCCTTTGACACATCACTCACTCATATCCCTGGAACAGAGTCTATCCCCTTCCATCTGCATATCAATGAGCGTCTATTTAACACGGGGGAGCAGCGTGCGTCTCTCAGGGACTCAACATCAGCACGGCAGACCACCACCATGCAGCCGGCATGCAATACACATTAAAAAAAAAGACACAGAGGACACGGGAGAGGGCGAGGGTCTCGAAGCAAACCCCGCTCAATGGCATTCCTCTCATTCCAGGCGCACGCTGCTAATTAACGGCATTAAATCCCACAGACAGAGGCACAGATTGATGGAGAGGTATCCCGATGTGGTTCTACAGAGCCACATCTCCGCTCTCTTCTGTCACCTTTGCTCAGGTTTTAGCCCCCCACAGTGCCATCATCCATCCTACTCACTGAAGAAGTCCCAGAAATCACAATGAGAAAAATATCAAATCTCTACTCACTCCTCTTTTTTTCTGTGTTTCTTTTTTTTTCCTGATGTGTCACTCCTTATCCTCTTCTCCACTGTAGCAAGGAGGGGGAGTGTGTCAATCCTGCCGCGTGTGGTAGTGTCAGTCCGATAGAGGAAAGTTGCCGTCTGCGCGCATGTGTGTGTGTGTGCGTGTGGGCATATGTGAAAGAGAGAGGGAGAACGCGTGCGTCTGTCTCTGTGTCTCGCACTGCTCCGAGTGAGAGAGCTGAGGCTGTTTTAAACAGGCTGCTCTCCCCATGTGACCAGCCCAGCCACAGGCAGGAATACATTACTGAGACACACACACTATCTCTCTCCCCTTCTCTCTCTCTCCTGCCCATACACACACCGTGTCCACAGTGCACCCCCTAGCCACCGCTCAGGGTAGTGGAGAGAACAGCCCACACACAGAAATCAAGCTTTTACACACACAACTCCCTACTTTGGATGTGAACAAACACCATGTAGAGACACTTTTTTTCCAGGCTTCCCCAGAAAGGAATAAATACATCTAATAGAATTAGAGACAATTCTTCCAATTAAATACTTTTCAATGTCTTTTGACTTTTCCATCTTGGCTGTGGCAGTGCTTCACACCTGGTAGAGCTGACCTTTTCAGTAATGAAAACCTTTTAAAAGTCGACCTTCTGCTGCCAGGCTGATACGATTGCATTACAGCTATTACACCTTGAGGAAAGGCGATGGAAACGCCACAGATGAAGTGCTTCGAGTGGGAGTTATAAATGAAATTCAAAAAAAGCTGTTCGTATTCACAAAGTATTTAAAACCAGTGCACAACATGAAAGTGGGAATACAGAAGATGATGGATTGAGAAAGGAATATTCTTGGGAGATACATCCAGCGATAGCCAAGGCTACAAAACACCACGGACGCATCATCTTTCTTTTATAACAAATGTGACCAGTACAGCATGTACAATGGATAGTTGACCAGCTCCTGACACATTTATCATTTAATGTCCAGGAACTTTCAGCACCATATTGCTCTTGAGAACCTTGAACTGAAATGAATGGCTTTACTGGAAGTGATTTATTATCACAATAATACCCGAGAGGCCAGTTTTTTCCTGTGATTCCAAACACCATTCGGAACAGCAGTTTAACACGGCACCTCCTAATGTCGACACATCCAGGCCTGAGGCGTGCGTGTGCCGAAGTCCTTGCAAAGCCGTATGATTCACTGGTTTAATCTGAAATGGTTATGTGGACTCAGGGTTTCCCACAGACTTTACTTGGGCGGGCCGCCCAGGTATATTAACGGCTGCCAAAGTATATTTCCTGACCAATTTAGGTTTTTTTGGGGGTTTTTTTATCCGTCCTTGATCGATTAACTAGTGGACAATGATCTCCTTGCTCTTCGCCTCCTGTACCTGTTCGCTCTGCTATCGTGTGTAGGGTCTGCTAACAAGCGACAAAACAGAGAGGAAGACCGTACGAGAAAAAAGAGAAGAGGACGTTGGAATTACCTCAGAAGACGCGGACACTTAAAAGGTAAAGCTTTTTTGCCAGTTTCAGCTTTGTTGTACTTATCTCAGAAACTACTTAAAGTATTTAGCAATATGTATTTCCTAACTGATTAAAATTAGGTCCAAAACTATGACTTTTTCTTTGGAATGCACGTTAATAATAATGAGAGGGTGGACACAGTTCAGCAAAACATTGACTGGAGAACAAATCTATCATTTCATAACCAAGATGAACAACTATTGTTAAAAGACGTGGCACTTGTGAAGAGAAAATTAAAAAACAATTATCGATAACTGATTAGTAGTAAATGGACTGTACTTATATAGCGCTTTATCAGGGCTATTTTACATACCACAAGTCATTCAGAGGTATGAGCTTTCTCTGCCCTTACACTTTAAATGATATGTTAAAGGTCCCTATTATAACTTAATACTCATGATCACACTTGTATTCATGTGAGAGTCATTTAACATGTGTATCACGGGCTTTATCAATTATAAGCACAATATTAATTTAATAGGCAATATACAGCTCGGAAAAAAATGAAGAGACCATTTGTCTTAAATCTTGTAGTATGGCAGCCATTCCAGTGTCTGTTTGATTCCAACACAATTAAAAAGTGTCAGTAGTTTATAGAATACAATAAATAAATAAAAACATTTAACTCAAAGACGTCTATAAATAATAAAACAATAGAAAATGATAATGCTGTATTGGTCTCTTTTTTTCTTTTCGCGGCTGTATATGTACCCTATATGTGAATATTATGGAACATTTTGCTCATTACAGGCACTGGGGTTTTATAATTTTACAGGTCATGTTGATGTAGTTCACATATGAATGGTGAGTCATAATAGTGTGCTGTGTTGCTGCAAAAAAGCAAGAGCCATACAAAGAGTAGAACATCCTCTTGTAGAACACAGAAATGACCCTGAATCTCACTCAGACATAATTGAGCATAACTGAACAACAACAAGTGTTAAGGTTCAACAAAGTGACTGAAAGCATGAAGGGTGAAAGAGGCTTCTGCTTTTCACTGTATCAAAACAAAACTGCATCACAAACTGCGTTGTGTTTTGGAACACAATCAAAAGTAGAAAAAATGCATACAGTGGGTAGACAGTTGTGTAATGTAACTAAGTATATTTACTCGAGTATTGTACTAAAGAGGTAATTGTACTTGATTTTTTTCCCCATGATGCTACTTTATACTTTTATTCCGCTATATTGTGTAGGCAAATGTTGTACTTGTTACTCCATTACATTTACTTTACCGTTTAAGTTGTTTGCTACTTTGCAGATTATAAATACAAAATATAAATCAGCTAATATAATAGTATATCATATGATAGGTTGAGCTATCCAGTAGTGTATAAATATATACTTTCACAAAGTGCAACATTGAAGTGAACACAATAAATAAGCAATAATTATAAAGCAATAATTCAAATAAATATATGTTGCTTGAGTAGGTCATTCTGCACAAAGAGCACTTTTACTTTGGGCCCTTAATTGATTCTAATACTCTTTTACTTTTACTTAAGAACACATTATAGGGCAGGACTTGAACTTTATTTTTACACTGTATTATGATAACTTTTACTGAAGGCAAGGCAGGTTTATTTATATAGCACCTTTCAACACAATGCAAAGTGCTTTACAAAAATAAAAGACATTAAGAGCATTAAGAAATAGTGCAGCAGAAACACATTATAAAATGCCATTTAAAAACATGGTAAGTCAATAATCCGAGTTATTCTTCCACCTCTGGTAGACGAATAATAAAACAACGAAGAGGCATAACCAAACAGAGAACTGTTTATGCACAACCGAAACAAACACCAGCACAACACAAGGAGTAAAACGAAGTTGTGCACACGCGTAACTGTCATCCAGCTAGCTTGCACGACTCAACGGCTCCTACCGTGACGGTGAAGGACGCAGAGCTGTGCGCAAACCCACCTTACGTTACAATGACACAACATCACATCATTGGTACTCACCTTTAAAATAACCGAATCATCGGCAGTCCCTGGAAAATATCCTCCCAGCTTCTTGCAATGGTCAGCTTGCAGTATAATGGTCCGGGTGAAGCACGGTTCCCCTTTGTTACATAAGAAAAGGAACATAAGTGTCAGTGAATGTGCGGACGCTAATTGACGCCTAGGGCAATGCTAAGTACACCCTAAAAATAAATACAGCAACTCACTTCGGCAACCAGTTTGTGTACTAAGCACTGACACATTATGTATTTTCTAAACTTGACGATTTTACCTTGCCAATATTTAGTTACAGAGCAGTGGTGACAGGCAGCCGATGGGGATGGGGAGCTGCATGGAAGCCAAAACATGTTGGCAAGGAGTAGCAACGAAGTTAGCTTTTAGCAAACAAAGTTAGTTAGCCTATAAATGTAGTGCATGTGCACGTCCTGTCGTATATGGCATGGTTCTCCTCACTTTTTGTAGTACTTACAACATCCCGACCTTTTCTTTGACAGCATCTGCGTCATTGTTCTTTAAAGCAACTTCTTTTAGGTAGACTTCCGGTCATGAGGAAAAAGTGGTGATCAAACTTTGCAGGTGGACCATTAACCACTTCCTGTCCAAAATGTAAGGCTGAGTTGTCAAAATAATATTTCAATATAAAGTTTCGAGCCTCTTTTTTAAATACCTTCCAGTTTCCCCGAATTGAGTAGCCTATGTTTGTATTCAAAATAAGCAAATATAACCTTCACTTTGTTACAGACAAGGCCTACAGTTGAATATTAGTCCTTGCTGCTGGTGTATCCAGAATGTGAATTAGGGCAAAACTAAAATCAGCATCTGACTGGCAGAATGTACTACATTTACTCAGCTCCAGGCTACAGTTTTTTTTAATTTACAATTTACAGTTGCTGTGAAAGCTACCCATAATCCTGTCAGATAGAACTGAGTGACAGTAAATATAGTTTAGCAGCAAACCAAGGTGAGAGTTCTGCTCCTTTGATCCCAGACATGAAACTACAGCTCTGCCTCTAGGCCAAGCCAAAGTGGATTGACTGATTTGAAATGCTCTCTAAGGTGAACATCAACAAATTATCATAAGTCCCACCTGACAGACAAACCTGTTCACTCTGTTCCGAAAGTATCTGTAGCTCAGTCAGCACTGCAATTCAAAACTTATGGAAGGCGTCAAATAAAAGTCAATTTAGAGCAAGTAGGTCAGATAGTCTCCACAGACCCATATACCCATGTGCGATATTTTAGAACTCTTAACCAGGTTAAATGTTCATTAACTTTCTCATGGGAAGACATTTAAACTAGAATGAGTCATGTATTTCCATATTTATATTTTGCTCAGCATTTAATTTATTGCACATAGACATTCATCCACAAGGATGCATAAAGGGATTCTGGAAAACTTCTGTCTAAACCCATACTGTATGTTAGCAGAGTGTCTGCCAAAAGGAGTGTCCTTAAGGCCGGTACCATCTCCTTAACATTTTCTGTGGCTGTTGTTCCGTAGCTGACCCTTTGGCCTCCCTCAAGCAAAGCAAAAATAAATGATTTAGTATAACAGCACCAATTCCATGGTATTATACCCTGCTCCCATGTGCACTTATTTTTACAATTCAAATATCTGCTGCACACAAAGAAGCAGTAGTACATCTCTCAAGGGATTGCACAGAGAAGAAAAGGGCATTAGGTTTAAACTGAAATTGGTGGAATGATGGAAAGCAATAGCATCAAGGTTGAGCTGCATGCTCTTGCCTACAGCCAGGGTCAAGACCTGACTCGTACTGGGTTAAATAAACCAAATGGAAGATTTGCCTCTTGCAACGCTGAATGTCTAGTCTGAAGTCCACAATTGGATTAAAACTAAATCAAAATAAGGTTTTAAAGTCACTGCGTAATTTAGTTTTTTCTTTTATATGGACCCCAGGAAAAGTAGTTACCAAGGCAACATGTAATGTTGATTTAATTGAAGAATAAATAAATCTTAAAAGAATACAACGGGTTTGTCCGATACTATTATACTCACAAATAACTTACGAAATAATTATATTGAATTGAAAACGACAAAGTTGGTGCACTGTTGCGAGGTCATAAAGGGTGATTCACTGCATTGCAACACAGAGTTCATATTATCATTCCATGGCATAAATAGAGAACTATAAAATATGCACATTGAATACTGAATATAGAAAAAGAGAAATGACTGTGTGTTTATGAAATGATAAGATACGAATCCAATCACTTTGTTTTAATACCATTTTACAGACTTTGGGATAATGTATGAAAATATTTGATGAGCTGCATAAAATGGCACTTAAATATTTTGCTGCAGACCCTGCAGGATTTTTGAGAATGTGTGTATTTTGTGTACATACAATATATCATGGCAGGATGATATACCAAATGTGTGGCTGTTGAGCAAAGCGGTTCAAGTATCAGGTGAATAATAATGTACCTATACTGTCAGTTGCACCAACTCTGTTTTAACTGTGTATACATAAGGATGTAAGCTGATGACAGCGTTGAGTGTGTGCACTGAATTGTTAAAAACCTTACAAAGTTTCAATATGTCAACCCTAAATAAAGCTGTCCGAATAATGCAAGACATGCTGATGAAATTGGAATCCCTTCTCAGGTCAAGAAGTAGTGATAGAATGTTGTGGAAACAGTTTAAAATGTGCATTTTTTTTTACATTTATTGTTTGAAATCCTTACAAAATACATCAATGTGTATCCAGTTTTTGTATGTGAAGAGGATTCATTACATGTAAATGAATTCATATGTTAGGAAACATCGTGGTGCCCCGTGATAGCATAGCGTTAATATCAATCAGGAAGGTTCCTGACTGCACAGAAACTCCTTGTTCATCCACAACAGAGCTCCAAAGGGGCTGTTGAATAGGGCTTTAATGGATCCAGTCTTTTCATCCACTTTTAGACCGTGTTGAGGAGAATGCAAGAGCTCCGATGGGAGATTTATTTTTCTTTCCACCATTGATCTATGAAAATAACCCATGATTTGCTGTGAAATATTGACCGTCTGCAAGAAGAACATCTTCTGATAGGCTTTATTGATTTATTCATTATTGATTCAGGAGATGTTCTGCTCAGTTTTGAGGGCAGTTGTGACAGAAGTGCTCCGGAAACTGATTCAACTGAGTCAACTGCTTTCCTAATTGAGCCTGCAGTGAAAGCTTTTTGAGAAGCCAATAAAGTACTATGGTTAGTTGAGATGTTGCAGAACATTTACTTGTTTATAAGAGATACAAGGTTCATGACTAAATCTCTAAGACCTTATGGTATGTTTTACATGTAGCAAGTCGGGACAAAGTGAGACAGCAACAGACATGTATTTTCTAAAAGGGGTCTATAAAGTCAATAAGGAATGTTAGCCTCTGGTAACCCTTTACTGATTGCTAAATAAGTACCTTAGAGATGTCTTAGTCATTGTTATTTATCACTCTAAAATCCCCGACTAAGAGCAAGCAAGTGATATTTGACTTGATGCAATGCACCACGTGTACCTGAAAACAAAGGCCTGTCTTTGGTGTTGACTTTGAAGAGGAGATGTAGAAAACATGATATATATTTCCATTTAACATGTGCATGTTTTTTTTTAATCAGAATTTTTAAATGCAGGCTTTAATTGAATAATTTGTTGGGGACTCCAAGTACACTCACAGAGCCATTTGGATTCAACCATGTGGACTGGTAGAAGAAAAACTCAAATGGAGAGAATTGCTTAGCCCTTAGGTGTCCAAGAGTTTTTGAAACCTTTATAACGGTTGAGGAAATCATCCGGTTTCAAGTTTTTTTTTCCTATCCATGCTTCAAACCCATAATGACAGGAAAATAAATCCTACATAACAACAATAATCTACTTCAAGCATTAGAAGGGCACATCTGATTTTAATATGTTTACCCATGCCATTTTTTTTGAAAGGTTTCTTGATATGAAGGAACAACCATTATCATGGCAATATCTGCTGAGTACAAAAAGTTTTAAAAAATGAGACAAAGAAAACTGTGTGGTCAAGTCAAGGGATTAGTTAAGGTCTGCTTCCTACTGATAAACACTGTGGACAGAGCTATAAAATGGCAGTAACCTTCCAGCATTGCAATCCCTTCCCTACTGTCTTACCCTGATAACAAGAAATTCATTCTTAACAATATGAGCTACAAAGAAGCCTACATGTCCCTTCTGTGGGTGATAATGAAAGCCAAATTTCAGCTGAATGCTAAATTAGCTCTTAGTCCCCAAATGTCATCCTAATAGGTTTAAACTGCAATTAAGTGGATAATTCACATTGACAGAGGGTGTTCAAGAAAGTCCCCGGGACTATTGAGAAGAAATCTTGAATTTTAAATGTAATAACGTGAATTACAGGTCATGAGCGTATCGTCTGCGGTGCACTAATCCTACCCGGAGATAAGCGAGTAAAATGAATGTCTGAGCAAAACTGATTCTGTCTTTCTCTGTACGTTTTTAAATCTCAGCAGATGCCAAACTCTGCCTCGGGCTTTGTATCTCATTGAATAAAATTGCCTTAATTAAAACATTGTGGTTATGTATAAAAACACATGGAAATTAATCCCTAAAAATAAGCTTATTGAGGGTAACAACATAACAGACACACAAAAAGTGAAACCCACAAAACGACTACAAGCATGAAAATAGTGCACTAGCAATCAAAATATACCAATCCCACCTGGCAAAAATAATACGCGGTTAAGTAAAAATATGTTGTTACATATTATTGCCAATAAAAAGGGGCATAAAATCTCTTACCGTTCAAAGGCATGAAGGATTTAAGTATGGCACCTCTCTGGTACCTACAGATGAACTTACAGCAGTTGGAAAAAGCCCTGAGAATCCCCAAGGCAAAACAACGTAGAATTGAAAGGTTGAATAATGCAATTGACCTGGGCAGAAGGCTCTTTTAACTCAACAAAAGGAATGCTCAGCCACCCTCACTCAATTAACCCATCACCCTGTAAGGAGAACAACTATATACGACAACACAGACTAGGATAGAAAAGTCTTTGAGCACATGGTAGCCTATTGATTTTTGCAACTGAAATCAGTATTCTTAACACACAATGAACACACAGTGATTGGGATGGATATCCAGGGTATGTCTTGGAGGGTAATCCAAAGAAAACAGTGAACATAGAAGAAGTCATCAATAGCAATATTTTTGTTATCTGGCATGTTATATAACACTGTATACATATGGAAACAAGGAAGGCTCCTTTTCGAGATTGATCCATATATCTGAGTCTTTTCAATATAATTCTTCAGATGATATTCAAAACCAATGATCAAAGCCGAGTTTTGAAACTGTAGGAAATGTTCTTTTATTCGAAGCACAGGAGTCGATTCAAAAGAAAACGAAGTGAAGCTCCTCTCATAGTTTAAAAGGAGTATTTAATAAATGGATGCAGCAGTAGGTTTTACAAAAGTGTCACAGCTGTGGCTCAGTAGCTCAAAACACACTTGAACAGGCCCGCAACATGAATAGGGTTCACGAGGTGTTTACTGTCCGAGGGTCCGAGCAAACAGAGACCGATTCCTTAGTTGCATTGCTCTTTGTCCAGAGGTCGCCTCTTCCTATTGTTCGCCTCAAGTCGTAACAGTACTTCCGGTCAGTTTAGTGAATACGTGGCATATGGTCATCTCCCTCCTTAGGGTATTACAGCGTCAATAAGGATAATTAATCATTGTGTGTTTAATGAATAACACCACAAGTAATTCCCCTATTCATTCTTTATCCAGATTCTGTCCGATAAGGAAACCAACGCTCAAACCCGCAGTTTTCTTCCGTCTGGCATCAAACGTCATCAGTGTTGTATACATCCGGTTACAATAATAAACAATTTCAAAACAAGATTGTATTTCAAAATAAGACAGTGTTGTGGTTACTCTTCATATTGATTATTATTTCCTACAAAACATAGATCTACGACTACATCCGAAAGCTTTTCCTAGTAACTCAGCACCCTCTTCGTCGCGTCTGTAACGGTTGCACAACTGCTGACGTACCACCAAACTGCCTGTCAATCTCATGGTACATTTTGCCCTCACTCATGATCAAACCCCCGAGATACTTGAACACACTCCCAACCCAGAAGGAGCAATCTACCTTCTCCGGGTAGAGGATGAGGGCATCAGACTTTGAAGTGCTACATCTGAAGTCTTACATTTTTGCAAAAAATTATAACTTTTTAAAGAACATGAAAAACAGCCCTCTTGAGTTTTGGCTCACCCTCAGGGATATCCAAAGTAATGTTTTAAATCGCATGAAAGCAGATTTACTGAATGGAACTTGGAACTGTATTATTTTTGCTCGCTAATTGGCTGGGAGTATGAGGTGCTGCTTTTAACTCTGGAAAACAGAATTTAGTTCTTACAATAACACATGTGAATTCGCCTTTCGCTAAACCACACCCTAGAATGCAGACTGGCCAATCACAGCGGAGCCAACAACGGACTCGAAGGTTTTTGTCTTTAACCCTACAGTTAAGTTAAACTATTCGGTATTCTGTGATTTCAATCTATACATTTGGTTGTTGTATTGGCAGAAGGTCGCCTTTGTCTGTTTGTCTTGGCCCTGGCCACAACGATTGCTGTCACGGGCTGTGGTGTTACTTTGACACCTCTGGGTTTAAGCCACTGTTGGGGTAAGCTTGTGGAGGACTGTAGTTCTAGGCCTACAGACATGTTGGCGTGTTGTGTCTTACAGAGGTCTAGGGTATGGATAAACCCGATGATGTGGGCGCAGAACCCTGCGGAGCTAAAGAAAGATCACCTCGTTAATTACAGCTAGCCTGCTAACGTTGCCATTATGGTTAAAATACGCTAGCATATAAGGCTATACAATGTTATACGTGCTTTGTGCTTTTGCTTTATAATAACGACGATAATGGTGAGTATAGACCTTCCCAGCTTTACAGGAACAGTGTTGACATTATTTGTGCCAGCGTCCGTCTGGATCATCAGCTGTGGCAACTCACTTTTGATTGTGATCTATATGCTTTTGCCTCTATTTTGATCGCATTATGCTCATCTTGTGTTACCTTGATGTCCTGTATGTAACCCTCAAATGCATACGGTAAACCTCTCTGTCTACTTCGGTCAGGAACAGCATTTGCTGCTTTGTAAAAGCCGGACAGCAGTTCAGCTGGAAGAGCTGTCAAAAACGCTATGTTGAAAGAAAGTATGTTTGTCGGATTTAGCAACACTAACCAAGGGGGGCGGGGCTTAGCAAAAGGTCAAATTGACCTTTCGTTAAGCCCCGCCCCCTTTAGGTTGGGTTTTGCGTTGATACCATTGAGTGCAGTCCTATGATGATCATGATCTGCAATTGATTTGCTTTCTGTTCTGACTTTTTCATTGCCGGTAGACACCCAATAATCTAGCTATGTGTGTAAGCATCAGCTGAAATCATCCGTGGTGTTTTCGTCAGACAGGAGAGATCTTGGAAAGTACTGGTCGTGAAAGTTTCGTCCAAAAAAAACAAATGCCATTCTTTTGTTGCACTCCTTGAAAGTCACAACACACTTACATCATTTTCTGGTAAATATGACATTTCCCTGGTGTGTGTGTTTGTGTCAGGGAGACAGAGCATATGTGTTCATGCATGAGCATGTGTCTTTCTTTGGAAATATTTGTTTGACACCCAGAGCATGCGTGAGGGTGGCCATGTATTTGGATTTTCTTGGGAGAGACAGAACGACACAGGGCATGATAAATATTCAGTGTTTATCAGCATGTCTAGGGGTGTTAGCTGAGGTCAGGAAGACGGATTCGTTCTCTTTGGGAGACTGCGGATGGAAAGCCACAGCACGCATTTGGGGCCCCACGGCACTCGATTCAAGGAATCACAAACAATATCCGGCCCATGAGCCACCATCAGCGTAGAGCCAATATTTATTTACTCTGATAAAATGGAACCGCAATATGTCAATTTTCGCCATGCGGGGTATGTTTGCCCGTTGGATTATTTGCCTTCTGAAAATTGGAACTCTTTAGCAGTGGAACAGCCGAAGGTTGGGCTGCTGCCGTTATGTCAAACTAGTTAAGCCAAAGAGGAGATGCTAGGAAAGTTATACAATAGGGATTGTATTTATTTCCTTTTCAGAAACAAATGTGTTGTCTCAAATATCCAAAGTCCTTGAGAGTTCAAGTTATATTCACTATCCCATAACACACTCTATGACCAATCACCTATTTAAGACCTTTTTTAGTGATAGTCAGTTATTGGAAGTAACACAACCCTACTTTGAAATTCCAGGTTGTTGACTGGTTTGTGGTTGTTCTAAACAGGCCGTTCTCATACACAATTGGCAGCTATTTAAATACGAAAAGTTATCCACCTGTGACCAAGATGCTGCTGTTTGTTTACTGTATGAAAACCGTTTTGATGTATTTATCACAGAGCTTCAGTTCCTATAGAAACCCAACCTGTATTTATTTGAACCCAATGTCACTTTACTTTGCAAGAGTTAAATGAACCCAAACCATGATTATTTTCTTACCCAAACAAAGTTGTTTCCTCTGAACATTGAAGTTAATCTGAAAATAAAGAGTGCAAGTAAGGAATTAAAATGTGCAGGTATTGTTGGACATTGTAGTAAAACTCACCAAAATCACTGATTTGTTTTGTTTCTTCAAAATGTAATGGATGATACGATATCCCTGATCACATTTCCATTAATTATTTTGGAATACTACAAAAAACTCTTCCACAGAAAGCATTACACAACTTTTTTCATAGGTTGAGTACTGTAGTCTTCCTACTCTTGTTTTGAAAGCGTTAAATAGAAACAATCCTTATCAGAAGTACTTTATTTATCCCAAACTGGGTTATTTTTGCATTGCAGCAGCGAAATACAAAGAGAAGCAAAACAAATACAAATAATTAGAACTAAAAAATAAAGTAAACATAACAATGAATGAAACTGAATAAAAATGAAATATACAAATGTACAAAAAGGCAATAATAATATAGTGTAAATGTGTTATTCTATCCCTAGTATTTATAGAAGCTTAAAATAGTTGGAATTAACATGTGATGGCGTAATGGAAGGTAATAGAACCAAACATCTATCTACTCCTGTTGAGTAATGATAATGTTATATCTTAGCAACACGTTAGGATTACTTGTCTGGACCAGAACATATTTTCAAACCAACCACAAATCAACCAACCACAGTATTATGGGATGCTGTAAATAACTTTTGCCTGAAAATCACTTCCCGCGTTATCGAAGGGGACCTATTCTTCTCCCGGTATAACTCTGTCACATTCATTTTTCATTCAGTCCTAATGAAACATTATTTTGCCTTTCCCAAAAAAACTTTTATTCTCACAGTTTGGCATTCTTGGCATTGTCCTGTCTCATAAATATATTGAACGTAGCACTTGAATATGAGCGATTCAGTTAGAAACACAAATTATGTGTCTCGCTCTTTTGTCTGTCCCCCATGATGTCTCCCTTTCCCTTTGTAGTCTCATCATTGCCCCCTTCTCCCTGTCTCTTTCCCCCTCCCTCTTCATCATTATTTCCTGCCTTTTCTCTCTGACTCTCATGTTATGTATCTCTTGCTCTGTCTTTGCTCTCTGTTAGTGTCACTGTTGCTCCCTGCTGACAAAAGCAGCAGGATGATTTTTTTCAATTAAATTGAATGTCTTTCTCATGACTATATTGGCAAAATATAAAATGTAAAAAGGCGTAAGACAGTAATCCTCCATTGTAAATGTTTTTATGTTGCTATATTATAATGGTAAGTATGTAACCATCTCAGGGCTAATTTTAACTACACTTACAAGGGAAGGAAAACATCGGGCAGGTACACAAACTGAACAAAATAGCACAAAACTAATCAAACGTGTCATCATATTATCACATTTAAGAACAATTTCAAGATTCCAGGGATTCTTTATTGGGCTATGTGTAGTCAGGCAGTTACAAGCATTCGGGGAATGTTAGTTGCACTTTGCTTAAAAAGCTACACTGAGTCTTTGGAATGTTGTCTTCTAAACCTTGGAACAAAGTGCCTTTGGATTTGAGATCTGAAGACACTGTGGACACACTTAAATGTACCTCAAGATCAATATCTTTGGACCTGGCTTTCTTCATATACTGTTAAATCTGTTGTGGTTCACTCACTTCATATCTCAAACCTAATTGACTCAGCGTTTTATCAGTCTAGATGGTTTTGGTTTACGCAAATCTCTAACACTTTGCCACTCACACCAAAAAAATCAAGACTGTCATACAATCTAAATAACATTTATTGTGAAGAAAGATATGTATTTTCGATGTTGGGGTAAACTGTCCCTTTAACATTATCCACCAAAAAAGTGTAAACAGGTTTCTGTCTTTAATTAATATTAATGTATTGCAGGGCTGGATTCCACTTACCTCTAATCTGGTGCGTCAGCTGTTATACTTGCATTCCTAAGGACCTTCAAATAGCCTTTGAGCCTAACCTGTATCCTTAGTGAATCCTAATTTTAACCCGGTGTTAAACCTCACACAGCCCTTTGAAGATTGGCCAAAGGTCCTCACTTTGTAAAAATACCTCACGCAGTAGCATTAGCTTCTAAATTGGTCCTCTAAATAAATAGGTAGCAAAACAACAACACACACAAATGAGTTGATGAAAATAAAGCAGACATATACATGTTTTGGTTGATACTGTCATGTAACATCTTTAAATGAGGTTGTTTTTTTCAGCCTCTTCATTCCCTGTGGAGGCCGACGAGCATCATGTTTCTTTTAATGGCCACATGCAGCGATGTTCCAAATTTGACACCAGTATGATCATTTTGTTAAATACTAACCGGATTAGGAAGCGTTTTTTGATTGCCTCACATTTTCCAACCAACATGATTTGATTCCAACCCAAATGCCATCAGTCAGGTCCATTACCAAGAGGATTTACATGCCATCAAGTTGTCTCTCTTCTGACAACTACATCACAGCAGAAAGTCTGCTACTGATTCCAAACTGTCACAGGCTCATCAGTCAGGTGAAAACCTCATGCAAGACATTAAACAAATCACTTCTTATGACACTGCTGTGCTCTTTGGCAGTAAATCAGACACCCTACTGAGATTCTGTTAAATGTAGAAGGCACTAACGAGGCAGATAGCTTTGACTTAAGTACAGACGCCTTTTCTAAACTTGATTTGAGTGACAGGAACGCTGAAGCTGTGATGAATTGTGCCTCAAACGGACTAATTTTTTCCTGACGGAAGAATTTCTCTACTCTAATCCTTTTGATAACTGAGATGATTACTGCCAATCAAAGTGAAGGCAGACACAGGTGTCCAGTCAGTTTTATTCCCCAGAGATTTGCGGTTATCAAACCTCAGAGCCATATCACAGCTGCAGCAGATCATTCATTAATGGAATGATGACGTAAAATATCAAGCCCTAAAAAAATGATTAGTCATGTCAGAGTGTGACCACAAGACCCCAGGACGTTCTTAAAATTGGCCTTCAAAGGACCTATCAGCAGTGTCATTTAAACACTTCAAGATTAGTTAGAGTATTAGTTGGAAACCACAACATTTTTTCAAATCACTGCTCTGTTCTTTAGTTCCTCATTAATCATTTTCACCCCGGAAATCTATTTATTGTACCAATAACCAACAGCTCAATGATGATCATCCTGACCACCTGTCCAACAGCTCAACAAGAACAGATGATGTGACATGTTGTTTTTGTGATGACTAAATCTGATTCCACAGAATGTTATTTTTGTTTGATTATGTGATATTATGCTTATTCTCAGAGTGTCGACATGTGGGTTGGCATTATTTTACAGTGGCTCTGTGACGTCCTACCATCTGAGCTTTAGAAACCATCAATACAGTGAATATTTCCCAATAAATACAGCTCTTAAAGGCTTTTCAGCAAATGATTTTCATTTTGATTGGGACTGTGTTACCTGTAAGGTCATAATTACTGCTAATAAAGCAATATGCTGTGAGTGAAGCTCAGGATACCAGTGTTATAATTGCACTCTAATAGCAAAAAATATACCTAAACTCACTCAATTAGTCACAACAAATCAAATGGAGCCTTGACATTTCTTATTTATTTAACCTGTCTTATCCTAGTGAAAACACATTTTACGTAATGGTGCTATACAGACCCAAAATCTCATAGTTTGATAGTTTTCTTTCACTGCAAGCTATGTTAATGCCAAAACATCAATTCTCTTGGCCTACTGTCACTCACTTCGGATCCAAAAAATGAAACCTTTTCTTGGCCACTGGATAGAAACTGGGATTATATCACTGAGTTAATATAAATAATCAAGGCAAAGTAAATATAGGGCAGCATTTACTAATCATGTTATTAAAAAAATCATGGCTACTGTCTAAACGTGTGTGTTAGTATGCATTGTGTTAGATAAGTATTCCTTTAGAGTATTATGGTGACCTTATATGTCATGGAATCAGGTGTGAATGAATATGAAACACGTTCTCCAATAGGACAACAAAGGGAGGGAAAGCAAGTGATGCCAAATAAGGCGTGACGTTTTTTTCCTTTTAACAAAAAGCCACATTTGTAGAAGACATCTTTTATGTTGAATTGCAACTTCGTTTCATCAATTTCTCATTCCCACATCCCTTCTTGTTAAGATAAGATATTCCTGTTCCAAGAGGAAAGTCAAAGTAAAGTTGAAGCAGAAATGAGGAGCCTCTCCACAACCTCTACCACTGCTGCCACCAAACCACTAAGATTAACCCCCCCCCCCCCCAACACCTCAATATCGAATTGAAGTTGAAGCAAAACAGTTAACAAGACTGGTCCAGTGTGTGTCGCCTGCCGCGTCATTCTCTGTTTGCCAGCATCAATTAGCCATAACACTCAGCCTTAATCCTCATTGCAATTAAAAATTCTAATTAGAATTGGAAAAACAAATCCAGACACAGAGAGAAGAGGAAGAGGGCTCGGTAAATATTGGTCTACCACAATGTCAACACTCTGATTCAAAATCGGAAGACATAGAGTAAAAATATGGTGTACAAGAGCTGGGGAATGATCTCGGAATGTAAAATGCGTGATGCATATGCAATAGCTATTAGCGGCATAATGTTGGATAAATAAGGGTACATTGATTTCCTAAATGAAGTAATTGGATAAGGATGATTGCATTAGCATATTTCAGATAGCGGAGCAATCACTGCAAAATTCATTTTCATCTCATTATCTGCCATTGACAACTAATCTGATAAAGAAAGTGAATACTTGCACTTTCTTATTGCTGTCTTTTTAACACTATGAAGCTGGTGTGTTGTTGAAAAAAGGGACTCTGCTTACATACAGTACAGAGCGTAAATAGAAAAGCCTACAATGGCGGTTCAAAACTGTTCTTTATCTAAAATAACACTTACCTCATGTAGCACCATATGCTAATAGTTTTTGTGTAAATAGCCCAGATTTTGAGATACACATTTATGAGATATTTGCCTCAAATTGCAATGTGTGCAACGAGAGACACTGTCTTTATTATTCTGAAGTATTCAGAAGCCTCACTGTGAATAGTTTTCTTTTGGCTAAAAAACAGTTTCAATGAAAGTTTTCAACAAAAGCTTTTTTCCATTGTCTAGTGCGGTCCCCCCAGAGACAGACTGCAGGCCAGCAACTGTGTTTTGGGGTTGAGCTGCTTCAAATACTGAATTCAACATATGAATATGACTGCGTTATCTTTGTCCTTGTCCTCTTGACACTCTTAGGATGCTCCATTGGACATTGTTCAAGCAATGTAGCCAGGTGTACATATACGATTTTATATTCCCAGTAGGTAAAATAATAACCGGTAAAGTTGCCTGGCCTCATTCTACCGGGACATATTTCGGGTTTTTCCCGTTTAACGTTGTAGTTTGTAATTTGTTAGCCAAATTAAATAGACACAAAAGTTGTTCTGCTCCGACCCGCCATGACAGTGTGCTTGATAATGTTATGTACGTTTAAAAAAAACTATTATTTGATTATATTAAAACTAACCTTCTGACAAAAGAAGGCCATTGTTCGAGTGTTCAGATTACTTGACTGAAAACACAATGTGCATGAAATGACTTAAACTGTACATATATCTGCAAAATGCAAAAAGGAACCCACATTATTAAGCTATGAAGAAAACACAACAGCACAGTGGTATCAGTTGTCAAAATCAAAGCCCATCTGCTTCAAAGCTCTCTTGTTCTTATATACTTTCATAGTTGGGGCCTAAGAAAGTGTCTGTTTTCTATATTTACCCCAGATGAATATCAGTTTGCCTGCTCTCCAAGCCAGCTCCACAGTTCAATATCCTGCTGTGTGTAAAGGGACGAGGGAGGGAACACAAAAGAACAATGAGGCAGATAAATGTTAGGCATACACTGCTCGCAATGGGCACAAACACACATATTCAGACCCCCTTACAAACACACAATGAGATACACCAGAGACAGATGAAACGCTTGGAGAAAAAAAAAGGCTTATTATTAAAAAGAAAAGAGGAAGAGAAAAAAGATGGGGGGGAAAAATAATAAAATGCAGCGAAAGAGTCGACCGCAACTTCAGAGCTTCAAACATGCCAGGGTTAGAGCCTGGCTGCTGGGGGAATGTGTCAAAGTGAGGCCCCTGTCTGAGGAGATTTAGGCCTCAGCCAGAGATGAAACGAAGCCTAACCTCAACACAGAGCCTTGCGGTCTTCTGCCTCACTGTGTGTGTGTGTCTGTGTGTGTGTGTGTGTGTGTAACACATTTGTCTCCGGGAGACTATCATAATGTGTGCTTGTGCGTGTGAGTCCATGTGCATGTACCAATCCCCTTGAGTGGATATATGAATGCATTCTTAGGCATATGTGTCTGTGTATGGGTTCTTTTCATGTGTGTGTGTGTGTGTGTGTGAATCGCCAGCATGAGCGCTGTGCGAGTGTGTGTCTCACCGCACTTCCCTCCCTCAGATCCCTCAGCTTGGTTCTGTGGTCCAGATTTCATTAGCAGCCCTATGGCTTCCCATCCGCCATCTGAATCTAATCCTTTGGCTTCCTTTGACATGCATCTGACTAATGAACGTCAATATTTTGGTTACAGCGAGCGGGTTGTAAAGACAGAGCCTTGGTCAGGGTGAGAAGAGCACAAGAGTGATGAAAGAAGTGTGCCTTTGTATTTGTGCCTTAATGAAAACGGGTTTTTGTAGAAAATAATTTTCAATCTCTCCAATGGCAATGGTCAATGCAAGAAACTGCTGCTTTTATTTGTCAGGGCGTTTATTGAAATTCCAACAAAAGTTTTGGGAAACTATATCAGAAGAATGCTTGCAAATTATAATGGTTAAAATACAAAACTGCTCTTTGATGGGAAAGGAAACCTCATTACAAATAGGTTGCATTTGGAGGATGTTTGTATTGCTTTTTAAACTATTTGTTTGATAAGAAAAAAGAAAAGCAAGATCCAAAAGGAACTGTAATGAGATGGTCCTTTGGTAGAATGCTTTGCAGTTGAAGAAAGTTTTCAAATGTTTGTATGAAATTACAATGCGGTTTTTCATGTGACAACCTTGGGTTTTGTTCACTTATTACAACTAAGGTATGCAACATTTTTCATTGGCACGTGAGGCACAACATTGGTCAATACGGATGGAATATATGGGATACTTTTCTGTATATGAATACCCTGACATAAAGCATAACTGTGTGGTTGGGTGAAAGGCATTTGCCGTTTGTTTTCATGGCCTTGATGGAATGGTCATCTCGTGTTCGGTAATTGAAGTGTTTTTTTCACTGTGTTTCGTTAACGGAATTGGGTTTGGATTTCACATAGCAACTGTTTCCTATTTTATTAGTTCATTTGCCAGGTGCCTACTGATCAACATGGGGGGGAAAATGTATTAAACATTCACCATGTTCTTCTTCTCTCACATAAGATAAGCCACCGAGGAAAGGGGGCAGGCCTGCTGTTGAAGCACATTTTTTCAAGTGGCCAAACGGTGGTACTACACTTGTGTTGTAGTCCGTGATGGCCCAAAAAAACGTTTTCCCAATTACTTATATTGGGAAAGAGACGTCTGTAAATCAGCGTATAACTTTTTAAAAGCTAAAAAAAAAAAGAAAAGCTCTCATCGCATTCGTATCCAGTTCCAGTTATAAATCCACAGTCCCCACTGACAGTTTGGCTCGTCATTCGGTGTACTGAAAGCCTTGTCAGTTGTTGATGCAACCTGAAGAGAAACTGGGAGCGCTTGGTTTGCTGAAACCCATCTCCCTTCTGATCCAAAAAATGTCAGCATCATTGTCATGGGGGAAAGAGAGTATACATGATTCGGGTTGAAGAAGTCCAGTAAATACTCGAGCAGTTGGTGAAGTAGGACTGAGCAAAGGCAAAAAAAAACCCCAAAAACAGTGTGTGTGAAAGTGTGTGTCAGCAAAGAGAGAGGGCTTCGGTTAAAGTGAAAAATACTTTTGACATTTGCAAGTGAGAGAAGACTGGGTATATGCCTTTTCTTTTTTACTTCTCTGGAGAAGATGGGTTGAGTTCATATCCTCCTTTTCAGAAACCCTTTTCAAATCACCCAGTTACACACTTTTCACACCTTGGAGCCACCGAGTACAACCACAGTATTACACTATTGGTTCTGAAAGGGTCCACTCAGGGCAGTCAAGGATTACGCACTTTCCATCCAGAGCAGCTCACTTTTAAAAGGACGGGGGAAAAAAGCTGTTTCCCGACTCTTATGCCCAGATTAACCCGAGGGATTGGTAACAGTGACCATCTTTTCATAAGCCTTTTCCTCACCATTCATTTCCTCTCAACATGTGCTATAGCCACTGTAACATAGAGAGACGTGTAATTAAATGTTATCCCGGAAGAGCAGCTCAGGCAAAGGTTTAGGTTAAAAGTAAATAGAAACCGGCAAACTTTCAACCAATAAACTAGACCAGATGAGAAACCGTAAAACAGACGGCACTGGATTTAAAATTCCTGATACTATTTGTCACATTTAAATTAATTCCCTGAAGTTTTAAAGATGCTATACAGTTTATGGCTCTGTTTCCCCAAAGCTTTGGAAGCAGTTGAAACATGTCATTATCCTGCCATTGTTGTGTTCTCTATGTGCTTTATCTAAAAAGGTACTATATTAAATAAAAGGGCACTCAAAATGCAACAGGTGGTGTTTAGTGCAATATTTTGGGGGGTTCACGCTTGAGATGTTGCAAGTGATGCACAATCAATTCTTAGAGAAACTGCCCATCAGTGTACCGTTAGACATGTGTTATCATTGGGCAAAATAAGGCAAACAGATGTAATAATTTAGCAGTATTTAAGCTAAGATATTTGCCATTTTATATCTTCCCACTGGACACATGCTATTCTGCACACAACCTTCTGATAAAGTGTGATACCTTTAATAAATAGAAGTTTATTTTGGGATTCTTTGCCCATTGATTGCTAACATTGTTAACTGTCAGACTCCAATCAGCATAAATGGAAGCATGTCGGACACGTCCTATACATTACTCTGGTACAATGTACGTGATTTGGCATCATGGGGCACTCTTCCACCAACTTTTTTTACCCTTACGAAGCCAGCTGCAAGTGCTCATTGTGGTCTGGCAAGGCTCAACAGGCATTCTAGAGGCAGGTCTAATTTCAAACAGACTATAGAATAAATGATTGACATGTGCTCTCCTTTGCTGGGATGTAATATAAACTTTCCCTGCACCTGATAGGAGGAAAGGGCCATGCCATGGATTGCCACTGATGTTTCCTTTAAGTGTACAGACTGGAAACAAATGATGGCTGTTGGGTTATTACAAAATCAGATGTCAAATGACTACATTTTGGGCAAACGATGGGTCAAGCATATACTGAACAATTCTTCATTAGGCATGTAAAATGCCCTTCTTTGGTGACTTTTAAGAGGTTTTCAGTTGCTATATCATTAAAAACTTTACTTAGTTTACCTCCTTTATTTCTCCGTCAGCCGAGGACACTTTCAGATCTTCTTGTTGATTGATTACTTAAGAGTTTTTGGTAGATAAGGTGAAGCCTAAATTCTTAAAACAAGCTTATTAGAATCTCCTTTGGGATTGCTAAATTGACAAATGCCAATTCATCTGAACAGTTGCAAACCCATCCTGTTTTTCGAGCTACACAAAGTTCAGAATGTTAACAGCGAATAAATTGTTGGTTGATATACCTTAAACATGTAGTGTTATATTGGGGGTACAGGCGAGACACAACAGCATCAGAGAAGAGTGACTATGGAAGCAGAATGAACGGTAGCTCATGGAAGATATGAAATAAAACATTGAGAGGAAGAATGAATATAAAAAATTCAAATGGACATGGAAAGGAGGGACAGTGTAATTGCATACGTGTGCGTGCGTCACATCCCATTCTTTGCAAGCCTTCAATCAAGATGTGATTTACAAGCCTTGGTTTCTTTTACCACATTTTACTGCCTACAGGCCTGTGAGCAGGGGCTTTTATTTGGCAGGAGCTTAAACTCTAAGAGTAACAAGTTGGGTTTTTTTATTTGGCAGCGGTTTCCAACTGCAATGGTTTTCTCCAGGTTTCCTGACCGCAGAGCAGAGGGAGAGGAAGGGGAGTGAGAGGAGATGGCTGGGAAGAGGATGGGGGAGAGCAGGCAGCAGGGGAACGAGGAGGGAGATAAAGAGGACGAAGGCAGTGTGTTGATGTGATGCAAAAGAGTTAAAGAAGGCAAGAGGGTTGGTGTTATACATATTGATTATGAGTAAAGTTGGGGTATACCTTAAGGACACGAATGTTAGGTAAGTGCAAAGTCCTCCAAAGTCATAAAAGCAAGAGTGTGTGTGTGGTGTGTATGCATGTATCTTAAGAGCTATTTTATTCACTGGACTGAAATAAAACTATCAAGGGATTTCAAACCAGTACGTTATCTAAAAAGTGAAGTCTTTAACTTGTAGAAAGAGTGCCTTTTGTAATACGTTTTATTCTGTTGTACAGCTGAATGGATCCCCTGGGTGAGGCAACTCCAACTCCACCCACCAACTTCGATTACTCAAGGGAAGGCCTGATGCAATACAGTGTTTATTCTATGAATGGCAACAATGAATAGAAAGCAGGCCATCTTTTTCAGTGTGCACTGTGAAAAAGAACTAGATGGTCATAAAATGACATTATACAGTACGTCCACAGCAGCATTGCCAAGTCTTGCAACACCAACATGTCATCCTGCCTTCACAGCCTAGGCAAAAACATGAAAAATGGTTTAGTCCAATTCTGAAGGATTTGGCTCAAGTTGTGGTCAATTGCTTTTGCTTTCTTTAACTTATATAAATTGAGATCTGCTTAGTAGACTATTATCCCATATGTTGAGAATGAATATCTTCCAAGCAAATGGGAAGGACAAAAACAACAAAATTGGTAATTTCTGCAAAAACCTGGATACTGTTTTCTTTACTTGAAATCCCTTAGTCAATATCAGCATGACAACAGTGTGGAAGAAGTTGGTGACTTGTCATGGTTGCTTGGTTAGGGTTACGAAATGTGTTTGAAGTTAATATAAATAATTGAACAATGACGGTAAGTAGAAGCTTACCACAAGTTCCGTTTTGAACTTTCTGTGCACAGGCAGGAAACAAGTCTGGTTTTCTTATACAGAAAGCTCAAGTTGTGCATTCTGAAATTTGAAAGCAAAATCAATGTTTCCTGCTGTCACTTTGGCTAAGACACTTTCTCAGCGTTTGTCTTGATAATGTCATCACAAACTTAAGTCTTTCCTCAGCTTGGGAAATGACAGATTGGACAAATATTGTAGCATGAGTGAGTGATGTGGAGGAGGGAGTGTAGAGGCTGGGGCAACATAATAACCATGTTAATAGATGCAGGTTGTAAAGCATCAATGGACAAACCCGGGACAGCAGGTGGAGAAAAGTGAAGTAAAAAAATATGGTGGAGTGGAAGAGGGTAAGAAAGGAAAGAAGTGACGCAGCAGGAATCTGTCTTGAAGAAGCAAATTTGGCCACCTAAAGGAAATGGAGACATTTGTCTGGAGGGGGCGGTTAGCTCTGTGACCTTAAAGTTTAATTGAAAAGCAGTTTTACTTCCCTGTTGAAAGATTTAACCCCCTGAGACCTCGGCATACCCCCTACAAAAACAGAATGTCGGTCACACTGATCCGACCAAATGTCTGAAATGTAAATAAAGATATTTAACATGGCCCACACGAAGGTGCACACACTTGTTTCCTTCCTTCATATTTTCCCTCCTGGCTCTACTTACTCTCTGTATAGCTTCGATTCCCTCTTGACATTCTCCCTTCTCTTCCTCACGAATACAGTGTGTGTCTGTTTAGCAGAAATGATGGCACATCCTGTGCAAACCGAGCTTCTACCTGCACGGATTTGGAACTTGAGTCACGTTGCGACAGTGCAAACCGATTATTTATCTTTCTCTGCTCCGTGCTGTCTGGATAACAGATCAAATACTGCCTGTATTTGCTTTGTAATGAAATGTTTTCATTGGTGTCTCATAAGCTTCAAACTCCCGGGGCTACATATTACACCCCCATACTTTTGTACGAATAATACCCTAGTAAATGCGGATCTGAGGAACTTCATTCAGAATAGTTTAAGGGGAGGGGGCAGCCTGAGAGGCATTTAGAAGGGATAAGCTTGTTAGATTATATTTTCCGAAGTAATCCCCCAAATGTAACATAAAATATGTAAGGGATAGCCTTCGAGACAAATAAAGAACACATTCTTTGTTGTTTAAGCAATTAGTAATGACAGTCAATCTCAGATTTGAAATATGATTTGTATTAACCTCGCTGTCTGAATACACATATTATGCAAACCTTTGAAAACGTCTTCCCCCAGGATTCAGTTTACCTCTTTCTGCAAAATGACAACTCCTGCAGAGGCAGCAAAACTGTCCGTCTGAACAAAGCACTCTCGTCTTCGCTGGATCCTTTTTCAGGGAACGCTTTCATCATTTAACAAAAAAGCTGATCCTGTCACGATGAAAAATGTATTTGAATGTGCTTGAGTTACACATAATTTATCTTGCCAGACACTAAAAAACCTTAAAAATTGGAGAAGATCATTGAAAGGGAAGGAAAATGCACTCCACATTTTATTCTCTGTCTCTCTTACCATTAAATATTCATCTTAATACTGCTTTACCTTGTATCGTTGACACAGCCGTTGCCCTATTTCATATTTCTTGAAGCCATTAGGGCGGCTTGTTGTTAGTAATGTTTGGGTTTTGGAATTAACTCTTCTGTCCTCTCTCCTGAATATTTTCACAGCAGCAGGAAGCCAGAAAATAGGCCAAGGGCTGGTGCAGGTGAAACAATTTTCTCTCTCTCTCTGACTGCTGATGATTTGCAGTTTATTTATTTTGTAAGGTGTGACTGAGAGGAGAGATGTGACTTTTTGAATCCTTCTTAAAGTTCTACCTCCCTGTGACCCAAATACAAGAAAGACAAATTAAAATGCTCTCCTCAATCCAATTAGTCAGTGAGAAAGTAGGAATTGCCTGCCGCCATGAGAACTAATATTTTGAAAGAAATTATGAAGTTGTTTGCGTGAATTCCATTAAACCAGACCATATTTTCTGAGTCCATATTTTTTCTGGCTAATAAAAAACTTCCAGTAGAGAGTCTTAGAGGCTCTTGGCTTTCTTCTGCTCTTATGTCTCCTGCTGAGCACCAACTGTCTCGGTAGATCGTAGTAGCTCATTTGGCTGCCGAGCTCAGAATGCAACTTTTTAGCCAAAAAAGAATCACTGGGGACTGAATATAAGTTTTCAGCTTGATATTATTTCCAGTCATGTATTCAGATCCGTTGTTCTTTTCTGTGGATAACTTTTCAGACTTCAAGACAGATTGAACAAGTTCTGTGATGAAATAAATGTTGTCTGCCTCCTGTTACAAATGATGTGCCAGATTCAGAAAGGGTTTGACCAAGTTTATGAAACTAAACTTAAAAGAGCACTCAGGTTCGGAAAAGATTGTAATTTACAATCAGATAAAAAAAACATTGACTGTGGGTAGGAGTGGACTGCGTTGCCAAGTTTCAGTAATTGACCAAAGCTCTCATTTGTAGCCATGCTAAAAGCTTGGCTCTACGTATAGCTGGATCGATCAGTCCCGCATTTCAATCCAAAATAAAAAGACTCTACAACTATAGGTTGCATTGATATTTCACATTCATAATCCTCAGAGGATAAATCCTAAAAATGATCCTTTGACTTTTCATCTAGCACCCCTAAGTGCTGACCTTTGCGGATGGATAATACCAATCGATTTGATGCATACAATCATGGGCTTCATAAAATTTGGTGCTCCCTTTTAAACACTGCATCATTTCAATTTGTCCAGTAAATTAATATATTTATCACCAATTAGTTTTAAAGCGTCATAGCGTTGTTGATTTTGCCGTTGAATCCTCACCGTTGAATCTTATCAGCTTTACCATCATGGTAAGCAAAAGGTTACTTCCATAAAGTCTGACTGAATTCATAATGAGTGAACCCTTTCTTTCTGTCGAGTCATGTAGAAAAAAGGTCTCTGAGGAATAAAATGTGTTCCTTTTGATCTCAGCAGGCTGCTGTCTGGGTGTGTCACTGTCTGCCTGTGGAAGATTGCTGGAGTTTAATGCAATATTTGATAGGCTTAATGGAATTTAAAAACATAATAATCTATAGGCAGAACATAAGCAACAACCAAAAATGACTCCTATTAAAAACCTATTCCTGAAGCCTGGAATTAGGACAGGATGGCTATTGATTGGCTAATAATTTTCCTTTGCATTACGGTGCTACAGGACCAAAAGTGTGCAGTGTAGTGTAATTTACCATAATAATAATAATAATAATAATAATAATAATAATAATAATAATAATAATAATAATAATAATAATAATAATAATAATAATAATAATAATAATAATTGATTATTCATTCATTAAAATGTACATTCATCAATTTCAGGAACTATGTAAAGTGTGCTGTTCGGTTTGAGCCGAGTGCTTAAAACTGAGACAAAGAGTTTTATTTGGGGAAAATAGGAAAGACTAAAAAGCTGTTTAGGGAAAGACCACTGGCACTGCCTCCAGTGAAAGGAGAGATTATGTGAGGCATAATAAAATGTACAGGGAAAGGGTTTTTTTTGGGATCCAAAGAGGCTAACCAATAAAAAAGACAGAAGAGTGAAATGGGGAGAGAAAGGGAAAATTAGAAAGAGTTGCTGACACATGCCGACAGAAAAAATGCCTGCCAGATGGAGGAGCAGATAGTCGAATAAACATGAACTGGCCCTTCTGAGGAGGTGGAGGAAGATATGGAGGTGGACTGACTATTTAAGGACTTGCTTTAGCGTTTGGTCATAGAAAAGAGGAAGGGAGAGGAGAATAAGTGATGTTTGCTCGCGCCTACACTGTACATAGCCTAACAGTAACAGAGTCATACGTGCTTATATAATAGAGAAGAACATAAGACTTAAAAAGAATAAAGGGATCTGAATCTGTACACTAATATCACTCTAAGTAGAGATTTATCAGAGTTTTAATTACAGGTAAATGTTGTGTATTTTACCGCTTCTTAAGTCATTGGCTGAGATGGGAAGGGTTTTGTTATCACCTTGGCTGTGTTCGTAAACTTCAAGTTGTAATGTTGACATCACAGAAGCTGTTTCAGAGTCGCTTTTCCAATTTGAGCAGGCATTACGTTTTCTCACTCGGGTCACCAATTTTCAGATTATACCAACATTACATCAAGGCGCCAGTACAGCAATGCCCGATCAGTTGCTGTTATCGAAAGTGAAACATGGTTCGGGTATCTGCCCGGTGATTTGGGTCAGCTCCAAAATGTAATGCGTTCATCCTTGGCCCATGCTTCACCCTTTTACCAAGTTTCATCCTAATTTGGTCCGTAGTTTTTCATTAATCCTGTTAAGACAATTAGTCAGATCTGACCCAAAAAAATGTAGTCTTCTTGGCGAAGGTTGAAGAAAGTTATGAGATAGCAAGAGCCTGTTCCGGCTTGTGATTGTAGTGAACTGGAGCATCTTTGGTACAACGTGCAGTAGCTCACAGGATAGCTTTGTTAATCTTGACGCCTAGAGTTCCTTGTGTCTCACGTCAGTCTATTCCTACAAAAATAAATGAGGATGCAGCTCCCATTTCCAGACATTTCCTGTTTTCTAAGAAGTTGTGTTTAATGCAATTTCACACTAGCACATCATCATGTAGAGCAGATTGATGCGATTGGAACAGATGATCCCTTTTGATCTTGGTTAACTCTCCTTTCGGGGGAAGGTTGGGTGCATTAAGACCTAACATGCACACTGAATGCATAAAGCACATTTGTTTGATATTTGAGAGGAAAGCTGTGTCTTGGAAGGCGCAGGAGAACAAACGTGGAGGAATTGTGAATTCATTAGGGAGAGTTCTGGGCTGTACTTCAAATATTGCAAGATGTGTTTTGTACATTTGTTTTGCAAATTGAGTGTTGTATTCTACAAAGGTTTTCATTTTGAGCATTTTTCTTGTCTTAATTGTTGATTCTGTTGGTGTTTTTGGTTGCCCCTGTATGAACTCCTGGCCATTGCCATGCCCTTTTCAAGATAGTTGTACATGGTTTCAAACAATTAAATTAAAATAGTGTGTTACTGCGAGGGATTTCATAGAGCTTTACTTTAATTCGCACCCATTTTCGTCTGAGCAAATGGGTGTTATCACCAGCGCTCTTATGCTTCAGACTGGTGCTGAAAACATTATGTTGAAACACAACATAATATATAAGCAAATTTCTTCTTTACAACTTCTTAAAGTCACCAAGATTTGGTATGGTCAACAAAACTAGTTGCTTGAATTCAGAAAATCATTTTTGATGTAGTTTAACATACCCACATTTGTTCAGTGAGAGTTAAATTAAAACTTAGCATCGTGAATTATGACAGAAAACATGTTGTTGGGTCACAAGTAGTTTGGTTTTACATCCCAACTATCAACGCCATATTGAGTTTTACGTCCTTGTAGTCTTCATTGTGTTCCTTCTTTGGTGATCGATTTCTAAATAGTGGATAACAACCTGCTTGTTCATTTCTGAGGCTGAATTCCACTAATAACGATTATTTAATCAGGCTATAACATTGTGATATCACAGTACCATAATGCATTAGTATCAAGAAATGAATTGGGGTATTGTGAGAATTGTATGATGTGGTGATTCAATTTTTCGCAATATATACTGTAGTCCTGATGGTAAAACCTAATCATTTAAATTATAGACAAAGAGAGGAGGACAGAGCAAAGAGAAGAGAATAATCATGCTTTTGTATTGAAGAGGACAACTCCCACTGTGTTAAACTCCCACAAGTGCTCTTAAAAACTCTATTTAACCTGATACTACTCCCACTTAGTTCGATAAACAAAACCTTGTTCACACCACCCGCGTCTCTTTGTGTCTGTTTCATAATGTTTGTCTCTTATCTTCTATCTTATTTGTCACTATGTCCAGCTCTTCATCATAACCTGGTGAATATTTGTATTACTGAGGGCCTCCTGCTATTTATACAGCAGAGGAATCCTGGGAAAATGACCAATCTGTTTTTATGGTTTCATATCAGGTGAAATATTGGGGACCATTATGAAATAGTTGAGTCATCCTGTTTCTGTCTCCCCTTCTCTCACCTTGTCACTGTAACTGAAATATACTGTGAACTCGTCCTTTGCACCATATTTGAATAACTTCCTCCACCTTTTCATGGTTTGTAAGACTGTCTAGCTTTTACATATTCAATTGTGTGACAGGACAGGAACACAGGCAAAGACACACACAGAATTTCATACACATAACAACAGGGAGACCTTGAGTGTCATCATGTCATTGTGTCACAATGGGAACAAACTGAACCCTGAAACACTCTCCATTATCACATTTGAAGGCAATTCAAGGGAAAGAACAAGTTTTACAAGATGCTTTTTACTAGATTTTTGGATAATCAGAACTTTTCTTTACAGATTGTTCAAAAATAACATAGAGCAGAGGCGGATACAGTCTTGACTCCTCGTCTTCACAGACATACCGACCTTCATCATGTTACTCTTAGTGAAACTTTCTTTCTAGGTCTTAAAATAACCCCATTAAACTGACTGAAATATCTACGTGACAAGCTGAGTTTTTCACTCACTACTAATTACACTTGTGGGGGTCATCACAGTTCAGCAGGACTCATAAAGCCAGAGGCAACTGTTCCAGACGTGAGCAGATGGCAGAACATTACTTTTCAATTGGAAATATGTCATTTTGGGAAAACTAAAAGTGTGTCACCTGATATTCGTTACTCCACACCAATGATTTCATCTAAAGGTCACATTCAAAAGGTTAGAAAATGTTAATTACATTGAATAACTCTCTGTATTTACTTTTTTCGGAAGAGCAAAAGGTAAATATGTCAACAGGTTGGTGGGATTAATATCTGTGGCATCCAAAATGTCAGAATCAGAGGCTCTTTCCTGCCCTTGCTGGATCAGAAAGCACAGAGGCAGATAAGGTGATAGATTAGACCGGAACTGTTTGTTGATCAAGTGTGCTCCCAAGTCAAGGGTTGATCGTTGATCTGTGACACGTCAAACACACGCCGCTGGGCGTTTTCAATATATCGTATTATAATTGAATGTCATTTTCTCTCTTAGAGCTGACCTTTACGGTTAGGTTGTTCCCACATCGAACTATACATTGGTTTGAAAAGAGAGGTCTTTGCAGTAACTATCTCACAGCCCAACATCACCATCCTCAGTGAAGCAAATCTCAGTAGTATCAATAGATAAGTGATGTTTTAGAAATGGACATAGTCAGGGTGAATTCTCGTGCTCAAGGACTCGGACTCTGACTCTTACTCGCACATAGATGATCAGACTTGAACTCAGACTCAAGCAAGTTTTGTCTCAATTTCGGATGTACTCGCAGCGGTGAGGTAAATTCCCTGTAACACCCCCTCCCTGCATCGTGCTGTATGCTTTTACATAAAGAGCAGGCAAAATGCTCTTCCTCTGAAAGGACGATTGAGGAAAAGAATGGGACAACATGACATTTTATAACCAATTCAATAATTCAACTATCTATCACTAACAAAGTTTGCAAGGGAAAATGTATTCATGTTTTTTATTATTGAAATGAAATGTGGCTTTTGTTGTTAACAAAGTTTGTGAATGTTAAGTGACTCACTCAAGTGGTGTAATGGCCAACAGAAACATCTTTCAATGTGTTTCATTGTGAGTGTTAAGTGGTGAAGTTCTTAAAAAGAGCATATGTGTCAAACAACTTCCCTTGAGTAAATAAAAGCTAAAAAAAGTACACTTTTTCCTTTTGAGAGCGATTTCTGTAAATGACAGGAGGTACAACGGTGTTTCGCTGTGAAGCCCTTCATTAGAGTTGGCTCACTCACACCAGCCTTTGGTGAAGTTCAAAGGTCAAGCCACCTAAAGCTTGCTCGCTTAGCTCCCCATGGTTAGATTTACCCTTTCACACATGTGTGTCATTACACATAGGTTGGCCTCGAAACACATTCCTGGCCACATGTTAGCTGGATTAGATTTAGCGCTGTGAAGTGGCCTTTTTCAGAGGAAAAAGTGGTGTCACACTTGGAAACCAGTGCCATATGTTTATGGCTCCACTTTTAGCTTTTAATACTCAGTTGTGTTGCTAGGAGGAGTTGGGTGGAACCAAAATGAAATCAACAAACAACAACAAAGCTGACATATAGACATTTATTTGATTTAGTGTGAGGATTCTAAAAACATATAAAAGGACGTTGAAATATTTATTTTTCATAAAAGATAAGAACCAGACCTACACATTAAATACATCTTTATTGACACATCGTAATGAAAATGTGGGGATGTATTTCCATAATTACAGAAGAAAATCTGCATCATTTTATGGGACTTTTAGGATAAAACTAAGTACATAGTGGTTGTGTAAATAATACTGGGAGTTTTTCTATGTGACAGCTAGAACCCATCTCTCAGAGGGGAAGTTCACTATTACACATGTATTTGCATAGTGAAAGAAATGTCGTTTAAAGCTTCTTGTGGCTCCAGAGTGGCTGGTGATGTCAAAACAGAGTAGATTTTGGTTGATACTAGAATATGAAAAGGCAAAAAAAAAAAAAGTCCTCATCTAATACACTAAATTATGAGTCTAAGTGTGTCATAGCACAATGCTTAATCAAAGGAGAAGGCATTTTAGGCGCAAAACTTGACGTCATTGCAGAGAACAGAACAAATATGTTGTATATCGTATGACATTATAGTAGGCTGGACTGTTAGCAGCTAGCTACCAAACATTTATTCTGTTCTTTTTTGGTTTAAGGACTAAATATGGGAACGTGTGTCGCTCAGTTGAATGTGCCTTGTCTGCTTGTAGGGAATTCTATGAACTTTTTGCTCATTTGAGTCATACCGACAAGTATGGCCTATTTTGGTTCAGTTGCCATTTCAGAAACGTTAAAAAATGATCTGTCTTCGGTGAGCTGATGTTCTCTGTGCCCACCAATGTTGTGATGTTTTTCTACTCCACTGGTTAGTACAGCCTGAACTGAACATGCTGTTTGAATTTTAACTGTTCAAGTCATCCCATTCTAAGCCTGCAGTGTCTTTTGCCATAAAAAAGCACTTTTACATTTTGGTATTTTCTTAAAAGATCCACGCACCACAGGAGGTTGAGTTTTTTAAATTAACTGAGATAAATCAATCGTGCCTTGACACTATAAAGTGCTTCTTTGAATTTTGGCTGATACATACCCCAATGAAGCCGAAGAGAGATGTTTATCCAACCTTGCGTAACGATGTGAATAGTTGGATTGAAATACTCCCACAACCTGTATCTAACACAATGGTGTTCATTAACACTATGACGTTTATTAATGCCATTTAAAATCAAATGTGTCATAGTTGATCTTATGTAAAAGTTGACACATTGGGCCAGGTAGCTTGGTAGAGCATTGTCTGAGGTTGCTAAAAATGCCCTTAGTGAGTTGTCAAATTTCCCTTACAAAAAAAGCTTCTATCTTTTTGGCTAAGAAGGGAATTGGATGGTTTCAAAATGTGATATCCAGACTATGTTTTAGATAAGTCTCTGTCCTCAGGGCGAGTCTTGTGTCATAAAGATAACAGAGATCAATGAAATGATAGCAAATGTCATTAATCATGTATTACAACAGAGTAGAGAAAAGCAATTTCCCTGTAAGGGATTAATAAAAGTATGTCTTCTTCTTCTTCTTCTTCTTACTAGCAGTATAGTAACAGGAAATAGTAATCATATATTTAAAAAAGGTATTTCATTACATAACCGAAATGACCTTACAGTTAAAAATGAGACAATGGAATAATCAAAAAAAGACCAACATTTGTATCTCCCATTTATTCATGTATTACTTTTTTATGTATAGCTTTCGAAGTATTGATTGAAGAAAACCCTGCATGCTGTCACTTGTACAATATGGCATGTTTCAGTAACGTTGCAGTCTAACTCAAAGGAAAAACCCAGCTAAGAACAGTCTGCACTAATAACTGACTGCAAAGAGCCAAGGCTCACTCTTTTCCCTACTTATCAGCAAGGAAAAGTTGATCAACTTTGAGGATTTGTGGCTTTTCGGCTATTCAGTTAACGCTGTGTGTAAACTGAACAATTGGATAAAGCTGTGGCTGCTGTTTCCTGAGTGAATGCAGAAAGTAGCACACAGTTTCTAGGCAAGTCCTCCAAAGTGTGAAAAATGTCAAATGATTCCTGGCTATAATATGTCTCAGCAGTGACTAAACCTTTCCACAGGCACAGTTTCTAATCAGGGTGGCCCAAAAATGTCACCTTACATAGCCTTGGAGTGCTGCAAGGGAGAAGAGTATGGCCTAAAGTAAGTGAACTAATATAGGGCCCCAAAGGAAGATTGGATGGGTGTTTTTTTGGGTGGAGAAAAAGGCTTATAGGAAGTTAATGAGGCACGGTGACATTACAATGTGTAAATTAAAAAGGTGGCGGTAGATTAGCTTCTCAGCATAACTTTCAAATTGTAAGGATGGGCAAGAGAGCGAAGGGGTTTAAAAGTCAAACAAGGCTGTTGATGTCAAAGTTTGCACATTTTGTCATAGAAATAATAATTGGCTGTCTATGCTTTTGTGGTGTTAATGACGCAATTACTTATTTTTGTATTTTCTTTTACTTAATTGTCTTTGTAAAGCCCAAAGTTGCTTATATAATTATGTTTTTGTATACATACTGCTCATGAGATTAATAGTGCTGACAGATGGATAAGATTGCAAACTTCCTCACATTTTTAACAAATAATCATTTTCCTCCGACAGATGCTTTGTCTCAGGAGTACAATACAAAGTACATTGGATTTAATTACAGAATTCTCATTAGAACTTTCTATTCTCCGGCAAGTGTCTGTGATATCTAACTGTATAGTTAGACTCAACTTTTCAGATTTTGCATAAAGTTACCATTCTAATTAATGCGGCCGCGGCCCGTGAGCACAAAACTATTTTAATGATGTGGTTTGCTTTCCTGTCTTATCTTTTTTCCTTACTTCTCACTGCCTCACAAGTCAACATGTCCCCAAACAAGTTAAAACCAGATCTGAAAACGAAACCCAACATTAGCGGGGTGCCAGGAGGGAGAGAGCGAGGGAGAAGAAGGGAACTCATCCAATTTTCTTTTGCTGGCCACTGCAGCCAAAACTCTCTTTTACTGTATAAACTCCGGGCTGCCAAAGTCCTGCGTCCAAATCAAATAGCCGGGCGCAGCCGACACTAGAAGCGCCGGCACTGGTGGACTCTTCGTCCAATTCATGATTTTGTCGAAAAGAAGCACAGATGGGGGGAATGTTTATTTTTCTCCATGCTGGTGTGTGCTCTGATGTATCTCATCATAAACATGCTTTGAATTGGGGAGTGAGAGTTTGCATTTAGAGAGGACACACAGTGATTAATATGCAATTGTGATTGTTCTCATGGATTCATGAATATGATTTGAGAAAGGCAGGAAGCAGAGGGAACACAGTCATGTTTGTGAAAGATAAAGCGGTGAGCGTGGTGTTGTGTTTTTGCAGCAATTACATTTTTAAGTGTGGGTGTGTAATTGTGTGTGTGAGTGTGTGTTATAGTGGGAGTCTGCATATACTCAGCCTCACGTCTACAGGGAGAGTGACTCCGGGGGCTAAGTAAAACATTTCATATGCGTCTCATCACTCCAAATATCTTGCCAATTACTGGTCAAATAAGGGGAGGAATATATGAAAATATAGTCGTTTTTCACAGAATGCCATCAGCCAATCAACATGGTTTAAAGAGATCTCCTGACCCTTAGCCTATCGCGTACAATGTATTGGTGCGACAGCCAATAGAAGTGCGAGTGTTATATTGTGATGTGAAGAACAAAGGAGTCCAATGGAGGAGTTTCATGCAGGAGGGGGAGAGTGTGGGAGAGAAACTCCCTCTATTATAGCGAACATTTTTATACAAAGGTAGACTATGGCTGCAAGCTAGTGAGGTCGTCTTTCAACCAGAAGGTTGTGGGTTCGATCCCAGCCCATGCCATCAACATGTCGATGAATCCTTGGGCAAGATAATGAACCTTGAGTTGCTCCCGATGGCTAACGGAGTGTGAATGTGTATGAATGTTAGTTTCCCTAGAGCAAGTGGTATTGGTCTCTATGAAGGAGGTGTGAACGGGTGAATGACTCATAGTATGTAAAATACTTTGAGGGGTCGTAAAGACCTAATAAAGCGCAATATATGTACACTCCATTTACCATACAAAGCAACTTACGGAAAGTGCAACCATCCATGAAGATACAATCTCAAAACAGCAAGAATCCTGATAGGACATTCGCTTATTAACATTTGAAGTACGGCATCAACTTAATAAAAGGCAACCCTTTCTCTACACAGAATAGAGGGATGTATTTTTTAGTTTTTGTTTTGCCAAGCTGCAGTGGAAACTGTTGGGGCTTCAGTCTGTAATGGGAGAAGTGCAGCCTTTTAGCTAGCATGGGGAGCTCATTTAACCATGTTGGTGCCTGGACATCAAATATGTTTGTGTAAGGTGTACCTGGGTTGAATTCGCAGTGAGGGAGTGGAAGTAGTAGCAGAACCATCCCTAATAACTTTTTTAGGCTAGCCTCTTTGCTGCTCTCCTAAAGTTGCATTTTAGGAATTAGGACTTCCTGCAAGACAACACACTGGGATTGATTTCTGATGACATTTGGAGGATTGAGAACACATCAATTTGAGAAATGAGAAGTGCCCCTCTCTGTTTATGTTTTCATTGCGTGTTGGCTCGGTCTCCCTTCTGCTTTCCCCTATCTCGCGCCTCTTACACACCTGTCTGCCATCAGATCATCAGCTAACAGTATCTCCACTCTTACCACTCTTCGCCAAATCCTTGTCTCCACCACAATGGTAGCCATTGTTCCAGCCGAATATCTCTTGTGATTCGTTATCTTCGTGTTCCGTGTAACTAACCTGTCTCTCTCGTGTCCCAGGAACATTACCTGTTGTCCTGCGTGTGTTCCTTCCTGCCATGATTCCCCCTCAATTCCAAACATGCCAGGGATTGTGTTAGGAACACAATAGGTTGCAGTGAGTGTTATAATGCGGCAGTCTCCGGAAGATGGCTGGCACTTCCTTGCACCATTCACTGAAACATATCTTGAAATGATTGAGGTTAATTTAATGTTCGTCAAATGCAGAGTGAGCAGGGAAATCAGGGGAATGGAATAATTCTGAGGAGATTGTGTCCTGCAAGACTGTCTGGCTCACAAGGCTTCCTCATTATGGATTGCACACTAAATTTCATTTGAATTCCATCTCTGTCTGGCCAGGGTAGCCCCAAGAGATAACAGCTCTTTTTTTCAATAGAGATTTCCTGAAGTCCGAGACAGCAACCCATTATTATTTTAAAAAAAGTACATACAGAGTTTCTAATACAGTACAAGAGAATTTCCTGTCATAATGTTGGAACATCATTTGTAAAGAGATTATTCTTTGCACTACCTTCCATAAAGTATTAGCTGTCTACTGAACCATTTATCTCTTGTTATTACTTTGTGGCATAAATGTTATCAAAGAATAGATTGAACTAAGAAAGGATGATTTAGAGGCTGGAAATGGCAGTCGTAGGATAATGACTGGATATACAATGAGAAAATAAGTGAATGTCCTTTTTACTTTATCTATTTTTATATATGCAAAACTAGAACTAACTATAAGTTAATTTATTGTAGCATTCTTTAACATAACCGTGATTTTCCTAAACATGTAATAAACCAGATTTTTCTGTTACTCAGTGGAATTACATATATAAAACAATACATAAATAAAGTTTGGGTTGGTATGTCTGTTAGTTTTTTGTATGGGGGATCACACAAACACTACCGACCTCATATCTTTTATTGGAAGGGCGTCGCATGGGTCAAAGAAGGACCCTTATTAGATTTAGGTTTAATTTATACACACGAAGCATGGAAAAATAAATCTTTTTTTAAGCTCAGTGTGGATTTTCTTTCATCCTGTGTGCTTGAACCACAGGCTCTCAAACCCCATGGATGTCTTCACGTTGGCCCCAGTTTCGTTAGTATTCAATCCTCGTTCAGAAAAACAAAATATAGCTTGGCTTAATTACCAATGAGCAATAAAAATTACAATTGCAAACACTTTGCTTGTGATCATTTAAGTGGAGGTCCCAGCGGTGGGTGGTTGCTGTCAGATAGCAGCAACAGTCACAGCAGGATGCGGAGAGCATGGGCTGATCAAAGCTGCATGGCAACAAGTACACCGTAGCAGTCGAAGCCCTCTTGTTTGGACGAGGGATTCGACTGTAGACATATTGGATAAATATGGGGGTTTTAATTATACATTGTCTGACATAAAGTGGTATTATGCTAATCTTCTGAAAGGAAGACCTATATCAGTGGTGGTGCATATCCAGCGATGGTGAAAACACATTTCTATTTGGGCCCTTCCATGAAAAAAATAAAAATAACATTGAGAAGACAAACATTTGCAGATTCAGGGTGGGAGAACCTTGCCTAAGGTGCCCTGAAGAAGACTGTTCTTATTAGTTTCCACTTGAACATGGAATTCATTCATGCTACTGGCAAAACTGCGCTTCATTATGTAGCTACCGAGCGAGACGCAAAAAAAAAACACATGACTTTAATCAGTAACTGCCACCATGGAAGGTATGTAATTGGCACTTTCTCCATTTCTAAAAATTCAAATAAGGCTCACTGCAAGCTTTCAAAACATGTCAGGGCAGTAATGCAAAAACTAAGCGTAAAAGTGACAAATGTAATTTATTTGGGAAAATATCAGAACTTCAATGAGAATGAAACGATATTGTCGAATTTATGCGTGTGACCTTCTTAGATTTTCCCATCATTGGTTAATCAATCATGTTTAGGTTAGAGATTTGACCGTACAATAGTATTACCTTTGCAGCTGCTGGTGAACTCTGGGGAGGTGAAAGAAGCGGCTGTGTAAGAGGGGACTCATAAATCACACAGCGAGGCTAACTGTGTTGCTAAAAGACCCCATTACAAAACACAAATGAATATGCATGGGGATTGATTTGGTGTGTGTGTGTGTGTGTGTGTGTGTGTGTGTGTGTGTGTGTGTGTGTGTCTCCTTCAACATACCATGAACTTTTTCCATCAATACCTTTTCATTATTGTGCCTATGAAAATTATACAGGCTTATCTCCTTTCTGTATCCTTTTATCTTTTTTATTTGTTTTGTGGGATGCAAACAGGAAGATACTGTTCTCGAAAAAGAGATGATAGCTATCCCTGTTGCTGCAAGAACTGAACTTTTACTTGTCTAGCTTTTTTAAGTGCTATTTTATCACAGTATAAGATCCCCCAAACCTACTAGTTCTTACTGTGCCTCATAGCTTATAAGTTTCTATCATGTTTTGTCTTAAATGATTTAATTGAAAAGTATGTAATTATTCCAAATGTGTTTTTGGAATAGGGTTCTATCCTGGTACATGTACAGTAGTTGAGTATATGATCATGTAGTTTACCACAAATGACCATCTTCTAATGGTTTCTCTGGTTATGTTTTGTAATTTGCAATACATATATTCAAATGAGGAGTCAATCACATTGTTCAAACATCATTAAAATATACAATACAATGTCCACTTTTAACTATAATATTGGTACTAGTAACAAGTAGTGCCTTTTGACAGTTTAAACATTACTAAGGACATGTATTACACAGTCCCAACACTTAGTTCGGTGAAATTAGAGTCCTGTTACACCCTGTAAGTGGCTGATCGCGAAAAACCAGAACAACGCAGTCGAAATGTCTAGTGTTGTAAAAAAGGGTCATCAAAAGGGCCATAAACTTAACACTGAACCAAATGCTTCAGTCTCCTTACAAATCACTTCCATATTGCACAATTTAGCAGCAATTTTGCATGCTACAGCATATTTCACTTCCATTGCAAGTCTAAGTGCACCATTTAACAAAAAATAAAAAATAAAGATGTCGCACTGGAGCTTAAAATGACTGTTTTGAATCTAGTGTAATTTCGGGACTCTTGCTTTACTGAATCGATATAGTTTTGCTGTCTTGTTAGTTGCTTTCAAAAAAGAAGCTGAATGAAATGACATCTAGTATTGTGCATCATATGTAGCAAGGTGAAAACGAGGCAGGGGTAGTGGATGGTGGTGTAGTCCTGTCTGACTTTAATGTAGGAGGCTGGAATTTCCTGGCTCCAACTAAGATCTTTCCTCAACATCAACAGGTGTTTACTCCATCACCCTAGATTTTGTTCTTATATTCACCGTACTTGAGTTGCGATTTATTAAAATTGTCAATATTGCCTGTGCTTCAAACTATAACAGTCAACTAATGTCAATTTTGGTGTATGTGGAACATTTCCCATGTCGCAAGTGTAGCGTCATTTTTAAATAAACGTCCATCTTTCACAGGAACTATAGGTTGAGGAAACAGAACTATTTGATTACGGTTAGGAAATGATCATGCTACGAGATTAGCAAGTGACAAAGATTTGTGTGACTCGCAATTCTGAAAAATATTAACAATGACGTATAATTTCACACACAACACGAACAACGGTCTCTTGGTCGAAACTCTTGTGTCTGTTGACCCATCTTGCACCCCTGCCTCTAAGCCATTCTTTCTTACTATACATTACGCCAGTTGTCAGGTGTGTTCACTTTGGTGTTGTTGACCAAGCCTCGAACAAAGCTTCGATATTTGATGCGTTAAAAAGTGAAATTAGGCGGATGACCTGGGTTCGAATCCAGCTAGGGACCATGTCCTCCACCCTGTCCCTTCCCTTTTAAACTGTCTGTAAAATAAAGGCACTGGTTGCCCAAAATGATCTTGAAAAAAAAAAGGTTTTATTTTTTTTAATGTTTTGGCCAACAGTGCCTTTATTTAAGCGACAGTGTTGAGAGGGGGAGATAGAGGGGAAGACACGAGGCAAATTGTCCCAATCTAGATCCCTGGTCCACTGCATGGGGACCAGGCCCCAGTACATAGGCCCCCAGCTCTGCCAGCTGAGCTATATGGTGGCCCTGAAATGGGATTTTATTGCAGGAAAAAAATTATGAATTAAACAAATGTTGGCATTGGGTTTATAAAAGAGATAGGGGTGTTCTTTTATTAAAGCAGAGGAGTATAACTCCGGAAAGCTTTTCTGCAACAACTGTTAATTATGATGCTGTTATACCCTCAGATTACCTATTCCCTCCTCAAAGCTCCAGTTTAAAGTCTTTGGCAATTTCAGACCTAATAAGGCAGAGAATAGCATTATTCCTGTGAAGCTGATGCTAATTTGCAAACGTGGTTGCTCGCATGCATTCACACACACATCCTTTGACACACGGCTTCACTCCTTCTTCTTCTTTTCCTGTCACACCCCGCATCCCGCCATCCTCTATCTCCCTCCTCTTCCCCTCCATCCCGCAGACCCAGCAAATGTTTAAATTACACGACCAAGTAAGCAAGATTAATTAAAATGATAATCTACAGGCTGAATATATTTCACACTCAGCTAGGCGGCAGTAAAAAATTGCTACACAGAGTTTTAAAGTCAAAGTGGAGTGTTGACCTATTCATCTGCTTTAGTGAAACAGTCATTAGCCCAATTAAGAACATCCCCATTATATGCAAAACACTCAGCGTTATAATGTACTTCATTATCCTAATGTATGCTAATGAGGAAAAAGAAAAGTAATGTTTGATTCATGTGAGTCGTGAACGTTAAATAATGTATAATTCTTTTTAAACAAAGTATTTGGAGAGCTAACATATGTGCAAATACGGCTGTTAGGATATAAATGATTCCCTTAGAGGCTTAAGAAGAGAATAAACAGTTATCATTTTTTTATCCTGAAGTCTTTTAAAGCACACTATGCCAAATGTGAAAAAAGACATATTCATTTTCTATTGTATTCTGTCCTGCTTTATAATCCCCCTTTTGATTATTTCATCATTTCCTTGTCTTGTTTCCAATTTTATTGTTTTGTTTTTTTGTACTCTATTAAAAAAAGAAAGGTTGGAGCATGCTGCAACAAGGCCTGCTGTTTCTCAGTTGCTCTCGCTCCCTGTTCGAGCTTAATCAAAACACGGGTTGGATTCCCTTTTCCCTGGATGTCAGATAATCCTCTTATGGAGAAACTTTAAACCCAAACTCTCTCATCAGCCTCCCTTCCTCACATACACAAGCGGCCTACTGTGTACAAATGAGCCTCTCACCTCGACATGAAAAGATTTGAAGAAGATAGTCCCAATCAAAGTCAATAAGCGGCTAAGAGAGTGTGATTTCTGTGTGTTTTTATATTACATTCTGTATACATGCCTGTGGTTTGTGGTGTGCTTTAAAGTGTGTGTGTGTGTGTGTGTGTCTGTAAGCTCTGCATTATCCTCCTCATCCTCCATGCTTCATTTATCTGTCATTAGTAGAATTAATGGCTGTGGTTTTGGACCAGGGAGAGAATGTGGCGCCTTTCCAAAACAAGGGGGAGAACAACTCAAGCTAGAAGGATGGTGGTGAAGGAAGCGGACGTGAATACAGATTGGAGAAAGAGAACTCAAAGAAGAAAACTATGACAGAGAGAGAGAAGGGATTCTTGAAGGGATGGAAAGTAATTGGTATCAGGGGCTGAGGGACAAATGGGTTTAGGAGTGTGGAGATGGAGAGAGTGACAGATAGAGATAGATGTTCGTTGTCATTCAAATAAAGGAGGGAGAAGTGTGGATAGAGAATGGCACAATAGCGTATCGTTCTATTACCTCAGGCCATGTCCATAGTTAGGCAGGTGATCTTTCTATAGGCTGAAATTGTGTTGTGAATCAGATTAAATGAATGTCATGTTGATCAGAGTTTGGTTACATCACTGGTTTAATACTGGTTGGATGCAGATTATTACATTGCGTTTATCTTATTAATAAACCATTTATTTCCACTCTTTACAAGTTTTGAGTCTTGGAATTAGGATCTCCTCCTGCCTGAAGCGCCTCGATTGAAATCCTTTGTTTCCTTCCGTAACATAATGACATCACTATGTAACACTCTGGCTTCTTCTTTAGTAGTACTCCAGCATATTATAACTGAAAGACTGAGGAGCAAGACATCACTAAGCAATTGACCAATCACAAAAAAAGCTGGCCAGCTAACCAATCAGACCAGACTGGGCTCTTGCTTCAGACAGAGGGTGAAAAGAGGTACAAAATAAAGCACTTTTTAAACTTTAAAGCACGGAAACAGTAGAGGCACAATATACAAATATGAACCTGAAATGAGCACGATATGTCCTCTTTAACCAAAGATAAAAATAAAACTGTGTTTCAGCTCCATGATTTGGATTCATCTGAATATATAATGATTCTTCCTTGGCCCAATTGACAATTTTCCACCAAGCTGAATTGTAATCGGGCGTTACCTGCATGGCACCTAGAATAACAAGATAATAAAAACCTTTTTCCATTAATATTCAGATTCTGAATATGCATACATCAAATAATAATTGTCTGAATGAAGAGGTCGTAGATAGTCCTTGCAACTATGAAGGTGCGAGAGGAAAAACGTGTAATCACAACACCATAATCAGCTCAGGTGCAAGGTGAATATATAACTGTACACACTTTAAACACAATGAAGTAGGACTCAAATGCACGACCCCAGGAGACAGAGTTAAAGTATTAAAAATACTTTATTTCCCAAAATGCACAACAAAAACATGGAGGATTAATAAACAAAATGCTGGTACGCTGGTTACTGACCCACAGACAGGACAAGACGAACTGGCACAAGACAGGGGGAGACAGGACTATTTAAACATGCGGTAACAGGGAACAGGTGGAGACAATCAGGGGCGGGGCTGACGAGGGCAGTGACAGGGTGTCAAGAGACCTGGAACGAGACACAGAAGGTGAGTACCAAAATAAAACAGGAAGTGGGAGACAAGACAAAAATGACTAAACAAAACATAAAACATGAACCAACCATAGACCTGGGGCATGATGACCCAAACAAGGAACTTGACAAGACTAACATTTTTGACAAGACACAACAATAACAACCTTATTTTGTTGGCACTGTTGTACACAAAGTATCCCACTTGGGCACGCTGAGCCGAAAATGAAATGGTCTGACCTTGATCAGGGCAGTGCTTTACTATGATACTTAACATAAGGGTCAATTTTTACCGAGATGGTGGAAAAATATTGAAGTGGATGCAGGTGGAATGAGGGAAAAACGGGGATTAGTAGAGCAGAGATGACAATGCATCGTGGTTGGAAAGGAATAGATGAGCGGGGGTGAATTTGTCATTACGCAATCTCCCTCAGTATGCATTTTTCTTGTATAGGAGTGAGGTGAGGGTATCTTTCCAAATATTTCTCCTTAATAAGATAATTATTTGTTATACCCTCTGTATTTTACAGTACAATACATTAGTCCCTGCTTTTGAATGATTTTCAATATCTAGAGGATATCCCGCAAATGTTAGCACAGTTTTAGGGATGAATTATTTCCAAGAACAGCAACTTCTCTGCACTTTTCATAAACTCAGGAAGAAGGACATGATGCCTTGGCACCGTCGCAGACACGATTAAAAGTAGAGTTGAGTGAGCGATGACATTTATTTTGTTTGCAAATCCTGTCACAAGACAAAGAAAGAAGATAAAAGTCAGATAAAGGATTCAGTGGGAGTCTGTTGTTGTTGTTGTTGTTTCGCCCACCTGAGTAGTGGTACAACACAAGCTACAGTGAGGCTGATGTAGATATTCTTTGGAAGAAAATCGAATTTGACTTCCCATTATCACACACACACACACACACACACACACACACACACACACACACACACACACACACACACACACACACACACACACACACACACACACACGCACACACACGCACACACACACGCACACACGCAAGCAGAACTGGAAACTGAGATATTTCGCTTTAGAAACGGAGAAGCAGCTTTCACACTGCCACAGTAATGAACCGTGTTTCTATGCAAGCAGGAGGAAGTGACAACATTGCCTGTCAGGCTTAATGTGATTGGAATATAAAGGCAACAACTCACACACACACACACACACACACACACACACACACACACACACACACACACACACACACACACACACACACACACACACACACACACACACATGCTCCAAAAGCGACACATCCACGCACCTAAACTTTGTATCTCATTTGTGTCATGATCATCATCAGGCTATATGAGGCTGTGAAAGGCTCATTAGGTTGATAGGTTGCCAGCATTAATCCCTGTGTGTGTTTTTGAGTATTTTGTCTGTGTGTCACAATGTCGATTTGTGTGCTCAAATGTGTGCTTCATACGTGTGTGTTTTGCGTGGGGTCAAGCAGACATGCCTGTTGAGGCAGGCATAATTAAAGCAGCCATAATTAAAGCAGCCGTAATTAAAGCGATTTTAATTGTTTTAATTGGTGTCATTAACGTGGTGAGGGTCAAACTGTCGACACACAAACATGCACACACATTCGGCGCAGACCTGATTACCTACACTGGCACAATTATTTTATGCTGATATTAACAGTTAGTGTGAGATTGACAGGACACTGATCCCCTGTCACAATGCTCACTCCGCATGTTGTCTTATAAACACAATGAACAGTCAAAGGAACAGTGGTATGTGGTTTAAGCACAAAAAAAGTAAACAAGGTTATAAGTATAGGGTAAATATGGTGGTTACATTTGAATTAGTGACCACATGTTGATGACAAAAGAAGGCTTGGAGATCAGTAAGAATATTCACGCTCTATCACTGTGTGGTATTGTTGTGGTCTTTTATTCCAGAATGAAGGTTTAATTAATAAAGACAAACAACTTCTCTCATTCAAGATATTTATTCAGAAAGGCAGTGAAATAACACGTTACTCAGCTGAGGGGTCTAACGTTTCCACAGGCTGCAAGTAGTTAACTGTAACCAGCTTCACTTCAGAGCCCCGAACTCTTTCTTACAACCTATTATAAAGGTCTAATTTGGAGGGAACCATCTGAAGCTATTTTCCATTGGCTCCTTGTTGGTGCACGGGCGAGGCAGTCCCCTTGGCAACATGATCCATCCAATCAGCATCTCGACGTGGAAGTTGATGGACAATGTGTTAATCAATAGATACGTGTTGCAATCTTTAGCTGTGTGGGGGTGAGCGCCATCCTGTACTCTAGCTAACTTCTTGACGCTATCTACCTCTTGTTATTCTACGGCAACCTCTCTGTGCGCTCGCTGTCCTGAAGTCCAACTGACTTATTTACCTTATCTACTTCTCGTTATTCTACAGCATGGCCCCTCTCTTTGTCTGCTCAGCTGGGTCTGCTTCCTGTTATTCACATACACACATTTCATTAAGCTAAAAGTATTATTCCTTATACTATGTCTGTTTGTTCTATCCATGTATAAGTTCATCTGGACCAGGAACTTGGAGCAATTGAAACCTTCTTTTGCAGTTGTTGCAGATACATAGACACGTTCCTTATGAGCAAGCACATAATAGGGCCCCTTTAATAAAAAACACAAATAATAGAGACAGAATCGTCGTCACTCAAAGCTCCCCAACTTTAATTCTGTACAATGTATGATAGAACAAATTAAACCCTAAAAAATGAAAATAGGGAATTGCATTTTATTTTGTTTATTACATTTAGCTACAACACGTGACTGAGAGAGGTGTATGCAGCAAATGAGATGGTATTTGTATTCATGAAAGAAATTGCTGATCAGAAGTATTATTTGACCTCAAGACTAAAACCCCTTGTTATTCATACAGACAGTAATGGATTGGCACTTATTATTGCGGGATCATGCCCCCTCTCTTCAAAATTGACTTAATGAACTGACAAAGAACCCCATAGTAACCATCACAATAGCATAAATATATTAAATACAGTGCATGACCCAACACAGATCAATCATAAGGTCGCTCCTTGAGCACATTTCACAATCCGCAGATGGATTTATTGGTGGTTTAAGTAACAAAATCATGCAAAAATTTGCTCTCATATATACCTGTGGTTGGTTTGTTCTTGCACCACAAATGGACCTCACCAGGGGCCCACCGTTACGATAGAAATCAGTTCATTAGTATGTTTTCTTAACTATTATCTTGCATACTTTATCCGTTCTTGCCTGAAATCTCAATGAGCCATATCCGCGGCTCATTGGGGGAATGTTTTATTTTTATTTTTTGGCAGCAATATAATGCTGCAGCCCATTTTTGTTTTGCCATTGGGAATATTGATTGATGATCTTTTGTGATTTCATTGATTGGAGAGTTTATTTCCAACCCTTAATAGTCATATTTCCTTAGAAGTGAATGGGTCAGAACAGAAAAACAAAAGTTATTTTGAATAAATCAGCTTTTTGATGTCTTTTATGGTATGTGACATTTTATATTTTATGATATTTTCAGTTTAACATCTTCTTTTGTTTTATATTAAGTTCTGGTTTTTGAGGAGACCCTCTGTCCCTTTTGTATTCTGACCATAAAATGTTTTGACTTAGACTTTCAGACAATAAACTTTCCAATTTAAGTCCTTTTGTTTTAAACCCCCAACCTCATCAAATGATTTCAAACAAATGCAAGCCTATTTCAAAATGCTTTCTCTCTTTAAAAAGCTTAACAGAAAGCTGTTTTGTTCTAGCTGCTGCCTTGTTTTGAACATTCTGTAGTGAAGCTCATTTTCCCTGTAAATCAAAGTAGAAGAAGAAATGATGAGTCATCAGCTGCTACAAAGTGTAAAAAGCCAAACCCAATATTTTAGGCGACAAAAGCCAATGTCTTCTTCTAAATTGCTTTTCAGAAAGCTATATTATACTGGGCTTCATGTTCCTGTTTTCAATCTTTATTTCTATTACTCTGTCTTTTCTTCTCTCTTGCTAAGGGAAACATGAACAACAACAACATTTAACATGATGTTTATTGCACATCAAATATAAATACAAATGAATTACAACGCGTTTTGAGTACGATATATGTCCAAACAACCTCTTTCTCTGCAGTAGTTTTGAAGCATATTAGCATCGTAATGGCTGGATAACAAACAGTTTTGGATACAATGTCTGGAAAAGGACAAGACAGTGAGGCAGTTATGGCGGGAGAACAGTGTGCTTGATGCACATTCCCATAATTCATTGCTCATTGACCCATGTCAGCCAACATTGTTTCATCATCCCTCTGTCTCTGGTTTAAACAGCATTTTTAAGGCATTTTCTCCCATATATAAAGATCCCTGCTTACCAAATGGAGGTTTGTTGGAGCTAAGAAACAATGTATGATGACAGGAAAAGCATTCAGATATGCAATATTGTTATGATTATGCAAGATTTCAAGACAATGGCCATCTAAAAACAATATGAATATATATTTACACAAGGACAATGTGAATCCATGCTATGACTACTCTTTACTTTCCCTTTTCCCTGTAATCTATTGGTGAGTAAGTGTGTGTGTGTGTGTTAATCACAACATAAATGTTATCCGTTTTTCAAAGAACAACGACCACAACATCTCCTGTCCGCCATCACCCGTCGTTGCACTCCGCAGCTTTATCACACAGTTTTTCCAATAAGCCACGCTGCATTCATCGATTCTCTGTGAAGGACGAGGAGAGGTCACATATTCAATAATTACAAACCCTAGACCGCTACTGCAAATTAAATCAGCATCATTAGTGGATGTTTGAGCAATTAGAAAAGCATCTGTCTTTAATCACAGTTCGAGGATACAGAGGTATGCCAGCAGCATTCGTCTCAAAGCAGGAGTTGGAGATGGAGGTTGTTTCCTTGCATGTATTCTCGAACGACTCGAAAACATTACAAACACCTTTAAATATATCCAGTAACAGAACTACATAACCAGATTTACAAGGCAATTCAACGCTTGCATTGGATTGCATTAGATTGGACAGCTGGCATTTGAGTGTACATTACCTATTTCACTCTTACAGGAAGGAAATATGCATGACACATTACACCTTCACTACAACACACTCTCAAGTACACACTGTAAGTACTGTATATAGCACCATTTGAACATCTCTTCAGCTATTTTCGGCTGAACCAGCCTTACATCTACGCTGTGAGTCAGAGACTTGTGGCGCTGCATGTTGTTTTGTGTCTGTCACGAAGTGGAGATCCACCACCACAGAGATACTAGCACTATCAGCTGAGTGAGCGTCTCAGAGCTCCACAAAATAAATCCTCAAATGTTGTACATGCTGGAGGGTGAAGTGCAGTCTCCTGCTGGCTTCAGCATCTACAGGCGGTGGAGGCTCTGGCGCTCTGTGGGGGATCCAGCTGAGGGGATTTTGAGACGGACCAACTCCGAGGCCTTCAAAGACTGTTATATGTTTCTTTCTTGGCAGACAGAGATGGGGCAGTGAACATGTGAAGTGACAGATACAACTTATTTGCATAGACATATCAGAGTGCTGGAAGACATAAGGGAATGTGTCAAGGGGTTGGGGTAGGCTGGACCCAAATCCAGTAACAGGACACTAAGAGAACAGGCTATGGTTCAATACAAATACATACAAATAAATGAAAAGATAAAGCTGGGAGGCACAAGTCTTATTTTAACAAGGGTTTACTTTGGTGCTTTGATTTTCTTTCCCCAATCCCCCAATTAAGCTCAACCCCACCTGAAGGTTCTAGCCAATTTTAGCTGTCATTTCTCAAATTTGCCGCAGGCTTGAATCTGAGGAAATGTTTTTCTTTAAACCAATTTTGTTCGAAAATAGGCTTTAACATTTTAAAACCCCAACACAAGCTTCTATATGTAAAAAGGAAACATTAATTACAACCCTACTTCAGCAATACATACATATGTATAAAAGTGGGAACTCTTTTTTTCTAATTTGGCCCAAAGCAGATGCTGTGGTCTCAGGCTTGGGTTGGGCTTGGACAGAAACCATGTGGGTTCATGTAGAGTAGGGTGCAATTTTTTTGGGCTGGGTCTCCGGTTTAACTTAGTTCTATTAGCTATAGTTATACAGATCTCTTTCATACACGTATGCAAACCCCTGTTACAAACTGCGGTTACTTACTAAACAGAAATCTAAATGAACTAACGTGGTTTCTATAATCCCTGATGGCAAAGTGGAGTTCTTGTTGCTGTGGCATTTTATTAATGAGATTACTGCCTTAACACTAATACTATGAACTGCTATACATGCACAGTGACTGACTGTGTGTTGAGGAGAGGCAGGAGGTCATTCTGGAGTTTAATCTCCTGTGTATCCAGCATAACTCTGAAAGACCATGACAGTGGGGGTGGGCAGATGGCTGGACCTGAGGTGTGAAATAGTCAGTTGAGGGATTGGGCGGATACAGCCTGCAGGAGCGCAGCTCAATCAGGTTCAGTTGGTAGTGTGCTCACCTGGTGGTTGGTCCTCAGAGTAGATGGGGTGGTAATTGGTGGTATCCAACAGGCTGGAGTATTTAACACCCAACATGGTTTGCATATCAGGCTACGCAACACGCTATTGTCTATGTGGTGAAAATGCTTTTCCTGTGTCATTTGTTTGCCATTACATGCATTATTCCTACCCTGTTCTTGAGGTTAAGTGGCTATGTTGGTAGGCGGACAAAGGCTATTCATTTACACCCATGCTGTGTGTGTGTGTGAAGTGATTCATGGAGTACCTCTAATGCTTGTACTTGACCTGCCTTCCCACACGTCTGTCTTCCCACTTCACCCAATCAGGTTGAGTTAATCTGTAAACCAGAACTTGACAGTCTTGTAACAGATGGAGGTTTAGATAAATAATGTTGACTCCCTCTTTCACAGTGATAATAATAATATTCCAGGTCCCATCCTCCATATATAGTGACATGACACTATTTTTTTTTTAAATAAATGGATATTTTTGCACATTTTCCACAAATTTCTCACAAATCTCTCATATTTTAGGAGATTTATGTCTTAATTTTTTTTTTTAAAACATCAAGGAATTGTGTGTGTGAACGTACTAGGTGATAAACTGAGGTTGTTGCAAGAAATCAAACATGCATTATTTAAATATAGCTGTATCAGCAGAAGAAAAAAAACTAGTACAGTTCAAAAATTGTAAACTGAGACACTGAGTTTAGGCCCCATGTTGACATTTTCATTTTCTGGCAGTTTCACCTTGCCATGACTTGATGAACAGTAAAGCTCTGGCAGCGCCTGATGGAGGAATGTGGGCTTTCTGTTTCAGGGACTCTTTACTGTACGTTCAGATCAGGCAACACTGGCAGCTGGCTGCTCATGAGTGCATACAGCACACAGCCTGTCAAAACCCACAAATGCTGTAGCAGAGCCGAGTAAAATAATTGCTTAAAGGGGGTTTCAATTTCCCAAAGTAAAAATGATATGCCAAATTATGACATTTAATTGAAGAAAGAGACGGAGAAAGAGAAATAAAGTCACGGCAAGATTATTATAAGTGTAGGGGGCTAATTAACAACCACAGAGACTTTCAAGTGTCATTATGGAATAATGAAAATATCCCTCAAAATACTATTACAGTAATATCACATTTTCATTAGACACCCCCAGAGCGTCTCTGCTTTAACACTTCTGATAGTTTAGGACAATCATTTCATTCTGTTAATATTTAATGATTGAATTATTAGTTGAAACCCATAAGAATTCAGCTTTTGGGTCGTGACTAGATCTGAAAGCGTTCTTCAAAAAAGTAGGCTTATGTTCTGAAAGGCAGGCTTGAGCAAGACAAGTTAGAACAAGTCAGAAAAGTCAATCGATTTTGAAAAGGAGGAAGATAAAAAAAATGTCAAAATTAGGTTTGAAGCCAGAGAAGATATACTGAATAAAAAATAAATCGATCGTAAAGAATGACGAATTCCAGCAGAGACATGTCGGAGTGTAGAAGCCCCATTGTGAAGTGCATTTTACATGTTAATATTGTAGAAAATGAAACACATTTGATTGAAAGTGAAGTCAGATCCCTACTGCGTTCTGTAATGATTTTTTTATGATTTGCTGGAGCTGTGGAATTGGCATGCTTCCCAGGCTTTTATTTTTATGCCTCAATGTCTATCGTTAAAATAATTATTCCTACCCAGCTCTTTCTTTTTCAAACATGAGTTCAATAACCTGTGGTAAGTTATGAATATCATAAAGCTTTTAATAATCTGAAGGTTGGCAATTTCTGATTTTGTAGATGACAAACAATGGTGAATGACAGTAATGAAGATTTTATATAGCTTTTTGAACAATTACATTTGAGATATTTTATTGTAACTCAACAAGTTCACTGTACTACAAATTGATTGACATTGATTCCCTGTCTTCAACCTAGGTTGGGCAGCTAAGGCAATAGTACGGTGGCCCACAGGTATGAATAAAAATGACACAAATTGGCCAAAACTCATGCAAATATAGAAACCATCTTCACAAACTTCACTTAACATGGACATCATTTAGAAAACATTCACCAACTTGACAAAAAAACATGTGCAGGGTTTTACTAGGAGCGCTACATAAACACGAAGCTACTGATGCAAAACGCAGCAAAAAGCTCGAAACACTACGGAAACGAAACACTAAAACATGATGCAGACAGCTGGGACCGGAGCGCTTGTTGACGTTTGGGGATTACAAAGTTGGCTAACTGTCGGCTGTTCTATAATGGGAAGTGATTTGTTAGCATATTTAAAATGTCTTGGTTAGATACATTAGCTAGGTAGCTCACAGCATATTTGCAAAAATAGGAATGATGAGATCACATTATAAAAATAAGCCAATAAAGCTTTTTTTCTTATGTACGTTTTCCAGTGACAGTTGACAGGCGTGCTTTATTATCCCCGAACATCTACAAGCACTCCATTACCAGCTGTGGATGTCCCTTTTAAGTGTCCCCAATTCAGTTTTGTTCTGTGCAGCACGTTTCTGCTAATGTAAATCAATCAAAAAATTCATCTGGGATTAATAAAGTAATTCTTATTTTATCTTAAGTGTTTTTGACTGCTGTAGCGTCAGCCACCGTGGGGACTTAGGGACTACGAAAACATTGTTACGATAACTCATGGACATCACGTTCTTTATCTGCTCTGGCAATGAGCACTGCAACTGAAAATAAATTATTAATGCAGAATAGCAGCATATGGAAGTTATTCATAGCAGAGTGGTTGGAACAAGGAGAGCAGACCATGAATGTTTTGTGAGTGTGAGTTGCATAAGAAGACCATAACATAGAATAAAGTTTAACTTGTGCTTTCTTTCACTCTTTATGCAGACTGTCCTCTCATACAACTATCCATATCAAGAGTCAGCACAGTATACATGTTCAAGTGTGTGTGTGTGTGTGTGTGTGTGTGTGTGTGTGTGTGTGTGTGTGTGTGTGTGTGTGTGTGTGTGTGTGTGTGTGTGTGTGTGTGTGTGTGTGTGTGTGTGTGTGTTTGCGTGTGTGTGTGATTACATTTTGTTCCATTTGTAAGTAATTTTGGACCAGTGAGGAAAAGCTTTTTGAAGTACACTCACTTGAAAAATGAAACCGTGAGAATACCAGAGAAAGCTTGGATGAATGTGTGTGTGTGTGTGTGTGTGTGTGTGTGTGTGTGTGTGTGTGTGTGTGTGTGTGTGTGTGTGTGTGTGTGTGTGTGTGTGTGTGTGTGTGTGTGTGTGTGTGTGACACAGGTAATGAGAGTAATAGAGGTTGTTTCTCTCGCTCTTGGCAGCCCTCCAGGTAGATCTCAGGGAATAAACCTCCGCAGGTGTGCGCAAGTGTGCACGCTTCACAATGTTTGAGTCACTTTACATTCGGCACTAATTAAGAGTCGAGAGGAGGAAGCAGAGCCAGACTGCTCTCTGTCAGACAGACACATACCATAAAGCATTTGCACACTGAAAAGGAGGATAATTGGCCTCGGCATTCAGAAGACATTGCATCTTGATCGATACCTCAGTCTTAGAATTGTGAGATCATTAACAGTCTACTGCATCGTGTTTACTGACACCTTTTCACGTGTAATTTGAATTCCTGTTAGTATGACGATGACAATGTGTGTTTCAAATCTGCAGTATTTTGAAAGAGGATTTTTGATTGGTGTTTCAGCATCTTTCGGCCAGAGCTATATAGATACTAAGAGTTGCGACACTCTTTGATGTGCCGCCAGGGCAGTCCCGTGGTTCATGTAAGCCCGATAGTTCCAAACAAACGCTGCGCTGTCATGTTATTCTATTGGACAGGCAGCAGCGATTGCGATATTGAATGGTAAATATTAAAGAAAACACACCTAAGCACTTTTTCAGCTGTTATTAAAACACTTGTTACTCCTGTTACAGCTATTGAGACATCAATGTATGGATGGCTGACAATAAATGAAGGTTTTCGAAAGAATATTTTTATTAAACAATGACAGACAACAAGAATGTGTTGCGTGTGGGATCAAGAAACACAACAGCAGCCTCCACCTGCAGCCGTTGCCAGCACCAGTTACCACCAGCAGCAGCGGCCGTTCACCGCCAGCAGCAGCCGCCTTGGTTGATTAAGTGTTTATTTGGTTAAGTTAAACTAGTTAACATTAAACTAGTATGTACATTACAATACAAAGTTTCCTCACAATAAATGAGTATCTGAGATATATCACGGGAACCTGAGTGTTCACGCTTCGTTCATGGGTTGACATCCCTTACACTAACTTCACCAATCAAGTTAACACGGAACAGTACAAAAAACGTAGTACAGTAAGTACAGTCAACGTAATGAAAAGTTTGTATATTCCAAAATTCAATGAAACATTAAATGAAATATTAATCACAAACGTCACCTTATTTCTACTAGTGCTAGCAGTTCATCTTGTATCATACACAAAGCCAACTACCGATGGCTGACACAGTCAGGTTCAGCAGATAAAAGCCAAAACCCAAAATAATCAATCCAAATCCTGCTTGTTAGTTACCCAACATAATTAATATAAACGTCACTAACGATTCATTACGAACTCTTACCTTCACAGCTGGCGAAGTCGCGCTAGCTAACTAGCAGGCAATGCTTGCAAATTGGTTGTAACAACCAAGATAAAATATAGATCATTACGCTGTGCATATACAAATGAAGATCAAGCATCATAAAGGGTCTGTGATACAATATAAACAGTTGTTAATTCAAAAGAGGTCAATATTTCAGCAATTATTTCTGGAACTAATCGACGCGCCGCAATGTAAGTGAACGGGGTCCAACGCCCAAATGCCAATGTGTGGAACTATCTCGATGTCCATACCCCGGAAGTAAGCGCCGCCATTTTTTACAACGGAGGTCTATGGGAGTGTCGCAACTCTTAATATCTATATAGCTCTGCTTTCGACTAATTGTTTGGTTTGGTTGGTTTTTATGGCCCACGTCTTTACAGTGTTTTTTTTATTACACTCTTTCTACTAACATTTAGCAAATTTAACATAAAAGCTCAGATAAAGAGGAAATTAAAAACGTTGGCAGCTGCCTGGTAAACATAGCAAAGTGTTTCTAAGCTAAATAGTTAGTGGATGCTGTGGATGTAAACAGAGCTAAAAGGGAAGTGCATTCAGGTGATTTTATGTTAGTGTTGTAACAATGCTTGTTCTAATACACTTGTAGTTTCTCCAAACTGGACTCCTACCTGAAGGCAAATTGACTTTGTATCTCTTCAGTTGTTAAATGTATTAATATTTTGGGCAATCTGCTTGCTTTTCTTGCTGAGAGTGACATAACCTAATAGATATCAGGCTTTCCATAGACATTGGACTAGACAGTAACAATTCTCCTTTAACATAGAAAAAGAAGACCTTGGCAATTTAGGGAATCGGCATGACTTTAATAAACGTAACAGCTATGCTTTCTTTTAAAAAAAGTCCAACCACTGTACTGTACGATCAATACAGATTCGTTGTGTGTTTTAAAGCTTTATTCGCCTTAACCACAGCAAACACAGCATTGCTTGTGGACTGAGGAAATAAGCTTTTCATTGGGTACACGGATAATTGGTTAGTAGATGTGACAGCTTATGAAGCAAGAAGACATTCTCTGCTTCACATTCTCCCTCTATCCCACACACACGTGTATACACACACAACCACAAAACACCACCTCATCCCTGTGACAGCTAAATTGGGATTAACGAGCTTTTATGGAAAAGCTGCAACAGCAGCTCCTTTTCTCTTTGTTTTCCTTCCATTGACACCCCCACGCCTTTCTGGCGGGCTGACTGTCTCACTGGCTTGTGCTTGATCTTGCATCAAATAGAAAAGGTTTCTTTTTTTAACTCGGTACACACCTGCTTGGTATACACAGCCTGCAGGCATTTCCTGATGCCACACTGGTCAACAAACTGAGCTTTGAGATCACTGTGGACTCATAATACAAACAATATTTGATATATACATTTGAGGATAAACCAAAGCCTAATGGTGACACGAAACAAATCTCTCATATGCACATCGGACAGAAAAAGCAACAAAAGTTAATGGGCTCTCATATTAATGTGACAGAACGTGGCAGATGGTAGGGCTCTGAGTTGGCGAAGTGAGACTAAGTTGTACTCAGCATGATCTGGTAGTGCCAGTTTCACACCAAGGCATATTTTATGGTGAACCGAGCAGCGCAGCATGCGCAAATATTGTGGGAAATATTGGTCTTTGGTACACTAACACTTTTATAAGCACATGTAGGTTATGGTAAACGTTTTGGATGATGCTGCATGTAATGAGATGTGAGGGCAATTTTCATAACAAAGATTTAGCTTTCTCTTAGAAACCATGTCCAAGGCACAGGTATTGTCCATGCAATGTAATATCAGTAGATTTACTAATTTGGTTGCACATGAACAGATCTAATTCAAAAGCCTTTCATGGGTCAAATGTTTGCACGTTTGATTTGGAGAACATTCTCCCTATTTAGTGATGCCTAATGAGTGTTTTCCATTGTCGTTCCTTTGTCAGCGACTACTTGTCTAAGCTAGTGCTAATTAACTATCAAGTGCTCGTTTATCAGCTGTGTGATGATTTTTAAGGATCATCGAGTGTGTCATACACTGGTAATAGGGAGTCATTATGGGTTTCAGGTCTGTACCTGATACGTGAGCACGTGTGACCAGACTCCAGAGCAGCAAGGACAGAGGAAAAAAGTACAACTAAAGTCAACTGAGATTTATAGGAAGGAAAGCATGTGTCAACATTATGGTAAAATAGTACTCTGACTTTCACTTTTGTTTACTGACCCTGACTTATTGCCCATCTCAAGCTTTCAGAGTTGGCAGGGAAACTGTTCCAAAGGATTCACACATTTCTTTTCTCGCTACAGCTGTTCAGGGTAATGTTTAGATATTATCAGGGTGGCTGTGGGTGTTTGAAAGAAGCTTCAGTAATCTTTTAAATACCTATTGTCTTCAAACCTTTTATGTAACATTGCTTTAAAAAAGTGGAGGCCATGGGCTCTATGGCATTACGACTTGTTTTGGTACTCCTCATGGACCACAAGGCTCTGAACATGCTCTGGTACATTGGCACAGGACACAAGCCCCTCCATCTGTAAGGACGAGGGGAGGTGCCTCGGTCAGAATAACCAGCCAGTTCAAACCCACCTCAGGGAGGAGCAGGGCTCATTCTAATGCTCTTCACAATCTCAGCAGGACACATGTACCATCAACCCCCTGCACCTGCTGTATATCCGCGAGGGGTCGGCTGCCACAAGTGCCAGGAAAGCTTCCTCTGCCTGGTTTTCAGGCCATGACAGCTCTCCAGTAGAAGTGGTATGTGTGGTCTAAATCATGAACCCACTTAAGGACATGTGAGCCACTCGCCAGTCAATGAAGCGTTGGTCAAAAGATGGGAAGCACCAATGACAATATGATGCCCCATTTCCCACCATCTTTGCATCCATGCTTACGAACCCCAAGCCACAGTGAGCACTTATTCTTTGGGTGGTTATTAGTCAAGAATTTACCCATCAATCAAGAGTAGACCTAAAAGAGGCAGGGTAAGCCCAGAAGTGTATCTGCAGTCTCTAGGGAAGACTTCAAAAGACACCAATTAGACAAATTGCATAAAGAAAAATTGGAACAAACAACATGTACGAAAGAAGTACACATCAACAACACAACAACACAGGGAGAGATCATATGTTGACTAAATTCTGAATGGAGCATGCATTGCTGGAAGAGGATGAAGCAATCATGCACAACTGGATATGGCATGTGTTCAGATCAAATGCCCCTCATCAGCAGAGCTTCCTCTGGGTGGCCGTTTGATCCATGCACATCAACAGATGTTTTGCAGAGCAACATTGCTACTGAACAATGATATTGATTTTCATGGTTATTTCCATTTGATACAGGATTTGTACCCGAGCCAGTATTGAATACCAACAGACTTAAGAAGCATCTTCCATTTGTTCTTTCAAAGACGGTCGGCTTTGGATCGGCACTTTATGTTTGCAAGACTTTTTGATCAATATCCCACACCTACTTTCACCTTTGGATTCAGTTTTGTTGTTGGATTGTAAGCCAACATAGATTGCTTTGTGTGGATGTTGTTTTCACTTGAGTATGCAATTTAACCCTTAGATGCATAAGTGGGTCAAAAATGACCCGGTGAGGTTGTTTTCTTGAAATATCTTCGTAATGAAAAATTGTTATCATTTAATATTCCAGGTATTCCTCAAAAAACATGTTTTTGATATAATGCCATTTACATTTTTAACTTACCTTTTATACATTTTAAGAAATTGCAGTTTTTGTTTTACTACCCCAAGCTTCCATAAGTGGGTCAAAAATGACCCGCATGCATTTTCTATGGAATCCAATGGGAACCTTTGATTCTTATCAACTGTGGCTGTCAGGAATACATTAACTGTGGACCACACAGACTATATCCGAAGTGTCACCCCTCAGGAAGATTATTTTACACAGCAAGAGCTGATACGTGTAAGTATTATCCTCATTTAATATTGTGTGTGTGTCTTTCATGACTGTTATTATTATGTATCAACAAATTAGCCTACTTTATAACTAGCTAACACTAGCTAGCTAACTAAAATAGCTAACATTACTATATGTATTGTGTGTGCGTGTGTGTGTGTGTGTGTGTGTGTGTGTGTGTGTGTGTGTGTGTGTGTGTGTGTGTGTGTGTGTGTATTCATTTATATAGCTACATATTGATCTATTGAAAACATTACTCTTATGTTTCCTCATCCAAGGTGTCATGGCTGCTAGATACACAGCTGAAATGGTCCTACAGATGCTGGATGATGGAGAGGCAGTAACGGGGTTGGACTCCGAGTCTGAAATTTCTGATAATGAGGACCCAGACTATTGTCCAGGTGGCAGTGGCAGTCGCCCACCTGGAAATCCAACTGAACAGGATCAATCTGACTCAGAAGATTCCTCTTCTGTGTCTTCTGAAGAAGAAAGTGTCCAAATCATGTCCAACAGAATGAGTCGGAAGGGCTCTTACTGGAGCGAGTTACCTCCCACCCAGGGCAGAACACAGAGCCACAATATCCTCAGAAGTCGGTCAGGGCCTGCACAAGGGCTTAGCACCACTGTCTCACCAAAAGATGCATGTGAGCTCTTTATCACTGATGATATAATACAAGAGGTGATGAAGTGCACAAACTTGGAAGGACGGAGAGTAGCAACAGCTAGAGGAAAAGAATGGAAAAATGTCACCAAAGATGAATTCATGGCCTTCATTGGATTGACCCTGCTTGCAGGAAGTGAGAAGAACTGGGATGTATCAGTCCATGAGCTGTTTGGGAGTCCTCTACATAATCCCATGTACAAGGCTACTATGGCTGTTGGAAGATTTGAAGACATTTGCCGTACCTTGCGCTTCGATGATAAGAGGACCAGCACCCAGAATTCAAGAGCGGCATCACCAATGCACGACGGCTCTTCCTCAAAGAGCTGTCAAAGGAGCTTGTCACACCACACATGAGGAGTCGACTGGAAGGCTGCCCCCAACTGCAAACCCCGATTATTGAAGCAATGGAAAGGTGTGGGATTACAAAAGCCACAACCCAGCCACAGAAAAGAAGCAGACAGGGCCAACCAAAGAGAAAGAGGTGTCAGATCTGCCCAAGTAACAAAGATCGCAAAGTCAACAATAGGTGTGGGAAATGCAATGTACCTGTGTGCAATGATCACAGCCAGAAACAAACTGCATACAGTGATGAGACAAGAAGGCAAAGCAGGGAAAAGAGAGAGGAACTGTCAATGACTGGACAGTTACACACATACATACATACACACAAACACACACACACACACACACACACACACACACACACAGACACAGACACAGACACACAGACACACACACACACACACACACACACACACACACACACACACACACACACACACACACACACACACACACACACACACACACACACACACACACACACACACACACACACACAATGGATGTTCACATTTTCTATTGCTGTTCTGGGTAATTTTCTTTTTCAAAAATGTTAAAAAGTGAAAAATAAAGATATTTCAAACATGGAATCATTCTTGTGTGGTCCTGAATATAACACTAAATATTATACAAGTGATTATTCTTAACCAAATTGACAAAAATGGCATAATAACTCATTGATTCTAATATGGGTCATTTTTGACCCACTTATGGAAGGGTGTAGGGTCCAGTCACTCGTGCATCTAAGGGTTAAAAGCTATATGGGTTGTCAAATGTTAAAAGATCCAAGCATCAAACAATGTGTATCGCCTTATTGACGGTCTGGGATTTCAGTAAGATCTGATCACTTCCACCTACTGAGCAAAAAAAGTAAATCTTTTTTTTTTTCACCTAACAAAAATTCCTCATTAGCTGAAAGTGTCTTGTTAGTTTTCCTCTCATTGAGGGTTGAACCTGCATCTAAACATAGACCAAAGCTGTTTTGAAAATTTTTTAAATACTTTCCAGTTAATTGCAGCTCATATGTAATTTCTTCAGCGCTGAAAGGAAAAGAGAAACGCATAATTGCAGGTTATCATCAAGGTGAGCTAAGAAGAAGTGTGGATTAAATCTGTAATTTAACGGGAAGTGCGACTGATGCAAAGTAAGTGAATGTCATAAAGAGGGAATTATTTCTTCTCGTGAAGTGATTAGTTAGTGTTGAAAGAAGTTTGAGTCTGGTTTGTACAACAGTATGTGCAGCATGTGTGTTTAGAGTTCTCGCTTTCAATCATTGCCAGATAGATAAATCACAATTTCTCCCCATCTGTTTGCCAGGCTTGGGGGTAAAAGTTAAAGAGAAAAATGGGGGAGCAAATGAAAAGATAAAGAGTATCTATTGAGAATAAAGACATACAAGTGGGAGAGGGAAAAGACACATTCAAAAAAGTCTTCTGGTACGTTCTCAGTAAGATCGCCAAAACACTCCTTTCTAAAAACGTAGCAGCACGTACAGTTTCTGTTTCGAAAAACACTCTTATGTTTTTAACTCAAAATCCAGCTCATTTCTGAAAAGGGACAAGTAAACATTCAAAAGTTCAGAATTCATTAGCTGGGAAAATGGCTTACGAAAACAAAATTGCCTCTTTTCTCGCGCTCCCCTCTCATATTCAGTCTGTCTCCCCTTCTTCAAAGCTCAGCAGAAATAATGAGGTGATAACTGAGTGTCTGCTTGACACCTGCTGAAACTTGGAAGAAACACAGCCTTTTCCCCTGAATCTTCTAAAACGGTTTTGTACTTGTCACGTTAAGTTTCAGCGTGACAACAGCAGTCTTTGCAGATAATGGACGTGAAGTATTTTATTCATTCAGTGTTTAGATTCATGCAGTTGTCATTTTGCATTTGTTTAAAAATGCAGTGAGTGTAAGTACAGTGAACAAACACAAACAGAAAAGCATTGGCGCACACACACACACACACACACTGTCTGATCTTGTGTGGTCCAAGTTGTTTCAACCTAGCAATCATTGACAGTCGAGCCTACAAAGTAAGGGAAACACAGGCCGGGCACACACACACACACACACACACACACACACACACACACACACACACACACACGCAAACACACACACACAGACACACCAAGGACCGCCACAGTCACTATGGTGGGGCATCTGTTTGTACATAAATCACCTCCTCTCCATAACTCTCCCACTGTGTGTGTCATGATACTCACTTCATGCTTCTTTCATGAACCTGACTCTAAACATAGCAATGAAGGCAACCATAACACTTACTTTTTGTCAGAGCCTTGAAAGGGACAACAAAAGCATTTAATCACTACATCTGCATTTCACAGAGATTAGGATATTTCTTTTGAAGGTGGCCATTAACATTTATTTAACCCTGAAATTCTAGTGGTATTGTGTTTGGGATTGGTTCATAAGAAGTAAACATAAACTAATTGTGCATGTACTGGTTGGCACGAACTGTAAAATAAAACTAAAAACCCTGCATTTTGAAAACACAGAAACCTGAGAAAATCACATTTAAACTAGTGTGAACTGGTCTTTAAGAAGTGTTAAAGAAAGGCCATGAAAGCCCAGGAAAAACAAAAGGACTTGACATTGAAGCTGCAAGAAAATTGCTTTGGATGACACAAAGCAGGTCAAAGAACTTTATGAATTATTATTGTTGTTATATATTTGGATGTTTTTTCGGTAATTGCTTTGACCCTGCATACACACAACTCGCATTGTTTAAGTTATATCATCCAAACAATTAACTGTGGCCTCTTTACACCACCCTGTTCAATGTTTATGATTGTTTCAGCTCTGTTATGCTTCCCGTCATCTCCAAATGTCTGTCTTTTTGGCAGCTGAACATGCTACTATTGTTTGTGCACCAGATAGTCCGTTAAGCATTGGGTTTGCGACCATTACACATGATACAGTCAATGGCTGCACTGTTAACATAGAGATATTAATAAGTGCAGCTTTATAACCAATATTCAAGCCATATCTAGGTTAAACTACTTTAAAGGTGGTTTTATTTGGTGAATTTCTCAAAATGTCTTAACAGGGTGTGAAAGTTTTTTAGCCTTTAGTTCTAGCCGTAGTTTTAGCTTTTGGGATATACGTGTGTACAATCTTGAGGGTAAAGATAGCAATTTATTTGGCTTGATTACTAAAGATACAGTCAGCAATAATATATCGTAACTGAGCATTTGGACTGGAAAAAGGGGTACACAGCTATTTAAGTAAAAAGAACAAGTCGTGGCTTTGAGGGGGTTCTGTGCTGGCCTTTTTTTTTAGCCAAGCACAGTGACTTCTTTGAATCTTGAGAGAGTGCCAGGCAACCAGCGGAGACACCGAAATGTCAAACTATAGCTTTAACCTCAACTCCCTGTAAGGCACAGCTGTCTATTTTAGAATTTTTCTTTCACCTTTTAAATGATCTTGTCAGCATTTCCCTGTAGCTCTAACTTTTTTTTTGTGTAAGACAGTTCTTAACAGAGTTTGTCTTTGTAGGTAATGCTTACATTTCTTATCCAACATACTCGGATGGTGTAAACATATTCTTACTAAACCCACCATAGGGCGTTATTATTTCAATATTATTTACAAATACAATTGATATTTGCCTCTGCTGCAATTCCTTAGCTACAGTTATTATGTGAAAATCCTCTATGATTACCCTTACCACTGTGAAGGTAATCCCACTATTTGGCAGCCCTCCGTATCATGCTGCTGGCCATATGTCCAAGCGATGGCTGTGTCCAAGCCCTTCTGTCCAGGTGATAGACTCGGCCCAATTAACACTAACTAGATTGCGACCGGGGAAACCTGAAAGGCTCATTCTTCAGCAGACTGTGGTTTATTATTTTACCATTATTCTGTTTGGAAGCTGTTCTTCCTAGACTCTACTCTTTGTTTAAAACTTGTGTCCATTTTCTTTCAGTAACCTTTGCCTGTCTCATTCCTTCTTCTGGCATCGTTTGTCCTTGTCCCTCTTTTTCCTCTTTTTAATTTCACATTCCTTAATCCATCTTACATCCCCCCATTCATTGTGTTGATTACAACAGCTTGTACTACCAGAAATATTGACCCCTTCAGATTTGTCTTTTTATTCCTGCTCTCTCTTACCCTTGACTCTTTCATATTCATATTTGTATCCCTTGACAAATAACGACATTACAAGGATATAAGGATTAATGGTGATTAGAAATGGCTGGGACAGTTCACACATACATACACAAACCTGCATACAATTGAATGACTGACACCCCTTAATAGTCTGTAGCACCCTTTTGTGAGGGAATATTTTGAGCCCCAATGCCATGTCAAAATCCTGGTACATGCAATTACAGTGGGTGAATAAATTTGAATACATTTAGTTACCATTCATCTGTTTTCATTTGCTAATTGATGGGTGCCCTTTGGGTTGATTGGAGTCTTTAGTTTTACATTTAATCTGCTCCCTTCTCATTCTTGACAGTGAATGTAGGCTATGTCGCTCCCTTTCTTTTCCTCCTATCTATCGTCTCCCTAGAAATAAAAGATAAAATAATCAACGTAGAACACCTGTCATTAGCATGAACCATTTAAACACCACGATCACGTCTTCAGCTTTGTGTTCTGGCACCAATGGAATCGATCCAGGTATCCAGGCACTGCCAAACTTCCATTGTTAAAAAACAGTAGCTTAATGCCTACAATTCTAAGGATGCATAAGATGAATGTGATCAAAGCAATCAAGGCAATTCAAAATATTAAAATTAACTATTTTAATGTAAGCCAAGTTGCAGATAATTCCAATCTTTGTTCAAAATGTCCTCACTTCAAGATTCAACATTCAAGATTCAAGAAGCTTTATTTATCCCGAGGGAAATTGAGGAATGTACCTTAATATAAATTTGCTTGAATTTGGCATTTGCACTCTTGAGTCACGGACCAAGCTTTGGTTCGTGAAGTCTTGGTGACTTTGAGCCTAAATAACCAAAATCGAATTAGTAAATCCTTACATTGACGTTTTTGCTAAATTCGAAAAACATAGCCTCCAGGTATTACTGAGATATTACATTCTCGACAAGGGGACATACAGATTTACTGAAACCCCCAAAATATAAATGTAGTTACAACGTTTTTTCCCTATGTGTTTTTCAGCACCTTAAACCTTGGACTCCATTGGCTCCATTAGCTATGGCAATTTCCCGATTCTGTAAATGCATGGGGAAATGAATTATGAATGACCGCTTGAAAACATGTGGTGTCTTTAAGTTAATGTAACCGCTGTGTAACCTGCTACCAAGTGGCTTACAGACGGTGTATTTTCGCTTGGTTTCAATGTTGTAGACCACCTAATAGAGATTTTTTTTTGTAGCCCTAAGCAGTGTTCTCATCACTCACTGGAACTAATGAGCTGTCTTTGCTGATGTAATTTACCTCATTCTGTGTCATCTCTCATGAAAAATGTAACCATAAAAAAACTGCTATGTTTTAGCCTTTAATTATGTGGATATCTTTGCCAGTCAGACGCGGTTATTACCGTCACTCTGAATCTCGACTTTCATTTGCAATTGTCTGTGAGATAAATGTATATGGATATTATTGTATGCAATGTTCTTAATAGGGAATATGTGTTGAAGTGGCACATTAAACAGTGGTGTAGTAATCGTTTGGGTCAAATGAAGGCTTTCAGGGATGCTAATCACAATAATCTTCTTGTAAAATGAACCACAAATAATTACCTCCTTAATCCTGCATGGTTTCTCTAATTAAAAGCAAGAAATGTATTAAATAAAGAACATTTAGACTGAATTATAGTTGACAGTTTTTTGTTCAAATCAATTTTTTTCTACCAGTTTTATTATAGTGTTTCACTACACTGACTCAACTGCCTCCACTCACACATTTTTGCCCCCGTACAACCTTAACCTTATTGCCGTTTGATCGGTGTTTGGGTGTCACATGAAAATACTTTTGAAAACTGTCCTCCCTCTCACCGTCTAAAATAGTAGTCCTCAGAAAGATAGAAACACAAGAACGCATACACACCAAAAGTAACCCCATATGCTTTTCAGTTGCTATTGTCTCCATGTTCTTCTGAAAAGGAGTAAATCATTATGTGTTCATTCTTAATTGCCTTGTTTTTTTGGGGGGAGAAAATGCTGTTAATGAACTATATTTCAACCTGGCACTTCTTTGCATACACTGTCATTTGGTCAGGAAATGACTTTCTAAAATGCCGAAACAACACTTCAGCAAGACCCATGCTAGTTGGTGACAGATGAATATAAAGTCAATGAGTAAAAAAAAAGAAAGAATTGCTATGGCAAAATGTAGACAAAACAGAGCTTGTCAGAAAATGTTACTCATCCTGTTATTAATTGTTTGGATTGGAGTTTAGCTAACTTTAGAGATGTTGAAGTCATACATTTCTAATAACTACACCTGAACCTGATGAGTGGGATAGAGGGGGAGCATTAGAGATGACATTCAAAAATCATTGTTGCTGCATCAACCAGCTAAAAGGGCTGATCTGTATATCTCTCGACAATTCGAATAAAATGCCAAATAGGTGATCAAGAAAAAGTGTGTATCTACATCAATACAGATATAAAGGTTTCAATACATGCGAAAGACATTGCAGTACAAATAAGAAATACATTGCATTTCCTATTACATGCATTGCAACGTCAGTGAGATGTTATGCATGCGGGTAGTTCCAAAGGCACACTGCCCTAGAGCAGGCTGGCAGATTTACTACACTTATATGCTTTAATGGAAACACACTTAGCTATAAGGGAACTATATTGTCATTCCTGTAACCAAAATAGGTATTAAGATGATCTTCTAGAGTGTGCTTGAATATTTCTTTTGCGTTGTAAAGTGTTTGACAAGCACACAAAGAATCTTTTGAAACACATTTCTCAGTTTACTAGTAATCACATAAAAAGGTCAAATCCATCTGTACCTGGAATGTGTCATTGTGTTATTCACGGAACACAAGAATAAAACCAAATCTTTACAAATTGATTTAAAGACAGGATGCACTACATAACACACAAATAGAGATGACCATAAAGGTAGTACATGTTGATTGCCTGTGTTTAGTATGTAACAGAATGCCGAGGGTAGTTCTCCTGCATGTAGCTTTGTGTTCCTTTCCTTTTTTTCACACATAGATGTAACAGTTATCTTACTCATAAATAGCCATCTGCTCAGAAAATTACCCCAAAATTAGTATTGCATCCTCACTGATAGCTGGCTGGCAACCCCCTTATGACTCATTATGAGATTACTTGCATCCAAAATTGCTAGAGCATGCTGCTTTGTGTTATCATTAATATGACAGTTTACTGTTGCTATACCTAAAGTGTGTTGTTTAAATGGAAACGTGTTAGAAGGAGCGCAGCAGAGCGTGATACAATCTTGGCTGTGGATCAGAATCAGGAACAGAATTCCTTTATTCGTCCCACAAAGTCCGACTTCCAGCAGAAACATCTTTTTTGTTGCTTTTTCTGTTTTGTTTTTTTTAGCATTGTCCTGTTTCAACACCCTACAACTGGGAAATGATTGCTACATTGTCTACACTGTTCCACCAATATGGATGGGAACACCCTTAAAGGTAGTGTCAGCACTAAAGTTGGCTGTTTATCCTGAGTCACTGTTTCTTTTTCAATCATCTGTGCTGTTGTGTACAGCCAACACAATTATAAATGTGTTGTGACCGCACTGGTCAAGATACAAAGAAGTGACCTAGTGCCTTCCCCATAGTGGGGCCTCATTTAAAAAGATATTTTCAGCTGAGACAGACACTCACAAAAGCCCATAAATCCCGTCCCGTCGGTTCAATATGAAGTCATCCAAGCCTCCCAAACATGACTGGTCAACACTACTTGAACAACTAACATAAAGCAGAATGATTAAAGAGGACATCTTTTGATCATTTTCAGGTTCATTTTTGCTTCTCTACTCTGACATGTTTCCATGCTTTAATGTTCAAAAAGCTCTTTATTTTTCTCACACTGCCTGTGCTGCAGGACCTCTTTTACACCCTGGGTCTGAAACCAGAGCCGAATCTGCTCCGAGTGGTTAGCTGGCCCTGCTCTGTTGTGATTGGTCTTGCGCTGATAGATGTCGCGCCCTTAATCACGTACAATGGCTTGAAGCGCTAGCCAGTAGAAGCGCGAGTGTTACACATTGATGTCATTATGTAAACGTAGTAAACAAAGTACTCAATTCCATCGTTTCAGGCAGGAAACACCCAAAAAGCATAATAGGGCCTCTTTAATGTTTTCTTCTTTTATGATGGGTATTGAAAAGAAGTTTTTAAGAAAAGAAAAAGAACATTGACTACTCCAACCATTTAAGTGCACTGGTTTTTTTTCCCCTTGTTTTTTTAACTAAATTATTAAGTACAGGATTATAAATCCCCAAGTGACATTCCTTGACGTACTGCATACACATATCTTGAAAATACAACAGTAACAGAGGGTGACATGTTACATTGGCTATTGCAGTTTTGAGACTAGTTTAACATGCACAGCCACATTCACACTCTCAGCACAGTCAGCCATGCAGCTATTCAACATCCCCATTGTGATACATCCATGAATATTTACAGCTCTCACAACAAGTTCAGCAAAAAGGGGAGATTTTATTCAGTGGTTGGACCTAGCGGCTTTGTTACTTTGTGAAGTGCAAGTTCTCAAGTAGTGAATTGCATCCTGTCTGCGCCTAATGACTGAAGACACTCGATAAGACACTCAGTGCCTTCCTGCGCATGCCCACACGGAAACTGAAAATCAAATGCATTTTCATTGCAAATTATTCATATTTTCATCTATCCGCTGCATGTTCTTCCTGCTCTTTAAAAGTTGTCCTCACTTCTCATCCCCAAAGTTTGGCAAGTTCTACAGCTATTTGCTGAAAATAAAAATAAAAGTGATTTGCCTGAAATACAAAATAGGGCTAAAACATCATGTAGTATTTGGTTCAGTGTAACCTAAATACATGCTGGAAAGGCTCTTACTGCCATGAACTTGCATCATGTTAACATAGATATGGAAATGCATTACATGTCACAACACCCTTCACCTTCACTGCCATTACTGGCTGTATCTCCTTCAAAATAAAAGGAATGTGCAATATTGAAACAAAAAAAGGGGAGTGATGGATGTAATCCTGCTCATAGAATAATTGTTGTGTCTGTGTTTGCACCGATACAGCTTCACAGAATGCATTCTCCCAACTTGGGCATCTCCATGTCTCCATTTTCCACCATTTCATTCACACTCTGCCCTCTGCCCACCACTCCTCTTCTCCATCATATTGTCTGTCTTTGTCTCTCCTCTTAGAACATCACTGAAAAACATGTTTATGTAGCACATGGATACTTCCTTTATGTTCATTTACATCATTTCTTTCTTGATTAGATGTTGGGTTTTTTTTGGTTCTGGATTTGTGTGGTCAGTTCCTCATTTATTAAACCTTCAGCCTGTTCTGTCTCACCTGCCAAACAATGTCTCCTGTCGTGGTCCACCTGTTTCCATTCCTCTTGGGTGGGCTTTGGTCTTCTTGGCAATTCTACTTCATATTCACATAAATAAATTAATTGAAAATCACGGCCAAAAGCAGTTTCTGCTGCTAAACTATTCATCGTTCTGCTTGTTTTCATTGATCAGTCATTATGAGAGCTATTGAAACACAGGTGGTCCTATTGGTAGGCAAGTATTGATATTGTTACACAATTTATTCAGCTTGTATAAAAACATTCTGATGTCGGTGTATTTCTGTCAAATAGTCAATTCTAATTAACCTTGTTGATAAAACAGATATAATAAGTGGTGTTCTGATAGTGATGGATTTTTTTATGGACATGTACAGTTGGATGTCATCACGTGAAACTAGAGGCTGTAAAGACGGATGATTTTGCCAATGGGGATTCTAGAGGATAAAGAGGAGGGGACCAAGTATCAAACCCTGGGGGACACCTCTGGACAGAGGAGTGGTGGAGGAAGTTAATGGCATAGTTGATAAGTTAGGAGGAGGAGTTTGTGGGTGACTCTGAGGAGGACTGTTTTGTTTTTGTTCTTTTCTCCTTTTGTCAGAAAATGTATTTATGAAGAAAAACAAGTAACAGTGAATTTGGATAAATCAATACTTATATTCACACTAATATTCACCATCACAGTAAGTTCAATTCCCCTCATATATCAACCTTTCCTGCATGATCCAATCATTTCAACAATTATTAGATAACCTATGTAATTAAAATGGAATCAACTGTATGTAACTGCTAAGGTGAAGCAACAGAAATTCAATCTACAGTTTGTTAATTGAATGTGCAGGTATGTGTGTGATTAGCTGTGATGATGACAAACCACAGTGAAAGATGTCTATCTCCAACAATTAAAAAAGGGGAAAGAGAGAGAATTGCGATATCATCAGACCTATGGGGGATACAATTGAAATAAAAAGATACAAATATATCAATAACTCTAAGGTTATCCGCCAGTAATTGCAATACATCACACAATTATATGCTACAAGATATATAATTAGCTTATAACAATAGCACTTTCTTTCAGCTCTAGCACAAGACCCTTGAAAGTACTTTTTTTTATCTTGCTTTGCTGCTGCTTTTCTCATGATAATGTGATATTTCCAAACTCAAAGATTGCTGACATTTTAAGAAAGCCAAAGGGCAACATGCCAGACAACATGGGATTTATTCTGATGCGTTACATTCTCGGCAGTTGCATTTCTTTATGGAAGGTAAACATATTTGATTCTAGGTCCTCTCTTTGTACCTGGTTCATCTTTGTCTCACACATTTTTAGATGTATCTTTTCAAAATCTGTGTATTCCCCTTTCTGCAAAGGGGCGTTTAATGAGTGCCATGATGATTAAAAAACCTGATAAAGATGCTTTTCTTTGATCGTGATCGTAAATGTTTATGACTTTGACATGTGACAACTTAACATCGTCGCTTCAAACACTGGTCCACATTTAGCTTCTTGTTGGGCTCCTATACTTTCAACAATGGAGTAGTTTGTTTATTGCCTTGTGCCAACTTTTGGCGAGGTAACCTTGGCAATCCTTACTTCTTAGTTGGCCAACAAAAACACCTCATCCCTGTAGTGCTCTATATAAAAACTGACCTGTTTTCTATACACAAAAGTGAATGTGTATGTTTGTCTGCAAGTCTGCAATCAATTGTCCTTCTGCTAAGGTTATGACAGAAAGTCCAAAAAAGGCCTGCCACCATGTGTCGAAATAATTTCTCGGCTTCAGCTGACATTTTTTTTGCAGATTTGAGGAAACAGGAACTGTTTGCTTCTCTGAGTCATACGGTCTCATACGGTCTCATACTGCAGTCTCAATATAGAAAATAATGATACAGTTGGCAGAGGTTTGTTTGTTTATAATTAATAATAAAGTGTGGTTCAGGCAGAAGACCAGACAAGGGAAAAGAGGAAGGGAAATGGAAACAGAAAGAGAAGGCAGGCGAGGAAAATAAATCATGAAGAATGCAGTAAGTGGAATTACTGTATATTGTAGTGAAGTAATCTTTTCAAGGTTTCTGAGGGTACAAACACTCAGTTTGACCCATAACATAATGGATTTATTTATTTGACGTCTTTGAGGGTAACACTCATCTTAAGTTATCATACCATAAATTGTACAAGTTGTTGGCGATGAGTCCCTGACAGTGCTGATAATCTAACTCTTTTAACTTAAAGATCCCCTTTTGTGCTTATGGCGGTTTTCCCTTTCTTTTAGTGTGTTGTACAGGTGTTTGTGCATGTAAATGGTCCGCAAAGGCTACAATCCTTAAGTTACTAATAAATCAATATCAGTGTGGGCTTTGCGTTTGTACTACAGTTTTCCCATTTATTTTCCGAATGCCTATTTTTATCAAAAAATGTCCATTTAGCCACTTTACTGTTTTGTTGCTCATATCAGGATGTTGGCAGTAAAAGCGGTGAATGAGGGTAATTTGTTGTTTTTGTTTATCCCACAATTCCCCAGTATTGTTTGGTAGCAGTCCCACACTTTGGTTTATAATGACTTATTTTATATCATGTATTTTGAAGCAGTGGTGGCTTTCAAGTTTGACAAGAGTAAAAAAAACTGGTGACCATCAACTGACCATCTGAGGCTGCAGTGAAATCTATGTGGGAGGTCTGGCAAAGCCTCAACCTACATGTTGGCTGGTCTGGTTTCTTTCAACTTTTTACAGATAGGCTCAGTCAAGTAGATCCTGTCATTTGTTACCATGTGAACCGAAGCTCCTTTCTGCCTCTGACCACACCACACACACACGTTCAGAAACGCGCAAAAAAGAGCTGCTTTCTGTCTGCAACCACACCACATACAGAATTCCCAGAACACAGGCGACCCACACGGTTGTAAAGCGTGCGGCTCCTATCCTGTGACCTTACAACACATGTACACATACTGGCAACACACAACCACACACACACAACCACACACACACAGGCTTTCGAAATGAATGAAAAATGTACACACTAAGTAGATCCACAAGAAAGAGGTCACATAGATTCATATGAGCACACACAAATCTCTGAGGACACACACACACACACACACACACACACACACACACACACACACACACACACACACACACACACACACTACTGAAATTAAACTACACAACTAAACATATACCAATGACAGTACCATGTTCTAAATTATATTTAGAAAAAAATCTAAATCTGTAATATAATTAAATAACACATTTGGTCAGAAAATGATCTTATCTGATTTAAGAGCTTCCTTATCAATAGCTGTTTCTTTTGCAGGAGAAAAAGGCCATAGGCTAAACAATTACCATAAAAAATAACATAAAAAGATAAAAAGTGAAATTAAATTAAACTAACATCATTTTAAAAACCACAAGAAAAATAAATTGGAAATAATTCATAATTCTGTGTTGTATAAGTCTTGCCTTTTTTAAGGATTTGCTGTATCAAAGGGCAGAGGGGTGATGGTTGATGGAGTTGAAACGACAGGTGGATGAGGGTGAGTGGCGCGGGCAGGCTGGCGTGGCACCAGGGTTAGCTGGCAGGCAGTTGACAGGAGAAAAAGACAATAAATGTCAGGCTTTAAATCACGAATAGAGTCCTGAAACGTACAACTATCACTGTATCCGAGACAATGATCTGGTGACAGCTGGGAGAAGGGCCGGCATTGATATGCAGGAGAGGGGATCATGGCTGCAAACTCTGTCTGCTCTTTTAAATCACTTTTGAAGATTGTAGAATTGCTCTTATGTAATTTACAACATGTTTAGTTGCTGGTGTTTGGATCATTTCATTGTTTGTATGTAAAGGTTCTTGTTTTTTGTATAGGCACTTACAAGGTGCTATATAAATCAAGTTCCTTAATACTTTTATTAGTATTATAAGCACATTGTTGCCTGGTAGACAGGGTCCAGGTGATTGACAGGAACGGAACATGGAAGAAAAAAAGAGGAGTAGGATGCAGGGGAAAAACTGTGACTTAACCAGTTGTACTACTACTCATACCCGTGATTGTGGCAGTAAAATAATGTTCCCGTTATGAACCCCCAAATGGAGGTATACAATTATTTATTTATTGCATTTTTTTATTACAGGCAATCAGTATGATTGTGACTCATGTCCTCTCAAAAAAATCTCTAACACAATCCCTTTGTTGCCCTGGTAGTGACCGGAATAGAAAAAAAACCCCATTAAATCAGACTGCTTGTAATTATAGAAGTGATCAAAACGAATGACTAATGAAAAGGTAATTAATGCATCTTTTTATTCATAATATGGAGTCAATTATTGAGTTGCCTGTTCATACTCTACAGCCTTTTGTGTTTCAGTCACGTCATAAAGGCCAGAAGCGTTAACACCTTTGGCTGTTGTACAAACTCAGTGATCAGACAAATGCAAGCCTTTGTTGGACAAGTTATAGACGAAAGTAACACAACTTATTATCGTTTTTTCTTCTGTTAGAACCAAGAAATGTTAAAGTTGTCGCCCCATGTTTTTGCTGTGATATTTTCACCCTTAAGTTTTACAAAAAACAGTCTTCATGCCTATGCCACCAATTACAAAAACAATGCAGTTCAAAAATATGCTAATTTTAGGCCATATTGGAAGAAGTCATATTAGAAACAATTTAATATAACTGGATTCCTGACTTACTATAGGTTTCCTCAACAACTAAAGATCACTGACTTTTTTGGACAAATCCATAAATATAAATAACTTTGGGATCCAATAATGATATGGTAAACGATAGACATGATAGTCCAAACTACGGAAAATGAAGCCATGTTGTAATGAACTGGTCTATCTCGTTAACTCTTTGCTGTAGGTGAAATCAAATACCCACATTTCTTCTGATGAACACTGACAACCTCCAAAAGTTTCCAATTACAAATTCCCGAGGGGGCACGCAGTGAAATTCATTATTTTGGAAAGCTGCATCCAAATGGAAAAACCAGTAGAGCTGCACTGTGAATTTAAATAACTTTCGAGTCATACCTATTCTTCAATCTGAATAAATCTTCTTCTGTGCAGCTTCTTCAATTCTTTTTTTCCCCCTTTGAGTGTGATGTGTTGGAGGATAAAATCAAGAGGGACTCAACTCCCTCGGAGAAGAAACTATATTTGTTTTGACTTTGTGGACTAAATTATTTTGAGAGGGACTGTGACATTTTCTTATCCTCGTTTGGATCAAAAGGGCATGTAAGCCGTGATAGCCTTTGTGCTGGTGTTTTTTCTGCTGCTTGGTCTGATAAGTTGCATGTTGTCAACCTCCTCTGTGCCTTTATTTTTTAAATGTCTAAACATTGTTTTGTCTGTGTAAAGTACAAACACAGAGTATAAAGCACTGTAAACAATACAGTGGAGCTTTGAAGCACAGGCAAAAGTATTTTACACTTGTTGTTTCCAAGTTGAAGACAGAGAGATTCACTTTGCTTCAAAAATATCCCCACAACAAAAAACGTTGGACTGAATAACCAATTAGCATTAGGTATTTAATCCAGTTACTCAGTTATTGAGTCTAGTTGACCATTAAAAGCGTGATTTGGTTAATAGCACTTGCAGCTAAACAAAATATGCTCAACCCATATTTGATTTCCGTCCCTTTAAGGACTGTGGTTACTTGCGCAGGTTTGATCACAGCTTTCGGTTGTATCAACTTGCATCACTCAAATAAGGCCTGCTGGCGAGGAGGCGGGTCTTATCTCCATGTAGATACCAACAACAAAATGAACATATTTTACTGTGATTTATTTGCAATACAAGTATCAGAATGATATGGTAATATCAACATATTGATACCAGTTAGTAAAAAAATATACACTGGCAAAACACTTTTATAATATGTGTGTTTTCTGAATGGAGATCGGATCTATCAGGCTAGGCTAAGCTACCGTTTTAGCTGCTCCATCCACACACAGCATCAAACATTTATTTTGCCAGTTTATTAGTTTTAAATAAACAGGACAGATTACAAAAAAAGTCATGTCAAGCTTTCCGTTGTTTGGATATTTCAATGGAGACCAATGAGGTGGACCGATTTACAGACCAAACTAACATTGCCACATTATGATTATTTTGCACAGAGTTAAACTGAGGTAATGGTTGAGCATCCAGCTCTTTAGTGCACTTCTACATCTTACTTATGTGAGATATTTTCACTTAGAACATATATATTCCTACATAACAGTTATTTCTCTCCATCTTAATGAGTTTGCTTTGGTGTTGCTTTTGTTGTTGTTCTTCACAGACACGGACTTCTTTATCTTGAGAGCTTGAAATAGGTCCCCTAGGCTGAAGCGGCCTGTCATTCTGTTTATGTGACACAATGCAGAGATATAGAGAGTATATAAAAAAAGATTACCCCAAAGAACAGAAAAGAGCTATACGCTTTTATAGAATAGAATAGAATCGGAGGATGAAACCCTCTTTATTAGTCACATACAGTGGGGCAAAAAAGTATTTAGTCAGCCACCAATTGTGCAAGTTCTCCCATTTAAAAAGATGAAAGAGGGCTGTAATTTTTATCATAGGTACACTTCAACTATGAGAGACAGAATGAGAAAAAAAATCCAGGAAATCACATTGTCTGATTTTTAATGAATTCATTGGTAAATTCCTCGGTAAAATAAGTATTTGGTCACCTACAAACAAGCAAGATTTCTGGCTCCCACAGACCTGTAACTTCTTCTCTAAGAGGCTCCTCTGTCCTCCACTCGTTACCTGTATTAATGGCACCTTTTTGAACTCGTTATCAGTATAAAAGACACCTGTCCACAACCTCAAACAGTCATACTCCAAACTCCACTATGGCCAAGACCAAAGAGCTGTCAAAGGAGACCAGAGACAAAATTGTAGACCTGCACCAGGCTGGGAAAACTGAATCTGCAATAGGTAAGCAGCTTGGTGTGAAGAAATCAACTGTGGGAGCAATTATTAGAAAATGGAAGACATACAAGACCACTGCTAATCTCCCTCGATCTGGGGCTCCAGGCAAGATCTCACCCCGTGGGGTCAAAATGATCACAAGAACGGTGAGCAAAAATCCCAGAACCACACGGGGGGACCTAGTGAATGACCTGCAGAGAGCTGGGACCAAAGTAACAGAGGCTACCATCAGTAACACACTACGCCGCCAGGGACTTAAATCCTGCACTTCCAGACGTGTCCCCCTGCTTAAGCCAGTACATGTCCAGGCCCGTCTGAAGTTTGCTAGAGGGCATTTGGATGATCCAGAAGAGGATTGGGAGAATGTCATATGGTCAGATGAAACCAAAATAGAACTTTTTGGTAAAAACTCAACTCGTCGTGTTTGGAGGAGAAAGAATGCAGAGTTGCATCCAAAGAACACCATACCCACTGTGAAGCATGGGGGTGGAAACATCATGCTTTGGGGCTCTTTTTCTGCAAAGGGACCAGGACGACTGATCCGTGTAAAGGAAAGAATGAATGGGGCCATGTATCGTGAGACTTTGAGTGAAAACCTCCTTCCATCAGCAAGGGCACTGAAGATGAAGCGTGGCTGGGTCTTTCAGCATGACAATGATCCCAAACACACCGCCAGGGCAACGAAGGAGTGGCTTCGTAAGAAGCATTTCAAGGTCCTGGAGTGGCCTAGCCAGTCTCCAGATCTCAACCCCATAGAAAATCTTTGGAGGGAGTTGAAAGTCCGTGTTGCCCAGCGACAGCCCCAAAACATCACTGCTTTAGAGGAGATCTGCATGGAGGAATGGGCCAAAAATACCAGCAAGTGTGTGAAAACCTTGTGAAGACTTACAGAAAACGTTTGACCTCTGTCATTGCCAACAAAGGGTATATAACAAAGTATTGAGATGAACTTTTGTTATTGACCAAATACTTATTTTCCACAATAATTTGAAAATGAATTCATTAAAAATCCTACAATGTGATTTCCTGGATTTATTTTTCTCATTCTGTCTCTCATAGTTGAGGTATACCTATGATAAAAATTACAGGCCTCTCTCATCTTTTTAAATGGGAGAACTTGCACAATTGGTGGCTGACTAAATACTTTTTTGCCCCACTGTATCTATGATGGTCTAGCTTCAGGCAGCTACGTTACCAGCACTGTACAAAAACTACACATTATGCAGATTGGCCCATCTCTAATTCCACACTTTAAAGCCAATATTCCGTTGGGTGGCCAGAAGGTTTCAGTTCCTTGTCATCTTTTTCACACCTAATGAGTGTGCATCCTTGATAACAGATTGTTATTCTAGGAGGCAAGCAAAGAAAAGAGTCTGCAATGGATATGAAATAGCCAACAATATAGGAATACCAATGGGTCACAGAGGTAGAGAGGCTAAAGAAGAGTAGAGTTAATTGAAATTCTAAATGCTGCAGTCGGCACAGCGAGGGCAAATCAGTTGGGGTGGAAAACATGTGAAGATGCTATAGTGTTTGTTTTGGTTTCTTGTACCTCCTACCAGTCAGAAAGTCATACATAATGATGTGATAGGAATTCATGAACTTCACTCTGAGATGAATCACAGACTGATGTTCAAAGTTTCATCTTACAAAACCATGAAGGAGTGAGGTACTTCTGCTAGGTAGACTTGACATGCACTTAAAAACATACTCACAATAAACATCTGCACTTCCTGCTCCATTTCTATGCACATTCTAGACTTATTTAATAAATATCATCCTTCACCAACCGTGCAACATGCAGGCAGTTTCAGACTTTAGCATGTTTGAGATGTGTGATAACAAAAAACGTAGAAGAGAGAGGGAAAAAGCATGTTGGTATTTTTTTTATATACAGATAGAATATAAATGTGGCAAAACAGTGCTTGGTGCCTTCTATGTCTAAAATGGAATGGTATAGAGCAGCCTTTCTCAAAGTGGGTGCCGCGGCACACTGGGGCCAAAAGAATTACGTATTCTGACATAATAAAAAAAAAAAAAATCCCCCCCCAAATTAAAAAAAAAATTTGAATACATAAATACATTATTTTACCTACTAATGGATTACTAACATTGTAAATTAATGTTGATAATATATATAATTTTTATTTAAAAAAAATAAAAATTTAAAAATCTGACTCGCGGACCCGCCCACCGGGGTCAGATGCCAGCGCAGCGCATTGTTTGATTTAACTGCGAAAATACATTTAATTTCAAAAAGAGCAAGGAACAAGCAACAACAGCATGGATCGTTTTTTAAAAAGAAAAGCCCCACAAGAACCGGACATGATTGACTGTAACATGGAGCCTCAGCCTGCATGCGAGCCTTCGTCCACCAGCCCTGAGTCTGCATCATGGCTTGTTTGTGTAAGTGTGAGAGCGTGCCTGCGCATCATGTTGAGTGCTTGCTTACTTCTTGTGGTTGTATAACATTTGTGACTGGTTTATTGTTTTGTGAAGCACTTCTGTGTTTTTAAAGGTGCTGCTAGATAAAGTTCCTATAAAGTTGTTATTATCATTATTATTATTCACAGTTCGTGTTGCACTTTACTGTCCCGTCTAAATAAACAGGACATTTGCATTTATGTTTAGGCTATGCAGTTATGTAGTGTCGTTTTTAAATCATATTTTACATTGGGGTGCCTTGGGATTTTATGCACTTTTGAAAGGTGCCCTGACTGAAAAAAGTTTGAGAAAGGCTGGTATAGAGTGCTGCATTAATGAGTCGTACAACGCTGAACATTTTTTGTTATTTACCACTTTCGAAATAAGGTACGTGTTTAAAACAAGCTTAAGAGATTTTCAAGTTTAGTTATACATCAAGAAATACGTGAGAAAATGCTCCACTTGTAAATATCCAAAGTGTCTATGTGTCAAAGAAACAGCGACTGCTAACAAGGACCTAAGTTGTCGACAAGTCCTCCTTTAGATTAGCCGTGGTGATGGGCAGCCATGCGAATGTGACGTAGATCAGATTAATCTTTTGTAGAGGGAGCCCTTGCGCTAACTTCCCAACTGCCTTTTAGGCAATGAGACTGCAAGTTATTTTTTACAAATATCGCACAACAATGTTTTAAGGTCTAGGCTGGAGAGACATTTAACGGTTTGTATGATGTGTTCAGCAACACCAATCATCCCTGTGAAAGCCCCTTCCGTGCAGACCTGTTTAGGCAAGATAAGCCACTTTATTAGGTTGAGGATAGGCCCTGGTTTGGATGAAAATAGGTTGAGTTGGTACTGTTGGATTACTTGGTGAATATTAGGCGACATAAAGGTTGTAGTCGCAGTACCGAGTACAGAAGTCAACATTGATCTGGTTCCATTGGGACACAAACGGTGTACCTTGGTGAAAGTGGAAACATCCATCAGCTCGACATCCAGTCTACACACCCTAACCCTCTTGGTACCATGTCAACTGGTTCAAAAAAAAACTATAGGTACGGTATCAGCGGTACACATGTTTCTCAAAGGAAAATTGTAATCACTATGCTAACCCCAACCTTTCATAACATTACTTTCAAACTTTCTACAATAAGGGCTAACAGAATTGGCATTGAGAATGAATTGTCCAATATGAAGACAAAAAAAACCCACATTCATTACCACTCAGTTATACAACAAACACATATTTAACACTTCTAGCTTCTAACAGTTGAAGAGCTTGTTCTTAAAATTCTAAATTTTGAAAGCAAGTTGATAAATGTCTTATTACAGATTTAGTAAACACATATTACAGCTACTATAACCTATGGAACTGGATGAATCATGCTATTTACACCCTGATGGCATTGTCTTTATACCATGCAGGTTTCACTTTCCGGTGGAAATCATTAGCCTGACATTCAGAGCCCCCGTCTTGTCGCCACATCGAACACATGGCAAGAGATGACTGCGGGAGTCAGATCAAATACACTCACACTTTCCAGTTCATATTTATCCAAACCACGAAAAGTGTCATTAAAATGCATCCTCCCTGATACACCCAAACCTGAAAACACTCAAAAAATAGAAACTCACACACTCAGAGGCAGGGAGGCATACACTTCCAGAGCCCAGCTGTGAAGGATGGCTGGTGAGAGGTGGGTACGCTCACTAAAGGGTCTAATCAGGCAGCAACAGCTTCCGTCTTGTTGACTCTCTGGGTCTTTCATACACAAAAAACACCCATTTTCCTCTGCATACATGGACACTTGCTCGACAATGCACAAGTAAAACACTATATACACACACACACACACACACACACACGGACACTTGCTCATCAATGCACAAGTAAACCACTATATACACACACGAAAGATACCTCCCCGCTATCACAGGGCGAGGTCCTGCTTCTAGCGAAATGCTATCACAGAAATACTACAATCAATGAAATGACTCAAAGGAGAGGTATAGGATAGGGAGTATATGTGGGAGAGGAACAGAGTGGAGTGTACAGAGTATAGCAATGGAGGGTGGACACAGGATGGAAGCATAAGTAGGTAGAGCAGGGGGATGCTTGAGGGAGACACTGATGTGGACATGTTTTTGAGCACGAGTCAGAAAACTACAATAATAAATGACCATCTGTGTCTCCTACCAAATAATGTTCCCCTGCAACTGAACTGCATTCTTATTTAGAACTCAAGGGACAAGTACTTTCTGTGGAAGAACGGGCAAAGTGTTGAACCTGTGGTCAATGTTGTGAAGAAAACTGCAACAAAACCACTACGAGATTCTACAACAAATGTCATAGTTTGCCTTTACATAAGTATGTTTGTTACAATTTTCAACACACGTAAATACATTTAAAAACTAAACATTGACTTGTTTTCACACAGGACACAAACACTAGTGTTCTAGGGGAGAGTCCTGTCTGTCTGACCCATAGTTTCTGAAACATCAAAAACAAACAAACTCCCGAAGAAAATACAACTTTACTGACAAGGCTGTTTTATGGTGACTTTAATTTTAGTAGACCAAGCTGCTGACATTTACATAAAGCTAGAAAGGTCAGTCAGTAGTTCCTTATGTTAGCCTTCATTTATTGATCTATCAACACTGCTTATATCTTATGCTTATTTGGAGTTTTGCTAAAAGCAAAAGCTGCTTGTGATACATGGGATGAGATTGGAAGGTGCACACTTTTACATTGATTTATTCTCCAGTAAACAAGTCTAAAATACAAAACGTATCATTAGTGTTATTGACCAATCCTGAAAGTTAGCAGTTTTCAGCATTCAGTGATGGTAACTAACCCATTCCAAAGCTACATGGACGTTTACCAAAAGGCCTTCTTCCCTGGAGGTCACAGGAGCAACGGAAGTATCTTTTAAAGACTGAACACACTTCTTAATAGCTTTACAGAAAATAAAAAAAGCAATGATATGTGTGTATGTGTCAACTAGTGTGAAATATTTAAAACTCCTGCTCAATAAAAAAAACATTTGAGCCTCTGGTAAAGCTTAGCAGAATATATATACTAGATGATATTGAAAGGGCACATTGTTTTTAAAACAGCCACTTTACTTGGGAATAGGAGAAACACAGAAGAATCAATCACCTAAAGCGGCCTGTGGCAATTTGCCAAGTCAATTATTTTCAAAAAACTGCATTGCTTTAACGCCCTGTAGAGCTTTATGCACTTTCAGTTCACAGTCAAAGCTTTGCTCCAATAAACATATACAATCCAATAACCAAATCCAGAATAAATCGTGAGGATAGTTCTACAACACAACATCACTCATCGGCAATGAGCACTGCCCCTTGCAAGATAATAGATTTCTTATTTCCTGAGATCGTGTTTATCTTAGCATAATGACACTTAACCAACAGGGTATGTGGCGAACTGATATCTTCACCCCATCATGGCTTCTGGGACAACATTTGGATTGGGTCTACTTCCGGTACCCTGTTCTCAATGGTTTCCTGAACGTGAATTCAGTTAGAAGTCTAAAATTGGTTCCGTCTGGTTACAAGCTGAGGTGATTCTCGTGTTTATTTTCTACAACTAAAAGCTTAGTGTCCTAATTGATGTTGTCCACAAAGCTTATTTTCAGATACACTGAAATCCAATAGGAAAATGCCATTGCTTTTTGCCGAAGGAGCACTTGCGATGCTAACTTCAGGGTTGACCTACAAAAATACGTCATCACTGCACCACTGTATTATCATTATCCATATTTGCATGCCACCCATAACCAGTAGTATTCCTGGTCTGTTTGTCCTTGAACACTGATGCATACAGTATAATGGTCACTCAGTACGGTAGTGCGTAGTGCGTTGGTAGCGAGTGTGTGTCAGGGTTGGGGAAACCGGACCAAAGTGCAGTAAATCAAGGGGAAGCAGGTAAGGGTCAAAAACAAAAAGCGAGCTTTATTCAAAAGCTGTTGACGACAACACGAAGCAAGGGGAACACAGGACATGAAAAACACTTAGCTCCAGACATGAAGGGCGACAGCAACAGGCAGGTATCATGGACAAGATCAGGGAAGAAATGATGACGACCAAACAACAGACAAAAGGGAAACAGGGACTAAATACACAAGGGTAATCACAGGAAGAGAGACAGCTGGAAGGGGGAGGAGAAACACAGGAGCAACAGGTGAACACAATGACACAATCAGGCACAGGAGGGAAACACAGACAGGAAGTGAAGCTTAACGAGTGACACAAGAGGGGAAAACATTTCAAAATAAAACACACAACACAAAGAGATGACAGATACGAAACAAGGATCATGACAGTGTGTTGTTGACAGTGTTGGGTATAGTTACTTTGGAAAGTAGTTCATTAGGTTACAACGTTACTATCAATTAAAAGTAATCAGTTACGTTACAGCGTTACCTATTAATAAAAGTAACGCGTCAGAGTACTCCTGCGTTACCGAAAATTAAAAGCCGTTTGCAGCGCCTCGCACATGCAGCAGCTTAACTGACGCAGACACACAGCCTACTTTAAATGCACCGAGACGTCCTGACAAGGAAGAACATCATCCAACCAAATGAACTCTGCAGGATAACAATAACAAGAAAGACAGTCAGTTATATGCCACATAGCATTTTATTTTTTTTAAATCACAGAACATGTGATCAAAATTCAGGAGTTGCCTAACGTTTGGTGCCCAGCCCAGGTAGCCGATATGATGCAGTTATGAGTGCATCATTACGTGCGCTTAAGTTAACAGAATCTGAGGTAAACAGGTTGCAGATTCAGATCCATTTATAAATTAACGACCAATCAACGATCTAACAAAAATGCAGAATAAAACGAACAATAAAATCGCTCACTGGCACACAGCAGGCAAATTACAAATATAGCCTAATAGCTGAACTATGAAAATACTATTCAAGTATCACAGGCCTAAACTCACATTTACTCTTCAAAGTCCAGATAGCTTGCAAAGGTTTTTCGGTCCGGCACTGTTCTCTCTGGCTTACGTGTCGTTGGGATTTTACTTATTAATTTACGGAAAGATGGAGACTCCACAGTTGAAATTGGAAGCATCTCCTCAACCACATAACCGGCGACAACCTTCTTAATTTCACTGGCAGAGAGGGTAGCTGAGCTAAAACTCAGACGCTGTTGCTTTGGAGCTGGTGCACCACCGTCGTCCTCCTCAGCAGGCCTTGCTACCAGCGGGATAGAGTGGTGCTTCAATGCAAGATGTTTTTTTAAATTCGAAGTGGAATTTTTTGAGGTCGACAGAAGCTTTTCAACAACACAGAGAGTGCATTTTACCGTTATGTTGTTCTTGTCCTTTTCGCTGGTGAATTGAAAATAATGTGCGTACTTCCACGATGAAAACGCTGACCTCCCTGCCATCTTGCCGGGGGTTCGAGACACACACACACACACACACACACACACACACACACACACACACACACACACACACACACACACACACACACACACACACACACACACAGGTAATGTAGGTCAGCAGCAGGGCACAGACGCATCACAGCGCTGCGCCTCCGCTGACACATCCGCAGGTGGCACAGAACTGTCTGACAAAAAGCAGGCTGCAGTCGGGATTTTAACGGATTACTTTTTTTTTTTTAAATAACTAAGTTACTGATTACCGAACGCACGAAACTAACGCGTTACGTTACTCGTTACTCGATAAAAGTAATTAGAGTTACCCACAACACTGGTTGTTGAGTGAGAGAGATAGAGATGGGGGCTGCACTCAGGGCAGATATTTAGTGGGAGTATATGCAAAGTGTAGGTTGAAGTTTAAAATTGCAGTCATTAATCCCAGCAGCTGCGCAAAAGAATAATGGAGTCTTTGGGATAACAAACCAGTGACGTCTAGATGCAGCACACTCTGCTCTGCCTAGGTTGCAAAATGTAAACAAACACATTTTTTCAGTGCCTTTTTATTTGGCATTAATCCTGTATTTAAGAATGAAAGCTTAACAGTTATGCCTGTAAGACGCAAGCCGGCAACGAACCCATGCACACAGCTGCATACATTAAATCTGTTGCGTGAGAAGTGCGAAAAACACGTCTGATTCGCTTGTGGTCTACACTCGGGGCAATTGCGGTTTTGTATTTGTTCAATCAAAGCATTACTTGCATACACACCTGGCAGAGATCTGCACTCTACTGAGAGTTTCTATTTGTGGCTGTAACTGGTTTAAGATATTGACATGATTGAAAGTATTGGGCCAGACTTTTCTCTGACAGGCTGAAGAGTTATGTTTTGCTCGCACTGCACACATTGTACTTCAGAGCAGGCCAGAGCACTTGTCCCAGAACGAACCCCCAGACCCTGCGTAGCTGTGGTTTCCATTGCAGGGGTGCTAATGTCATTGTTTTTTATAACTGCCTGTTGGCTGACAATAAGCCTTTGTAAATCCAGGCAAGTGTAGGAAGTTTGATTGTGTGCTGTGTCATACTTTTTCCATCAACATGGACACATTTTCTTTGGTTTTGTACCTTACACAATGCGCCATGGCCATTATTTACGCAAATATCAAAATCCAGGCTGGTGTTAACCATTTCCTTGAGCGATCCCATTATGTTTTATATCTAGGAGCTCTTTCTGTGCAACATTTAGGAACTTCAAAAACTGTGTACATCAAATTATTTCGACCAAACCTAGAAGGCCTATAGTTTTGATGACATTTAACCAACAATTTGTAAGTATTTAATGTATCTAAAGTTCCTGAGCCCACCTGTACCCTATCAAACAACTATTTAAGAAGTACCCAACACTGAATTGCATGCTGTTTTTGTTTCCCCCTCTCTTTCCTGATCCACTTGCCTGCTCCTGACGGTGCACACTTCGCCTGTCCTCCTTCCTGCTGCTTCATCACTTCTAAGGCTGCAGTTCTTGGGATCCTGTCAACTGCACTTTGGTGCTAGAACTGATGGGAGTGGTGCGCTCTCTGCCGCTCTTAGCATCAGTCATCTGAACACTGCGCCTCAGGAAGAAAAATCGATCTCCTGCCAAGCTCCTGAGAGAGTGAGGAGAGAAACAGAGATACGGAGAAAGAGAGGGAAACGCGTCCCCACACCTGCAGCGCTTCCCAGGTAGAAAACTGTGATAGATCTTCTGTCAGAGCTAAGGGAGTGTCAGTTTAACATTTTAACATTCTAAAAGCCGAAAACAGAGAGTGTCTCATGATGTCTAATCAGCTAAAAGCCCAAGAGGAAGTACCTAATTATGCACAACAACTCCTGCCCTAATTAAAGGCTGTATGACTGCCAGACCACAACTCAAAACGACAAGGATACATTATTTCTGTATTTATTCGACATAGAAAGGAAAATAAAAAGTTGTTCTGACCAATTCATCTTTCGTTTGCAAATATAAATGTATAAGTAAGGGGGTTTAACCGACAAATAACCTACAGCAGTGTGGTGGTTTGTAACTGTTCTGGGCAGCATCTATTTGCAGACCTGGCCCCCAAACCAAGACGTAGTTTTGATTGATTCTAATAATTTGTAAAGTTATTCAGTAATCCACAAGGGAAAGAAAGAGGAGGAGCAGCTTTTGTTGTAGAATATATTTTCTCTTGCTTTCTTTTATTTTTTTAAAGAGTTTTCTAGGCGAACAGTGTCTTTTATTGAGCGATAGATATGAGGGTGGGAGACAGAGGGGATGACACGCAGCGCATGGTCCCACGCCGAAATTGTGCCCGGGTCCTCTGCTTGGCGACCAAACCCCAGTACATGGTCAGTCAGCTCTACCGACTGAGCTAAATGACGGCCCCTTCTTTTGCTTTCTTAGTATATTATTTTCCCCCTCTGGTATTTGAGCTGTAACCATTGACCGACTGCAAGGTAAAATAGAACATATTTTTCAGCGGTGATGCTCTGCTGTTGTACGATGTCACCACCTGTTGCATAAATCCCGGCTATAGACTATGAGCTCCACTAGATTGCATTACAACTGTTGTTATGATGAAAAAGTACTGTTTATTTAAATAAGTTTGGACATTTTCTGCCCGTACTACTTGTTAGGGAATATTTTCCTTAGGTGGGTAACCTTCTCCTTCCTCTGTCTCTATTCCCATGGCATAGTTCTTTGGCCTTCGGGTTGCTGTAATCTTCCTAGGAGGAGCAGCTTGGGCACATTGTTGATGCCAGTCTATGACCGAGCACAAACTGACTTGAGATTAGTTTAATCTAGAAGCCCTTCTTCTCTGGAACGTAGCTTCCTTGGCATACATTCTTTTCCCTTGTATGACAGCTTTAGTTAGATTTAGGATCCATATTTGTTTAGTCTGGTGACTGAAGAATATCGATTGTCCATTCGGAACTAGAGAAAACCTCGTATTATTGTGGAGATCTTGAGATTGGTCGGGCAACCGCTCTGTCAACTCGTGGCTGCAGCAAATGTCTTGTCAATTCTCCGGCCGTTAACTTCATAATAAACCTTCAGTGTTTGCCATCAAAGATCCAGCTCTCCCCGTGTCTCTCTGAGATTCGTCTCCATTGCTCCAGAAGTTTCTATCACACTACTGTTTCAGTATTTCCACAAGGCAATAGAAAGGAATCAAACCTAAGTACCCTGTATGTTTTCTTCACAACTCCTTTGATGTTATATCTTTTTAAAGGAAGACGCTAAATCCAAGTCTCCTATTACTGTTGCCCTAAACTGTGACGTTTATCTGGCCACCAACCAAATCCTTTATGCCATGGTACTAACTGAGCCAATATTTGCCCTACATTCTGTTTGTCATTTGCATTTCTTTCCCGTTTTGCATCACATCCTGTCCCTGAAACCCAATGAAATACATGTTCTTTTTCGTTACCTGATGATTTGGATGTGCATGTTTTCTGTGTGTGTGTGCAGGGCTGTGGGAAGCAGCAATTCTGTAAGCAAAAATGAAATAATACATATGTAAATGCCTCGCCATCGCTCGCTGGGTTTCCTAAGTGATATGCTGGCTGCTATCCAGCCGTGCCTCCGTTCCAAAAATTCATATGACAGTGTGTGCTGCGGGCGAGTGTTTGCGATGTGTGTCTATCCGGGTGCATGCACGCAATATTGAGTTGGAGTACTTTGTACTTGTGTGTATGTCTGCGCAAATGTGCATACTTTTCTAAGTATGATTTTTAATGAGAGAATGTGGGAGAGGGGCCGTGTATGTGTGAGAGCATGAGGGGAGATGTACACTGTGTGCTGTAACCTCTATTGTCAATTTGTGCAGCCTAAGATCTGCCTGTTAAGTGGAGCAGAAAAGTCATCTCTGATGTGACAGTCATTTCGCCTCTCTGCTTTTTATTGCTGAGCTGGAAAAGGCACACACAAAGAAACACATATGATTCGAGAAAAAACTGCCATCCAACTAAATGCACTTAGAGAAGTATTAACATCTTGAGAGACAAACATTAGGAGCTTTAAAACGAAAAAGAGGAAACTTAAATGTTGCGAAATGGTTCTTGGTTAACTCTACACCTATTATTTATAAGCTTGGGTACTTTCCTTAACACTGGAAATAACTTTGGCCTCAAACCAAATTAAACAATTTTTTAAAAATGGCCTTCGTAATCTTTTGTGAGATTTACAAGCTATTGTTTTCAAGGAATATTCATGAGGGTAGCAGCCAATGTTTGGCATGCAAAAGGCCACTGATTGTAATGAATTTAGTAAGTTATAGAAACAGATCAATGGAACTTAGAAGAAGAATTGGAAGAAATACAATGGGAATCATTTTGCTTTTTTCCATAACAATTTAGATTTGTTTCAGATGTCCTTTGTAGATCTGAAAAATGCAAAATTGTTTGATTTACAAAATGACTAATCCTTTATATGAACAGTGTTTGAAGCAGGTTTTTGAGAGGGGCCCAATTATGCTTATTTGTTTTTTCCCTTTCCTGTAGTGTGAAAGTGTGTTATATAGGTTTGTGTGCATGTAAAGGTTCTGCATAGGCTAAAATCCCAAAGTTCACATTGCCCCACCTCCCTGAAACACCTCCATTGGACTCCTTTGTTTACTTCTGTAACATAATGACATCCCTATGCAACACTGGCTGTTCTTTTGGCTTGCGCTCCAACACGTTGTACGTCATAGGCTAAGGGGAGTGGTTGGCCAATCCCAACAGAGCTAATCAATTGGAGCAGACTGGGCTCTGATTTCAGACAGAGGGTCAAAAGAGTTGCTGTACCACAGGCAGTATGAGAAAAAAACCTTTTTGAACATTGAAGCACGGAGACATGTCACAGTAGAGGCACAAAATGCAATTACAAACCTGAAAATTAGTATATGAGCACCCCCCTATTAAACATATTTGAACAGCCATCTGTCCTCTTTCATTGGGTTGGGTTACTACTTGAGCTCAATATTTGAAATTATAATTGGTGTCTCAATTTCAATTAATACACCTTGCGCAATCAATGTCTAAAATGTCAACAAAAGCGTCTAGATGATAGATTTATCTTTCAAGCTTGTTTGTTCTAATAGCCTACAGCAGTAAAAAAGCCTGAATAAAACCATGACCATTCCCTTTCTCAGTTTACAACATTCTATCAATTACACTCATTTCACAGTGGGATTTAACAAATCCTACCAGAAAGAAGCAGACGTAATGAAAATGAAATAATTGCTGGGTGACTGCCTGTCGTAATCTTCCCAAATGTGCGTTCTGAGATGCAGTTGATGTGTGGGATGTTTCAAAATCAGTGAGAGGAAATTATATTGGAAATATGAAATTGCATGTTGCAAATTTGATGAGGGCCCCAGCTGCTTTCCTACCAGGCTAGTCTATGCTTTCACAAATGAATTATTCTGGCAGGATGAGGCACTTTGTCACAAACACTCATGACCGAAAAATTGTTTCAGAAACATGGCAGTGGTTTTAATTTACTCCAATGGCCTGCACAGTCTCCAGATTTCAACTTACAAGAGAACCTTCGGGAGCAAGCGAACAGGATGGAGACAAAGCGACAAAAATCTGTGGGAAGAACATGATCAAATATCAAAGAGTCCATGGCAAAGTGGGGCCTTATCGGGTTGTAGCTAATGAAGAAAGCAAGAAACGGCCTTAGAAATTGTTATTGTTGATCACATTACAAAACTGTATTAAAAGTTGAAAACCTAAATGAAAGCGTAATTGTCTCTTCACAGTTGTATGATACACAATATTAACAATGTTGAAGCAAAGCTATACTTTAAGTAGAGAAAACACAGAGAAGTTTGTGATGTAAGAAAATAGGTTTCAAATCATTGAAATGCCAGCTAATGTTTCAGTCCCTGGCTCTGCTTGTGAGGAAACTCTAACTGTTGTGCTACTGATTTTTACAAGATAAAGCCTAAGCTCTTTTCCAAATGGTGTGTTTTGATTGTGATTATTATATGATTTTTCCACGTTACCCTCCAAATATCATGGCTGACTGAACGGCGGTCACAGTCTAGTTTAAGTCAAATCTTTCCTTTACGCTACAATGAAGCCTCTGTCAGGGGTCTTTTATAACTGCCAGAAAACAAAAACAACACATTCAATTCTGAACTTTTACCAAATTCTTTTTTTTTGGGCCATTATTTTCTTTCTGAAATGTGAGGTGAATAAAAGCTTTTCTTTGTGAGTAAAAAAAACACTGCATCCTGTCTTGAATAACACCTAGCTTCACTTTTGTTCTTTTTAAAGAAAGCCAAAGCAGTCATATAGGTCTACGTGTGCATAGATTTATTCACCTTTCAGTCCATAAACCATATCACTGTCTTTGTTCAGCTTAAGAGCGCATGTAGCCTTTTCCCTTCTGTTACCAGAGGTTAAAATGCACCCATGGAAACTATATTTAGTGTGAGCGGACAATTTACCACTTGGTAAGAGAGTTTTCCAGTTTCACTTCTGAGCCGCCGATTTTCCATTGATGATTAGTTTTGCCTTTGGCCTGCTATATTACCCGGTTAAAGGGTTTGTGCATTTATACACTTGGTGATGCAGAATTGTGGAAGCAGGGGCAGTAGACTGTGCTTTGCCAGCTTTCCATTTTTGGCGAGCCATTTTCAGTTTTTATTTCCGGGCAATTTGTGCTGTGAAGGGGTACTTGGCAGCCTGAGGTCCACTGTGATACACATGGGAGTTAGAGGCTTCAAATCAGAAGCGAGTGACGTGACTGGCTGTTGTGACTTTAGAAAAAATGTATCAGCTGAAAGGAATTTTAAATGGCAAATCATTGATTGATTTGCCAATGCACTTTTTTGCAATGTGAGGTGCAGGTGATAAAACATCACGACGAGAAAAAGGTTTTCTTTCAACAACAAAAAAAACAGGCTTTTTTATTTGATAGCATTCCACAAGAATATTATTTTACAGAAACACAAACTGTTCTTTCCACAGGTGCTGCTCTTTCACCAACACAGAAACAAAAGCCCCCTCTCCTTTCTCTTCCCAGTCATTTATAGCTGATTGCCCGCCTTCCCAAACTAGTCTAGCCAATCGGGTCATGGCTCTGAATGGGTAGTGAAGAGTTAAGCAAAAATAAACATTGTTTTCAATGTATTAGAAAATCCTCAAGGCCCAAGTAAATTCATTATTTTATCTTACAAAACACTCTACATTCAAAACAAAATCTTCACAAAACGGATAGTTTTCAGCTTAATTGGCACACCTTACATCACACACTTTCAGACCAACCACAGCCAAGACTCAGAACACATATAAGCAGCAGCTTGGAGGGGTGCTCCCCCTTTGAGCGCTGGCACAAGATGGCCTCCAGGTCTGAACAAAGGAAATGGTGAATGATGTTGTGATTGTGTGTTTTTTAGGTGAAATCAATTTAAATATATAGTACCTTTACTTGCCTATGTAAATGTATATGTTGAGCTTTAAATTAAATGAAGACAATTCTTTAGAACATTTGCCTAACTTTCCTAACAAAGAACTTAGTCTAGTCAAATGTTAGTGAGCAAGTGTTTGCTTCCTCACACACTTAATTGTATTTGATCATAACTACATCTTTCCAGAATGTAACCTCCCAATACCTCCACATAGGTTATCCTAATGACATTGAGTTGATCATGTATCCTCATGGATCCTTAGTAAAAGTAGCATTGCTACAGTGTAAAAGTCCTGCATCAAAAAAGTATTATCAATATAAAATACGAGGACCAAAAGTTAAAGCACTCGCACTTATTGATGCATTCATGTGTTCATATGTTGCTCTTACTTCATACTTTATTGGGTGGCTAAACTTATAATAACATCATTTATTGTGTTTTGATTTTAATGTAACGTAGCTACAATAACAATGTGTAAAGTAACCAGTAACTTAATAGTTTAAATACATTTAGAGAAGTAGAAAGTACAACATCTGACTGCAAATTGTAGTGGAGTAAAATTATAAAGTAGCACAATGTGAAAATATTGTTTTAACAATCCCACTGCACTCACCTAAGCAGAGCGCCTCAGACTACAATTCTAATCATCTCCAATCCCGTGTTGGATAATGTTTAATTCTACATCACAGTGGATGAGGACCTAGAGAGTCATAATATTCTTTCACTCCCTCATTGTCCTCCAACATGTAATTATTTTCTTGTTTCACAGCTCAATTATTCCTAGCTCGCGTGCTTTAGTTCTCAGCTTACTTTGTGTCTAACCCTAAGCCTCTCTTTGTCCGGCTCGCAGAGCTAGGTAGCTTTTGTTAATAAACACCTCCTGAGTTTTAGGACTCTCCTGGGCAACCCAGATTGACCTAGCGAGAGGTGTTAGGGTTATTTAAACTCCAAATAATGGCCACATAATATTAGCGTGTTGGACATCATCTGAAAATGAATTGGACATAACCAAATTGTAATAATGGTTATAACTTTCAAAGTTAAAAGGAATGGATTTTAGCTTTGCTTCCACAGTTTAATGGAACACTGTCATCCCAAGTCAGTTTCTGTACAATAGAAAGGATTGTCGATGCTCACCTGACAGATTAGGTGAAATGTAACACACATTTAGATCTGTGTGGGTGTGTAATATACTGTATGGACCAGACAGATTTAAAGTGCTTTTATTTACACAAAAAGCATAGACAGCAGCTGTCTTTGGTAGTGGGCTTACCTCGACAGGGAGAGGAAGGAAATGATCGGTATGTGATAGACCACATGGTTGGAGAAAAGGAAAGCTATGACCGACAAGCAGGTGAACATTGACAGGTTGACCTGAATGAGCCAGACATATTTATCGAATCATTACAGAGACTCATAAAAATCAGCACTCCTAATGAGGCCTCGGAAATACTTCTTTGTCCTTTTAAGGCTAAAGTCGAAATTCACATCATTTACTATACATAAATATTTTGTCACACTTTCAACTACTGCTCGCAGAGCTGTAAAACAAAGTCTGGAACCCCACTCTGACACATACACAAACACACATACACACGTGGACACACCTGTTCCAATTGAGGCCCAACCCCGATGGCACGATGCCGAGATAATCAGCGAATGCGGAAATGCGGCTAATTAACAGCCACTTCGAGCTGATGGTTTGAGCAGATTAGCAGCTTCTGGAGAGTTGAGAGGATAAAGATATGCCTGTCAGGATCCATCCATTGGAGTAATAAGGTGTGTGTGTTTGTGTATGTAGGACTTTCAGTTCTTGTGGAGAGTAAAGGCAGAAAAATATGCTCATTGTGTTTCCCTCACAGCATAGAGTTGCATTTATTTTTTTACAGGTTTTTTTCTTCTTTGTTTTTCCAAGGAACACATTTGTTCATTTTGGACTGATTTCCAGCTTTAACAATCCCTAATCACCGGCTGCAATGAGATGTTTTTTGGAACAGTTTGAAACATATTGCGGCAAGCACAGCTCACAATGTTCATCTGGTAATACTCATTAACAATGATGGGGAGAAAATGCTAATTAATAAATTGTTTAACAAGTGTGTGATTGATGTTTAAATTGAACTTGTTATCCAACATTCAAACAACATAAATGGACCAAAACATTGAAAATAAAACATTTTCAATATAATCATTTTAAAACCTATAGCAATTACATCTGAAGGGTTGGTAATGTTGAGTACCAGCTTTGCCAATCTCTCTACCACACTGTTTAAAAACAGCTTCTCTCTCTATCACAAGGACCATACAACACAAGTTTGAAGGCAAAAAGCAACATACAGTACAATGTTAAAAGTGTAATGACAGCAGAATATTCTGCCACATTGTGTTGGACTGTGCTGTTTAACATGTTCAAGGATTTTCAGAGAAGGAGGAGGAGGAGTTAATAAGGAATAAGCAAGCCGATTAACAACTTGAAAGGAAACCAGCTGTATTTCTGCTTTATTAAAATGTTAACTCTTATTATTGCGGTGGAACGATGACGTATTTTTGTAAACCTACACGGAACTTAGCAAAGCAAGGGCTCCTTCGGCAAAAAGCAATCCGTTTTCCATATTGGATTTCAGTGTATTGCAAAAAATAGGTTTGGTGGCCAGCACTTGTTATGAGCTTAACACGTCTCGTTCAGCGGGACAGTCTCTACACATGAACACAACAATTATTAAGCATAAATGAAAAAAAGCTAGCGGTTGAATGGCACCATCGCTAGGCTTAAGGAGACTTGTGTTGGTGTGATGTCGTTTAGTAGTTTATGGAGTCACTTATTAGTAACCTGTCAGGGTTCGGGAAACTGGACCCAAGTACAGTAAATCAAGGGGAAGCAGGTAAGGGTCAAAAACAAAAAGCCAGCTTTATTCAAAAGCTGTTGATGAAATCACGAAGCAAGGGGAACACAGGACATGAAAAACACTTAGCTCCAGACATGAAGGGCGACAGGAACAGGCAGGTAACATGGAAGGGATCAGGGAAGAAATGACGACGACCGAACAACAGACAAAAGGGAAACAGGGACTAAATAGACAAGGGTAATCACAAGACGAGAGACAGCTGGAAGGGGGAGGAGAAACACAGGGGCAACAGGTGAAAACAATGACGCAATCAGGCACAGGAGGGAAACACAGACAGGAAGTGAAGCTTAACAAGTGACACAAGAGGGGAAAACATTTCAAAATAAAACACAATGCAAGGACATGACAGACACGAAACACGGATCATGACATAACCACTGTTATTATGACACATAGAAGCTTTTAATTTTCATCAGTGCAGTATTAACTAAACTTTTTTTTATGTCGTAGAACAAACGGAACATTTCCTAAGCTTGTGTGAACCACAGACCTCTTTTTAGGCTTCTAACCAAAAACAGGTGGTCATATTTGGGGTTTGGATCATTGCTGCACCACTTTATACTAAAGAGAGTGAGCATATGAATTCTTAAATGAAGTGAATAAGAGTAGAGAATCCAAACCAACATGTCTTTTCCAAATATGTTACATGCGGAGCAGAGAAAGAGAGCTAGAGGATAGATGTCAAATGAATTGGGATTGTGACACAATTGAGAGTGAGAGAAACAAACAGAATAAAAATGACAGGCCTGAATAAAGGAATCTGAAACACAAAAAGACAGTGCTAGAAAACTGTAGAGCCGAAGACAAACAGAGCAACAACACCCTGGCCAATCTGTTGGGTAAATTGAATTGACACAGAGAATAATGTATTTGGGATATTAGCAGGGACAACAATAAGCGAGCATTTCCCTTGTTTTGAGAGAATGTAAGAATACACCCAAAGTTACATAGTGCTTTTTTTGCTAAACTCCATGTGAATTTGGGTTAAGTTTTAGGTTTTTGAAAGCTACACTGAAAGAAATAATAGTTCTGAATAGGTTTTTCAAGTTTGCCTTGATTTTAAATGACTCATGCCTTCAGGTGAGGGGGCTGAGTCAATGATTAGGGTGTGACGGCACTTTTCTATACAATTCTTACAGGACGTCTGGTTTAATTTGCCCAGAGAACCTTATTATTAACGCCAAATTAAGTACACAAAGAACAAAATGTATGCAAAAATGGCTAGTTTTTATTTAGAAATATGCAACAGAGTTTCCTTCACCCTTCTTTTACTACCATCAAACAGTCTTTTACACAGGCAGCTTTCCATCCATCTATCCATCTTCTCCCGCTTTTCCGTCAGGGTCGCGGAGGTAACAGCTCCAGCAGAGAGCCCCAAACTTTCCTTTCCCTGGCCACATCAACCAGCTCTGACTGGGGGATTCCAAGGCGCTCCCAGGCCAGCGAAGACATATAATCCCTCCACCTGGTCCTAGGTCTACCCCTCGGTCTCTTCCCAGCTGGACGTGCCTGGAACACCTCCCTAGGGAGGCGCCCAGGTGGCATCCTCACTAGGTGCCCGAACCACCTCAACTGGCTCCTTTCAACGCGAAGGAGCAGCGGTTCTACTCCGAGTCCCTCCCTGATGACTGAACTTCTCACCTTATCCCTAAGGGAGATGCCAGCCACCCTGCGGAGAAATCCCATTTTGGCCGCTTCACAGGCAGCTTTATTAACTTAAAATCAATTCAAGGGACAGGCGTTCCCTTGAGGATGTGAGGAATGTGAACGATTTGACTGTACTTGCCACAGGAATTGAAAGTCCAAATGAGAGAGGGCACTCAAAAAAAGATTCAGATTACAGGCCAACGTTTTGGCCAGAATGGCTGTCAGTACGAAAATCCAAGTTTAGCTTGATATTTGGCTTGGACTGTGGGCAGTTGAGGTACTTCAAACACTTTTCTTCATGACATGCCTCAACAACGAGTGTTGAATAACACATTCAAGGATCATTTCCGTGAAGGTCATTCTTTCTGAGGAACACATTTAATATAGGCAGCAATGGATTTTTTTGATAGTTATTTTCTCTCTACATGCTAGAGCAGGGGTGTCCAAACTTTTAGTTCACTGAGGGCCACATGTAGAAAACCATACGATGGTAGATAGAGGTGAGGTATTTTGCCTTATCAGTTAAGTTATAAGTTGGCAAAATCAATTAAATGTAGGTCAATTATGTATCTAACAAAGTATGCATTCATTTTAAGTGTTTGCAGCTCATTCCTTAAAACAGAAGCCTCAGATTGCTTAACATAAGGGAAATATGAAGGGTAAATTTCAAGTTTATGTAAATAGGTGATCTTTATAAACTAAGATTTGTTAGAAAATGTTTCAGCTTTAATTGATTGAAAGGGGGTTTATTAACACATGAATGCTATGTGTAATATATCTTTATATATACATTTAGATAGATAGATAGAATCGGAGGATGAAACCCTCTTTATTAGTCACATACATGCACACAGCAGAGCACACACAGTGAAATTGGTCCTCTGCATTTAACCCATCCTAGTACTAGGAGCAGTGGGCAGCTATCGTGCAGCGCCCGGGGAGCAATCGGGAGGGGGGATTGGAAGTGTCCGGTGCCTTGCTCAAGGACACCACAGCAGGGCCTAGGAGGTGAACTTGGACCTCTCCAAGTAGCAGTCCACTTTCCATATTTCAAGTCTGTTCGGGACTTGAACCGGCGACCCTACGATTCCCCGTCCAAGCCATTTAAGAAGTACAATATAAGACAAGCAAAAGTTTCAGGATTGGGCCTGTTCCATTATACTTTCGAAATTGCTGGGGGCCGATCCAAATGGACAACGGGCCGCATTTGGCCCCCAGGCCGTAGTTTGGACACCCCTGTCCTAGAGTAAATAATTTTAGAAATAACAGGAAATGTTTCTCTTTTGGTTGTCACACGCCATTGCTTCTATATTCCGTTGGTGAGTTAGTGCAGTTGATGTTTGTATCGTAGGCACTTTTGCCACCTAAGCATACAAATGTATGTAACTATATCTGTTTAAAGTAAGTGTTGGCTTGATAAAATAAACCAGAAAAGAAGACAGTTTGCTCACTAGGCTACTGTATTTTTCTTAGTGACAGACCCCAGGCAGCTAATGTTGTTACATCATATCCCCCGACATGGACAACAATGGAGAACCCCAGGGCTATATTCCGAGACCCATTTTACACACTGCCATTCTACCAATGACTGTGTTGGTTCCTCTTTTGTCACAAACAATTGAAGTATTCTGACACAGCCATACTCGCCCTCCTCACAAAACAGGGACTCAATCACAACTTACCAACAATACGTAGCTAAAGGCGCTTATCTTCAACAACCATCCAAAGAAAAAAAACACCCAACATTGCTACACTTCCATCAACTGACAACCAGTAGAAACTTTCATGTATCTCTTCATCATTCTTGACAATAAACCAAGCTTTGATCACCATAGCTCAGACAGTTATAATTGCTGCCAACAAATACTTTTTTTGCTAGCAACAAACTTTGGGGCTCTGTCAGTCAAATCCCACCTCCTGTTTCTTCTATACCAAAGTATTAATGAACCTATTCTCCTGCACTGTGCCATCTGCTATTTCACCATGCTCACCCTAACTATTAGAAACAAGCTCCTGGAAACATTTCTTCTAAAATAATTGGTCCCCCCTCTCCCATCTGCCAGCCCTGATTGATAGTGCCACCACTCACAGAGCACTGACCATAGCACACGACCCCTGACATCCCCTCAACCCATTCTTCATCCTTCTCCCTCCAGGAGGTAGATACAGGCGACCCATCTGCACAAAAGAAACACAGCTTTAGGAGGAGTTTTGTGCCAACAGATATAACAGCTTCAAATAGCCTGGGCGCACTGTAAAATACTTGTGCTGTTCTTTTGTTTCGTTTATACCTTGTTGTGGTTTTTATTTCTGTTGACCGTGAAAATGAATTTTCTCCTTAAAGGATAAAAAAGATAACTTGGAATCAAACCAATCAGCACTCAAATACCTTTGAACATTAACACCATCTAACTGAACAACTCTCAGTTGAAATACTGTGAGAACTTGAGAGATATTTATCAAATGGAGAAAAACAAAAGAATAAAAACATGAGAAATATACGCAGATGCCAGGGGTCGGCTTCAAGGACTCTGTACCCTCAGCTTACAATGCAATTCGACCCTGCGGCATCATAAAGTATCCAAGGATATTTCACAAACAGTGTTTTAAACTGCACAACAATGATCGCCAACAATGAAACACTTTAAAAATATTTAATAATTTAACTACACCCAAGTGATAGTTTCCTTTGATGGAGCGGCAGTAAGTTTAAACCTGTCTGCAGGAACACTTCAATGTCATATTGACATGACCTAAAAGCAATGGTTGCCTTGAAGGTTGAAAAAATGACTTCATCAAACTTTAAAACAGCATGGGAGGATTTGGAAAATGGTCGGTCATATAGTAAAGGATGGGTGACTTGTAGCCAATGAGCTAAAACATGCAAAAACATTGACACGGTCCTTTTGAAGTCTGAAGCAAGAGCTCAGTAGGGCAGGCCCTAACCACACCACTTGTTCTCTACTTCCCGCTGTCTGACCTCTATCATGAGCGAGCATGGGTGAGCACGTACGCCCATGCATGTGTGCGTGTGTGTTGTTTAGAGAGGGATTACACCTCCTTTTTCTAAATGTTTTATGTTCTCGTGCTAGATGCCAGATGCTAATTCCCCACACACCCTCCTAGTCTAGAGCCAGAGTCTGAAGTGTGTTTATTACCGCCAGTCTTTGGATTGTAAAGAACAGGAAATGTTTCTCTTCCTACTCTCACCTTCACTCACTCACTCACACACACACACACACACACACACACACACACACACACACACACACACACACAGACTGACACGAAAAATGACAAAAATAACACACAGACAGATCTTACTCCGTTCCCTGTTCTGCTTGTCAACGCCCACATCCTCTTTGGGCACCAAACAAGGCTTAGGAAATTTAAAAGAGTTTGTTTTATTTTGGTTCCTTAACATATTTTTCTGGATCACTGCATTATTGCCTTTGTGTAAAAGCGTGGGAGTCTAAGCATAACAAATACCTGAATCCCATTTTTTCTGCGTACTACAGCATCTTCACCAACTGATGTCAGAAGAGATGTTTAAGAACTTTAATGCAGACTTGCTAATTTCTACGTTTGAAAAAACAATGCGATTGCATGGGAGTATTCTATTCAGTAACAGGACTATGCGTTAGAGCAGTTACCTGGGTATGAATCACTACAGTTTTATGAATGAAGAGCCCATTACTGCTGTATTTGGCAATAGGACTGTAGGGCGACTCCTGAATGATGTCTGATTGCAGGAATGATGGATGGATGAATTAAGTATCAGAATAAACCAGGAACGTTAGACATGGCCCCATCGTGTTATTATAGATTAACCCTAATTTCACTTGACAGACCAATCGCAGTACTCGAGTTGGAAGAGTGGAAGCAGACTCTTTTTACATCTATATTGCTTGGTTAAAGATTTTCAAAATGTTAAAGTTATAGACACGTTATTTAAAGTTATTTTCCCTGATGTCAAACTTTTAATGTTGGAGATGCCAGCCATGTTATCTGTCCGGAGCACGTGTCATTCTTCTTGCTGCTGTATACATTTCTTGTGCTGCAAATTCAAGGGATATGTAAACAGCACCAAGTTTCAAATTCAAATTCAAAATGGTTTACTTGAATGGCTTTAAACGAAAGATCTTACTGTGTTAAAAAGTGTGATTTATCCAGTGTATATGTATAAACGGTCTTTGTTGTGTTAGGGTTAGGATACAGCAGTATATGGACAGCAGGGCCCATCTATGTTTTCCCTATATAGGAAGTTTTGATTCATATGGATAATATATGCACTCTTTTTTTTAAACTTGTATTTTCATTAAACAGTGTTGAAAATTAAGAGAACAGATCCTCGCAAATATTTGTTTGTCAAACTCCTTATGTGAAAAAAGAATAGAAAGAATGACCAATCAAAAGCTTGCCCTAGTTTAGATTTCACTGGGTATACTGTTTGATTCCTTCTGTTCAGCACAGTTTTGGTCAGGCCTGTGGCAACAGCTTCCCAACCGTGATTAAAATGCCATTTCAAACAAAGAACTTTTTTTTTAACCTTTCACCTCGCCTCTGTGTTCAGTCCTGTCGGCTGCTGGTGTGGTCATAAACAGACCATTATCACAGATTCTGGGGAGTCTCTGTGATGTGTCTGACATCTCCGTAAGTAATGAGGATATTTGCAGCTCTGATCAAGGCACGCTGGCTTTCAAGCCGTTACGAGGGGGGTTATTTGTTGACATAGTTCATCTGTGACTGCTACCTTCCAGCTGAGTGCCAAATGGATTGGAGACCAGTTATCGCCATTTGATTTCAATGCACTCTTCTCTTCCAAGGGACCACACCACAACAGTGCACATCCCTTTTGTTATGGAGAGTTTAATTGCTTGCAATAATAAAAGAAGAAGAAGAAGAAGACATACTTTTATTAATCCCTTACAGGGAAATTGCTTTCTCTACTCTGTTGTGTTGACACACATTAAACACACAGAGGATATACATGCACAAACACAGAGGAAATACATGCACACACAACCACATGCAGAGGAGAGGTGGCAGAGCAGAGAGGCAGCCAGGTACCCGGCGTCAAGGGAGCAGATAGAGGTTAGGTGCATAGCTCAAGGGCACCTCGGCAGTGGCCTAGGAGGAGAACTGGCACCTCTCCAGCTACCAGCTCACTCCATATTTTTTTGGTCCAATCGGGACGTGAACCGGCGACCCTTCGGTCCCAAGACCAAGTCCCTACTGACTGAGCCACAGTTGTTAAATGGTTGGAACATTAAGAAAGATGAAAGCTGATTATTCCCGCTGGTTGGTCCACATACAAAGGTTCAGGATCCAGTACATTGTGGCTATACTCAGTTCATGTAGTGGTATACAAGCAAATATTTATCTGGCAGTAGCATTGATTACTTTCTATTCTATGCAACATAGATATTTTGATATTACCTTCTCCAACATTGTGTTTCTGGTTTGGTTAGTTGGATGTTCAGCAGGATTAAAGGGGACACATTATGCAAATTTTCAGGTTCATATTTGTATGTTATGCTTTATTGTTCAAAAAGTCTACTCTGATTGGTGTGATTGGTCAACCGCCTAGAGACATGTTGGAAATGTCCCCTTAGCATATCACGTACAATGTGTTGGAGCAATAACCTACAGAAGAGTGAGTGAAGTCACTATGGAAACTTTGGGATTTTAGCCTTTGCAGAACATTTACATGAACAAAAATGTATATAACACACCAAAGGAAAGGGAAAACTCCAAAAAGCATAACGAATATTATTGTATTTGAGAAAGCATTGCTGAGCTTCTCATTACATCAAGGTGTCAGTTCACAAAAACAATATCATTAGACAGAATTATTTCTCACTCTCCTGTGGGGTTACTGAATAGCTCTGCACACTGCAGGCACTCAACTCTTTCGGTGAGATATCCTCCTAAATTAAAAAATAATTGAGCAGCATCAATTCCACAAGGAAGCACATTAATCAGAGTTCTGAATTTTAATAAACTTGCACAATTACAAACGGCAAGTTATAACTGATTACCTTTATATTTGGTGTTAAAGCAACATTTTACACAAGCTCACTCGTATGCTGAACTATTGGTGTGTTTTGCTATTTGACCAGAAAATGCCTTTTACTGTGGTTAAATAGTGATATTGATGGAGGCATTTGTAAGGCTCAGTACTCGTGGTGCTACACAGCTGTTATGCACAGATTGTGTGCACAAAGTCACAGTCACAATCCGTTACAACAGTTCTCTTTCTAATGTGTCATAGAGGTGATAATTATGAGCTGGAGATTATAAAAGATTAAAAGACTAAAAAAAAATGGTAGGTGGAGGAATAACTGCCTGAGAGAATGATCAAGAGTATGAACACGAAAGAACCGATCAGGCTGTGTTCGCTCAATGCGGGTCTGGGTCTGAATCGGCTTACCTCTCTTCTCCTGAAGAAAAATAGAATGACTGTCACCCTAATGACCCGCAAACACATTGACTCTATTCACATCATTCATGAATTTAACATGGTCAGTTTAGATGGTGCGGATTGCTTGCCAATGATTCAATCATGACTGAATTACTCATGAGAGTACAGAGGCTGTAGCTGAGGATTCATCCTTTGCTTTTCTATCTTAAAACAGCCTGGGGTTTACACAATGTCTGTTGACACACTCACCATTGGAAATGAAGAAGATGTCCCTTCTTCGTGCTTCTGCTTGCGTAAACCAGTGCACTTCATTCCTATAGCAAAGGGCTTTGTCCAATCATTGTTGGGTGGCAGAGACGAGTAAAAGCCTGAGGAGAAACAACAGAAGTGTGAGCTGGCTGCTGTCTGGATAACATAGCTTGTAGGAAAGCATTATTAGGACTGACAGCTAACCAGAACCTTATACAACCAGCTGGAAGCCATGCAAAACATAACATTGTCTTGCAAAAAAAATCCTTTAAATAGGTGTCAGTAATCTGACTCATCTGAACAGCTCCATGCCATTGTCTGTTATGTAAATTATTGCAGATGAAAAGGGAAAAAAACCCACTTGTTTTTCTACATGACATTTCTACTTTATCCTCTCTGACTTAAAACCAAAATGTGCTGGTGGATGCAACACTCAGTTATTATTAAGAGTAGTTTAGTTATTCATAATGGATATGTCTTGCAAGGTTTCAAGGTTTCAAGGTTTTATTTATCATATGCACAGCATATACAACGTGTATGCTGTGCATATGAAAATCTTATGTCCCATGCTCCTCCAACAACTCAATATGTATGTATGTCAGATTAAGTGTACACCAGTGGCCACTTTATGTGGAAAACTATTACAAACGTTCAGTACTAAATCATTCTATAATTATATCTGTGCAGTTCAGGTTTTTGTCATGTTCAGGTATTTCTTTACCATTGGCCGTATCGGTGGTGTTTGTCTGGACTGCATTTTAATCAGAGGTGTAATAATCTTCCCAGCTCACGTACACCAGACTTAAAATAAGGAACACCGACTTTATTAACTGCATACAATGTACATTAATGGCTGATATGTTATATTGATTATTTAACATTACCTAATATAGTTGCCACTGAGTGTAAACACCAACATGTCTGTTTCCTCACTCAATAGATGGCGTAAAGCTTCTCTGTGACTGAGGTAAGACGTTACAGTTTAACAATGGCATCCCTAAACACTTTTGCACTCCTCCCCTCTACTCCCTTTGCCATATCTCATCTCCCAGGAATTCCCTGATGCAAACTGAAGCCAAACTGTCGAAAATAATTCCCCAATACAATGCTGAGTTGGGAGAAAGCAGCCCAGGAGAGAGTCTGCCAAACTGCTAAATTGTCTACACACGATGGCAACAAGAATTCTTATGGGCAAACTGTGCCAAAGACAATCTCTCGCAAACCAACCCCTTCAATATTCATATTCATGAAGTGGCACTAGATCGTCAACCTGCCATCACTTCTACAATCACAGCCCATATGGAAATGGCGTCTTTACAAGGAGCATGCACATGATTCAGTTTTATATGCAGAATCAAACTTGGTGTTATTGTCTCATGTTTCCCTCATTTAGCTCTGCAAGACATATCAGGAATCAGAGAAGACAGGATGTACTTTTTTCAAAAGTGCCTGAACAGGAACTCTATACTTGTTTCATAAGGTTTGCTGATTTTATGCATACAACTATAATATCCAATTGGCTAAGCTTCTCATCTTCAGCATATTGGAAGTTGCTTGGTGTCCCCTCTGTGGTACATGTTCAATTGTAGCAGAACATATTGAATACTTCATATAAAGAAAGATCTATTTCAGTAACGTTCATCTTATGTAATGACCTGGCCAAATACTTTTGAAGTATAACAGATTATTAGAAAAAGGTTTACTCATTTGTATCAAGTAACAGATCTACTCCTCTACAGCTCATCAACTTGCTGTCGTTTTCTCTCATGGAATAAATCCTGTGGTTATTCTCAAATCTAAGTTTGCCAGAACTAGCATCTAGCCGCTGCACCTCTGCCAACGAAGGCGGTTGATCAGTCCTGAGAGAAACTTGTCAACAAGAACTTGATAGATTGCAATAAAATTAGGTTCAGAACAAGATGAGTTCTAAAAAAAAAACAACAACAGGGAACCTTCATCATTTTACCAGGGTCAGTCTCCGGGGTCTTTATTGTAAGATATTGGCAATTGCTATCTTTGCAGAAGAGCAAAGGGTGGTGGATTTTTAAAATGCTTTTAGAATTGTTAAAAACTCATTCAGCCGATGCAAATGTCAAGTTCAAGAAATATGCAAAGTTTAGGGCTTAGGTTTTACCATCAGTAGGCTATATAGGATTTCCACATACCAGATGTCAGCTGAATGTCAGTTGCCATGTTGATAGGGTCTAAATGGCTGCAAATCATAAGCAATAACAAGGCAACAACAGTAGGCTTTTTATTTAACTAATTACTGACAAAATTCCAAACAAAACATGTTATTTTTTCTCACCAGTTTTTGAAATGCTTGTCCGGGAGCCAGAAAACAAACAAACAGTATCGAGCCAAAACAGAAAGCACATTCTTTGTGTCTGTTGCAGCTTTCATTTTCCCCAATCTCCCATGAAGTGTGAATTGAAATTAATACAAATGTTTGGCTTTGGGTTGCACATTCATATGAAAATAGAGTTATTTATTTAACTGTCAGTCTTTATTATTTTGTCTGTCTCCATTGACACATCTCTGCAATCCACCATTCCTTACCGCGTCCATTTAATCATCTGTCAATCAGCACGCCCATACATTTTCTTCTTTTTAAAGCCTATTATTCTCAGTCCACATTTACACATTTCTACATCAATAATACAATTAAAAAAACCTTCAATCACTTCAACTTGCCTCCTATTCATCTATTCTCATATACCCTTCTTCCTATGCCTTCGTGTCCTCCCTCTTCAAGGACATATTCCTGAAATGCAGCACTCATTTTTGCTTCCTCTAGCTTTGGCTGTATCAAAGCGGCCCAATCAAAGTGCATCGCCCTCGGCACTTGTGTATCGGCAATCCAAAAGCAACACTTTCCATCATCAGCCTGATTCAAAGCCAGGAAATGTCTACTGGAAGTTCTCTCAATCAATCTCTTCTTCCATGTTTTTTTTAAATGTGCAAGGACGCGTTGGTGTGTTCCTGCACGTTGGTGTGCAAAGAAGAGAGAGTGACAGAGATTCATCACTGATCTACTTGTAATACACTGTCAACCCCCTTTCACAGGCCAAGGCTTTTGCTCCACTGCGACTTGATATCATACGTTTCCATATGCGTGCACAGAGACACACACACTCAAAGGATATTACTCGCAGGTGCAAAATCCCTCGGAGAGAGGAGCCATCGTAAATCAGGCACGATTGAGATGTAAAACCGATGTTCTCCCTCTTTTACAACCCGGAGTAATTGAAATGCAACACGGCTGAGTTTGTCTGTTTTTCTAAGAGACTCAGGAAGTGTAAAAAAAGCCTCATGTTCAGAATCAGTAAATCTTTTTTTAGGATTTAGTCAAAGAGTTTCACCATCATCCATGTGCTGAGGAAGTTCTATTTAAGTTTCAATGATGTACAGCTGACGGGACATGTTTGACATTGTTACGCTCATTTAATTTAACGCTGCGGGAAAGTTCATTTAAAATGCTGGGAGTGAGTTTATTGTCTTGCAAAAGCAAAGGTCATGCTGTGTGCTTTTACATTCAATCTTATAAAGTTTGATTGGGTGCAAACGTTGTTTTAATTATTAATTTACGGATTTATAGTCAAGTTACTGCAACAGTATCTGCTGAGGACTTGTCTTCACTAAGTGATGCTTTTTTTTATGTGTATGCTGTTGTCGGATGAAAGCATGCCACTCTGGTAGAATCACCCTTACCTCAATGTTATAAAATCCATCATGTGTTTGTGTTTTATCAAAGGAAGAAGAGGCTGGATTTTCGTCGGAGTTCACTCACCTTTTTAAAAATCACTTCTTTATTACGCATTGCTGTAGTTTTCTTAAATGTTTCAGTCAAAGCAATTCCTTATTGTGTGTTTGTGTATGTTATTATGCAAATAAACATATGCTTTAGATAGCTCATAAGTGAATAATGTGTGTGTGTGTGTGTGTGTGTGTGTGTGTGTGTGTGTGTGTGTGTTTGTTTTTTTCCATTTCTTAATGGATTAACGATTAACGTCGTTTCTATGACTAGAAATTAAGAAAGTAGGATCAAACTATAAATACCTTCACAAGTGCTCTAGACTGTGTTGATGTCTCTGCTTACATTTTTACTACAAACACACATGCATGTATGTCTTTGCAAACTTGTGACGGCACATGTCCACATGTGCTCAAAGGTGTTATTGTGTGCACATAAATCATCGCAGCACAGGAGATATGGATGGCTACCTTCTGTCTTCACAGTTCTGAACCCCAACCCTCACTCAGATTACACAATTTTACTGTCTGACCAACTTTCCCAGTCACCCTACAATAGTTTTAGGGCCTTGCCTAATCCAAGGACATATGACTTGTATTACATGACTTTTGTTACTCTTACAGGAGTTGATAGCTGTGAGAAGAACGCCTCAGACACAATCCGATTAAAAAAATTGCTAAATGAGATATGCTCTTTTTAAATCCCTCATGAAAAGTACATAATCGTTGTATTATGTAATTACCTCCGCAAAGGAGGTCATGTTTTTTGGCTCCGCTTTTCTATCAGATGTCAGATTTTTCATGAAACTTGGAGGAAGTGTTGGCCAGGCAAGATTCCAGAATTTGTTTTATCTGAACCACAGGGCGGATACACCAATTATGGTTTAACTTTCACTAATATTTGAGTTTACAGTTGTGGTTTTTCATTTTCAATTTTGCCATATGCCTTATTTTTAAACACATTTTTTGGTAGTACTCATTATGTTGATTAGACTTGATAATGTAGCTTAAATAACAGACCCACTACCAGGAATTGAGATACTGCCAATACACTAATCCATGTTCTGCTTTAGCGGTCCGAAGAGCTAGATTGAAAACCGAGAATGTACCAGACAAAAGCTTCAGGTTGCCCACTTGTTTTTGGTTCCTGCATTGGCAACTGATTCTTGGGAGTTGCACTTCACTGTCTTTGCACAAATACTGCCAAAGAACTATTCTTTGAATCAAAGAAGAAAAGTACGAGAGAGTCTAAACGGAAGAGAAGAGTCCAGGTTCATCAAACGGTGTCAACTATAATTGTTTTTTACTTCTAATGTTTATATTGCTTTATGTTTATCCAACTGCGCTGATTACAAAAGATCACTTACCTGCATTAGGGGATATAGAATAAACAATTGTTCCATCCGTACTTTTGGTTCCAAAAGGTTGCTCTCTAAATACAGCTTATGGTGCAATGGATAGGTTTGTGCACAACTTATTTTAGAGTGCTTTACGTTTCCTGGGAATCAGGCTGAAGCTCTTTCCTCCATCCCCTTGATGTATTTCTTCCTACTGCCTTCCACTACTTATCCCTCTTGTATCGTCATCTCCTCTACATTCCCCTCTTTTGTCATCCTGCTTGATCTGTTGTTCCTCAGGGCGAAGTTTTGGAGCAGATTGATGGTGTCCAACCCTGACTCTGGTCAGCGAACCTCTGTTCCTACTTACATTTCTTCCCTTCTCCCCCACGTCCTCTGGGCATTAATTCCTATGACATGTGTCCTTTCCTTCATTATTCATACTTCCCTACTGTCCTAAACTCAATCAGTGCCTCCCATCTTCTTCTCTTCTTAAATGGAGGGGCCTTCCATCTCTTCTTTCCTTGGTCCCTGCATTCTTCCTCTTCCCTCTCTCTGTTGAGCCATGTCTCCCTCCTACTTTCCTCTGCCTAGACAGATTAATAGACTTCCTGTCCTACAGAGAACCCTACAAAGACTTGTCCCTCCCTAGACAACACTGAACAAAGCACTCTGTTTCTCACTTTTGCTATCCCTCGCTCACACCCAGTGGCCTGTGCTTCCTCTGGGCAAACTGTACAATACTTTTGCTGTCATTTCCCTCTGTTAACATATGTCACTGTTTCCAAATCTATCGGATGTCATTCGGTTGTAAAAAGTGGTTAAGTTTGGCCTCATCAAATATAATAGGAAGCTATCTGTTCAGAGTAACAGTAAAGAGAAACATACATGTTCCACCTTCCATGATGTGGCAGCCACAGGTTTTTTTAAATTATTGAACACTTAAACCATCAAAATATGTGGTTCACTCAACTGCCAGGCCACAGTATTTCTTCCTTGTCCAGCTCCTCGTCACGCGATTCACATCCATCAAGCCGGGTCTTCAGTGTAGTTCAGGATGCAGAGGGGTCCATATTGTTTGTTGTGAATGTCTTGCCTGTGGTGACTAACGAGTAAGCCAACACTCCCCCCAGGTGTGTGGTTAACACTGATTGGACTACCACCTGCTTGGCCACGCCCCTGTTCAAAAAGGCTTATCGGCTCAATTCCAAGCCCTGCACACTACCCCTCCGTTTGCGTGTTCGTGCAGAGGGTCTGCCACATTAAGTGCCGCTGTATTCACACCCTCCACCTGAAAGAAAGGAGCACCATTCAGCTGCGATTGAGACTACAGACGGAGTTCACTCATCACGGAGTGGGAGTGTGTACGGTGTGTTTTGGAATTGAGCCATCCAGCAGTGTGTTCAAACTTAAGCAAAGGGAAATTTAAGGAGTAATATTTTCTTTATACCGTGTGTAAAGCTCTTTGATTCGCCTTTGAAATTGATACATGTATAAACCCTGCTTTGCCTTGGGCATGATAGGACACATTTGTGTGTTTTTTTGTCATTTCATGCAAGAACTCCTCTAATGACATATTTACATATATACACATAACAGTATTATAATTTTCTCTGAAAGCAGCTAGTAATTCTGTGGGTTTTATGGAATAATTGCTAGTCTTCTGTGAAGGATAAACACCAAGCTAGCTCTATGGAAGTCACCTGAAAATCTCCCTAAGCCCCTTGGACTTTTGGTACAAATAACATGGAAATACCATAAACTATGCAGACTGAACTGTAAAAAAGTGAAAGAGGAGAAACAGGTGACCGTAGAGACAGCAGAGGGTAGGGGATGTTAAGACAAATACCACTGGTCAGGAAGGTGAGTGATGAAGAAAAATAGGAAGAGACGGTCGGTGGAAGAGCAGGGTCACAGCTGGGTCAAGTCTGTCTGCTGTCCCCACAGGCTTACGTGACTTACCACCGCTGCAAGTTAAGTAAAGTTCAAGGTTGGATTGGCTTGTGTTTTAATATAGAGGTAAAATGGAGCTCTATGTCAGCATGTGGGTTTAAAAAATAGCTTGACTGTAAATGATGACGTTAAGACTTCTAGTGGCAAGTCAAGTATGCATGTTTCTAATGCTATGATGCTGCCTTTAACAAAATAACTGACGGTCAGTAAAGCTTAATATAACATCAGTTGCCTTGGGGCTATGTAGTTGTGTGTTTGTAAAATGAACAAAATGCTTTTAAAGATCCTATATAACATATAACATCAGTGTTAGAATTCTTCAAGATCAAAACAGAAACATATTTGAGTTTTATTGTGGTACTGTATGTTGGCTGTTTGCTAATTGCAACCTGCCGCCCATATTTCTTGCAAAGAAAAGAGTAAATTAGTATTGTCTGTGAACAATCTCTGGAAAAAATGTAATTAAATTGCCTCAACCTGAAGTATTGCCTCCTCCTTTTTGTGAGAAAAGGATGTGTGCTCTACTCATTGTCAAACACCATAAGTGAGTTCAAATGTATAATGAATTGGAATAGAAGTCAATGTTTGTCTAACATATAAAGGTCAGCATACATACTCTGTCTGCAGTGAGAATATCAAATTAGTGCAACTTACTTTTAGGTTGCTTAAGGGGTAAACTCCTTCATTGTTTATTTTGATTCCCTGGATGAATTCACATAACAAAATGTATGTACTCACCTGTGAAAAGAATTGTAGAAAATGCAATATTAATATCTGCTGTAGGCTATTGCTGCCTTTTTGTCTGTTATTTCTCTTATAAATAAAATGTGTGTATTTGTGTTTCCAACCCAAGCATGGGGATGCAAGCCTGTGATAGGAGCTGAATAATGGACGATGACAGACTTTCTAATACACATTGGGAGATAAGAATGAATAGATGTCAAGATTTTTGTGAATGTGGTTAATACGATTATACAGATTATATTCATGTTTTATTCATAAATCTAATTGTGTGTGTGTTTGTGTGTGTATGAACAGATGTGAACTGGTCATAGTGTTGACCAAAAAAATTACCAGAATCCTAAACAAAAGAGAAAATTACGTTTGCATAACTTTGCATTCAGATTCACATTTTTATAATTAACAGGCCGCCTGTGACAACATCGATTAACAATAGCAGTTAATTTTCTTGGCAGGCACTCTGAGTCTGAGCAGCGTCATCACTTGTGAGTGTTGGTCACTGAAGTTAGCGTAGCAAGACAAATGAAATCTAAATTACAATACAGTTTAGCCTGTATCTCGGCCTTGATATACTCGTCTTCTCCCAAATATTTGCCGAGCGATTACACACAAATATCTTGGTGGCATCCACACTTGGCGAGTAAGTGAAAGTCCTGTTTAGGTATAGCTGAGTCAATAGTGAATTTCGAACAGCTTCACAACAACTGCAAAGGATCGTTACCAGCCAATAGCTGAGGTTCTTAAACGCTCACACAGGGGTTGATCTAGTGTCATAAAAGACCCAGAACTCTCCCATAGAACAGCAGAGATACTGTTTAATGATCTCTTGTCAAAAGTAGAAAAATGGTAGTGTCAGTGAGATAATTTATTAGTGGAAGGTTTACAAAAACAAAAACACTTTTCCAAAGGTTTGATAAGAAATAAATCATATCTAGACTTGACGTGACAAGATTGTTATTCAATTGCAGTACAAATAAAACTAATTTAGCCATGTAGTGGCTGTCTTCTTCAGCTCAGGCTTTACACAGCCACAGCAACCTCAGAAAAACAGACTGTGTTCCCTGTGAGGAAAACCCATGGCGGGTGGTGCAGCAGATCACCCGCTGCTGCTCGTTAAGCTTATTGCTCTGAGTGCACGGTAATGACTGAGGGCAACTCAGCGAGTGCATCAACATGTTGATCGGCTCCTCTCAGCTGTTAAGACATATGTTCGGGAGATTTAAGTGATGAGAAGTGAGGGGGACAAAAAAAGGTTTTGAAAAGTGAATGGCACATGTTCCATCTATCCTCATTGGAAACAAAGAGGGGCAGGTATTTGAGTCGATAACCTCGAGATAATTTAGCATTTCAGCACTTCTAGGTCACTTGTCCAGAATGTTTTTGGTTGGCTATCTAAAAGAGTGGTTTGTTTTCGTCACGTTGTGTTCAATGACATGAACGTAAACACACTTATGATTGTCCAAAGCTTCTATGTGTCCTAAAAACAGAACTTGCTCACAAAAAGAGGCAAACAAACATCACCACTCTGAACATTAGCCGCCCTTAGCTTAGCGATGGTGACGAGAAGTAATGCTACTGTGATGTTGTTTTATAGCATTTCATTAGCTTCTTACTTCTGGCAAGTGCATTTAAATGATCATATAGTTGGTGTTAATATGTAAAGATTGTACTTCCTTTCCAGCCTAACTGTTATGTCCTCTTAAGAATGGTCTAGTAACCACCCAACAGGGAAACTAGGTTTCTTTTTGGAAGTCCTCCTCAGTTCATAGATCAATAAGTTAGATTACAACATGGAGTCCTTCCTGCAGCAGTCATGCACAATGGTGCAAAGTTTTTAGATAATAGAATATATCAACGAGGATAAAGTAATAGCAGGACAAGTGTAGGGCCATCTGAGAAAATAATTTACAGGTGCACATTTTTTGCATTTAGTATGGACTTATTGTTGTGTATCCAGTCATGAAATAGCATCGGCAGTACAGCTGCTTTACCCATCTGCTTCACTGGGCTTGTTGTTATGCACGCGCGCACACACACACACACACACACACACACACACACACACACACACACACACACACACACACACACACACACACACACACACACACACACAGACACACACACACACACACACACACACACACACACAGGTATTCAAGTTGACTGTGTATTGCACATGAATGCATATGCTATTGCTCTCAATTTCAATGAGGCTTTGGATATTCATTGAACACAAAGTAATATTGCGTCTTGCATGTTTCATATCTTCTTGCTTTTATTACAAACACGCGCATACACACACACACACACACACACACACACACACACACACACACACACACACACACACACACACACACACACACACACCTACACTGTGTCTCTGTTTTAATATGCATTAATGTACTGTATATAATTGCAGACAGGTAAAGAATCAACACAGCTAATCAAAGACTGATGATGCAGTAACACACACGCATGTGCACAGACCAGAAAACTCACAACACACACACACACACACACACACACACACACACACACACACACACACACACACACACACACACACACACACACACACACACACACACACACACACAAAATACTGCACTCAAGCCCTCCTGAATGAATAACCAAATGTTACACAAGCTTCAGAAGCTCTTCACAATTCACCTTTACATCAAACACGCAATTCAACCACAAATACTGCATAAATATATATATATATATATATATTTGTTTCACCTTGAGTAATTCTCATTATTGGCATGCACACACACAAAAAAAACTCGACAACTAATGATTGAATTCAAAGAAGGAGCGTCTGCCCATGGCTGAAAAGATAATGGTATTCTCTTAATTTCTTCTCCCTCCATTTCTCTCTAACACTTGCTTTTCCATCTTCTCTTCTTCTATCTCTCCACCTTCCTCCACTTTTATCATCTGTTTCTATCACTCTTATAAGTATTGATCCATCCTGCAAACCCTTTCTCTTTACTCTCACTCTCTCCTGATCCAATCTCGGCACTGGCAGCATGATGATAGCTTTGTTTACAAGACGACTTGAGGGCAATGAGGACGGACACTCTTTATGAGACAAGCCCCAGAGTCCCTGCTTTTTTTTTAAATAAAGCTTTATTTTTATATAGCAACTTTTCATACATGACATGCAGCTCGAAGTGCTTTACGGTCCGTCCACATGGTTCCGTTGCGTTGACGCTTGCTGCACCTTGCCTTTCACTTTGAATGGGGTGACGTCAAGCGTTGCCGAACAGCATCGTGGTTCCGTTGCTTCGCTTTGGCTGAGTTGCTGAAAAAAGTTCAACTTTTCAAGCGTCGACGGAGCGCCAGTCAATCAAATCCCGCGTATGCAAATATGCCAGTGCAAGCACTAGCCAATCAAACCGCGTGTATGTGTGTCCGGGGCGGGAGATGAATGTGATTGGTTGTTGGTCGCGTTAACCCCAAGTGCCAGACACGCCCATCGGCAAATGTCAATGCAACGGAACCGTGTGTACACTGCGTTACAGAAAGGCATACATATTTCAGTTTTAATCTCTTATTATTTCTTTATTTTCTCTCTCCTCTGTTTCCCTTTTGTCTCAATTTCACTTGGCTCTATTTGGCGCAAATTGCAACACTTCATTGCCAAAGCAGGACAATGAGTGTACCCCTCCCCTCCTCCTTTTCTTCCTCAACAACTCAATTTTCATTTTCATTTTCAATTATGCTCAGCATGAATAGTTAGTAGGCTAGCCATTTTTGCCCAGCCATTAGATGATGAACAATAACAGCTATTGTTTAACCTTTACCAAGGACACCCTCATGGAACTATGGTGATGATGGAAAGATGTGCTGCGTCCAATATTGATACTACAAGATAATAGGTTCTGAATGTACAGTGCAATATGAGCTTCATTAAAAAACAAATCCCTACAAATTCACCATTTCATTTTGGAAATACAATTTTGTATGGAATCATAACATTACGGAAGTTTTTCTTAGTTTTTCAAAGTACGAAGCTAAATATTTGAGAACATTTGATTTGTTTTCTAATTGTTTTTTAGACCTGTACCAATAACATCAATTATGAACTATCTTTCAAATGTTTCCTTAAAGTTTCTGCTCTCAATGTAAGGATTTAAATCCGAACCACTGGCCTTATAATAATAGTAGATATAATAGTAGTATTTAAAAAAACATAGTAAATAATGGGACATTATTGATTAAAGGGGCCCTTTTATGCTCATTTTCAGGTTTCATATTTGTATTTATGCCTTTACTGTTGAAAAGCTCTTTATTTGTATCATACTTCCTGTTCCAGCACCTCTTTTTCACCCTATGTCTGAAACCATATGCTCTGATTTGTTGGCTGGCCTGCTCTGTTGTGATTGGTCAACTGCTTAGAGATGTCCTGCTCCTTAGCCTATCACAAACAATGTGTTGGAGAGCAGGCCAATAGAAGGGCGAGTGTTACGTAGTGATGGAGCTTTGGATTTTAGCCTTAGTGGACAATTTACATGCACAAAAACCTATAGAACACACTACGCGAAAGGGAAACCCCAAAAAGCTCCTTTAAAATAAATGTAACACTATCCTAATTGGCAGTTTTGGACTGCAACAAAGTGTGGGTCTCTATTTCATAGAGCATTGCTCAAAAAGTCATTTAATTGTAGTAGTGAAAGATGAAAACACACTATAATTAAGCTATTCATATGAGATGTGATGCTGTAAGTCAAATGACTTATAGAAATCATCTCCTCTCTCTTTTTCCCTGAGCCCTGCAAGTCATGTTGTGAATTAAATTACCTCTCACTCGGCTGGCCACTGCTTTAATTCCTTCATTTAAATATTTTATTTAAACATTACAGCTTACACAAACTATGCATAGCAATATGTCTCTGCTCCGTGTCTATCTCAACCACATATGCATCCTCAAACATGAACTTGCAATGATATATCCAATATTTGTACACTGATATAATCGCACAAAACAAACATATGAGGATATTAAATCCAGGTCTTCTGCACAATTAAACCCTGTGTATATACAAACACAAGTTACGTCATGGTTGCATATGGAAGTTACTGCCTTTTACTTCAGCAGAAGAGATACTTAACTCTTCGGCTGGATCTGAGGGTGTTTGTCTATAAGACCGAACCCCCCCCGCACCCCCGCATTGCCATCTTGCAGCCCCAGGTTGTGTTTCTGCTGTGTCATATTCAATGTCTTTGGATGCCTTCTCCCTCTGAAGCCTCTAAGGCCTTTTCAGGCAGGGCTGCCAGTGGGTGTTACACTCAACAGTTGTGTGTTCAAAGTCCTCAGATTCTGCATTTTCTTTCTCTTCAGCTGGCCTTTGAAATGTTCCCTTCGCACTCATGATGACGGCTGACATTATGTAGATGGCTAGACGGAATCCAAAAAGGCAGCCAATCCTGATGGCATGGCCGAGTCAGCGCAGCTGGTGCTGGGTGATTGGCCCTACGGTGAGGGTTTTTATCACTTCTTTGGAACTATGCACCCTTTTATAAGATAAAAATAACTCTGAGGACAGAATGAGGGCATATGTAGGCAGGTTTCATGTCTTTACCTGAAAACAATTTGAATACAAAGGTAGTCCTGTCATATTGTTATATCATTATGTAAGTAAGAAGTAATAGCTAAGCCTTGTTTTTAAGTGACAGCCAGTCACGGTTAAGCTAGTTTTAACTACATTATACACTGTTGGTAAGTTGGGTGGTAAAGGAAAACAATACTCCACAAGAATTTAGCCATTATTATAATTTCAAAAGTACTGCAGCACCACCGCTCAATGATTCAACCTCTTTCAGGGGAACACCCCTAGAAAACAAATCTCATTCTCCCATGGAGCAGGTATATTTAAATAAAGATGGGGGAGGCTTTAATTCCTCAATGAAGACAGGCATGGTCAGTGGAGGAATCATTTTAGATCCAGGTGAGGGACAGTTCCAAGAGACAAGGACAGATTGACTCAAGGTCCCTCTGTGTAATGGGGCCAGTCATCAGGAGTCCTAGAGTTTGGCAGTTTGTAGTGTTTGCATTATCAGGATGGCATAGTAAGTGGTACATTTCTCAAATGAAGGTTGAGTTTCAATCCCTTATTGGCAAATATCCACCCTGTTTGGTTGTCCTAGTTGCAGTTCCTGTCGCTGCTGCAACAGTTGATTCAGTCTGAAGTCCTCTGCAATGATGCGGCATTGCTCAGTGCCCTTGGCTAATTTATCGATCCTTGTCTGCCAATTGTAAATCATACCGAGTAGAAACTGTGCCCTCTGCTTGTGTCTCAACTGGGTTCTGTTTTTCTGACCCTGAGTGTGTTTCCCTGGCCTGAACACCTGTGGCTCATCCCCAGATCAGCCCTCAGGACCTGTTTCCTTCCTCCCCAGCTGCCCCCTATAACTTAATGAGTGTTTGTGGACTTGTATAGCCTGTTTTCCTCTGTCATTGTTTCTTCTTAATCTCCCCTGAGGTCTTGAAACCTGCCTTGCTTGTTTATGTGCAGCTCATATCGGTTCCCTGTTTTTGCCTTCATTTTCCTTTGGTCATGTTAATCAGCAGGATATCTCAAAGTAAAATCCCCTTATCTTTACTATCTTGGTGTCTTCATTTGTGTTCAAGTACATGTGTTGTTTATTTTTGTGTTTTCCTCGATGGACTTTTCAAGAGATTCTCCGAATGACGGTCGCATTAATCAACACGTTAACGGAAATTGAAACAAAACCAAACGCAAAATAAACTTATAGTAAGAAAATATCATAGTTTAGCTTTTAGTAAGTATTACTGTGTTGCCATTTGAGTTACGGATGCACATATTCAAAATATTCCACCTGACTTTTGGTTTCACAAAGGTCATTAAAACCAGTCTTCTTTTGCCTTGCATTCTGGAAGATCTTTCGAATAACAAAGGGAAGGATTTTTGCTTCACAAAGCAAAAGGGGTTTTTTGATTAGCTTTATTAAGTATAGGGATCAAAAGTCTGTGTTTTTGATGATAGCAGCTCTAATCTCTTGAACTGCGACCACAATACACATCATTTCCAATCACGAGAAAATACACCGACTCTACTTAAGTGTATCATCTCTCATTCCACCTCCCTTTTATCATCAATTTGCTGCCATGCTGTATCCTACGGGAAGACTTAACTGATATCTGCCTCCATCCCATTTCCTGCTGTGTGCCACCCTTTCACTTTACCACAAAAGTGTTTCATTGTCTCTGTCCTGCTGATTTTGTTGTTTTCTGTTTTATAGCTGTTTCTTTGTTGTTGTTGGTCCCTTCCCGTTGGTCTCGGCCTGACACCTCGAAGGCTCTAGCTGTTGCATCTCGAGAGTGTTAAACAAAGTTTCCTAACAAAGATAAATCCCATGTTCTCTATCTTTTTTTGTAGACCAACAGATGGCTTCCAGGAATCCTTCAATGCAGGAGAATGTAAATCAGAGACATCTTTCATATGCTACTTAAAAAGACCAACAAGATAAAAGATAGCACCCTTGAGGCTTTGAACCATATACACAGAAATACACACCATCAGGTTTATCCAATTTTAATTTAGCTTGCTAACTTTCCATCATCCAGTCAATCCCTTTTGAATGGGTTCATCAAGCCATGTATCTATGACATTTTTCTATGACCTTGACATAAATCCTTCCTCCCCAATTTCTACACCAACCACCCCTTCAACCCCTTCCATTGTATTACCAGGTTTCAAAGCATTCCTTCCCATACCATCACATTACTGATTTCGCTTCAACAGAACCTGCATCGGCGTGTTACAACTGACTGATTCTAACAATAAAAAGCACCCTCAACAAACCACATCTGTCTGGAAAATGTTATTCATCCTTGACTTTACAAGGCCGAAATATGGGCTCAATTACCATATCATCTGTTGGGGATGTTTTCTTGCTTCTCTGTATGTTTTCTTTGTTTATATGCTTGTTAGTGTACCGCACGACTATGTTACGACTGATTTCATCGCCTCTGATCTTGTGTTTTATTGCAGCAGAAGGAGTACAAAATGTCTGTGTTGCCGCTGCTCTGTGTTCGCGCACACATTTTTGTACGTCCAGGTTCCCAGGTCAGCCTAACTTCTGTTAATGAGATCAAAGTTTAACGGCGCTAACCCAACACACATGCTCAGGAATCCTTTGTTACCGAAAAAACAGTCAAAACTCAGGCGTCTATCATCTCTACATCACCCCATCTTCCCACCTCTCCATCCATCACACAGGTCCATCTGTCTCTCATCACCACTGTAATTTTCATCCCTCGCTCCCTTCCTTCTTCCGTCTCACCCTTCGCTCCATCTGTCTCTCATTATCTGCTACTTTTGTCACCCTTGTCCTCTCAATCCAACACCTCCCTTTATTTTCTCAAATGTTCCTAGCCCCCAGTGTTTTCTGTCTCTTTTTTTCAACTCCCTCTGTCCTCTGTTGTGTCTTTATTCCCTTCTTCTCCACACCCCCTCACTTCTGTCGCTCTCTTCTCATCAATCACCTCTAAGCTCTTCACTCTCTTTCCACTCTTTTATTAACCACCTTTACTCTTCTGTCCTTGACTCCCACAATACCCTTCTGTCTCATCGTTTAGTTTTCACCCTTGCCCTCTCATCAGCTGCCATGAGTCACCTCTCTTGTATGCTCCATAACCATCCTTTCATACCCTTGGACTTATTGCTGATGCATTTGATCTTTGTGAAGTGCACCCCGTTCAACTCCAGTCCTTTGCAGAGGGCAAAATAGTTGACACCCAACCCCTTTCAAAGCCAGGTACCTGAAAAATTATGCAAAATTAGGAGTCATGTCTTTAAAAAGGCTTCTTTACAAGGTCGTCTAATCAGGTCAGAGTGCTGGTTCCTCATGTGGCACAGACAGCGGTTATTGCCAACAGAAAGACAAAGCTAAACAGCTATATTTTCTTAATTACTATCAATGCTATATATTTACAGTCTTTAATAACATACTGTATCACCCTGATATTATGTATTTTCAATCCTATCATTATAAAGTGCTCACCTTTTTAATAAGGCTATTAAAACATTCATCTTTTACTTCAGCTGGACGTCTAATCGTATTTTTCAAGTACTGTACTTGATTACAAATTTGAGGTACTTGTACTTTAGTTGTTTCTTTCTTTGCATGTATTTACTTCTTCTTAACTTCATCCAAAGGGAAAAGTCATAGTTTTTACAGCTCAAGTTACTTTAGGAGTTAGATTCCTTCTAACAAAAGATATGAAGAACTTTGGAAATTAAATATGTTGTTGTATTTAAACTAGTCAACAAAATGTTTAAAGCGTGGGCCGACAGACTTTCTTATAGTGCATACGTTTATAGCGTAGTATTTATACTTTTACTTAAGTGAAGGATCTGAATACTTCTTCCACCATGGTAGATATGTTCAATATTTAAAGTCTCCTTTCTGCAGCACCATCACCAATCGATGTGATGCTATTAATTCAGTCCAGTTGCATTACATAAAACAATATTGCAGCTGGACTGAGTTAACTCGGTGCAACCCATTCTGTTGCAGAGCATTATATCCCAACAAAGGCTGCCTCCTGCTGATGAATTAAAGTGGTCATAAAAAGTAAGGTAGGAGGCAAAATATACGACATAGGTAAGGCATTTCAATACATCTCTGAGTAAGTACGCAAATCAAAATGACAGAAAGTACAAGAGTGAAGGGGAGAGGAGGTGATTTTGCATGGAAAATGAGAGACAGAGGGGAAAGATGGATGAAGAAATTGTGAGGAAGAGGGTAGGAAAGCGACAGACATACATATGCATATAGAGCAATGGAGAGAGGAGTTCTTCTCATCACTGTATAACTCCCTGGGATCTCCTCAAAATATATCAGGGTGGTTTATCTTGCCAACAATGCACTTACTGCGCTGTTCATAAACAATGATTTTATGGCTTCTCACCAGATTAACTTACTTAGCTGGAGAAGCTGATGGAGTGAAATGCACACTTGGAAGAATGTTTAGTGTGTATGAAAAGAGGGAAGGGAAAGATGAAGACAGAGGGAGGAGAAAAAGCAAGGGACGCACGGGGAAACGAACAGGAGAACGGAGGGAGAAGGAAGTCAAATGGGAAAGAGTTTGGAAAATAGTTTTTGTACAATTTTAGTTATGCAACATTGGTAATGGAAGCAACTGCTAGGGTTGCGCATTACACTGAAATGAAAGTGATAAAAGACCCTAGTCAAAGCAATTTCACCAAAATGCTAATGAAATTCCAATATCATAGCTTCTCACATTTATAATATCTAAAGTATTTCAAATTTGATTCCTAATTGAGTTAGAGACATTAAGCTAATATCTGTAATAGCCATTTTAAAGGGCCCCTATTGTGCTTTTTCCCATAGTCTGTTATATAGGGTTGTGTGCATATACATGGTTTGCAAAGGCTAAAATACCAAAGTTCCCTCCAGGTGGAAGGCTATCTTCCTTGGCTCTTTAAGATCCAACAGGCTGAATATTCACACACTAAAGAAACCCATTGAAAAAAGATAAGTATGCCAACCTTTTAAGGACATGGCATGCATGCTGTAGTTAAAAAAAAACAGGCTTCCTTCATGGGTTCACAGGTTTTGGTAGCCCCATACATAACTGCTTCATTGCCTGTCAGAAAATGTTGAACGTGGGAGAAAAACAAACTGACGTAGACGAGAAAATATCTTTTAACCAGAAGCAGATTCCTCATAAAATCCTGTTTTCACCTTGGCCCGACCGCACCGGCCATATCCCCGTCTCTTACAGTGAAATTGACTCTCTCTGGTCCACAGGCACACACTCACTGTAAAACTTGAGTGCTGTGCGGGGGAAGTGGTGGGAAACATGCGACTTTTGACCCGCTGGTCAGGGTCACAGCCAGGCCAGCGGAGACCTCAGAGAGAAGGAACGTGGTGAAGACGATCAGATGTGACAGCCCGCTTCCTCCCCCAGACAGGAAGTCAGGTGGATAAGTCCTCAAAGCGGCCGGCGATTGTTAGACCCACATTATCACCTGCCGTTAAAAGCACAGTAGGAGCTGGACAAGATTAGCAAGCTTCACAGGAGCCATTAAGGGATCAGATTCCACATGAAACGAAAATAAGTACCTGTGTGTGGTTGTGTTTAGATGGCCAAGTTTTTGGTTAAAAGGCTTTATATGGGCCTTGTTTTTCCACTCCGTTACCTCAATCATTATTGCATTAGAGACGGGACTTTGGTTAAGAAGATGCCTCTTCATTTTGTTGATGAATGGCTGTATTTAAAATGATGGATGCATTAAGCCTTTGGGGCATTTACTCAACATTGGAAATTGTATTTAAAGGATGACTGGCCATCCCATACATTGACATACATTTTTTTATTTTAATATTTTGTGCTTTTTGCCTTGATAGAACAGCTGAGGCTTGCAGAGCACTGTGTAGTGTTTCAAATATGTTTGTTTACAAGCTTTTTGGAGTAATTTTTTTCGGCACAGATGCATTTATTATTCAGCATAAAGTGTGTGTTAAACACATTTCCCAGAAGTGACAGCATTGGTTTGATAAATGCAAAAAATGAGGCTGTGAAATTTAAAATAATGATAACAACTTTTGTTTCTGATACTTTCTATATTTAAATGTATTTATTTGAAGTTTGTTTGGATTCTTATAATTGAATTAGTCACACATGTAGTTTATGTAGTAATAAAGGGGGGTGCAGGATCTAAATTAGCTTAATTTGCTTAACTCCTTTCCCTTTTCCGATTGTATATACCTTGCAAGCCGCAGTGAGAAAGTCTGCAACCTCTAAGACTATTAAGCTCTGCCAGAGCAATACCATTGGTAATGGATGCACATCTGGCCTAAGGCTAAATCAACTTGGCCAATATACTCCTATCTGCTGTGGCAGACTGTGTAGAGAGTCTGCAGTACATGTTAGTGATTTAGTAGGCTATTTACAATGCTCCCACAGCCCCCCACCCCTCACATTGTAACTCAAAACTACATTACAGATTCTCCCGCCTGCTTATCTCAAGTCATAATGAAAGTTTGGATTTCCTCTATTTAGATGGACTATCATTTCTCTCCAGGAAAAACAACTTTTGTTAGCTCTAGGTGATGTTTTTTTTTAAAGAATGATGATACGGTGTTAAGCTGTATGATAAACGGGACAGCTTGCAGCCAACTGAATGTGGACGTACATATACACACATACACACAGAGAGCGAAGACCCTTATCTCTGTGCTTTACCTCAAAGTATGTACTTAACCTTAGTCCTGACCTTAGAAACACAATCTGTAAAACAACTACAAGCTCATTGTTCCACTACCACAGATTCAAGACAGGATTGTATATTTCATGATCCATTCTGTATGGGTACCTTATCAGAGTTGCTTTAGGACAGAGAAACAAATCCAGGATATGACTGTTGTTATGTGAATGTGAATGAAATCTTGCATGATGCATTACATTTGCAAAAATCATGCACATGAAAGAGGTTGGTTAATGTGAAACGAATAAGCATTAAACTAAAGCAGGGTCAGCAAAGAGCCATTTTGCCTCTTTTGCCACCAAATAATAAGGATACAAATACATTTTATAGATGGGTAAACACTATGTAATATGTTTTTGATTTATCCATGCTTAGTTTCTCAAGTCAATGGGTCTAAAAATGTAAGATTAGCCACCCCCAGAGAAAGGCACCACGACATAGATGTAAAGAATGCAACGCATCTATTAGCTGACAAAATATTTAAATTGTTTCAGAGTAAGCACCACTTCAAAGTCCAAGACACAATTTAAGGAAGTGGCTAAGAGGCCATCAAGTTCCCTACTTTACACCCCTGGCAACACCTAACTTTACAAGTGTGTAGGTCAGATCACAATAAAGGTGGCATTTGTAAATGGGCTTGGTCTAAGCAAGGTCGCCGGATGTAATTGTGGGAGGTCGATTGGTCGAAGAAGTTGCCTCTCAATCATTCTTGCATCTAAGTTGCAACAAACATGGCAAACTATTGCTAGCACAAGAAAGAAGAAGTTTTGGTAACATTATCTATTATTTTGTGATATTCGCTAGCTACTCCAGAATCCACTGAAATATTTGCCATTGCCCCCTGAGACTATATATTTATCAGTGCAACAGCCAAAGGGATTTAAGATTGGCCTAGCTTATTATTAATGGTGTAAGTCCTAACATCACACACCCATTGAATAGGTGAGGACTTGCTTAAATGTCCTCACTTTCCAAAAATGTCCTCATACTTCAAGATGGTCCTCACAAAGACAGTAGTACAACAATGCACACACCATCCAGACAGGTCGGGAGCCTATCATCATGTTCTGTGTGTTTATCTCCTCTCAGACGCAATTCAGGCATCACTAGCCTCAGGGGAGTTGATTTTGGAAGTGGAGCTCGTTATCACAGCCACACACGCCTACATGCACAAAAAAAATACCACTCGAACAGGAACACAAAAACATAAACAATATACCCCAGTGAGAAACCAATAGGCCAAAATGGCAAACACACACACACACACACACACACACACATACACACACACACACACACACACACACACACACACACACACACACACACACACACACACACAAGGAAACATGCCATGACAGAGAAAAGTACAATCCTTCAGGTGGATGGATATGCAGGACCACTTGCCAAATGGCCTCTCTGATACGGTGTGACTGTGGGATAACATGTGATATACACTCAATTTAACTTTTCATTAAACCTGAAACAGTTAAATCCCAAACTATTCAGGCAATGTCAAGGCAAGTCAAATCAGCCTTTGTGTCGCCTGAATGATACTTTTAGAGTTGAACAAATAATAGGAGGAGGAGTTTGTAAATGGGCTTGGTCTAAACAAGGGCGCCGGATGTAATTGTGGGAGGTCGATTGGTCGAACAAGTTGACTCTCATTCATTCTTGCGTCTAAGTCTAAGAGCTGTCTTCACACAGTCATTTTGTTCACTCGATGGTATGTTCATCATGGCAGCAATGGGGATTTAACAGATACAATTATTATTTAATAATTAACGGAACAAGTAATCTGTCTGCTGGTGGGAATTCAGGATTTCAGACGCAGGAAAGAACATTTATTTTGTAACTTTATTATCCCTAAAATAAGTCTTTGGGACCACTATACATGTGTATGCTTAAAGAATAAATACAGTAAAATTAAAATCTACAAGGTGCCAAATGAAGTTCTATGGAAAATATATAGGTTGACAATTACAGATATGCGCAGTGCACCAATCAAAAGGTCAAAAGGAAAGCACACTTACCAAGTGCACATTTTCCTCATGGTACCAAATATAACAATTGCGCAAGGGTCAACATAACTTTTCCTCTAGGTTACATTTCTTTGGACTTATAAAAATAAAGCGTCCGTAATGTGGTTTTTTAATCACATTATGTTTCCTTGGTGAACTTCTATATCACCCAGCCGAAAGGGTTTTCTAACCCCCAACTCTAAACACAATTCTGAAACATCAAAGAATCTTTCGCAACGACTTCCTGAGTTTGTGGCGAGTGAAGGAGACGGAGAGGAAGCAGGTAGATTTACACAACTACTTTTACTGGTGCAGACACAGGTGTGTGTGATTCAGTATAAAGCATTCCCGCCGAAGGCACACGCATACACACGTGCATGTGTTTAAAGCAGCATGCGACTAAAAAAAACTCCTCATACGGATGTGAATTTAAGTGCACATGCACACAGGCAGACATACCGAGATGCATTCGTAGGTTCGAACACTCAACCATTCACACATGCACACACAGTGTATCCACTGCAGACGTGCATGCCAAACAGACAGCTCATTCCCTCGTGCTTCTGAGAGAGTCCAAGAGAGTTAAGGCCAGTCTGAGATCTGTATCAGGGCATCTAAATCAGAAACAGGTGGAGGCATGCTGTCTCCTTCTCCCTCTGAAACAGACACATACATACACACACGCATATACATCCTCACATTCAGCGTGACATTATCTTGCAAATCTGTTAATTGTATTTAAGGAGAATTAGATTATCTCTGAACTCTGACCTGTACATAGATGTCCTTGTTTGCCAGACAGGATATTGCTCTGTAACCATTACATGGCCTTCAAGTCAGGCCAGGGTTAAGTGAGATACAGTGTTTCAAATTAGTCTCACTTATCTTTTTTTTTTCTACCATATTGTTTTAACCTAGTAAAGGGCTCCGCTCAAAATGTCCGATATCTTTTCAAGAATGTAAAATGTCTTGGAATGATTAGGAAAACCGGGAGATAATATGTTGAAAGATAATAAGCCTTATACATAACATGTCAGTCGGTTGTACAGCAGAGCCAGATAGAGAGGGGGAAAAAGTGGGAAAGAGTTACTGCATGTGTTAAGGGAATCACCTCAGTCATGAAGTCAGGTTGAGGCCGTAACTTTTTGCAGACGTGGGCCAGTGATGAGTTACTGCGCCAGGCTTAGCCCCGTCCCACTGGGAGATGCTCACATCTGAAACAAACATACCCTCGGACCTGAGAGAGCCATGAACCTGGCTCGAAGAAAATGTTCTTTCTCTCCATTTACTCCTCTATCCCTCGTTACACATCTGTTGGGGCACGGAAACTTGTTTTCCAAACTATTAAATTCATTGTAGTTAAGTCATGGTAGACAGTTAATCCTCAATGCAATTCATTAGAGTACCATTAAGTGAGGTCTACAAAACGGAAAAAGTAATGTTCGAGGTATGTTCATGGGGTTCAGTAACTTTCAAGTGCTTTGTTGTCAGTGAGCATCTGCTGCTTTTATGTTTGCCAGCTTTGTATCTGTACGTGGTGAGAAAGTAATGACAGCACATACTGCCCACTGTTGGCCTGGGGAGGGATAGGCCACAAATGTCCTTCAGACACAGACAAACCACTTCCAAAACTGTTGTTGTTGTTGTCACCTAATTTGCTATAACCGAATATGGCTGTATTGGTAATCCCCTAGACATTAATAACTGCTCTTTAATGAAATGTATTGATTAAAGCTAACTGTAATCATTCCAAAGTATTTCCATGTTTTTCTGCTTTTCTTGGTTTCCTTTGATGGTAAATACAATCACATTGGTTTTTGGATACTTGATTAGACTAAAGAACGCAAATGAAAATGTTGAACCCTGACTTTTTCCCCCTAAACCTTTAAAAAAAAGATGACTTGGTAACACTTTAACAAAGTAATTTATTTTCCATATTTGTAATACATTATTTTATTTTTAAAATGCAATGGTGTATCACAAATCATATCACTCATAAGTATTTTTATAATTTGTTATACATTAAAATGTCAGTACGTGATCAGTAATTATAATGACCTAGAAGTCTTTATAAAGTGCTTGAAAATGCTATGTTTCTTAATGTAAGTGTTATAATGTTATTATACAGTTATAAACACAGATTGCAATGCAATGTTAGTATATTCAAAATCAATTATAGACATTGACATCATAGAATGTGATTTTGTCAGATTAATATTAATCAGAACCATTATTGTTATTATTGTTATTATTATTATTATTGTTATTATTATTATTATTATTATTATTATTATTGTTATTATTATTATTATTATTATTATTAACGATAAAGCGATTTTCCTTCTCAACACTGCAGACAATCAAAGGAGCAATTTGGGATGAGGTGTGGAATTGAAACTGTGCTCCCCGGATCAACGCACACTAGTCCTCTGCGCCACAGCCTCCCCAAAAAATAAAATAACAGAAAAAACAAAAATGAACAAACAATGCACTGAGTTGCTCCAGGAAAATAAGTAAACAGATGTTAAAATACTAATGCGAATGTCACTACTGTAGTGGATTAACCCATTGCATTTAAAATAAATTCTTCAACATTTTTCCATACACACCTCTTTTGTCTTCCTTTGCCTCTAGTGTTGTCACGCAATTTAAAAGCACATACTGTATAAAGGAATTGGTTTCCAGTGGAAGAACCGGATGCTCCAGTCATTGAGAGCTCAGAATAATAAAGCTAAATAACATCTTCCATCTGAAATGTTTCCTTTCTATCCGTCTTCCTGCCAAAACTAATTTGAAAAAAGAGGATGAGAGTGAGTAAGATGAAAAGTCCTAAGTCTCTCTCCTCCCCATCACAATTTATTTTCCACTCTCCCATATATGTCTCTTTCCACCCCTCTATTTGAATCACACTTTCTATCCAGTCCTTTAAATAGCTTTCTTCTACACTATACGCTCTTATACACTTCCTATTTGGATTTGAAAAACAAGTTTAGCCACAGCTTTTTATCGCCATCTCAGTATTGCGGTGACTGACATGTCCCTCTGCAATGCTCTCCATCAGCCCTCCTTTTTCTCAACACTTGAAAATATTTCCACCTCTTATCAAAACTGCATACCGGTTCAAATCTAAATGCTAATGACATTTAAAGTCCTTGACCCCTCCTTTTCGTGATCTTCCTCACAGCTGAATTTTGTATGATGAAAGAAAAAGAAAATATGAGGCGGACTGAGTTTATTGCAGATAGGTTAAAGGCTACTGGGCCTCATTATGAAGATCCTACAGAGGAGGAATGGAGAAACAGACAAGTGACAGACAAATGGAGGGGGGGAAAAGCAGCAATCTTTGACATTAAAAATGCATATACTGTGCTATTAACCAGAGAGCTAGGGGCCATGCAGGCAAAAGGAGTGGGTGCTTGAATCTATGGTCTTCTATTTGTTTAATGATCTTTGTCATATTATATACCAAGTGTTAACCTTATGCGTGATTGGACAGCAGGTTAAAAAACCTTCTTCATATTTGAGTTTGCAGATATTAAGGGCTAAAGAGAGGAAGAATGGTGAATGATAGTAGACAACTCAAGTTATTGAAGTGTGCTTGTTTCTGTGTGTTCATGTGAAAGTGTGTGCTGCTCAAAGAGGCATTCAAAGTGTATTAGTGTCCAATAATGTGAGTAATAATGTGCGTCTGGGTGTGTGAGCGTAATTCTGTCAGGTATCGAGCTGAAACCTCTTTAAGCTGCTGACCTTCAAAAGCAGCTAAATGACAGGTAGGATCGCATCCGTTTGGTTTAATAATGAACCAGTTGACATTTGAAGATCGGTTCGGCAGCTGCATCACCATTAGGACTGAAAACTAACAGATAACACGCTCTCACTTTGGCTCTCACTTTTATCCACACCTATCTACAAGTTCAGACGGTAGAAGACAAGTCGCAAATCGCTTGAAAGTGGCAGTAGGCCGTGTGTGTCTGTCGTGCTAATGGTTGTTACAATTTGTTACAGTATTGATTGATAGATGGGACACTTCAGAATACAAGTAATTATGAAAAACAGTAAATAAAATGGTATAAAGTGCTTTCCTCAACACATTAGTCTGAGAGCAACCGAGTTTAGAAGTTTCGATTGGAGACATTTGGAGCTCCTCTCAATCCAATGACTGGAATGGTATGGAAATGTAATCGAATGCATTAGTTACTTCAGTCAACAAGACTCAAATAGATGCAATTTGAGGTTCAATTAACCTAGCCTGCATGTCTGACAATTGCGGTACGAAAACATACCCAAACACAACAATTTAAACTCCACAAAGAGTCTCAACGGCCGGCAGGTGGGTAGGGAACCCAGAACTCTCTTCCTGTAAGTAAAGTCATTAAATGAAGCCACATGGTCAAGACTATTTGCAAAAAAATATATAATGCAACATGAAGCTGTGACATCTCTTTCAAACCTGCTTGCATGTGGTGTGACATTGTAAATGGTTTATCATACCAAAAGTCCATGTCCACCACTTTACGCCTTGCAAAGGCAGAATTTGCTCATAAAAGAAGAAGACGACTTCCCGTTTATTGTCATTGTTCAATACTGCTTACAGGCAAGAGGAACTAGTAGTCAACTCCAGTGTGTTTCCTGTTTAAAACAAAAAGAGATCTGCTTGTGTACCAGATTTGAAAAACACCAACTCTGCCATGGCAGCTTTTTTTTAATTTGGCATACTTTATCAGCTGTGCATTTAGAAATAATTGGGACCTGATAAACTGAGAGAATATATGAGACTTCTAAGCCGCTTAGTCCTCTGGGAAATGTTTTGTGGGAATTATGAGCCGATTGCCCGGTGATGAAGGACTGCAGGCTGTATCGGACAAAGTACTCCCAACTGACAGTTAAAGTAAGGGTGATTCAAGATGTATGCAATGCTCAAGATATGCTTCACTTAAGTTTCTCAAAAATACTGTCTTTTCCCATGAATCAAACTTTGATGCGAGTAATGAGTTTATGAATAAGACTATCAAAGATAAGTCTTATCAATTCATGTGTCTTGACGTAGTGGGTACAAAGGGACTCGGTTTTATATAGAGCAGGGATGTGAAACTTTTCCATGCTTCCCTTTGTTTGGTCTGTTGAAATAACCTCCCAACAACTTATATCCTTTACATTTTTCTCGTTCCATCACTGGCTAGCGGTGTGGGGTTGACAAAGATGCAAGGGTTTCATTTATTTTTCGGACAGAAGCTACAGATCCTGACCAACGAGGTGAAGAGGCATTCCTCGAAAGCCTCAGGCAAGGACTTTAGAAGCAACAGAGAGAAACCCTTCTCTGGTTTAATATCCCATTCCTTCAGTGCTGTTTTCAAACACACAGAAAGAGTACGGCATAAGTTTGAGCGAAGGACAAAAGGAACAATTGTATTCCTCGAAGCCTTGAACAGTGCAATGTCTGACTGTCCCACCCCTTACGAATGCGACTTCTGTTACCGACAACTCTCTGAAGACGTTGATAATTTCACTGTTTCTGTGTGTGGCTGATGTTTTTGAATAGTTTCATTTTTGCAATGAGGTCCATTTGCATAGAAAAGGGTGGTTTGTACCAAATGTATGCAAAATAACTAACTAAATACATGCAAATAGCACAGGAGCACCAATATAATATTTTTATGACGGCTCACATAGCTCACATTTCACCTTTTGTGGGTGTTTTGAGAATCATACAAGTTATTTATGTCTTAATTGCGAAGGTTAACCGGTGGCAATAGCAGGGCAATCCTTGTGTGAACTGTCCCCTGTATGTTCTGTTTGCAATATAGATCTTAATGTGCTGCTGCTGCTACTATATATGCCACATTCATCAATGGATAAGGATATATAGAAAAAGAGAGTTTTTTTCTGATACAAGATGATTTGTACCATGAATTTATTGAATATATTATGTACTGTACTGAATATCTTAATTGTATTACTGGTAGAAAATGTCTCTTACTGATTGAATATGTAGTCAGGGGGCTTCGAGACTCTTGTCAGCAATAATTAAGAATAATTACAGTTCACAGAGCATAAAATGGTTCCATAATAACATTTGCAAGCTGACTTACATTAATAACATCTCTATAATGAAGTGTAATTTTTTGTATTGTGGAGATCAACAATAATATAAGCTTCAATACTGATATCCCACACTCCAGTCAGAGGTATAATTACACAATGTCATCCCACTCCGTCTGCCTGCAATATTAACAACTAGTTTTATTAAGCAAATGTTCTGAGATCATGACATGTAATGAATGTCATTGATTGATATTGAAATCAATTTGACTAATCGCTTCTTGGCACTTACACCATGCCGCCAGCATTCATCTCCGCATTATGTAATCAAAGAAAATTATGCAAATAGTTAAGGTAATCAGAAAGACAGGGGCTGTGAAAGTAACGTCTTGAAGATGCTTACATAATTATGCGGCTGTTGTTCTGTCAACAAATGTTTACTAATGGACGGGCGGCACATCACTATACAACTGGCCAACATTAAGAATCTGGAGGATAATAAAATCATTTGCCAAAATGTGTTGGTCTGATTAAAGGGGAAGTCCTTTAGCGAGTTTGTTCAGCGTGACGTGTGTGTGTAGCACAACAAACGTTTATATTTTGGAATTATAGGGTGGGGAAATCCTGTGAGACAGCAAATTAACTTGATTTATTTTCTTTAATGGGTTTAAATAGAGTGTGATTTCATGATGTTATTGCAGTTACCAACCATTGCCATACAACAGCTTTATTTTAGACGTATATTCTGCAAAAAACCCAAGATTGCATTTAGTTATGATTCCCTACAATCAATACTAATATATTCTTACAGTATAGCTATAGCATAGACAACACAGTAAACCAACCACTGTTACGTCGTCAGTGATCAGGTATAAATGTTAATCGTTAGCCGCGTTTTTTGTGGTTGTTTTTCTCTGATTAAGGATTTGTCCTTTGCTCTTGCTTTTAAAGCCTTTATTTCAAAAGATATCTTTAACTCAATGAGACGACCTTGTAAAATAAAGGTTGTATGGAATGTCCGGTGTTTGTGTAAGCTAATCCATGTTGCATGGGCACAAGTAAAATAATATTAGACTCCTGTATTGATGTAACATCCTATTAAAAAAATCTTAAATATTTGGAAGATGAGGGTTAGGCCTTGGGGGAAATAAAGAGCCTCCCATCATCCATGTAATATGAGACACACATAAGGGGTTATCGTGCTGTTGAAGTCAGGTTTATAGGTCGTTTTCTGAAGGCTGTTTGGATCAGTATATCATTTTGATTTGTGTTTCTTCTAAAAAGGTGGAAATCCCAAGTTTCTGTTCAGGCTGTAAGTAAAGCCTGCTTGGTGTCAATGTTGGTGTAAAGTGAACCGATGAAAAACAATTGAACAAAGAAAGCTGCTGGTTAAAATGAGGGTTAGGGTTGGTGATTGGCAAAACCACTTACCTTACAATGAGGCCAAAAACTTTGTCTGCATGGTAAAACAAAAGAGGTTTCTTTGATAATTCATACCTATCCTGTCTTTTCATAATGCATTTTGATTGTCTGACTTGACCGTGTCACTGTTGAAACATACACAAACTATTAGTAATATGTTTACATTCAAAGTTAAACCTTCTCTTCTTCTGTTGCCTTTCCACATAAGTGTATTTCTAAATCAATGCTTCTTTTATGATCACTGCAAATCTGTCTCCACCACGCTGCAGGGAGGGAACTAACCAAAGACTCCCATGTGTTCCTTATACACTCAAACATTTGGATGTCATAAGTCCTCCTTTGCATCAGTTTGAATGCACCATTAATTTACACTGAGATCTACAGTGGCTACAGATGGTTTTTACTGGGTTTTGGTCGATTATAAACATTTTGCTAGGGGAATAAAACATCTGCCAAGTCCTTTAGTTCCTTTGGTCTCTTTCTTTCATTCTTGAACTCATTCTAACCATGTTTGTACCGCACCAGTTATAAATTACACGGATAATTATCTACTATCAGGAAACTCCCACCAACAGTAAGACCATGGTGTTTGTGAGTGTATCCATCTGTTTTTGTGTGGTTACTTGAGTGTGTGTGATGCTCTGTCAATGGAAACTACCCATGATAATCCCTGCTGTCAGATTAAAGATAGTGAGGCAAACCAGAGATAGTTTAGTATTACATCATAACATCATAGGGGGTTCCTAAATGTCGAGCAGAAGAGAAACAAAGTAGGAAACGCCAAAGAAGAAGTACTGGGAGAAGATAACAAATGAAAAGTTTTCCGTTGTTTTTAAGTCACTTTTTTGAAATATCTGTGTCAAAGGTGATTTATAAATCATGCAGCATTGTTAATCCAGATAGCATGACTGAATGATATTCCAGTTTGGACTTCAAAACATTGCCAAGGTGTGACGTTATTGAGTTTTGGTTTTGGGGTAATTATTACTCAGTTTGAAGGGTGTGTTTTTAACTCAAACAGACCGTTAAGTGTGGTAGGTCCATGTGTTTTATTGGTATATGACTCATTAAAAGAAATGAGCTTTGCGGTTGAGTCCAGCCATAATGGTTTCCATTTGCAATTTTAACAGATTTCTATTCAGATTTTTAAAAGAGTGGTTAAGTAGAGTTTAACACATAGTAACGTGTTCCAAGAGAATTTCCATACTGCCGCCAGACTACGGCCAGAAACTCAAATGAGATATTCTTTATATCTTGGGTCATACAAACACACACAGAGTTGAAGTATACGCAGTATTACAGCAAATAATAAAAAACATATTTACAATGATTCAAAACTATTACTAGTTCTTATTCTTATTATGTTAAGGTTTGTCATGCTGTCCAGATGCTCCGAAGCACGCACACAAGCATCTAGTTATAAATGGATCTAAAAACTTAACTCAAATGCAAAACGGTTTAGCTAAATTCAATTAATGGTTTCAATGTTAATGTTGCATCGGGCCGCTGTGCTTCAGGAGGTAATACATGTTGTTATCTAATTGAAAGATTTGATGTTCGATCCCTAGCCTTCATCTTGAAGTGTCCTTTCATTAAAAGACCTTCTGATATTGCTTCCAAAGGATAGTATTTTGTTGTCTGACATCTTGCCTTTTCTTTCACATCTTAGCCATACTACAAACATGTAACTTTTTGAGTAAATCCTATTATTACTTAGATACATTTTGGACCAAATTAATAAACAAATTAAAAAACATCCCCTGTAAAATAAAAAAATCACTACTCTTAAATATAAATAGGGCAAATATGCAAAATGGTGTCAACAGGTATTCTTTAAAATAGGCAAATCACAGTAGAAGGTTTCAAGGTTTCAAGAAAGAATCACAGGTGTAAATACTGAATTTAAGGATGACAGATTTCAGTTTTTTTGTGTGTGCTCAAAGTCAGTGACTGACAGAGCCATTGTTAGTGTGATTAGTAACACCTGTGCCACCTCTCCTTCAGGCTCTGCACACCTGATTGTCGTTCACTCGTCCGACCCGTGACCTGCTGCTCACCTCACCAACTGCACCTCCTTACCTCGTTAGGCCCTGAAGAGTGTACTTACTAGTTGGAGTGTGAGGTTTTTTCCCTCTGTTTGATACCTTCTGAACACATGAGACTTTCTTTATTTACAAAATGTCAGCCTAAGAACTCAGATTTATCTCTGTCTCTAATTTGTGCATTCTTTCGTGGTACATGTTTTGGTTGGTCCCCACCATGAAGATGTTGCAGTTAAAAAAAAAGAGGGAAAGATGGAATGAGTGAAAGGAGATGGAAATCAACTACATACTGAGGAACAAAAGAAATGGAAGGTGAGACAATAAAAAGTTCAATGCCAAAAACAAGAATAAGATGTATACAAAGAGCTCCATGGGGGCTCCACAGGCAATTATAGGGTCCTAACTTTCCTCTTGCCCAACCCTTATTTGCATATTCATTCTTCCTCCTCCCATTGGACCTCCCATTGGACCTTGTGGCATAGAAACATAAAAACCAGTTTCATGTCATCATCAAGTGGTCAAATGCTCTCGCTTAGACCTGTCTCTCTCTTGTCTGGAGTCTCTATTGTCTCTTTGTCTATCATTGTATTCACTTGCTTAATGCATTACTCAAGCGCCAGAAAATATAATTATTCCTCCCTACAAAAACTGTTTTCTCTGGGTCATTTCTCTACCTTTTTTAATTCCATCTGGGTGGAAGTGACATGGGATAATTGGTTAGGAAATCTTATCGGATCAAACTATTTATCTGGTTCCTCACATTCATGTCCACACACATTTCATGCCTGGCAACACACACAAAGATGCAAATGTGTTTATACAGATGGGCATCAAATTAAAGGGAAAATCTAAATAATTAACTACATGTGGAAACATAATGCATGCGTATATTTACACAGAGCAGTTTGGATGAAAAATGAGAGTATGCTATTATGGGAATCATTTATTATGGAATTCAGTTTCGACAGATCTTCAACCAATTATTCACCAATTGAAGATGTTTTACGCGTTTGACATCCAATCATCAAAACGTTAAGTTAGTTGTGATTTTCAATAGTCACTTTAATGATGTGTACAAACTTATACTCATCATTATTGCCATGACAACAATGAGGATTTAAGAAACACTTTTCATAGTTTTGGCAGCACAATCGCTTGTCAGAGCCAGTGTTACCATAGAGTTCAGTAAGACACAACGACTGAGAGAAAGTGGGACAGCTAACTGGTTTGGTACTTGGGAGACGCATGTGTTCCGTATAAAACTCAAAATCCACATCTGAAACGCTTTGCAACAAGTGGAGGTTATTTAGAAAAACATAAAATAACATGGATCTCTTTGCATGCACGCTTTTTTGATATTGCTGCCCTTTCATATCAATGTGGGATATGGGTGACATCCTTGAATAAGTATGAGCTGTTAACTCAGAAAGTAAGTTATGGGGCAAATCAGAAACTCAGCATGCGGTGATATCTCAAGACAGCGAGAGGAAGAAAAACTGAAGCAAGGGTAAATGAATGATGGGAGTGCAGAGACAGAGGTTCCAGACAGCCACACTTAAATGAGACTGTGATTGTGGTTGTGCATGAGAGACAGCAATTGACCAAGAAAAAAGGAAAAGGGAGAGTGAGAGTACACCAAACTCAATTAACAGCCCGAGCTATAAATCACTGCCTGCCTAATGAACTCAAAAGAAAAAACGATCAAGACAGTTGCCGTATGGTCATTACAAGAAAATGACCACTTTCATAACATCTCTGGCAAAAAAAAACATAGAGAGAGACAGTGGTGCAGACACGGCGACTGTCAGTCTCCAGACCTTCTTTTAGGCAATTGTTTGATAACATTATAACCTCCTGGATTTCCGTTTGTTCAAATAGTGCAGACCTGGTCTTTGTGACATACAGGCACACTATGAAATTCAGATCTGTGCCTTGGGGAAGAAAAAGGGACCCAAACGAAAGCCTACAGCCATGCTAGCAACACTGTGAGGCTGTTCTTAGGCACACCTGTACTTTGAGGTAAATAGTAGCGTCATACTAATATGCTCAAAATGCAAACATGCTAGTGTTAAGCAGTCAAACAGATTATGGTATTCACTAAAAAGGTTCAGCTGCAGTGTGCAGTACATTTGTCCATCCTATTTAATGTCAGGTGTTTGTCACTGTCCTTCTGAGTGGTTAAAGGGAAGGTAGAAAACAGAGATAAAGACAAGAAGATGGGAATAGATCGACCCCTCTGAATGTCATTTTGTGTCAGAATGGATTGAGACATTGAAAAAGATTGATGTCATCAGACAGACAATTCGTGTCTGATCTGAAGCCACTGCTCTGAGGGGCTGTGTTTGCAAATTGGATAAGTTACAAAATGGCCCCGGGAATGGAACAGACAGATATTTTCGATCAGACTTAAGCTTGTTGCACTGAGGGACCTGCTCTCTTAGTATGCTGCAATGAAACTGTCCATTAGGGATAAAAACAGCATAGTGGGTGTAAATCTCTAGGGACCTATACACTATAAAAGACAGGATTCTGAATGGAAAAGCTAGAAAATAGGTTTTAGGGTATTGAACTATGTGCTTTTGGCTCTCGCAGATGCTAGTTCCACTTAAGTGACATATGTTTTTCTGATGAAACTGTCAACCACGGTGATTTGGGGTGATAAAAGTCTTCAGTAGAACCTGCTGCAAAACCAATTGCAGGAATGGTACGCATATTGGAATCGAGGGTATTATGTAAGTTTTGCTTGAGGACACTTTTCTTTTGACTAGGCCAGTGGTAAAATGTCCCAATGTACAGAAATGGAAGAGTCAAATCAAAATTGACACAATAAAGTATGTTTTAGGAAGCCAATAAAGTGTTTTAATTCATGTCCAAAAGCAATAGTCAGTTTTGTAATGTTTATGAGAGATGTCATGGGTGTTTTGATTAAAACTATTTTTTAATGTAAAAGATACAAGGGAAGGAAGTCTTGGATGTATAGCAAAAGACAAACTACCACTTTGAAACAGGTATATACTTGTGACAACAATCTCAAAACAAGAGCATTATGTATATTGAAAGGCACTTGAGGTCAAAGAGACATACAACAAAATCATAGTTTGGAATCCCTCGTTTGCATTGCTTAACACACTACTGGCCAACACAGCTTGCTGAACATTTTTACTGAAGCAACATTATCTTTTCTCCAAGGAACGACAACTTTCAAACCTGTGAAGTAAATATGGAGCTGAAGGTCAATGCTTTAACACATTATGAAGCAGCTGTGAACAACAGATACTGATACTAATTTATAGATCAAGTTGAAATGTTTCACGCTGATCATGCATTTACTGTTTGAAAAATGAACTTAAATTTAACCTTTTTTTTACTAAAAATTACTTCCACACGCCAGATATGTTACCAATTTCAGTAATATTGGCAGTTAGGGTTTATGTTAGGGGACTCAGTTGACATTAAATCTCAGTATGAATTTAGTAAGGTTCTATACAGACATATTTCAGAGTTTGATAGAAGTCACTTTGATAGCAATGTTTTGGAATGAACCTGCCGTGACATTGCAGTCTGACAAATAGAGACAAAGAGAACATATATTTATGTATGTGCAGGAGTCATACAGAGACAGATATTTGTCAGAGAAATGTACCTGTCAGACTGTAGACACCCAAACAATCTGTGGGTTTGTAAATGGAGTGAAAAGAACAACTTATCACGATTGCTGCAGCACTTTTGACAGGAGGTTAAGTGAGACAAGGTACAGGAAGTGTAGAAGAACGGAAAGGGAACATTATTGTAGCCATTTTTTCCTCAAAGTTAAATCATATTGATGATCGTGAACATCTTTTAGTTTTTTCTGTTGACCATTGTAATTATGCCGTAGAGTTACAGAACTAAACATGGCCTTTTTCCCAATCTCATCATACTTGTTGTTATCAGACGCTGAAAGTTAATGCCAAGAAAAATGTACAGAGTATATTGTTTAGAGGTGGAGGGCATATAGGTGGACTGATCGCAATGTTTTCTACATACAAAGGAGGCAAAAATCAAATCCCATGACCAGCAGGAAAGGACCGATTTGACCAATGCATGTGTATGTTTCTGTCCCAGGCTCATTACTAAGTAGTTTCATCCCTGCCATTCCCTGAGACTAATCTCACTTTGGTTGGGATAATTTCATGAACAGCCAAATAGCTTCAAGGAAAAGTAATTCATTTCTTCTAATACGTTCACAGAGCATGAGTGCATAACTAGAGTACTTCAGGTCATCAAGAGTAAGGCGCAGCAGTGTGGATAATGGGGGAAGAAGAAGTATTGAAGAATTGCAAAGAGAGCCTGCGAACAGAATCCATTTGGGACGAGCCGAGACAGACAATAAGTCAGTACCAGCGGGATGAGAGGAGGAGACAGAGAGTAAATTGGGTGATAGTGAAAGGGTGGCTATTGGGAGAAGCTTTGGACCTTGTCAGACTTTTTTCTCAAAGTGGGTGCCAAACTGTTTGGCAGAAAGTTACATGGGAGGAATAGGATGGTTCAGAAGTGTAGGATTGGGTTTACAGAGGATAGGAAAGGTGAAGCGCTGATTACAGCGGTTAATTACGCTCTGACATCATCCGCCATGTCTTAAGCGGAAGCGGCAGACGTAGAGAAGAGCGAGCGAGATTGAGAGAAGATAGTTTGAGAGATAACCTTTCAACTGTCGGCAACCCTGTGGGCTTAACAACATTTCAGGCAGCCGGAGCGGAGGTGGCAACAGGGTGAGTAGTAAATGAGAGGGGGATGGAAAAGGTGGATGACATGGGGCACAGAAATGTGAATGGACAGGTGTCTTTGGAGAGAATGAGTATTAGGTGTTCTTCAGCCCTATCTTGGCTACTCTGACATCATATTAAGAGTGCTTAGTTTCGATGAGAGTTGCACCTTGATGTTCAAATAGGGAGTTCAACGAAGGATAGGATGAGATACTTTGAATGAACCTTTCTCTTGGACAATGAAATTGCAATGGTTACAACTAAACTAAATATGATTTTCAGTGCCTGAGCATTTAATGGATTCTTCATTGACCCATGCTACACCCTTCTACCAAGATTCGTGAAAATCTCACCAATAGTTTTTACTCAATCCTGTTGACAAACAAACAGAAAATCCAAACCAAGCATAACCTCTGAGGTGGAGGTAATTAAGTCATTTGGATCACCACCATGGCTAAGCAGATGAACCTGTGGGTAGCAGAAAGGGCCTCAGGAGTTTTGGTGCATTCTGGGTGATCAATAACTTTAAGGCAGTAAGTGTAAACAGCAGGAGGCATGAAGTGAGAGGAGACAATTCTCAAACCGTATTTGATGCGATTATTCAGATTCCTTTCTCCCTCAGCTGATTCAAGCCATTTTTCCATTTAGACAGAGGTACATAAAATGTCACAGTGCTGCCTGCCTGGGTTGCATCCGAAGTTAAAATAAAAACTCACCAATATCCGAGGAACTGAAGGTTTTATCTTTACACACATACTCGGATGTTGCCAAGGAGACATTGAGAGATGAAAATGAGCTCTAAAACGCCCCAAAGAAGCAATACTGTGTTTTGGTTATTTTGGTTTTGAAAGCTGCCTTCACTTGATCTTTTACCATAAATACTCCAGGCAATGTTTTTGTAGATGTTTTAGTCGTGTCATTTATTTAACAAAGGTTTTACCAAGCTGGAATGTTTTTAAATGTCTCAAATCTGTTTCTTGTCAGATGCATTTTATCGCTTTGTGAGACAGTTGGAAAACATAACCGTGTGGAAATCTGATTTTATTTTTCCACTGAGACCCTAAAAGGCTCAGTTTTGTGATAGTAAAACTGCGGAACATCTTGTGTTCAGAAAATAAATCTGCAGACTGTTAAACTATGTTGTTTACTTTGGATTGAATGTTTACTAGTAGGTCTGTTTTATTAAAGACCCAACTAACTAACTAGTTTATATTCGGACAACTGACCTTCTCTTTGTTGTATTAGCTAGAACGTAAGGGTAGAGAGAATAGAAAATAAATTGTTTGTTGGTGAAGATACAATGTAGGATTATAAGATAATATACTATTAATAATGCAAACTCATTTGTCATTAATTACAATATGCCCGCTGTATTTTATAAATCGTGATTTATTACAACTTTCCACGCTCGCTTCCGATGTTGAACGACCGCTCCGACCAAACAGCCGCCACTTGTAGAATAAACAAACATGGCTAAAGTGCCGATTTCGGACTCTGGCTCGGATATTTCAACAGAATCGAGTGGAGCAAAACACACACTTCAAGTTCAAGACCTAACACACTCAGCTTTCTTATCTACATCTGGAACAAGCTAAAGTAGTTATGAATATGTTTATTCTTTACTGTCGGGTCACGCATTAGTGGATCCACGAGCTGCATGAGACGGATACGGAAAGACTGTCAGGAGAGGGAGAGAGGAAAAGACAGCGCTCCGTTTATGTTATATAGCTACTGTCTGGCGGACTACTGAAAGTGCTTGTACTTTGCACTGTGCTCTCTGATGGTGTTGTTTTATGCTTTATGAACATGGACAACAGTGAGACATACACTGCATTGCCAAAAAAAAAAGGTCACACACTGTAATATCTTGTTGGACCGTCTTTAGCTTTGATTACAGCACATATTCGATGTGGCATCGTTTCCACAAGCTTCTGCAATGTCACAACATGTATTTCTGTCTTGCATTCATTTTTCGCCAACATCTTGTATTGATGACGGGAGATCGGACCACTGCGTAAAGTCTCCTCCAGCACATCCCAAAGATTCTCAATTGGTCAGGTCTGGACTCTGTGGTGGCAAATCCATGTATGAAAATGATGTCTCATGCTCCCTGAACTACTGTTTCACAATCTGAGCCTGATGGACCTTGGCATTGTCATCTTGGAACATGCCCGTGATATCCCTGGCAAATTGAAGCCGTTTTTTTCCGATTAGCCTCACAGACAAGTGGTTTTCTTACAGCTTCACAGCTGTTTAGTCCCAATCCCTTGAGTTCCCTTCACATTGTGCGTGTGGAAATGCTCTTACTTTCACTATTAAACATAGCCATGAGTTCTACTGTTGTTTTTCTACAATTTGATTTCACCAAACGTTTAAGTGATCGCCGATCACGATCTATTAAGATTTTTTTCCGATCACATTCCTTCCTTGCTTTTTTGGCCGGGCAGTGTATATTCCCGAGTTATTATCACAATTACTGTAAAATTTTGAATAATGTAGTTAATTTACAATTAGTAGTTTATTTAAATGTATTAATTATGTCGTTTTTTGTTTGTATAAGCACACCATTATTGATTCTGTTGTGACAGGGGGGTCAAAATGATCCCCCTTGGCGGACCTGTAAAACGCGACATTTTATCATTTCTTGGCCACAGAAACATCCCATAGCCAGATTTGGAGACAGCCTCACATCCCAATACAATACATCGATTGCCAATTATTTTTGGCGTTCTATTGCTGTCCATTCTTTATCACAATGATTGACATCAAATTTGCTGGACGCTTCAACACATAGAAACAATGGTGGCTGCCCTGAGCTGTGTTCTACTCTACTCATGACGTTTTTTTATGCTGTTATAATCGTGATTTTTAAAAAATACATCAATAATTTAATAAAAAATATATATAGGGCACGTTTCACAATAAAAATGCAACCTCTATCATATACTAATCACATTAACAGGTACGGATAGAATTTCGTAAGCTCTGTAAGATCACACGTCCTCAATTTCAATAATCGCTTAAGCATTTTGAACGTCTTATAACTAACAAATTGCATCTGATCCTCCGATTCGTAGAGTTTGAGCCAGACTTCAGCCACTGCACAATGAACTGTACATTTTTCTAATTTAGGGAACAGCAAACCTCCTCCTCCTTGTAGTATGAAATCGTACATCTTACCACTTGCCCATGTTTCTCAAATGGAAGTGTGAAATTAAAGTCTTGCTCAAAATCATTTTATAATAAACTAAATAATGTGTTTCTGGAGACAAATTAAATTGAAAAAAGGACTGTGGCCCTACTCTACATCTCTTTCTTTTATAAGATAATTGGCTTTCTCGCATCCTGCTGATTTGTTTCAATTCAGATTGGGCCAGAGTAACACAGTACTGACTGTGTGCCAGTAATTATCTTGTTAAAGGAAGATAGTGTCCCTATTTGGCGTCAGTATTACCAGTAGTGCAGTCTTGGAATGTAATGCTTTTTGTGACCTATGTGCATTTAATTAAATCATGCCTTTAGAAACAACTTGTACACTTAAATGGGCCCTATTGTGCTTTTGGGGTGTCCTTGTAGTGTTTTATATAGTTTTTTGTGCATTTTTAAATGTTATGCAAAGGCTAAAATGAACTTTAAAGCATGTAAAACAGGGGTATTCAACTAAAATTCAACGAGGTCCAGTTAGAGAAAAGTCCCTGAAGCAAAGGTCCGGAACATCCAAATGTCTAACTCGCGTTATGAATGAGTGTGATATACATTAGCTGTGACCTAGTCTGCATGTAATCAACAACTGACTGTCTCATCAAACAAACAAAGTACAATCAAAAACAACAATATGTATTGTCACTTGAACTATACAGATATACAGTATAATACTGTAGATATGTGTAATGTTCCACTCGGGCTCCATTTAAAAGAAAATAAATAAAATAGCTTTTGAAAATGTGTGAATCTTAAAAGTGCTTAATTTTAGAAAAGATAAATAAAGTGCAGCAGCAGCAAATTGAGTTTCCCTTTTTCTTTGTTAACTGTTTCACATCTTGACTCAGCAGTTTCAGCCAATTATAGAACATATCAGTCCATCATAACAATTGAACAGTTTTAAGGTTTGTCTTCCTGTCCCTCTTATATTCCACTCCCTCACTGCTGTCTTTTGTTCAGTGAGAGAACTGAGCTCTAACCTGTCCGGCCACGATTTCTCATACACATGTGAAGGTGTTCATTGGTGCTCCACTCACCGCCTTCTCTCTCTTTCTCCCGCTAACTCGTCTCTCCCTTCACTCTTCTCTCCGTCTTCACTCTTCCGCTAATTTGTCTCTCCCCTCACTCTTCCTTCTGTCTTCTCTCTTCCACTAACTCCTTTCTCCCCTGACTCTTCCTTCTGTCTTCTCTCTTCCACTAAATCCTTTCTCCTCTCACTCTTCTCTCTGCCTTCTCTGTCTGTCTCCCGCTAACTCGTCTCTCCCCTCACTCTTCTCTCTGCCTTCTCTGTCTGTCTCCCGCTAACTCGTCTCTCCCCTCACTCTTCTCTCCGCCTTCTTTCCCTGTATCGTTCACTCGTCTCTTTCGCCCCCTTTTGGCACCGGTTAAAATGGAATTGCACCGTCAAAATGAAAATCCCTTATTAATGTATTGATTATAGGTCCAGGCCCGTATAGGTCGGATGCACAGAATACAATTTGGAATCTGAAAATGAGTATAATATGGCTCTTAATTATTGTCCAAGTTAAATTATTGAGGAAAGCCTTTTAAATGTGATCTAGTAAGTCTAATTTAAATGGGTTTTTTTTACATAAAAGTGTGATGATTAAAATGTTTATAACAGTTATATGTATTTCTCTATTAGCATAACCTAATATGAACTTAAACCTAATGTTAAAGTATTCTCATATACAGAAACACATCAAATTAAACTCTCTGCCAGACAAATCAACTTTCAAATGATACTTAAATCTAATTGAGTAAAAAACGAAATCTCCCAAACTCCATCCTCTGACATCTGACCAGTGTAATAAATCTTCTATCCTGCATTCAATGGGAGTCATTAAATGTCTGACAAGTTGAAATTTCTCTTGAACGTCCATCCGTGACGTGGGTCACTGAGGTCTTTGGAGCTATTAAGAAGGGGCGGAAGGATTTTGAATGATTTTAAACTGGCTGGTCTATGTGAATGATAGCACATTGTTTTGCATAATGCTTACATGCTCACATGATCCTGAACGCACACTTACAATCTCTCTCCTTCTATAGCACACTTTTACCCACGTTCTTAGCCTTCGTTCCCATACTTGAGTTTTACTGGCATGAGAAATGTTGTGGTAAAAGTGGAGGACTTGGGTCTAACTGACTGTATTAAACCACAAGCCGCACTGATTAAGACCAGATGATAGGCGGGCCCTTAAATATCTCTTCATAAAACCCATGAAATAAAGAGGAAACCCAGTGTACTAAATCAGTTCTATACGACTACCAGTCATCCATCTTTATGTGGGAGGAAGTTAAAGATCACCACTGAGCTTGTGTTGAACTGCCATAAAAATCCTCACTAATAAATCACATGTGCAGACTGGATGTGACTGAAGTGTGATCCGTGGTTTGGCCGTCATAAAACTGCGAGTTCAAATCAACCATTGATCTTCCATTGATGACAAATGTTATCTGTGTTGATAAATCACCTCTTTTATCTTGTTTGGGGACATACAGTAAAGCAGCCCGCTCCCATGAATATTGGCAGACTGCTTCGCTAGTTGCCTATATACATTCAGGCTGGCTTTAGGTTTGAAGGACCAGGATTGCTTTGTAATGATCAGGGTCTGAGGTGGGGGTGGCTTGGGCTTGGTCTGACTTCTCATGATCTGCACTTTTAGAAGTTTGTTCAGCCTCCTGCTCGATTTTGCAATGTTTGTTTTAAAATCCTATGTGTTATGTCTTATGTCACCGAGACTGGATAGTTCCCGGAAGTTGTTGGCAGGGCTATTTGAATGCGCTAATAACCAGTCAATTTAGAGATAGAACTGTAATTTGGGGTAATTGGTAGTCAATAAATGTTTTGATTTGCAACACTTGTACAACATATGTAGCCGACCATAAATGTAAACTACCTTTTGGCCACCGTATTATTGCGCTACAGTGGTACGGCCCACTTCCGCATTCCATTCACTTGGTAAACAATATTTAAACAGCTGATACCTGATCGTTTGGTCCATATGGTTTGGTCCCGTTCGAGCGAGACGTTTCCGGTAAGTCTCCACAATCATCGAGGTAGTGGCACATTAGGCTCTGGTTGTTGACTTTTATACCTTAGTCCAGCAGACTGTAGCTTTGTCCGTGAAGGTAACAAGACCAGCGGTACTGTGTGGGTTAGTGAGGGACTGCTGTCCGAGATACATAAGGTAGGTTAAGGTTTATGGCGGCCTTTCTATAACGTGTGCTCTGTTCTTTTATAGATTGTCCGCCACTGCTGTTTTGTTTCCCTGGTTTTGATTTGTTAAAGTAGTTGTTTTTGATGCTTTTGTTTACATTTGTGTGTGTGTGTGTGTGTGTGTGTGTGTGTGTGTGTGTGTGTGTGTGTGTGTGTGTGTGTGTGTGTGTGTGTGTGTGTGTGTGTGTGTGTGTGTGTGTGTGTGTGTGTGTGTGTGTGTGTGTGTGTGTGTGTGTGTGTGTGTCCTAATTTATCACTTTCTTTTCAGTTTGCTGTGTCTGTACAGGGCTTGTTTCACCCCTCTCAACAGTAATTGTCTGCACTCGTTTATTCAGTTTTTATAGGCTGGATAGCCTACCATTTTAAATAATATTCTTGTTGCTTTGACTAGTTAAAGGAATGTTTGTTAACCTTAGGCCGTGTGTACAGCCGTGGTCACACTATACATGTATGTAGTACATTAATATGGTTTTTTTTTTTTTTAAGTAAAATCTGTTAATATTTGAGGATTAGAGTGAACAGCTAGGCTAATGCTACCTTTGTTAAAAAGCTTACTATTGTTGTTTGTTGTTTTGAATCAGTATACACATTTAAATATGTTCTTAAACTTGTATGGTAGTCAATAGCAATCACATTCTAATGCCTATTGATATATTTAGAGGGAGATTAGATTCATTTTCTACAATTTATTTAATTCATGCTGGTCTCAGTGATCCCATGGTAATTGCAGCCCTATGAAAACGTAAAGACTTGTGAAACTGACAGGAGAACCAGGGGTTTGTTTTAATACTGACATGGCTGACGAGGGTAACAGAGAAAAGGTCAGCAGGTGAATGAAAGACTATTTTGTCTGGGACTAGTGGCAAAGTCTGAGGGCATCTGGGGGAACAAGATATTCACCTCACTCTAACTTTAGAAGTTGTTGTTGCTAAAGCTAACCAAATCATAAAACAAGGTTTCAAGGTTTCAAGGTTTTATTTGTCATATGCACAGCAGATACAGCGTATATGTTGGCAATGAAAATCTTATGTCGCGTGCTCCTCCAACAACTCAACATACATGGTGCAAAAGATAAATAAAATAGTGAAAAAGAGAGAAGAATATTTACAATATCAACAATACAGATTAAACAGTACTTTCTCAATAGTGCTCTGTAAGAAATGTTAAAAGCACTGATAAAAGATTCTCAATAAATATGTCTGTTCTGAGAACACTTGTGTTTTGTTACACAGGGCATGGATAAACCACACTTTCCATGATTAATGTTACATTTCAACGTTTTTAGTTGTACTAGCTTGTGTTTCTTCACTTTATGGGAACGTATTCAATTTTAAACCATGTAAGATGAGACCAATTTCCTTTCACTGTGGTTGTAACATTTTACTATAACCGTCTTCCCATGAACACCTATGGGTTTTAGAAGAACTGTTCTGAACCATCACAAAGGCCTATTCCCTCTTGTGCCTCCCACCATTTCTTTCCGAGACTTACTTGAAGGAAGCCGAGGATTCCTGAGGGATTTGCCTGCCTGTGTGGAGGGAGGACATGAGTCTGAGATCACACAGAAATCCCTGACTAGCATACAATCTGCAAAGCCTTTGTACATATGGCTTTTCTTACTGCTTTCTCGTTTCATTTGCACACTTAGTATTTTTGAATGTTCCAATCATTTCCATACAGCCAGCATAGAATCTGGTTGCCATTCATACTTAAATGACCAATCATCTGATTTAACAATGTGTTCTACAGAAAATATTAAGTCGTACAAGATCTAAGAACCTGAGCCTTCATCTTTTAGGATTCTTTGGATGCTAAAAGTAAAACATTGGCTATCCCTGCTGACATGTTTCAACAAGAGTTTGAGATATGACAATGTCTTTGGGCAGCTGGTGGTTTATTATTGTATTCAAGGACCATTTTAGCTGTTAACATCTGCTGACTGGCCTACAACTCTGAAAGCAAAGGCGCTCATTGGATGGCAACAGATGTCTTCTATTGGCATCCAGTAAAATCTGCCAATGCCAAAGATACATTGGAATCACTTAACAAATTGGGCAAACGATTTACACCAACAAAACAATTGTTGCATAAATTAATTTAAAAATGCAAAAGCAGCAATGACAACTATATAAATAAACTTGAATGGTCATGATGGTATTTTCTGCACTGCAAAAAAAATATATATATATATCTTGTGTTTTTTTTGTTTAAACCTCTACAGAAAAGTGAGACTTCAAAATAAATGTTGTCAAAGAAAAACGTTTTAAAATGAAACACTATCTACAGAAATGTGCTGATGTCTGCTGGATATGTGGTCCATTCTGTCATTGTCCAGAGACAAATTACACAGCTTAAAACTTTTAATGTCTCTACTGTGTTATAATCAAACATTTTCATTTTTTTTCTCATTAATTAGACCTTGTAATGCATTGAGTAAGGCCTGCGGAATAGATTGCTTACATTAATCACTCGGGTCATAATCAAGTAGAATGAATGATAATGACGCCGTGAAATGTCTTTCCACTTAATTATAAATCAGCTATGACACAATATACATCCATCACTGAAAGTGCAGGAACACTTGTGATGTAATTCATGTATTTTTTTTGTTGATGTCCATCAGGAACTTCTTACTTTTGGGGGGTCAGTAACAAGCTCAGGCTGTAAGCTTTTGGACATACAGTCCAAAAGCTTTTTTGAATTTGCCTCCTTCTTCACTGACAAAATTCAGATAATTAGACAGGCAGTCAGTCTCTCTGTATCAGGTACAGCAAATGTGTTGTCCTTGTATCCACTTAAACTCAATTCAAACACCAAGACACAATTCCATCAGATTAATGATTAAGACCTAGAGGACATTATACAACATCTGAAGTCCTCCTCCTGCTGCCTTTATATTATACCTACAAGCTTTTTTCAAAAATGTTTTTCATAGCATGTCCCCAGAGCTACTTCATATAGTAAACAAGTCTCTTCACTAGGTGTATTTCCACAGGCCCTGAAAACTGCAGTCATTAAAACGCTCTTAAAAAAGAATAATCCTAATAATGAAAGAGTAATTTCTTGGATGAAAATAACAGTTTTGATGTGTTCCAGTCAGGCTCTCGACCGCACCACAGTACTGAGACTGCTGTTGAATGTTTAATATTAAGTCAATTTTAATGTTACTCCTTAACCTAACATTTGAAAGACTATGTAAGAATAAAGGTATTCTGATTCTGAAGCTAAACACCAGTTATTTGACCAAGAACCAAGGACTATAAATAATCTAAAATTTAGATTTAAAAGGCTATATATTTTTAGCTATTCAGTCTACAAACTTTAATATTATAGAACTATTAACCTAGGATTTCATTACTCCCTACTTCATTTAAATATGAAATCAAAAGAGTATGGCATGATAACATAATTATATTATTTATATTATCAATCATCGCACCGTTGTGACAAAAAGAGAGCTGAGTCAGAAGGCACAGCTCTCTGTCTACCGGGCCATTTTCGTTCCTACCCTCACCTATGGTCATGAAGGATGGGTCATGACCGAAAGAACGAGATCGCGGATACAAGCGGCCGAAATGGGATTTCTCCGCAGGGTGGCTGGCATCTCCCTTAGGGATAAGGTGAGAAGTTCAGTCACCCGGGAGGGACTCGGAGTAGAACCGCTGCTCCTTCGCATTGAAAGGAGCCAGTTGAGGTGGTTCGGGCACCTAGTGAGGATGACACCTGGGCGCCTCCCTAGGGAGGTGTTCCAGGCACGTCCAGCTGGGAAGAGACCGAGGGGTAGACCTAGGACCAGGTGGAGGGATTATATCTCTTCGCTGGCCTGGGAGCGCCTTGGAATCCCCCAGTCAGAGCTGGTTGATGTGGCCAGGGAAAGGAAAGTTTGGGGCTCTCTGCTGGAGCTGTTACCTCCGCGACCCTGACAGAAAAGCGGGAGAAGATGGATGTATTGATTATCAATCATACTGTCATTTCCAAATCAGGATTGTCACCAAACTACACAATGAAGACCATACATATCGTACCTACTGTATGATTTATTGAAATTTGAGCACAACATATTTAAGTGGAATTTCTAGCCAAAGTGTTTGAAAGGTTGAAGATTTGCTGGACTAAGGAAAATGACCTCTTCTCCAAATGTTATCAGGCCAATTAATGGCTGTTGTATTCACTACCTTCTGCAACCTTCTTGGGTATCCTGCAGTGCACACCCTCAAATAGCAAGAAAATTAGCTTCAATGGCCCGGCTGGTCTTTGTTGGGTCTCTCCTTAAAGGCCACAATTGAACTATTTTGTTTACTTCTGTAACAAAGTGACATCACATTGTAACATCCGCGCTTCTATTGGCTAGTTTTTCAACACATTGTGATTATTATTGTCCTCTGTTTATGCAACGTTTAAGGCACTTAAAATACGTGTTAAGAGCAAAAAAGATTGACTTGACCAAATGTAATGGTCGCTAGAAGTCAGTGCCTTCTTGTCCTGATTCCACTAGAAGTTTTTCTTTATTTTGTCCTCATTTTACACCTCCCCACAGAAAAACATCCAGTGGATCAGACATCCTGTCCATAACTACAGAGAGGCACATCTTGACCAGGTATGGATTCAATTTCAAAACTGGGATGTTTTTATCAGGGCTATTGTTATTCCTTTCTGCTGCCTCGTGGCTTTATTGAAAACAAAAGGTTATGGTATGAATCCAGTAAACTCAGTCATTATTCATATCAACCACGTTTCACGACACGAATGATTAATAGTGGTGACCAGATGTAAATTCATCATGAGCTTGCGCATATTGTGTTTCTTTTTGCATGAACTTTATGTGTGCATGTATTCCTGATGGATTGAGCTCTGTTATTGTTTATGACGCCTCAGCAGTACGTGAATGATAGTTTGAGATATGACCTCGGGACACACACTATCCATCACTGAATACCACATCTGTCTACGAAGTGAGTCTGCCATCCACAAACACACACAAACATTTACTTCTACAATGAATATGCCATGTGGCTGTCTAGTTTGGTTTTGGATTTAAAAAAACAACTCAAACATTCAGTTGAGTAACAAAAAGGAAAACAAACGAAAGCTCCCTTGCTTGCGAAAAGTGAATTTATTTATCAAAGCTTCTGAGTTGCATGCATAAATAGCCGAACAGAAAGATTGACATCAGAGCAGCAGTGGCGAAACATACTGGAGGAAAGACGGTGCTTTTTGAACTCTGTTACTTTTCAAGCAGGTGTGGAACATATGTGCATAATGGCCATCAGCTGTTGATCAGCTGTAGCCTTTGTGATGTTTTACAGCTCACATTTTTAACTGAAAACATGGGGTTATCTGAAGCGTGCATCAGTCAGTCTTTCCCTTTGTCATGTGTGTTTCACGGTCCTTACCCACCTACATACCTTAAAGCAGCTGTAGTTTAGAAGCTAGGTTTGATCTAAACTGGGGTCTTATTTTCTCAGTTTCACCCATCATTTCCACCAGTTGTGATAAGGATCACAGCATCATCACCAAAATCAGTCAGATGATCATTTAAGATGTAACATCAGCTGATTTAAAAAACAACCTGTTATGATCCTGGTGTTAAGTGGTTTCCTTTTTATTTTGAAATGTATTTACTCTTTGTCTCTTGTCTGGTTTTACTTCCTGACTTGTTTTTGTATGATTGTGTTCACCTGCTGCCCTTGTGTTTTTTTCCTTCCCTCTTTAGCTGTGTCATGTCTTTGTGTTTAGTCTTGTGTGTATACCCCTGTCTTCCCTTGTGTTCTTGTGTTCAAAGAGTTTGTCGTCTTTGTTCCCGCCTGTTTCCTCAAGTTCCTGCCTGTGATTCTGCTCTGGCTCCTCATGCCCTCTGGTCTATACTTTGTTAGTTTTTTCGTTGTTTATGTTGTATTGTTTTACCTTGCTTTTTATGAGCTCATTATAATAAGCTCGCTTTTTGTTTGTAATGTATTACCTGCTTCCGGTCTTTTACTGCGTGTGGGTCCTACCTGTTGCTAAATCTGTGACACCAACTCTGTCTCCAAGCAAATGACTTTTTCTTTAAAATAGCTGACACTTTAGTTTTTATTGTGTAAGCTGACTTAATTCAAACCAAACAAAACAAAAAGGCTACACTTGTTTTGATTAAGTAAAACATCCTGTTTTAGCTTTTAAGAATACACAGAGGGGACATTGAAAATATATGGTTGTTGTCTGAGAAAGTCATTTTAAGGAGATCAAGCAATTTTTAAAAAAGCTGTACATACAACTTAGGCAGTAGGGCTTGTCAAAGATGAATCATGAAGTTGGTTTGTAAATTGAGTTTGAAATGAGCAGTGGACATATTGGGCAAATACTTATTCCCCACATGGTTCGGCATTACCATTGTCACTTAAAGTCTACACATTTTTCTTGTTCCAGCTGATAATTAAACATCTTAGGTGTCACATGATGGAAAGATCAGATGAAAACAAGCTCAATTGGGTGTACGGCATATACACAATCTTTCCATCTTTTAGCTTTTTGAAGCGCTGCCACCCAACACATACGCTCTGTCTCTTTGTGTCACTCCGTGTCATTCTGTCACACTCATTGACACATACACACACACACACACACACACACACACACACACACACACACACACACACACACACACACACACACAGATACAGATACAAAGGCAGACCCATCCCTCTTCATCAGCACATCCCCATGTCTCTGCTGTCTGCCTCTTGCCACCGTGAAAGATTTATCGGATTTCATATCGCCACGCTTTGACCACAAGTGGAGGGGTTCAATTAGTTGTGCATGTGTGTGCGAATGATCATGCAAATCTGTTGGTCCTTGAATGCAAACATATCCATGAATCTCGATTCCTCTTTCTCTCTCAGACAAAACGCAGCAAGAAACACACAATAAATCATTTCTTTAATAACACATTCTTTATTATTATGTGGATTTTCAGTGTTTGAGTATGAACACATTTACTGAAATTATTACTGACTCAAACGTTTCCCTTGTTTAGGAAAACTTTCTTTCAAAACTCACAATGTTTGTCTCTCCACAATGTTGCTTTCTTTAAAAAAACATCACATACAAAAAGATAATTGCATTAGGTTTCTTAATTTAGTTTTATAATAATTGTCTTCAATCACTTATGTTGACCTTTGCCATGATAACATTTCTGGCACAGCAGCAGTATGTAATTTATTCTGTAATGCAATTTTAATTAGTTCTCCTTTTTTAATTAAGTATAGCATGTTTACAGCAACGGGTAATAAAACAGTGCACAATCCATGCCATTTGATTAGTTTACCAAATGACTACACATAAGCTCCAGATAGCCTGTTATTTTATAGGTTAGAAGGAAGTCCCAATGTAACCACCTAAAACCAAGCATCTGCAACCTTTTAAAAGCTTTAGCTAAAGAAAACAAGCTTGCAGTTTTGTGGGATTTATCTCCTTTCTGAAGCACTACAGTACATTCACATGAGCCTTTATTCGTTTATCATAACTCTTCCAAACATACAGTTATGCCTGCTTTAGGTAACATGTTGCAAAACTCTTGCCTCACAGTTTCTGAAACACACTGAAAGCTGTTACACTACTCCACTTATCTTCGGAATAACCCAAAAAGCGGAGTCAATTTAAATGCTTTTTTTAGTTGAATTAGAATAAAACGCAGATATGCACACACGATTGACTCCAATCTCCAAAATGCAAACGAAGGAGAACTACACACGCATGCAACACTCAATTGTTGAAGAACTAAAGATGTGGCATTGTCTGACAGAAAAGTACTCCTTCTTCTTGATTGTATGGTTTGGTGGATCCAAACTCACTGGGTCTATTGGCATTAAAGAAATTGTGCTGACACTCTTATCAGCATAACACTGTTAAGAGCTGGTAGGGGTAGTCCATCAGAAACATTGGGGATAGAGTGAATGTAAGGGATGTCTCAGCCTACCTGCTGAGGGATTGTAGAAAAGGTCAGTCACATTAAAGGGGCCCCTATTACTGTGTGCTTTTAGGGTTTCCCCTTTCCTGTGGTGTTTATATAGGATTTTCTGTGCATTAAAATGGTCTGCAAAGGCTAACATTCCAATGTTCAATTCAGGGGAAGTTTCTCTCCCACACTCCCCTCCCTGAAACGCCTCTATTGGAATCTTTTGTTTACTTCCATAACATAGTGACATCACGCTAACGCTCCAACACATTGCACCTGATTCGCTAAGGAGTGGTACAGTTTTAACACAGATTTATTTGGGTCTTTCCCGAACAAACTGTCCGTATGATTTCATGTCATCGTTTGATATAAAACACTGCTCTCTGACTTTAATGGAAGCCAAATGTGAAGCGTTCTTTTCCAGCATGGGAATAATAAATATCAAGGCCTTTTTCTAAGTATGGATTTATGAGAAGGGCAAAAAAAAAAACCTGAACACACAACGAACACACACACACGCACACACACGCACACACACACACACACACACACACGCATCTTTCTACTTCCTAATGAAGTATTAAGTCCCTCTGCTCTTTCTCGTAGGCTTGCCAATTAGGACACAGGCCGCTGGGTATTGACCAATGAAATGGCTGGCCTTGAGCATTTAGCGCATGGCCTTGACGTTAATATAACTAGTCAGTAAGCAAAAGAAAGACTGTGCGGTGTGCATGTAGAATATCATGAAGTTGCTGCTGGGTAAAACTAGCTAACAAGTATTGAATGACAGCTAATGAATTGAGAGAGGTTGGAGGAGAAGGACAGGGATGGAAAGGTGAACAGAATGGGGTGAGGCTGATTATAAAATAAAATAAGATTAGAAAATGTAAGAGAGATTGTGAAGTGAAAATGAAATGAGTAAAAGATGAACACAGACACACAATCCTTAATATTCTCTCCAGTTAAAACACTGGGAAGACATTTTGCTTTTAAATTACACAATCAACTCTTTATAAATGAGGATATTTGGCTGTGGTGCATGAGCAGTACCCTCTTTTCCCCCCTGAGACTGATTATAATTTTATTTTGGGGCCTGTTATCTGCACACTGATGGAATCCTTGTCCTTGCTCTGCAAAACATAACATGCCCTGCCTAAAAAGTTTTCTCCAGCATTCAGACTAATCCAAATTCTAGTATCTTAATAACAGCTTGATAGGTCTGAACGCATATAATCTGTTACATTTTACTATGTGTCTTTTACATTTCCTGAATTGAATGAATAAAAGCTTGACTTGACCTCATAATGTTAAATTGAGTCTCAGATGTTAAATAAACTGGACCTTGTGACGATATTTCAATGAACTTGCAATGCTTTATTGTTCCAGGGTGTTTAACTCTTAATCCCTTTTATGGAGCCAGAATTGGGTCAATATTCGAGTGTGCGAAACAAGCTACTCATGAGCCCAAAATGTGCTTTTACACGCGCTTAAAATGACCCTGGCGCGCAGATTAAACCCCCACAAGACAGCACTCTTGCTCGCTCGTGGAAGTGTCAGCCTTACTCAGAATCCAGGGTTCACGTCAAGCTTAAACCACTTGTCTTCAGACCGACCTCCATCAATCCCTTCATGCCTCCATCACCACCAGTGTCTAGACCCCAGGGGGGATTTTATCGGCTCGGTTTTCCCCTCCCAAATAATACTCCCGCACAATGGGGTCTAATAGCCAAACCCCATTACATTCATCTGTGTGTTCTTGGAAATAAATATATATTGTTACATCAGCACAAGTTTCTCCTGATTGAATTAACAGCTTTCACTGCAAGGCTATGAGCCGAACGTTGGGCAATGAGAACATTGTGTATGTAGGTTAATAGTTATTGCAACACAATTCCTTTTTAAGAGACATCTTATGTTAGTGTCCTGGATGTTTTTTTAAACCTTTATTCTCGACAGTTCAACACATTAACAATTTCTACATTTGCTACAAGCCCACACAGGAATCATTAGATCTCTATCAGCTGAGGCAGTAGTACACTGGTTGCAATGTCATGGTCTAGAATAAAATGAATTGTAAAGTAGACCACGTTTCATTGGTTGCGCCTTAACAGTCCAGGCAGATTGCTGATAATGATCATCAATCTGATCAGCGTAAACCGACTCCTCACCGTACAATAGGTAAAGCTTACATGCTTACTCTCCTGCATCTTGCTTTGTAGCTTAGTTTCTTTTCCTTTCTTTTCTCATTTCCATATCACTGAAACATTATCTCTGCTTCTTTGTAATCTGTTGTCTAGGGCTCAGACGGAAAAAGACCTTTCGTTTAAACAGCACATGAGAATTGCGTTGGATGGGGTGTAATATTTAAGGTACTGTTGTGACAATGACATCTGATCCAGGAATTCCCAATTGTGTTAAAATGCTTATCAAAACAGAGTAAAACAGTTTGAGAACAGTTTAGCTCCGCCATCAAATTATCAAATCTCTGCTAAGACTGCCTGCCTGAATCAGAGTGAACATGAATCCTGTCATATTTCAAAGGACTGAATAATAGTAATAATAGTAATATGATAATAGTTTCAGTTTTTCGAAGTATCTTTGGTATTAAACACTTCCATTGCCAGACATTAAGCAGATTGCTGATAATGACCACCAATCTGATGGTCATTATCATAATCAAGACGTACAGCCAAGCTTCCTTGGACCAAACTTGAAGATTAGTTAGTAAATACAACATCTTTCCAAGTGTGGGATTTGTCATCAGCATTAGTGTCAGAAAGTTCAGCCTGTGCTCCTACCCGATGCATACTGCTTGCCATGACTAAGAATGTCAGTGAGCAGAACAGAGATGACAGTTTTGCTGCCAAACTCTAACTTTAATTCCAGGTGAGACCTAGTGCCGGTGAGGATGTGTATCTATCACCCACTGGGATTTAATAAGAACCGATACGATGCCATTATGCACTGGTATTCCTGATACCAATATTGAGTCAGAGTGTTCATTTTAAACCAGACTGCATTTAGTGTAAAGCAAATGGAGCTATATAACTGCATCATTGTCTCCCTACCTCTTTATGTCTACTATATGCATGCATTTGTGTAACTGTATAAGCTAGTCTATGTGTTTCATGGATTGCATTAAGTAACATTGTGCAAGGGTGGTTTTTGTTTTACAAACCACCTGTGTGATATTTGTGTCCAAACATCCATCCAGAAATTGATGGATTACAGAGTGGAGAGAATTCAACGGTGGTCTGGGTGTTATGTGAGCATGTGATAGTGTTTTAGAAAAATAGTGCAGATCATTAGTCGAACACTTGTTTGATCACAGTTTCCAGAGTTAATGATAGGAGTGAGCTTGACTCAATAATGGGTCTGTGGTGCGTGCATGCGTGTCGTGCGTGATGTGTGTGTGTCTGTGTGTCTGTGTGTATGTTCTTGAACATATGCCTTTGTGAGGACTACTGACTTTATCTCTTGTGAGGACATTTTTTTCATGATGATTTTTGGCTTGTCATTTCTTCTCCAAAGGGTTGTTTGAAAAGTTACTACTTTTGATGAATAAAAGTTAAGTTTTCTACAGTTCCTATTGGTTATTTAATATTGTACTCACTAAGTGAATTGGGAAACCCTTTTAAAAAAACTAAAAACGTGCATACCTGATGGTTTGTCTGACGGTTTTATAGTCATGTTCTTTATTACATTGATGACTACAATAGTTAATTTCTTTTCAAAAGGATGAAAAAAAGCACCAAACCTATGTGTATGTGAAACACATAATGGAAAAAGTGTATAAGACGGACAGAGAAAGTTAATTTAAAAAGTAATTTTTAGCTGAGGTAGGTATCAAGAGAATGTGCCAGTAATCGGCTAATTCTTGGCAGCAGATAAGAGGCTCCTCACAGATCTGGCACATATGAACTATCGCATAAAAAACACACCACATATATACACACATTAACTAAACCACATTGACATATATAAAGGCCCACACACATATACTGCCCCTCCAACACACATGTTCAACACCCGCACTTCCACACATACATTCCTCCCTCCTACTTATGTGGCCGTTTCATCCCTTCTTTTTCTCCCCTTTCCAACTCCGTCTTCACAGAGCTGCTTTATTAGCAAACTGCTATAATCACAGCTCAGTGCTTTATAGTGTGTATAAATGGCAATGCTGCATCGTTGTACTGGCATATGGTTAGTGTCCTGCTGACAGCGCAGTCTTATTTGCACATCGAATGTCACAGGGAGAGAAAATCGTCCCACTTTTTTCTGCTCGATTGGAGAAAAAAAGAGGGGCTGAGATGATAATAGCAGGAGGAACAGGAGAATAGAGGGATGGCAGTTGAAGAGGGAGTATAATACTTGAAAAGAGGGGAGGAGGAAGGAGATTAGATATGACTGAGGAGCGGGGGAGTTGAGACGTGAGTAAAGGATGATTCGAGAAGAAAAGAGAAATGTCATCTGGCTTAAGCATAGGCAGAAGAGGGGAGAGTATGTAAGGATGGATTACCTTCACATTTCAACACACAACTAAGATTTGAAAGGTTGAAAATTTTAAAACTTTCCAGGATTCTGATATTCCAAAGTAGGATATTGGGTCTGGAATAATTTCTTCAATGTTGCAAATAAAAAAAAACGTATGTGAAGTGTTTATATTTTCAAATGCGAATCAGGTCAATTTGAGTAGCATCAATGGTTAAACCCACAAAAGGCTAACATGCTCAGACCTCTATGCAGGCATGTATTTTACAGCACCTCTGAGCCAGCATGGACACCATAGATTAAGCTAATGACATTTCCAGTATCTAAAACTTTATTGCTTTTACTCCTATCCAGGGAATGAGATTTATGGCAGGTTTGTGGCGTTTGTGAGCGTGTAGGGCACCCAGCTGACACAGGACTGCACGGTGAAGATGAATACATTCCTCAGTGTCTTCCCCTCATCCGGTTCTTTTCGTCTGGTCAATGGACTTTATTTTTTTCGGAAAACACAGTTCTCTATACTGAGTTCAGTTCATCGAAAGATTTTTTTGTTTTTTTTTAAAGGTTCTTTTATCCAAAAAAAAAGCGTTTTGAATGATCTAGAAAAGTGGATTTTGTATTGAAGCAATGCAGTTTGCTTTTGTATCAACAGTTTTTCCAGAATTGATTTCTGTTGAAAAAGGAACTCACAATAGAGAAATGTGGGTTAGCAATTGTAGCAAACTGCAATGGATTTCAAACTTTTTGATTTCAAATTGTTGCCTTCTCTCTGTCTCCTCCCCCTTCTCTCATCTTATCTTTGTACTTTCATCCGTCTTCTTTTCACAGACTGTTTTCCTCTGAACTTTTTTTTACCCCAAATACAATCATCTCTCTCTCCTCCTTATTTTTTCCTCATCAGTTGTTATCCTTACAGTTTCTTATTATGTATGTCTTGTGTGAGACTCTGTGTTGTGACACGGAGGAGAACAAGAGTCAATCAATAGTAAAGTTAGTGAAAGCAGTGATATGGAAGAGATAGAGATACACTGAAATTGGTCCTCTGCATTTAACCCATCCTAGTACTAGGAGCAGTGGGCAGCTATTGTGCAGCGCCCGGGGAGCAGTGGGGTGTGGAGGTGTCCGGTGCCTTGCTCAAGGGCACCACAGCAGGGCCTAGGAGGTGAACTGGGACCTCTGCAAGTAGCAGTCCACTTTCCATATTTCAAGTCTGTTTGGGGACTTGAACCGGCAACCCTACGATTCCCAGTCCAAGCCCCTACTGACTGAGCCACTGCTGGACTATGCAAGGGGGAGACAGAGGACAGCACATGGTCCCAAGCCGGATTCGAACCCGGGTCCTCTGCTTGGGGACCAAACCCAAGTACATGGTCCGTCAGCTCTACCAACTGAGCTGTACGACAGCCCAGAAGAGGAATAATGAGTGGAGGCATTAGATAATCATGATGATAATATGCCTTACGGGACAATAACTCTGTGTGACCCATCCAACCCTCTCTCCCACAAATCAAGTTTCTATACTGCACATTTGTTTTGTTTAATACATATTGGATTACATTCATTTTCATTCATCAGTTTCTTTCGGCAGCTGGTGTGATATGAAAGAGTAAAGCACATGCCCGGGCTAAAGTTTATTTTAGTTGAAAATGAAATGCTGAATATGAAAACAAATATTAGTTCTATTGTAGTTTGAGATATTGTGACCTCTTAACATTGAAAGCTTATTGAAAATGTGCAAATAAAAAAAAAAAAAGGCTTTGGTTTATGGATGATTTTACTAACAATATCATTGGGGCATATTATTCGGAAAACACACACACTCATGGTACATTGTTCCCATCCATGTGCTCCTTTCTGATTTAGAGGTGGACAATTAAGCACATTAACAGCTGTTGATGGAAGTATTATACAAGCAAGAAACTGTACTGATAAAGAGGTAACACATTAAACTGAGACAGAGGTACATCCATAGATGAAACACCTGCAGGGATACAAAATCAGGCGATGAATACACCGAAGTGTAGGTAGCATCAGCAGCGCCCTGCAGCATCAGGGCGTCCTGTCCGTCTTCATCCAAATATGACCTTCTTGACTTGTTGTGTGCGAAAAGCTTCGGCCAAGGCCTTTAGTGTTTATGGCAAGAACCATTTGAAACAGTTAGTGGGACTTTCTCTTTTGGGATGGTATTATGTGATACACTTTTTCCTGATATCTGACTTTTCTGCTTCAAGTTGCAGGGAAATATTGTCATTGTGCAATAATTATAGTTCTAAGGTGCATTTTAGAATCTTTTAACTCGTTGTTTTGGCATTTACTTCCCACAGCCATATTGTTTTGTCTTATATATATTTAGTGCTGTTGGTCCATTCAGTTTAAATGCATAATAGTTGTAATACACTTTCATTTTATAATGTAATAAATAATCCGCTGCATTGTGTAATACACAGCTCGAACACAATACATTTCAAACCTGCTATACATGCTATTAAATATACATGTTTGATTACAAGGAAGTCGAGGAACATGGGCTGCAAGCCTACACTTAGCTGCCAAGTGTGCACATACCTGACTTCTTTCTTTATGTATGTAGATCTCTTGCTATATGTGTTAACCCCTGTGGCCCTAGCTTGATATGGGTGTGTGTGTATTTGTGCATAACGTGTGTCGGTGCATCCAGTTGGCTTCCTTCTCTCCCCCCATCAAAAAGAGCCTCTCTGCTTCACGATTCATGTTCAATTTCCCCGTGAGTCCAACCATGATACCTTGCTACCCCTTTGTGCTCACTAGTCAAAAGAGAAATATTGTAATAAACTGTTCTTTGAATATTATCTCTGAAGACAAAAAGAGCTTTTATCGACTAAATTATTCATTTAAATGGGGGAAAAGATTCTGGAGTCAGAGCAGAGTTGAATAACAATGGGAAACCAATTTGTGTGTCTGTAAAAGGATTGTGTTACAGCATGTTTGTTTTCTCATTTCTACATCTTGTTGCATAGCTGTTGTGATGCGGTATGTTTAAATAGAGTAAAGGAGGACTAGGAGAACTGGAGAAGAAATTGAAGGGTAGGACTGAAAAGAGCATGACAATCAGAGAGCAGAACAGGGATGCATCATAAGTCTGTTAACCAGCCTGTCAACCAATCCCCCCGCCATTTAGCCGAGTGTCGGATAGCCATTCAATCAAGAAAATCAACCAATGGCTCATTTGCTCCATCAGTGACTTGGTCTAGACAGCCACCTGAAGTAATCGTTCAGTTAAACATCTGGCCAAAAAAAGCTAGTGTTCAGTCAGAGTATTATTCCAGCCTGCAAATCAGCCCACAATCCTGCCACTCAGCCAGTACAGTAAATTAGTCAAGCAGTCAGTTATTCAGTCTATTAGGTCAGACTATAGCCGTGTAGTTAAATGGATCTCTTCACACCTCACTTCTCGCCTCATACAATTTTCCCTCATTTACAGGCAGAAAAGACAGAAAAGTGAAAAAGGGTCAGATAATTGAAAGGTGGAGAAAAATTTGTGGTATATTTTAAGGTTTCATAACATGTTTCATGGTGTAATCATTATTCCTCTATAATTTCTAAAGCTCATTCTGCCTCCTTTTCTGATCCTATCTCCATCTCTCCAATTAGGTTTTGTGCTTTGGTTCTTTTTCTCCAGCCTTTGTTCTGTATCTCCTCTCGCACCTTTATTTTCAGCTCACATATTCTTCTCCTGTCTAGTCATGACAGTTGAATGCTTCAGACAGAACATTAGGACTTATATTTTTTGGCAAATCCGAGTTTGTTTTAAACCAAACAGTGTTGATGAATTAGTCTTGGATAAGCTAGAAATCAGCTCCCATTTGCCTATGACAGTTTGGCTTTTGTTGTCACAGACACCCTCTAACCTAAAACAACACACTTTTTTAATATGTGTTTGGTGGTTGAATTGGTTAGACTCTGCATAAACAGACAGCATAGTAAAGTTCATGATGTTGTTTTTGTCAATTTGGAATTGGGAAGGCAGTTTTGTTTTTGATTTGAGCTTTTGTTGATAAGAAAACTTATTTGGCCTCTGCTTTCAGGGGAATGTTTGTGCTTTAATGTTGCTTCAAATTCAGGTGATCCCTAATGTGTGTCCTCTCTGTGGTGAAGGTAATACGCAAAACATCACAACTCTTTTAAAACCGATGTTGGTCAGTGCCTTTCCCATGTGAAACCAAAAGCCAATGTTGCCTTATTTTACCTTAATTTTGAAAGGTTACTTACAAACTTAACTAATGCAAAACACCAAACAGTTCTTTCCCTTAACAAAGGTATACCTTTTAGCTGAAACCAGATTTTTTTCCTCAACCAAACTTGGTCATTTACGTACAAACCCTTACAAACACAACCATCACCTTGCCCACTTAGATTTCTTACGCAAGTAAAAAAAAAAGAAACTAATTAAATCTACATTTAGATTTTTAAAAACACTTTAACAAACGTATTAGTCATACTCAGTTTTTATGTTTCCTGTCTTACTTTTTAAAGGTCTCTCCCCCCTAAATAATGTCTGTTTTTTTCTGTCTTTGTGTTTTCCTGCTGTTGGTGATTGTCTGCCCCACTCTGATCCTATCCAACTTTGTCTAATTACCTTGTGTATTTGCCTACCCTTTACAGCTGTGTCTTGTCAGTATGATTAGTCCTTTGTGTATAAATGCCTCTCTTCCTTAGTGTTCTCTTTGGGTTCATCATGTTTTTTTTTACTCTCTGTTACATGATGTGTGTTATTTCGTCCGTGGCTAATGTCTTGTGTTCCTGCCTTGTTCCTTGTTCCTCGTTCACTTTTTTTTTCTTCACAATTGCTGCTGACCTGTTCTTTAAAACTGAGACACACACCCTTCCTGACATGTCAATCCTGTCCAGAAACACTATTCCGAAAATTGGTTTCAACTTTATTCAAGCAATTCCTAAGCCATGCGAGATATTGAAATTCTACTTATAATCCGGGTCTAATATACAGTATGCTCCAATCTTGAGTTGCAGCATAAAATAAGAACTTTTGGTCAAAAGATGAGCTTCAATGTTATCGCAAGCAATGTTTTGTGGCTTGGTTCATTATTTTATTCATTTGGGTTCGGGTATTTTCTCATCCACACAATGTTGTTTAGGATGTATACCTTATTCTATTAATGTGAAACTTAAATAGGCCTTATCTGAAACATGGAGCGGATTTTTAGAGTATAAGTTAGATATGTTTACAACCCAAAAAAAAGTATATATAGAACTATACATGCACAGATCACAAAATGGGATAAAAAGGTTTAATGTACAAAAAAAGACAAATGACAAAAGTAATTTTCCTGTCTAAGAAACTATATATTTTGAGAGAATGTAATGTTTTAGGTTGTTTTAACAATTGTTATTATATAGCAACGTTTTACACAGGAGTCATCTCTCGGATTCCTTCCTCTGCCCTCTATGGGTTGCTGTTTTCTCGTAGAGGACACACGAGCACGCACTAATGCCTTCTTGTCAAAACAAGAAGTGTGTATGTGCATTCATTTCTGAGTATTTATGTGTGTGCATCCTGGCAGTACATCTTTAGTGTCTAAATTAAACGAGACTGACTAACAGACATGCAAGAAGGACATATAAATCTTCATCAGTATCCCCTCAGCAGCTGTAATACTCACACATACACACAAACACGCACGCGCGCACGCACGCACGCACGCACGCACGCACGCACACACACACACACACACACACAGCACGCACACACACACAGAGACAGCATGCATACATTACATGCAATAAATTGTCCACTAACCCAGGCAGAACACACCCCACACAACCATGGGGCATTTTACCCCTCTTCTCAGTAAAACTATGATTATCCCTCCATCAGTCGACTGCATCTCAACCTCTCCTGTCTCCTTTAAATTGGCTCGCTGACTTAATGACCGTTTAAAAAACATTGCATACTCCCATGATGCCACTGTCAGTCTACTTTTTCCCTCCTCCCTGTAATCTTCATTTTCTCTGCATTGTTTCTGATCACATTGCTCAGCGGCGCTCTGCAGAGAATATAGCACATTCCTTCACCTCGTAACAGCGTAGCATGTATGATTGTCTCCTTGAGCATTTTGAAAATGTCTCTGTGCACTCTAATTTCTTTTTCTCCATTTCCCTCTTAACGGTCTCTCTAGACTTCCATTATTCATTAGTCCTGTAGTCACTCTTCCCTCACCTTATTTTATATCCTTCAAAAGAATATTCCCTCTCCCATACAATACAATTCTGGAACATTTTAGGCAACATGTTTTGCCGAGATCGAAAATATCTTCTAAACTGCACCGGCCAGCTCTAGACTTTGGCAGTTCTGAATGACAGCCATGAGGTTAAAAGTTTGAAACATTTCAACTTGAAAGTCTATAAATCCTACATCCTCTTCTCAATACCTGGAATCAGCAAGCTAAGCAAGCTTTATACCACAGGGTATAAAGAGGATAAGGAAAGAAGAAGGAACATATTTAATAGAAATGGCTTTTCTGTGCAAAAAGTTCTACTTTGGGGAACTTAAATGCAAGTTAGCTTCATTAACCAATGACAAACCGCTTTGAAAGCTCTGACCTTTGGGAAAAGTGAGGAAGCTATCACTTTGATATGTTGTACCATCCAATTTGATATCACCCTGTTCGACTGGAGTATGAATTTTGTCCAAAAACGAGTGATGCAGCATAGTGTGCAGTTAGTCTTCAGGCAGCAGTAGGGTATACCAAAATAATCCCTTGAATGTTAACATGCACATCAAACAAGCAATAACAAAACTAGCTGAGCTGCTACCCATTAATATTAAACAGTATGAAAAATATATCAGTGCCTATTTGCAAAGGTCTGCATAAACATCTTACTGTGTAACTTTTGGATCCTTTGCTTGCTTGGATGATCTCATTTAATTACTAAGAGAGACAAGAGCCTTACTTCCCTATTGACAAGCCATACACAATGAAAGACCAACCTACAGGTGCAAACAGCTTAACAAGGCCAACGCTCTCTTGTGGTTTTATTGATTAATAGTGGGCCTAAGGAGGTAGCAGGCGTACAATAGCTACTGACAAAGTCTGCATGGGGTTGAGGTCGTAAAACTGCGAGTCATCACATTGAGTTATTGTATTTTACCTAAAGTATCTAACAAGCATACCATGAGCTTTTGATAAAGTAACCTAGTAGTAGTAGTAGTTCCATTTGAAAAGCAACCGCATCGCAGCGTAATATCAGACATGGCGTTTAGAGTCATCAGCGAACAACCTAGTCTGTACTTCAGTAAGGTCTCTTATTTTGTGGCCTACAGCTCATAAACATGGAATCGTTCATTTTTCAGAGAATGCATCTTTTGGTTTGACCTTTCCTTTCTCTTTTCTGTCTTCGTCCTTTTCTCTGGACATTTCTTTACAACCAGATCAATTTATCATGTGTCTTTTTTGTTTCTTTGCCTTTCTGAACTTCTTTCCAATTCCTCCCCACCGACTTCCCTCCATAACTATAACAATGTATCTTTCTGTCCCTTCCCTCGCTATCGCGGGTCCCTGCTGGCCCTTCTCTAACACCTCGCTACCCCTCTGTTCCTCCCTCTATCCCGTCCGTCTCTTTATCTCACTTTAATATCCTTCATACCAAAGAGCCCCATCCATCTCAGATAAAGGGAGAGAAAGGGAAGAGAGGGGTGGCACGCTCATCAACAGCCACAGCAGGTCCACAAACCTCATATGGTCAGAAGATATCTTACAAAATGTTATCACACTTTTCTCATTTGTTCTCCTTCACATTTCCACCAAGGCTTGTGAATTTCAAAATAAAGTTCTGGCTTGACATGTTTTTCTAATACTTCTTGGTTCACAATTACGTGGAATTCATATGAAATGTATTTAATGGGTTATACACAAACCGGAGGGCATTACTTTTTTCAGTACAACTATGAACAGTGTTTAATCAAGCAGATAAATGTTTTGAGCAAAAGAAGTTCTGCCGAAGTTGGTTGAGACCAAAACAGAGGAAAAATTTACATTTTTCAGGTGATCAAAAACAACCTCTAAGCAGATGTGGCCTCATCACTGGCACATGTGTAAATATTAAATTGTTTTTACACAAACTGCATCACTAAAGATCCCCATTGCACATGCTTTTTTTTCTGGCCTGTGGCTGTTTTTTTATGGTTGGAGCTTAACCTACAGTTAAACAAATGGAATTCAAAAGACAGCTACAATTGGATTTTGGACAATGGTTTTCTTTCAACTGAGTGACTATTTGATAAAAGGCCCTTTCCTGTTTCAAAAAGTGTCCATAAAGCAATGGTTTTCTGAGTCAGTTTTAAAAGCACCTGACTGCTGTCCAGACAGACCTGCCCCCGGCCTCAGCTCCCCTAACATCTTTTGGATGAATTTGAACAACAGCTGTGAGACTGGTCTCATCACCCGACATTGGTGATTGACCATGTTATAATGCTTGTGTGGCTGAAAGTGAGCAAAACCCTTTCACAGAGAAGTTGAGGATGTTAGAGCAGCACATTAATGCTTATGATTTTTGAAGGATGTTTTTTTTAAAAGGCCCTATTATGCTGCTTGGGGGTTTCATTTATCTGTAGTCTGTTATAAACGCCTTGATTGGACTCCTTTGTTTGCTTCCAAACACATGCGCTTCTTATTGGCTAGCGCTCCAACACTTGATAGACTAAGAGGTGGGACATCTCTCAGCGATTGACCGATCACAACAGAGCCAGCCAGCTAACCACTCAGCAGACTGAGCTCTGGTTTCAAACGGGGGGTGAAAAGAGGTACACAGAAAACTAAAGACCTTTTTACTCTTTCATGTCACAGAAGAAGCACAACATACAAATATGAACCTCATTATGAGCATGCTATGTCCTCTTTAAAATCACATGTTGTGTTTAATACTTGTCAGAAGAGTAAGCTTCAATTCTTCTAGGAAGGAAAGCCATCTTTAAGCTATTCAGAGTACATTCATTCAATGTTTATTCCTTAAACAATATACTATCCCTATCTCGGCGGCTGCTTGCCCATAAAACACCCCCAGTTCCCTTTACAGGCTGGAGACTGTTGTGAGCATAATGGGAGATCTATGACCTTTCTGTCTTCCATAGCATCCCTTCACAGTCAGAGAGAAGGCTCACTATGAGATTCAAACCAGTTTTTCCCTATCCTCTCATTAAACTGTACTGTTGTTGTTGTTGTTGTTGTTGTTGTTATAGAAGAATGAGAGCAACAGCACAAGATTCAAATCCTCAGATAAAACAATTAAATCAAAATAGTTTTCCCCTCTTTCTTTACCCCTTTTTCTACTTTTGCTCTTCCTCTATCTCAGCATGTTTTCTATATTTTATTACTCCCTATGCATATTATAGTCAGCTATAATGTCCAATAAAGCAGAAATGCAATAAAAATAACATAAAAAATGGTCACTGAAGATGGAAGTGGAGTGAATGAATGCAAGGAAGAAGTATTTTGTATGCTCTTGGGAGGGACTGACACACACACGCACACACAGACACACAAACACACACACACACACACACACACACACACACACACACACACACACACACACACACACATTAAAATTGTGTTTCTATAAGACTGAGAAATAAAAGATAGGAACTTTTTTTACGTGTATGAAAGCAAATGACAAAGATATGTGAGGCCACTTAGTGAGTGTGTGTGTGTGTGTGTGTGTGTGTGTGTGTGTGTGTGTGTGTGTGTGTGTGTGTGTGTGTGTGTGTGTGTGTGTGTGTGTGTGTGTGTGTGTGTGTGTGTGTGTGTGTGTGTGTGTGTGTGTGTGTGTGTGTGTGTGTGTGTGTGTGCGCAGTGTGAACCTCAAGCATGACTGTGCTGGAACATCGTTTGATTTCATGCTCCATTTGACCTTTAATAGCACTGAAATAATGGACATCATAAAACCATAGCACCTTTTAAAAAAGCCTTAAGGCTAAACTGAGATATACTCTGGGCTACATATTCCATGACGTATAAGACTGTGCTCATTCCTGATCACTGAAAAAGTTAAACCATGATTAGCCTATAATACTCAAATAAAAAGTGTGTTATCATGTCAACTGTGAGTGTTATTTACATCAACTTGATAAAAAAAAAACTCTGTGGGGCAATATGTTTCCAACTATATGTCCTCATGGAAATGTGTTTTGTAATTATTTAAAATAAATGATAAATGGTTGCACTACGCCTACGTTTATATGAAATGATTAAAGTATTGTTTTTACCTTTGGGCAATAAGCATTGATAGAATAAAGGAAAACATACAAAGGCACATTTATGGTGTTAAAACAATACAGGAATGTAAATAAAGGGAAGGAGGCTTTTAATTAATTGATTGGTAATCTATTTTTTTGCTTTGTCCAATATTATATACTCAAATCCCGGTAAAGCATGGTGGTAATAAATTGACAAAGAGTCAGTGTACAAATGTGAGAGGTGGTACGGGTGAAATACAATCTGTTAATTTATCTCTTTTATTATTAAGTCCCAAATGTCACATTGCTACCCTTGAGTTTTGCCTCCCCCACTTCTTTGATGTATGGTGAAAATAAAAGACGAAAATGCCAAAGGACCATCTTTTGCTGCTGGTGTGAATAAGTACCAGTAGGAATAGAAATAAAGGGCATAAAGTGGATTTATTTTGGGCATAATGTTGAGGAAGAAAAAGAGAGGTTGCTATCAAACCACCCATGTATTAATTAGCTGAATCAGCTTGTTTGCTTTATGTTTTTCACACAGTACTTATGGGACGTGGTTTGCATTTGCTTGATCAGGGCAATAATTGACCCTTACGCAGTTGTTAAAGCTCAGTTAGACAAATAACAATAGAGGATACTCAGTGTTCCTTTTTTACTTCCGGGTCAGCCTAGTCATTTAAAGGGGCCCTATTATGCTAATTTCCAGGTTGATATTCATATTTTGTCTCTCTACTGTGACATTTAGCATGCTTTAATACTCAAAAAGGTCTTTATTTTTCTCATACTGCCTGTGCTGCACTACCCGTCTGCTCTGATTGGTTAGCTGGCCAGCTCTGTTGTGATTGGTCAACCGCTTAGAGATGTCGCTCCCCTTAGCCTTTCACAGAAATGTGATTAAACAATTGAAGTGCGAGTGTTACATAGCGATGTCATTATGTTACAGGAAAAAAGTCCATTCGAGGTGGGTGTGGGAGAGAAACTCCCCCTGGAGGGAATTTGGGGATTTAGGTCTTTGCAGACCATTTACATGTACAAAATTCTATGTAACACTCTACAGGAAAGGGAATACCCCAAAAGCATAATAGGGCCCTCTTAAGTTCCACCATCCACCTTATTCTTCTGTCACTTCCATATTCAGATTTTAGTCCCAATCCACTTTCAGCACTTTCATCCTCCATCTTCAACAGACCCTGCAGCTCCAAAGCTTAATCACATCACCTCAAATCACATCCAAATGTCCTCGCTCCCACATCACTTTCACCGTAGTCTGGAGGATGGATGGAACTCACAGACTGCATTTTACTCCTCTTCAAAGTGACCTCTTATAGCTTCTTGCCAATGCCTATTCAACATAAGTGTCTACCACTGAATTCTTCTGAAGTGCCATCAATTTTCTTGGGTGCAAATTGCTGCCCTGCCCCAGAGAGTAACTTCAACAATCCTCTGCATCTTACCAAAGATTCACATGTTGTTTTCAAACCCTGAGACCTGGACACATTCATAAATAAACACGTGTGCACAAATGTTTTATTGCTTGTGTACCAACACCAACTGCTCCTTGCATTATAGGAAAACATTTACTTCTGATATATATCCATAATGCCGGATTTCATTAGTTAAATGTATGGGCTTCAAAGTGATGAACTGTAGCTAGGGTTGAAGCACACACTTTTCCTCAGTGTTACATTTGCTCACACAAACACACACACATATCACAAGCAGCAGGAGCTGCGGAGCACCAACTGGGGATTCACTACGTAATAAGCCATGTATCAAAGTCTCCCCTTGAGCGACTAAAGGGATAATTGATACAACAAAGCATGGCACTGCCTGAGCCATAGGAATGACTGGGAGTGACTCCTTAATCACAAGAAGCCAACATGACACAATAAGACTCACTGCTTATATCTGAGTGTCATTTTAAATCATTCGGTAAACAGTCAGATTACCAAGGTTGACAAAAACTGTGTATTTACCAGGGGGATTTCTTTCTACCAGACAAACTCAAGAATATGTCTGTGTTACACCATCATATGACACCACAAATATTACCAGAAAGAATGCCAGCATAAGCTCAGTGAAAATCACATGTGAGTGATAATGAAATAATAGAAATACCTGAAACTTTAATTCAGTTTAATAAGTTATCAACAGCAACTTTACAGCTAAGTGTTGCATTGTGATAATGAGCTATGAAATTGGCAACATACCAAGAATGGTAAGTATATTGATAACCATATAATCAGAGAAATACAACAATTCAAACAAAGCAAAAAGGACATTACGTTATTGACATGATACTGTGTCAATTAGTCAGTGTTTTCATAGAGTTCAAAGGTTTTATTTGGCTCGTTCCTCAGAGAAAGAAACCTTAGGACTCCTCCCTCGACTATTCTTTTGACCACAGTAAACTCAACAGATTGCCTTTGTTTAGTTTTTTGTTTGCAAAATAAGTATTCAATAGAAAGCCAAATTTAGTAGGATTCACCTATGGATGAAAACAAATTGATTAACTAATCATGATAAACATTGTTTCTACCAACATTACATGATGGACAGATTTTGTATTATATATGCCTTAACAACTACTAGGGTTGTGTATTCCATGTGCTTGCAGATTTCCAATTATGGTTTCTGTTTGAAATCAAACTTTCTGAAGTTTTTACTTTGTATCGTCAACTCAGATGGATAAAATGCTGAAAGAGCAAGAGTTGATCACCTAAAACTATAAAGCTTTGGGTTTCAGAAATGTTCTGAAACTATTTTCACAACCTGACAAGATATTAGCAGGGCATCAGCTTTATAGCATCTCTGTCTTTATAGAAGTGTTTGGGAGCTGTGGGTAATAATTAACGTAGTTAAAACCAAAGATAATTATTGTGAAGTGTTGGAAGCGACGGATGGATTAGAGGGCAAGAGAATAAATGAGACAGACTTTAGTGATGTGAGGCCAGGATGCTTCACTCGCTCTGATCTGTGGAATTATGCATTTAATTCCACAGACATTATTCAACAACATAGGTCAAGCAAACATATTATGTAAAACATATCCTGTCATACTGAACAGTACTCAAGGTTCTTGTTTAATTTAAGGTCAGTTTGAGGGTCAAAAGTGCTCAGACACCAAACGATAAACAATTAGTTTGATTTCTCTCTCTCACAGGTCATTGGGTTATGCATACAATTACAGTTAGTCTAGGTATTCCTGATTGCTTTAACAAGTGTTTTCTCACACATGACTGAGTATATGTTTTTGGCCACATGGGGGCAGTGCAACAAGCTGCCAAACAACACATGACATATTAACACCCACTTGTTAAAGTGGTTGTAAATGTCACAAAACCCAATTTCCTTTGGGCTGAATAAAGTGTTCTGATTCTGATGGTATGGTGAAAGTGTTACCAATCAGTTCCTTATTGGCGATTGCCACAACAGCTGAAAGACAATCCCTTTACAGTAAACCTTAATTTTCCTTCATTTTAAAACAATATAACCAGCCAATCCACGTAAAAGTTCTCCAAAATGTCTATGCCAATTCAAATTAGTGCTGTAATGTCATACGTAGCAGACAGGTTCACTAGGTCGCTGCACTGGCTAACAGGCTGACTGACTGTGTTGGACCACAATCAAAAAAAGTCATTAACCTCAATAAACGCCCCTTTTTTTTATATGCAAGTCATATTGTCTCAGCACGCTTCATTTTAAATGTAATTAAGTCTTTGACACCTGAAAAGAGCATCTTATTATAGCTGAGATGAGTTGACATTTTAAGGTGTGATTGCTTTTGGGAAAAAGGGGGAATAGCTGATGAAGATGGTATGGGAATAAAGTGTAGAAAGCAACCAACATAAAAAATATGTTGGAACAATATTTTGGATAACAAAAAGGTGCCTTGAGGCCTGTGCCATGTCCTGTGTTTGTTACATTTACCTAACCTTTTTTCCTCCAGGCAGATCGACACCATCTGCTTCCACCTGGATGTCTGACACTTATCAGCTTAAAAACTTGGCTGTAAACGCATCATTGTGAACAAACTGCTGACAAAACAGTATTGAGCGCCCTCTCTGTCTGCTCTGTATCCCTCCCCCCCTCTCTCCTTCACACATCGCCTGTCTCCTCTCTCCGAGTCATCCATCTCAACAATTAATACGGTTTACCCCACGTAAAACGGAAAAGCAAGGCTCATCTACAATACAGCAGGGTCTAGCAAATCCCACTCATACAGGAATGAAGGATGTTCGAACCAATATAACATTCAGAAGCCTGATTCATGATCAGGGGAAATGCTGTGACTCAGCTTAATCATTTATGTATGAAGAAGGAAGAAATATGCAGGAGAGAAACAGGGAAATAGACACAGCAGAAACGAGCTTTGGTGATTTGTGAATATATTGAAAGTAACAGTAAGGAAGTAAAGTTTTGATATGTTTTGTCTCTGTGAGGTCATTGTGGCTTATAATTAAGTGTGAGTTAGCAAACTGGCAGGAGTAATGCCCTTTAGACATGATTTGGTATCCTGAAAAGTAACCATGTGAAGGTTTGTCACAGAATCAGTAAAGTATAAATTAGTATATTTGCAATGCAACAACGTTTGTGTCCTTTATTTCAATCAGTAGATTCAGTTTACGATACCTCTGTCGATATGATAGAAATTGTATTTGATGGTTGACCCCCATCCAGATATCGAATATATGTATGGGGGAAAGTGCAGCCATGAGTAGAATAGTAAACGCCCCCCGGGGTGGTGATGCTTAAGATCTTGATTTGATGAGGAGTGGTCTTTGGATTAGCTTGACCTGGGCACTTTATACTACTGTCAGGATTGGAGAAAGGACCCAGGTGCAGAAGCAATAGAGGAGGCAGGGGTTCAAATGTAACAGAGGGCGAGCTTTTATAAAAAAGCGGTTAACAAAAATGTTGACAAAAGGTAGAACGAAAGAAAAGTATCAAATTAAAACACGGACACACCGGTGGAAGAGAGAGGGCTGAAAACGGGAGATCCAAAAAGGGTTCAGGGAACAGGCAAACGACAAATAACGACGACGACGCGACAAAGAACACAAAGGAAAGACCAGACTAAATACAGAGGAGGATAATCACAACACAAGAAACAGCTGGGAAGGGGGAGGAGAAACAAAGGGGCAACAGGTGAGCACGATCAGACAATCAAACAGGAGGGAAACTAAAGACAGGAAGTAAATTGAACAAGACAGAAAGTGACAAAACAAGACACATTTCAAAGTAAAACAGTAAAGTAAAAATACAGAAACTGAGATCCTGACAACTACGTCATCTATCCTTGTTTCACATGGGTTTTATGAGGATTACAGAGCATTACTATTCTCAGGTAATATCACAAAGTGGATGAGAACATGTTGACTTTTATGGAGGTTTTTCTTGCAGCTATGTACCAACCCTTTTTTTTATTTGTTTAAACCAATAACAACTTAAAGAAAGGATTTCCTAACCATTGCCTGGCCAAACATCTTAATCAGGAGGTTTGGTAGTCGCTGCACCTGTTTGAAAAAGGCAGATTTTACCTCCATTTGGTCATTGACAAAGAGTCATTTTATGGTTTAGATCTGAAAAAAGCAAAAATTACCGCTTTATACAAACTCTTTTATTCCCTTTGAATACAGCAGCAATCACGCCTGTGTCTGTGACGAATTAATTCAGAGTGATAGATGCTATCAATTCCCTCCATTTGATTACGGCTGTAAAATATGGTAACGTGAACCAAGTAGGTGTTTCTTTTAATCCTCCCACCTCCTCATTTGTGTCAAAGACCTGCTAAAAAAAACCTGATGCTGTTGCCACGGCAATAGACTCAAAATTGTTTTTGGTTAATGAGTACATGACCACTTTGACCCCTAAAGTGTTCAGCATGAATACACACATAAATACAGTCATGCACACACTCACGGGGCAGTCTTTTTCATGGATGATAAGTGTTCTGTGTGTGCCTAGGGTGTATTACAGCAGGAGACCTATTAATCAGTGCAAATATAAAAACACAGACACACATGCACATAAAAGGCTCACACACAGCAGAATTTGAGCAAAGAGCAGTCTGCTGTGTTATGCCCCGGAGTATATTACGGTAGGAGCCATATTAATCAATACATAAACACAGTGGAGCGCTGGCAGAGGGGGACAGCAGCAGGTGTTGTGGTGTGTGCATGTGCGGCGCCGAGATTTGATGCATTGGCTTTATATTGAGACTGCAGTATAATACTTTAATGTGAAGTAGTAATAATGATTTATATTTGATGGTTTTACACATTTGCAAGCATTGCCAGTTTTTCCTTACAGTACACAGCTCTTCTTTACGATTCGACTTCCTTGCCGGCGTGTTACAGTGTGTATCTGAAGTGGATTACATTTGGTGGGTTTTATGAGTTATCGGCTCATTGGAGCTCATAATGTATTAACAGTCTTTTTCTTAGTAGAGTTTAATCAAAGATACAAAAAGAGGTCACGTAAATTCAGAACGTCTATATATCAATATGATAGAATACAGAATAGGATATGTTTCCAAATGACTCTCAAAACACCTTAAAGGACAGCACTTGCTTTTAAATGTGGTTAACAGATATTGAAAAAAGAAGTTACTTTGGTAGGTTAACTTAATCAGGTAACGTAAATCAAGTAACTATATAGGGTATATGACTAAAGTTTGACTTTTAGATTCAAGCGGTACATGAACAACGGTCTACTCTTTGTAAGTCACGTGTTTGTTTGACACCGTCACAAGAGATGAACGCTTAACAATTAGTCAGACAAAAATAGGTCATAATAAGTTGCTTGCAAATACAACGTACAGAGGTAGACTGCATTTAATAAAGATAATCATCAATTTATTTATTATTATTATAACAGCATTAGTAACCCTAAATCACAGTTAAAATAATATTTGATTTAAGGGGCCAGAAATATAAAACAATATTAAAAGTGTTCTACTTTGTAAAAAAAAAAGAGAATGTATCATAATCTCGGAGTCATGTCCAAGATATGCTGTATCACTACATATCTGCATTTCCAGATGACCAAAGGACAGAGTTCTCTCATCAGAAGCAGCTCAATGTAGGGACAGTTTTGTTCAGCGTTCTCCAACATCAGTCTATTAGGAAGACTCACACAGAACACATTGTTATTGCTATGAAATAGTAATGTTGTCTGGTCAAATCAGATTACAACTTTGTGTTTCTTCCGGGCATGTCATCTCGTCTTAACAGTAGCGTTATATATTGTGGGTTCTTTCCTCAAGCAGGGTCTGCGGAGTGTTTACAAAGGACTTCCAAAAGTGTTCAGGGTATTCCCCAAACACTTGGCACATCCCTTGGCTTGTATCAAAGTGAGGGCAAACCTTGGGTGTAGACATGTTATGATCAGCTGACAGTTGAGATGTGAAAAGACCAGCCCTTTCACCCATCCTTATAATGTGTATGGTCAACTATATAGTGTTGGCTATGTTTTTTGTCGTGGGTGGATGTCAAATGAAAATCAATATCTGGCACTGTGTGGTGGATTAGAATAGTTCCACAATGTACAAAGTTGTAATGCAATTTGTGTGAGGCGGGGAGATAGAGAACATCAAATATTAAACCCAATATCTGGATTTACACTGAAAAAGCTGAAACGTTGACTTTTATTAATGTATTATGTCAACAGATTTCACATAACTGTATTAGGTGACTTTAAAGCAATAATATTACCCTTAAATAGTTTTAACTTAATATTATTGCTTTAAGCTAACCTAATACATTATATTTGTTGACATAATACATTCAATTAAATTCAACATTTAATTTCTTTCAGAGTAAATAATGCAACAATACTGTAGGTTTGACTTTTGGGGCCTTCACAACATTTCTAAACAATCATATGTCTGACAAATAATAGTTAGTCATGAGGGTGTAAAGACTTAGTGGGAAACACGGTATTATTATTAATATTAATCTAGCTCGGATTTGAAACTATGAAAGCAACACTTATGCCATAATATAATACAACAGAAATATGTAGCTTCATATTAAATCATTATATTTCCCAACCCTAAGTGCTCTGATTAAACCTACTTTAAAATGTAAAAATCCACAAGCTCTCCTTTTATTTTCATGCAGCTTGATCATATTTATCTCCTACATATCAACATATTAATATAAATTAATATATATATATATATTTATTGAGTGGTTAATAACGATTTTCTGACAGTGTTGTATGTTCCTCTACACACCTGAGGTGCGTGTGCTAATCAGACCAGCTGCAGCTGCAGCTCATCACTAATTAGCGAGTTGGTCAATATCCACCTGTTTGTGCTCCTCTGGCTTTTCCCCTCATACCGTATCTGACACACAGAAAAGACAAATCAAGGCCTGATACTACTTTAACAATCAAAGGGAAGACAATAGGAGTGGGGCTGTTGATGATTGGAACTGAAAGCCAGCTGTTTCTCCTCTTCCCACCACTGCCTCTGCGTGTGTTCTCCTGAACACTCTGTTTTTCTTGCTCACTCATCTTAGCACTCCCCATCTTGTTTCTTTGCATTTACCATCCTCTCCTTCATCCTCCCTCACTTGAAGTCTGCTTTTAGAAACATGTAGCATGCTTGAAGATCGGATTGCTATCTCTCAAAGTAATATCATGTTTCAAAGCTATATATCTGAGAAACACCTAGAAAAAAAGGTTGGTGATATATTGGTATGCATTAGCATTGTCCCATGGCTTTGTCTGGGTGATTACTGATACTGATCCCTCTTTGATTTTACTGTCTGCATTGCTTTTAAAGGTCAAGAAACAAGACTCAGGCAGGTGCTTATAGATTTTAGTAGGACTGTATGTGAACAGGTTTTTTGTGTAATGTTCCCCTGATACAATCTTGCTGTGCCAATACGCCTTTAAATTTGATAAGGTCAGAGGTTTGATTACTTCTTAATCCATATTCCTGATTTAAAAGAAAAAACTAAAGCCTGAAAGGCGATGAAAGTACTTCTCCATATGAATGCCATTAGCGTGAATACATTGTATTAGACACCTGTATTACAAAAGCACTTGCCTCCAGCGAGATGTCCTTAGCCCATAGACTAACTTAAATTAGATCACGTATTGTACTCCCTGTAGAACATAATTCACTATGGATCTATGTTGTTATCCATAGGTGCTTCAACGCCGATCCTTCTCGTAGCTTAGGTCTGTCTATGCCTGTGATATGACCTTTTTTTTTTGTTCTTACCATTTTGAATTAAGCTGGAGGTTCGCGTCCATGGTAAGCTAGTAGATTCCTGAAATGGAGAGATGCTGGAATTTTCTTTTTCTTAAATAGTTTAGCATGGGTGTACTGGACTAAACTTTAAAAACGCAAAGTAGGAAATACAATCCCACTTTTCCATTGTGCAGCACCATTAAAGGTGACAGCAAACATAGGTCTATAGCATCCGCTGTGATAACGTGCAGGTGGACTATCTGAGTCTTCAAATACTTATTTTTATCTTTCATCGAACTCATGGAAAGGTTGTTAAGGCATCATTTGACCTTATGTTCTTCTTTAAAGTTTCACTCACTCTTATTAATGAACTTTAAGGGCACTTTGCGAGGACTCCTAGTGGTAGGTTGTGAATATAGCCCCTGGTGTTAATGTGGAGCAGGATGGAATGATCAGTCAGGACTTTCTGCATGAAAACTGGTGCTGGAATAATGATTGGACATTTAAAACACCTGTCACAACCAAGGAAAGAGAGGATCTATCACAACTGTCCTTTTAGGACAATTTATTCACTACTCTAAGCTCCATTACAGCACTATAGTAGCGTTCAGGTTAAAAGCACTGGACTTATTTATCATGAGTATAGTGACTAGGCTACTTGTCAGCATCTAAAAACAGAATGTTTGAGCACACTGAAGGAAATAGCCAACAAATATTCCCTGCGTTTCTGTAAAGCAAAATAGAAGCCACTAAAATAACTCTATTACACTGTATGACAAAGTAGCACTAGTTAATGTCTTATCTGTTATTATAATTTAACTTGCATAATGTCACTAAGAATGTTCTGGGTTTACTGTACATCTGAATTTGACTGCGTTTTAATAAGGATGAACCTTTTTGATATAAACTTTCATAAAAATGTGTGAAATTTACAAAGGAATACTAAAGATACTGTGGCTTTATAAATGGTATTCCATCTGTCTGATCCTGACATCATACAGAGTTGAAACAAGCGGCAGAGACATTGCACTTTCTGATAACAGAGTGAATACCATATGGCTGCCTTTTTTTTTAAGGTGTAAGTATTTGTAGCTGTAAATGTTTTGGTGAGTGCAGGTTTAGAAATAGCTGTCTGCAAATTACAAACAGCTTCAAATTCCAGGCCTGGATTCATGCTTTGAGGTTATAAAAAAAAAACACTTTTAGATGTTTAGTTTAACTCTCCCTGAAGTCCAGACTTCCCCTCTGGGAAGATTCAAGATAAGACATGAATCACATCACACATATGGGATTTGATGTGGTGTCATTCTGTGTTAAGTCCACTGTTTGTTCTCATCCCCACATGTTGTTTATTATATGTTCACTCATTTAGGAATCATTACACCCTCTATGAGATGAGGACACTTCACCATTAACCCTGTAGCAAAGCAGAAAACTCGCGTTGTTTTTGATACACTTACATGTTGTTCTGATACAGTATGTTGACTTGCATAGGTCTTTCTATGCTGAAAAACTGTCTGTAGGCATTTCTGTTCTATGATTTTGTCAACAAAAGTAATAATAATACATTTTATTTGTAAGTGCACTTTTCATTAGAGTAAACAAAACTCAAAATGCTACAGAGTGAAAATGGTTGAAACAAAACAAACAAACAAAAATAAAATAAAGATCTATATAATAAAGGAAAAAACAGAATAAAAACACTAACACTTGGGCCGGCATGGCAACAAGTGGGGGTTTTAAAGATCTAGTAAAAGGCTTTTCTAAAGATATGCGGTTTTAGGCCTTTTTTTAAAAGCATCCACAGTCTGTGGTTTCCTCAGCTGGTCTTGGAGGGCGTTCCACAGTCTCCGAGCAGCGGAGTGGAGGGCTCGGTCTCCCATGGTTTTGAGTTTGGTCCTGGGGGGGAAGGAGGAAGTTGGCCTTTTCAGAGCCTATGTTTCTCGTGGAGGTTTGTGGGGTCAGCAGTTCTTTGACGTAGGAGGGAGCATTACCATGAATGCACTGATGGGTAAGAGGATGATTTTGTAATCAATCCTGAGTGAAACCGGGAGCCACTGCAGTGATTTCAAGATGGTGTGATGTGTTTCTACTTCTGCGCTCTCATCAGGATCTTATCAGCTCTGTTCTGGATGTATTGTAGCTTCTGGATGTTCATGCTAGGAATCCCAATGAGAAGTGCGTTACAGTAGTCTAGCCTGGAGGAGACAAAGGCGTGGACAAGCTTTTCAGCATCTGACAGACTGAGTGAGGGGCGGAGTTTTGCAATATTTCTGAGGCGGTAGTAGGAGGTCTTGCATGTTTGTTTGACGTGGGCCTCAAAGGTCAGGTGAGGATCAATTTTAACACCCAGATTGGTAACAGTTGATGAGAGTGGACTGTTCTGACCGGAGAAGGTGATGCTGGTGATGGAGGATGAATAGACCTGATGTTGAGTGCCAACTAGAATGGCTTCGGTCTTGGATCTGTTAAACTGAAGAAAGTTGTGCTTCATCCACGCTTCATCCGATTGACTGGCAGTTGTATAGTGTAAATAATTGCAGTGTTGAGTTCGCTCCATCGTTGTTGGTGTTAGCGTTTGCAACCAAATTAAGAGAACAACCCGCCATTGCTAGGGGATGCGATCTTGTCATGGCAAGTACTGCTCAGGACCCAAGGAAATGCAGTGTTGGGAGTGGTTCTTGAAAAAGCTCAAAGAAGCAACACTGGATGCCAAAAAATCACCCAGTTCTCAACAGGAAGACTTTGAACTGCAAATTGAGATAGTTCTTGTAAAGAGAAAATGTTTGTTCCAACCTGGGCACACATTGGCAGCTTTGTGTGTTTTCAAGTTTTTTTTATGGATTTCATTCAGCCTACCAAAATAAAAGTATGTGTTCCCTGATAAGGTCACCTGGGTATGAGCTGTCAGGAACAGGACTGCCCAGGTATGTTTTTCTCCTGAATGTTGGCCTTTGAATGAGTCACGATTCCTCATAAAGTCAGCGGGTGAGCTCTTCTCTTTTCCTTTTTATTATTCTCAGTCATAATTCTAAACATTTCTTGTTTTCCTTTCACCCTTTAATATGCAGATTTAGCTGGGCTATGACTATTCCTCACAAACTGACAACCACACTAGATGTAGGATATAAAAACAAAAGGAGCAAAACCACACATGGAAATGGTGTCACTATCTCCATCAAGCTACTGCAAAGTTCTGTCTGTGTTGTGTGTTTGTGTGTGTGGTGGAGCCACGTCTCATTTGCTTCCTGAACAGGTTGGAAGGAACCTTTCTGTTACTTTACAGCGTAGAAGTAGGACGAAACATCCCCAGGGCTTTGAGAGCCCTGTTGTGCTTGTCATTTTTGAAAGGCTGAAAAAACAATATATTTATTTTGTGTTGGTATGGCAATGGCTATATTCACTGAATTAGTAAGCTGGTGTTTGGCTTAACTTCATAGAAGTTAAATTAGTTTTTTCCTCTCACAGGCGGTGCTATTTTTCAATCTAGATTGTTTTGGCATTATATGCCAAGTGATATTAGTCATAAAATATGTCTGCTTTCTTTTAAATATATTGAAACTACACTGCAAATGAACTAGTTTACCATACCATCACACAGATGTTCTTCTAAGGCACTCAATAGGTGTAATAATGAACATTTAAAAACATATGCCTACCCTGAAACAAAGAAAAACACCTGGAAGAATACTAGAGACATTAAGTAAAAACACCAAGTGTGTTGTAGAACAGATGACTGGGGTAATGGGACGAGTGAGGTAAGAAGGATGGTGGAGAGAAACCTGAAAAAACTGAACTGCACGTAGCCAGAGACGTAAATGGACTAAAGAGGAGAGATGAGTGACAGAGCATGTGAGAGGGAGAGAAGAGAAAATGGAGGTCATAAGGAAATTCAAAGTGGGGGAGGAAGGAAATTGAAAAGGGATGGGACAGAGGGAATTGAAAATTGCAGAAGAGGAGGCAAAATGAAGGGAGTAATTGAACCATCTCACTCTGGGAGGCTGTGTGTGTGTGTGTGTGTGTGTGTGTGTGTGTGTGTGTGTGTGTGTGTGTGTGTGTGTGTGTGTGTGTGTGTGTGTGTGTGTGTGTGTGTGTGTGTGTGTGTGTGTGTGTGTGTGTGTGTGTGTGTGTGTGTGTGTGTGTGTGTGTGTGTGTGTGCTTTAAACTGTTTGAAAGTAGCCACGCTTGTAAAAGCAGTTACTATCTATCTCACTCTTTCCTCCTCAAAACAAACTTTCATTTTTCCCTTCCTCTTTTCCCCTCCTCTCCTCTGCTGCAGTGACCAGTGAGCAACCCTGCTGAGGAGTGTTTCATCTTCAATAATAATGAGGGAGGGATAGGAAAAGTTCGAGCAAGGGGGAGAAAGAAATATTGCTCTCCCCTCCCATGGCCTAAGGGAGTACAGCACAATGATTGGTACTTCAGTGGATGTAGTGTGCACGCACATACAGTACAGTTGATACATAGAAAGCATTATGTAGGCCCATTTGGAGGGCAAGTCAGGTATCTTCCTTGTTACAAAATCACAGAATGGGGGAATTCTTTTTTTAAAATATGGGTTGTTGGCTGGTATTGTAGCTAAGGTGGCTCCAAGTGGCCAAGCCATGTCAATGAGATAATAGATAGCTGTTAATAATAATAAATAATATAAACTATTGGTGCTGCTTCATTTCCAAGAAGGGAAAAAATGATCAGAAATGTGTTGCCTTTTAGGGAAAGGCATATAAGGTTTATATCCGTTTAACCAGAAAGTGACTCAGACATATTTATATATGATATTTTTCCATGTTGTTGACAAATCCTATAGGCTTAAAGAGTAATGGTATCCAACAACTCATTAATTATCTACATTGTTGCACAACAAGTCCGGTTTCATGAAGATGAACATGGGGACTGTACTTTCATTCTAACATAACACCTGACTAACACACCAATTATGATGCTTGAATACTCCCCAACAAATGCACTTTTTGCTTGTGTTTGAGTACCATTAGCTAAAAACTGCAGAGCCCTGCTGGATGAGAACATTATTACTTTTTTCTGTGAAAGAAAACTGTAAAGCTTGCCAGAAAGGTGTAATAGGCTTAGGCTCAGAGAAACAGAAAGGTAAGTAAGTATGGTGGGATTGAATAACAATAATATTGAATATCGGCCGCTTTATCCCTACTGTATGTGTAGGGATAAAGTGTGTCCCTACCTGAGTTGATTTTAATTTAATCCATTACTCTATTGCGTCAGCGGGCCATTAGAGGAAGTTCCCTCATCCCTCCCTTGTGTGAATAATATCACAACGTCAGCAAGCCATGTTATAAATAATTCCAAAGACTCCTTCATTACATTCAGATATTGTATACTGCTTTGTAATACCATTTGACAAACATGAGCAACATTTAGAACTTGAACTTTGAATGTATATATCTATGATGTTTCCAAGGAATGAGTCCATTAGGTTTTCTCCACTTTTGTTTTGTCTTCACAAATTAATATTGCAAATTTATTTGGTGGCAAAATGAAAGAAGATGCAGTCTGTGACGGTGAATTGCCCGTTTGAAGCTAAATGCTTTGTGTGTGTGTGTGTGTGTGTGTGTGTGTGTGTGTGTGTGTGTGTGTGTGTGTGTGTGTGTGTGTGTGTGTGTGTGTGTGTGTGTGTGTGTGTGTGTGTGTGTGTGTGTGTGTGTGTGTGTGTGTGTGTGGGGGGGGGGGGTGTGTGTGTGTACTAAATGTTTAATGTGCAGCCACCGCTCTCCGTTTTCTACATTATTAATCAGCCAATAAGATGACTCTCTCTTTAATCTCACTGGGAATTATTTTGCCCCCCCCCCACACACACACACACACACACACACACACACCGTCACATACTTGTAAGCACATGACACATAACACTGCATTCATGATTACATAATTGGATTGTAGACATAAAAATACATGTTTTCACAAACATTGAAAATCTGATCTATAACAGACTGCAGCAGTCTTTGAACTAATTGAATATGGAACATATGGAACTGTAAATGCTGTCGGGATATCTATTTTTGTGTGTGGGTTGTTCAAAATGCACTACACGTTTTGGAGGAAATATCTTATAAGCTCAAATCACAAATTTTGGGTTGAATTGGGTAGAGAAATGCCCACATCTACTAAGTGAAACTTGTCAATCCCAATTGTAAAATCCAGGCGGCCTCCTGGAAAAATATTTCACTTTTGGTGTATTTTGGTGTAAATATCTAAAGAGGCCTCTGATGAAATGTGCCTGTACCAGTTTACCAGTTAGAAAATCCAGTTAAAAAACAGCAAGAGAGTGACGTGACATAAAGGTTCACAAATCTAATCGATGGTGCCATGACGTGCATCTTACTTAACTGTTCAGTACAGGACCAAGCAAGGGAACAAAATAAAACCTATACTGTACCTGGGGAAAGCCTTTAGCCTTTTGTTTTTGTATTAGATGGATTCCTAAACATCCCAAACGCTCACCCAGAGAGCTGTTTTCTTACAGTCCTTGTAAATATTCTTGTTTTTGGAGGTTCCCTTGTTGCCCAGATCTTGTCTGTGTACTGTGTGTGTGTGAGTATTAGCTTGCCAAACATTGCAAGTGCAGGTCCTCCAAGACTGGTTATCATTGACAAAGAGAACAACCCAACTGCTGTTTGGAAAATATCTTTAAGAAAGGAGAGGCAAAGGATACCAGCAAGCCTTTAGGGTATCAAAGATCAATATTTTTCGAAGGTACTGTATCCTTAGGCCTAACAGAGAAAATCCACTGATGTTTAACCACTCAAAAGTGCAGCCAAGGAGGCATCCATCAAAACAGTTTCTCTCAGCTATAGTTGGATGAAAATTAAACATATCATTCTTATAATAAAGCTACATTTGCAGAAAACAGGAATATTGCTTCCCTCTATTGTGACTATATCTCACTCAAATGCAATAGGTTTAGAAAAGGTTTAGAAAAGGGCAAATATGACCATGGACTGACTGGGTAGACAGAAAGACAAACTGGTTGTGACAGAGAAGACATGGGAATACTACAGAAATATTGTCAAAGAGAAATAGTTTAATGTTGTCACCTCTTCTGGAGAGACACTCGATCAATTCTTAGGTACCGTTCCCAGGAGGGCCATTGGGAACCACAATCTGTGAGGATATAGATTATGTCTGGTGCCTGGTAGAAATGTGTGTCTGTGTTTGTCTTCGAATGGCCTTTACTTTAGCACCTTATTCTTCAATTAAAATGATGTCTGAGTACATACAAATGATGTTAAGGCAGTCATGTTGAGAATTGAGCTAGCGGTAGTACTGGCGTTCAACCCAGGTCCGAAATGTATCCGTTATTATAATCACCTGTCCAGACAATAAATGTATTATCACTTGTTCCTATCGGTCTTCCTTAGAGCAGCCCTTTTCAGTTTGTTCGAAAGAGAGTTGAGGCAGCAGCAAACTGTAATTGGATTGATTCAACATTTAGGTTTATTTCTAAGTATGCTTACCAGTGTCTACCCCAACTGACTTTTGTTTAAGTTCAACATTTAGCTCAATAACTGTCTTGGAAACAATCCCACATGGTCCAAGTCAGGTGTGTTTACCCTTAATAAGAGGTTCATTTTTCCTTCATCTTCCTAAGTTTGGTCAGGTCGGCTACGAAATGAGTTTCTCTTTCAGACAATCTTTCTCTGTCTTTGTGAGAGTCCTAAAAATGACATTACCTTAAACTAGAGAGCCATTAGACTTTATTACTCTATTATGAGTTCTAATCCCCCTGCTCTCATCTTTCACAGAACGTCAAACTACAAACATATTCATACCCGGGCAAAGCACAGAGAAATCAAGCTGCAGCAATATCACAGAGGAGGATTGCTCCCAGTGCAGCAATTTGGATAAGACACACAAACTTACTCAGGCGCACACACATTATGCAGAGGCTGGATGACTACAGAATGACCCTATAGCAGCAGTGAACAAACATGCAGATAAATATGCAGATAACGCCCCCCTTTTGCCTTCAGAAGTGCCTTACTTCTTGGTGGCATAGACTGAAAAAGGTGCTAGAAATGTTCCTCAGAGATTTTGGTCCTCATTGGCATGATAGCATCACGCAGTTGCTGCTGTGCCCCATATTCTTCAACGTTCCACATGTTGTAGGCTCAGAGATGGGCTTTTGCCTGCCTTGGTTGCAACTAGTGGTCATTTGAGTTAATGTTTTCTATCTTTCTATCATCTTTAAACAGTCTGGCCGCTCTCCTGTGACCTCTGGCTTCAACAAGGCATTTTCACCCGGAGATATGCTGCTCGGACCTTTCTCTGTAAATCCCTAGAGATGGTTGTAAGTGAAAATCCCAGTAGATCAGCAGTTTCTGAAACACTCAGACCAGCCTGTCAGGCACCAACAACCATGTCACATTCAGAGTCAATTAAATCACGTTTCTTCCCCATTTTGATGCTTTATTTTAACTTCACCAGGTCGTCTTGACCATGTCCACATGCCTAAATGCCTTGAGTTACTGCCATATGATTGGCTGATTAGATATTTGCATTAACGAGCAGCTGAACAGGTGGACCTAATAAAGTGGCCAGTGAGTGTGTATAGTCAAAGTTGTTGAATCCCAACAAATTGCTGCAGAGCGACAGGTCTTATGCATGTTATTATTCATACTGTACATGTTTTGCTCTTAAAAAATGTAGTGTTCATAGGTATTTTTAAACCTGTTTTAAAGCTTATTCTATGTTTGTTCCTGTTTCATGTTGAGGAGATTGTGTCAGGGACTCTCAATTTCCATTATTATGCACAACAGTTAAAAGGTAAACTAAAACATAAATGGAAACCTTTTATGTATTAGCACTCACCTGAAGACGGGCAATGTTTAATTGTATTGTAATATTGAATAATATGTGGATTATGTCTTTAAGGAGTTTTGAAATGTACAAATGAATTATAATTCTTAGCTATAAGGCTATGGAAATGTTTTTTAACCAGCTAGCATATTTGAAGTTTTGTAACCAGTTTTTTTCATAAATCTAAAATAGAGTGAAAGAGTCTTTTGAAAAGGCTTTCCTACTAATTGTTAAATGAATTAAAAAAACATTGGCCAGACATTGACAAGGTTAGAAATGATATTCCCCACTTGCATACAAAAGATTGCTCTTCAAACTCACTTCAATCATCAGCAAGTACAGCCTCGCAGATCTAATGCAATCTTTCTGTCACTACCATGAGGTAATCTTCTCAAACGTCAGCCCGAGTTTCATGAAGTACCTCCCATAAATTGGATTGGCTTGATGGGCACTAAAACCATACTGTCAAGCTTCTCCCACAGCAGCTCAATAGCGTTCAGATCTGGACAATGTGATGGCCAAATAACCACAGAAGGAATACCAGCTGCTTCTTTCCTAAATACATTTCACATCATTTAGAACAATGTTTTGGTTCATTGTGGATTGCGGGACGAGATTGACTCCAATCAAGCGCTGCCTACATGGCGTTGCAGGTTAAGAGCTAGCCTTTATTGTTCACTTACCTCCTTTTTGTGTTAAACCCCCACTAAAAATCCCAAACCATCACATTGCCTCCACCATGCTCGAAAACTGGCATAAAGCAGTATCTTTTCATGGCTTTTGCGTATCACATTTCTTCCTAGTGAGTTGAACACTTCAATCCATCCGTCCATAACACTTCCTTCCAGTCATCCTCGGTCAAATGTATTTATGAGGCAGTTTGACGACCTGTGAGGGACCGGTTTCTCAGTATAGATACTGTCACATATTTATCATCCCGGACAGTTGTGCAACGAGGCATCCCACTTCTCCTCCTGTCCTGTATATAAAGCAAGACTGAAGACTGCTGTATGAAGTTGCTAGTGCCATATCTTTATTTTCATGGTGAATTGGCCATTTTGAAATATAAAACAAACCTGCAGGTACCCAAAGACGGACATGCATTGGGGTTTAATAATAACAGTCACTTGCCACAATATTAATATCAAGAATGTATAACATTACAAAAGAAAGGTGACTCCAAACTTTTGAACTGAGGGGTATAAACCCATATCACTGAATCTGCAAACACAATGAGGAAGAACAGACAAACTAATGTCAAAGGAAAAAGTGCAGATCACCTTGTCACTCACCTTGTGTGAGTAGAAATACAGCGAGCATGCACATCTGAAATACAGTAGTTTCCTGGACCAGTATATTTATTCAGAAGCAAAGAACTTGCACTGTATGTTGTGCTTCGTTGCTGATGTGTCTCATACGGCATCAGAAAGCAGTGCATTTAAATTCACTCAACTGCATCTGCGCTCATTTACATCATCAGCTTGAGGAAAACACAGTGCACATTTGGCTTAGTAAATAAGACCCGTAAGGTCGCATTTAGAAAACACATAAACTTGAACACTCAGTAAGTCAGTATTTACTCAGCACCTGGCCTGCTTTTATGGCCATTAAAATACGATAATGTATAAATGCAACAGTTTTAATATCTGTCATTATGCTTGCTGTTTTACATAAAAGCTTTATGACACAAAGCAAAGACAAACATCATGAAGCTTATTCTGCAGCCTTAAAATGTTCACTCCAAAACCTGATTGAAGTGCTGTTTGTGGAAGTAACTCAGTTGAAAGTAAAGTGTGGATAGAGCTTTACCAGAATCGTAATATTTTAAAATCTGATTTTGTTGTGTCATACGAAGATTTGGGAAGTATTTCTTTAAACACAATACACTAGTCAAACCACACGGTCTCTGGTGTCTGCCTAAGGGATTCAACATTGCCCATAGGGATAGCTCCCACAGTTGTATAAAGAGAACTGGATACAGCATTGGAGGCGTGGCTATTTAAGTGTTTGGACTGGTGAAAATAAATTATCCACATGTTTATGGATGTGTCTTTGTAACAGGAAAAGCTTTTTTTGATGTCACAGACTGACATGGATGTTGCTGTACTACCAATTTGGCCACTGCTCGTCTTCAATACCCTTCTTGGGGGCTTTACAACGTCCAAGATTGGATGGTCTCCAAGGATGCACTTCCTCTGTGGCAGTGCAGTCAGAACGGCTGTAGTGCGGCTTGGAAAGGCTTCGGGTAAAAGTGCCTCCCAGCTTCACCTGACCCTGTGTTGTTAACCATGGGGTCTGACTTTATTGTTTAGGTCATCACCATATCCATCATAGCCTACACATGTTTATCGTAAAAAAAAAAAAGCTGACTAGATCACAAAATTGCTTTCAATAGCGCCAAGTTCTTAATAGATAGCGTCTTGGTTTTCGCTTTCAATGTGCACAAGATTTTAACTTTTTGACTCATGGACTTTGAGGGGGAAGCCCTATTTATAGAGCATCTTATAGTCTCCAAAAAGCTCAACTTTATCAGTGGAAGATAGAAGTTGTTCTGGTCAGATGCTGCTCCAAACGTTATAATCATTTCACCAAGGGGTATTCTTATTCAAAGTGTTTCAGCTTAATGTATCTTCAGCAAGGATGATGAAACTAAAGCTGGGAGTAATGCAGGCTGAAAAATGTGCTTAGAATTGACAAAGTTAGATTTGTTGACGTATATATTTTGACATTTAGAAGCTGTTGTTGTCTACCCTTTTATCTACTGATGTACGCATTTCATGTTGGTGCACAGCAATATTGGATTTGTATGTTTCTACTTCTTAACAGTACATTGTTAATATGAAAGTAACTCATACATACTGACGCACACTATGTTTGCGTTGTTCATACTGACTACTTGAAGACTATGGTGTAGAAGAGCGGCACGCAACAGTATAAAGTGCATCTTGAAATGGCATGGTGAATAAAAAACAAGGTTAGATTAATTTTTAATCTTGACACCAGCTTATTCTGTGTTATCCAGAACACATGGACTTTCATCTCACAGGAACACAGCAAACTAATCCAGAACCAAGGACACACACAGATTAAAAAGTTTGACTCTCCTCCAGATGTGCTGATCAAGTCGCTTGATTTCACCAAATGTTGTTTTGTTTGTGTTGAGAGTCGTTCCATCAGAGAGTAGACTTCTGTTTTGAGCTCAATTGAACTGCTCAGCAAAGATGGTAAAAGAATGCAAATACTCATTATTTCCATCCTTCTCAATTTGTGTTCCTCATTTTCTATTTTTAGCCTATAGCCAATCACAGAAATGTATGTTTTGTTTGGATTATCGTTTCAATCCATCCAAAATGAGTATTATTTTTCTGAATTATGACATTGCTTCATTGAATTACAACTCTATATGAATTATTGATATGATTCCAAATTCAGAAAGTATTTATTTCTGTAAGTACATTTACAATCCCAAAGATTTTCAATTTTTAACTGAAAGGCAAGACGTAAGTCTTCTGTTACGGAGACTTGGACAGAGTTTAGTTTTTTAGAAAGGCACAAAAAACCAATAGCACAAATAATGTTTGAGATCACCCCAGCTAACCTCTTCTTTTGATTTGGTTCCTAGTGATGCAGCTCTGCTGTTCCAGGGAGTGCAGAAATCTGATGTGTTTTCAGAAGGACTCCACAAGTCCAGACATTTCCCTTAAAACCCCAAATATGACTCACTTGCTGTATGTCAGCTTACACTGACACAAACTGTGTGAATTCATCAGCAACACAACAGGACCGATACTCCTAACACAGGGTTTTGATGTGAGTCATAGGCTTGAAAAACGGTCTCTTCTAACCACAAAGGCCGGCTGCCCAGATATCTTAGCCAGCAGCTGTTGGTTAATGACTGGAAATTCTGCAGCTGAAGAATCTCAAAGGGCAGTATGGGGCTGTCACCATATCGGACTTTCACTACCATCCATCCTTCCATCCATCCATCCATCTTCTCCCGCTTTTCCGTCAGAGTCGCGGAGGTAACAGCAGAGAGCCCCAAACTTTCCTTTCCCTGGCCACATCAACCAGCTCTGACTGGGGGATTCCAAGGCGCTCCCAGGCCAGCGAAGAGATATAATCCCTCCACCTGGTCCTAGGTCTACCCCTCGGTCTCTTCCCAGCTGGACGTGCCTGGAACACCTCCCTAGGGAGGCGCCCAGGTGGCATCCTCACTAGGTGCCCGAACCACCTCAACTGGCTCCTTTCAACGCGAAGGAGCAGCGGTACTACTCCGAGTCCCTCCCGGATGACTGAACTTCTCACCTTATCCCTAAGGGAGATGCCAGCCACCCTGCGGAGAAATCCCATTTCGGCCGCTTGTATCCGCAATCTCGTTCTTTCGGTCATGTACTTTCACTACTGGCTAAAGGAAATTATTTTTTGTGTTATAATTTGACAAAAACTATAATAATGCTATTTGTCAAATTGATGTTGTTTATTGTGCGTGTTGTGTCGTTTTTAGCAAACCAAAATAGGGTAAGAGTATAGGGAGTTGGAGCCATAGTCTGTACAGATAAAACTTAAACCATTAGATGGTAAAAAGGAAAACAGATGAACTCAAAGCAGAAAATACATCTGCCAACAGGATAATATTCTATTTAAAATATTGACATGATACCAATATTTCTTTCTATAAATAACTTGACCATGATGATGACAAGGGATTTAATATGAGTAGGATTGTGTTTGAATACACGCTAGAACTCCTATTTTTGGTTCAACTATGTTGTTGATTGATATATCTTAGCTGCATTGATGGATTAGGCAGAGTTTAAAAGGAAAGTAGAAAAAACAGAGAGAGGAAAGGGTTAGAAAGAGAGAAAAATTACTGAGTAGCTACAGAGTTTCACTACACCGTACCATCCATCATCGGTCAGGGAGGGAGCTACAGACAAACTAAAACTTTGAAATCTTTCATTGTACCATCACTCACACCCACTGGTGCATTTTTATTTTTTTCAAACTGAGGTTCTCAAGGCTTTTCTTTCCTATTATCAGTTTGGAAATATTTGTATGCAATTCCAAGTTCTGAATCCTTGAATCAGCTTCATGAGTACACTATATACTGTTGTTATTTTAACTGTTGAACAGATAATTGTGACAGATATTCTTTGTCAGTGTGCCTGCTTGTGTGGTAAATTGACGATGACATTTTATGATAAACAAAAATACAAAATGTAAAATGAAACGGAGCACAGCTCAGGGTCAATCTTCCGCATCAAAACCTACTCAAAATCGCTGACAAATCATCTAGTACTTGTACAATGGATAGACACATTGTTAATAATTCTGTTATTTCTCAAATTGCAGTGATTAACATTTTACATGTTCTGATTATTAAAATGACTCTTTTTTAAATGTTCTACAGCCATGCTGATTGTTCTGTGAGACTCCAGTTAGGTGGTTTAAGCTAATGCTAACATTAGCATGCTTGTAGTAGACAGGTATAGTGTTACTATTTTAGTGTAGTAGGCTGTAATAGCATGCTAACATTTGCCAAGTAGCACTAAAATAAAAGTTTAGCTGATCAGTTTTACATAAACCAAAGTATTGGACGATCCTCTGGGAACAATGAATGTCTGTACAAAATTTCATAGCAATCAATATATAGTTTGTGATTCATTTTGGTTACTTCAAGCTGCTAGCATTGCTTAAAATCCCCCATTGATATAGTAAAACAAATATGATTACATCACCTTTGAATCAACTGTTGGTTCAAAGGTGATTAGTTAAAATATCGAGATGAACACATGCCTTTAAAAACCCCTCAAACCCTCGTGCAACACATCTGTCGTACTATACATCTTTATAATCACCAACATCCATTTGTCCCTCAAAGTATAATATAAGTCTGTTATTTTGTGGTGTCTTGTTTTTCCATTTCTTTCAGTCACATAAGTATTCCAAGATAAACTTTCTAATCTGCTGCCTATATGTGCATGTTCTGGTTTAGGTTTAGGCAACTAAACCTTCTCGGTTGTAGTGTGGGAAAGATTGCCACTATGGTTTAAATAAATGAACATTGATTGTTGAAAGGTGACGGGAAGCAGCCTGTGGTTTCTTTTCGCACCTTACCATCTGCTCTGAGTTTCTCTCCATTTTATTTTGACGTCAACGCTACTTAGAGAGGGTAGTCATTGCTGTAATGACTGCAAGAGGTTATTCTCTTTTCAGCTAAATAAAACAAAAGACATATTAAATATTTGCCTAATAAGGACATGTCTGCGGTTGAGAAGCTTGCACGAGATTGCTTTTCATCTTTGCGTATTAAAGATTGTTATCCTATAAATGTAACCATGTTACATGAACATGAATTTCCGAATCGAAAAGGGCTCATTAACACGCGGCTCAAATAGGGGAAAAAACGGACACTTATATAACTTTACAGGGTATTTCTCTGCAGCACATTAAAAACTGTTTCCATGTGTGACCCAACATCTCTGCTCAAGTTGTGGTCCCTCTCTACTGATATCTGTCTCTCCCTTCTTTCAGTCAGTGAAGCGTGTGATTAGATGGCAGTGACGCTCATTAGCATAATGCTGCAGTGTCCATCTTTAACCTGCATGAAGTTGAGGAAAAACCCACTGTCTTGTGTGTGTATGTGGGTGGAGAGCATCAGCTGCAGTAACTAGTAAAGACAGGGTCTACCACGGTTGAATGCATCCAGCATGTTGGCAAATGTCTCATTAGCACGGAGACACTTGGTGTAGACTTCATGAAGTGCAATCTCTCAAACACTTCCCTCCTCACTTTTCTGGCTGACAGGTTGCTGCTGTGTTGAAGGTCATATCAGTCGATATTTGTTTCAGTTGTATTCGTTCTCCAAAATAATTTTGTGTCAACAGCAGAGTGCAAGGGACAACCACTTGTCCACAAACAAAGTTTTAGAAAACACTGCAGTCACCAGACATTTGTGGATGCAGCAGAACCAGCAAGGAATTATTACCTAAATTGGCAATTATTTTTGTCCATAGTATTTGACAGATCCTCTCAACCACAGTTGTGTGCAAGCAGTTGTTATAACAATAGGACATTCAGCAGCAGTATTGCATGTGTATGTCCTTATATCTAAATAAGAATGAAGGATTTTTTTTTCCCAAGTCAATTTATTTTATAGAAAAAAAGTTAATCTAAAATATAAACTTGATCTCCAGACGTTGTCTTAACCCGTCGGCCAAGCACACTTACCTTGCATTTTCTCATGCTGCTAATATTGTGCTTGTATTCAAACCTTAGCCATTCAGACCAATCAGCAGCCTGAGATGAGCTCCTGGCTGCTAGAAATGTAATTATGCATCATGGAAAGGAAACTCTTCTCAAAATAACAATGCTTTCTCTTTTTTTTCTCCACCTGTGATTGTGTGATTGTTGTCAGCTGCTACCCTTGTTTTCTTTTCTGCCCTCTCCAGCTGTCCCTTATCTCTGTAACTAGTCCTGTATGTACTGTATATATACCTGTCCTCTCCAGTGTTCCCTGTCAATTTGCAGTCAATGTTTCCCCCGGTGTGGTTTCAGGCTATCCCTGTCCCGGTCTCTATCTCTATCTCTGTATCTGTTCTTTTCTCTGTCCCTGTCCCTGTCCATGTGTGTATTCTTGTGTTTTCCAAGACTTCCTGGTTTGTTCCTTCTTTCGTTTACCTACTTTCCTTTTAGTTTTACTTTGCCTGCTTCCTCAGTGTTTTGAACCAGCTAGAATTTTTCTTAAACCCCTCTTTTTGTTTATACTTTTATACCTGTGTAGCGGGGTTCTACTTCATACCTCCACAAACACAGGCATAGTCGGAGAAGTAGTGACGTTATTTTATTTTGCCGGTCTCCCAAAGTGAAAAACAACTATTTACAACAAAAAATGAAAATAGTGGAAAAAGACTGGAAACATAAATAGTTTACCCTGTACCACAAGTATTCACAACAAATGGAGTTCCTCATTAACTCTGACATATCATAACGCTTAAACCAACTCTCACTGGGCTTTACAGGTGCTACCTGCTCTGTAGCTTCCCCAGACTGAACCCCGTCCCAGGCCAAACCAGCCCCTTTTAACTGTATAGCCCCTCCCACTGGGCTTAACTTTCTCATACCACCAATAGTTTCATCTCGCAAGCGCGCGAGAATTCACTACTTAACCGGGAGAAATGGTGCGCCCCGTCTTGCCAGCCACTCTTGCCGGAAGAGGAGACGGTGGTGCATATGCCTCCCACACTTGAAATGTCCGTCTAAAATCAGGTTTGTGTAAATGTATGCTTAAATGCAACGAGAACGGCCAAGTGTGCACCCATGGTCGCGCTACTAACACAGAGGAGAAAACAGTTATAATAGTGAGGTTTGTCAACCAAGCATGCAAGAACGGAAGGGAACAGGGAATGTGTGTGAATGTGAACGTGTATGTGTATGTGTGTGTGTATGCGCTGCAGCATGTGACAGAGCCGGTCAGTGACAGAGCCGCTCCGTCACATTATCCCCCTCCTCCCCTAGGTTGGCGATGTGCGGCAACCTGGAAAGGTAATCTGCCACAACATTGGTCTTGCCCGATCGGTGTCGGATGGTGAACTTGAAAGGCTGTAGTGAGAGGTACCATCGGGTAAGGCGGCTGTTGTGGTCCTTCATGGAGTTGATCCAGGTGAGAGCTCTGTGGTCAGTTTCCAGATCAAACTCCCGCCCAAGCAAGTAGTACTGCAGGCTTTCCAGTGCCCACTTTATGGCCAGGCCCTCTTGTTCCACCGTAGAATACCTGGTCTCGCGTGGCTGCAGCTTGCGGCTTAGGTACAGGATTGGATGTTCCTCTCCAGGGTCCCCTTGGGCCAGGACTGCTCCAAGGCCGACTGTGGAGGCGTCCACCTGTACCAGAAATGGTTGGTTGAAGTCCGGACTCTTTAGGACAGGGGAAGAACACAGGTAGGCTTTTAAGGTGCAGAAGGCTGCTTCACAGTCGTCTGACCAGGTTACTGGGTTCCTCTGTTCCTTACAGGTCAGGGCTGTTAGTGGGGCTGCAATGGTTGCAAACTGGGGCACGAACCGTCTGTACCAGCCAGCCAATCCCAGGAAGGACCTTACCTCCTTCTTGGTGCGAGGTCGAGGGCAGTTTTGGATAGCTTCCACCTTATCCACTTGCGGCCGCACCTCTCCTCTTCCGAGTTGGTATCCAGGTACCGTGTCTCCTGCCGTGCCCACTCACACTCTGGCCATTTCCATGTTTTGGCAATGCGCTCAAATCGCAACAAATAGTTTTCAATGTCCTCACCCATCTGGTATGGCGGATTTTTTGGCTCAGCATAGTGCCTCCACTCTGGTCTTGGCTGCTCCGGTCTGCCGCTAGCGTCGGGAAACGGGAAAGAAGGTGCCGGTGATGGGGTATACTGCTGCATACGCCTGGGTGCCGGTGTTGGTAGGTAAAGTCTTGGGCTACTTGCCGTCACTGTGCTTGAGGTCTCAGCAGTGACTGGCAAGTGGGGAGTATGCGACACTTGGACCACATTTTGAGGTGGCTGGGTGGCAGGTTGGGGCAGGTGGTCAGTCAACGGGAGAGAAGCCCTCAGACCTCGGAGCTCTGTCAACAGACCCTCCTCCCTTCTTTCCTGACCTGCCAAAAAGTCTCTCATCAATGTCAGTAGCTCTCCACCTGGACCACCTGTCGCTGCTGCCGTAGGAGCTGCTGGAGGCACCCAGAACCCGTCCTCCTCCTCGTTGTCCTCTGATGATAGAGCTGTTTCCCAAGCCAGGTCTGCATTGGCGGTTGCTATTCCTTCATACCGCGGTCGCTGCTGGGAACGCAATCCTGTGCGCCGCTTTGGGAGGCGGTTTGTCTTTCCCCGACTAGCCATCCCACTTCTGACACCATATGTAGCGGGGTTCTACTTCATACCTCCACAAACACAGGCATAGTCGGAGAAGTAGTGACGTTATTTTATTTTGCCGGTCTCCCAAAGTGAAAAACAACTATTTACAACAAAAAATGAAAATAGTGGAAAAAGACTGGAAACATAAATAGTTTACCCTGTACCACAAGTATTCACAACAAATGGAGTTCCTCATTAACTCTGACATATCATAACGCTTAAACCAACTCTCACTGGGCTTTACAGGTGCTACCTGCTCTGTAGCTTCCCCAGACTGAACCCCGTCCCAGGCCAAACCAGCCCCTTTTAACTGTATAGCCCCTCCCACTGGGCTTAACTTTCTCATACCACCAATAGTTTCATCTCGCAAGCGCGCGAGAATTCACTACTTAACCGGGAGAAATGGTGCGCCCCGTCTTGCCAGCCACTCTTGCCGGAAGAGGAGACGGTGGTGCATATGCCTCCCACACTTGAAATGTCCGTCTAAAATCAGGTTTGTGTAAATGTATGCTTAAATGCAACGAGAACGGCCAAGTGTGCACCCATGGTCGCGCTACTAACACAGAGGAGAAAACAGTTATAATAGTGAGGTTTGTCAACCAAGCATGCAAGAACGGAAGGGAACAGGGAATGTGTGTGAATGTGAACGTGTATGTGTATGTGTGTGTGTATGCGCTGCAGCATGTGACAGAGCCGGTCAGTGACAGAGCCGCTCCGTCACAACCTGCTTCCCCTCCTTTATTCTGCATTTGGGTCCAGATTTCCTTCCCGTGGTGACAGAGTGAAGCGGCATTGAAGGCTTTTGTTGTTGGTTCTGCTGTTAGTGAAGAACATTGGAAAAATCTGATTTGTGGAAGTTAGCCAAAGATATACCGTGATTGACAGATTGTTTATAAACAGTACTGAAGAATTGCTTCAAATGGTTCTGTGTACAGCAGAATTACATTTTCAAAAACTGGGACACCAGAGCTGTCTTTAACGCTATTAGTAATGTAAGTGCTTTTTCCTACTGCATGACACCTACATAATGAAATACAGTCCCAATTAAGCTGCATGATTCCACCTGTGGTAAATTTGACTGTTCAGTGTCTACATTGAGAATCAGGATCCTGTTGAGTTCAACACACACTACTTATCGTATGGTGTCGCCATGTTTTCTGTGATTTACGATTTACACTCAACCAAGCTCAGAGGTCCTATTTTCAACCCCCCTCACTTTCACCTGAACAACAGGAAAGTAAATGAGTGTGTCTCCTGAGCAGCTGAATAAATGGAAGAACAGACTTAGGCGGGGAAGTGACTCATCACAGTCAGGACTTAATGTGCATTGTTTTTCACACTAAAGGAAAAGTCAACCCCTTGCTTTTTGGGTTGTATTTTTAGAGGTTGAGGATTGTGGTTTCTTTAGGTATATAATATGTTGTACAGAAGACCTGTAGACGTTTTAAAACCTGACAATACATTGGCTAAATTGACATCCATTTTCAAACCACGCAAATGGACAGTTCTAGGTCACTGCAGCTGAAAACATACTGCATTTTTAGAAGCTTTTTATCATCGACTTAATACCCTTAGTGCTCTCTTCGTGATGACATTTTGATTCCATATGAAAACAGAAAAGTTCAAGAGTTACAAGAGACAGAGTTAGTAGGGAGAAAGTCAAGAAAAGTTTGTGAAGAATACTGTTTCCGAAATGACTTGAGATCTTTGGGTTATTTGAGAGGTCGTACAAAACTTTCAAAACCATCAAAAGTCCTCATGTGTCATGAGAAGTTTTCAATTTTCACTTTGGATGAGTTTTAAACACTCTGTAGACAAGTAAGCTGTCAATAACTAAAGGAAAGTGAGACTGTCCGCAAGACTAGCAAAGAGACTGACAGAAACTCGGGGAAGGGGATCAGGCACAGAAAGATGGGTAGCAAGATAAAACCGACAAGGAAAAAAAAGGAAGCAAGGAAACATATTCTAACAGGAGATAACCAGACAGATCTACAGCCAATACATTACCCAACACAAAAATTATGCAAAACAAGGTGGGATACTCACCATAATGTGATATTGTTGACGAAAAAAACTCAGGCAGACTGATTTTTTGTTGGGGCATAATGGCCCACCAACAACCAAAAGCCCCCCAGATATAGCTGAAATGTGCTCATCAAATCATTCACCATGTATTGGAAACAGCATCTCTGAGAGTGCTGTTTTGTAGTATGAACATGGCGGCCGGGTGTAATTTTCTACCACATCATAGGGAGCAATCGGCATAATGGTCACTTACCGGCATAGCACTGCAGCACTTACCATTCTGCAAAAATGCGACAAAAAATCTGTGATGCTGCAAAAGATCCAACAGAACGACAGAATATATTGATAGAAGTGCAAACCCTTATTTCCTCGCAGTCCCGCAGCAGAAAGATAATAATGAGTGTATGGTTTTTCATCCAAGAATTTTTTTAATTTGTCCATTAAAACCCAAGTAAAACTAATTGAATAACACAAAAACAGAAGAAGACAATACAAAACTAATCAGTATAATTATATTAAAAGAAAGAAGATTGCAGTCATTGAGAAGGGAGGTCAAATCCCACCAAGCAAACAGACCTAGGCTTAGTTTGTTTTTAGGAAGTTCCATCCATCCATCCATCCATCGTCATCCATCCGTCCGTCCGTCCATCTGTCCGTCCGTCCGTCCGTCCGTCCGTCCGTCCGTCCGTCCATCCATCCATCCATCCATCCATCCATCCATCCATCCATGCATGCATGCATGCATGCATGCATCCATGCCATCCATCCATCCATCCATCCATCCATGCATCTTCTACTGCTTCTCCGAGTCGGGTCGCGGAGGTAGCAGTTCCAGTAGAGGGCCCCAAACTCCCTTTCCCTGGCCACATCAACCAGCTCTGTCTGGGGGAATTCCAAGGCGCTTCCAGTCCCCAGTCCCCTCCACCTGGTCCTGGGTCTGCCCTTCGTTCTCCAGCTGGTCGTGCCTGGAACTTCTCCCTAGGGAAGCGCCCAGGTGGCATCCTTACCAGGTGCCCGAACCATCTCAGCTGGCTCTTCTCAATGCTAAGGATCTGCGATCTTGTTCTTTTGGTCATGATCCATCCTTCATTACCATAGGTGAGGGTAAGATCGAAGATGGACTGGTAGAGGGGGAGCTTTGCCTTCGGGCTCAGCTCTCTCTTCGTCACAACAGTGCGGTAAAGCGAGCGCAATACGGCTCCCGCTCGAAAACAAGACCTTTTACGAAGTTATGCTTGCTTAAGTATAGAAGTATTAAAATGTGACTGCCATTATGGTTGTTTGTGTGCCTATTGACTTTCAGACAGTTTAACTTTTGATACAAACTGATGCAAATCATTAAAAACCCTATTTCTGGATTTTTTCCGGACACACAGATGTTTCATACATTCCTAATGATGCAATTGCCCCCAACTTTGCACTGGTGCCAGAGTCTGAACTAAATTTCCCAATACAGAGTGTGACAGTGATGTCTCTAATGATGAGTGTCATGTGATTTTAAATGCCTTTGCATTGTGTGCAGGTTCCTGCTCCAGGAAGGGTCATTTCTCAAATGATGATTATGAAGTCATCATTATAAAACATTCTAGTGGAGGAAGCTACAAACTATTTGTGCAAATTGTTCAAGAATGAGACTAAAAATGGGTCGCAAATGGTTGAACAATGTTCATATATCATGGAAAAGGCCAGGACACAAACATTCAGAACCAATTATTTTTAAGTTATTTGTGTTATTACCAGCAAGAATCAGGCTACACTATTCAATGCAACCCTCAGAAACAAAAGAGCAAAGTGGTTTTTGTGTGTATGTAAAATATATAAGAACAAAAACACACACACACACACACACACACACACACACACACACACACACACACACACACACACACACACACACACACACACACACACACACACACACACACACACACACACACACACACACACACACACAACAGAAACACTTTCACACAATTACGGACAGTATATCCACCTTAAGGATCCGTCAGAGGCTCCTGGACCTTCCAGAAAATGTCACCAGTCAAATTCACTATGCTCTCACTTAGTGGTAATGGGGTTTCCTGGTGGTGAAGACGCCTGGTTCACTTTTGGTTCACATATTATTGCACATATTATTGATTCCGAATGAAGAAACATTGCACATCTTGCAAAGTTTACATTGTGTGAAATACAAAGGAAAGACACGTCATCCTCACATATAAATATGAAAGTTCCTCCCTTTTTAAATTAAATGTTGCAAAAAGTCATTTATATCGTACGGTGCATTAAAATTGACATGTTGCCTGGTTGCATGTCTACCTTTGATTAATAGACTAGAGTTAAAATGCTTCTCTTTACATTCACATTGTTTATGAGGCAGTTAGTAATGAAACTCAAGCTTGGGGGCAAATATGATTTGTTGAAGTGATTGATAGCATGATCCACACAGGGGCTGAGTGAGAGGGAGCTCTCATTGGCTATTGAGTCATTGCTCTCGTAAGAAAACCTTTCATTTTATTCAGACAAACCTTTTAAAAAAACAATTATAAGAACTGAACAGTTAGAGAAAAAAAGGCAGCTAAACTATAAAGCGCTGGCTGGTAAAAACAAATTGCAATGGTCGAAATCCAAGATGGAGACGGCCAAAACACCAAACTCCACGTCTCAAAACCGTCCACAATGCATGGGTGATGTCATGAGGTCATCCAATTCTCATACACGTTGTATGAGTACTACCGGGGCTTATAATGCTAAGGAATGTAATGTGAAGGTTTGGTGGGTGAACAAAGTAATATGCAAAGTCTTACTAAGATTCTATGCACATATGGCAGCCAAATTCATGGTACACCTGCTTAAAATATTACTATGTAGTAAATCGCATTATCTATAAGTCATTGAAGTGAATGAAAATCCCACACAGGCACAGGGCATGAATCAGTTTGATTTCGCCTGGCAGACATTTGATGCGTCTTTGCGTTTGTGTCAGCATTTGATGACAGTTTTTCTTCCTTCGTGCTCTCATCAAAGTAATGTTCTAAAGCACAACAGGTGTATTTTGAAACCGAGTCATAGCGAGAGGCAGCTCATGAAAAAACAGACATCCTGAAGTTATTAATACCTCTGTAGCTACAGCGACTCATATGAAGGTCTTTATATATTGCAGTACATATGAGCCCTAAAATTGGATTTAGTGTGTCATCTTCACAACTCATTTGCATATCCTCGGGACAATGTATTTTCCCATACAAAAATACATTGTATGATGTATAGGTGCTATATTTTTACAATAAAACAGCTCTAACGTTGAATAAATTAGAGAAAGTTCAGTAGTGGATTAATTAGCACTGCAGAATGATTTCCAATACAGCACAATGCTGTTCATCCAGGAAGGCATAGATGAACGAAATGTCTCATTTAAATTTGTAATTCTGGTATTTCCAACGGGCACCAGAAGGCAGAATACATTACATTTTTGTTTTTGTTGTGAATAAATAGCAACCAAGCAAATAATGGTTAGTTCAGTGTGTGAAATGTGATAATGAATTCAAAAGTATAAAAGGGAACCAAGGACAACTTAAAAGTGCTACACAGACACACACACACACACACACACACACACACACACACACACACACACACACACACACACACACACACACACACACACAAACACAGGCATCACACTGTAGGCTACAGGTGTGGATGTTGTTTTTACTCAACCCTGACAAAAACTCTATTTACTGCTGGATTATCGTAACGTTTTAAATTGATACTCGAGAAAAACCTTCCCGGTTCGCTTTGTTAAAATGATGTGGAGCAATTTGTCTACAAATAAGTGCATTCATTTTACTGAGTGAAAGTAGAGTTTTGGACTCGAACAGCAGACTCTTGCTAATGGTATCCAGACTTTTTTTTTCAAAAATGAATTAAACGGGCATGTCCAGAGGCTAGATCCCCAAGTGGAGGACTCGGTTTCGGATAATTTGATAACACCCTCTGTCTCCCTGTTTCAAGTCTGTCCCTACAATAAAGACACTGGTTGCATAAATAAATAATTTATTCAAAGATTCAAAAGGTTTAATGTCATATAAACAATGAACTTGAATCACAGGTTCCTCAACAATGCAATATAAACATATTAAAGACATAAAACAATATCATTATATTAGTGTGGATTTACTTTTCGCATCCTCAAAGGTCAGCCAGCATATGACGCTTTGCTTAAGACGTAATTAAAAACTAAATTACCCAGACACACACACACACACACACACACACACACACACACACACACACAGACACACACTCACTTTCCTCCCTTTATTATGTACCAATAACTGTAACATTTCTTCTTTATGCCAGATTATAAAACACAATCTTCCCTCTGTATCTGGCATATGCAAACAGTGAGCATTGTACATACTGGTACATTTAACTATAGTGTAAAAACAGGATAACATCTACAAACATGCTTTGCATATTATAGCGTCTGTAAATAATAAAGTATGCAGTAACACAATTCATAGAGGATGATGTATACACTCGCAGTCAGAGAGGTGCTGTGAGGCGGAGGTAACAGAGAAAGGCAGAGTAACTAAAACAGAGACATCGAGAAGAGAAGCCAGACAGGTCAGAGATGCTGTAAAGAAATACGATTATAACTTCTCTTCTGGTGTGTGTGTGTGTGTGTGTGTGTGTGTGTGTGTGTGTGTGTGTGTGTGTGTGTGTGTGTGTGTGTGTGTGTGTGTGTGTGTGTGTGTGTGTGTGTGTGTGTGTGTGTGTGTGTGTGTGTGTGTGTGTGTGTGATGGTGACAGGATAGCATTAAGGCTTCAAGAAGAGCAGAGCAGACAGTCAGATCTCCTAAGACCGCTGCACAGGGGAACTGACCTTTACGGGATGAGGGCTGGAGCCTCGCTGTGTGTTTGTGAAGGTGTGTGGTGTACAGACATGTTATGGTCCTATACACTTCAATGGTACAGATATTTTGCAATCCAAAGATGTCGATTGTTCAACATTCTTCAGCAGGGCACAACATATTTTCTTTCCAACCTTTTAATAAATCCTGCAGGTGTCTTTGTATCCTGTCTGGGCTCCCTGACTACCTAGCTGCATTATCAAATAACCTTTGCAGGTAACAAAAATAATATAATATGTAATATGGGACCAAAAGATGTTGTCCTTGAAATGTAAGTGACAACCCAGTTTTGTTGAATGAGAATCAAAATCAGGCCTATACTGTACAGTGTATGCTCCCTTTTCTGCACCTTGCATTCAATAGAGGAGAAATGTACGGTGGCAAACAGCTGCAAAACGCGCTACAAAGCACTTTCATTTGGATAAACGCGCTGCAGTTTAAAAATGGAATAAGCTCAAAACACGATGTAACAATAGATCTTAAAAAGTGATGAACGGAGCAGGGACCGGAGTGCTTGCTTTTAAGTATAAAGTTGCTCAATCGTCCATGGGAACTGTACGTTTTATTGGCTCATTTTTCAAATGTGATTGCATGATTCCTTCCGATATTATTGTAGATCTGCTGCAACGTATGTAGCTATTTTGGCTTTCTTGGTCACTTTAAATATAGTGACAAAACATTAATATGAACTCGTGGTCATGTTTTGAAACAATTATTTCAGTTCCTTTTTTTGTATGATTTATTTGTGGGATTTTGAGCACAACAGATACATATTACACCTCATGCATTAATACAAAGATTCATTCTGTGAAATAAGGTACAATCAAAGAGACAGTTTTTTGACTGTCTCTGGCCTGAGGCGAGGAAAGTAAATTGGCACAGTGCAGTGTTTGGAAGAGTCTGAATTGAGTTGAGGCCCCTAGGAGAGACTCTTGACATTCAAACGAAAAACTTTCTGATCTAATTGAATAAAACTGAAACTGAAGATCGAGGGATTTGCGGTCTGGGAGGGAAAGAAAAATTGATTCAAAGATAGTCTTGTTGTCACATAGCAGCGCTCTACAGTCATATCGAGGTGGTTATTCACTGCCGGAAACCTGCAACATACTTTATGAAGATGAAAACTGAGACGGTAAGCCTTCACCCCTTATCTCTGTGGAGTTCATATCCTCCCCATGCTCATGTCAGATTAACTACAGGTCCCTGGTTCACATGCTACTGTCAAATGAGCCACAGCTTTCTCACACTTGTGTGGTTTTGTACAGCAATTCACCAGTGCAGGTGAATACAGATGGTCTCTGGTTTTTAGAGAAGTACCAGTTCACATTGTTTCTCCCCCCTCTGTCCTGTACAAGCTAGAAAAGCCTCCAGCACCACCCTCAGGCAAATCGAAATTGGAGCCTAGGGGCTTTGACAGTTATGGACAATTGGTAGGTGTGGGAATCAAGCAACAAAAGAAAAGAGAAAGAAAACCCTGTCCTGTAAATAAATACCTGAACTTGCAAGAGGTCTCTTACTTACATTTTGAGAGGAGAACAAAATTCTACAGTCAACCACTTTAATGCAATCGTTAATAATATAATGAAGAGAACATTGAACATAAAGCTAAGCTGTTTGAGGAAAGAGTAAATGTGCAAATACTTATGAGACTCACATCGTAACATCATTGCTGTTAATTCTGCCAAGTTTTGTTTACTCGTGTCATGTTTAGTTAATCATCAGGTTTATGTTAGATGTTACATTTTTAGTTTCATGCTTGGATTAAGGTTGTCATGTTTAGTCGTGTCTCATTGTTCACTAAGAGTGTCTGTGATTCCACTTCCTGTTTTATTTTGTACTTTCCTTTCCTTCTCGTTTCAGATCCATTGACTTCCTGCCATTGTGTGTTTTCCCGCCCATTTGATTGTAAACCCTACCCTTGATTCTTGTCACCTGCGTCCCATTCTCCCTTTTTTCTGTGCCAGTTCATCTTGTTTTGTGTGCAGCAGAAAGAGACAACGGTTTGAAGTCCAGAACCTTTTAAATCCAGTTAATTTAGTTTTAAGTTTTGCCTTAAGTTTTTTTTAGTGATTTTTTGTTGGACTTTTTTTCAAATTCAAGTCAAGACATTTTTGAGTTTTGAACTTAGTCTTGAGTGTCACATTTGAGTCTTTGAGTCCAGTCCTAACACACAATCCTACATGCAAAAGACACAAACGGCTGACTACAAAAAAACGCAAGGCAACAAACTCAATGAACGGATAATGCCCGATATCAGGTTAATCCCTGAGAAAAAAAGATTTGCAGTAGACATTTGTTTAACGCCAATACATGTTCTCTAATATAGAAGATACATATTCCCAGCGCATCTCGTTACAGACCTTGAGATTCCTTTGGATTTGTCCCTCTGTGCTTTTCCTCCAGGATTAGTTAGTAAGCACTCCAATGTTCCTCGTATATCTTTTAATTAACTACCAATTTGCTTTGCCTGAGACATTTTGAAAGCTTCTGGAACATATTATAAATCTGTGAAAGTGACAATTATTCACTCAAACAAGAAGAGCAGTTACAACACAGTGTGTTGGTATTATTCCTCCCCTATAGACTTCTGTATTTCCTAAATACAATTATGAAACCTGAAACTTAGCATTATAGGGCACCTGCAAAACATTCAACTGCAATCCCTTATTTAATTGTAGTTTTTGACACCAAAGAGAGTTTCGACCCTAAAAGGGTTATTTAAGTTCCAGGGTCCTGACTTTATCTTCAATGCCCCATAATGTCACTAAATGTCAAAAATAACACAGACTTCAAAAGACAACAACAGACAGACAGTGATTGCCTGTGTCTGCACCTCTGGCCTTCACACTGTCACATTTATTCCACCTTTATATATGTCAGCTGCATTATGCCAATCACTGTCAAATAGATGGGTGTGTGTGGTTATTAGTATGCCACTGAGCATGAGTGGGTGAATGGGTGTGTACATGCGATGAGGTCTTTATGGATTTGAATTAAAGACCAACATTTTGGAAGAAGATCCAGGTTTGTTTTGTGGGGAAAACATCAATTGCAGTGATAAGGAGGAAGTCAAAGTTGTCCGTGTATTAAAAATAAACGACAAGTTAAATCCAGTTCACCTCAGTCAATCTTATGTTCTCCTACATTTACCTCAGATCATTGCAATGTGTGTTAAGCACTGATATCGAGCTACAGCTGTTTGTGTGTGCAAGCTGTTTTTCTGAGCAAACAGTGTGTGTGTGTGTGTGTGTGTGTGTGTGTGTGTGTGTGTGTGTGTGTGTGTGTGTGTGTGTGTGTGTGTGTGTGTGTGTGTGTGTGTACAAAGATGTTTGGGAGTGTGTGTCCCCTTCACTCCAAGCATGATGGTTTTTTAACGATTCTGGCAGATGCTGTTGTTGTTTTTGAATTGGGAATGAACTCACTTAAGTGTGAGATGGTGATCTGGAAATTACTATACCCTTTCCCTTGAAGGGCAAACTTTAATGGTGCTGTAAATCAGCAAAGGGCTCATTGTTAAGACCTATTCTGCCATCTCTCTACTGAGAGAGAAACAGGCTAGGTTATTATTAAGCATTTATTTAAGAGGTTTACTATGAGCATTTGAATGTATTCAGTTAATGGTGTACCGATAAAACCATTAGAGTTTACATCCTGACCTTGAGAATTGAACTACCAAAGAGAAAAACACACTACTGAGCACTGGCGGACACAGGAAGGGATGCCCTTAGTACCCCAGTCAGAAAATGCTGCAAAAGTGCCCTGTTGGATGCACCTATACCCCTTTTTAGGGTGTCCCTTCAGTTTAGAAAACATCATAAAGTGCCTCCAGTGTGCCATTCCAGTATGAAAAATGAGTTACAAATAATGGGTGCCCTCAAAATGGAGAAAACATGATGTGGTACTATCTAGGAATGCCTTTCAGTAGAGAAAATGTCATTAGTGGCTGTCAAGGATGCCATTTAACAAAGAATAAAATGCCTTGTCAGTTGCCCTATGTGCATCCTGTGTGTGTTACACCCTATCTCGTCTAATTTCATCATTCATTTCTGCCCCGACCTGATCTGTTCAACCGGTGCCTAATAACCCAACATCACTTGGGTATTTAGTCTGTTCTGCTCCCTTTGTCTTTGCCAGTTTGTCTCAACTGTTCAGAGTAAGCATTCCAGGTGTTCCTGGTGGCCAGTTTGGCTATGAGCTGTGTTCCTTTTACTTGGTTAGGTCTCACCACATGCTGCTGGTGCCCTTTTTATTTATTTCACCCCCACCCCACCCCTTTGACAGCGATAGTCTGCCACTGACACTATGCAAACCTTATCTTCACAGTCATAGTTAGATGCTGAAATGATAGACGATAAGACTGAAAAAGAGAAGCGCAGATAATTGCAGAGGGATCTGAAGGGGTTTGTGGAGAGAAATGAACTCAAATGCATCGAGGGCAGCATTAAGAGAAACAGATGGAGGGTTAGATGGAGGGATAAAACACAGGTAGATGGATTGACTGATAGAGTCACAAAGTAAGGTTCACGTTTGACAACCTGTTGGAGATTTGAACGGATGAGTTGTCCTAAACAGACACATTTTATTCCAGCCATGATTTCACATAAGCCACAAGTCATGTAATGTCATACTCAGTACATTACAAGAAGTCATTGTAGTTTGAGCTTTTGAAGTAGGCACATGCTATACATGGAGAAGATGGGGAAAACACCCATAATTCAATGAGTCCTTTTTTCTAGTGAAGGTTGTAGTATGGAGCCATCCATGACATTTTTGTAACCCCTTTTTCCGACTTAAAAACATTTGGAAACAGGTCAAATTGTCCCGAGGACAACAGAAAGGATAAAACCAAATTAGATTGAAGGTGAGTTGAAAGCTTTGTTTGTAATTAACGTTTTTAACTCCCGTTGTCATCAGCCTGCAGGCAACACATCTGATCTATTAAGACAGCATTAGCTCCTCTCTCCTGCTGCGAGATCAGCTTCTCGAACATCTGTAAATTCCCAGACTGCTAAATCAGTTGTTTACTCCATGAATAGTGTTCTTTGAATATCCCCGATTCTTAATCCTATCATTCTCCCCCTCAAGCATGTTAAGCAGGAACTGACAATCTTCAGTCCAAAAAAGTCAAATACACAAATAGTCCCTTAGCATTGATTCCCACATTACTAGCTTGGTGTTAAACCTTGTTTGATTACTGCATCTTGTTTTTGAAACTTGAAACACGATTGTAATGATTTGACATTGAACATCATTATTTCATGATGTACTTTTGTTTAGCGTTTGAGGTTTCTCTGATCACACAACATCTTCAACCTTGGAAGTTTCCCTGTCAGACAGATGTCTAGGCAGCCTATTCTTATTAAGTATGGTCATGTTGGATGATGACAGTGTCCTAAACGGTATGTTGCTTAGGGTATTGAAAATACTGTATAATGCTGGCATTAAAGTCGTTGTCACCAACACTAATCCAGGGTTTTTAATCATCCTGACTTCCCCTTCAGGATGCAGCAGTAGGTTGGAGCATCTGTAATCGGTGAGTTGGTTTGGGTCACACAAAAGGAATAATTAAAGGTTTCTAAGACATTCAGAATTGCAGATTAAAACAAGAATGCAGTGTATTTTTCCAACAATTACTCAGCTGCCTGTGGTTGTATTTTAACTAGTGGTGAATGAATGCATGTACCCACCACCTCTAATCACTACAACATGACTAGGAAATGAACATCACCTTTATACCAACAAGGTTTCACACATCTGTTATTATAACTGGCACTGGATTATCTTGGGTCCTGCAGCTGACAAAACTCTGGTTTATAACATTTATAACAACTTTTTCAGAGTTGATAAAATACTTTCAAAAGGGTTTTCAAGTTGAAGAAATAGAATGTGTAACTCCCAGAATAATGGTGTTATTTCAGCCTTATCAAAGGGGATTAAGAGACCAGAGCCTGCAGGGATTTACAACGAGTGATTATAATGGATGTAATGTAGTGCACTAACACAACATAATATCTGTCTCTAGCACAATACACCTTGTGCATGTAGATGTGTGTGCATGTGTTCGTGTTGCCAAATCAATTGATCACATACACACGTACAGACAGATCTGGCAGGCATAATAGGTTGCAATGACTCCCCATCTGTGTTCGTACTTTACTTTAGCTTACTTAGAAGCAGCCAGCTCTTACGTAGGGCTTGGCTTATTAGTGGCGATGGAGATAGAAGTGGCTGGGTGGTAGCATGAATTCATTTGTAAGGACCGGCACGTCTGGAGTCACCTGGGAAATCATGGATTAGATAGAGTTATCTGCCTATTCCTTCTGGAGGGAAGTAACACATTACAGTGTATTAAGAGACAGTATTAACTGGCAGTATGAAGGACTAGGGCACAGAGTGAGTCAGATAGAAATGTAGGGACACAGACAGAGTTAGCATTTTGAAAAGACAATATCAAAGCATGAATGAAGCTACAAGGTAATGCTAGGATGAAAATACTCATGATGGGCTGCTCCAGATTAAAAGTGAGGCTGGGAAACAGACAGTTGAATCATAGGCTAGATGAAGCACATTTTGTCGTAGCCCAAGTTTTTTCTTTTAGCATACATTTAGGTCAGAAGGGTTAGTTTCTCCACGAAAAGAAGATTAACTAGAAATGTTTGTAAAACTAACTAGCTACCTGAATAGAAAACGAGACGCAACCGATGATAGCCTCTGACATGTCTGACATGACATGCACACATTTTAACTACCTTTGTGGTTTCTCCTGTACAAAAAGCTTGGCAAACCTTGCAGCAATTGTTGAGTGACAACTATATGACTGGATGGCACGAATGGTAAAGACTAAGAGAAAATCTCAAGAGTCTTTTTTGGTACACTTACATTTTGGAGCTTGAGAAGAGTTGTTTGTCTTTGCCCCTCAGCTTTGACAGTTCCAGGCTTGGCAAAAGGTTGCCTCTTTTCTACTGAGGTCTGCAGATGGATGGGATGGAGTTGGATTTTCACAGCCAGGTGTGGCAATGATGAAAGGATTAGACTCCAGATGGCAAACATCACCCAGAGATCCTTCAGAGTCTGACAGCATGGTGGGAGCAAGCAGGGGATAATGGGGATGAGACTGACAGCTCAATCAGGAAGCGGTGGTAAAGTCTGCAAAGACATGATTTGTAAGGAAATGGCTAAAAACAAGACTTGGACAAGAACTCAAATGTAGGTTAGGAGTTCGTCCTTCTTTAACCAAGGATGAGCATTATTGGGAAGAGGGTTTGAGGTATTGCCATGGATGGTAATAGAACATGGGGAACCATTTGTACTGCTTGTACTATTTTAAGGATGCATCAATGCCACTGATGGGCAATATGTCAAAAAGATTTATGTTTCTTCAAGCACTTCCATCACACTGGTTGGTGCCAGGTTAATGTAGTCTTTATTAAGCTACGATCCGCAGTAGGATTATAATGCCCTGTGTAAAGAGAGGTCGATGATATTGGGTTTTCTGATGGGCACTTTGTCTGTGTGTAATTAGCTAAACCCAGCCTGCTACAATTGCACTTAAAATCTGTTTCTGCTTCTCTACTTATTGTTCAGTTATTCATCTCTATATTTACAGAAAGAAGACAGTTTGTTCGATTGCATGTCATCGTTATCCTCCAAGACCTAATTCATAATAGTGGTTGTGTATTTCTAAAGTTAAAATGTGGGATTTGAGTTTAGAGCACTTTTCAAAGTGTGCAAGCTGGGCCTTGTTTTACATGAGTTTAGATTGAATTGGTCAATTATAAAGGAGATTTTTCTAGATGGTATATTGTGGCTACATATGCATGTGTTGACCAAACAACTGTGTGTGGCCGAGTACCTCAGAACAGAGTCCAAACAGTTCTTACAGACACCTTCTTCATAGTATAAATTAAAGTGAGACGCATCCGTTTTCTGGCTGTACGTCTTTGCTGTGGCAGGATGAGCCAGGCATTAAACAACCAACCAACCCTACCTTCAGTAGGATTAAGAGCCAACCCCTGCTTCAATGTGCCACAGATATCCAAACAATCCTACAAAAACTTTTGGTGAGAGTGGGAGCGCTGAGGGAACAATGTGACACTGACATAGTGTTGGAAAGTCATGTTGAAACTCTGAGTGTGGAGCCTACTGACAAGGTAAATAAACAAACATTGGAGAAAGGAATAAAGCTACAGAAGCAGTTAAGAAATGTTGAACCTTTTTTTATATTTTGTTTTGGCTGTGAATCATAGCTACATCTGGTGTCACCGATCAAACAAGGGGCCAATAAGTATTCAACACTAAACAGCAGATGGAACTGAGCAGTTAAACAAATTGAGTTTAACCTGAGTAGTGATGGATAAAATAAGGATTTCATTGTCCCTTTTTGGCTCCAATTCACATTCAGTCAGAGTTTTCGTATTCTTACATAAAAGGGGCCCTTTTATGCTTTTTGGGGGTTTCCCCTTTCATGTAGTATTTTAGATTGTGTGCATGTAAATGGTCTGTAACATCCCAAAGTTCCCTCGAGAGGTAGTTAACCCCCCCACCCACACACACACACCTGAAACACCTCCATTGTTGTCCATTGTTTACTTCCGTGACATAGTGGCATCACTGCGTTACGCTTGCGCTTCTATTGGCTAGCGCACCTACTTATTTTACGTGATAGCCTAGTGGGCAGGACATCTCTAAGCTGTTTTATTAAATCACAACAGAGCCGAACAGCCAACCAATCAAAGCAGACTGGGCTCTGGTTTCAGACAGACGGTGAAAATAGGTGCTGCAGCACAGACAGTATGTCCAGCAGTGGCTCAGTAAGTAGGGGCTTGGACTGGGAATCGTAGGGTCGCCGGTTCAAGTCCCCGAACAAATATGGAACTTGAAAAAATATGGAAAATGGACTGCTACTTGGAGAGGTCCCAGTTCACCTCCTATGCCCTGCTGTGGTGCCCCTTGAGCAAGGCACCGGACACCTCCAATCCCCCCTCCCCCTCCCCGGGCGCTGCACAATAGCTGCCCACTGCTCCTAGTACTAGGATGGGTTAAATTTGACTGTGTGTACTCTGCTGTGTGCATGTATGTGATTAATAATCACATCCTCCGATTCTATCTAGTATGACAAAAATGAAGCACTTTTTGAACATTAAAGCATGGAAACATGTCACACTTGTAGCACAAATGTCAAATATTAAACTGGAATTTAGCATATTAGGGCCCCTTTGCTTTCCTGAGGCTGAAGATCACCATTTTATGGAAATACATTTCATTTTCTACAGAAAGGGTTTAAAGTACATCGTGTATAAGGGGGTGAAAATGAATGGCAAACTCATACCATTCATGTTCTTTGTTTAAAATTGGACATTATTTGCCTATTAGGTTTACTAGACTCCTAATATTCTCACTTTGCCAAATGGGTTCCGTGCAAAATGGTTTCATTCCTTAAATTAGTATACTCAGTGCCCGATTGTGACTCATCCCTTCCTTGAATTAGGCAAGAGCTGAACTAGTCTGCATACCTGCACATACAGAATAGATGTTCACTAAAACACACACACACAAACAAACACACACACACACACACACACACACACACACACACACACACAGCGACAACAATTCAATACAGGTCCTTTGATTAATTAAGACCTGATGCTTTGTGACTGCTCATCACTCAGAGAGGATAAGGGCTGGGAGGAGAGGCAAAGGGAGAGAGAGGGAGGAGCAAAAGACACAATAATTGATTCTGGAGTGGAGGGGGGATAAGGAAAAAGATAACAAAGTGAATATGTTTTTTTATCTTGAACCAAACAATCTAATCAGACGACGTTTTGTTTTATGGAATTCTGATCTTGTGAACAACAGAAAATATGTTGTCCCCTTCTCTTGTTTTTAAGTAAATTGCTATGAAAAGAACTTTGGACAAATTAAAATTAACACATACTGTAGACAAAGACACACAAATTATAACATGTAATTGTAGAGACTTCGGTGTCACCGACATCAATCAAATTAGTCACATCAATGGGCCTCCCATAATTATAGCAAAGAGCAGCCTGGTGTACATTATTGCTATTATGGGACATTGTTCTCTCACATTGCTCCATCTCTTCTTTCCTTCTCTCTTTATGTACTGTCCTCAATTTACCCCTCTCAGTGGAATAAATGATAATTACAGATAATTACATCTGTTTTCAACAGTCAGCACTTGGGCTGGATGCTGTACATAAAGGAGAAAGCCATCATTTTTCGCTCTCAGTCTCAAGCCTCGTTATCATTAGTCTTTTACTTGGTCCTCTCCTGATTTACCCTTTTGGTAAATAATCTCTGAAGCTGCACTAATCAATATTGTCATCCTGAAATCAAATCAAATGATTACATTTAATGTGAAAGGTTGTTACTAGTGACATACAGTGGGGCAAAAAAGTATTTAGTCAGCCACCAATTGTGCAAGTTCTCCCATTTAAAAAGATGAGAGGTCTGTAATTTTCATCATAGGTACACTTCAACTATGAGAGACAGAATGGGCGAAACAATCCAGAAAATCACATTGTCTGGTTTTTAATGAATTAATTGGTAAATTCCTCGGTAAAATAAGTATTTGGTCACCTGCAAACAAGCAAGATTTCTGGCTCTCACAGACCCGTAACTTCTTCTTTAAGAGGCTCCTCTGTCCTCCACTCGTTACCTGTATTAATGGCACCTTTTTGAACTCGTTATCAGTATAAAAGACACCTGTCCACAACCTCAAACATTCATACTCCAAACTCCACTATGGCCAAGACCAAAGAGCTGTCAAAGGAGACCAGAGACAAAATTGTAGACCTGCACCAGGCTGGGAAAACTGAATCTGCAATAGGTAAGCAGCTTGGTGTGAAGAAATCAACTGTGGGAGCAATTATTAGAAAATGGAAGACATACAAGACCACTGCTAATCTCCCTCGATCTGGGGCTCCACGCAAGATCTCACCCCGTGGGGTCAAAATGATCAACGGTGAGCAAAAATCCCAGAACCACGCGGGGGGACCTAGTGAATGACCTGCAGAGAGCTGGGACCAAAGTAACAGAGGCTACCATCAGTAACACACTACGCCGCCAGGGACTTAAATCCTGCAGTTCCAGACGTGTCCCCCTGCTTAAGCCAGTACATGTCCAGGCCCGTCTGAAGTTTGCTAGAGGGCATTTGGATGATCCAGAAGAGGATTGGGAGAATGTCATATGGTCAGATGAAACCAAAATAGAACTTTTTGGTAAAAACTCAACTCGTCGTGTTTGGAGGAGAAAGAATGCAGAGTTGCATCCAAAGAACACCATACCTACTGTGAAGCATGGGGGTGGAAACATCATGCTTTGGGGCTGTTTTTCTGCAAAGGGACCAGGACGACTGATCCGTGTAAAGGAAAGAATGAATGGGGCCATGTATCGTGAGATTTTGAGTGAAAACCTCCTTCCACCAGCAAGGGCACTGAAGATGAAGCGTGGCTGGGTCTTTCAGTATGACAATGATCCCAAACACACCGCCAGGGCAACGAAGGAGTGGCTTCGTAAGAAGCATTTCAAGGTCCTGGAGTGGCCTAGCCAGTCTCCAGATCTCAACCCCATAGAAAATCTTTGGAGGGAGTTGAAAGTCCGTGTTGCCCAGCGACAGCCCCAAAACATCACTGCTTTAGAGGAGATCTGCATGGAGGAATGGGCCAAAATACCAGCAACAGTGTGTGGAAACCTTGTGAAGACTTACAGAAAACGTTTGACCTCTGTCATTGCCAACAAAGGGTATATAACAAAGTATTGAGATGAACTTTTGTTATTGACCAAATACTTATTTTCCACAATAATCTGAAAACAAATTCTTTAAAAATCCTACAATGTGATTTCCTGGATTTTTTTTTCTCATTCTGTCTCTCATAGTTGAGGTATACCTATGATAAAAAATTACAGGCCTCTCTCATCTTTTTAAATGGGAGAACTTGCACAATAGGTGGCTGACTAAATACTTTTTTGCCCCACTGTACCCATGGAGAATTATCACCCAACTTTTGGCTTTTATAAACCCACAATATGCTTATAGCTTGGAAACATGGTGGGTATCTCGCTACTATTGGTTTGAGGGGCTGGTTGTGACCAAAAATGAAATGCTATTTTAAAGTAGGCATGGGCATTAAGGTCATACCACAATTTGAAGTTGAGCAATGTAGATCATTTGCAATTATTCAATAATTTATTATCAGTACGGGTCAGGTTGTTGAGGATGGATTACATTTTACAGCAATTATAAAACGTGAAGTTTTGCTAACTTAAATAGACTAAAATTAATCAGTGTTGTGGGTCTTTTCTAAAATCCAAATAATATCGGCTGAATTTATCAAATCCTGACAGTGAAATAAGTATTTCTGGGTACTCTGGTAATTATTGAATGTTTCTTTTAGCAGCAACCGAAGCAATGGCATAGGCTACAGAGTACGATTAAGGCTCTGGCCTTGTAGAGTCCCCACAAGGAAACTCCAAGGTCAGCACAACTGGCGGTAAGTAGTTACAACAATCACTTCCATCACCTCTGCTCCCCCGCCCTCCTCTCCCTAAAATAATGAGTCATAGACAGTGGGGTTTTAGATGATGAATAAATTAATACAGCTTGTGAAGGTACGATGATGAGTGGTGAATGAAGGAACAAGCAAGGGGCACTTTGCCCCCAGCGTTAAGCCAACCTCCTAAAAAATTCAATCTTGAACATTGCCTGCATATTTGAAGATTTGTTCTCAAAATCGTTTCTTGTTAATAGTCATTATAATATGTGAAATATTTTGCTGAATATTCAGAGTACAGAAACAATAAGGAAAAGCAAAGAATCTAGAGGGATGGTGCAAAAGAGGAATAGAAGAAGAAAGGAAGAGAGAAACAGGAGGAGGAAAACACAGACAGACTTGCAGAGAAAAGGGAAAAGAGACAACGACAGGAGAGACTTTGCAGATCAAGCTGAAGCCTTGAATATGTAATGAGTTTATGATGGATGGCTGGCCTACAACCACATCAACTCTGTGTTACTTATGCATGTCATTAACTCCCTCCATGGAGAGGAGTCAAACTGTGGCGCAAAGCATAAACACTTATGATGAATGATAGATGGACAGCCTGGCAGGTAAATAGGCAGGCAGGGAGATAACACATAAATGCTGACACACAGAAAAGCTTCACATATTGAGGCGTATAAGGGATTTCATTTAGACTAATGGTATTTGTCAGAGCCGCACAGATCACCAATTTACAGTGTTTAGGCAGACAAAAGAAAAGCTAGATTAAAAATAGTACCCTCATACAGGGGATAACTGGGCTATTATATCAATTGCAAATGCATATTGCAGTAAGTCTCTTTAAACAGTATGTGTTAAAGCAGTCAAATGCCTATCTCTCCATTGCTTTGAGACCTGCACTTTATCCCCTCATTGGTTGTGCTTTTAAGTCCTGTTTTTTTTTTCTATCTCTTTTGGACCCTCGTTTGTCGTTCATTTGCAAAGTTCTGTTCTGTTTTGCTTTGCCTGGATTTGAACCTTGAATAAAATATTTTTTTTGTGTAGAGTATGTCTTTGGGTTCACCCAGCTCCACTTTAATAACAAAGAATCAAACATGTATTTCAATCAATCAATCAGTAGACTGTTTATATGTATCATATAAGACATGATTCCTTTACTACTAAAACCAAGAAAAAGGATTAATGAAAAGACAAGTATATACCCTAGGCCTACAGTACATGAGGTGAGTCAGATAAATATCGAAGGTTCTTGATATCATAGTTTTACGGTGGTGTATTGCTATCACACTAAAAAAAAAAATAAGGCTCAGTATCAAGTAATTACGTGAAAGTTTCTTGTTATAACAAGATCTTTTTCACGTTTAAACAAGATAAGTATCACGTTATTACATGAAATTATCACGTTATTTCATGATAATTATATTTTCACGTTATAACGTGATAATTATATTTTCACGTTATAACGTGAAAATATCACGTTATTTCAAGATATGATATTTTCACGTTTTTACAACATATGCAACTATCACGTTATTCTGAGATAAGAAATCCACCAAGTCTGACTGGGCTTTCCTCCTGAACAACCCCAAGAACTTCAGTCGCCTCCTTAGCGTTGGCATGCTTATTATAATTCCGTCCATCCTAAGAAATGCCAATATCTCCCAGTGTCTCAGGCCAAGTAGGAAATAAAAGCATATATTATCAGAAACATCCATCTCGGGCAATTCGGTTGCGCGTCGGGCCGTTTTACTTCCTTTATAGGCTATTTCTTTGAAGCCAACGCTGTTTCGTCCATGTCATTATCTTGAAATAACATGATATTTTCACGTTATAACGTGAAATTATCACGTTATAACGTGAAAATATAATTATCACGTTATAACGTGATATTTTCACGTTATAACGTGAAAATATAATTATCATGAAATAACGTGATAATTTCATGTAATAACGTGATACTTATCTTGTTTAAACGTGAAAAAGATCTTGTTATAACAAGAAACTTTCACGTAATTACTTGATACTGAGCCTTATTTTTTTTTTTAGTGTGATAGCAATACACCACCGTATAGTTTGGCACAGTATCATAGTTTAACATGCTACTGTTCAGCAGATACTGTTTCCCATTTTAGTTTCATATGTCAGCATGCTTACATTCGCTAATTAGCACACAAAGTACAACTGAGGCTGATGGGATTGAACACAAGTGAATAAATCAAAGACAATTGATATAACATATGTTAAGTCTTGAAAAAGGTCTTTTGTGCCTACAGTTTATAGGGAAAGATTTGTACATGTTCATTCATATAAACATACTAGATGCAGAGAGAGTAGCTAGTGCAGGGAAGCTCACAGAAAGAAATACAGGCAAACAAGATTACGAGAAATAATGAAGGCCGGTTTAAGAAATAAAAAGGAACTGACGGGTATAACCCTAGTTATCCTCTGCAGAACCACACACCGAGAATAAGAAAAAGACAGCACAGTCACCACTAAGCTGACAGCTTTTTCAGGGTCTTGTGTCACTGTGTGGCTGTGTGTGAGTCAGGGTTTCAGGTCTAGGTTGACATGCTTCATGGGACAAGGCCTGTTTTCACTATGCAGCCTGGCATCTTCCTCACTGAACAGAATCTAGGTCTGTGACCCTTTTCACTTCCAAGCTTTCATCATACCATCATCTGGAGTCTAATGTGGGGTACAAACTCAGGGACCAGACGTTGTTTCAAGGTTGAAAAGCGAAAACTTTTTTTGAAGCTTTGGGAAAGTCTTCACAAAATGTGTGTCACTCTCAAGCATTATCTTTTAATGACAGCGCTGTAGTTGTGAGACATGACTTACAAACTAATTGGTTTATTTCTAATTGGTGTTTTGTTTTAACCCATTTTCTATATTGTTTTCATTTTACTATTAAAACCCTGTTTTTCACTTCCTGTAAATCAGTTAAATCAGATATATTGGAAATTATCATTCGGTTGCCACAAACAATACGATTTGTTATCACATGCATCTTTTTCACAACCAAGCAACTAGCCTTTTTTAACCTAACCAAGTGGTTTTGTTGCCTGCTTTTGTTTCACCTGCTGATACGACAACTGTGGCTGAGAGATTTCTTTTAGATGCTTCCATAGCTTTATTTTACCAGTGGCCAGCGCAGGCCGCTTTAGCATGCTAAGAAAACCTGCCATGAATAGATTCAGTAACTTAGCTATGATTGGACAATCACTGTTTTGAATAAAGCTTACCAAGGGCCATTCAACAGTGTGAAAGAAGTGAGAGTAGGAGAAGCACAAACTGCATAAGTGACATTCTATCGTCTCCCAAATGAATGTTATTGATCTGCTTATTGGCAACCTCCGCACGAGTGTATTGATCAGTCTAATCTATAGAGCCAACTGATTGACACATGGTGATAAGGTGCTAAAACATGCAACAACAAAACAGTGATTGGCCCTAGCAGCCCTAGCTTATCACCGTAGGATACTACTGAATATGGCATGAGTCCTTAACCTTTTCTGCATTGTGGTAGAAGCAAACTTATCGAGTAACCAGCTACATTTTAAGATTGGCGACACAACTTGGGATCAATTTAAATGCAGAAAACGATTCTAACATATCATTGTTCTTCTATTGTTGTGAGATGTCAGACAACTACTTTATTCATGAGGGCCTGGTAGATGAATTTGCACCAAGGTTACTGGTGCTCTCTACCCTGATTTTGAGTGGCATTCCACTGCCTTTTTTCTAGGAGGGTAAAGTTATCTGGAATGCAGCATAAGGGGGATAAAGGATCCAAGGCTTGTTATCTCTGATGACTGTCCCAAAGGTCAGCTGTTTTGTTTAGAACTTCATTAAGAACTGAGGCTTTCATTTTGCACAGTGACCCAATGATGTAGCAGCTATTCATTACCAGTGGAGTGCATTGACATAAAAAGTTAATGAGGGTTTTTGCAAAGCCTAAACAGTGGAGACTTTTAATAAGGTGAAACCGATGGATACGGATGGAGAGATGCAGTAGATGAGTAATTGTGTTGAGGGAGCAGAAGATCACTCAGTCATCCATTTGATTAAAAAATACCTTCCTTTCGGTCCTGCATTTCTTCTCTTTCCATCATGCTTTTTCCTTCCTATACAGCTATGATCAGAGCTGTTTTAGAAGGCATTCAAAGGATAAAATATGGATTTATGCAGAAGCAGCAAGTCTCCAGTGACTGCAAAAGTTATAAACATAATGAATATTTGGATATGTGTCATGAGTGCTGATTAGAGACAGCTGCTTCTTCACTAAATATTATTTTGGTAATGCTTACACACCCTTTTTCTTACACTGAATTATCCCAGTCTGTCTTCATGCAAAGCACTCTGTAGTGATGGACAGTGATTTGCCTCCATCTATGTCTATGCCCCCCAGCAACTGGAGCTCCTCTTTCAACCAGCAGCAAATGTCTTCTGGATAACAAGCGCAATGCCAGAAAGCCTCCTCCTGATCTCACAACAGGTGAGATGTGTGTGTGTGTGTGTGTGTGTGGAGCCAACATTCTTCTGTGGCACCATATTGAGGTGAATCCCGCCCACTTCTTTAGCCATCCAATCTCATGCAGATGATTTCATTTAAATCTCTTTTGAATTGTATGTCATCTTAGCTTGTTTATGACACTCTTTTTAACTGCACACCACTCAAATAGTCAATTGAACTCAGAAGATGTTCTTATGAAGCTAAAGCACAAGGGAAAAAGGATAAGAGGCACTGGGCTAGTACCGAGCCAGGTTGATATATAACAGGATTTTCCTTTCTAATGTTAACACTTGTTCTTGTCAGAAAGAGACTAAATGCTCTCCTTCCCTGAAGCCTCAAACAAATGTGACTTGAAAGATTCACACCTAAGCAGTTTGTCAATGGTCCTAGCTTCTGATTTTCAAACAGACACTACATAAAGCCTGCTAGGGGAACATTTCGGTAACAATCACTTGTTGCTAGATGCAAGCTGGTGTTAGGTAATCGTGCACGGACCACCCCGATAGGCCTCTGCCCATTACTGTCGACACAAAAAGAGAAAAACTTGCAGAGGAAAGTTAACGAAAAGCATCTGTTTTAACTCATGGGTTGAAAACGTTACCTTAGGTAAACATTTTTCATCAAAAGTGGAGGGGAAAGTACTTTTAATTGTAAAACTTTACATTCTAACATTTCCATACAAGATCATGTAACAATACCAAATGCGTGACTTTGACCTCTTCTACAGATTCAAAAACCACACATTGCACATCCTATTTAAACACAAGGCCATTTCCTCTATAACTTTTATAAAAACAGAAATGTTATCAAAGGCTGATAGCAGGGGATCAACACATCCCCTGAAGACAAACACATTGTGCTGTATTGGAGTAGAGAGGAGAGGCATACAAAGAGTTTTGTAGATGACAAGACCTCCCGTTTAGGTATGGAAGGGAGGGTGCCGTGGGAGAGTGGGTGGCGTATAGGGCGACAAACACAGGCACAACTTCACAGAACAACTTGACCTCCTTAGGGAAAGAGGGGCGAGCAGAGAGGGGAGATGGAAATAGAAAAAGAGGCGACAAAAAAGAGAGATTGGAGGAGGACAAACACACACAGCTTTCGGAGTTGACAAGACCTCCTGCTGAGGCCCGCGGGGAGAGGAGATGTTAGGGGAATAGAGGAGAACAAAGAAAGAAGCGGAAACAAATGCACCAAAGCTTGGAGAGAGAACAGAGAACCCAGATGAAAGAGAAAGTGAAAAAGGAGGTCTAGGTCCATGTGTACAACTTTTAACAAACTATTTAGTGGTCTATTCCTGTCCGTTTTGTAATGTCAATCAATTATCAGCCAAAGTTAATGCAACTATCAGGGTCAATAAATATAGAATAATCCATCACCAAATTGGAGTGTGACCCATTTCTCCACAGCTATTTTCACCTCAAAGTTTGCTTTCGACTCCATTTGATGCACAATGTAGTTCACCATCACGTCATATCATAAACCATAAACCTTTGCATGGGTAATCTGCCAAGTGCCAAACTTCTTGTAGCCTTTGAAATCCCCCAAAACAGTAAAGAAATAATAACATGAATACAAATTTGGAACAAAATTAAAGTCAGACCACTTAGAAATGTCTATTGATGGTAGTAAGACCTATTTTCCCATTATATCACAAGTTTTTACTGATGTTATTCAAATGAATAGACTGATATATTATTGATATTAGCAGGCCTGTGTGGACAGAGAGTGTGTATGTGTTTATATTTCTTGAACATAACATTTTAAACCAAGAAACGTCTTCAATACTTCCACATTAAAGCTGTAATTAAAAATTGACCAGCCCTTGTTTCAATGCCAAAGTTGTAAGGTAAAAAGGGAGATTACAGTCTATGTTGATGACAATATTTACTTCACACTGCTGCGAATAAACAAGTGCTTATCTGTCCCATGTCAGACATTATACTACACAGTGTTGGACACATCGTCACTTTGTGGAATCATCTTCAGTGACGCTCCAATGACGTTACACAGTGCCAACATTTCGCATAGTTTCATTCCATCCAAACACTACAGCAGCTGATTACACTGATTAGCACCTTCAGCCAGAGAGGGGATGCAATCACTGAAATCTCCTGCTGCTGTGTTTGGTTGGATGGAATTCAATTCAGCCTGCTCGAGGACTTCCCTGGCATTTGGCTAGAAGCCACTGGGTTTACAGCTCTAGGCACACTTTTTGGAACTTTTTCCTGTGTAACACTGTGGTTGAAACTTCTGAAGCAATGGAGACGAAACTCAGAGAGACACTGGAGAGCACAAACTTGATGGCAAAACACTGTTGGGTTTATTCGGAGTTACGGCTGGAGAATTGACGAGACATGTATTGTAGACACGAGTTGCCACAGCGGTTGCCAAACCAATTCTGAAGATCTCGACAATAGGAAGAGGTTTTAATTAGTTCCAAATGGATAATCAACATTCTTCAAACGCCAGACTAAACAAGCTCAGACAATACGTTTGACTTAAACTGTCATCTAGGTCACAAATAAGGTGTTTACCAGAGCATCTGTCTCCAGATAAACTGGCACTAGCTGTCCCTAAGCAATAAAGCCAATCTTAGGTCAGCATGAGCTTGTACCCACTGTGGGAACAACAAGGCTTCGAAAGCCCAGGCTGCCCCTCCTTAATGAAGATAACAGCACCTGCAAGGCCATAGAGCCAGGTCAGAGGAGGACAGAGAGAAGAGATGCAATTGAGCTCAAGATTTACAAGCTTACACAAAATATTCCCTAACAAACACTACTGTGCCTGGATTCTGGTATTCAGAGTTGTTTCAAGTCCACTTAGAAAACTTAAAACATTCAACTTTTACTAATAAAACGAAACGTTGTGTAGTATTTACAATTAATTTATCGACCTGAATCATTGGGCAAATCAAATGACTCGATCCAATGAGCCAAGTAGATGACTCGATCCTAAAAGATCAATCAAATGGGCCAATAAGATGGCTCGGATCATTGGGCCATTCAAATGACTCGATCCAATAGGCGTATCTATGTTCCAAGGGTCCTATGTGTTTCAGTTAGATTTGCTGTTAAATTACATTAACCCTTTTATAGCGTTTTGTCAGATGGTTTGATGGTTCAATTGTTCAACTTTTATTGTCAAGGTCTCTATAACTCTATAATCTTTTTCAGATTCCAGTTATCAGCTATGTTTAAAGAGGTGTGGAACATAGTAACCCTCGGAATGGGTGTGCTTCACATGGCCAGTGTGGGCCAGATTAAGGGCAGCATAATGGATCTATTGAGCCTGGAGGACTATGTGTGAACCAAGTACCCTCCCCAGGTAGTTGATGCGGCTAACACTAAATGAAATTCTTCAGATATTGTTGTGAGTTACCCTAGACTGATAGATGAGGCCGTGGCTTCCACCAGACGGCTTAAGCCAGGACAACAGCACACTGTGAAGCTGAAAGTCCTATTATTCTCTCTCTGTGAATAATTTCAAAGACAAATGACTGAGCTACATGTTCAGTTTCCCCTATTCCATGGTGGTCCCAATTTGATTCATTATTGTGAATTCCATCCCGTTAATTGAACTTCAGTCCATGCGGCGAGGTGGATCTAATTGTTGGTTTGTCTCAGACGGTGCCACAGCAGGTTCTCAGCAGGAGGAGATTGGCCAAAAGCTGCCCGAAGAGATCCGGCTGGTATCGTCACCGGAGACAAAGCTGCAATTAGCAACAATTAGCAATTAGTCTCTGCCACTAAAGTGAAATTAACAGCTCTTGCAACTTGGCTGCAGGGATAAAGTCCATTGTGTGGATTCCGAGGCGAAGAGCTATATCGATTTAGACTCGTTGCCGGAAGACAAAGCTCACATCATTACATTTTGTGATTCTGGAATTTAACAAATGGGCACAGTTTCACTGAAAACCAATTTTCTTGCTTTCACAACTTGTAAGTTCTGTAATACATCTGTGCACAAAGGGATGTGCGTTTTGTACTAATTTGTTAAAACCTTCCTTAAACCTAGAAATAAACAGTGCCTGTCCAAATCGGTGTTCAGAGCATGCAGTACAAAAATCCCTCATCATTTCCTGTTATTAAAAAGACTCGGCTCTTTTTTTTGATTTCCTTTTGACCTTTGTTACTTGCTCTTGAATATATGTTTTCACTTTTTCTTTGGCATGCTAACGCTTTCACATTGTCCTTACTGACTTAATAACTGTCATGCAGTTTCATATTTTTCTTCTACAACCTTTGCGGATAGTCTATTATTGCACATGCAGCCTCTTTGTAAAAGGATAATGAGAGCTTATTTTTTAAGCACATAAAACAAAAGAAAGTCTTTGTTGCTATCCACTGACACATTTGAATGCCTCCGAGAACTGAGGCCGGAGAAGTAATCACTCCACCCCAGTTGCAATTTTTTCCAACAGTCCAAAACAGGGACTGCAGGATGCAGAAAGTCCGTAATCTGTAAGAAAAACATCCCGTTTAGGTGTAAGTCATGCCAAGTGCCCCGTGTGTGATTGTGGATAAGAAATGCAATGATGCACCTCATGTTTGGGGATATGTACTGGCAGGAAACAAGTGAGAATTCCCAGCCAGAAAAACACCAATGGACACTGCCGAAAAGAATTGGCATAACTTGCAAACAAACCACCATACTAAGACATCTGTGTCATTGTCTATGTTAAGCAGCACTGTTTATCTAATGTGATAGTATATATAAGTCTTTGAGTGGCATATACATTTAGTCAAGGTTGTGCCTATTCTTGGGTTTTCAAAAGGTCTTAATGTAGGCCTCAGAGCCTCTGCCCATATCGATGCCTTCAGCTTACCTGCCATAGTGGAGAACAAGCAGAATATGGATCGCCATATTAAGATGATCAATACATTTTTGAGGATTGTACCAAGTATTGCCCTCATCCTTGATGCTTGTTTGTCCACCCTCCTTACCTCCTTTCATTTATGTGTGCTTCCTTCTTTACTTTCTACTTTTCCTATCTGCTGTACGCTGCCAACCTTTCTCCTCCTCCCTCTGTTGGTCCCACACACCTCCTCCTCCGTATTATTTTCTGTGGTTGACAACTCCTCAGATCAGTTATAACTGGATAGAGGAAGACGTGCACTACATGAGTCCCTAAAATCCTTGGGCTCCAAGTCACTAAAATTAGCAATAATTTCAGTTAAAAAGTCCTTTTCCCTATGTAGTGTTTTACTTTGTTCTTCATCATCATTATTTCTGTTATTCACTACTTCTAATTAAGCCACTGCCGACACGTTTGTGTTTTTGGTGAGAGTGTTTGTATTGTATTCATAAGCTTGTCCATTCTCTGTATGAATGTGCAATTACGCTTCGCCAACGTTGTGGGTGTTTAGTTAAAGGGAGCGCAGACTTTGGTGTCGACAAGCCAGCTAATTAGCTGCTCAGCTAACAAATGCGTCGCTAACAAGGCTGTAGGCATACTTGTGATGGCGCCAGGTTTTGAGCAGCACAACTTTGTACAATTAGAGATGAAAAGAAGCTTGACCATGCTAGAAATGCAAAAGCAAATTAAAGTTGAGTAGATGTAATGAGCTGACCAAAGGTGCAGCCAGGCTCTGTTTTGATCATAAATCCGTCTGTCTAACAATAGAAAGGTTGTGTGTTTCCAGTTCAAGGCATGTAGTAGACCACAGTTCATCATTGCTCACATTTAATCTCTACTGATGTGCACACATGCCAAATTATACACATGACTGCAAAATGCATAGGGTAGAGGTGCAGGTATAAGGCTCTGGTTTGGACTAGGTAGCATAGGCTAGCATGAAGGTGTTGCACGGAGTAACATTGTGCATAAAAAGGAAAAAATGACAACTGCCAGGTGAGAGCAATGCAAGTCTAAATAACACACATTTTAAGAAAAGCTCATTTTAAGAACAAAAACTTACTTTTTGAGAAGAAAATGCTTTCAAATATGGCTTTCCAACTGTGCCACAATTTATTTTACTGGAGACCCAAACATTCGTTAAATGGGTTGGTCTTCAGCCACTATCAGTGCAAGGACACGGCATGCTGAGCAGCTGGGTGAACCTAGAGTTGTCTTGGACTGATAAGTAGCCGTGACACACACGCAGCTAAAGACTCACATACACACACAGGTTGCGGACAACACCTCTTCGTCTTCATAAGAGCTGTCCTGTTTTGGCTGGAGCTCATTCACCTCAGCCTGAGGCTATCAACACCACCACCAGTTCCACAACCCCCCACACAGCGCTCCTCATAAGCTCTCGGTTCACACTTCTTCTCTTTTTCTCATCCAGCCTCTCTCCGTCTGTCTGTCTTTTCCCCTCTGCCCCCCCCTCCGTCCCTCATTCAAACACACTTTTCTGTCCAGCACAAGAGACATCTTGCCATGCTCTTCAGCAGTAATTAAATACATTTTTCTTCCCCAAATCCAATCAGAGAATGCTTTTTTGCCAAAATGGATTATGAATACATTACTTTATTACCAAGTGAGGATGAGGAGAGTAATAGACAGCCATGAAAGCCTTTCTCTCTAACACTTTTGTGTGTCATTGCATTGTTTAGCACACTCACTTAATAGTACAATTTAGTGTGCACCTGACATCCAAAGCACTCAGATGTGATTATAATCTTTCCAATTAATCTGCTAGGCAATTTTTTTCAGTTGTTTTCTCCCAAACATGGCACACACTTTCTGATTTTCTTCTTAAAGCATTAGCTTGAATTCAATGCTGCACCTTTTGCCCTTAATGTTTTCCAGGATGAACACCATGCACAAAATACAATAGCAAAAGTGATTGTCTGTACGATGGAATGTGGACACAACCTTGGTCTAAGAGAACCTAAAGCAGCTACCTTCAGTTTGGGGTTTTTGAAATAAAATAGGGCCAGCAATGATACAGCATTAAAACAGAAACTTTTTCTCTTTGCACATGCCTTCAATTCCTCAGCATGCCAGTGTTTAGCTTTCAGCTCAACTTCTCTTTTTGCTTGCAGGAATTCTGATTGCAGGTCATGCACCCCGCGTAAAACACCACTTCACCTTGGTGCACCATTTACATCATCCTCCATCTTTCACTTCCAAGATTTGCTGCAGAAATGACTCCATTCCCCCTCTGGCATGCCTGGCTGTCAGGGATCAATAAAGTAAATAAGATGTTTCCCTATGTTATCTTGCTTTGGATCGCAGCCCCGTTAGGACATCCTGAAGGTTTGCCATATTGGGGCAGAAAAATATTACAAACTTTGGCAAAAAACATGACTGAGTCTTAAGTCTTGCTGTGGCAACATTTCTTAATAAACCTCAAAATATATCAAGACAACTCTTCGTACTACAGAATGTAGCACGGTAGAAAATAGAGATTGGGGCCAAGATTAAGCCTAAAATAATTTAGTTTCTGTGATGTATGGTCTGCATTTCTAAATCTAACCTGTCTTTACCTAGTTCTACAACACTACAAAGCTCCTCTGCTCTCATTTACCATTGTGTAAAGGGTTCCAGCATATTTCAATGGTATAGCTTAGTTGAAGCAAATATAAAGTACCTGCATGATTCTTGTGGTTTGTATGTGTGTGGTTTACTGTGCTTTGTTGTAGTCACTATGGATAAAAGCATCAGCCAAATAAATGTAATGTCTTACTGGTACTTTGACAGATAGCAGCAGCTTCTCCTGAGAAAAGTAAAAACAGTGAGTTTATTTATATTTGATATTTAATACAAATTGTTTAAGAATTATTGTGTCATTAAGAGGTGGTAAATAAGCCAGCAAGAAACCTTTCTTTATCAGGTCAGTATGACTTACAGATCATTTTAATTAATTCCGTGGCCAATCTTTTGTAAAGGCCAACGGCTCAAAGAAAGAGAGGATGCTCGTGTTTTGACCAGTATAATCACCATCTTTTTCACAATTACCATTTTGACCTTGTTTCTTTTCTGGCTGATCCTTGCCATCACAGCAATAAGTCAAAGAGGCTAATTAACATCCCAAACGCCCGACCACACATCTGCACGCATGAGTCATCCGCTCAGCATGATTGCTGTCTTTTGGGTGCTCATTTTGGGCTGAGCTTCTCTCGGGGTCAGCCAAAGCCTTTGCCTTGCTGTCTTGGTGCAGAGTCAAGCGAGCTAATCTCGCACCTCCAGCCTCCCAAGCAAAGTCAACACTGGCTGCCTCATTCATTTACCTTGTTAGCTAACTGACAGGGGGCTGTCTTGCCTGCAGCTTAAAGACCTTAATGAGCAGGAGGGCCTTGTTAGAGCTGTGTGGATGGCGAGAGACAAATGAGCTTGTTAAGTCCAGGCTATGCATATTCTTAATTAGCCTTTTGTAGTGTGTTTGATCATTCTGAGTGTGAGAGAGTGGATGGGAAAGTGTGTGTGTGCAACAATGAAAGGGCACAAATTATATTCCGCAAGTTGGGGTGCTTTTGTTTACCGTAGGCGTTCCTTTGGGCTAGAAAAATATTTGGAGTGACTGTTTGGGGGTGTGTGTGTGTGTGTGTGTGTGTGTGTGTACAAACTGAATGGTGTTAGGGTTGCATCAGGCGTAGTGGTCACTTAGGTCCAAAAATGCTTTTTCCAATTACTTACATTTGGAATGGAAGTACTCAGTATGGACATATTTTCAACCCTTATTTTAAAACTGTTGGGGTGTTAAAGTTGTAAAATGCGCTTAAAGCGGAATCTAGAGTGCTTTGAGTAAACACTGTGCATGTTTCATTAAGGAGGCAAATGTTTTCTTAAGGCTTAACATTGTAATGTTGTACAGAAAGCAAACATTTACCTGTTTAATGTTATTTTCCCAGATATTTTCAGGTATTGTGAAGTGATTAGAATGAACAGATTTCTTATCAAGTGTTTGTTTGTCCAAAGACTCTAGTGGTTTTAGAGTAGTTGTACTTGCATGTGACCAGGTTGTTAAACAGTAGTTGATTTGAGACAGAAGGGACTATGTGCAGTCATATCAATCTGCAGAAAGAAATGAAATAAAACATAAACTATGAAAAAGTGTCAGGGTTTGGGAAACAGGACCCAAGTGCAGTAAATCAAGGGGAATCAGGTAAGGGTCCAAACAAAAAGCGAGCTTTATTCAAAAGCTGTTGATGACAACAAGAATCAAGGGGAACACAGGACATGAAAAACACTTAGCTTCAGGCATGAAGGGCGACAGGAACAGGCAGGTATCATGGACAAGATCAGTGAAGAAATGACGACGACCGAACAACAGACAAAATGGAAACAGGGACTAAATACACAAGGGTAATCACAAGACGAGAGACAGCTGGAAGGGGGAGGAGAAACACAGGAGCCACAGGTGAACACAATGACGCAATCAGGCACAGGAGGGAACCGCAGACAGGAAGTGAAGCTTAACATGACACAAGAGGGGAAAACATTTCAAAATAAAACACACAACACAAAGAGATGACAGACACGAAACAAGGATCCTGACAAAAAGAAGCTGAACTGAAACCTGTTTACAGTAATGTGCTTGAAAAATAAGAGCCATGTGAACTATTTTAAAAAACAACCTAATGATAAGGGATAAGATCAGTATGATATATCATAGTTTTTTATTGAAAAGTATCGGCCTATGTATTTAGCAATATCTTATATTGGTCTGCATGAAAACTGAACAATATATATATATAACGCTACAACATTAGTCTTAATTTTAGCCTGGGAAAAACTGGCTTGTCCATATTTACACATATTTAAAAAGGTCCCTATGTTTTTCCCACTGTCCCAACAGAAGTGTGTCATTGTTTTTTCTGATGTTTTAATGCTTAATATAGCATTAAAGGGATATCAACAATTTAAAGTTCTGAAGTCTTCACACTGGCTTCCTGTTGGTCAAAGAATTGATTTTAAGATACTGCTGCTGGTTTTTAAAGCATCACATGGGTTAGGCCAAACATTAACGATCTGCAAATATCAACCATCCAGGAGTCTCAGGTCTTCTGGGATGGGTCTGATTTCTATCCCAAGAAGGAAAACTAAAAAAGGAGAAGCAGCGTTTAGCTTTTTTGCACCCACTATCTGGAATAAACTCACAGAATCCTGCAGGTTGGCTAAAACTCTTGCTATTTTTAAAACCAGACCGAAGACGTATCTTTTTACCGCTGCTTTTGATTGAGCTGTTCATATGTCACGCTTAAGTGGGGTTTTTATTCATGTTTTTGAAACCTGTTGTGTTCATCCTACTATCTTTGCTTCTTAATGGCTGCCTTTATATGCCATTTTTATAATGTGTTTCTGCTGCATTTGCTTTACAATGTTGTCTATTTTGTTTTCTAAAGCACTTTGAATTGCCGTGTGCTGAAAGGTGCTATATAAATAAACTTGCTTTGCCTAAAGAACCTACTGAAAGTCCTGAGTTTTAATAGAAATCTCTATAATATTATTTTCAGTCTCCCCCGTTAACTAAGAGTGGATTTTTACTGTGTTGGAGGGTCTTTACTATCACCGATGTTGCAAGGCTAATGGTCTTTATTGGAGCCACACTGGTTTGGGACAGCTGGAGCATAAAAGTTGAGTGTATCCTATATTCATAAAGTGAGCCTGATAAAGCTGTTGTAGACTGTTTCTGCCATGGTTGACGAACACTGGGAACATTTACCAACATGATAACCTCTGAAAGATGCCAAACAAACAATCCACCTGCTGTGTATGTATAAAGCACATTTTATAAAGCATAACACAGATCAAAGTACAGTGGGGAAAAGTGCAAAGCCAAAGGTGCGAGAAAACATTATAAACTTTGTCAGTAAGAACAATAAATATTTGTGTTTAAGGGGAAGTTGGGTTTAACTCCCTTGAGTACATTTCCTGACTTTTGGTCGATGTTCAGAAGTGGATTTTATTTCAGTACGTGACACTGGTGTACGGTCGCGTGTTACATTTATTTTCGTTGTTTATCTAAATTCCTTCACTTTGCATCGTAGCATCCACAGTGTCTAGTCCAGTATTTGCGCTGAGTCATTGTCACATATTTGGTTCAACGATGTCTTTGATTCTAATAAGCTGCATTTACAGTAATGCTGTTTTGGGGGAGGAGATGCACAAAAGCCAACAAACACACACACACACACACACACACACACACACACACACACACACACACACACACACACACACACACACACACACACACACACACACACACACACACTGCTAAATGTGCAGCCCACCTGACCTGCGAACCTGAAAACTGCATCTTATAGATGCATGCAGAGATGTGAAATCATTTTGTGGTACCTTGAGTCCCAAAGCAACACATCTTCTATATCATGTCAGCCGTAAAAAAGGCTAAACACGCACACACCATAAGGTTTTTAACATGTGCTGATCCATTACAATACAACCACCTTGTAAAGATGCATAAAAATGACTGGTATGAGGTCATAACAATTGAACCTGATGTACTGACTGTGAGTCAGAAGACAGACCCACTCCATCAGTCTTTAACAAGCCTGAACAACCCAGCAGCTGTCATTTACTGTCATCTACCAAACAGCCGCTCGAACACACATAGTACACAACGAGCACTTAAACTCAAAAAAACACACACCATTTAACTTTACGAAACACAAGTCACTGCACATTGTGAACACACACACTCGGCACACACACTCTTTTTTTATTTTTGCCTCACACACACACACACACACAGTGAATACACACGCGGTTGGTTGATGGGCTCATCAATTTTTTAATCTGCATTGTTCTTACGACAGCAATTACAATCTTTCCCTCTTGTCACATAGCCTAATAAAAATTGGTCACACAGGGTGAATAGCTTGTTATTGCAGTAATTACATACAGCGGTTATTATCCTCTTCCCACCACTCTTATGCTCACTGTCAGTTTTTCTTTTCCCCTGCCCTACATTCCTATCTATCATATTGTTTTTCTGCAACCCTAATGTATTCCCTATATGGGCTTCTTTTCCAGGGAGCCTTTGTAAGTGGCTGCTTTTTAGAGGGGTTGCTTTCTCTGGGTTTGGGGTTGATTGTTTATAACTGCTTCTTAGCCTTTAAAGAGAATCACCACAGATTTAATATCAAATCAAAGTCTTTGTCTCTTAGGGGGTGTATGCATCTGCCTTTTTTCCAGAGCAGAAATATTTTTATTATTTTACAAGCAGCATTTATAGCATAGCCATCCTTCCAGCCAGGTTTCTTAATTTGAAATAGAAACAAAAAGTCGCAAATTTGAGGGAAATTCGGCCCCTTAGAAAGCCCTTTTACATAAAACACCAATCTTCTCTCTTCCAATTCAGAATCAGAAACAGGTTAACTGCCAAATAGATTAACACCTATGAGGAATGTGTCTTGGTGTACATGGTGCATACACTAACACAGTTAGAGAACCTAAAAAGTAAGAAAAAACGATACCTGTACGTTGAGATGTAGAACATTATTTACATTAAATCTGGATACACCAAAAAACGATGTGCAGTATACTATTGCAAAGTACTTATATGTGCAGTATTGTCATGATAAAAGTTGGAAGTTCTATGTTTCCCATTGTCCCCTAAAGCCCCTCACATGTGTTTTGTTTTTCAGAGCTCCTGTCCAAAAATACTAAAAAGCATGCATTACAATGAAATCGTGTTGATCATGCCTTTTATTGAATTTATAAAATGTACTCTTCAGGCAACTGTAGGTTAACGTCACTCTAAAGTGGATTAGAGTTTATAAATGCCATGATCTAATCTGGTTCCCTCTACAAATTCAGTTTAACCTATTTCATTACCTGCCCGTTGCTTGAAGGATTTGGTGAAGGTCCGATTTCAGACAGTTGTTAATGACGATACTCTCTCTCTGTAAGGACATTAATGGAGAAGAGTAAATGGACTGTCTGCATTTGCAGCTTCCTCTGTGCGTCAGTGCCTGGCTGCACCTAATGCCCCTTTCAGCATTCTGGCAGGGATTGCGTTTTACAGCAGTTATTGGTTGATTAACCTGGACGGCAAGGTGGTAGCATTTCATCTGCAAGCAGCGTTAACAGCTGCTGCGGAGAGTTAGTGGTTTGTGGCTGCCAAATTAATGTCCGGAAACCACACCAGAGATAGGGCGAGGGGATAAACTCAACTTCTCTCAGGTGGAGAAAAAAAACTGAAATAATGGAGAAGTAGATTGTGTTCATGGATGAACAAAGAGAACTTGATACAGCATTGAGGCGGGGCACCTTCCATTCTTATGAAAGTTGCTCAGTGGCACATGAACGAGGATCATCTGGGGCCTTTTGGTTATAGAAAATGTGCACTTGAGTTTTCCTTAAGCCCCGTCTCCAATCTCTCACTCTCGGCTCAGCCAAATGAATGAAGAGGGAAAATAACTATGGATTTGACTTTTAGCACACTTTACAACGTTACGCCCCTACAGTTTTAGAGCTATAAAGGTGTTGGTACTGGGTCGTTTATTAAGCTAATAATTTCCCAATGCAGGTCAATAGATTGGCCACTATGGCCATGCTTCAATGGCTGGCACACTTCCTGGGGGCTTGATAGTGTTGTGTCTAGAGTGTAGCCTACGTGAAGAGCATTTTGTTTTTTCATCATACGTAGTTCCCATTGAAGATAGTGTCTTTAGCCCCCCTGAGGCAGTAAGTCACGAGGAGGGGCATCACATAACAACACGTGCAGTTGTTAGTTATAATAGTGCTGGGATCTTTAATGGCAGTTTTAATGCTGACCTCCAACTGTTGTTATTCACAAGACCCCTACCCATGAAACTACGGTTTGCAATTATTTCATAAAGCCTTTACAGAGTGATTTTCTCTTGTTCCATTTAACGACATCTTTCTTTTCAAGTTAATCTTTTCTCCTATTATGGCTGAAATATGCAATCTTGCTACAGATGTGAAATACAATTCAAACATTGTTAAAATGGCCCACTTTTTCAGAGAGGTCCACATGGCTGTTGTATGATTGCATTGCATTGTCAAGAGATGCAGAAAGATTGAGAGAGCAGCTTCAGTGCTGTGAAAAGGTTTTATTTTCCCATCTTACTTACTTTTTGTCAAGTATGAATATTACGCTGTGAAAGAAAATTGGCAACAAGATTGTAGAGATAGTCTCTCATCTGTAGACATCTTCCATTCTGAACAACTGTCTTGTTATTGTACATTCACAATAAAACATCAGCATGGAACTGGAGGTTAGAGCACTCTCAGCCACAAACGTGTGAAACGATACAGCTACCACTGTTGTTGTTCAGCTGTCAGAAACAATCAAAGACAGCTGGCTGGCTAGGAGGTTGAAGTAAGATTTGTCTAAGCCTTGATTTTGGGGCGTTGGCCTTAGCTATTTCTCTTTTTAGGAACAAGAGGTATTTTCAGAGGAAGGCTACCTCTGAATTACTGTAAGCAAAGCTAAAGTGTTTGGTTTTATATGTAATTCAGGCTTACTGTGACTTTAGCTGGAGTGCTACTTTTGGCCATCAAAAGAAAAACATGAGGGGTAATTTTGTCAAAGACTTTAAAACAGATTTATTTTTACTATGTTGACTTCCGTTTTAGAAATGGAAGAAAAATATGGGGCAACTACATCATTATGTGTCTCCTCAGTCTTCATGAAAGGATAATTCATAAAGCACTTTCAGGATATTTTGGGAAAAATTAAAGGTTGTAAAACATAAAACTTCAACCTGCTGAGGGAATGCATCAAGCCCATTTTCTGTTTCCTTGATTACTTATTGGTTATGCACACTGAAAAAAACCCAATGTGGCACAAGATGATCTATGATTTTAACGGTCAGTATGTTTGTTGCATTATTTGATTATCAAAATGAGCATTTCCATCCAAAACATACTCATTATCCGTAGCAGCTAGTAACATCAGTGTCACAAGATGTCAAAAATGTCATATTTCCCAACAGGTGGCAGTCAATCTGACTATTTCTGAATAGATATCACATCTCTCTATCTAATCCCGGATAAACATACTGAGACTCAAATCACATCAAGGTTGAAATGACTCCCCATTCTTCAACTCAGTCTTCGTCAACACGTCCTTGTGAACCTTCTGTGCTTTGGCTGGCACACCGTAGGCTTCCTGATTAGACAGATTAGATGCCCGATGGCGCCTGGCTGGTTCAGTGACTTTCGGGTGCTAAACTGGCTTTTGGCGAGCGTTTTAATATTTAACAGCTGCCGGATGCGTGGCCGGTTAGCTGTAGTTTGCAGGCTGTGGGATGGGAGGCTGGCTGCTGGTCCAATAAATGTCTTGTTCTCACCTTGACGGACGTAATAGCTAGGTGTAATGAAGTCAGAGTTTCTGATGCTCAAAAAACTACCATAAAAGGTAATTGCTACAAGTGTAAGGCATGCTGTGACAAACCTCTTTTAGCAGAAGACCCCTTATTATCACAAATACATTTTTCCTCGAGATTCACAGAAGTCCAAGTTAAGAGGTGGCTAGTGTGGACAGATGGTTCAAACCACTTATCTGAGACCCTCCTCCGAACTCCCGCTCTTGGCTCATCAATGAACCGAGAGGGAAATAACTCATCTCTTAGCGCATATTACAACTATGAGACCCTAGTGATTTTCTCTCTCTTTCTAATTCAATGGGAAACATCTTTTTGGGACCAATGACGTCACTGACTGCCGCCACTTGTCCTCTATGAACATTTGCATCAACTTCGTGTTTATTTTAAGCTTAACCTTGATTTTTTTTAACAACCTTTTGTTGCGTTTTGTTTGCTTTCAAATTACATATCTAACCAATTATTTTTCACTCAGAACGTAATGAAAATGCAGTTTAGTTGTATGGAAACGTCTATTTTTAGCAGATGGTGTGTCTCATGTTAAAGGGTCGTGCGACTGTAAAAATTGTCCATTAAATAACAGAAATCTGGGGACGTGTTGCCTTTTGTTAAAAAGTAATAACTACAAGTTATCACAGGTGTCGCCGTTTCAACTAGAATTCTTTAAGATTGTATCTGCACGTTGAGTGGAATTTTTTCACTCTGTGTTGTGTTTAGTACAGTAAATGTTTAGTCAAGTAATCTCTGTCAATACGTCCTTGTGTGGTTCTGTCCTCTGAGCTCACATTGATTCAGTAAAGACTGAGTGACCATCACTTATAAAAACACATACTATGCACAAATTGACCTGTGCCTGTTATTGGACCAGTGGGAGAATAAATGAAAACAGAGGCCTGTGCATTCAACCACAAATGGCAGCTTAGATTAGCCTAATTGTAAATCGAATCAACAACAGATGAGGATATCATTTATAAAATAAATTAAATGTTCATGTCAGAAGGTATGTTGGCATAGCTATGGACTGAAGGGATATATATTCTGCAGTAACACAACACCCCTGCCAACATCAGCATTATTTTCTTTGACAAAGATTTCTCCCATGAATTTGAAAAAAAGGTTTGTTTCTCGACTTTATATTAAAAAGCGAAATGCCACTACAAAAATACTTTGCCATGACAGCATTGGTTTATTTAAGTTTTTACCTGTATATTTGTCAGATGAAAAATGGTCAGTCTAGAAAAAAGCAGGTTTTATTGATGCAGAAATATGTCCTGCTGTCAAAATCAAAGGCAGCTTCACTGGAGACGTAATGTCACACAGTTGATTTGCTTTTCATCCCTCGGGATATGAAAATACCACAAATAGACAACTGTGTAAAATAATGTTCAAGGGGTTATAAGGTTATTCCTAACTCATCATTTTATCTAGGTATTGATGAAGGAACGAGGTGGCTGTGTGAATGACGCAAGAAAGAGAAAAGTCAAACTGTGTGTTTGGCACAAAGAGCATGGCTTCCAGACCTGTGCCAAGCATAGAAAGATAAAGCGTTTCCAAAGACTGGCTTTCTATTTATAACTGCAAAGAATGGATAAACACGTTGCCTCTTATTTTACCTCTGCAAACGTATCACTTTGTTATCACAAGACACATCGGGAATTCATTCATCAAAGGGATTTCATACAGGTTTACAACTCATTTTTAAACATTTGATTTGCTGTTTAGGCAGCACAATTTGGCTGCATTAATGTGATTAGTTGCACATCTCTCTGACTGCATATTAAGTCAAATTAAAGCAGATTTTACTTTCACATGATTGGAATAATCCACCAACAGTTCTACCTGTGTTTTGTAGCTTGATTGTTTATATATCGCTACAGGGGGACAGATAAAAAAGGAAGGTTCAACACATTCAAAGACAGACAAAAAACTCAGAGAACTAATTAGTGCTTCCTGATTTTATTATGAACACACAATGAAAAGTGTTGATACACATCATTGTTGATAAAGAATTTTGGAACCAGCTCACAGCCATTTATTCAAGACAAAGCTCAGAGCCTATTTCATCACCAGATAAAGGCAAAAGAATACATTTTGTAAATTAAAATGTTATCAGATTGTCCCCATGGGGTAAAACTGGTTTCCATTTGCCGGCTAAAGAGAACAGCTATGATAAAACAAATCAAACAACGTTCTAAATGTCACGGTAAACAACACGGAGTGGGCAGCGAGATAACATCCACATAACAGCGGTTGACGGTGCAGGTTAAGAAGTGTTTGTTAAAAGACGCTACGGGACACCGGATAAAAGACTGTTGGTGTTTGTTTTTTTTTCTTGTAGCCTTGAGACCTGGAGGCCAAAGTCCTTCGCCGTTCAATTTCTATTTTATTTTTTTACTATCTTGATTTGACCTGCATTGAGGTTATCACTTGCAGCCTCTCAGTGTGTGTGTTTCATCTATCTAGTAAAGTAACATTAATGTTGTTCAAATATCTGATGTTGAAAGAAGACTTATCGCCTTCTTTCCAGCTCTAACCATTTTTCTCTTCCCTCTCTAGTGAGCAGATTTTTGGATAATGCTGCATGTTTATCCTGTTTATCTTGCAGACATTAATAAATACTATAAACCAACAGCCGTCTCCATGGTTTAATGAATTGGAGTTGAGGGAGTTGGGGGGTTGGGCTGAGCTACGGCTGCTAACACTCTGCGTCTGAAATCCATCTGCTTGCTAATTCTCCCGGTAGCTATGAAACTCCTACTTGGCCCTGTGGGGTTATCGATTGTATCTGTTTCTCTTATCAATGTATGGAAAAAAAAACATGATAACAACAGCAGCTGCTTAGTCAGCACTTTTGCTGATAAATTATCCTGACTGTGGAGGAGAGGACAACAGAGAGAATAAGGAAGGGGAGATAAAAAAAAGGGAGATGCTGGGGAATAAATGGATGGGGTGTAAAGAAGAGATGGCGATAAAGGGATGGAGATAAGAGAAAGGATTAAACTGGATAATAAATGGAGAAATGAAGAGGGAGGGAGAAGTGGTACAAATGTGCGAATGAGCAGGTGAAGGAAGAGATATATACACATAGAGTTATTGTATGAAATACGGGTTTGAAAATCTAGGGAAAATATGTCACATTTAGAACAGTGTTTCCAAAAAAATACTCCAGTTTTTATATTTCACTCTTGGGGAATTTGTGAGAAATAGGTAAAAAAGGTTTATCAATACCCTTAAATTGATCTCTAATTAACCCCACTGCTAACCTCTATCTAGGCTAGATAAGTATGCAGAAAATGCACTTTTTAACATATACCATGTACTGTACATCAATTCCTTCACAATTGGACCTTCCCTTTGAAAAACAACACATTCTAAATGTGTAAAGACGTTAACCCAAAATGAACCCAACGCTCCAGATGGTTCTGCCTAGCAAACCGCCATTGGAAGCAGTTTGGGAAGGGGCAAGCAAATCAAATAAATACTTGCCAGGGGATTGGATGGACCATCTGTCAATCAAACTCTTGCCAAGGCCAGTCAGGAGAAGAGCAAAAACAGCCCATTTCCATTTCCATTACATTTTGAACAGATTTTATTTCCTCAAATTTGAATACCTATTGCCCAACAAAATACTTTCCATGGAGGACAGAACTTGTTGAATTTAAATGAATAAATAAATGACTCAATAAATAACTGATATCAATAAAGGGGAAGGCATTCATTTATTGTTAATATGTGAAAAATTGCTACTTCTGTTTTAATCTTTCACGTAGAACTGATCATAGGTATACAGATCATGTATTTGTTTGACCTGTAATCTGTTTTATGTGTCACAGATGCTATTAAAAAGTCGCCCACACCATGTCTCTTTCCATGACTTTTGTACAGTTCAAACAATAACACCGCCTCTCGGGTGTGTCTTGTTTTCCAAGTGTGTTTTTTCTTTTTCTTGTCTCTCCATGCCATTAAAACCGATGTTCTTTGTTCATTTTCATAACCCTAGCCGTGCATGACTCAAAGATACTACTGTGAAAGTTTTCAGCCTCGTTTGAAGTCTGCTCCCGGTCTGATCTGAAATGGAGCTGCAAGGCAGGATTAAGTCAAAACTTTAACGGAAAAGAAGGACGCATGCAAGAAAGTCTGATTCTGTTAATTTAGATGTATAGATAGCAGGCAGGCTGGGGTTCCTGTCACTTTTTAAGACAGTTCAAGTGATACTGCAGAGTTGTGATTGCATTTTAATCCACATTTTTTTTTTTTTTTCTGACTTGAGATCCACCCCCGTGTTGAGAGAGAACAATCCTCTGTTTACCTCCATAACATACCAGTGCTGCTGGGTTGCAGGACCCCACTGTGAACGTTTTCAGCTTCATTTGAACTCTGCTGCAGATCTGATCCGAAATGTTGCTCCGAGGCAGAGATAACTCGTGGTGGGTCTGAGGATTAAAGAAGGCCCACAAATGATGCACTCAAGGGAACGTTTGGTTTCAAGTTCTTAACTGTTAGATAGAAAGATACATCTCCTGTACCCTCTCTCTAAACTTCTTCTCAGGAGTGCAGTACAATAAGTGGATTGTTCTGGATGTATGTAAAGCTAACCCTAAGTTGACTTGGTTCTGAATATTCTTCTTTTAGCTTTAGGTAGGGGTTAGGGTTAGTGTTAGTGCTATCCTAAAATGCAGGATAACATATGACCTTGGGGAATGTTGACGTTAGAGTGTCTTTTGACCACAGTAAGGCCGATTAACAATGTATTTGATTGATTTCTGTCTCTTTCTCATTTTGGATTGGTTCTGAATCGTCTTCATTTTGCCCAAGGACGAAGATAGTACCAACGTTTGTCGTTAATCTTGCAAGCATTGTCGATTTAATCCGTCATTATGCGAGACATTTCTTTTAATAGAATCTATAAGCAGGGTCAGTCAGCTCTAGCTATCCATATTGGTATTGCAGCAATGGATCCTATTTATTGAGACTTTGCATCTACAGTACATCTTTAGCCTGTTGACCAAATTATTTTGCTAAATATTCCAAATAGACCAAGTTATCCACTAACTGGTAACAGAGCATCTAACAATATAAAGGCAAATACACACATAATGTCTTTCATGGGTTGTGTGAGAAAACCCCAGATCTAAAAGGAAAGAGACACAGATTTACATCTAGAAATGAATGCTAATGTTGCTCCTTGTTCCCTGGATGTAAAGGCAACTGTTTGCTATCACAATAGCTTCAGCCTCTTTGAGGTGATAATATGTCAGAGCTGTGGGTTAAGTTGAATTGGAAGAGAGATCCAGTCAGGGTGCACAAATGGAGTAGGAGGATGCTGTGTCAGAGCCTCATAAAAAAAGGCACTGAGGCGATAAACTGGAACAAATTGGAGGAACATCCTACGATGTAATGCAAACTGAGATGAACAACTTTATATAACATAAAATCGTTACTGAGATTGGACATGATGTGACTTTCCTAAGGCTGTAGCTTGTGAAGGCTCATTTTCAAAATGAAAATGAAGCCACTCTGTTGTCCTCGCAAACCGTCTTCGCACCTTCTTTCCTTTTCCGTTCCTGCCCAATGTCTCTTGCCTCCCTCTCTGGCTCTCTATTCCCTCTTTATAATTTTATGATCCGGTGAGGTGACAGATTAGGAGAAGAAGCTCACGCCTCCTTCTAGTTGAGAAAAAAATTAATGAAATGTAATGAGTCTGGTAGCTCTGTCTCGCTCTGTCTTACTCCCTGTAATCAGCCTGGAGAGAAGAAAAGATCCGCTTCAAAATTCTTCAATAAATCCTTTTTCAAACACCAGCTCGGCTGACACAACATTAGAAAACAGAAAAGGTCAGCATATCGTTTGTGCTAATTGGACATACTGAAATCAAAATTAGGTCTAATTTGTCAACTTTTAAAATTAAACTGAGATAATTTTCCAAAGCCAATCAATCAAGTAGTCATTTGAAGGTCTGGGTGCTATAGGGGGAGGGTTTTTGAGTATTACACCTGTGACAAATTTGTCATTCATTGGTTCAATGTATTTAAAGGTAAAACATATTTACCGATTCATATTCCCATACTTCTTTAGCGCCAACAGCAAGCTGACATTTTTGATATTCAACCCACTCAATTTAATCTACAAAAGGTTGCATAAATACTTAAATCCTATGTACCATCCAATACAGCATCACCACAAACCACTGCCACAGCAGCAATGCTACGTAACATCATACGCTTGATAGTGTTTTGGAGTCACCATAAGGCATTTTCTGTAACTTTTTTTTTCAATTCCACAACGTGTTGGTTGAAAAGAACATGCACGTTTAACAAACCACATTTTATAAAGCACATTTGGCGTCGTTAGGTGCATTGGGAGAACAATTCTCTACCAGAACAGTGCTGGAAAAAGGCAAGCAAGAAGAATTTGGCAAAGAAGCACAACCATCTTCCTTCCTCTGCCAGGGAGAAGATACACAGGCACAAACACAAATAGTCCTTGCGATTGGTGTGGAGATAGAAATATATATCCTGAGTACACACACACACACACACACACACACACACACACACACACACACACACACACGCTTACACAGAGTCTCAAAGGAGTGATGAAATAGATGAGAAGAGGATCCACGGTGAGCCTGGAGGACTGGATAAATATTGACCTGAATGAATGAGGTCCGTCACAGTACATAAAAAGGGATGTACACACACACACACACACACACACACACACACACACACACACACACACACACACACACACACACACACACACACACACACACACACACACACACACACACACACACACACACACACACACACACACACACACACACACTCACTCACACTCACACACAGACACACACATGCTCTCGAAGAACCTTTCCCTCTGTAAACTATACTGACAATTTTTTGCTGTTCGGTTGTATATTTTAGCAAAACCGGGAATCAATATTAATATGTATGAAGAAACTGAGATTGCTTTACTGGAAGAACTATAAATAATGAAAGTGGCGAGTGTGTGCTGATGATGCGTGACCTTGCCCATGTGCTCTGCAGGTGCTCTTCTATTCACCTAGAAACAAAAATCTTGGGCAACAGTTTTTATGTTTGGCACAGGAGAAAAAGCTGATCAGATATTTTTTTATCAAACAACGACATTGGTAGATGTGTCTCTGTTGTTTACCGTAAATACAACAATGATCAAGCTCATACACCTTTAATACTGTGAAAATAAATGAGCCAGGACAGGGGACGTAGGAAAAAGTTAACCGATATATAGCCTAAAGGACAAAAAAGAACAGCTGTCAAAATGGTGTGTCGAAAACAATATACATTTACACAAGAGCTCATGGTTCTCTAAGTAACAGCTGACATTTCTTGAGATCTACATAAACAGTTGGTCATATTTGAGAAGCTACAATGGCCAGTAGCGTAATTTAGCAAGTGTGGCATTAAACCAATCATTTTAAATCACGTCTCAGCCTTGTATTGTTGCATAATAACAATATACTGTAAAAAGCAGAGAGGATTAAGTCAGGGTTGGCACAATTTAATGTGTATGTGAAATCCACCTTTATTAAATATATATTGAAAGTGGCCAGAGTGGAGTCAAAGGCTCCTCTTGATCAGACATTCCCCATAGCAGAATGTTAAAAAAAAATGTGAATGTGATGAAATTGTTAGAAACAACGAGTCAGTACAATTTTAGTTTGATAATCTGTAATTAAAACAATTCAACAGCAAATAGCAGAAAGACAACTTCATGACTGATCTTGTCTGGCCTGTAGATACAGTTTAAAGCTTTCTATTCCTATTTCAATAATTTATTCCAGTCACTATTTCAGTTAATTAGTAGGGTTGAAACAAGTCATCTTTTCAGAAAGGTATGTTCCTCTGATTTTAATAATTGTCAAAATAAATTAAAAAAACACTTGAGTTTGAAACTTAAAAGTAAGGTATAGATGAGGTCTGATAAGCATACAAAAGTAAAATAAACAGTCATACTTATGGTATTGAGTTGGAATGGAGTTGGATCAAAAGGTGTAACCCATTTGTTTCATTGTATAGAAAGAGGGTCAGTTGTTAATACAGTAGAAGTGAACACAGGTGCGCATCATTAGGCCTATTTGACTGAGCACGATCAAGTGGGAAAGGAAGGGGGAAATTGTCCTGCAGTAAATTACACTCTACCTAAATTGGTGTACCTGAATGTGTGTGTGTGTCTACAGGTTAACGTTGATGAAAGTAGTAACTGGAAAATCTAAAATCCATCCTCTCTTGGTTATTGTGTCATTCTTGAAGGCTTTGTAGAATCGGAGACCCCCCTGTGCTTACTTAAACAGATGGTACATTCCAGTTTAAGTAGTTGCAGCTGATGGCGCAGTGGAGAGAAATCCACTGGCTGAATGTTACTTGTGGCTCAACAAAACCTGATGGTTTGAGGACATAGTTTAATTTATAATATTTAAATGAAACAGGCTCTTTCAGGGAACTGTAGATGAACTCTATCCTTTTGGTGTTTAAAAGTGCAGTTTAATTTCACGCTTCTACTGGAGAATATTTCCTTTCAGATCATTTGCGATTTTGGATATAAAACGCATTTACTTACATTGAAATAATTTTGCCCATAGGCTTATAAAAAATAATGTCTTTTTAGTGGAACAGACACCAATATCTACATACAGATACAAATTGTTCTTCTCTCCGGTTGCCATTAAGGACAGAACCATATTAAAACACATTTGTGTTGTGTGATCACGTCAGTTGATAAGAAAAAGACAAAACCGACATGAAAAAGTTATTTCGAGACAAAAGTACGACGAGCTATTTACCTGACTCACTGATTCTTGGCAACGAGATTGCAGCACTGCTGGGTTCCGCTCGCTTTGCCAAAGCCTTTGCAAGTTGATTTTCATATCATGCTGGAAGGAACTAAAACCAATGGCATCCTGGAAAGTGGAAAACGAAGCTTGGTGTACTTTCAAAAAAAAATGTCCATATGGTCCTTACCAATCCTTACCATCTGTTTAATTTGACAGGCAGTTTGGGCTCAAATGAGTATAATTAAAACACCAGCTAGGCACACGCACACAGGATTCTCATGTTTTATTTGTGGAGCCCCTCTTTGGATTGGAGTTTAAACATAGCCACTATTATCATGACTGCTACCCTAACAGCAAACCTTATCCGAAACTCAAACCACTTCCAACTCTGGTGGTGTCACCATACAGTATGTTAAATTGTCATGCCCTTTTTTGACATTTTGAAAACAACAATGGGTTGTGGAGAAAGCCCTCGTTAGCATCTAATAAATGCTATTGATCTTGCAGAAATCTCCAGAGAGAGCGCCAATGTGCATGCTAAGGAACCGATAAGCAGAACCAAATTTTGTTTTTTCTCTTTGGTTTCTCTGTACCGAATAGGCTATTTGTTATTAGTTCTTACTCAGAACCAAGATTCGGTTACAATTTTTAATGCTACCCTTTAACTGCTATGCATTCCACAATCAAGCATGGCATCTCTGAAATCTTCAAATACATAAAAAATAATATTTTACAATTCTGCATCATGATGGGATCAGACTGATCTTGACATTTGGAAAGGAAAGTTTTTCAGGTCTTAATTTAATTGGTTATCAATTTGGGTTTTATCTTTTTTGCACTGCAACATCAACTTTTAACTCTATAAAAGTAAAGAGGACTAAGCCATGTTTTTGACCCCGTAGCCGTGTGTTGAATAATTGAAGATCTCCTCTGAGAATTATTGGGTGCAGCAGAGTGGTTCTTATTGACATGAAGCCCCTCTGTACGCTCCAGGACACACACACACACAGTCTCTGAATTATCCTTGGGAATAAAATACTGTTTTTCTCAACCTTACCCCGAAGCTGAAAAGCTGTAAGCTTAGATACTTTAATTCAAACTGATTATATAAAAAAAAACAGGAGCTTGCATTTTCAAATTGTGACTTTTTAAGCAACACTACCATCTGCTGTTGTCATGGTGAGAACACTCCACATTGCATTAGCATTTTTATTTGCATGGGTTAAAATCACCTGATCTTGTCTTTCACTTAAATGTTGTCAAAGGCAAGTACCTTAATCCACATGAATCCCACTGCTCCTACCCTCCCCTTCATTAGGGTCCTCAAAGTATTGGTTTTCCCTGCATACATCTTTCTTAAGCATGCTGATGTACAGATTCTAATATTAGTAGTAGATACTCATGTTCAAGGATTATTCTAGCATGTAAACGCCAACGTGAAACTAGTGTAAATTCCACAAAAATCGATATCTTTGTAAATCTAATAAGCATTAGCCAATAAGCACTCAGCATGATCATGCTTGCACTAAGATCTGATATTGCTGGTCGAAAAGTGATTCATGTTAGAAGTTGAGAAGACATGATGAAAAAAAACGATGCACTCAGCAACGGGGCTAACCTGTGTGTGTTGTGTATCCTGGGGGTGTTTGTGTGTGCGCAGGTTCAGGTTAGTTTCAGTCAGATTTAAGGCATTGATTTTCATTTGGTTTATAGTCATGCCCTCATTCATTATTAAGCTATTCCTTTCCCATTTCATACCCATCTTACTAGGTGGAGTATCATCAGTATAAGATAATGGACAGCGATTGGGTCGTTTTTGTAAAATAAACCCCTTTAGGGTAATTTATCACAAACTAGCTGTACATGATCCTGCTTAATACAGAACTAGTTACCAAATAAATTAGTAATTTGACCCAAAATATCTTTATTGATTTCAAAATAAATGTATTGTGTCCTCTTAATAAATAAAAAATTAGACCGCTGGGACCAGAGCTGCGTCAATAACAACGCTGTGCTACTCAAATGTGCCTTAACGAAACAACAGAACATAGCATGCAATGGACCAATCCGATGAAATTCACATTCACAATTATTTCACACATTTCAAACTATCATCCAAAAACCGAAGAGAACTCAAAATTAATTAAGAATTAGAAAAGAATACTCTGTCTCCGTTGAAGTAGACATGTGACATGGCGTTGGTAGCTTTATTCGTATTCTGTATAAAATCGAGCAGTACGCTTTCATAACTACTTCAAAGATTATTTCACATGTAAACACACTCACGAGAAATTGAATTAAAAAATAACTCATTGTGTCGTTGGACGAAACAAGCTTTGTGTTTGAAAGGCTTCAAACACAACACAACAACAAACAAAGTTTAATTTCCTCAGAAGGGACAGATGGGGAGAAAATAATTGTGCGCTCTAATTATCTCCGAAAAACATGGACGTGGAGTTCCAGAGCAAATTCTGTTTGAAGTCCATTTCGTAATTTAAAAAAAAGATGCCCAGAACCAGCTTTGTGTTAGCAGAAATGTATTGAATTGATATTTGGCAAGTAAATCAAAAACCTTTAAGCCCTGTGTTCGATAAGGCACTTTCACATATTCCATTTGAATGTTATTTCTTACAAAACAAGTATCAGACCTAAACATTTCACTGTAGCTTGAATAAAGCTGTGATTCCTCCTCTTTACCATCACCTGTCTTTTACATTTTTATCGTCCGCTTCTTGTCTTTCCCTCCTCCTTTTTCAAGGTTTTCTCTTCTTTTAAAGTGCTCTTCTGGCAGGTTCCTCAGCTTCTCAGCAGCCTAAGAGGAATACAAAAACAAAATGCCACGTTTTTATACAGTTTTGTAAAGAAATGCAGGGACAGCCTTCAGTTATGGTTTTCAATTTGAATAAGTATGCTATAAAATGGTCAGTTTTTCATAGCCTGGGGTGAAAACAAATCTGCTTAAAGCTTTAAATCAATGGGAATTAACCACTAAATAACACAAAAATTCATGAGACCTCCTCATACTGATGTAGAGGCTTCACATCGAAACGTTTAAGTTATTACCGAGAATGTCGAACAGTTCTGAAATATAGTATTGGAAAAAAGAACTGTGAAAAAAGACCTCAAGATCCTAGCGATGACGATTGATGGAAAACATTAGAGACATTTAGCACAACAAATGACTAAAACAGTAACATATGACAACTGACGTATGATGTTCATCCGTTCTTTTACTCTTTTTCTGATTTGTGGATTGTTATTCACAAATATAGTGTTCACCTGTTCAGGGGTGAGGTCCCGTTGCTCCTGGGCGAGCATTTCGTACCCCACCATGAACTTTTTTACTGTGGCCGAACGCAGCAGGGGAGGGTAGTAGTGCGCATGTAGCTGCCAATGACAGTTGTCTTCCTTTAAATGGGGGCCGGTGGGGGCTCCTGAAAGAACAGAAGGGGACATTAGACGAGGGACACATTGTAAAAGCAATCTTTGCAGATGAGAGGATCAATAGTTGTAAGAGGATTTATTCATTTTCAGGTTCATATTTGTATGTTATGCCTCTACTGTGACATGTTTCCATGCTTTGATTGGATATAACTGGATGTCAATTGAACACACAAACACACAACTAAACTCTAGAAGCAAATTTAGGATATACATAGCCAGAACACAACATGCTCATTCATCCCTCTTCTGTCCACACCACATGAACCTCATTAACGTCTTTAAGCTGCAGACCAGACAGCCCCCTATCAGGAAGCTAACAAGGTAAATTATAAAAGCAGCCAGTGTTGACTCTGCGGGCAACAGAGCAGTTAGCTTCCCAGTGTTATAAAGAATAAAGGTTCTACAGTGATGAAGAGCTTTTTTTGTGAGGAGGAACGCAGCCCCAGCAGGGATACATATGCTAAAGTCTTCCAGGGATGGTTCAAATCTGGTGAAGGCTATGGCATATCATTCACATAATTGTCATCGTCAACATCAAGAAACCCATGTTTTGTTAATGGAAGCATCTGCATTCATCATGTTTATTTTGTATTATTCTGATGTTCCTCTTATTAATCACCATCTCTATGTCTCACTTGCAGATTAAAGCATTGGTTACCAGAGAGGTCATTACCATCTCCATCTGTATTTAACATTTAAATGCTGCCTATGTTGCTTTCCAATCATAGTGGGGGGGTAATGAGTAGATCAGAAATGGGCGTAGAAACATGTCTTTTTGTTTTTTTATTTAAAAAAAAGAGACTGAAAGAAAGCTCATTGTATTCACAGTAAGAGCTTTGCTTAAGTGTCAGATTCCTGCCGATGGGGGCTGATCAGACACAGAGAGAGACAACAGAAGATCCACATAAAGGAAGCTTATGGATGGTTAAGAATACAAGGAAATACTTAGGGGGCCAGATAAGGAATGAACAGAGACAGATGCTGCTATTAGAAGACAATTAACATCTTTTCGATAACAAATCCATCATTACACTGTACATCAACATATACAGGACCTACAATGCTGCTGCATCCCTTCGTGTTTCAATCCAGTCAATACGGCCTGAAATGTTTTCTGGGTTTCCCTCCTGAACGAAAAAGCAGGTAGCTCTATCTAATTCATGATTTCCCAGTTGACTCAAACACCACCCAGCCCCTTCTGCCACTAATAAGCCAAGCCACAAAATGAAAAGCTGGCCGCTTCCAAATGAACACAAATAGAGCACAAACAGAAAGGAGGATAAGGCAACTCATTATGAAAGTTTACAAATTAGATGGTCAGTGTGTGCATGTGTGAAAGACACACTGTGTTAGCACGCTTCAGCACATCAATTAAAATCAAAGTAATCTCTTTTCCATTAATACCCCTTGAGGTTTGGAGTTAAAATTGTCCTGCCAATTTGGACAAAAAGTTATTTTTGCAGGTTAATTTACCTCTTTATTTGCAGCGGATTGTACAAAACAAAACAAATACAGTTTGTTTGCCACAGAAAATGAGGTGAACGTACAAATGACCCATCGGTTATCACATTCCTGTATTGTGGCTTATAAGTTTTAGTTTATACATAAGAAATCAAAAACCACACAAGATTAAAGCCGAAAATGTACCCGAGATCTGTAGAAGACTTCTCCACGGGCAACTTTAGACTGAGATCTTACTTCAAAGATTGAATGTGTGATCAAATGAAAAAGTTAGTCTTCTCATGCCTTCTGTCCTTTCCCCCACACTAAAGTATGAGTCTATAATCTTTCCATATGTTTTCATGTGGGCTGCCTTGCAAAAGAAACAAAAACAGACTGCGAGCTAGTGATAAATACTCCCAATAACAATAACATCTAAACAAGTTGTCTCTATTCACTAACTTAAATTTGGATTTGTCTTTTACCCGACGATAAAACTATTTGTAGGGTTGCCTCTAAGTGTTTGTCTATGTTGAAATGATGTGAATGGACACGATTAACCCTACAAATATAATTGATTTGATTGCTAACGGTTTATTTCAATTATAGGCAAACTGAGGCAATAACATTCTACCTCTGAACTAAACTAAGACTGTAAAGCGTTTAAAATGGCTCTGTTAGGCTGTATACTGTATAGGGACAGTTGTGTTTTGTGCTAACTCAAGTGTGCTAGCTATAGCTGTCATAGCTAGCCATAGCTGTAAAAAGATATGGATGGGTTCCAGCTAGTGGACTGTCGGTGGAGCAGAAGCAAACCAGGCTAACAGCTATTTGTGCAGCGCCTTCGTTTAGCTTAATGAAGACTCAGGAGTTACAGCTAATAGCTTTGTTTTTCAGCTCAGAGAGTGCTGCTTGGTGCTAACATGCTCAAAATGACAGCGCTAACTTGATGTTAAACAGGCATACAGTTTTATTAGCATCTTGGTTAAGCATGTTAGCTTGCTAAAAATTGCCAATTGTTTGACTAACATTGACAATAAGCGCTTGATCTCGCTCGCTTTTTACTGAGCATCTCATGGAGACACAACTCCTGAAGGAATTGAATCTTCAACCTTGATCTTACACAAGGTAAACTCTGACCGCTCAGCCATGATGACACTGCTTCGCTTTCTGTCACTCATCACTCTTTGCATCACTGCACTTTGCTAACCTGTGTTTCAACTTGAACCTGCTGCAAGGTGTCTGTCAATGCTCACAGTTGGTATTTCCCTCTCTGTCTCAGTAGTGTTACCAGCCAATGTCAGCACTTATCTTGAGAATGCTAAGGTTTCCTCATTCTGTATAATGCTTGTGGCGTTGTTGAAAGAGGCTTCTTTGAAAATAAGTGTATTTTAGATTGCATTTGGATCTTTTTCACTCTGCATGTTCTGTCAAAGTAATACATATTTTGGCCTCATCAGGTAATATCTCCAATCATTAGTATCCTATTCAATTGCTCCCTTTGTTTATTCTTCTGGTTCTTTCCTTCCTCTGACTGTGGTGTTTTGTTTTGATTTATAATTATACTATCAAGTTAAATGTTCTTGGAAATGTTTAAAGATTGTCATAAATCCCAAATCGAAGTTATTAAGAATTGCTTAAAAATGTCAATATCTGATGCATTAGTTATCTCTACAATCCAGTACCAGGGTTGCTTGCAGGCCAAGCAAAACTAAGTTGACATTTTCGCATTTGTTCTAAAATTATTATTCCATTCTTCACAGTCAATATAAATATGCGAGTCATCTCCTCAAGAAAATACAAACAAGAGCTAGGTGAACGAGTAGGAGGAGATAAATACATCAAACAGGATTTGTCCTAAACAGGGTAGAAAATGATATTTGTTTGTAGCACAATACTCGACATGATTCCATATCTTGGTGACTCCTGAAAGCAATTATAAATATTTAACTAAATGAAATACGTCTGGTTTTCTGTGACGATCTTTTTGTCTCTCTGCACCAAATAAACCCTCCTAAAAGACTGGTCTATGAGAAATATCATTAAATATGCAAAGTCTGCAATACTTCATTGGAGTTGTACAAGATTGGTGAAGTAAAGAATGAGTTTCTCATTTGTCAATGTATTACAGTTTATTCCATAATGTAAAATGATACTTAAGAGGAAAAACAATTTGTACAACACTAGAAATCTGTCAAATCCTGACTGTGAAGAAACATATTATGACTGTCTGAGATTTACACACTGGCTTGTTAACATATCAAACTGACTAGCTGACTACTGAGTACTATTTGTGTCCCAATCCACCCTAAATCTACTTTTTTTTGTTTTGAACACTCTTACCGTGCCAGCCCATGGAGTAAGGGAAGGAGATTTCAAACAGGTTGTCGTACTTGGTTAGCAATCGCTTCATAATGTCAGCCAGACCTGATAAACAAAGAGGAGCCGGGGTGAGAAAACATTGCATTGAGCATAATTAATAATGAATGACACGAGGAAGGGGAGCTGAAGCAAGGGCATGTAAGGCTAAAAACTACCAAATAATAATGTAATATCAAGAGAGGAAGGTGAATCACTAGAACAACAAGAAAAGCTGTAAATTGAAAACAAGATACAACTTTTATGATTCTTAAGAGGAGCATAAAATATAAAACAAAATGCCTGAAGACATGAGGAAAGTCAGAAAGGCCAGAGACCGGTGTATATAAACTGTACGTTAAATAAACTAACACATTCATTTCTGACTGAAACATCAGGAAGTCAACCGAATATGTGCCATTCACAGATAAACCGGACATTTTGAATTGGGTAACGCATAGTTTTTTTGTATTATGTATCCAAAAACATTGAATAAATACATGAATTCAATTATAAATAAAATAGAAAAAAATCAAGCAAATAAAATACTATTTTGATTAAACCAAACTGAATACGTTTCTATTATTTTCAAATGGTCACACACATACACACACACACACACACACACACACACACACACACACACACACACACACACACACACACACACACACACACACACACACACACACACACACACACACACACACACACACACACACACACACACACACACACACAGAGAAAGCCCCCTTAGACAGGAACTAAAGACCGCAGGTTCCCCAGTGAGACGCTGACTCACCTTGAACTACTCTTAATGGCCTTATTACTCTCTCAGACAGTGTGATAGTAGCGTCACACTCACCCCCCCTTTCCTCTGTTGTCAGGTCATTGATCCTGAGGACATGTCGCCGCGGCAACAACAGCGTCTGGTAGGGCCATGTCGCCCAGTATGGAACCACCGCCAGCCAATCCGAACTCTCTACCACCACACGCTCCTGGAGCAGAGACAACATTTAAATGATTTGTATTTGGAGAGAAGCTTTACTATGGGCTTTAACAGATTAAACAAATCACATGAATTGCACCAAATGCAACCTTGAAACTACATTTGTATGTCTATTTTACTCTAAATTAAATCATTTAAAACATTTCTTTAATCATTCTGTACTTAAAGAAGACATGAAACTAGTGAATGAGAGAATTAAAGCATCAGGAAAATGTTAACTTAGGAAATACATAAAGTAAAAGGAAGGTACATTTTTTCATAGACTTCTATTAAATCAGATTACACTTCCCTCTAAACTTTTTTAGAATTGCTGAAATCATTCTGGTCCTGTGTACCTGACTTAGAAATGAGTGTATAAAGTCTTAAAATGTCAATCTAAGTTCATAAAATAGTTTCAGAGTCAGCATTCATTTTATCCACTGAACATTTTGTATTCCACATTAAAAGACCGTTTCGGCATATTGAGTCCTCTCATGAAATTTATTTGGACCAAAACAACATTATTCAAATACTACATTTTAAGGACCTGCAGTTTGGAGCAAGAAGCTTTATTATCATAAACTGTTCAAATGCACAATGTGTCAGAAAGAGATTTAACAAGCTGATGAGTCGGCACAAACACGACCTGACCTTGTTTTAACATTCATCAGAAATAGATTAGCTCAGTGTGTGTGTGTGCGTGTGTGTGTGTGTGTGTGTGTGTGTGCGTGTGCGTGTGCGTGTGCGTGTGTGTGTGCGTGCGTGTGTGTGTGAAACTGGTGTTCATCAGCATCATACTAATCCCTTAAAACCCGAAAGACAATCTCTCAATCTTTCTCTTTGATGTTTTTCTAATTTGAACTTTTTATGAAGTTTTCTTCATGTTATTACATTCCCATTTTTATCCTGCATCATACAGTGTGTCAGTCTGATTTAATAACATATGCTTGTGCTGTTCTGTGCGAATAGAATGAAAACAACTACAACTGGTTGGCAGAAACCAGAGATTCTAAAGCATAGGGTGTTAGGGCATCCTAAGCCATACATCTCCCAGAGGTTTGAACAAATGTGTGCAGGCATTAGTGCATAATTAAAGCCCTTTAAAAGGATTGCTGTGGTGTTTAATAACTGTGAAGGAAAACCCAGAGTAATCTAACTGACTCCCAAAGTCCTAATGAAATGCATTTGCAGTATAGGAGTCTACTTGGAGCCTGGTGCAATAACCATTTGACTGAAGCATCCATTTCTCCAAGCGTTTTGAAAGGAAGAAATAAAGGCAAGGAGGGAACATTGGATTAATGTTATGTATTGAGTGAAACAATTATGAACAATTTTGTCAAAATCATTGGTTTAAGGATATTAAACTTCCTCCTAACTATTTTATTTTGGGTCAGGATTTCAACCTTTTTCGCTCTTTTTTTTCCTAGCGTGTTCGTCCTCTGCTGCCTTTAACAGGATTATAAAGAAGCAGAATGAAGATAGAAAAAAACAATTGTGTACAAGGATGGAGAAGCCAGACTGAGAGAGGAAGAGTGAAGAGAAAGAGAGTGGAGGATGTCCTAAATCCGACACCTCGGCAAACTACAAATCCCAAAGAGTTTGATTCAATTAGCTAGGAAAGTTTTTGTTTCAAAGTCAAGAGTGTCACCAAGGAGCCGAAGCCCAATTCTAAACTCCTCCAAACACTGCAGTGTGCCAATTTACGGTCCTAACCTCAGGTCAGAGAGACAGGAGCGAAAAGAGACACACGTACACACACAAGACCAAACAAGAACAGGTCATTTAAGGCATCCTTGCAAACACACACATATACACATACTTGTGTCTCCACTCTGGTTTTCTAAAGGTCAGTCCCCATGAGCAGCTTAGAGATTCAAGTGTCTACTCTGCTCTTCTGAAAACCTTAATGCGATCCTCTTTTTCTCTCTCTCTCTCTCTCTCTCACACACACACACACACACACACACACACACACACACACACACACACACACACAGTCCCAGTAGAGAGTTGGCATCAGCTCATTCCCTGAATGAATCAGTGGCAGTAGGATTTCTCTTTTCATTCTAACCTCCACGTCTCTCCAGGTGACTTTGTGTCTCTGTTTCTGTCCTTACTTGTCTCTTTCCAGTCTTGCTTCCTTCTTTTTACTCTCTGTTTACTTCTGTCTTTGGCAAAACTCCATCGGATAATTATATATTATATCAAGACCATTCTCCCTCTCCAACCCTCTGAACCTGAAGCAGATTTCAGATTGGTGTGGTTAAGCTGCAAGAAATAAGGACTGTGATTTGTTGAAGGATTATTGAACAATTCAGTAAACGAAAAACAGGAAAAGATTTGCCCAAACATTGCTTTGGCGTTAAAATGAATTGTAGTCTTAAAGTTTTTAAATGATCTATCTTGTGTGAAATGAAGTTTGAGCAAATATCTGATGAGATATTTTCTGGAGGCTCCACTGGCCAAAAGATGTCAAGCACACAAGTAATACCCAAAAAAAGGTGTTACTTCAGACACAGCCATGTACACGACTTCCCCGTTTCCAAACTTTTTAAATTAAGACATCTGCTGCTGGCTTCAGGCAAGTTTCAATATATTAAACATTTTAATATAGAATGGAAATATTTTAATTTAAAATATTAAAGTGACATTAAATCTGTTCATTATTACTTAAAGTTAAAGGACTAATTAAAGGTGGAACGCTAAGGCGATACATTTCTGCAAGTTCATTTCATTAGACAAGATAAAACAAGTGAAGCCGGCATTAAAACAGGGTTTTAGCTGTGAAAATAACCTGAAAGATTAAGTGTGTTCAATCATAATAAAGCATAAGTAAACCGTCTCTCTACATCTCCAGGTGGCAGACAAGTCATGGCCCTGTCAAATGTAATTCTCCTGTAGAGAATGTGTTAGCGGTTTCTACCAAATGTCTGCTCACTAATTAGACTTTGCCAACGTGCTTAATGCGCTAAGGGTTCTGTCGGACCGCGCCTCCAATGGTTGCTGCTATCCACACACACACGAGACTGAAAAATCCCTCAAACACACACACACACACACACAGTTTGTTTTCCTAATCCTCTTGCCGGTTTAAGAAGGATGCTGCAGCATTATGCTAACGAGCAACTCTGCTGTCCAATGACATGCTTCACTGGCTGACAGACAGGGAGTATGCTGATGTGGAAAAAGGAAAGGATGAAGTAAGAGAAAGAGAGAAGCATGATGGGGAACAAGGTGGGAGCAGATACACGAAGGAAGAGGAAAAGTTGTGTTGACAAAAGTATGAGAAAAGTAGCAACCCTAAGCCTAAGCATGATCATACTTACAATGTGTGATATCAATTATATTCTTGCACAAAATAAAGACATTCAAGTACTTCAAAGTCCCTTATTTTTACCCTTAAATGCACAAACTTTCAACGTTTTAAAGGACCTGTGTGAAAGTTATTCTGGAACAACCCTACCAACCCAACTAAAGTGGAACTAGGTTAAACTAAGAAGTAATAAACTACATATTTCCTGGGGGAAAATGAAGCTTTTAACATGTTTCCACCTTGTGTTCATATTTGCATAGCAGTACCTTTTTCTCAGCTTCTTGTTTGGCGTATTGTAGCAGCAGCGGTTCTCCGTGTTTCTGATAGTAGGCTCTCTGGCAGCTGTCTGACAGAGCCGGCTCATTAGGCAGGAAGTTGCTGGCCCACACCTACAATGTCACAGGAAGCAGTAGGAAGATGATGAAGGTGAGACATAAAAGACAACCTTAGGGTCTGTACTACTCTCTGTGCAGAAATGGAAAGGGCTAACAGGTATCTGACGACTTTTCCCTCTGCCCTGGTTCCAAATAACGTCATTAGAGACGTGATTTGGTGGGGTTATTCATCAAGACTATTCCACCAATAAGTGTTTCACAGGTGCAAATAGTTCTGGGTTTCATTTTTCCATTTTAGGCTTTTTAGATTGATAAATGAGTTTTACCTTGCCGACCCTAGCTTTCATTTATTTCAATTCGGTGAGAATCAGCGTGCAGACACTAACACGTAATTGAGATAGGTACTTCATCACAGCGAACAGCACAGCTTCGTCAGGGAACATCATTCTCTTCATCAGCTTTTTACTGAAAGCATAAGGGTCCTATTTCTTCCAAAATAGTTTGGGCTGTGGCTATTTCACATGACAAATGTTGTGTATTTTTTGTTTCTCATTGTGTCGTTGGTCTAAAAGTGGGTGGGGTGCAATGCACCAATCGTGATTTGTGAGACCTGTTTATGTTACCAGGCCACTGTCAGTCAAATCTGACCAAAACCACACCCTCAGACACAATAGTACATGTTATTGAATGTTGTTGAGAAGATAATTATGCTTAGTTGTCAAATCTTATATAAATTACAATTTGTCAGAAAGGAATGTCTCTATTTTCATTGCAAATTGTAAAATGAAATTTGCCTTTTTTTTATGTCTTGCGGTTTTATGAATCTGCCAGTTTACAGTTTACATCCATATCATTGTTTAATCCTATTAGACATGAAGGTGTTATTATTGGCATAACGTAACTTGAGTTATTGCACAAAACTTTTTTCTTTTTTTTTGAGTTCAGTTCAACGAGGGCTCTGGGGTAAAAGCAGTATTTTGCGCCTGTGACCGCTGCTCTTTAACGCCCTGTAGCGCCTTCCAGATGGCAGTATAGCAGACAGGAGATGGTGATGGAGGGTGAGATGCATCCTTCAGAAGGCTGATGGCTCTACGGAGGCATAGCGATCTGAAGATGTCTTCCAGTGAGGGCAAGCGAAGTCCAATTATTTTCTGGGCTATGTTTATGACTCTCTGGAGAGCTCTTTTCCATCTGTTGCTGAACAGTTGGCATACCATACCCTAATACAGTATGTTAGTACATTCTGGATAGAGGAGTGCTAGCAGGGCACCGGCAGCTTCACTGACAAGTGTCATTAGGAAGTAATGGCACGTGGAGCCTTTTTTGTTATGAAGCACTGGAGCTGATTGTACATCAGAGGTCCTCTGTGATCTGGTTTCAAAAGAACTCAAGCATGATCCCCTCTCCAATTCAACTCCTGTGATGCAGAAAGGACAGGGATCCTTGTTCTCTGTTTTAACCCTCAGATATTTCTTTTTCAACAGCGTGGGACCGTATTTTTCCTAAATTTGGGGCATTTTGAGCAAACATTTTGAAACCCGAAAAGTTCTAACCCAGATGAACCTTTTATAATTTTTAAATGGAGAAAATAATAAAGATCTTAACCAACTAGACAAAACATGCACAGCGTTTACCGAAAGTGCTGCATCAGCCACCGTAGAAGCCCACTCACTGACCAAATTGGCTTCTTGATTGTAAACAAAACAATCTCTAAAAAGAATTTGCATAAAAGCAGGTGTTTTGATACCTTACTAACACATTGTTGAAAGGCTCCTCTCATCAGCCACCATCTGTCATTCTGCTTAAGAAATATATCCACTCTTAAAGGAAACAGTAAACTACAGAAAACTGAGATGTTGACGCTCTAAAACAGATAAGATGTCATTTAATTCACGAAACATCCATCTCCATCTCTAATGTTCGTTTTCAAACCAGCTTTGGATAAGGAAAACCCTTTTAGGCTGCAGAATTAGCCTCATAATGTACTTTTACAAGCTCTTTATGGATAGCGGGGAACATCACGACAGACATTCAGGTGTATTTGCGTTTGCACTTTATGGTATTTCTAATGGCTGTAAAAGCAGGGAAGGAGTGCTAAATGGATCACTGATGCATAATAAATCAGCACTGGAGATAACAGGTTGTATTTACATATTCTCTGATGAGTGACACCCCAGAATAGTGATGAGTTATTTCTGCACCGAGGAGCAGTGTGTGTGCGTTGATGATCGAGAACAGTCTTTTCTATTTGCCTCTCGTTGTGTATTTTGTCCAGGCTTTGCATTCTGCTACCATGGAATATTTTTTAGACCTTTAAGGCAAATTAAACACATATTTGTTTCACCAGGTTTTCCAATTATAATAGTCCATTGCATGAACAGAGTTATAAACTGTGCTGCTTTAAGGAGCACTGCTTCAGGCTGCATGGCAAATAGTGTTCTGATTAAAACACTCCTACACTTTAACACCCAGAATGCAATGCATGAACCACACCGTCTCCTATAAAGCATATAAGATAACATAAAAAAGCTGTCAACTTGTGAAGAAAATTGTAAGAAAAAAGTGTTCTTGATGATCAAGAAGCACCCTGCTGGCCTTGCCTTTAGGGTACATGTCATATAACTGTACCATGCTGGGTTTGGATTCATGATTAATAATTCATATGTAATAAAGCAAATGCAATAAAGATGAAACAATTAAAAAGATGGGAATCACTAATGTTCGTCTGCGTTTCTTGCCCTTGGTAAGGTTCTAACTGCAATGGGAGCAGAAACTGGGAGCAGTTGAGCATGGTTTTAATATTAATGACTTCTAAATATTAGCTAAAGGCTGCACTGTTTTTATGATCATGATCTTACAAAGACAGAAAGTAACAAGGAAGGTTAGTGTGTGAACTGTATGTGTAAATACTGTACATCTGCGTGCCTCCAGGCAGAATTCTGAGTGTGTGGGTATATTTGCACGCCTGCCAACATCTGTATCCGACTGTAGCTCTTTTTATACACCTGTGTTTTCGTAAACACGGATAAAAGCAAACATAATAACACAAGAGCAAAGTATAAGCTCTATTCCCACCAGAGAAATGCATACTTAGGGAGTAAATACCAACTCAATATCCGTCTGTTCCTCAGAGGCTAATGTTTTCAAGCTAATTCTGGCGCACTTCACAGAATCTGATTACTT